>NW_024704742.1:80017336-81377683 GCF_018977255.1 Callorhinchus milii | reverse complement strand
TGTGTGTGTCTGTCTGTCTCTCTGAGTCCGGGTGTGTGTGTGTGTGTGTCTGTCTCTCTGTGTCCGGGTGTGTGTGTGTGTCTGTCTCTCTGTGTCCGTGTGCGTGTGTGTCTGTCTCTCTGTGTCCGGATGTGTGTCTGTCTCTGTGTCCGTGTGTGTGTGTGTGTGTCTGTCTCTCTGTGTCCGGGGGTGTGTGTGACTGTCTGTCACTCTGTGTCCGGGTGTATGTGTGTATGTCTGTCTCTGTGTCCGGGTGTGTGTGTATGTGTGTCTGTCTCTCTGTGTCTGGTTGTGTGTCCGTTTCTCTGTGTCCGGGTGTGTGTGTTTCTGTCTCTCTGTGACCGGGTGTGTGTGTGTCTGTCTCTCTGTGTCCGTGTGTGTCTGTCTGTCTCTCTGTGTCCGGGTGTGTGTCTGTCGCTGTGTCCGGGTGTGTTGTATGTGTGTGTGTCTGTCTCTCTGTGTCCGGGTGTGTGTGTGTCTGTCTGTCTCTCTGTGTCCGGTTGTGTGTGTATGTGTGTCTGTCTCTCTGTGTCCGGTTGTGTGTGTGTGTGTCTGTCTCTCTGTGTCCGTGTGTGTTTGTGTGTGTGTGTGTCTGTCTCTCTGTTTCCCGGTGTGTGTGTGTGTAGGTTGGCAGTAACATATACCTCCATAGCACCAATCAACTCCCGAGAATTTTCGCACAAAATTTGCCAATCCTCCCCCACTCCCTGCAATTTTTGGCAAATATTTCACACTCTTCTATTGGCCCAGGCCATGACTCCAACATATTGCTAAATGTAGCGCACAGATCAGAATGAATTTCCCCATAGGAAGTTTCTCATTTCTGCTGTAGTCAGTTACTGATTCCAATGGTTGCGAGGATGTTGGGACTCCTGGGTTCTGTGTGCAGGAATTTGTACCACACATCCAGTGTACCAGTGTGCTCATTTCTACTTTTGAAAATTGTTATAAACCCACAAATTTATATAGCACGTGGTTAACAGTGAGGAATGCTAGTGACTGGAAAGAAAATTAAGCCACAACAATGTCAAGTTGGAAGATGTTCTTTTAAGTATTTTAGATTACAAAGTGTGATATTTTATTTTCTATTTTAAACAAAAAGGCGCTGTCGTCCTCTTAATTCAAAACTCCACCGTCCACATCCTCATCCGGACCAATCTCTGTACCCCATCAACCCAGTCCTTGTCAGGCTCCACTGCCTCTCTACTACAGAACGGGTGGATTTCAAGATCCTCACATTTGTGTGCAAATCACTTCATGCCCCGCACCTCAATAACTCAAACCACTCCACTATCTGCCACCTTAGCTCACTTGGCTCCAACCTCCTGCATGTCTCTCAGCCCCTCCACTCCATTGTCAACTTCCATGCTTTCAGCCACTATGCCCCTAAACTATGGAACACCTTGCCTCAATTCCTCCCACCTTGACTGCTCCCTCCCAGTCTTCAGATCACACCTAAGACCTTCTTCGTTGACCATGCCTACAGTGATCTCCTCTGGCTCGGTGTCAAGCTGTTAAGCACTCTGACATGCTGCGTGAAGGGTGCTAAATAAATGCAAGTTGTTGTTGTTGAGTGGAATCTGAAAAATCCAAGAGACTTGCTCGGGTTCTGTCAATATTAATAATAATCCTTGCATTTGATCTGGCACCTTATCAACCATCAAGACATCTGAAAGTGGTTTCCAGAATTTTACTGTAAAGAGTAGTGACTGTGTATTTGTAGGCAAACAAAGCCGTCAATTTGTGCACAGCCGTTTCCCACAAACAGCCATTTTTCCATTTTTAAAACAAAAGTCTAATGCATGAAATTTTTATATTTCAGAATGAATTCAATTGTGCATTAAAAGAAGCTGGAGATAAACTGGTGGTCATCGATTTCCATGCCTCATGGTGTGGACCTTGCAAAGCCATTGCCCCATTTTATCAAGTAAGTACTTATTTAACAATAAAGCCATGAGAAATGCACATGATCCAATTGGACCATTACATTGAGTAAGTCCTGACCAATTCGCCAGAGTCTAGCCATATGTTATTTATGGAAGAAGGTTGGTATTCCTTTACCTATTAACACTTAGATCCTTCATATCCGACATCGCTAGGGTATATTAAAAGGGCAATATTGAGCCAAAATAGTGGGGTAATCCTGCTACTTTACAAATCACTGGTAAACTGACTGCACTTGGAATACTGTGTGCAGTTCTGGTCGTCACAATATCAAAAGGATATTACAACGATTTAAGAGGATACAGAGGAGGTCAACCAAAACAATTGCGGGATTGGACTACGAGAAGCAATTAGATAAACTGGGCAGGTTCACACTGGGGAAAGAGAAGTTTAAGGGGCGTTATGATTACCTTCTTTAAGATTCTGAAGGGAATAGATAATGTAGACCAAGATAAGCTGTTCTATCTTGTACTGAACAGTAGAAGCAAAGGTCACGGCCTACGACTGAAGGGGGTAAACTCAGAACAAATCTGCAAAAACACTACTTCAGTGAGTGAGCAGTAAACTTATGGAACAGATTCCCTGGGGAGACAGTGGAAGCAGAAAATGTTGTGTCTTTCAAGAACAATTTAGATAGATTTCTGCTATAAAATAATATCTTGGAATACAATATATAGTTTGGGATACAACATGTTAAGTGACTGCCAGGATGGTGGAAGGCGAATTAGGTGGACCTTGATCTTCTTTCGTCTAGCAAATTCTTATGTTCTTATGATCTGGTTTTCATTTTATCACTGAGAATCCCTGCATTTGGAATTACAACATTACAGTTGTAATAATTGAATCCTTGTGGTAACCAGATGTGTCACTCTGTCACTTATAGAAACTTGGCCTACAAAGATTTACTGTTAAGATTCAATTGTTCTGAATTGAGTTGCAACTCCTGGAGAATGGAGTTGGAAAATAGAATTCCAACTCCCATTTTTATCTTATTGTCTATCACTTGAATATCGCCTCTCAAGCGAGAGACCTGGGGTCGATTCCGAGCAGCGCGAAACCTTGGACAAGTTTCCTTACTCCACACGCCTAATAATAATCCCTCAAGAAAAAAAAACAATAATAAATTGGTCACTTCAATCCATGACTGTCTGTGGGACACTGCTGTACCCAATTGGCTGCCGTGTTTCACCCACAAAATATACAGTCAATTCACTTTACAGTCTATTCTGTGAAGCGCTTTGAGACGTCTAGAAGACGGGAAAAGCGCTGTACCAAACCCAAGGATTGTTATTATTATAAGACACTCAATACAATTAAATTTTCCTCTTGAAAATGATCCCCCCCGACCCCATCAAAATAACCAGATTGTGGAAATGGGCATCTATTTGGGCTTCTCAACTTGAAAAACTGTGAAGCAGAGATGCCAATATAGACTCCAATTTGCCCAATACATCCTATTGATAATGATCCAAGTTTGGAACCTTCAGTTGTCTCTTGTCAACTTCCAGAAATGCAGCCTTTCAATCCACATCACAAGCTCACAAGATTGATCTGAATTATTATGCTGGCTGACAATTGAGTTAAGTGTACCTGGCTTTCGGCAGTCAGTATCTTATTTGTGGCCAAACGGGTATCTGATGCATGGAAACACATTGCCATGCTTGAGAGAATCGACACCTGACTTTGGAATGGAATGCATTCTCTCTCCAGAGGGACACACTCTGTTTACCTAATTCTGGATTAAATGGCAAGATTTGATCCAATAATCAAAATTGAAAGAGCGAAATCTCAGCATGTGATTTTTACAGCATAGTCCACTTAACATAACCACAAGGCTACTTCCTGCAAGATCCCTTTTTCCCCCATCTTCTTTTACCTCTTAAGCAGGATGTAATAAATGATTGAAAATGTCATGCAACTAAAACCCAGCCTCTTTAACAAGACATGTTTAAACCCAAGTGTTTGTTCAGTTATCTGAGATTTTAATGAAGGTGGAGGGGTGGGAGTGGAGAGGAAGTAAGGAGGAGAGAGGAAATGATAAGGTGAATCTAAAATTAGCCAACATTTGTGGCAGGGAATAAATTTTCTGTGAGGATTGTGGAGCCTGTAATGTTACAGCACTCGCCTCGCAAGCAAGAGGGTTCAGATTTGTTCCCTAAGCAAATTTCCTACTCCACAACCTTTATTTACCTAGCAGTAAGTAGGGACTCAGCTGTTAATCGAGTGGTGGAATGCTTTTCCAGAGGTAATAATCCTTTTTTTAAAAAATTTTTAATAAAAATTTCAATCCATGACTGTTTATGGGATGCTCCTGTGCATGTTTCGCCCTCAAAATATATAGTCAATTCACTTTACAGTACATTCTATGAAGCTCCTTGAGGTGTCGCAAAGACGTGATAAGCCGCTTTATCAAGTGCAAGGATTATTAGAAGCTAGAAGCGCTCTGAGACGCCGTTCGGTGAGGAGGGTGCTATATAAATCCAAGTTGTTGTTGTTATTGTTTGTGTGAATTACCTTACACTAATCCATTGCTTTTAAACTTTTTATAAATATTTAATATTATAATACACCAAACCAATTTGGAGGAATAAAGGGGGGAGAGAGAAAAATTGTCAGGTCAATGCATTCTGTCTTTGTGACTTAATTAAAATAAATGTGTTAAAGTGGAGCTTAATAAATGTTTTCTTTCAGGAACTTTCGGAACAATACACCAATGTCATCTTCTGCAAAGTTGATGTGGATGATGCAGAGGTAAGGATCCATTGCTGGAGTGCGCTGATTTTGGGTGGATTACAGATTTAGGAATGCTATAATTTAGTGGAGTCCTGTAGCACAGTGTCCCGGAGACCCACTTGCCTCGAAGACAAGAGGACCTGTGTTTGATTCCCAGGCCGGACAAAACCTTCACAAGTTTCCTTATTCCACATGCCTCTGTTTACCTGGCAGTAAGTAGGAACCCGGTTGTTAGTCGATTGGCAAATTGGTTTCCAGGGCAATAATCCTCAAAAAAAATATTAATTTGGTCGCTCAATCCACTGCTGTATGCAATTGGCTCTCTCATTTCGGCCACAAAATACACAGTCAATCCACTTTACAATATATTCAGTGAAGTGCTTTGAAATAGCTAAATGATGTGATAAAGTGTTATATCAGGTGCAAGGATTATATTGAATATCTTTTCTAACTTCATTTTGATTTATTTTCTAATAATTAAACCTTTATATAGAGATGACTGGCATAAGCTTGAAAGTGTCTGCGCAAGGGATGAAAGCTGTAATAGCATGTTGTGTTTTATACTGGAGGCACAGTGTACAAAAGCTGGTTCAGCTGTGAAGCCCTCTCCAGGCAAATGGCCTGCTTACACTCTGAACAATGACCACTTAGGTAGGATTTTGGAGAGCATCCAACACCACCACCAAATTACATCTTTATAGCGCCTTTCATGTCAGGGGGCTTCCCAAGGCGTTGAGGAAAGCCAGAACGAGAAAAGATGTGTGTGTGTGTGTGTGTGTGTATATATATGTAATATATATATACAATTTTTTAAATCACTTCTATTGATTGCTAGCTATGGGTTCATGAATTTGAACGTGACTAGCTGCTGCATTTCACCCATAAAATACAGTCAATCTACTTTATAGTATATCCTGTGAAGCCCTTTGAGACGTCTCAAAGATGAGATAAGGCGCAATATCAAATGCAAGGATTATTATTATTTCTTTCTCTTTAGGAAATTACTGAAACGTGTGTGATCACATCCATGCCAACATTCCTGTTCTTCAAGAATGAAGTAAAGGTACGGTAATATTTTGTATTTTTAATTTTTAAAAAAAGTTAATTTATTGAATGTACTTGGGGGCTGGTGGGGAGTCAGCAAAAGAAACTGCCAGCCTTTTCCGGCTGTTTGTACTTGGTGGCCTATTTTCTGGACTTTATTTTATTAATTTTTTGGGGTTGTGAGGGATCCATGGGCAGTGAATTTTGAAAAAGTGAAGCTCAGTTGACCTTTAAACTGTATTTTTGGGTCACCTTTCCCTGCCCCAGTGTTCTGTAGACTCTGCCAATTACTTTTTAGTCATCCTATCAGCATGAACTCTGCCATATAAATGTAAAATGTGCTCAGATGCTGAACTAATTTGAGTCTGAGTGGTGTTTGGAGAGGATTGGGTACAAACAATTGGGATCTGCTACGTATTCAGGATTCTCTCTTACAAATTCTATAACTTAACCCCTTTCTTCTGATTCTCTTTCCCCCCTCCCACATGTCAAAACTGACAATGTCATTATACCTATGCATTTATACAGAAAAATAATTAGTTTCCTTCTTGGGAATTCTGCGTCAAGTTGCACCTTGTTCATAACTAGGCTTGTGAGGGCTGTGTATTCTGTATAACTTCTACACTATTTTGCTCATAGGATTCATGTTGTAAATTTTCCACTTCACAGATATCGCAGCTTACTGGTGCCAATAACGAAAAGTTGAAGGCTCTGATTGAACAGCACCAGTGATTCCATTGTTTATCTTGTCTCTGAGAACTTGTGTCTTGAAACAAAATGTACACCGATAAATTTGTCTTAAAAGTAAATTAAAGCCATTTCAATTTCTCAATGGTCTGGTTGACATTATGGAAGGAAAACTATAAGGTATCCCAACTAATATCTCACTTCTTATCCCCCCTCCCCAATATAGCTCTACTAATCACTATCTCTGCTTGCTTCCCTTAAGCCAGTTACTCCAATCCATGATTTGGGTTTGATACCCAGTGACCAATAGTTTTTCAGTTGAGTTGGGCTAATGAATCTGTTGTAGGCAGCCTCTTGTCACCTTCCTTGAATATGGGACCTATGTTTGATTGTGTCTAGTCTATTGGGGCCTCACCAGTAATGTTTAACTCCCTTATGTCTGTCATTGCTTCACAAATCTCTTAACTTCAGCTGTTGTGGAAGGCAAATTCAGCACATTCTGTCTTTTGGTGCAAAGTTAGCAATTAAGCAGGCCATTTGCATGAAAGGCCAAAAGGAGCAAGTAAGATCAAGCATGTTATTGTAAAGTTTTACAACAACCTATTGAAAGATAAGGTGACTATCTCATGTTGACCTAAAACAGATTAACACCCTTGTAATGTTTCTCGAGAGCTCTTGCGAGACTGGACGTTGTAAAGTAATCAATTTAGAATGTCTCTTCAGAACTGTTGAATGACTCATGGTACAATGAGATCTGTATAAAGGAGAGATGTTTTCACCTATTTGGTGGGCAGAGTAGGGAGCAGCGCTAGAAGAAAGTCGTTGCTACTGCCCTGCACCCCATATATATATATGTGAAATAAAGCTTGCTAAGTAAATGCCACACTGACTCCGTGTTGAGCTTCAGGTCATCAAGAGCAATCACACATCGCAACTGGGTTCGACAATTTCGAGGTTCCACCGAGATCGAAAGACTGGGTTTCCCCTTCGGCTTCCTACGACTCTGTAGCTATCGGCACAAATATCGTGCACAGGTAAGCATTCTTACCATTGTTTGTGTCCGATGCGTTGTTGAGACGTGGTTGCCGAACGTTCCCG
The DNA here is from genome assembly GCF_018977255.1 of Callorhinchus milii. NCBI lineage: Eukaryota > Metazoa > Chordata > Chondrichthyes > Chimaeriformes > Callorhinchidae > Callorhinchus > Callorhinchus milii. Next base: position 81,370,177 of record NW_024704742.1, on the reverse strand, counting down.
GCCTCTTCGATCTAAGGTGCAAAATTTGCAATTTTTTAGACCTAAATAATTTCAGGCGGTTTAGTACTATAAGGTATAGTACATGGATAAGACGTCTTCAGGGAAGTCGGCCACTGGTGTTTCCGCCCGACACAGATACAGTTATAACTCCGATCGGTTGTTTAATATTAAGGTTGTTTAATATTAAGGTTGTTTAATATTAAGGTTGTTTAATATTAAGGTTGTTTAATATTAAGGTTGTTTAATATTAAGGTTGTTAAACTAAGGGTTCGAGTCCCTAGGATTGAGGTTAAGTAGACTACGGGTTAGAGTCACTAATATATTGATAAGTTAGATGTCTTTAAGTAAGATAAAGTCTTGCATGCATAAGGAATCGGCCGTTGAAAATAGAAATAGATAATTGCTTGTATTTTGACTGTGTTGGGGCAACCACTTGTTTCGTTGTTAAACTATACCATGGGACAATCATTTAGCTCGGCTAAAAAGGGCGATAAGGGGACTCCAGCGGCTTACATGGAAACCCATTTTGGCCAACACCGTGTTCGCTATCTGCGGAGCTGGACTAAATTAACTAAGGGCCAGCCTTGCTCCTGGCCTCCAGACGGGTCCTTTAATAAAGACCGTATTGCCGCTCTTCAGGCAGCGGTACATGCCAAATCGGAGCAGAGTGGGTGTCGTAGCAGTATCTGCAGGAAACATAACCTATCCCCACAAATAGCAGGACTTAATTTATGGGTCTCTGAAAGCCAAAAGCGACAGGCGCAGAGTATTCTGGCCAGCCGACAGAACTCAGCAACAAAGCTACTGGTGGCCAGGAAAAAGAAACCAGAAAGAGGGGAAAGAGATGCAGCTGAGGAAGTCGCCCTCTTAACAGGATATAGGTGACGGTACGATTGAGGGTTACCATCAGTTTTTGGTAAATAGCGAATTACCAATTGATCTGTGTGGGCGAGATCTGCTCTGTAAAATGGGGATAATCATCCAATGTACCCCGGATGGCATTACCTTATTGGCACCCGAACGCGAATACCCAAAACTGTGCTCCTTGGTTTCTCCCAGCTCTCAGAAACTACAATCCCCAGGTTATTTTTGTTGGACATTGAAAATGCCTGAGGTGTTATATTCTACCATGTTACTTTATGTTAGTGAGCCACTTCTTGAATGTTATTTTTTGGAGCATGTTTTAACACCACCTACTTCCCCATTGCATTGTACGGCTTTCTACATCGACAACAAGGAAGTGGACATAACTCGGTTCAAAGAGCATGTCGCGGTTGCTTCCACTATTCAGGCTCATTTCCTCTATTTGGGACCGCAGGGTATTGCAGCTGCATGTACTCTGACAACGGAGGAGCAGCTTTATTTTAAAGGTAATAATTCTGACCCTCATGTAACATTAAGAATAGCGGATGGGTTCAGCCCAAAGGACTTAGGGCAAATGGTCAGGAAGGCAAACTGGTCACCAAATTTCACCGAACTTTGCCCTGACATTTTATACGACCCGTGCTTGCGGATTTATAAACTGTGTATTGATCCCCTCTCACTTTTTACCATGTTTGAATTTATTCGGCACACTCACAATTCATCTTCCCATGTTCTGCCTCTTCTGGCGGCAGAACCAGAGTGGTTAAAAGAAATAGACTCCACCCTATGGACCATACACCCCAATGATGTGGGGAAGATACTGACGGCAGCACCCTTTAAGGCACAGGTGCACCGGGAAAAACCCCTTCCCTATCGCGCGCAGTATCCATTGAAAAAGGAGGCTGAGGAGGGAATACGAGCAGTAATAGAAAGCTTGTTGAATCAGGGAATCATTATTAAATACCGTAGCCCCTGTAACACTCCCATTCTACCAGTCCTTAAAGCAGATGGAAAGCGATGGCGCTTTGTCCAGGATTTAAGAGCAATCAACGACGTGGTAATACAATGTTGCCCTATCGTCCCTAATCCTGCGACCATTCTAACGGCCATTCCCGCCGCTTCGGTCTGCTATTCAGTTATCAATTTATGTTCTGCATTCTTTTCGGTTCCAATTCACCCAGAGTCCTACTATTTGTTTGCCTTCACGTATAAAGGTGAACAATATACGTGGACTAGGTTACCCCAAGGGTACTGCGAGAGTCCTACTATCTTTTCTCAGACTCTACGGAATGACTTGCATGATTTGAAATTCCCAGGGAAAAGTACCCTGATCCAGTACGTGGATGACTTATTAATTGTGAGTCCATCCGTGGAGGCTTGTGAGAAGGATACAAAGTACCTCTTGCAGCAATTGGCAGTGAAAGGCCATAAAGTGGCGAGAGATAAATTACAGCTCGTCAGGCCACAAGTCCAATATTTAGGGCACGATTTATGTCAAGATACTCGTCAACTCTCCCTTACCAGAAGAGAAAGTGTTAAGAAAATTCCCAAGCCAATTACTATAAGGCGGATGAAACATTTTCTGGGAATGGCCAATTATTGCAGGCAGTGGATTACCGATTACGCTCAACTGTCTAAACCCCTGACTGAAATGACCAAACCAACCTCCAGCCTAGAACCCTTAGTATGGAAGGCAGAGGCGGACCAAGCCTTTGATCAACTCAAAACGGCTTTACAGAGCGCCCCCGCTTTGGGCATTCCAAGTTATGACAAAGTGTTTAACTTATTTGTGCATGAGGTTGGAGGGAATTCACGCAAGCAGTCCTCACTCAAGAGCATGGGGGAGGCCAGCGACCGGTTTCATACTTCACTACCAAGTTGGATTCGGTAGCTAGCGCTCTTCCAGGATGCCTAAAAGCTGTTGCTGCCACATACCTTGCAGTTATGCAAGCTGAGGGGTTGACGTTAAATCACCCCCTTATCGTGCATGTCCCGCACTCGGTCGAGTCATGTCTGCTTCGACATGCAACTCAACATTTAACAAGTGCCAGGAGCAGCAAGTATGAGGTGTGTCTACTATCCAACCCAAATTTAACCATTAAGCGTTGCACTGTTCTGAACCCAGCAACCCTTGTGCCCATAGAAGATGAAGGGGAACCCCATGATTGCCTTGAAATCATTACCTTAGAAACAAAACCACGCTTAGATTTAAAGAAGAGTCCCTTGCAAAATGCAGATTATGAATGGTTTGTAGACGGATCGGCTTGTAGGAATGAGTTCGGTCAGCCCTGTGCAGGGTATGCCATTGTATCAGCTACCACCATTACTGAAAGCGACTCGTTACCCTCCACCACATCTGCGCAGGCTGCAGAGCTAACTGCTCTAAAGCGAGCGTGTGAATTGGCTGAAGGGCAAACGCTCAATGTGTTCACTGACTCCCGCTATGCATTTGGAGTATGTCACGATTTCGGCCAACTATGGAAAAAATGGGGATTTCTTACTTCAAGTGGGTCCCCCATTAAACACAAAGACCTTATAGTAGGTCTTCTCACCACATTACTACGGCCAAAAGCCATTGCGGTCATAAAATGTGCGGCCCATACTAACCAAACTGACCCTGTCTCTAAGGGAAATGCTTATGCAGATGCTGCTGCAAAACATGTTGCTTTATGTAAGCCTGTAAAAATATTGGCATTACAACAGGCTATCGAGCGCCCCGCTATTACTGATACGATGCGTGATGAAATATTTCGGATCCAATATGAGGCCCCTCTGGAGGAGAAGCGACAGTGGGCCCACCTAAATTGTTTCATTAACGACCTAGGGATTTGGGTCTCGAACGAATTAAAGGTAGTCCTGCCCCGGCACATGTTCCCATGGATGGCACATGTGTTGCATAATTTTACCCATGAGGGAACGCAGTCCATGTATAGTTGGATAACGAAGTCATGGTTTGCCCCAGGATTAACCCCTTTCCTCCAGCAGGTTGTAAAATGTTGTCTAATAGGCCAAAAATTTAACCCAGGCAAGGTTGAGGATGTGACTCCGGCATCCCATCCTCCCCTCAGGGTCCCTTCGAGCACCTTCAAATGGACTTTATTCAGTTACCTAAAGCTGAAGGGTATCAATATGTTCTGGTTATTGTAGACATGTTTTCAAAGTGGATTGAAGTTTTTCCTTGTAGGAAGAATGATGCCACGACAACGGCCAAAATATTGTTAAGAGATATCCTTCCTCGATTTGGCGTACCATCTCGCCTTTCCTCCGATAATGGTCCTCAATTTATTGCCACGGTAATAAAGGACATTTGCAAAATGTTGCAAATAAAACAGCATCTGCATTGTGCATATCATCCCCAGTCTGCAGGGGCTGTTGAAAGGGCTAATGGGACGCTAAAGTTGAAATTGTCCAAACTGTTTGAGCAGACAAAATTAAATTGGGTAACAGTCTTGCCATTAGCCTTGATGCAAATGAGGAACCATTCAAATACAAAAAGTAAGCTGTAAAATGAGATCATTTTCGGAAGGAGCATGCTCATGGTTTTCTCCGCACACACTGAACCATTACCTGATGTGCATGCCCTCGAGGAAGGGATGATGCAATACTGCATTGCGTTAACTAAAACCCTATCTAGCTTTAATTCGAAGGTTCGAGCGCTCCCAACATCCATCGGCATCTGATCAATGCCACAAGTTTCAGCCAGGAGATTTTGTTTACATCAAGACCTTCAAACGTAAGAACAACAACAACAACAAGATTCCATTTATTGAGCGCCTTTCAAGTCAGGAGGGCATCGCAAGGCGCTGTACAGTTGGGTCAGGACCCAAGCAAGGGGGAAATGGTCAGGGTGAGGGGAAGGAAGGGAGGGAGCGAGGAGGGGGTAGAGAGTCGAGAGGGGAGCTGAAGGCACGGTCAAAGAGAAAGGTCTTGAGACCAGCCTTGAAGGAGGAAAGGGAGGAAGCAAGGAGAAGGCACTGGGGGATAGAGTTCCAGAGCCTCGGGGCTGAGAGGCTGAAGGCCCGGCCACCGATGGTAGGGCGGTTGGGGCGGGGGATGTGGAGCAGACCGGAGCCAGAGGAACGGAGGGTACGGGCGGGTAGGTAGGGGGATAGTAGGTCGGAGAGGTAGGAGGGAGCGAGGCAGTGAATGGCCTTGTAGGTGAGGGTGAGGATCTTGAATTCGATCCTCTGGGGGATGGGGAGCCAGTGGAGGCGAGCGAGGGTGGGAGTGATGTGGTCCCGAAGCCTGGTGCGGGACAGTACACGAGCAGCAGAGTTCTGAATGACCTGCAGCTTGTGGAGGGAGGTGGCGGGAAGGCCGGCGAGGAGAGAGTTCCCATAGTCCAGCCTTGAGGTGATAAAGGCGTGGATCAGGGTTTCAGCAGCGTGAGGGGTGAGGTAGTCCCGTAGTCTGGCGATGTTTCGGAGGTGATGGAAGGCGGTGCCAGTTGTGGTGCGGATATGAGGGAGAAAGGACAGCTCAGGGTCGAACAAAACGCCGAGGTTCCTGAGTGGCTTTGAGAGGTGGAGAGTGCAGCCTTGGATGCTGATGCTGTCAGCGCCTGAGGTGCGGAGGCGCTGACGTGAGCCAATCAGGAGGGCCTCAGTTTTGCGCACGTTGAGTTGGAGAAAGTTATCTCTCGTCCAGGACTCGATGTCGGACAGGCAGCTGTCAGGACATCGGTGGTCGTGGAGTTGAGGGTAGAGGAGGAAAGGTAGAGTTGGGTGTCATCCGCATACATGTGGAAGTTAACCCCATGTCTGTGGATGATGTCACCAAGGGGGAGCGTATAGAGGGTGAAGAGGAGGGGACCGAGGACAGAGCCTTGAGGGACACCGCACGAGACAGTGCGGGGGCCAGAGGAAAAAACATTTTTGGAGACAAAGTGAAGACGGTGGGAGAGGTACGACCTAAACCACTCAAGAACAGGGCCTTGAAGGTTGAGGTGGGAGGTCGATAGGTCGAGGTCGAGGAGGACGAGGAGGTAGAGGGAGCCCTGGTCACAGATGGTCAGGATGTCATTGGTGACCTTGACCAGGGCAGTTTCTGTGCTATGGGCAGCACGGAAACCTGACTGAAGGGGTTCGAATAGTGAATGGTTGGAGAGGAAAGAGCGCAGCTGGGAGGCGACAACTCGTTCCAGGACCTTGGACAGGAAGGGAAGATTGGCAATGGGCCGGTAGCTTGATAGCTGCGACGGATCAAGGGAGGGTTTTTTTAAGGTGGGAGTGATGGTGGCAGTTTTTAAGGGAATAGAGCCAAAGGAGAGGGACAGGTTGACGATGTCTGTGATATGTGGGGTAAGGAGGTGGAGCTGGGAGATAAGGAGTGGAGTGGGGATGGGGTCAAGGGAGCAGGTGGTTGGTTTCAGGGAGAGGATGAGTTTGGTGACAGAGGATGGGGAAACGGGTACGAAGGTGTGTAGGGGAGGATGGGTAGGAGTCGGAGTGTGGGAGGGAGGGGGTGGGGGTGGGTGGATGTTGGAGGGGAAGTGACCGCGGAGCGGATTCCCTTGATTTTGGATTCAAGGAAATCCAGCATCTCCTCGCAGTGAAGGTTGGAGGAGATGACCTGCGCGGTGTGGCGGGGGGGACGGAGGAGTTGGGATGTGGTAGAGAACAGTAGCCTGGGGTTGTCCTTCGCCTCCAGGATTATCCTGGAGTAGAAGGACGATTTGGCCGAGGCTAGAGTGGAGCGGTAGATTTTGAGGAGGTCCAGCCAGATTTGTCGGTGGACCGTTAGGCCAGATTTGACCCAGGTGCGTTCAGCGGCCCACACCTGGCTCTTCAGTGAGCGGAGGTGGGTGGTGAACCAGGGGGAGGAGCGAGAGTAGGAGACAGTACGGGAGGTGATAGGGGCAAGAGTGTCAAGTGTGGAGGAGAGGGTGTTGTGGAGGAGGGTGAGAGCAGAAGAGGGGTCAGTGAGGGTTGAAGGCCAGAGGGAGAGGAGTTCAGAGGACTCCAAGGCAGCGGTTAGGGATTGTGGGGGTAACTTCTTCCAGGGGCGGTAGAAGATGGTGGTGGGTCTGGTGGAGGTGGGGAGGGGGTGGAGGTGGTGAAGGAGATGAAGTGGTGGTCGGAGATGGCCTTGTCGGTGATGGTGACATCCGAGACACTGAGGCCCCGGGTGATCACCAAGTCGAGTGGGTGGCCGTGACTGTGAGTGGGGGAGTTGATGTGGAGGGAGAGGTTGAGCGAGGAGAGCAGGGAAGAGAAATCTGAGGAGATGGAGCAGGAGGGGGTGAAGTGCAGGTTAAAGTCGCCCAGGATGATGAGGCGATCAGAGCAGAGGCAGAGAGATGTGAGAAGTGTTGAGATATCAGAGATAAAGGTGGGAGAGGTTTTAGGGGGCCGGTAGAGGAGGAGGATTTTAAGTGAGAGGAAGAAGGGGTGGGAGAGGGTGAGGTGCTCAAAAGAGGGGAAAGAGCCAGAGGAGTAGGGGGATAGGGCAAGTGGTGTCCTTGAGATAAGGGCAACACCACCGCCACGGCGGTTGGGGCGAGGGATGTGGTGGGAGGTGTAGCCGGGTGGTGTGGCCTCCGTGAGGGGGAAGGTGTCGCCTGGGGTGAGCCAGGTTTCCGTTAAGGCCATGATATCAACGTTCTCATCAAGGATGAGATCGTTGATGACCAGGGCCTTGTTACAGAGGGAGCGGATGTTTTGTAGTCCGATGTGGAGGGAGCGGTTGACAGAAGGGTGTGTGGGAGGGGAGGGGGGTCCAGGTTGTGAGGCAGGGGTGGGGGAAATGGGGGAAAGGGAGGAGAGGTTGGCTCCCCGGGTCTGTGTCCGGGGTGGCTGGCGAGAGTGGTGGGGAATGGGGCAGTCGGTGTGGCTGCTGCTGGACAGCCAACGCCGAGTGCCACGGTGAGCCCGGCGGAGGATTCCCAGGCTGGAACAGAGGGAGGTTGTGGGAGGGTCAAGTGGGGATAGAAGGCGAGAGGGACGGAGAGAGAGGAGGACAGAGCTGGAGAGATGCAGAGGGGGGAGGGTTTCGGGGTAGAGAAGAGGGAGGGAGGCTGTGAGGTGGCTCGGGTCATAGTGGCAGCCATATTGCGCACGTGGGGACCGGGAGCGAGCGGTCAGGTGGATGGACACATTATCCCATGGGCTGGGGCTGGGGCAGCCAACCTAACAGGACCATGGTGGGCTCTGAGCCCTGGGGGGGGGGGCGCAGAGGATTTTTTTTTTTTGTTGTTGCGCGTGCACACTTCTGAAAACTACAACTATGATGTCAGCGGTTCCCCCGCTCCGCCCCCACCCATTCCCTCCTCAGCCCCATCCGCTGCACACCCTGCTAGCTGGACTCCCTCCCGCGTCGAGGTTAAATACCTGAGAGGTAGGCCCAGGCTCCTCCCCGCGCTGTCCTCAGCCCGCGCTGGGAAGGACCGTTCCAAATTCTATTGGTGATCCACACCGCTGTAAAGGTTCGAGAAAGATCTACGTGGATTCACGCTAGCCACTGCAAGCAAGCCACGACGAACTCCAGCAACTGCGTAAAGGCCTAACGATTGTTACCTCCTCGTTTTTTTTTTGAACGGACTTTGTATCATTATGAAGTTGTTTTCTGTGTGCGTTTTATTGTTCTTCTTATGTTGTCATGTTTACTCTCTTATCCCAGGAGAGGGTGTCTACCAACTCCTAATATCTTTAAACCGAGACCGCATCATATCCGATGACCAGTCTGAGCCCTGTTCATCCGCCATTTGTTATACTGATGTACCCCTTGAGGAGCGATCTCCCGTGTTTAATGCTCATTTTTTGTTACGAAATACTCAGGATACTTCATACTCTGACGATTTGAATTGTCCTGAGGATTCTGGTCAATGTAAATCCGTCCATAATAATTCCATGGTAATGTGTTACTGCTCCATTTATTATGAATGTACTTTTACCGAATCTTGTTTATATTCCACTGAGCGCGCCCAGTTTTCCAACAAAACCCAGTTTGCGTTTTTACGCCCTGGTTCCTATGGGACTAGAATTTATGTCGAACTTCCTCAGGGCTGGCGCAAGGGTCTAGCTGAGTCCCCTTTGCCTTCCACACCGGTTCCACCTCCTCGTGATGTCCCTTTTTCAGATATGTATCCCCTTGCTTTTGCACGCTTACGTTTGTTTGGAGACTCTTTATCAGCGGATTCTCCCCAGCCTTTCCGCTTACAGAATGTCTACATTCAGATGCTCCAGACTGTAAGTCTGCATAAAACTAAAACCCAGCATCATGTGTGTGGGTTATCCCCACCGTCAGTCCAGATGGGGTACCCTATGATGGCTTTCCCTTTGACTGCTTGTGAGCTTTGTTCTCTTTTTACCTGCAAGTACCACAAGACCCACCTTGTTCCCCATTACACTCAGAACTACAGGAATTGCAGTGTGCTCGCCAATCCTGGAAGCCACAAGCGTGTAATCGTGACTGCGGCAAGCCCCTACGATTGGCACTGCCACTACGGTTTATGCGGGTTTTTTGTTCTGCGTAGAGTCCTTTTCTGGGACTGAACCACTGGGGTTTCTGGATTCCCACCTTTGTAACACCACATATCCTTATGCTGCGGTGGCTGTTCCCCCATCCAATTTCGGGGATTGCCAGATCGCTTTACCGTTACACATTCGCAGGATGTTAACATACTCTGTTAATGAGCGCTGTGCCATTTCCCCAATTCATAAGGATTTCTATTGGGTATATAATTCTACTGTCTATGCGTACTTACCGGCAAATTTCATGGGGAGATGTGCTCTCTCTCACTATTTTCCCATGATTCGTTTAACCGATACCCTGCCTTCTGCTCTGGCCCCACCTATTTGGTGTGCAGAGTAGGGAGCAGCACTAGAAGAAAGTCGTTGCTACTGTCCTGCACCCCATATATATATATATATATATATGTGAAATAAAGCTTGCTAAGTAAATGCTGCACTGACTCCGTGTTGAGCTTCAGGTCATCAAGAGCAATTTCACATCGCAACTGGGTTCGACTCGGTCTCCAAAGACTTATTGCTTTTGAAGCTCTTGAGTACATCCAAGAACATCAGAATAACCAAACATTGTGATTCTCAAATGAAGTATGTTGGACATTTTGACATTTTTTTAGTGTCCTCTATGGGTTTATAGGATGCGATCAGATGGGGCAAAGGCCCCACCTCATCCAAAACCATCTTGTGGGGAAAGAAAACTCCAAAATTAGTTGGCTGTCACTTTGACCTTTGAGTCCTTAACTTCCATACTTGTCTTAATTTTTGAGAAAGAATGTTTTAGTTGCATTTGCTCTCTTGGATTCCTTAATCATTCACTCTCTGTAATGTTTTGTAATCAAATTACTTTCACTTTCTGCATGCTTTCATGAATGTATGTGCATGAGAGTGAGAGCAGACTGTATTATAATTCATTTATTTAAAAAAAGGATTCTTTTTAGCTCTAAGATATATTGCATTTAAAGCAGATGCATATTTAAAAAAAAACAAGTTCTTTATTTACCTTTTTACACTAGATATTTAGGTTGCAGCGTTAGTCTATTTGAATGTCAACAGTGGTAAATGACTCCCTCATTTGGTCAGTGTTTAACAAATCTATGCATTGTCTAAGTACTCTGGGTTGCATCATCTGTTTCAGAGGAACTCTCAGCTCCATTGGCTCCCTATCCCCCAAGTGAATCAATGTTAAGATCATTGCCCTTGTTTTTAAATGCTTCCAAGGCATGGCTTCAACCTACCTCAGCAATCTCCTGTGATTTCCACTTCCCCAGCATCTTGTTATTATGTCTAGCTTCACACACTTATTTTTCCCTTCCTCTTTTTGTTCCATTCCACACCGTTCCCCCCGCTCCCTCCCATTGCCTGCTCTGTGAGCTTTTAGTAGCTTTGCTTGGACATTGTGGTTTTTTCCCCACTGTCCCTCTCTCCCTGATCACTCTGACTTCCTTCCAACTTTCCATAAATACAAACCATTTGCCTGTGTTCTAAGCCACATTCGTCCTCTCTTTCTCACCTCGCCATTAAGCATCCATTAACCTCCGATACATTCTACCTATATGAAAGGCAAATAATTCCAAATTGTTAACTAAGCAACATGCAGCGATGCATCAGGACAAGCTGCTTGTATGAGATGTCAGCTTGATGGCTTTGTTGCTTCCAAAACACACAGTTGCGTGTTCCAAGCACCAAGGCACGATTTTGATATTAATCCAAGCTGCCACACTAGTGCATTGCTGGGGTAATACTATGTTGTTGGAAGTATATCCTTTGGTTGAGATGTTAAATCGAGGTCCTGTTTACATGTCCAGGTAGCTGCTAAGGTTCCATGATGTTGTTTGAGAACATTTTTACCTGATGTCCTAGCTAACAATCTTCCACGCAAATTGGTCATTCATTTCATGACAGCTTGTGTGACCATTCTGTGAGCAGATTGATTGCAGCATTGCATTGCAACTATAGTCACTACACTTGACCGCCACATCCTGTGAAGCACTTTGAGACATTTTGGCATCATCGGATTCTATATTAAATGCCAGGATTATTGTGCTAAAGAGCAGTGGAGTGTTTCATTGGTGTGAATGCACCACCAACTATATATTCAATTCTTGTACTATAACGCTTGCTCTGGCTGCTTGATTTGATTTGCATCAGACAGTATGCATTAGAAGCATATACATTTGTTTGGGTTTAAAAGTTTGCTAGTCTTACAATGTATTTTTCCAAAGTCAACAATGAAATTCTTTCTTTCTGCGACCAATCATCCCTCTGCCTTCTTTTCCTCCTTGACATCTCTGATGCATTTAACAGGTGAAGCATCCTGGTAAAATGTTCTTGACATAAAAATGTTACATCATATTTGTAATCATTTTAATATTTTAACCATTTGATTCTATAAAGTTGATTGTTTTGCTGCTTTGTTACGTGAGACGGGTCTTTGCTATATAAAAGTGGGAATAGGGGAATGTGTTAGAGCAATCTCAAGCTTTGAGAGACAGTTTGGGAGTCTTTGTGTTAAGGGAAGCATAGCATGAGTTAATGGCCAAGGACAACATTTGATGAAAAACAGCTGCTGGAGGAGTTGTAACCCAATTTGAAAGTAATTATTGATTGGAAAATTAGAGGATGAGTACATAGTCATGAAAATGTTGTTAAGGGGTTATAAGTATTCATCACTAACTAGCCTAAAGTTGAAACGTCCTTAAAAGGGACGAAGACGGTAAAAACAACTGTTGCCCGGATTGGCATCTATACCTTTCTGTGCATGTATATTGATATATAAAGGTTTCCTTTTTAAAACAGATTATTGAAGGGGCACCTGTCTCTGTGAGCTTGATTATCTCGGTGTTAAAATTTATAAATAATAGTTTTGATTTATTTAAAGTAAATATAATACAAGATTGACACATTGCAGTCAACATACTGTTAACCACTGTATTCACGTTGATCGCTTCTCTGATCTAGGAATATCTTCCTTCATTTAGTCACTCCATCCACGAATGTCTGTGGGACACTGCTATGCGCAATTGGCTGCCACGTTTTGCCCTCAAAATATAGTCAATGCACTTACAGTATATTCTATCAATGACCTGATAAAGCGTTATATCGAATGTAAGGATTATTTATTATTATTTTCTCCTACCCCACTCATGTGTTTGTGCGTTTGGAGCCTCTATTTGGTTAACCTAGTCCAGCCCTGCCCTCTCCACAAACAGAAAACAGAGAAACAGGAGTAGGCCATTCAGCCGCTCGAGCCTGTTCCACCATTCTAAGATCATGGCTGATCTATACCTCAACTCCAGTTACCTGCCCTTGCCCCATATCCCTTGATACCCTGACCTAACAAATACCTTTCCACCTCAATCTTAATGATATGAATGGATCCAGTATCCACAACCTTCTGGGGGAGAGAGTTCCAGATTTCCATTAGCCTTTGGGTGAAAAATTGCCCCTTAATTTCACTCCTAAACGGCTTAGCTCTAATTATAAGACTATGCCGCCTTGTTATTGATCCCCCTCCCAGAGGAAATAGTTTCTCTGTATCTACCATATTGAAACCTTTATTATTTTAAAAACATCACTCTTCAACCTTCTAAACTCAAGGGATTAGAGACCAACTTTGTGCAACCTGTCCTCATAATTGAACCTTTTAACCTTGTATCATTCTGCTGAATCTGCCTCCAGAGCCAATATATCTTTTTGAGGTGCGGTGCCCCAAACTGTACGTTTTAGGCACCAGTCTTCAGTCTATCTTTTGGACCTCCTTCCCTCTACACCTCCATCTCAGCCCCTCTCTATGAATGTCTATTCATACATCTTACCCCTTCTCTATAAACAACTTGCATTTTTATATCGCTATTCACACAGGGTAGCAGCCTGGAGCTCTGGACAGTGGCAAGTCTGACAATGAGCCAGGGGGTGAGGAAGGTCTTTAGGCGGGATTTGACATGGGTGAGAGGGGGCTAGGCAGAGGAATTGAGGGCGAAAGTTCCAGAGTTTTGGGGTGTAGTGACTGAAGGCACGGCCTCCGATGGTGGAGCGGAGAGAAGGAGGGACAAACAGGAGGCAGAAGCCAGCCAAGCGGAGGCAGCGGGTGATGGACTGGGGGGTAAGCAGGTTGGATAGTTAGGGAGGTACGAGGACTTGAAGGGATTTGAAAACAAATCAATCTCCACCCCTCTATCTTGCCCCCTCCATCAGTTGCTACACCTCCATCTCGCTCCCTCTCTTTCAGTCTTTAAATCTCACCTAAAAACCTACTTTTTGATCATACAGTCACCTCACCCTCCTCCCTTGCTCAGCATTCAACCCCTTTGGATGTTTCAAGATGTTATCCTATGCGAAGGATGCCATACAAATGCAAATTGTTGTTGTTCTTAATCATAATAATCCTTATATTTGGTGTAGAGGCTTTCACATTGGAAGCACACCCTCAGGAACTTCACAGGATAAGGGGTGACAGTGTGTTCTGTGGGCAAATAAGGCCGGAATCTATTGAAAGCTCCGTGTGAATGAGTTGAACAATGTTCTGATCTGATGATTTTCTTTAAATAATTATTCTTTTTACCTGGCAGTGTTTATTGTGTAACCAAGTCAATCTTTAGAAATCTGGATTTGGACTCTGGGCTTTGGTTGGACTAATAGAGCTGGGTTTTCAGCCGATCAGAAGCTAGTTTTTCACAGTGGATCCCACATAAACCCGGCAACTTTCGCAAATGGCCTTGCAATATATTGCGCTGTCGCAGACTTTACGCTCAGATGACTCTCTCGCTTCTAACGTTTCCACAGTGTTGACAGTCAGGTTCCCAATTTGTGCGCTCTGTGAAATATTGTTTCCTAATGCAACGCCAAGTGTAACAGCTGTATGGCAATGTAAAATTAGCTCCTCCTAGTGGACATGATCTGTAATAACACACATGACACTTGTTTAACGCAATAAACACAAATTGAAACAATTGAAATAATTCCAAGGTTGGACCTTCCTGAAAAATACAATCTTAAATTGGTCCTCCCTCTCCAGAAAGGGTTGGTGGTTGATGTTGCAAAGCTGCCCACTTAGCACATTGGATTTAACATAGACCACTGTGTGTCAGCTTGTCTCAATTGGTAGCACTCCTCTCCAAGTCAGAAGGTTGTGGATTTGAGATTCACGTTAGCACTTGGAACTCATATAGTCTATGCTCCAATGCTGTATTATTGGAGGTTCAGGTGAGACATTAAACTGAGAACCTTCCTGTCTGTTCAGGTGGATGTTAAAGATCCCATGGCATTATTCGAAAATATAAGGGAGTTTCTCCTGGTGTTCTGACCAACAGTTCCCCAGTAAAATCAATCATTCACTTCATGGCTACTTGTGGGACATTCCGCAAATTGGCTGCCATAATTGCCTACAATGTACACAGTCACTACATTTTAAGGTAAAAATCTGTGAAGCACTTTGAGGAATTAACTGTCACATTTGCCCACAACATGCAGATGTTCCTACAGTATACACTTTACTGTATATCCTGTGAAGTGTTTTGAGATATCATCCTGACATAAAAAGCACTGGATCAAATTTAAGGATTATTACTATGATATATTCCCCAAGGTCATGGAGAAAATTCCCCATCCCTACCCTGGTCTTTATGTCAGTATAATTTAATACAACAAGTTTAAAACATTGTTTCTCAAGCAGCCTTTTTAAGCAAAATGCTGATTGCCCTTACACATTAAACGGCCTTACATCATGTGTTGAAAACACCCTTGGTATTCTGCTTCTATTTTCACAACACATAGCAACAGAAATCCCAGGTAATTAAAATTTGTTTTCAAGTAAGCTCTCCGAGGTGCAGCCCTGCATGAAGGTAAATGTATTTAAATGTAAGTTGTTGTTATTCGCGCCTTAGGTTTATTGCAGGATTGAAAAACCCTCTCATTCTTTATCATCAGTGTTCGCTTTTTACAGAATGTCAAGTGTCCGGCGCGTGCGGAAACTCGGCACCATAATTAAGAGTATCCAAACCAGATTGAGAATTCCATTCACCCAACCTACACATGGAAATGTCTGTTTGGAATGAAATGCACACCCTCTTCTCAGAGGGATGCATCCTGCTTACCTAATTCAGGAGAGGACAAAGTGAGGTTGGCAAGAGCCAAGGCCTGGGTATCCCAGAGTGCGTGTTGTGGTACTGCTGGAGTTTAAGCAGCTAAAACTGCATAGCTTGCCATTGATATTACTGTCTGGAAAATGCCCTGTTGCTTCTGACCAACATACCCATTAAAAGTTCTGGCTCACAGGTTAACTGAGCTGAGTGGGAAGAATCCCTGTTCCCCCCACACCCCCGCCTATGATTAGTCAGTGAATTGTTTCCAGGACACCAGGAACCTCCCTTCTCTTTTCAAATAATGTCATGGGATCTTTAATATTCACCTGAACAGAAACTAAGAGTCTCGCTTTAACATCTTATCCGAAGAACGAACTCCAAAAATGAGACTATCCCCCTACACTGCATTAGAGTGTCAGCTTACACAATGTGAGTTAAAGTCCCAACATGGAGCTTGAACCCACAACTTTCTGAGCCGGTGATGTAAGTGACTTAATAATTGTGTTTCGTACTGTGTTTTTTACATCGAGAGGACTTCTCAAAGCGGAAATACTATAAAGTTCAGTGATTGTGTTTCGTGCGTTCGTGAAGCGGAAAGTCCTTGGTGTTGAACCAATCCTCTACATTCATAGTTCTTTACCTTTAGGTTCTTTATCTAAAGTTCTTTTCCGAAACGTTTCACTTAGGGAACTAGGATTGTCACCGCAGCCGAGCCCCAACACCGCCCAAACTCTACTAAACTCCAAATTGTCAAAGGACAATGCAGACCTGAACCATGTCTTCATGACAAAAGAGAAGTCAGGTGATGGGACCACCTCTTGAGCAGGACAAAGGCTGAGCCCTTGCTCAAGTGAGCTCTGTGTTTCAGTATCTCCACTTCCTCTTAATATTTATACAAGTTACATTTGTAAAGTGCCTTTCCCATTGGGAGGATATCCAAAGGCGCTGGACAGTCAGGGAATTGGATCCGAGCTGGGGGTCGGGATCGGGGAGGATGGAGGATAGGAGGGTGGCCAAAGGCTCAACAACAACAACAACAAGATTCCATTTATAAAGCGCCTTTCACGTCAGGAGGACGTCCCAAGGCGCTGCACAGTTGGGTCATAACCCGAGCAGGGGGGAAATGGTCAGGGTGAGGGGAGGGAAGGGAGGGAGCGAGGAGGGGGAAATGGTCAGGGTAAGGGGAGGGAAGGGAGGGAGCGAGGAGGGGGAAGAGAGTCGAGAGGGGAGCTGAAGGCTCGGTCAAAGAGAAAGGTTTTGAGACCGGCCTTGAAGGAGGAAAGGGAGGAGGCGGCGAAGGCACTGGGGGATGGAGTTCCAGAGCCTGGGGGCTGAGAGGCTGAAGGCCCGACCACCGATGGTAGGGCAGTTGGGGCGGGGGATGTGGAGCAGACCAGAGCCAGAGGAACGGAGGGTATGGGCAGGTAGGTAGGGTGATAGTAGGTCGGAGAGGTAGGAGGGAGCGAGGCCGTGAATGGCCTTGTAGGTGAGGCTCGGCAGCCGATGGTGGAGTGGGCCGAGCGGGAGACATGGTGCAAGCCAGAGCCTGCTGAGCAGAGGGAGCGGACAGATTAATATGGGGTCAGCAGGTCACAGAGGTAGGGAGTGGAAGGCCTTGAAGGTGAGGACGAGGATTTTGAACTCTGTCAAAATTCTCTGGGGGACAGGGAGCCAGTGGAGTTCTAATTGTTCATAACTTGGTATCACTAATGGATTTAATTGCTGATATTCTTCCACTAGATGTCAGCATAACATTTACTAACGAATTTGTATAAAGCACACTAACATTGTACCTAGAAGTAGACAGAACATCATTATTGCATGATTTTTCACCTTGACTCAGTACGGTGCAGCACTGACCATATTGAAGGATTAAATTCTCAGTATCACAATCCTTGTTCCCACAGTGATTGGTAAAAGATCTGTACAATCAAACACCATTCCTTGCTTTTATTAACGTGTAACACATACAGTACATAGAATCATAAAATATTACAGCACAGAAGAAGGCCATTTGGCCCACCGTGCCTGTGCTGGCTCTTTGGAAGAGCTACCCAACCAGTTCCACTACCCCGCTCTTTCTCCATATCCTTGCAATTTTTTCCTTTTCTAGTACCTATCTCATTCCCCCTTGAA
The DNA here is from genome assembly GCF_018977255.1 of Callorhinchus milii. Lineage (NCBI taxonomy): Eukaryota > Metazoa > Chordata > Chondrichthyes > Chimaeriformes > Callorhinchidae > Callorhinchus > Callorhinchus milii. Next base: position 81,352,632 of record NW_024704742.1, on the reverse strand, counting down.
AGTTGCTATTGAATCTGTTTCCACTACCCTTTCGGGCAGTGCATTCCAAACCGTAACAATCCTGTGTAAACAAAATTCTCCTCATCTCCTCTCTGGTTCTTTTGCCAATTATCTTGAATCTATGTACCCTGGTTACTGACCCACCTGCCAGTACAAACAGTTTCTCCCTATCTACTCTATCAAAACAACAACAAAATTATATTTGTAAGCGCCTTTCACGTCAGCAGGATGTCCTGGACAGGTTGGGATCAGGATCCCTCATAATTTTGAACATCTATATTAAATCTCCCTTTAACCTTCTCTGCTCCAAGGAGAACAATCCCAGCTTCTCTCGTCTCTTCACATAACTAAAGTCCCTCATCCCTGGTACCATTCTGGTAACTCTCCTCTGCACCCTCTCCAAGGCCTTGATATCCTTGATCTACATGACGACGCTTCTTAAAAATATACACAACAATGAATTAAATAGTGCCAATAACATTACTGAGTAATGGAGTTAGGTTTAATAATCCTTCCATTTGACATCGTGCTTACAAGGTCAAGAAGGTTAAAAGCATCTATTGCAGCACACTGCACTTGCATGATTTGAAGAGAATCGAAGTTGAAGCACTTAACGGCCTTAATCAAATGCACAGCAGAACACTGTGACCATTTGGGTTAGTTTTCTGTTGCGGTAAAGTCAATCTAGCTGCATGTAAGAGCTGCATTGTGAAATGCATTGCATGTAGCTGCATTGTGAAATGTCACAAATTTTACCCCTTTTTCTTCTCTCTTCCTGTGTTTTACATCAGTTTCCTGGGATCCGGGTGTAACCAGACCTTTCAGGCATCCTTCGCACCACAAAGCTGGAGAGGAAATGCCCAATGTTACTTGTTTACAGGTATCAATTGAAAGAGGAGGCACACACACATTCCTATACACTCACAAGTTTCAGATCATAATTCATTTGATGGAGGACTATTGTGATTATCCTCCTTGGGGGAGGTAACCAGTGTCTCCACAGAGGAGCAGAGCAGGCCGGGCGGGGGAACATGGAACAGGCCAGTGCCTGCCGAGCGGAGGGAGTGGTATGGTTTGACTATGCTGCTTTGTAATGTTTTGTATAGTTCAAGGTTTACACATTGCATTTTACTTACATTATAGGAATTATACTTAAGCAGCTGATGATAGTAGACAGGCAAAAGCAGAATCCTGGAAACCAGTCCTTAGTCGATCTGTAAATCTGGATGAAGAGGGTCGAGGCAATGATGCTTGTCAGCGTTAGCAAGATCTGCAGCATGGCAAACATTTTTCCTTCAAATACAACATAGAACACAAAGACTGTAGTGAATATGATTACATCCTTTCTGTCCTTTATCTGTACAAAACTCAACTGTGGAATGGAAAGCCAACAATATTAGCACACCAGTCTAAACATGCACATAAAAACAGAACACATAAACACGCAGGCAAACATAAGTTGAGCCCCACAGTGGTGAGTACAAAGTATGTGCTGATCACAAGCGGCTGAGCTCTGTCTCACTGGCTTTTTCATTTCAGCTACCGGGAGGTGCAGACTGACATTTCAAACAAATGTTCAAGTTGCCTGCCGAGCGGAGGAAGTTGTAAGGTTTGACTATGCTTCTGCTTTGTAATGTTTTGTATAGTTCAAGGTTTACACATTCAAGTTGCCTGAACATACACTCTGGGGTTCCCAAGCCTTGGCTCTTGCCAACCTGCGCCTTATACTCTTTGAAATTAGGTAAACAGGAAGCGTCCCTCCAGGGAGAGAGTGGGCATTCCATTCCAACAATTTATCTCTGGAATTTCTATGTGTAGGTGGGATGTATTAATTCTCAGTTTGGTCTGGATACTATAAAGCATGTTGATGGGCTTCTGGCCAGACACCTGGCTAACCAAAACAAAATACACAGGTAGTTGTTTCTGCTTTGGTGACAATTAAATCTGTCCCTTAATGTAAATAAATCGCACTCTACGATGCTGGCTGCTGAATACTGTATATCGCAGACCACTTCATCCGTAAGTAGCTCTGAAATAGAAATATATTTATATATCGCACAGCAGTGGGATATTTTAGAATGCTCTTATGCATAAGAGCATTCTAAAATATCCCACTGCTGTGCGATAAAAGTGACTTATTCACCAGACTATCTGAGAGGCAGTTATATCTGATTTTAACTTCACAAAAACATGCTGCAATGGGTCGGTATTTACGCACAGAAAACAAGGGAAATAATTTCTAATGTGTCTAAATTATAGTCTCACCCTGAGGTATAGTACCTTTCACAAAGGGGTCAGAGGTACTGGATAATAACATAAAAATACATTTTATATTTTCAAAATGCCACTAACATAGTAGACCATCTGGCCCATCAGATCTGCTCCACCAATACATTTGTTGATGGTGAATAAAGGAACCCGTATGAAGATTCAGTATTTGAATGATCAGCCAATACAGAGACAGGATGCTAATTTATGGCCATATTTGAAAAACACAGCAGGAGGAAAATCTGAGTTACTAACCATAAGAAGTGCATTGTATTTGCTTAGAGATGACCGCTCTTATTGTAGGCAGTGGAATAAGAGCAAACATCATCACAGCTCGGGCTGCAAGTTAAAAGAAATCAGGTTAACGTAGGAAACCTTTCTACAACAACAACAACAAGATTCCATTTATAAAGCGCCTTTCACGTCAGGAGGACGTCCCAAGGCGCTGCACAGTTGGGTCATGACCCGAGCAGGGGGAAATGGTCAGGGGGAGGGAAGGGAGGGAGCAAGGAGGGGGGAAATGGTCAGGGTGAGGGAGGAAGGGAGGGAGCGAGGAGGGGGAAGAGAGTCGAGAGGGGAGCTGAAGGCACGGTCAAAGAGAAAGGTTTTGAGACCGGCCTTGAAGGAGGAAAGGGAGGAAGCGGCGAAGGCACTGGGGGATGGAGTTCCAGAGCTTGGGGGCTGAGAGGCTGAAGGCCCGACCACCGATGGTAGGGCGGTTGGGGCGGGGGACGTGGAGCAGACCAGAGCCAGAGGAACGGAGGGTACGGGCAGGTAGGTAGGGGGATAGTAGGTTGGAGAGGTAGGAGGGAGCAAGGCCGTGAATGGCCTTGTAGGTGAGGATGAGGATCTTGAAATCAATCCTCTGGGGGATGGGGAGCCAGTGGAGGCGAGCGAGGGTGGGAGTGATGTGGTCCCGAAGCCTGGTGCGGGCAGCAAGCATACAGCAAGCATACTAGTCTGATAAATTCACACATCCTTCCACAAACAATCAACAGAAAAAAATAATTTGCACTTTTATAATGTTGAAACATCTCATAATGAATTTGCACTTGCAAGATCCTAGAAACAGCTTTGAGGTCAATGATCAGATTAAACTGCAGGACTGAGAGCCAGAACATCAGGAAAAACTCTCCTTGTTTCAAAGCACCATACAATACATCTGAAGATAAGTTGGAAGAGACCTTGAGATGCTTGACCTGGGTGACAACAACAACAAAATTGCATTTGTATAGCACCTTTCACGTCAGGAGGATGTCCCAAGGCACTGGACAGTCAGAGTTTATGACCGGAACTGTGGGGTCGGGATCGAGGAGTGTAGGAGGCAGGGGGCGAAGCAGGGAGATCAAAAGCACGATCGAAAAGATGGATCTTGAAGGAGGCAAGTGAAAGGGCGTAGTGGAGGGATTGCAGGATGGAGTTCCAGAAGGTGGGGGCAGAGTGGTAGAATGCCCACCCACCAATAGTGGGGCGAATGAGGCAGTGGATATGGAGCCGGCTGAGCAGAGGGAGTGAACAAGATAATAATAATAATAAAATAAATAATAATAATCCTTGCATTTGATAAAGCACTTTTCACGTCTTCTAGACATCTCAAAGCGCTTCACAGAATAGACTGTAAAGTAAATTGACTGTATATTTGTTGGCGAAATGCGGTGGCCAATCAATCACGCACAGCAGTGTCCCACAAACAGTCGTGGATTGAAAATGACCAATTTATTATTGTTTTGTTTTGGAGGGAATATTATCAGGTGTGTGGAGTAAGGAAACTTACCCAAGGTTTTGCCCTGCCTGGAATTGAACCCAGGTGTCTCGCTTGCAAGGTGAGTGCTCTAACCACTGAGCTGTAGAACTCCACTTTGGTAGGGGGTCAGGAGGTCGCAGAGGTACTGGGGAGCAAGACCATGGAGGGCTTTGAAGATGAGGATCAGAATCTTGAACTGTATCCTCTATGTGATGGGAAGCCAGTGGAATCGGGCGAGGATGGGGGTGATAGGGTTATGGAGACTGATGCGGGAGAAATGCGGGCTGCAGAGTTCTGGATGATATACAGCCTATGAAGGGAGGATTTGGGGAGGCCGACAAGCAAAGAGTTTGCAAAGTCGAGCCTCGATGTTATGAATGCGTGAATGAGGGTTTCGGCGGCCTGCGGTGTGAGACAGTGGTGGAGCCCGGTGACGTTGCGGAAATGGGGGAAGGCAGAGCAGGTCGTGGCACAGATGTGGGGTAGAAAGGATAGTTGAGGGTCAAACAAGACCCCAAGGTTCCAGACTGGCTTAGTAAGGTGGAGTGTGCAACCATGGATGGTGATGGTGTCAATGCCTGAGGTGAGGAGGCGCTGACGGGAGCCAATCAGGAGAACCTCGGTCTTGTTGAGGTTCAACTGAAGAAAATTAGCTCTCATCAAGGACTTCATGTCTGATGACAACAACAACATTTATACAGAGCTCTTCACGCAACATAGAATCCTGGAGGGAGACAGCAACAGACGGATTTGATAGCAGTTACTTATGAAGTGCTTTGACATACTGCAACATTAAAACACTATATGATGAGCATTAATTATCATTTTATGACTTTATAAGATGCCACTATCAAAACATAACCTCTCTCTCATTTTAGTTGATTTAGATGCTTTTATATTTGCCAGATGGTCACCCAAGCCAGGGATGGGAACCCAGGAGGTGGGAAAGGGAAAGATGATTGAAAGCTCAGTCAAAGAATTATAAGATGAGCTTGCATTATATGGAACCCATCTACCACCTCACAAAGGAGTCATCCTGTATTTTCTGTGAACTTTCTGTATACACGCTACAACTTACATAGTTTTAATGTCCAAATACATTTGCTATTTCACTAAAATCCATGAATGGCCTCAATTGACAGCAGGCCATGCAGCTTTGACCTTGAAAATACAGTTTGTGTAAAGGATGATGGCTCTTACCAATAAAAAAGAGGAAAGTCCACTTCACGAATGCCATGATCAGTATCCCTGAGGAAAAGGATACCATTCCGATCACTATCAAGGAAGTATTCTTCATACACCTGGAAAAGAACCTGACTCCCAAGTAACTGGTCATGAATGTGCAATATCCTGCAGCATTCCCATATCCAACCCAGACAGCATTCCAACTGAGAGGCTCCTTTAGCACAAATATGGACAGCACATCTATTCCACCTGTCACTGCTAACTCAAACAACACTCCACCCGCAAGCAGCAGCCCAAGAGTGAATATATCCACAGAAACACTGCTTGCAATTGGAGAGCTTGTGTTGTCCTGGTCATCTGGTAATCCTGAAGTCTCCCAGGGAGTCCTGTCCACAGTTCTCGGGTATCCTTGCCCGCTGTCAGCCAAACAGTTAGATGTCTCAGCTGGGGATTGCCTGACCGATGGTGATCCATCTGAAGGCTGGCTTGTGTCACCTGGTCCAGGTTCAGGAAAGCCTCTGCTATCAGGCTGCTGGTTCCTCAGAGTCCCGGGTTCTGACTGTTCAGGTGGGACCTTCAGCACAAAAATGCTATAAAGCAAGCTTAAAGTGTAAAGAACAAGACAAAGACAGACCAGGGCAGCACCCTGATAATGGGAGATCTTGAAATGGATAAAGATGTGACCAGATGCCAAGCTTCCCAGTAAGCCTGATAGCCCATAGACCAGCTCAACTGTAATGAGCTTGGTGGCCCTGCTCCCTTCTGAGGAAGTAACTGAGGCTATAGCCATGATACCGGTCCAGTAGGCAGTGAAGCCACCACTCACACCGTACAGTGCAGCCGCTCCGAACATCACCTCTAAAGGCAGCCTGAGCAAGATAGTGAGGAGAAGCAGAGCCCTGGAGATCAGATAGCCCAGGAGAGGCACACATATGGTGAGCTTCCTGGAACGGCGGTCTCCCAGCCTGGCCAGCGTGCAGGTGAAGATCAGGGAGGTCAGGCCAGCCACAAGGTTGTAGATCATGTAGAAGTGAGACACCCCTCCCTGGTAGCTGTGCTCCTGGCCCCTGAGGGTCGAGTTCAAGTTGCAGAGTTCCTTCACCACCATCAGCAGAGCAGTATCATACAGAGCACTAGCTATCTGGCTACAGGCTACAACAGGCTCGATGAGAGAAATCAATTTCGAACACATCCTCACTCACAAATTAAACCTCCGCTTTATTTTTGGTGCCTTTTTTTTCTTCTCCAGCCTTACTTTACAAACCGGTCTGGCTGCTATTTCCCTTCAGTAATTCTGCAGAATTAAGCGTTTTTTTTCCTTTCTGAAAAGTTTCACTGTTTCTGGTGTTTCTGCATTTTGAGGATCAGTTTTCCATCCATCATGCTGGCTGACACCAAAGGACAAATAAAAAAAAAATTGATGACCCTATGTTAATGTTTCTGATCGCAGACCTCGCAACATTGAATTTCCTGTTTGATAACTATCTTCTTTTTTTACTGACGCATATTTGTAAATATCTAGAACCTCCTGGGATTTGTAATTAGTAGTAGGCGTATTTGTGTGAAAGAATGTAAGGCTTAGTCTTATCCTGGATGATTTCAATCTACGTTACGCCCAACCTGTTTGTGACTATTCCAAATATTTGACTCTTATGAAACATGCAGATTTTTTTCTAAAGCTAGAATCTAGTGTGTGAAGCAGAATTAAACCTCTTTTCAAAATACAATAGTGATTTATGTTTTTAACAAACATCGCCTCCATTGGCATTGATTATTTTAATTTTGTCCACCAGACCATTTTCTCTCTTTTTCAAGATTTACTGGTTTGTGGAGTCCTGTAGCTCAATGAATTATTATTATTATTATTTTTAAGTCCTGTAGCTCAGTGGCTAGAGTTCTCGCCTCACAAACGAGAGACCGAGGTTCTTTTCCCGGCAGGGTGAAACCTTGGGCATGTTTCCTTTCTTCACATGCCTAATAATAATCCCTCAAGAAAAAAAAACAATAATAATTTGATCACTTCAGTCCACGATTATTTGTAGGATACTGCTCTGAGCAATTGGCTGCCGCGTTTTGCCCACAAAAATGCAGTCAATTCACTTCACAGTATATTCTGAGAAGCACTTTGAGACATCTAGAAAGCATTAAAAGCACTATATCAAATTCAAGGATTATTAGTATTAATGTTACCTTCAAATTTTTTTTAAAAAAAGTTTAGTCTGAGTACCTCCCCATCTCTCTGATCTTCTCAAACACATTCCTCTGCTCAGCTAACATGGACCTGCTGCATGTGCTCTGCCTCCTCTGTACCACTATTATTGTTGAACCTTCAGCGATTATGTTCTTAACCTCTGGATCTCTCTGCTCCATCCCTCTGCTTCACGTCCTCTCAACTGGTCTTTAAATCCCACCTTAATACCTTTAGGTTGCCTATATTCCCCTCCCCCTCCCTCTTGTTCCTTGCTCAGCGTCTGACCCAATTACTCAGAAGCCCTCTCAGACTTTATCCTACATGAAGGGCACTCTACAAGTTCAACTTGTCTTGTTAATTTGGAAATTGTTTTCTACAGTGTTTAAAAAGGGCCACAGGTCTTCCTGTGGATTATTTTACATAAAACTAATTTGGGTGATAGCATGGCTCTATGTTAGGAGAGAGCCCCACGGCACAGAATTGGGTATTCATTTCACAACATAAGGATAGCAAAAATTAAATCTTTAGCTTTGATTTTGCATTGAATCATCTATAAAGCAATTGTTGTCAAGTGTGGTGACTTTGGTTTTGAATGCAAAAGTAACAGCCAATTGGCACACAGCAAAGATCCATAAACAGCTAAGTAGTGATTGATCAGTTTATTAGGATTGTTGGCCAGGATACAAAAAGAACCTCTCTTCTCTTTTCAAATAGTGTCTCAGGATCTTTATCATTCACCTATACAAGCAGACAGGACCTCAGCTAAACACTTCATCTGAAGGATAGCACCTCCGACAACTCAGTGCTCCCCCAGTACTGAACTGGACCGGAGTGGCAACCCAAGCCACAACATAAGGTTTGAACCCACAACCTTCTGACCCAGAGCTGAAGGTGCTAACCGACAAGCTGGTTTGTATGGGAAGTACCATTTTGAGAAATGCCTATAACATTAAAAGCACTTTATAGATAATTGCGTTGAGTGCACTAACTTGATTTTTTGTCAGCAAATGACCTATTGGTTTTGCCTTTACTGCCCTATTTGGTAAATGACACCAAAAACCTTACCAACGAAATACAAGTAGGTCCACTTGACAAAGCCCATGACCAGCATCCCTGCGGAAAAGGACAGCATTCCAATCACGATGAGGGAGGTGTCCTTCACACATTTGGAAAACAAACAAATGGTAAGGAAGCTGGTGAAGTAGATGGCGTACTCTGAGGCATTTCCATACCCAAGCAGGACGGCATTCCATTTGAGAGGCCAATTCAGCACAAATATTGGCAGCACATCCATGGCCCCTTTTGTAGCCATGTCATAAAGCACAGCAGCCCCAACCATGAACCACAAAGTGCCTTTATCTCCGTGACCATCTGCCCACCAAGAGCTCCAATTGTCTCGGATGATTCCATCGAATATCCTTGATACAGCTTTGCAGCACTGTCCATTCACACATCTTCCATTTTTGTCATCCACAACTCTTGCAGTTTTGTGTTCAGTTTTCTCCACAGGTGGTCTGTTTTTGTGTTGAATGTCACCTGTTACATGCTCATGTTTAACCAAATGTCCTGCGCTGTCGCATTGCAGTTTTTCAGTAAATGTGTCACTTTCCTCGTTCTGCTCTTTGTCACCTTGTGGTCCAGATTTTTGTTGTTTAGGTGGTATCTTCAACACCAAAATACAATAAAACAGGTTGACAACATACAGAGCAAGGCTGAGAGCTACCAATATGATGCCATGGTAATGTAATATCTTTAAATGGAGGAAGATGTATCCCGATAAGATGCTTCCAACAAATCCTGCTAATCCATAGGCAAAATCGGTCGTGATGAGCCTGATTGATCTTCTCTTCTCTGAAGAGGTGCTGCAGACCAATACTACAACTCCAGTCCAGTAAGTGGTGAATCCTCCACTCAGACCATCCAATGAGGCTGTGGCAAATATCACCTCCAAGGGCAGATCGAAAAAGATCACAAAGAGAAGCAGAGATCTGGAGATAAGGCAGCCCAGGAGAGGCACAACAATGATGATCTTTCTTGACCTGAAGTCTTCAAGCTTTGCAAAGTAGAAGGTGGAGAAAAGGGTGATCAGTTTCGACAGAATGTGGTATATCATGAAAAAACGAGTCATACCATCCTGATGTTTTTCCCCTGCACTGATATTAGTTGGTGTAGAGTTGTAAGCAGTTGAGTTTATAACTTCATATCTTTCTTGGACTACAATCAAGAGAGCAGTGTCAAAGAAAGAACTGCCAATCTGGTTCAAAGCGACCACAGGCTCAATGAGGGTACGCACAAATTCACACATCTTTACTAACGATAGTTAGAATGGTTTGGTTCAGTCCCTTTTAAGCACTTGAATACATGAAAATAAAGACTGTTCATACCATATGTCCTGCCATGACTATTACAGGGAAGTGATGAATGACTCACTAACCCGTTGAATAGTTTTTATCATAAGGAGAAAATATAACTTCCCTGTTCCAGAAGAAAACTTATTTTAATGATATGCAATCGAGAAGTACCATGAATATTCATTCAAATCGTTAATTTGAACTTGTTGGGTTAATATTCATTGCCAAGAAATGGGTTAATGTAAATTTTATTTCACCGCTCTGCTCAATTCCTGATCGGAATTAAGCTTTGTACCGAGACCTTGAAAGGAGGAGAGAGAATTGTTTTTGAGGGCGGCAATATTAGGCAGGGATGTCCTGCCAGGGGCATTGACAGGGATATGGTAACTGCTGCTGACTTACCCACTCCCCAGCTGCAAGAACAGGTTAACCAGAGCATCACTCTCTGTGCAGCATTGTAGTGTTGTAAGAGATTTGGATGGAGAAGATCAATATGGTGGTGTAATAATCCAAGGTTTGTTAAGTAATTCAAATATTTTAACTTATTCTTAACTTACACTCTTGCAATACAGTTCCTTCATCTCAATTGACTAGTTCACAAACTTAGCTTTTTGAAACCTATCTATATGACTTACTCAGTTAATCCTAGATCAATTACACAGTTTCCTCCTGGCTGGCTCACCAACTTATTTGAGATTCGGATGAAGACGTTACAAGATGTTCAGAGAAGTGAACATCTTCCCAGGAAAATATGGAATGTAATCAGAAGCTGACCTCAACCCATCCAGCAAAGCTAATTTTAACCCCTGCTAAGCTAGTTATTAAATCAAACAAACCTCATTAAAGGATTATGGAGTCCTGTAGCTCAGTGGTTAGAGCACTCGCCTTGCAAGCGAGACATCTGGGTTCAATTCCAGGCAGGGCAAAACCCTGGGAAACTTTCCTTACTCCACACGCCTACTAATAATCCCTCCAAAAACAACAACAAAAAAATTGGTTATTTTCAATCCACGACTGTTTGTGGGACACTGCTGTGCGCAATTGGCTGCCACATTTTGCCCACAAATATACAGTCAATTCACTTTACAGTATATTCTGTGAAGCGCTTTGAGATGTCTAGAAGACGTGAAAAGCGTTATATCAAATGCAAGAATGATTATTATATTATTCTTATTATGGGTAGGTTACATTCTAAATGTACATAAAGATTCATTAAAAGCCTTAAAACCATTAAACATCAGGAATATAATTTTACAGTGTGGCTCACAACTGCAAGCTCTCACCAGGTTGACTGAGGCAGCGCAGTGGATGACAGCAAGATGGGCTGGGCTGGAGGTATGAGTTACACCTCCAGGAGGTCAGATTAGGTAAGAGACAGTGTGGAGAGCATGAGCCATGTCTGGCAGCAAAACAGTTTAATTTTAGTGGTGCTGAAAAATGATTTTTGATGCATTTATTGATGAAATTGCATTTTCTGGATTTCTTATCACATATTGAGTTGGAGAAATGCTAAAGTATATGAAATAGAATCACTTAGTGGAATCAACATTTCAAAAAGTGGGTTATTGCTCTTTGTATTTTCTTAACATGATCAGTAACAGTCTGTGAAGAACACTTATTCTCAAAGATGAGTCTCATCAAAAACTCACTCAGATCTACCATGATCCAGGACAGATTGAATGCACTCCCAATAGTGTCCATTGAGCATGATTTGACATGTACACTAAGGTTTGATATGTAGTTGACATGTTTGCAACGATGAAGTCATGCAAAAAACTATTTGAAAAAGCTTTTCTTGCATATTTTGCGTTCACAGTTCAAAGGGTATATGCCCACTTAGACATAGAAATTTCCCAATGTTTGCAATCGAATGTAAACTCTCTCCCTTCAGGAATCCACTCTGTTTACCTAATAGGGCATAGACGGCAAGAGCCAAGGCTTGAGTCTCCAAAGTGTGTATGATGATACTGCTAGAGTTTAATCAGCTAAAACTATATAGTTTACCTTGAAAGCAATGTCTGTCAAGTTTCCAACAACTTGTCAACTGTTGATAGACACACCCAAACATGAATTTCAGATATTCCTTGAAGATATGTCTCAGTGACTCACATAATACTAATCCTTGCATTTAATATAGTGCCTTATCACATCTTCGAGACGTCTCAAAGCGCTTCACGGATTATACTGTAAAGTGAATTGACTATATGTTGTAGGCAAAATGCAGCAGCCAACTGCGCACAGCAATGTCCCACAAACAGTCACGGATTGCGTCACCAAATTATTTATTTATTTTGAAGGAATTATTACCGCCAGAAAAGTGATCTGCCAATCGACTAACAAGTGGGTTCCTACTTACTGCTAGGTAAACAGAGGCGTGTGGAGTGAGGAAAATTGCCCTGCCGGGAATCAAACCCCGGTCCTCTCGCTTGCGAGGCGAATGCTCTAATCACTGAGCTACAGGACTTATCTCTTTAAACCTCATGCTCCAATACTTCAACATTGAAAAAAATAAATCAAACCTTCTCAATTCATATCATTTTTTACATGACATGTTTAGAATTGGTAAAAACATATTAACAATTAAACATACTTTTTTTAAACAAAGTTGCTTTGAAAGATTTTTAAACAGGTTACTAAAGGAAAACTAATCAGTAAACTTTCCTACGCTCACAACAATCTAAGCCTTTTGATAAGAAAAAAATGCAGGTGCAGTATTTGAGAAACAGGTTGTGGTAGCTTTCATTGACAGAGAGACCTGAGGGCATGTTTTTGCTTGTGAACCTAAGGTTTGTTTACACAGGGATGACAAGGAAGCAGGAAGTGTGATTCGGTTAGAAAACTTCTGTAATGTAATTTTAGATGCCACATGGAAAAGTGATACTGACTAAAGTACCGCAAAATATGTCAGTGTTTTGCAGCAGTTCCCCAAACCTCCAGGTGGGAGGAGACTACCGGGTACTGGCTGATCATCTGACAGCCATTCTGAGCACATATCATTTTCACTGGTTGATGAATTGGTGATTAAGTGGACTTGTGAACTTTCCAGTTTCTCACTATGAGCTATGTTCTTTATGCACATGCACAGTGCTTTGAGCATGCCCAGGGCATGGGGGATGCTGGGAGTTGTAGTTCTGTGGGCAGTAACCAGACATTTAGTGTTGAGTTAGTTCTTCAAACTGGGCACGGTATGAGATCCCTTAAAACTGGATTTTCCAGTTTAAAACTGGACAGTTGGCAACACTATAACAAACCGGCATAAAGGCAGGATTTTAACAGACACGTGTGGATGAAGGCAAAAGATATTCCGTTCACACTAAGGTTTGCTTTAAAATGGCATTCAGGCTTGACTACGCTAATTCCTTGCTTGTCAGCCTTTCCAACTCTTCCTTCCACAAGCTGCAGCTTGTCCTTGCGTTCAAGGCCCTCCATGTAGTTGCTCCTTCACCTGCGGGTTACTCCAAGGATCCATCCGTCAACAAGACAGAAGCCATACTCTTTGGCTCCCACTGACATCTTCTGTCCCACGGTTCCGACCTCCTCAACCTACCGGACCTGTCCTTAAAATTCTCTGAACCCGAGCGCAATTTAGGCGTCAAATTCGATCCCCAGTTATCCTTCCTCCCCCACAGGTCCCTGACCAGCACCACTTTCTTCCATCTCTGCTACATTGACAATCCCTTACACCAAAAGCTGCCGAAACCCTTGTCCATGCCTTTGTCACCTCTCGGCTGGACTACTCTAACCTCCTCCTCGCCGGTCTCCTCTCCTCCACTATTCACAAAATCCAGGTCATTCAAAACTCCGCCTCCCGCATTCTCACCTGCACCAAACTCCATACCCCGATTACCCCAGTCCTTGCCAGACTCTACTGGCTCCCTGTCATAGAGCGGATCGACTTCAAGATCCTCACTCTAGTGTTTAAATTCCTCCATTCCTTGGCACCTCCCCATCTCTCTTACCTCCTCTGTCCCCACAGTAATACTTGCTGCCTCCTCTCTACTGGGTCCGGCCTCCTCCTCCCCACCCACGAATCCTCCGCTCCACCATCCGTGGTCGTGCCTTCAGCCATTACTCCCCGAAACTTTGGAACTCCCTCCCTCAACCCCTTCACCTCGCCCACTCCTTCCCCATCTTCAAGTCACGCCTGAAGAACTTCCTTTTCGATCACACCTATAGTCACTTTCCCCTCCACCTGGCTCAGCCTTGGGCTCCACCATTGTTAAGTGCTCTGAGATGCTGCCGGAGTGGAGGGCGCCATACAAGTGCAAGTTGTTGTTGTTTTTGTTCCTACCTTTGTGGCCTGCTGACTGACCCCCTTATCAACCTGTCCACTCCCTTCATTCAGCGGGCTCCAACCTGCTCCATGTCTCCCACCTGGCCCATCCTACCATTGGCAGGTGGGCCTTCATAGGATGCACTGTATAGTGTAGTGACGGTGTATTTTGTGGGATCATTTTGTGGGAGTGTATTTGAAGAATTATTAGGATGTTGAATGGATTACCACATTGAAGAGTTGTGAATTATTTCATTCAGAAGGGAAGGCTGACATTCAGTTCCTGGGGAAGGGGAGGCACTATATTTGGAGATTTATAATAATCCCTCCAAAACCCCCAAAAAATGATAAATTGGTCATTTTCAATCTACGACTGTTTGTGGGACATTGCTGTGCACAATTGGCTGCCGCGTTCGCCCACAAATATACAGTCAATTCACTTTACAGTGTGTTCTGTGAAGCGCTTTGGGACGTCCTCCCGACGTGAAAAGCGCTATATCAAATGCAAGGATTATTATTATTATTATTAGATGCCGTACATTGGGTGAGATGTTAAACCAAGGTACTTGTTCAGGTGGACTTCAAGGATCCCATGGCGCAATTGGAGAAGAGAAGGGAGTTTCTCTTTGTCCCCCTAGACAAAAAAAAATGGTGAGTTACTTTGTGGCTATTTGTGGCCCTTTGCTGTCGAAATAATATACACTTTGTAAGACCATGTCATGTTTTTATACTTATGTTATTATTGTGCTTTAAATTCAGATGGAAAACTCAGTAGCTCCAGTCATACAACAGTAGATATCCATTCAGATGGCCTGGGATCAATCCAATAACTCCTCAACTATAATTTAAACACAGAAGTCCCTATGACAACAGTGCTTGGAAAAAGCTTTTGTGCAGACAATGGTGGGTAAGATCACATTTAATTTTGCATCAGCTGGTTTGCCTCTGGGTTAGGGGGTTTCTGGTATTGGTGCCCCTCACCAAGACCTGAGCTTGGAACCTAGGCTGACACTCCTTTGCAGTTGTGAGCACAACCTCCATTGCAGTGTAGTGCCATCCTATGGATTTTAAAACACGAAGCTCTGTGCCGATAAGGAGCCATGGCCAGTTCAGGTCAAGATACCGACCTATTATTTTAATGATTTGTGTTTTTTTAATTTTCTTCGTAAAGTTTTCCTTACTGATTTCTGTTATTGCTCCAAGGAATGTTCTAAATGTGTAACAATATAAAAATGCGTGGGAGACTACCCCATAGGGGTCGAACCCGTCCTTATGGATGTCTCATTGTCCTATGTGAAGGGGTTATATGAATAAAAGTTGTTATCGTTGACTAAAGGCCATTCAGTTTGACATTAGCATGAGCTCTTTCATTAAACTCATCTACAGGCTTAGTAGAGATCAGTCTCAATGCTGTTGTAAAGCTGTCAGTGATTAACTAACTCTGTAACAGGTGGGTGCTTTAGTACAATGGCATTAATAATGAACGTGGAATTCATATAGTCTAAGATGACATTCCAATTCAGTGCAGGGCTACTTTATTGGCGATGCTGTCCTTCGAATGATATGTTAGACCAAGTCCTCTATTTGAAAAGAAATGTGAGTTTCTACTGGTGGTCTGTTTAGCCGTACTCCAAATAAAATTGGTCATTCACTTCCTGGCAGTTTGTGGGACATTTCTGTGCCCAAATTGGCTACTGTGTTCACCCACAAAATACACAGTAATACCACTTTGCAGAATAATAATAATCCTTGCATTTGA
This sequence comes from Callorhinchus milii, assembly GCF_018977255.1. Classification (NCBI taxonomy): domain Eukaryota; kingdom Metazoa; phylum Chordata; class Chondrichthyes; order Chimaeriformes; family Callorhinchidae; genus Callorhinchus; species Callorhinchus milii. The sequence goes on along the minus strand of NW_024704742.1, from coordinate 81,336,861 downwards.
TATAGCGCTTTTCACATCTTCTAGACGTCTCAAAGCACTTCACAGAATATACTGTAAAGTGAATTGACCGAATATTTGTGAGCAAAACGTGGCAGCCAATTGCGCACAGCAGTGTCTCACAAACAGTCGTGGATTGAAGTGACCAATTTATTATTGTTTCTTTCTTGAGAGATTATTATCAAGAGCGTGGAGTAAGGAAACTTGCCCAAGGTTTCGCCCTGCCGGGAATCGAACCGAGGTCTTCTGCTTGCAAGGCAAGTGCTCTAACCCTGAGCTACAGGACTCCACAATATATCCTTTGAGGTACTTTGGGACATGTCCTAACATGAAAGACGCAATATCAAATTTAAAGGATTATTTCTCCAAACAGAGAGAGACAACTGGTATGACTCAAACTAAAATGGAAGCGTCTCCTGAAACAACAGGACTTCCTCAGTGTTCTTGCACATTTAAGAGTGAAGTTGGGGTGTATTTTGGAGCTAAGGCTTTTGAAACACGATGTGTCAATGGAGGGAAATTATGAAATTAAACACATGAAAGGCTGGGTGGTTTGAACACATTTTTCTGCATTAGGCTTTGGGTGCACCTCTCGTATTCAACTCTGTGAAACAAAAGTGGAACCATTCCACACACGAGGACACAAAGATTGAATAAACACAATAGGGAAATATTAAGCAAAGCCAGTTTTTATTGCAACGTAGTCCTGCATAGTGATATATATCTCTGGTACTCCATTGGAGCTCTCCTTACAAAAATACCAAGCCAATATTCAATTTAAAATATATTTATAATTCCATAAAGTTTAGGCATTGTGTGGATAACTACATAATAAAAGTTCATAACACGAGTGCTAGAAAAACAAGGTTTCAATACTTTGGCGTTACCAACAAAAACCTTAACAGCTTCCAGCTATTCTGGTGGAGCAGTCATGTAATGAGTCATTGCAGGTTTGATCAAAAAGGAATTCCTACCTGACTGACTGAAGACTGAGATTTCTGTCAATGATTAATACCCAATATTAGAACATCTTACATTATCAAATACACCCTATTACACACTACAATAACATACGCCCTATATTATCACACTATATATTATCACATGTATCCTATAATACATCCTAAGCTATCACATATACTCCATATTGCAACACACTCTGCATTGTACCACTCTTCATTATACCCTTTATCACATATATACCATACACTATAACATATTCTAGATTATCCAGTACACCATAACACACCTGACACTACCACACACCCTATCATTACATATTCCCTATTTTATTATACACACTCTGCTTCTAACATGTTATCTCACTACACTGTCACACACATTACCAGACATGTCGTACATTATCATTCACAATTGTTCCTATTTCCTACCTGCTGCAATTGAACAATTCCTTAGAGTGGTTAGACAATTGTGTCAAAATGTATTTGTGCCCATGGTGAAATTTCTTTCTCCATTCCAAGACTGTGAACCATGAATTATTTGTAAGTAGGAGGTGGTGAAATTCTTCAACCACCAGATCTAAAGACTCGCTTTCCTTCAGTCACTGTAGATGACAAAGAGAAGAAACGTGCCATGGAAGCTGGACTCACCTCAGTTCTGACCATTTAGCTGAGAAAATATCAAGCCAAAGACGAGAGAAGCTTTTAGGGCAACACAACCCACAGTAAACAAACTGAAAACAAACCTTTTAGGTTTATCATGTGCCAAATCCTCAAAACTGAGCAGGAGCTGACGTAGGTTTAAAGTGGTCTTTAATATTCTATTCATTTTGCCTGGTGGCGTGAGTGCCTCACAGTAAACCAGGCATTTTTGTACTATTTATGCTTGCGCTAAGAGGGTGTAATATATTGCTATCCCTTTTTGCTTTGCTACCAATAAAACATTGGTGCTAATTTAACACCTAGCTTGACGAAAGACAATGATGCAACAATGTCTGCACAGTGTGGGAATACCAGGACTGAAAATTTTACAGAGTGCTGGCGTGACTGTAGTTAGCATCACAGGTTTGAAATTCATGGACTTAGCCTTACAATCATGAAAAAATTCAGATACTTCAGTCTTCACCTTGAGGTGCTAACACCTCACAAGTTGACTTAACTTGCTTTTCATGCCACCTTTTACAGACCGTAAATCTTTATAGGTGGGAAGGATAGTAGGTGGGCAGGGTTGTGAAGAAAGTTGGATGGATCCTTGGTCTCACAAATACTGCCATAGAATACAAAACCAAAATGGTGAGGCTTAACTTGTGCAAATTTTTAGTTAGACCGCAGTTAGAATATTGTGTCCTGTTTAGGTCACTCCATTTTAGGAAGGATTTCAGGGCCACAAAGAGGGTGCAGAAGAGATATATTAGGATAATAACAGGGATGAATGGTGTGACCAATGAGCAGAGACTAGGATCTGAACCTATTTTCATTGGAACACAGCAGGATGAGCCTGTTCCTCTCCCCCACTCCCAACACACTAAACACACACACACACACACAAAGACTATCACATACACACAATCACATGCATACACTCACACATAAACAGACCCTCACATGCACACAGTGATCATCACATACACCACCCCTCTTCTGCCACACAGTGACTGTCACACACACAGACACTCATACACACAGGCCCTATACACACAGTTACTGTCACACACACACAGACCCTCACAAACACACAAGTCATCACACTCATCCTCATATGCACATTGACTGTCACATAAACAGAGCATCACCCATATTGCAGGCTGTCATACACACACACACACCTAAAAAAAAAGACTGGTCCTTCAAAAAAGACATTAGGGAACGGTTCCTCTAATCCTTTTTAGCCCTTCAATGTTCTGGATCTTTAATATTCACCAACCTCCTATCTTTAAACATAAAACTGAAGTGAGGAGTTCTTCTGTTATGCACAGGGCATGAGTACACTACCCTTTACCTGAGCATGTCCATTTTCTAGGGCCTGAAATTCAACTTGGTTTAATTCTTTAGACCACCATCTAAAAATTTCAGATCTGCTCACAGAATTTTGGCAAAATCTTAAATTCAGTTATAACTTTGTATCTGTCCTTCTTCAGTTCATTTTAGAACTTGTAAAAGAAGGTTTCGAAATTTAGTTGAGTTTAAGAATTTTCCAAAATTCTGCAGGATATGAAATTTGACAACAATGGTCTTAAAACCAGATACCTTCAAATCTTAGTCTCCTAAATTTGAGTTTTTCTAGAATGCGAGATGGTTGTAATATTAACAATGCAGGATACAAAAGGTAAGTGCTGAGACCTGAAATACCTCTGTAATTACCTTCCACTTGAACAGCAAAATAATTCACTCTTGCTAACAGCAGGCTCTGAGGTTTGTGGTGAAAGAGCTTTAGATTACTCAACCGCCTCCAAATACTGTACATCAATCAGTCATCAGTCAGTCTGCAAACATTGCTAGAGTTAACTAAACCAACAAATAAGTGAATGGTGTGGTTGTAGGATATACACAGCCTAAACCTTAGTGACAAATGACATTGCAAGTGAGAAAAACATGACTGAAAACATAACACTGTACATGTGTTTACTCACAGGTACACAGCATATACTCAATGCATAATAATGAATACTACATACATATAATAAAAAAAAGTCAAATGTGTGATGGATTAATCCTCCCCCTCATCTTCATTTGCAAAATTAGCTCGGCTCTCAGTCCCATAAGGATCAATGCTACACCAAAATCGTTGGCTCATTAGATTATTGATGGATAACTTTTCATAAAGCAAATTGCATATCACACACACAAAAAATTAAACAACTAACCCCTGAAATGTCCTGCCAGGCTACAAACTACATTCTCTGATACCTTGAGGAATAATCTGGTCTACTGTAGTGAGGGCTTCAATATGCTTTGGTGGAGATGAAATGGGAGTAGTCAAGTCTGCTCCTTTTTCGCTTTGCAGCGTATATTCAAATACTCTACCTACAATTAGAATAGTACATGCATATGAGGTACTGAAAAGACTAGGAGCTGCATGACATGCAACCACAGCACTGGCACATCACCAGCCCACCCAGCTGGCCACAGCAAGACCCTTCAGATGGATATAAAATATTTGAGTTGTGCTGCCTTTTTAACAGAAGAAAATTAAAAGCTAAAAATGAGAAAACGCTTGTCAAATAAAACTAGCACAGCGTTCCCCCCTCCCTCCTCACTCCCTGCCACTTAACAATCGTCAATGTATTTTAAAAAAGCATAGGGATAAATACCACAATTCTTCTTAAGTGTCAAAATTATTACCCACTGAAAAAAATAACACTAGTTATTAGGAATCATGCAAATACCGTATCATGCTCACTTCAACTGTCCTTTTTTGTTCAATTGATTTAAAAAATTCAGTGCTTTTTAGGAAATATTTCTACATAGAGATCTGTGAGTCAGAGACTATGAACAACTGCTCATTCTAAGCTGTGGAAGGAGTTCCTTTTTTTTCTGCCATTTCCTATTGCTATGTTTGCCTCTCAGCATTGGCAGAGAGGCGGAAGTAACAATAGAAAATGATACCTGCACTGCACATGTGGGATGCAGATGACCCATTGTTGTGACAGACTGGGCTTTATCTGTTTATGCTTTTAAACAGTGCAGCACACTGATAGTTTGCCTTTAAGTTGGGCATGTTCAGAAAAAACCACAACTAAGGGTGTGACTTCACCAGGAAAGGGGGAAGGGGAGGGGGGGTAGGAAGGGAATCCATCGTCAACCGTACACAAGTTTAGTGAAGTGACGTGTAAAAGATATGTTTTGGCTATTTGGGCTGATTGTTGCCTAAGGCATGAATATTGTTCCACCTGTCCTGCTCACATTCCTCTTAACCTCCTAACCCTTCGAACAGACTCGCACTTCTGTTACACAGTCCCGTAGTGGTAAAAAGATTGTCCTGTTTTTCCTTGATTTTCAATATCGTGCCCATACTCATTGCAATAAATTAACAAAATACTGTTTCTCAATGGCGTGGATTTCAACTGTTATTTATGTTACCGATGTCTCTGCTGTGTAAATGACCGCAGCCAGACAGATCATGGATATGCACCAAAGAACAGTTAGGTCTATGAATAATTTGCAGTTAACAGGACAATGGATGTGCCAATAACTCAATGTACACACAGCACACCATGCAATCTTTGAAGATGAAGGCTGCATCAATGCGTCTCCCATTCCCAGCTTCATCCCAGGTGTAAGCAAGAACAATTATTTTCCAGAAAAAAAAGCATGACATTTTTGCAAGCTGCCTATGCCTGTGTACAGGGAAGTTAACACCACCAGCAGTGGTAGTGACCAGCAGTGCAGTGAAGCATAGCCTATGCAGATGGACCAAAAGGGGTGTTTGTAGTATTTATACACAAGCTATTGACTCTTCACAACTGCCAGTGACTGTCATGGAATTATTTTTGGGGGATATTTAATTTTTGCAGTATCTGTTTGAATATTAAGAAAATGCAGAAGCTTCTCTTCGTACATGGTCCGGTTATGTTCATAAAGATGGCTTCTACAGTTTCGTTTCCGCAGGAAGCACAGCTTGGCTTTGCATGAATAAATATGCTGCGTTTGATTGTCCTTTGAGCAAACTCCTTGACCTTTCCTGTGTTTCTGATTGCCTGGTGGAAGGATTACTGCTGATCTTCGTGGTTGGCGTAAATACCAGCTTCCCAGCGTAAAGCCATAGCGCTCTTCCGACGGGTTACCCGGGTAGCCTCGAGGACCTGCAAGTTGCAAGACTGAGAAGTCAGCGGACAGAATTCAACCATCAACAGACGTTAAACGTTGTTACCCTCCCTTTAGAGTGAACGCCTGTCAAGCTCACAGGTTACTTTGTTTATCTTATGGCTCCTCTTGAACATCCAGCTTTCAAAAAGATCCAGACCCTTGGATCCTACACTTTTAAATAATCCTGCCATGCTTCTTATCATTGTTTTCTGATATACTGAACTATATTCCTTTGAATGAATGGAACACTTCATGCATACAATGAAGATCAAAGAGATACAACAGAAATTCAAGCATTCAGTGAAGTGTCAATTCAGAACAACTCTGTAACTGTCTTAACATAGCCCTACTAACCCCACCCTCCATCCTAACTGCATACATACACACGGACACATGAATTAAATATTGGGTCTTCTAATTCTTACAATCCTTTGCTTCACTGCCTCTATGACCAATTGCCATATTCTTTCTAAATTTGGTAATTCGCACTTTAATGCTTTACAAACAATATGTTTTTCTTTCTCTCGCTCATTTTCTCACCCCCATTTCCCCCAAAGGTGTTTCACTCTTTTCTTTTTACATTGGGCACTGATCGCTCTCCAGTGCCCAATCATCACTCATGCCTTGACAGTGAATGTTGGCTGGCTGTTTGACTCAAGGTTTAACATGTCAATGAACAATGAACAGGAGCTTGAACCCTGGATAATTCTCTTCTCCCTACTTGAGACAATGGCAGGACCTCTTACGGTCACGTAGACTAAGATCATCTAACAGCGCAAGTGGGGAAGACAACAAAACGGATTGGCGGGTAGTGGATCTAACACAGTAATGAACGAGAAGGCCAGTGAGTGCGTGAAGAGATTTTGTCCATGCCAGTGATTGCCACAGCTCTGACTTCCACCTTGCTCAATAGTACAAACACTGGTTTGGCAAATCCCCAGCCGCATCAAAGTGTTTCTTATTCACTTCTGCTTCATTTCAAATTTGTCACCTCAGGGGTTGAAATAAAGGATCATTGTTTGTCACTTTGGGAAGGGATTAGGTGTGTAAATCAGGCAGACAGCATTACACAAACTAAAGATGGCACATTCTTTGTACTGGCTTATCGTAGGCTGGGTTGTAAAGTGGTACATGGCCACATGTTGAGATGTGATCTTGAGACATCCTCCTGCATCCTCTCTGAGCAGCTCTGTGGCATTAGGGGAACGTCAGAGACACAAACATTTATGTTAAATGGGGAAACTGAGCAAAGGAACAAAGTGGCATTGAATAAAAGTCGTTGAAAGAGCACATCAATCAGAGTTTGTTGAGGTCCAGTGTACGTAAATCATGAGAAAGAGGCCGCAATCTTGCTTTTTAAACAGTGGTTCATATGAATGGAGCACATGGGGTATTACTGTAATCTGGCAGTAATTATCAAGCTACCAACTCTAAGGTGAGTTACCCTGCAGTTCAGATAATAATAACAATTCAGGCTCCACTTCGCTCTAACAATGTATCTGAGATCCAGCCTCAGTACAGAGCAGCACTTTGCCCCATAACTGGGCTTATGGGACTCTCTAGTGGTCATATATTGCATTACATTGTGTTTGGAGTCCTGTAGCTCAGTGGTTAGAGCACTCGCTTTGCAAGTGAGAGACCTGAGTTCAATTCCAGGCAGAGGGCGAAATCTTGGGCAAGTTTCCTTACTCCACACAGAGCCTAATAATAATCCCTCCAAAACCCCAAAAAATGATAAATTGGTCATTTTCAATCTACGACTGTTTGTGGGACATTGCTGTGTGCAATTGGCTGCCGCGTTTGCCCACAAATATACAGTCAATTCACTTTACAGTGTGTTCTGTGAAGCGCTTTGGGACATCCTCCCGACGTGAAAAGTGCTATATCAAAAATGCAAGGATTATTATTATTAATGTTAATCTAACAATGTGAGTTTCAAACAAAAGCTCGTAATTTGTGGTGATAATGAACGTTGGGATTAAATTATTAAATACTGAAAATGACACCCCCCTCCATGTTTTCCACCAATTTGTGTGCTTGACCGCCCCCTGTGGGCAATGTTTGCGAAAGGTCCAGTGCTGGGGAGAGAACATGCTTCACAGATGTGAGATCATTGGGAGAATCGGATCAAACTAATGAACGGAAAAAAACAGAATTAATTGCTATCAACATCTCCATTATTGTAGCATGCGACTACCACGATGGTAGAAGATCCTCATCCTCACCTACAAGGCCATTCACGGCCTTGCTCCCTCCTACCTCTCCGACCTACTATCCCTCTACTTAACTGCCCGTACCCTCCGTTCCTCTGGCTCCGGTCTGCTCCACATCCCCCGCCCTAACCTCAAGGTCTCAAGACCTTTCTCTTCAACCGTGCCTTCAACTCCCCTCTCAACTCTCTACCCCCTCCTCGCTCCCTCCCTTCCCTCCTCTCACCCTGACCATTTCCCCCCTGCTCGGGTCCCGACCCAACTGTCCAGCGCCTTGGGACGTCCTCCCGACGTGAAAGGCGCTCTATAAATGCAATCTTGTTGTTGTCGTAGAGGGTGAACTAGATGGACCTTGGTCTTTTTCGCCCAGCAATTCCTATGTGGCAAGCTCCCTTGTGATCGTGACTGAATGAACAGTGAGTGACATAATGTCAGTCTCTCTGCTTCCATGTAAATTTACAGCACAGAAATTTGTGTTCCAATGCTGCAGTTGAAGGAGTGCTACTGAACCTGCTGAAAGCCATCACTTTACCACATGGAGACTGGAGCAAACACATTCATTGTCACGGTAAATCTGAATATGAACAGTCAGATCGCTCGGTGTCTCCGCTCCATCAGGAACAGAATCAGCTGTCGTAGCAGCTCCTGACCACGGCTGCTGCCTGGCTACCAAAGAAACACATGCTGACAGTGAAACCAATTGGACATCAACACAGAACACTCAGAATATCTACCCTGGGAATGACATGGGCTATTTCATGCTGGTCACCGTTTCACTTTGCAATTTTAGTTTGCTTGCTCTCTCATTTAGTGCATGAGGTATTAGCAATGACAAGAGTATGGGAGTCACAGGAGTACACTTAGAATAACCCACTTACAACAGCCCAATGAGGACCTCTAACTTTGTTCCTTGTGAAACACGTTGCTCCAGGGTTATTCTCATCTCCTTCAGCCTGGGTGAAATGATTCTTTTGTTAATAGCACGTAAATCAGGAAGCACAGGGTGGAGTGGAGGAGGGGGTAAGTATGTCAGCCTACGAGTACCGCCGGGTGATGCGGTGGTCCGGCAGGGTTGATTACTTGGTCACACATTTGGGTACCAGGCAGTACCACCAGGAATGGCTGGAATCAATGAGTGAGTTAAAAGAAGAAGCATGAGAGAGAGAGAGAGAGAGAGAGAGAGAGAGAGAGGTGGTGCAACCATTACAGAGGCTTGTAGTTAATTCATGAGGAAAAAAGGAATTGATTATTGGGTCAACTAATCAGAATTTGAGTCATTGCCCCTTTCAAACTCACTTTCCTGGGTTTCTCCTTCCGTGCGGATTACTCCACCTGTATGTACCACGTAAAACAGGGGGACATTACAATGGCAGAAAAGCATCGGAAAAATCTTCCTTAATTTATTCACTGAAGAACATGTATGTTCAGCGATACTACTGCATAGAAAAAATTATTTTCACTAGACCTCCTTTGATGACCTGACAAACTATGAGATGATAACTAACTTACCTGCAGCCAGGAAGCACAAGATAATTTAGGTCAGGATGCTAATATTGCTCTTATTTCCTCAGTCAGATTTTTGCACGTTTCCCCTTTTTGGGTGCTCAACGCAGCACTTTTTGCTTCCATTTCCTCACTGACAATTTGGTTCCGTTGTTCTGGAGCAGGCTTGTCCAATGCATCACATGTGGCAAATTGTAATCCAGATGTGGCAAAATTACATTTTTATTAGTAATTTAAAAATGAGTGTGAGTGATAGACACCGTTGCTGGGCATGCAATATCAATACTAATATTCGTATGGCGTGTACATGTGTATTTGACCTTTTTGTGAGTTTGTTCAGTGGCTAAAATGGTGTTGCTTCTGGCTAGTCAGCAATTTGTATTGGACAACACTGCTCGAGAGATGCTTAACTGTCCACGAGGCAACTCTTGCCAAAGAATTTTGATAATCGTTGCACCTCTCCAAAAGCATGAGAACATCGCAAGCTCATAGCGAGAGCTGAAACAGTTGAAAGTAGTTTGGCAGGACCCTGCCAGAGACAGAGTGATTCCAAACCTCTCTTGCTGCTGTAGAGTGGCTGCTCACTAGGATTAGACCGTAATCCACGTGCCCACTGCTGTGCTTTTGGTTATTCATTGGTAATATTTCACATGGATTATCCCACTCGTGTTGGTAAGTAAATAGGTTAATGTCCTGAGAGCTGTTTTCCGCATGGCCTGCCACGCTGAAGCTGACCAGGGTGTGCTTCAAGTCAACAAAAGGGGTCTATCATGCGCTGCAAGGAACCTTACCGCCCTCTGGCCTCAATATCAATTTCAACAATTTCAAATCATAATAGCTTACCTTCCACCCCCCACCCCTCTTCTGTGACCATTACCACATCACCTGGGTCCCAGACACACCTTTTCTCTCTCTGGTCTGCCTGTTTTGTTGAAATCTCCCCCTTTGTTTTGCATCATTAACACCTCTTTAACCCTGTCTTCTACCTTATTTTTTCCTTTGTCTTCCTTGCCCTGCCTCCCCCCTCTCTGTTAGTCCTTAAAAGCCTCTCCCTCCCAACATGCTCCAGTTCTGACGAAGGGTTGTGGACCCGAAACATTGACTCACTTTCCTTTCTCCATAGATGCTGCCTGACCTGCTGAGTCTTCCCAGTAACTTTTGTTTTCGTTTCTATCATGCGCCTGTTGGCTAACTTTTTTCTGTGCTTATGTAAAGAAACTCCTTTGAGTCTGAATGGAAATGATTGCTGATATAAGTTGGCTACACTAAAATGTCATACCTGAGCGAGTGGCATCAGTGTGATATTCCTGGTTCACCAGGTGACAGTGGTGGAGTCCGGATCTGACCGACTCTCTGCTGGTTCCACCTAGTCTCCTGGACCGACATGTACCTCGAGATCAGTGTCAGTGGACCAGTTTCAGAGCATGATCAGGTCTACAATGCTTTATCTGCCTGCGTTACTTGTAACACTATTTTAATTCCCAACACTATCACCTGCGACACTATCAGCATAAATATTCCCTGTTCCTTACATTGGGTTGATCCCGTTTCTCCCGCCGTTTAACCTTCTCCATCTCAAAGTCCTCCATCAGTGTCTCCATCAGCCCCCTCGAGCGGGTCTGTCCTGAACCATCCAGCTCTTGAGGTGTGGGATCTGGTTGGGGTGATGTTACCGGGGCTTCTGTAGTGGGCGAGGGTGGGCTGGATTTAAGCTTCTCGATTTTACCTGCAAAGAGAAGAGCTTAATCATTAAGCATAGCCTTTTCCTTGGGTGTTTAACCACACTTAACACAAGGGCAAGAGATTACAGGAATGTCTTGCTGAATGTTAACCCAACACCAACGGGGCCACAAATAGCACATGTTCAGATGTGGTATTTGTGGCCCCGTTGGTGTTGGGTTAATATTTTCAGATCATGCCAAACTATGGAAAACAATAATTGAGTATTTGTATGTGAGAGAAAGATATGTGTGTGCGTGGGAGGGAGAGAGAGAGAGCAGAGTGAGGCAGAGTGTGTGAGAGAGGGATAGAGCTAGAGAGGGAATAGTATGAGAGAGGCACAATGTGTGTGTGTGAGAGAGAGAACATTTTGAGAGAAAGGGCTAGAGATTGAAAGAGAGTGGGCAGGTGTATGTGAGGGAGCAAGACGGGTCAGAATGTGAGCAAAATGGGGGCAAAGTGTGAGAGGGGGGCAGTCAACAACAACAACAAGATTCCATTTATAGAGCGCCTTTCACGTCGGGAGGACGTCCCAAGGCGCTGTACAGTTGGGTCAGGACCCGAGCAGGGGGGAAATGCTCAGAGTGAGGGGAGGGAAGGGAGGGAGCGAGGAGGGGGGTAGAGAGTCGAGAGGGGAGCTGAAGGCACGGTCAAAGAGAAAGGTCTTGAGACCGGCCTTGAAGGAGGAAAGGGAGGAGGCGGCGAAGGCACTGGGGGATAGAGTTCCAGAGCCTCGGGGCTGAGAGGCTGAAGGCCCGGCCACCGATGGTAGGGCGGTTGGGGCGGGGGATGTGGAGCAGACCGGAGCCAGAGGAAGGGAGGGTAGGTAGGGGGATAGTAGGTCAGAGAGGTAGGAGGGAGCAAGGCCGTGAATGGCCTTGTAGGTGAGGATGAGGATCTTGAATCAGTCAGAGATTCTCGAGTCAGAGAGAGAGAGGGCCATAGTGTTAGAGAAAGGAGCAAGTGTGAGAGGTGGGCACAGTGAGAGAGAAAGCACAGTATGACAGAGGGGTACAGTGTAAATAAAAGGAGATAGTGTGTGTGAAAGAAAGGTGGAATGTGATAGAGAGTGGGAGAGAGACAGTGAGGGGGGGGGTTGTCAAAGTGTGACAGACACAGAAAGAATGCCTGGTACAGTGTGTTACTACAGAAATAGTAGTGTGTTAAACTCCTGATGGAACATATTTTTAGTTAGAGCTATTTGTGTATTGTGTGGAGTCCAATTATCCCCACTCTTTGTTTCTCCACACTGGGGTCAGTCCCAATCTATGTGGATAAATGAGCTCTTAACTGCATCTCCATCAGGAGCTCTCGGAAACTACTTTGTGTTGTCTTTAGGTGTGTGTCTCTCAAGCTATTTTGTTGTGTTGTGGTTTCTCACAGCTGTCAGCAGAGGACACTCAAGAAGCAGTTCTGTGTTAAAGAGGTGGGGCAGGAACTTGCAGCCCAGTTTCGTCCCCAGTATTAAAGTATATTAAGTTCACTGCAGTTGATGATTGATCAGCACTTCTATTGAAAGAGTCCTTCAATAATACACCTGCGAGACAGTCCAACTCTCTAATTAAAACCACCTGGAGTGCTATTTTAAAAACCCACATTGTACTATTTTGCAATCCACTTTTGCAGTTAGGAACATAGGAACAGATATAGGCCATTCAGTCCCTTGAGCCTGTACAACCATTCTATTGGATCACGGCTGATCTGTACCTCAACTCCAATTACCTGCCTTTGCCCCATATCAATTGATACCCTTACCTAACAAAAATCTAGTGGAGTCCTGTAGCTCAGTGGTTAGAGCACTCACTTTGCAAGTGAGAGACCTGAGTTCAATTCCAGGCAAAGCGAAACCTTGGGCAAGTTTCCTTACTCCACACAGAGCCTAATAATAATCCCTCCAAAACAAAACAATAATTGGTCATTTTCATTCTACAACTGTTTGTGGGACATTGCTGTGCGCAATTGGCTGCCGCGTTCGCCCACAAATATACAGTCAATTCACTTTACAATATATTCTGTGAAGCGGTTTGGGACATCCTCCCGACGTGAAAAGCGCTATATCAAATGCAAGGATTATTATTATATTATTATTATCCACCTCAAGTTTTGAAAATGTCAATGGATCCAGCATCCAAAACCTTTTGGGTTAGAGAGTTTCAGATTTCACTACACTTTGTGTGAAAAAATGCTTCCTGATTTCATTTCTAATTGGCCTAGTTCTAATATTACGATTATGCCCCCTTGTTTCTGGATTCCCCAACCAGAGGAAATAGTTTCTCTATATCTACACTATCGAATCCCTTTATTATTTTAAAAACCTCAATTAGATCACCCCTCCTCCTTCTAAACTCAAGGGAATACAGACCAAGTTCATGCAACCTGTCCTCATAATTTAACCCTTTAAGCCCTGGTATAATCCTGGTGAATCTGTGCTGTACCCCCTCTTCAAGCTTCCTGAGGTGCGGTACCCAAAACTGAACGCAGTATTCCAGTTTCTTAATAAACCTTGTTGTGTAACACATGGGCAGTGGTTTCTAACAACATTACGTTGTAGTGTTCAATCATTGAGAATGTTCTTCTAGTGGAGCTGATATAATTTGTATAAAAGAGGGCCTTGCCAGTACATTTAGTTCTGAGTTTTCATGTGCACAATCATTTCTGTGGCGGTATCTGACAACCCAAGAATGTTACCCAAAGATTATTAACAATAATAATCCTTGTATTTGGGATAGCGCCTTATTACATCATTAAAACTTCTCAAAGCATCCACTGTATCCTTCACAGGATTTACTGCAAAATGCGTGCCTGCATATTTGTAGACTAAGGAAATAATGTGGTTATAGATTTCTGTGTGGCTTGCACTGAAATCGTTTCTACCCCCAGGCACATAGCACTGCAGGCTTCATGCTGGTCATGGGAACATGTTGTTGATGTAGTAAATCATGTGCCACAGCAATATTCTGAGTTTATATTAACTGGTGACTAACTCACATCACGGATTAGTCTGGGAGTAGGACTCTTATATACAAATGTCGATTTGCTGAAGTTCATGAATTATCCAGCAATACACACTACTATGGAGTCAGCCAGGAATCATGTGCAAATTGATGTCTGAAAACATACAACACTGATGGCATAAGCTAAACTTATCTTGCAAAAATTAAGCATACTGGCACTCAAAGTCCATTATTGTCAAAAAGAGGACACCAAAATGAATAAAACACTGCATTGGGGATCTCCCAGTATCTTGGTGGTTACAATCATATAGACAGAAATTTATAGTGTCTGAAGTAGAAATGTCTGTCTATGAAACTTTATAGTGCCTCAGGTTCACAAGTCAGTGTAGTGAAAGTTTTTGTGGACAATCCAACAGTTTTTCACACTAGCCAGGTCCTGGTTGATAAATGTTCAATTCATCTGGAAGATTGTTGGCCAGGACATCAAGAAAAAAATACCTTTCTCCTATTTCAATAGTGCCATGGAATCTTCAATGTCCACCTTAATAGGCAGACCTCAGTTTGACCTCTCGACCAAATGTAACACTTTCAACCTCATCCTAATGTAATAATAATAATAATAATCCTTGCATTTGATATAGCGCTTTTCACGTCGGGAGGACGTCCCAAAGCGCTTCACAGAACACACTGTAAAGTGAATTGACTGTATATTTGTGGGCGAACGCGGCAGCCAATTGCGCACAGCAATGTCCCACAAACAGTCGTAGATTGAAAATGACCAATTTATTATTGTTTTTGGTTTTGGAGGGATTATTATTAGGTGTGTGGAGTAAGGAAACTTGCCCAAGGTTTCGCGCTGCCTGGGATTGAACTCAGGTCTCTCGCTTGCAAAGCGAGTGCTCTAACCACTGAGCTACAGGACTCCACAATGTACAAGAATATCAGAGTAGATCATGAAATCAAGTCACACTGTGGGTTGTGGCTTGAACCCACAGCCTTCACACCCAAAGTGTGACCAACTGAGCCAAGCAAGTAAACCCTGTCTTATCCTGAGCCATACAAATTATGAAGGGGCCAATGTGCCAGCTAGCCTGTACTGGGTTTACTCATCTCAGTGCACTTAGGTCAATACAGCTACAAACTGGTGTTGATCCCAAAGAGGTTCTGATCCATTGAAAAGCTTATTGGAGAATGGATACTGTGTGAATACAGATTGCTAATGTAGTTGATGACATAGCTAGGACTACATTATGTATATCCACAACACCTTGCAGATTTCACTGGATGTTTGGGAGGGGCAGAAAACATAAAGATAGCTGCCCTTTATACCAGCTCCTGTAACCAATGGTACAGCACTGCTTAGAAGCGCTGCTGATTAAATATACCAAAACTGAATGCGAGATCGATCTGACCAGGTTAGACCATGTCTCATGGAACAGTGTAAGTAGTCAAGGCTCCTCTATAATCTACCACCATCAGCTGTTGCCTAAATAAGTGCTGTTATGTGTGATGGAATTCTCTTGCATTATCTGATCTCTGTCTACAATATGGTAAAGAGGGGAACAAGCTTCTAAATGGTGAGTCACCAACGTTTTAACCAAAGTTGGTAAGATGGAGGCCCTCCTGCTTGAATCTTGGCAGCGCCTACATACCTCAGCCGCTGACATTATCACTATTCATGGCTGTACTCTTTACCTCATCAAGCCAATACAAAACCTTGGTGTCCTTTTTGACCCGCAGCTATCCTTCAAACCCCACATTTGTGCCGTGACTTGTTCCGCCTTTCCTCACCCCCGCAACATTGCCCACCTCCGCCATTGCCTCTCACCGCAGGCTGCTGAGACCAATCCACGCTTTCATCACATCCCAACTTGACTCCGCCAACGGCCTGGTTGCTGGACTTCCCAACTCTTCTCTCCACAAGCTACAGATTAGTCAAAACTCTGCAGCTCATGTCCTCTCCGACACCAGGCTCCGCGAACCAATCACCCTCTTCTTGCCCATCTTCACTGGCTCGCCATCCCTCAGGGAGAATCGAGTAAAAAACCCTTGTTCTTACCTTTGAAGCCCTCCATGGTCTTGCCCCCTCCTATCTCTCCAACCTCCTACCCCAAATCAGCCTTTCCGCTCCCTCAGGTTGGTGGATACCAACCTCCTTCAGATCCCCTGGACTTTCCACCCCATCATTGGTCAACAGGCATTCAGCATCTCTTGTCCCACACTCTGTAACTCTATCCCACAATCCCTCTGCCTCACCCCTTGATGAGAGCATTGACATCATGGCCTTAACGGAAACCTGGCTCACCCCAGGCGACATCTTCCCCCTCACAGAGGCCACACCACCCGGCTACACCTCCCACCACATCCCTCGCCCCAACCGCCGTGGCGGTGGTGTAGCCCTTATCTCAAGGACACCACTTGCCCTATCCCCCTACTCCTCTGGCTCTTTCCCCTCTTTCGAGCACCTCACCCTCTCCCACCCCTCCTTCCTCTCACTCAAAATCCTCCTCCTCTACCGGCCCCCTAAAACCTCTCCCACCTTCATCTCCGATATTTCGACACTTCTTACATCTCTCTGCCCCTGCTCTGATCGCCTCATCATCCTGGGCGACTTCAACCCCCTCCTGCTCCATCTCCTCAGATTTCTCTTCCCTGCTCTCCTCGCTCAACCTCTCCCTCCACATCAACTCCCCCACTCACAGTCACGGCCACCCACTCGATTTGGTGATCACCCGGGGCCTCAGTGTCTCGGATGTCACTATCACCGACAAGGCCGTCTCCGACCACCACTTCATCTCCTTCACCACCTCCACCCCCTCCCCACCTCCACCAGACCCACCACCATCTTCTACCGCCCCTGGAAGAAGTTACCCCCACAATCCCTAACCGCTGCCTTGGAGTCCTCTGAACTCCTCTCCCTCTGGCCTTCAACCCTCACTGACCCCTCTTCTCCTCTCACCCTCCTCCACAACACCCTCTCCTCCACACTCGACACTCTTGCCCCCATCACCTCTCGTACTGTCTCCTACTCTCGCTCCTCCCCCTGGTTCACCACCCACCTCCGCTCACTGAAGAGCCAGGTGCGGGCCGCTGAACGCACCTGCGTCAAATCTGGCCTAACGGTCCACCGACAAATCTGGCTGAACTTCCTCAAAATCTACCACTCCACTCGGCCAAGTCATCCTTCTACTCCAGGATAATCCTGGAGGCGAAGAACAACCCCAGGCTACTGTTTTCTACCACATCCCGACTCCTCCGTCCCCCCCGCCACCCCGCGCAGGTCATCTCCTCCAACCTTCACTGCGAGGAGATGCTGGATTTCCTTGAATCCAAAATCAAGGGAATCCGCTCCGCGGTCACTTCCCCTCCAACATCCACCCACCCCCACCCCCTCCCTCCCACACTCCGACTCCTACCCATCCTCCCCTACACATTTTCGTACCCGTTTCCCCACCCTCTGTCACCAAACTCATCCTATCCCTGAAACCCACCACCTGCTCCCTTGACCCCATCCCCACTCCACTCCTTATCTCCCAGCTCCACCTCCTTGCCCCACATATCACAGACATCGTCAACCTGTCCCTCTCCTCTGGCTCTGTTCCCATTCCCTTAAAAACTGCCACCATCACTCCCACCTTGAAAAAACCCTCCCTTGATGCGTCGCAGCTATCAAGCTACCGGCCCATCTCCAACCTCCCCTTCCTGTCCAAGGTCCTGGAACGAGTTGTCGCCTCCCAGCTGCGCTCTTTCCTCTCCACCCATTCATTATTCGAACCCCTTCAGTCAGGTTTCCGTGCTGCCCATAGCACACAAACCGCCCTGGTCAAGGTCACCAATGACATCCTGACCATCTGCGACCAGGGCTCCCTCTGCCTCCTCACCCTCATCGACCTATCGGCAGCATTCGATACGGTCGACCACGCTATCCTCCTCCACCGCTTGTCCTCCCACCTCAACCTTCAAGGCCCTGTCCTTGAGTGGTTTAGTTCGTACCTTTCCCACGGTTTATACTTTGTTTCCACGAATGGCTTTTCCTCCACCCCCCGCACTGTCTCGTGTGGTGTCCCTCAGGGCTCTGTCCTCGGTCCCCTCCTCTTCACCCTCTATATGCTCCCCCTTGGTGACATCATCCGCAGACATGGGGTTAACTTCCACATGTATGCGGATGACACCCAACTCTACCTTTCCTCCTCTACCCTCAACTCCACGACCACCGATGTCCTGACAGCTGCCTGTCCGACATCGAGTCCTGGACGAGAGACAACTTTCTTCAGCTCAACGTGCGTAAAACTGAGGCCCTCCTGATTGGCTCACGTCAGCGCCTCCGCACCTCAGGCGCTGACAGCATCGGAAAGCAAGGCTGCACTCTCCACCTCTCAAAGCCAGTCAGGAACCTCGGGTTCTGTTCGACCCTGAGCTGTCCTTTCTCCCTCACATCCGCACCACAACTGGCACCGCCTTCCATCACCTCCGGAACATCGCCAGACTACGGCACTACCTCACCCCTCACGCTGCTGAAACCTGGTCCACGCCTTTATCACCTCAAGGCTGGACTATGGGAACTCTCTCCTCGCCGGCCTTCCCGCCACCTCCCTCCACAAGCTGCAGGTCATTCAGAACTCTGCAGCTCGTGTACTGTCCCGCACCAGGCTTCGGGACCACATCACTCCCACCCTCGCTCGCCTCCACTGGCTCCCCATCCCCCAGAGGATCGAATTCAAGATCCTCATCCTCACCTACAAGGCCATTCACGGCCTTGCTCCCTCCTACCTCTCCGACCTACTATCCCCCTACCTACCTGCCCGTACCCTCCGTTCCTCTGGCTCCGGTCTGCTCCACATCCCTTGCCCCAACCGCCCTCCCATCGGTGGCCGGGCCTTCAGCCTCTCAGCCCCGAGGCTCTGGAACTCTATCCCCCAGTGCCTTCGCCGCCTCCTCCCTTTCCTCCTTCAAGACCGGTCTCAAGATCTTTCTCTTTGACCGTGCCTTCAGCTCCCCTCTCGACTCTCTACCCCCTCCTCGCTCCCTCCCTTCCCTCCCCTCACCCTGACCATTTCCCCCCTGCTCGGGTCCTGACCCAACTTTACAGCGCCTTGGGACGTCCTCCCGACGTGAAAGGCGCTCAATAAATGGAATCGTGTTATTGTTGCTGTTGTTGTTGTTTGGCCAAGCCCTGACTGTCCATCACCCTGGGACGTCTTTCTGATGTGAAGGGTGCTATACAAGTGCAATTTGTTGTTGCTGAGTCAGAAGGTTGTGAATTCAAGCCCCATTTTGGGACTTTGAACTCATAGTCAGGGCTGGCAGTGCTGGGGAAGTGCTGCATTGTTGACAGTGTCGTCCTTCGGATGAGATATTACACAGAGTCTGCCTGTCTGGATGCACATTAAAGATGTATTTCGAAAAGAGAAGGAAGTTTCTCCCAGTGTCCTGGCCAATGAATCCACAAATAAAATTGTTCGCTCAAATTGGCTGCTGGCTTAGAGCCTGAGTCACTCCCGGCCATTGTTGGCCGTTGACCCGGTCATCCCTCCTCTTCACTAGTGGCAATGGGAGGCTTTCATATCAGAAGAATGTGACTCTTCCCCCCCCACCCCGTCCCCCCGCCATCCCGCAATATTTCATTTCCTGTGTCCTGTGTAGGACTGGAAAGAACGTGACATTTTAGTAGGAAAACTGACATTTATTGCCGATGACTTCACTCTGGCTTTGTGACAAGTCCTGTAAGTGGGAGTTGTCTGACTGCCAGCAAGAAATACTGAACTCAAACACTTAGCAAAATTAAACTACTCAGTTTATTTGACTGAGCAAAGCAAAACGTTATTAAGGCTGTGTTTACACTCACACCGAGAGAAGTGATCCAGCTCACTCCAGCTCCAATCAAAGGACATAGTGCCCATTACAAGACATGTCGTAGAATAGGGACAGGAGTAGCCATTTTGCCCATTGAGTCTGTCCATGGATTTCATCAGGATCTACGTGGCCAAACCTGGATTTGAGTGCACAGCACAACACCTACAGAGGGATTAAGAGTCCTACCTGGAGTTGTCTTGGAAGCGCATCCTGACGGCAGGTTGAATTTAGTGGGGCTCTGCACAGTCCGTACTGCCTGCCTTTGGCGTCTCAGCTCGTCTTCTCGCTCCTGGGCTGCTCTGATTTCCTGCTCAATCATTGACAGTGTTTTCTGTTTGCGGGAGCGCAGCTTGAAGGGTCCGGTCTGTGCGATGACTTCAGGTTCCTGCGGGTGGCTGACAAACACATTATTTTTGGAATAATCTGGCGGTTGCAGGTAGTTAGCGTTGTCGCTGAAAGGGCTGAATTCTGGCCGGTACAGCGAGGGCTGCGACACAGCGTTGGTCTCCGTGACGCTGCTCTGCTCAGCTGCCTCAGGAAGCTGGAAGCAACTCTTCTCCTCGTGCTCTGGCAGCTCCTGCAGTGGACTCTTTGGTGTGCAGTTTTTATGCTCCTGCAGTGGAGCTGCTGTTTGTGGTTGGTTTGATGCCGGAGCCTGGGCTTTACACGCAGAATTGAGGTCCATTCTCTGTTCCACTAGCACTGGCTGGTTCTGGGACACATCTTCTGTATGATTGTTTGTGTGGTTTTCCTGTGCAAGAGCAAGCTGAATTGCGTTCTGCACCACAATTTCTGCCTGATACTGGAGCTGCTGATCTGAATCCAATGCGAGCGAGTAGGGCTGACCGTACAACCCATTGTCACTGCACTTCAAAATCCCTTCTCTCTTATAAGTGCTTTCCTCTTTATCCGCATAAAAGCCATGTTCCCTGTCAACAGGGTTTATGGCTTGGGGTGTTGCTGGCTGTGAAAACTCTTGTGAGCCTCCCAGCGAGTGGTCCAGGGAAACATTCATGGTTTCATTTGAAGCCCCACTGTCACTGATATTGTCAATACTAAAGTCATTGGAAAGGGTTTCCAGCACTGTCGTGTCCTGGGATCGGAGGGATAGATCATCCAAGCCAGAATCCAGTTCCTCTGGAGGTACAGGAATACTAACAGATGTTGAATAATGGTCAGAAATATCATTGTCATCATCATCATTTAGAACCGTCAACACAGCCCTTACTCTGGTAAATCCTTCGTCGTCTACCAATCTGTTGCTGACTGTATCATGTGTTGCATTGACAGTGATGCACTGGTCGGGGGAGATTCGGAGTCTTTGCCCCACGTCCCACTCTTCCTTCTGTGGTGTAGATTGTGGTGATACAGAAATCCTTTCAATTCCAGATTCTTGCCCCTCTTCAGGTACAAAACTGACTTTGCAAGCTTTGACCACAGTTACTTCAGTTGCTTCTATTTGCACTGCCTCCCTTTGGAGAGGGGCTGACTCACTTACTGTAACCGAAGCCACATTCCTTCCCTTCTTGGGCGGTTCTGACATCTTTACCACCGGCTTTATAGAGACCCCTTTAGTGGTTAATGGTCGCTTGTGCATGTACTGTGTACTGGGCTGAGACGTATTCTCCATCATTAAAAACTGTCTTCTGGCTGCAGAAAAGTCTATCTGTTCTGTGACAATGTCCTCTCGGTTGATATTGATAGGCTCGGGTGCTACAAACACGTGGTGTTTGTGTTTGGGAGACACCGGGGACAGACCTCCATCCTGCTTCTTCTGCTTACGTTCCGCGTACTTCTTGTGCGATTCAAGCTTATCCGGATCTAGATGGGCCTCCATTGGCTTCTCTTGCGGGGGATTCCACTTTGCTGCAATACTCGGGTTCTTCTTCACGGCCTGACTTCTAATGACTTCCTGCCTCGCTCGTTCCAGTTCTGCTATTTCATCGGATGCTCTGGTTTTCTTAATCTTGTAGGTTTCCTTTCCATCGTCGTCGTCAAAAAGCTTGGAGGGTTTTTTGTCTTCATGATAGGCTCGGAGCTCAAACTTGGCTTCTTTTTTCAGGGTGATCATTGCCACCTCTCCATCCTTCGAAAACCTCCTGGAGCTGTCTATCTGCTGCTCCTTTGCCACATTGTTCAACTCAGGGCTAGTTTCCACCTTCCTGGTACTTGGAGAATGTCCATTAGACTTAACCTCATCCGCCTTCTCCATGTGGATGAAAGCTGGCTCTTTTCTGACAACGGTTATGACATTGCTGGCAGCTGACACTGGACTATCTGACGTCACACTAACAGATGGATCGTGCCCATCCACTGCGATTGAAACTGGCTCGCAAGGTGCCGCTGTGTTTGAGCCATTCTCCACCACGGACTCGCAGCAGTTAGATTCTAGAACTTCATCCAGATACCTGATCTCTTTGGCCACATCGCTGTCCAAGGATTCATCTCGACTCTGAATGCCATTTCGCCCTTTGTTAACAAAGTGATCGGTTTGGTTACCTCCAACAGCAGGCTCTGTTACAGTGACCTTTGGGGTGATGACGGTAACACTCTTTGATCCCTGAAGCTGCTCTTCGATCTCCATTTTATTTTCTTCTCCAGGAATTACAGGAAGAGTGTTTGGTGGATCTGCTTGTTTCCTGCTCTTTTCTTTTCTCAGTTCAGTGGCATTCTCTAGGAGCCTGGGCGCAGATTTCTGAGAGAGAAGAATGGGGAGATGACCATTAAGGAAGGCTTCTTAATGAATTCCAGTCAATTCACTTTACAGTACATTTTGTGAAGCACTTTGAGACGTCTGAATGACGTGATAAGGCACTATATCAAATGCAAGGATTATTATTATTTATACTATTAGCCCAGATATTCTACAACTCTGCTGCACTGCAAAGGTGAACCAATTCATTCACACTTTTTTACTGATATTCGCAATATTTCTCACACTCAGATACCAATCTCAAAATATTTCAATACATCTCTGATATATGTCTTTTATAACTGAGATACAGATATTTAAAACTTCATTGACTGCTAAGCGAACATCCGACCCCTACAGATACAATACAATTTACATATTCAGACAGAGTGGCAGATGGTTCTTGACACGACCCCACTCCTTACGTGCATGTGTGAACACTGGATGTGGTCAGGATCAGATCTGGTTTTGATGCCTCCGCACCATGTTTCCCCCACTCACCCACGCACACACAACCCTGTCAAATATCTTGCCAATACACTCACTGTCAACTCTTGCATATAAATAAATGTCAATTGGGCAAAATATTGAAGAAGCTATACTTCCTGAAAACGTAAAAGGAATCGAGTGCTTTCAAGAGAGAAATAAATTTATGAAAAGGGTTCAAAGTTGCAATTTTCTTAACCACATTCCATTCCTTAATCATTGCTGGAAATAAATGTGGAACATCACAGATATAAGAGTTGAAAACACGCTCTTACCAAACACCACACTTTAGATTTTACCCATCAGATGGGTTGTTACACATGAAGTCTATTTTGCCTGCCTTAATCACATTCCATTCCTTACTCATTGCTAGAAATAAATGAGGAAATTCACAGACATAAGAGTTGAAGACATGTCCTTAACAAAAATTCACACTAAGTCTTTACCCAGCAGATGAATTATTAAACACAAAGTCTCTTTGCATGCTCAGGTGGACGTTAAAGAACCCGTGGCACTAGTTAAAAAGAGAAGAGTGTTTCTCATGATGTCCTTGCCAGGTATCACCGAGATACGTGATTGGTCATTCACTTCATGATTGTGGAACTTGCAGTGCGCAAATTGTGCTTTTGTCGGCAAATGCGTTCTTCAGTCACTACACTTAACAGCAATTACTTGTGAAATATTCTGAGGCATTTTGACATTAATATCAAAGATAAGTACAGTATCATTATTCAAATTTGACCTCCTTGCTTCCACCAACAACATCCCCTGTCTGGCACCAGCTGCATAGAAACAAATGACTCTTGTAGACAATTTTTCACCTCAGTCTCCATCTACCCCAATATGCTTCTTCAGTTCAATATTCAAAGGGGTTAATTGTTTCAGTGTTCACTGTTGGGAATCAATTCCACTTATCCATTACTCTATGGGGAACACCAATTCTTGTCTCCAGTTTACATGAGGCTATTTCATTTCAAGCTCCTGCCCTCTGGTTCTCCAAATGCCATTTGTGATGTGGTACTGATAGATAGGACACTAATAAATTGCACTGAGGTTACTGGAGTGATTCCAAGAAGCCTGTTATACAAGCATGTGGAGATTAAAACAAAGCTATTTGTAGGGCCTGTGAACCCTTAATCTCATTGAAGGATGTAGCATCTGATCTGATATTGAAGCCAGGAAGTTTATTTCGGTAGAGCGAATGCCTGCGTACTGATCACGATATATTTTGAAAAAATGCGGCATTCTCAAACTGCAAGTCGCTGCATTTATTGTGGCTTTCGGGCTGCACCTAAAAGTTGTGCAATTTACTTCGTCCTCCTGTTCTGGTGGACGTTAACAACCCCATGGCACTATTCGAAAAGAGAAGGGAGTTTCACCCTGGCAAACAATCCCCTAATTAAAATTGGCCGCTCACTTCATGACTGTTTATGGGACATTGCTGTGGACAAGCTGGCTGCTGTGTTCTCCCACAAAATACACAATCAATTCACTTTACAATATATCCTGTGAAACTCTTTGAGACCTCTCAATGATGTGGTAATTGTTATATCAAACGCAAGTATTATTATTATGACAAACTCTGACTCCCACAAACGTAGGCAACAGCCGTTTCACTTTACAACCTTTGGCTAGACATTTGGGGCATTTTCTTGGCTGAAAAAAAGAGCTTGAATTAAGTTCAGAAAGCAAAATGCTGTTTGCAAAATTGTTTCAGAATTGCAATATTCTGCATTTTCTAAGTGAATTTCACCAAGAAAAAAAATCAAAAGCGATTAAAAAAATCTCTTTATATTCACTCCTGAACCTGCTGATACAAAATAATAAAAATAACAATACTCCTTGCTTTTGATATAGCGCCTTATCACGTCTTCGAAACATCTTAAAGTGCTTCACAAAATTTACTGTAAAGTGAATTGACTGTATCTTTGGTGGGTAAAACGCGGTAGCCAATTGTGCACAGCAGTGTTTCACAAACAGTCATGGATTGAGTGACCAAATTATTATTTTTAAAAATATATATATTTTTTAAGCAATTATTACCCCCAGAAAAGCGATCCGCCAATCGACTAATAAGTGGGTTCCTACTTATTGCTAGGTAAACAGAGATGTTTAATTCCAGGCAGGGCGAAACCTTGGGCAAGTTTCCTTACTCCACACAGAGCCTAATAATAATCCCTCCAAAAACCAAAAACAATAATAAATTGGTCATTTTCAATCTACGACTGTTTGTGGGACATTGCTGTGCGCAATTGGCTGCCGCGTTCGCCCACAAAAAGTCAATTCACTTTACAGTGTGTTCTGTGAAGCGCTTTGGGATGTCCTCCCGACGTGAAAAGCGCTATATCAAATGCAAGGATTATTATTATTATTATTATGTGCGGAGTAAGAAAACTTGCCCAACATTTCACCCTACCCAGGAATCGAACCCAGATCCTCTTGCTTGTGAGGTGTGTGTTCCAACCACTGAGCTGCAGGACTCCACGAGAGTAATGAAAGACAGGTTTGGATCATAATTTTCAGTCATGTGACAATAATCAGATTATTTTAACCCTCTCCCTCTGTGTGTGTGTTGACTATACCTCGTGCTGGTCAGGAAAGGGATCCAGAAGTTAGAGTGGACAAATTATAATAGCAGAAAATGTTGCTTCAATAAACCAAAAGGCAAATAAGATAATACTAGAGATTGCATTAATAGTTCAAATCAAAAGAAGTCACTTTGTTTCTGTATCTGGTTGTAAACTAATCTTAGAAAGGATATTAAAGTCCTTGAGATATACTCAGATGAGCAGACAAACGGAGGGTACGGGCAGGTAGGTAGGGGGATAGTAGGTTGGAGAGGTAGGAGGGAGCAAGGCCATGAATGGCCTTGTAGGTGAGGATGAGGATCTTGAATTCGATCCTCTGGGGGATGGGGAGCCAGTGGAGGCGAGCGAGGGTGGGAGTGATGTGGTCCCGAAGCCTGGTGCGGGACAGTACACGAGCTGCAGAGTTCTGAATGACCTGCAGCTTGTGGAGGGAGGTGGCGGGAAGGCCGGCGAGGAGAGAGTTCCCATAGTCCATCCTTGAGGTGATAAAGGCGTGGACCAGGGTTTCAGCAGCGTGAGGGGTGAGGTAGTGCCATAGTCTGGCGATGTTTCGGAGGCGATGAAAGGCGGTGCCAGTTGTGGTGCGGATATGAAGGAGAAAAGACAGCTCAGGGTCGCACTTTGAGAGGTGGAGAGTGCAGCCTTGGATGCTGATGCTGTCAGCGCCTGAGGTGCGGAGGCGCTGACGTGAGCCAATCAGGAGGGCCTCAGTTTTACGCACGTTGAACTGAAGAAAGTTGTCTCTCGTCCAGGACTCGATGTCGGACAGGCAGCTGTCAGGACATCGGTGGTCGTGGAGTTGAGGGTAGAGGAGGAAAGGTAGAGTTGGGTGTCATCCACATACATGTGGAAGTTAACCCCATGTCTGCGGATGATGTCACCAAGGGGGAGCAGCCTAGGGGCTGAGAGGCTGAAGGCCCGGCCACTGATGGTAGGGCGGTTGGGGCGGGGGATGTGGAGCAGACCGGAGCCAGAAAAACGGAGGGTATGGGCAGGTAAGTAGGGAGATAGTAGATCGGAGAGGTAGGAGGGAGCGAGGCCGTGAATGGCCTTGTAGGTGAGGATGAGGATCTTGAATTCGATCCTCTGGGTTTGGGGAGCCAATGAGCAAGGGTGGGAGTGATAGCCAGTGGAGGCGAGGGAGGGTGGGAGTGATATCAGTCTTCTTCTTGGGATCCATCGCATTAAATACAAGTGTAACTTTAAATGGATGGAATTGGTCTGCCCCTAATCCCTGCCTCAAGTCCTACCATCAAATCTCACTTGAAGACCTATCGTGCCTGTGGTGACACTTCCCCACTCACACACCTTGCTCAGGTCCAACCCCACCATGGTACAACACTCTGAGACACTATCCTGGTGAAGGGTGCTATATAAATGCAAGTTGTTGTGAAGGTTCAAATTATTCACGGTTTATAGTTAGAATCCTAAATTTCCCAATATTAGTGTCTGTATGTAACATGCAATCATATAACTTGAACAGTATTTTCTCTCAAGTCAAGAAAGTCTTTAAATATTGTTATAATTCTGTTTAAATAAATTCTATATATATATGAGTCCTGTGTTCCAAGAAAAGGCACAATACAGTATCTGTTGCAAGCTGCTATATTTTTTTTCACTGAGTCATTTCAGTTTCCATTTTTGGACAAAAGTAGAATAAAATCTGAGATATATTTAGCAATTTTTCTAACTAAAAATAACAAAGTACTCATAAAATTGTCCCCAAGGAGCTAAAGGATAATTGAAAAAAAAACAACAGGGTTAATGACTATAGCTTAGGCTGGAGGGGATAGTAAAATAGATTTGAACGTCGTGATCTAGCGAGACCAAACTGTAAATGTAACTTTAGAGTAAGTGGTTCAGTAAGTCCCCATGCATCAACAGTAGAGGTGCTGTATTATTACAGTATAAACCAACCAGTTCAACTTGCTTCAGTGCAGCGTGAGTTCGCTTCCAACACTGCACCGTGAACCTGCACTATATTAGAAGTTCAGTACACTATTTGTAGGAAGTGGTATCAGCAGTGACTTGACAACCCCGAGCAATTGACTGACAGTCATTCTTTATGTGCCTCATTATAACATGGGTATACGTTTATGGACTTAAATCGCCACGTTATAACGGGGTCAGTCTGTAATGTAGATGTACACAATCACCTCCACTTGACAATAATTATCCATAAATACAGACATTTATAGGCACTATATCAAATGCAAAGATTATTTGTACTATTATATATATATAATGAAATCCATGAAGTCAACCAGACTGAATAGGTATACATACCAGTGTCCTTTAAATCATTTAGCAAAATGCAGGTTGCAATTCCCAGCCCGCATAACCTTGAGACGAAAGATCATGAATCAAGTTGCTCAGTTTACATTTCAAACAATAACCTTGACTTGTTCCAATATTATTGTCACCTAATGTGTGGCTATCACGAGATGTTAAAAAATTGGCTATAAAATCTGTTTGCTTGTGAAACATTCTCAAATTCAGTCTCAATGTGGAAGCCAGTTCTTTTTACACGCTGCTGCAAATTAGTTTCTAAATTCAGCGGGAATTTGAAATAGTTAATTTTTCTAAGCCCAAATGGCCTCACAGGCTAAGATAAAGTGGAATTTGGGGTCTTGAGCGTCCTTGGTTCTGAGACTTAGCAGCCTGTAGTACCAGCTGCCCATTTGTGTTCAAGATAACTGATTCTTAAATTTGTTAAGAATGCCTGTGGCATCACGACCACCACATTACCAACAAGGGCACCTTCCATACAGATAGGTCAGTTGGTACTTCACAAGAGACCTCAATTAGTACCCAAAAGCTCATGAATTTTAGTAATCAGCTAAGCACACTATAAACACAGATTTTCAGCACAGGAAGCTGTTTGGGCAAGTCTGTGCCACCGCTGCCCATCTTTCTAAGAATCAGCATTGAGTTGTTGCAATGGAATGCAGTGCCTAAAAGAATGATGGAAGCAGATTCATAATAACTTTCAAAAGGGAATTGGTAAGGTACTTTAAAAGGAAAAATTTGGAAGGCTATGGGGAAAGATTGCGGTAATGGGACTAATTGGACAGCTCTTTCAAAAAGCCAGTACAGGCACGATGGGCCGGATGGCATCCTTCTGTGTTGTAAGATTCTATCATTCTATAACAATATAAACAGGATTTGACACACACTCGTTCAGAAAGTCAGGGCCTGTTCACTCTACCCTTTTCCTCCTTTCCATTCTTATTGTTATGCCAATGCGACAAGGTTTGGTTCTGGGAGCACCAATACCTCTACCGTGCCTCACCCAAGCACCATTTTATGCCCTCCTTTGCCTGTGCAGCTCACATGCACATTCGGTGGTAACTTGCTTCAGTTGGTAGCACTCTTGCTCAGGAGCTCAGTGAACACTGGTATACTTCATGTTCCTCGATCAATCTGCCCCACCATCAATGCATTATCCTTCAGCCACTTTGTCCCCATTCTCTGGACCTCCATCCTGAGTCCTCCTGACTTGTCCCCTCCCTCCCCACCTTTAAAGCCCACTTGAAGAATTATTTTTAATGTTCTTTTTGTCATCTTTTGCCCCATTCCCATCTCCAGCTTGGGCTTCCCAGTCAGTTGTATAAAGCACTTTGAGATGTTCTGACGTGAAAGATCTGTGTAAGTTGTTATTGTTGCGGCTTCAAGCTGCACACTGGTACTTTGATCTCACAGTCCAGGCTAACACTCCAGTGCAGTACTGGGGGTGCACAGCATTGTTGTAGGTGCCGTGCTTCAGATCACATGCTAAACCAAACCACAGACTGCCTGACAGAACTTTAAAGTCCCTAATGTTGATTTAAAAGAACCTATTGCACTATTCGAAATGAGAAGGGAGTTTCTACCAGGGTTCTAGGTAGCCCAGTGAGCAGGGAATCTTTGATACCAAGTGCAAATAATGTTATGCTGCATAAACCACGAGATTGATATCTGTTGGGGGAGGGGGCTTCTAAAAGCCTTTTCATAAAGGGTAGAATCAACAACTTGCATTTGTATAGATCCCCTCACGCAGTGTCCCAGAGCGCTTGACAGTGGCGGAGCACGACGCCGAGCTGAGAGAGGTGACCATAGGCACAGTCGATGAAGAAGATCTTCAGACATAATCTGAAGATGATAGAGGAAGAGTGTTCCAGAGTTTCGGGACGTAGTGGCTGAAAGTGCGGCCACCAATGGCCAAATGGAGAGCTCGAGGGACATGCAGGAGGCATCTTATATTTTATTTTACTACTACTAAAGTGTATTTTACTACTAAAGTGTAGTAACGGTGAAGCATTTCTACCATTGGTGGAGTTTGCAGTGGCATTCTTTCAGATGTTACAAACAGAGGGCTAAACCTCCATGGTCAGCGATCAAGTCAGTGAAATCACTGCCTGTGAATAGCACAAAAGTCATCCGCAAATGACAAATTAAGAAAAAAAATTGGTCTTACTTATTTCTGCCATAAAGAACTGCTGCTCCACAAAGCATGGTTTTAGGCAATGTTCTCTCCTGATCTACATTGTATTATGATAATAATAATCCTTACTTTTGATATGGATGATGAACCTTTATAAAACACTGGTTCGGCCTCAGCTAGAGTACTGTGCTCAGTTCTGGGCACCACACTTTAGGAAGGATGTCAAGAAATTGGACAGGGTGCAAAGAAGATTTACCAGGATGGTACCAGCAATGAGGGACTTCATTAATAGAAGTTTTCAAAATAATGATGGGATTCATAATTCTTATGAATTATGGATTTCGATAGGGTGAACAAAGAGAAACTATTTCCACTGGCGGGTGGGTCGGTAACCCGATGACAATGATTTAAAATAGTTGTTAAAAGAAACAGAGGGGAGGTGAGGAGAAATGTTTTCACACAGCGAGTTGTTCGGATCTGGAATGCATTGCCTGAAAGGGTGGTGGAAGCCGAATCGATAACAACTTTCAAGAGAGAAGTAGATAATTATTTGGGGAAGACAAGTTTGCAGGGCTATGGGGAGAGCGCATTGGACTGGGATTGATGTGGGTAGCTCTTTTCAAAGAGCTGGCACAGACATGATGGGCCAAATGGCCTTCTTCTGCGTTGTATAATTCTATGATTCTATGATAGAGCCTATAACGTTAAAATGCTTCACAAAAATTTCTGTGACTGTGTATTTGTAGGCAAGCATAGCAGCCAAAGTGCATGCAACAATTTCCCTTGTTTGTAGGAAATTGTTGCAAAAGCCGATTGTTTAATCTGGGAGATTGTTAGCCAGGACATGAGGAGAAACTCCCTACTCTTTTTTTCGACTAGCACAGGGATACAGTATAATGTCATTAAATATAAACCCTTTGGGGCGTTGCTTAAAGGGAACAAAAACTGAAAGTCAGTCCAATTTGCAAAACTGAGGTTTGCAAGCTTAAAAAACGTGAAAATTTCCATGAAATCATTTGAGTTGCAGTCT
This sequence comes from Callorhinchus milii, assembly GCF_018977255.1. Classification (NCBI taxonomy): domain Eukaryota; kingdom Metazoa; phylum Chordata; class Chondrichthyes; order Chimaeriformes; family Callorhinchidae; genus Callorhinchus; species Callorhinchus milii. The sequence continues at coordinate 81,305,641 of NW_024704742.1, read as the reverse complement.
GAATCAAAGGATCAGGAAAACCGCAAATTACTAACAAAAGAAATCCTACGAGAACCAGGGATTTTTCGGACAGCATTACTTGGCTAAGGGTCTGCATTCCTGCGCAGGGAAATTTCAAACACTTTGTCATATTTTATTGTTATGTTTAAACTTTTGCCTTGATGTAATCTAAACAGATAAAAGGAAGGGAGCAGGAAGCAGCTGGACACAACAAGAGGGTGATACTGACAGCTTATTTTTGATTCAGAAACCAACATCAAATTGAGACTTCAGGGTGTGGTGTAGTTTTCTCTGGCGACATGTTACAGTATATCCTGTGAAGCGCTTTGAGATGTCTCGACACAGTGATGAGGCACAAGGCAAGAATTGTTATTAACGTGATGACTCCAATGTTAAACTCAATTCTTTTCAAAGACTAGTTTAAATAAAAATACGAAAAGATCCGTGACAAATGTTTTTATTTTTCCTGAAACCAAAACATGCTGAGACATCGCAAAGCACTTCACAGAATATACTGTAAAGTTGATTGACTGTGTATTTTGTGGGCAAAATGTGGCTGCTGGTTTTCAGCCAGAGGTAGCCAACACTAGGGCCCTGCACTGGATACTTGGCTATCCTGTGAACTGAGCCTGACCACAAATTCCCAGGTTCAGCAAAACTATTCCTCCCATCCGTGCAAGCCAGTCCCCTCCACATGGGAAATGTTTGAGATTTAAGCCATCTACATCTACAAAATACACAGTATATCCTTTAAAGCGCTTTGAGATTTTGATAATGTGGAAAAGCATGGATATCAAATGAAAGGATTATTGTTATCATCATTATTATTAACTTATTAACTTCCTCTCTTTCTTTAGTAAAAGTAAAGTACAATTTGCTCTCGTAACCCCAAAGTTAACAGCATTGGTGAGAAGCGGTGCAGCAGGTTACACTCTGCCTAATGCCGTCATGTACTGGAAAATTCAGAGGAGCTGTGCAAACTGATGGTGAGCGCAGTCACAAAAGACATTAGATTTCTTCCCAATAGTTGAATTAAGTAGGCCCAACAGGAAAAACACTTGAAATCAGTCCAATTAAGAAGCTGAAAATCAAACCAGTGGGACTGTAAATATGAGCACTCAACAACAGATCAATCATATTAGGTGTGGAACTAAACAGAAAAATCCAACGATTTACAATGGGAAAGAACCAGTACAGCACTTAGCAGAAAGAATACCAGGAACAGCCTTGACAATATCAGATGGAAGGATTATTATTATTATTACTTCCATCTCATCGTCAGTGGCCACTAATCCCCAAACATAAAATTCCCTTCCAAAATCCCTTTGCCTTATGCTTTCTCTACCTGTTTTCTAAATGATTTTAAAATTTCTTTTTCAACCATACATTTGGTCAACTCTGTTAAACTTGCCCTCATTTCCTCCCAGCTTGGTGATCTCTATCGTCTTAGGGGAATATTTTGAGATGTTCGTCCTACATTCCAGAGTCCCTCCAACTCTCTATCCGCTCCCCTTGTTCAAGGCATGCCTCTCTAACCCTCCGCCCTTCAAAAGGGAGGAGTGAGGGGGTAGCGAGTCGGAGAGATTCCAGAACTCGGTTTAATGTCTCATCTGAAGGATGGCACTTCTGAAGGTTTCCAACTGCAAGAAATGGGCATAACATGGCCTTTAAAGTAATTTTAAAATATTGCATTGGATCCATACACAATCTCGGTTTCACTGAGCCAGTATGAAAACTTGGGAGTCTTGTTTGACCCTCACCTGTCCTTTCTACCCTACACCCGTGCCAGCTCCCGCTCTTCCTTCCCCCACCTCCACAATATCGTCCGGCCTCGTCACTGGCTCTCCCCTCAGACCGCCGAAACCTTAATCCACGCATTTATCGCATCTAGGCTTGACTATGCCAACTCCCTGCTTGTCAACCTTCCCAGCTCTTTCCTCCACAAGATGCAGTTTATCCAGAACTCTACAACTCATGCCCTCTCCCTCACCAGGCTCCATGACCCCATTACCCCCACCCTCGTCCAGCTCCTCTGGCTCCCAATCCCCCAGAGGGAAGAATTCAAAATCTTTGTCCTCACCTTCAAGGCCTTCCATGGCCTTGCTCTTCTCTATCTCTGTGACCTGCTAACCCAACATCAACCTGTCCACTCCCTCTGCTCAGCAGGCCCTCCACGTCCCCCGGCCGGCCCACATCACCATCGGCGGTCGGGCCTTCAGCCTGCCTGCCCCCACCCTTTGGAAGTCCATTCCACAGTCCCTTCACCTTGCTCCATCCCTTGCCTCCTTCAAGGCACGTCTCAAGTCCATCCCTCTTTGACCGCGCCTTCGGCCACCCTCCTGCCCTCCATCCCCTTCCACCCCCCACCCAATCCCAACCCCCTGCTTGGGTCCAAATTCCTGACATTGTCCAGACATGAAAGGCACTAAAGCAATTTAATTAATTATTGTTGTTATTGTTGTACTAATACGTGGAGATTGCATTCCATTAAATAACAACAACAACAAGATTTAGAACAACAACAGGTTTAAAAAGGAAACTAACATAAATCAGTAAAGTATTAGGCTGCCAGAGAGTATCTTCTATGGACCATTGCACTCTCAGTTCATGACCCAATCGCAGTATGTAGTTGTTGGGTAGTTTGTGAACAATCTTACCTTATGAAGTTACATAGCTACAACACCATCGCCCAGTGCCTTTTAGAGAATTGTAGATGATCGCTGATGACAAGCATTTATCAGTTACAACTAAATATTAACATGGGCAAAAGAAATGATACTCCCTAGGTTATAGTAAGGAATTCTCCCCAAAATTCCCATTTCTCCCAAGGTAGGCCATTTGCCACTCACCTTTTCTTCAGGTTGTGAGGGGTAGAGGCACGAGTTGGTTGTGTGTAACAAACTAAAATGCACGCAGTGTAGAAAGTGACCGAGCCTTTGAGTCCTGGGGATCCCCTTCTTGAAGCTAAACTGCACACAGCTGATTTTATCAGTGTAGAGTTTCCTGTTGGTGCTTTACCAATTCAACGGTTTATTTTACAAGCGGTTCAGTGTGATTAGGGGCTTTAACAAATTCAAGTACTGTATTTATAAACGAAGCACTGTAATTTTATTCAGGACTATTGAATCCTGTGCACAACACAAGAGGTAGCTCATATCTGTGTATTTCCCCACCCAGACCCAACTCAGACTGATAAACTAAACTACGTACAGTTTCAATATACTTCAATACATAAAATAACACTTCACACTTACAATATCAATCTACTGATAAGCTATCATAATAATAATTCTTATATTGCATATAGTGTGTTGACAAGTTGCCAAATCGCCTCAAAGGACGTCACAGGCATTTATTGTAGTGACTGTGTATGTTGCAGGCAAATGTGGCAACCAATTTGAATGCAACACAACCAGCCACAAACAGCCATGAAGTGAATGGCCAATTTTATTTGGGATATTGTTGGTCAGGACACCAGGAGAAACTCCCTTCTCTTTTCAAATTGTGCCATGGGATCTTTCAATTCCATCTGAACCACCATAAATAGACTACAGATACCACTTTAGACTTACAGTAGGTACCTTTGAAGTATTCTGTACCTCTAGGTTTCCAAGACCGCACCTCATACACTGTGCAGCATAAGATGGTGACCTCCTAACCCGCTACCATCCTGCTTGCTCCCTCCGCTCAGCGGACTCCGGCCCTGCTTCATATCCCCCGCCTCGCTCGCCCACTATTGCTGGGCGAGCCTTCCGCCACTCTGCCCCCACCCTCTGGAACTCCATCCCACAGTTCCCCCGCCTCTCCCCCTCCCTTGCCACCTTCAAGACCCATCTCAAGACCCTCCTCTTCGACCAGGTTTTTGATTTCCTTGCTTTCCCCCCTGCCCTCCACCTTCCCCGACCCTGACCCCCAGCTCGGGTCCATAACTCTGTCTGACCAGCACCTTGAGACATCCTCCCGAGGTGAAAGGCGCTTTACAAATTTTGTTGTTGTTATTGCTTTACACCACTGTAACACTGAAACTGATTTAACAACACACCCTACCACTTCCTTTTCAGAGCTTTGGAAATGAACAACAACAACATTTCATTTATAGAGAGCCTTTCACATCGGGAGGATATTCCAAGGCGCTGTACAGTTGGGTCAGGACCCGAGCAGGGAGGAAATGGTCAGGGTGAGGGGAGGGATGGGAGGGAGCGAGGAGGGGTAGAGAGTCGAGAGGGGAGCTGAAGGCACGGCTGAAGAGAAAGGTTTTGAGACCGGCCTTGAAGGAGGAAAGGGAGGAGGCAGCGAAGGCACTGGGGGATGGAGTTCCAGAGCCTAGGGGCTGAGAGGCTGAAGGCCCGGCCACCGATGGTAGGGCGGTTGGGGCGGGGATGTGGAGCAGACCGGAGCCAGAGGAACGGAGGGTACGGGCAGGTAGGTAGGAGGATAGTAGGTCGGAGAGGTAGGAGGGAGCAAGGCCGTGAATGGCCTTGTAGGTGAGGATGAGGATCTTGAATTCGATCCTCTGGGGGATGGGGAGCCAGTGGAGGCGAGCGAGGGTGGGAGTGATGTGGTCCCGAAGCCTGGTGCGGGACAGTACACGAGCTGCAGAGTTCTGAATGACCTGCAGCTTGTGGAGGGAGGTGGCGGGAAGGCCGGCGAGGAGAGAGTTCCCATAGTCCAGCCTTGAGGTGACAAAGGCGTGGACCAGGGTTTCAGCAGCGTGAGGGGTGAGGTAGTGCCGTAGACTGGCGATATTTCGGAGGTGATGGAAGGCGGTGCCAGTTGTGGTGCGGATATGAGGAAGAAAGGACAGCTCAGGGACGAACAGAACACCGAGGTTCCTGAGTGGCTTTGAGAGGTGGAGAGTGCAGCCTTGGATGCTGATGCTGTCAGCGCCTGAGGTGCGGAGGCGCTGACGTGAGCCAATCAGGAGGGCCTCAGTTTTGCGCACGTTGAGCTGAAGAAAGTTATCTCTCGTCCAGGACTCGATGTCGGACAGGCAGCTGTCAGGACATCGGTGGTCGTGGAGTTGAAGGTAGAGGAGGAAAGGTAGAGTTGGGTGTCATCCGCACACATGTGGAAGTTAACCCCATGTCTGCGGATGATGTCACCAAGGGGGAGCATATAGAGGGTGAAGAGGAGGGGACCGAGGACAGAGCCCTGAGGGACACCGCACGAGACAGTTAATAGTGTAATAGTGACTGAGCTCTCGTAGGCAAACATTTAGAAGCACTTGTCCGTTTTGAGCTGTGCCACTTGTTGGCTAACCAACACTTAATGAAACACTTAACGTAGTCTTCTAAATGGCTGAAACCTAACATATTTACAAGACAAGAGAAAGACAAAGAGAAGGATGCTTGTGGTTTGATATTCATTGTGTCAGCAAAGTGACAGATTAAACTTGATGTGATATTTCATTTTTTTCCGAAAGAGTCACAACCTATCAGAGGCCCAGGTAGGGAGAGAAATGAGTTACCTCCTGGATTGTGTGCTGGTGGACCCGAAGATATGAACAGAAGTGTTTGGGTTATAAATACTTGCATCTAATATCATATGGAAATGCTGCAAGGGGCTGCATACAATCAGTTACTTTCAAATCGGCAAATGCAGCCTGTAATCTGGACAGGACACAACTATTAAATATAGGCACATTTTTGTGTTTTAGTGATTTATCATGGATCAGGTAGTACTGTACCACAAAATATGCCTACAATGTACACAGTCACTTCACTTTATAATAAATCCTGTGAAATGCTCTGGGACATCCTCCCGATGTTAGAGGCACTATATCAAATGCAAGAATTATTATTTTTAATAATATTATAATGTTGGTCAGAATACTTTGAAACAGTGCTATGGTGAATCCTCACTCATGAGATGAGATAGGTGAGACAATGCCTTGACACCTCTGATAAGTCACTCCCACTGTACTGACTGGTGTGTCAACCTAAGGTGATGAACTGAAGTTGTTGTTCTGTGGTTAGCCAACAAGTGGCACAGCTCAAAACGGACAAGTGCATCTAACTGTCAGCCTACGAGAACTCAGTCACTATTACACGTTATAGTAAACTCCTGTGACCGATCCTGATGTGAAAAGTATAAGGATCATTAAGATTGTTAACAACAACAACAACTTGGATTTATATAGCGCCCTCCACGCCGGATGGCGTCTCAGAGCGTTTCACAGTAACGGATCCTGGGGCTGAGCCAGGGGGAGGGGGAGGAAGGTGACCAAAGGCACGGTCGAAAAGAAAGGTCTTCAGCAGAGACCTGTAAATAGGAAGGGACGGAGCGAGGATAAGGGAGTGAGGAAGGGAGTTCCAGAGCCTTGGAGCATAGTGGCTGAAGGCACAGCCGCTGAGGGTGGAGCGGAGGACTCGGGGTATGAGGATGCCAGACCCGGAGGAATGAAGGCAAAGGGTACTGTTTTGAGGAGAGAGGAGGTCAGAGAGGTAGGGAGGAGTGCAGGGACTTGAATACAAGGGTGAGGATCTTGAAATCGATCCTCTCTGGGACAGGCAGCCAGTGCAGTCTGGCAAGGACTGGAGTAATCGGGGAGCAGAGTTTTGAATGATTTTGATTTTATGGATGGTAGTGGAGGGGAGACCGGAGAGGAGGGCATTAGAGTAGTCCAGCCGAGAGGTGACAAGGCATGGACCAGGGTTTCAGCAGCTTTTGGAGTGAGGTATTGGCGGAGACGGGCGATGCGTTGGAGGTGGAAGAAAGCGGTGTTGGTGAGGGATCGGATGTGGGGGAGGAAGGATAATTGGGGGTCGAACCTGATGCCGAGGTTGCATACAAGTTCAGAGAGTTTTAGGTGGAGGTCGGGTAGGTGGAGGAGGTGAGAGTCGTGAGATTTTAGACATTGACGAGAACCGAAGAGTATTGCTTCCGTCTTGTCAACGTTCAGCTGAAGGAAATTTGCGCTCATCAAGCTGCTGAGATCTGACAGGCAGGCTGACAGAACATCAGGGGACTGGGGTCGCAAAGAGAGGTGGAAAAATAGAGTTGGGTGTCATCTGCATACATGTGGAAGTGTACCCCATGTCTGCGGATGTCATCCCCAAGAGGGTTCATGTAGATCAGAAAGTGGAGGGGGCCAAGGATGGATCCTTGGGGTAGCCCGCAGGTGACTGTGTGAGAGTGGGAGGAGAAGCCGTTTGTGCAGATATACTGCTGGCGGTTTGTGAGGTAGGACTTGAACCAGGCAAGTGCGGTCCCACTGAGGTGGATTACGGAGGAAAGGCGGTGGAGGAGGATGGTGTGATCGACTGTGTCGAACACGGCTGAGAGGTCCAGTAGGACAAGGAGGCAAGAGGGAGCCCTGGTCACAGATAGAGAGGATGTTGTTTGTGACTTTCACAAGCGCAGTCTCTGTACTATGGGCAGGGCGGAAACCGGACTGGAGGCGTTCAAAGAGGGAGTGGGAGGAGAGCTGTACGCAAAGTTAAATCCTCACTGTATTCGGTGCGCTTCATTATCTTCATTGAAAATTGGAATGACTTCCTTTAAGGCACTTTAGAGGATCGGATGGGTGGGGGGGTCGAAGGTGAAAATAAAGGCAGAGAAAATGATTAAATCTCGGATAATGCTGCATTCGAATTCTATTTAATCCAGCAGCATCATTGCCCTGCGGCTGATTCACACAAAGAGCCAGCAACAGTGACTGAGGTGGACGGGCATTTGCTCAAGAGAATCCCTGCACGATGTGCAGAATGGTGAGACTTTAACTCTGATTAAGGGAACTCCCTCCTCATCGGCCTTCCCAACTCTTCCCTTCACAAGCTGCAGATCATCCAAAACTCTACAGCTCGTGTAATCTCGCGCACCAGGCTCCGTGACCCCATCACTCCCACCCTCACCCGATTCCATTGGCTCCCCATCCGCCAGAGGATCCAGTTCAAGATCCTCATCCTCACCTTTAAGGCCATTCATGTCCCTTTTTCCTCCTACCTCTCTGACCTGCTGACTCCCTACCAACCTGCCCGCTCCATCCGTTCATCGGGCTCCATGTCTCCCGCCCGACCCGCCCTACTATCGGTGGCCAGGCTTTCAGCCTCTCTGCCCCCACACTCTGGAACTCCATCCCACGGTCCCTTCACCTCGCTTCCTCCCTTGCCTCCTTTAAGGCTGGCCTCAAGACCTTTCTCTTCAACCGTGCGTTTGGTCACCTTCCCACCTCTCTGCCTTCCTTCACCCCTACACACCCCTCCCCCATGCACGGGCCCCGACATCTGACCGTTCAGCACTTTGGGACGTCCTCCCGATGTGAAAGGTGCTCTATAAATGTAATTTTGTTGTTGTTGTTGATGAGAACTCAGGTCTGAGCCAAGCCTGTGCCAGACAGGAGATTCCCCCGAGAAAATACTGTTTACGTCAGGGGCGCTTTTGCTGGTGGTCACACGCTAGTCCTTTTTAGATGCCCTTCTCAGTTTCTCCCCTACCCCTGACCTTGGACACCTCCCTACCACAGGCTCTGAATTCACCAAACGTGCTGAGAACAGGCACGGTTCATCCAATAATGAAGTTCTGAGACCTGACTCCTCATCATCTGCATCACTTTCAGCACCATTTTCAAAGCAGTTGGCTGCTCATAGACCTGCTCTTTGGGGACTCGATTCAATTTGAATTGTGTGAGGGACAGTGCCAGCCAATTAATTCTAATAATGGAATATCCTCTCTATCCTGAAACCCGATATTGACTGCTGGGACACATTAATCCTCAATGCGTTCAGAGCGCTTCATTATTTTCATTGAGAATGGGAACGACTTCCTTTTAGGCACTTTAGAGGATCGGATGGGGCTGTGGGGGGGAGGGGAGGGAAGGTGAAAGGAAAGGTAGAAAAAAAGATTAAATCTCGGTTAAATCGGCATTCGAATTCTTGTGCAGCAATATGCTAATGTCACAGTGAATTAAATCAATTTTGCCTGGCTTCCCTCAGTCAGCGAGGGCGCAGTTCATGTCAAATACCTGGCTAATGACTAAAGCTACAGAATGGGTCTCCTTGTTTGTTCTGTTGCCGCAACAATGGCAGATGTTTTCAGCCGAGCAGGGTCTGAAAGAGCCGATCACATCAAACAAGCACCCAGCACTGATCACTGGCCGCATGGTAGGATGGATGACATAGTGGGTGATTAACAGTTTCACTTTTAAACCAACAAACAATTAGTCAATCAGCAGAATTTTTGGTTGTATTATCCAGAACTGACATTCTTGCTCTGTTCGCACCCATGATCTCCCACAACCAGCACAGACTCTCAAAACTATTATATTACAGTTACAGCAAAGGCTGAATGCTTTGGGATGTCCTGCCGACGCGAAAGGCGCTATACAAATGTAGTTTGTTGTTGTTATTGAAAAGTGAATTCTACTCCACATCTGCACCATGACTCACTCTGCCTTCCCCCAGCTCCACAACGTCGCCCGGCTACGACACTGTCTCACACCACAGACCCCTCATACACTCCTTCATTACATCGAGACTCGACTACGCAAACTCACTGCTTGTCGGGCTCCCCAACTCCTCCCTCCATAGACTGCAGATCATCCAGATTCTGCAGCCCATGTCCTCTCTCACACTAGGCTCCGCGACCCTAACATCCCTATCCTTGCCCAACTCCACTGGCTTCCCATCACACAGAGGATACAGTTCAAGATCCTGTCCCTCACCTTCAAAGCCCTCCACAGTCTTGCTCCCCCTACCTCTCTGACCCCTAACCCCCTATCATTCTGTTCGCTTCCTCTGCTCATCAGGCTCTGGCCTTGCTCGCCCCACTATCGACGGGCGGGCCTTCCACCAACCTGCACCCACCCTCTGGAACTCCATCCCGCAGTCCCTCCATCTTACCGCCTCCCTCACCATCTTCAAGACCCACCTCAAGACCCTCCTCTTTGACCGTGCTTTCGATCTCCCTGCTTCCCCCTTTGCCCTCCACCCTCCCCCACTCCGACCCTCAGCTCGGGTCCGTAACTCTGTCTGTCTAGCGCCTTGGGACCTCCTCCCAACGTGAAAGGCAATATACAAATGTAATTTTGTTATTGTTGTTGTGCAAAAGTATGATTTTATTGCCAGGGTCCAAAGAGGATTTAGGGAAAGGGAGACTTCACTTTGAGCTGCATCAAAGTGAGGACATTTGTTCAGTTTGACGCCTGATTTTAATTTGCAGCAGCTGCAAATGGCTTACACAGCATAGAGAATTGGGCTCTCAATCCATAGAGGATTGAGTCTGATCCCAGCCTCAACCAGTTCTGGAGCATGTCTGCCCTCAGTGCATGACATTTGACTTTCCAGGTCAAACTGCTGGATGGAGCACCACGTGGAATGGTCCAATTTAAAGCGGGTGGGTTTGGGGAAAGGGGAGGATAACCTAGCTGTACCAGGACAAAGCAAAAAGCCTCCTATTACTGAATCTGGAAATGCTCTTATGACATCTCTATAGAAATGCCCACTGTTCCTACATTTCTGCTAAAGAAATGAGCAAAGCAGCAAGGTAAACATCTACCCCATTTACTTAATCTCCTGAGAAACAAATCAATAATATTTCTCCCTGACAGATCAACGAATGCTACAAATTCATCACATACTTACGCCATAATAAAAAAACTTGAGAAATCACTTTCCCAGATGACCTTCAGATGAGACGCTAAACTGTGGCTCTGTCTGCCTATCTTAAAAATCCTACGACAGTATTTGAAAAGAGAAGGGATTTTCTCCGTGTCCTGGCCAATAATCCCCCAAATAAAACTGGTTATGCACTTCATAGCTGTTTGTGGGACATTGCTGTGTGCAAATTGCTTGCCGTGTTTGCCTACAAACTAGAGTCACTACACTTTACAGTAAAATCTTGTGAAGCGCTTTGAGATGGCTTCCCATCTTAAAAGGTATTAATTGCCTCAGCAATAATGTGTCAATAAGAGGGTGTTCCACATGTACATTACTCTATAACTGGAGTCGGTATGATGCTTTATATTATATTAATAATAATAGTAATAATAGCATTTGAGATAGCACCTTATCATGATGTCAAGACGTCTACATTTCCTTTGTCTAAAAACCTCTCTGTTTCGAAGGATTAGCATTTCACAATCAGTTCACTTCAAACCAGGGAACAAAGCCACTGAATCTCCTTCAGGAGGTACAACAGTATCATTTCAGCTCCCAGACCATTTTATTAAGTGCTGTAAAAATTATGATGAAATATATTATATCATTCAAAAAACAACTGCTTTTAGTAAATTCAAAACAAGGCATCAAACTGTGTTTTTTACATCATGGCCAGTATTTGTGGGTACAGTATTTCCTGATGTACAGAATACTTTTTATTCTTGCCGATAACTTCCCCTCTCCCGAATGCATTCTGATTTCTTTGTTCTTCTGCTGGGTATGGTTTTCCTCCAGTATCTTGCCCAAGTGGCCATTACTGAGATGATAACAACTTGCATTAATATACAATAGTGCCCTTCATGTTGGGTCACTTTCTCAATTGAGGGCAGTTAACAGCACAGACTGAAATTTGAACTTGCTACTTTATGGCTCAACAACAAATTGGCTAAATTCACTGAGCCACAGATGTGCTGTCTACAGGTCTTACTGTTGTTTACGACATTCCTTTGTTTAATTAACACTGGGCGATGCTGAAGATATGTAGGCAATCCTTTAATATCACACAATAAAATATGGAACATTTGAAAACAATTGCCTCTAAGGAGAATTATTAGAACAGTATAAGAGTGTTACTAAACAGACCTGCACCAATTTTGCCACAGTAAAGTATTAAAGCTTTGAGACCTTGTAACTGTCATTCATTAGTCTCCTCCAGCTGGGGTATATAGCAAGTCCCATTCTAAAAGCAGACTCAAGGTCAGTTTAATTAACAATAATCCCTGGGTGCCTAATATCAGGAACCAATTGTGTTGTCTTCAGCTGTTACAATACTGGTAACAGCATGTTTGTACTACAATAGTGTCCAGAATTATACACAGTACAGTGGGTGACACAGTCCAGAATTGTACACAATACAGTGGATGGGCTGGACCAGTGCTCTGTATAACTTCATTATCAGTTTCTTGATCTCTAAATGTCTGTTCGAGACAAGCAAAGGAGAAGAGGGAAGGAGAGGTGACCATAGGTGCGGTCGAAGAGGTGGTCTTAAGGTGAGATATAAAGATAGATAAGAAGGGGTTGATGCAGATGTTCCAGAGGTTAGGAGCATGGTGGCTGAACACATGAGCAAAGTGGGTGGCAGAGAAGTGGGGTATGAGCAAGTCAGAGAGGTAAAGAGGTGCAATGGCATGAAGGAATTTCTATGTGAAGGTGAGGATCTCGAAATCAATCCTTTCAGAGTCAGAAGGCCAATGGAACCTGGCAAGGACAGGGTTGATGGGCGTACAGAGTTTGAGTACACCTGAAACTATCGTCCTTTCATACTCACAGCACTCCACATTATTTACATTGAACTGAATCAGCTTCATGTTAGCCCACCTTCCCAATCTATCCAGATAATAAGTCCTTGTATTTGCCAAGTGTAGTGCATGTATTTGCATGCGAACTTGGCATCCAATTTGCACAAACAACTATGAGTAAATGACCAATTTATGAGGAGGACTGTTGCCCAGGACAATCTATATTAAGAGTCCTGTAGCTCAGTAGTTAGAGCACTCGCTTTACAAGCAAGTGTCCTGGGTTCGATTCCCAGCAGGGTGAATGGTGGCTTCATGGTGGCTGAAGACATGAGCAAAGGGGGTGGCACTGGAGTTTGGGGTTGATTAGAAATGGTGTCCAGTAAGATTAAGCTGAACTTTCAACCAAACTCATACACCATACTCAGTGTGAATTATTATCCTTGCATTTGATATAGTGCCTCATCATGTCTTCAAGACTTCTAAAAGCGCTTCATAGAATATACTGTAAAGTGAGTTGACTGTATATTTTGTGGGCGAAAAACGCCAGCCAATTGCGCACAGCAGTGTCCCACAAACAGTTGTGGATTGAGTGACCAATTTATTATTTTTTTGAAGGAATTATTATTATCCCTGGAAAAGCGATCCACCAAATGACTAACATCTGGGTTCCTACTTACTGCTAGGTAAACAGAAGCACGTGGAGTAAAGAAATTTGCCCAACGTTTTGTCATGCAGGGGATCATACTCAAGTCTCTTGCTTGCGAGGTTAATAAAAGTTAAAATAAGGTACCAAATAGGAGTTCTACGATTGAAAAATAACAATTCTTGCAGTTCATATAACACCATAGTACATTGCTGAAAAGTCTCAAAGTTGAAAAGTGTAAAGTATAGTAACTGTCTATTTCTGGCAAATGCAACAGCCAATTTACACACAGTAACAGACTGCCAGGATATGAATGATCAATTTATCAGAGGGATTGTTGGCCAGATATTGAGAGGAACTCCCTGTGGTGAGAAAGGGGGAACATGACATGTGCTATTGTCACTGATATTAATATTACATGATGCCTTCTGCCTCCCTCACTATCCTATTGCAGGAACTCATCGGAAGAACTGGGCAATGATATTCTCACTAACTGTGACATTGCCTCAAGCTATGTTCTGTTCTTAGATGTATGTAACAGGGTCTGGAATGATATAACAGATCTCATGGCCGTGTGTTGCTTTTCAATTAGTTTTCACTTTAACACAATCAGGCTTCTTATTGTAGCTCCTCCTCATGAGCTGACTTACAATCAGTACATCCCTCTACCTTCAAGGCCGGGGTTGACCTCTGACCACTCGTGTGCAGCTGAGACGTGCTGAACACATTGGCTGTGTTCAGAAAAAGCTTGACCCAGTTATCGTGCTATGAATGGTCTCAGGTGAACGCTTCATCTAAACCGTGCAGCAAAACCACCTACGATAACCTTCCCCTACAACTAAAATACTGGGAGAAAGTCTGTTTCTCTGGATTGTGTTTGACCCAAATGCAAGGGCTGTTTCTCTTTAGAGATGTTTTAAGTTACCAGCCTGTTCTTCGATGATGCATTCAGCCAGATTGAGCAGCAGCAGGTCAATTTTTCTAGTTTCTTCAATGGGAGGGTCTCAGATTTCAGTTCTGACAAAGATTACTTTCCTGGCACTACTATTAATTAAAGTACATTGAACCAGAAACAGAAGCTTGTCCCCACATTCTCCTTTCAAACAGATCAATAACCAGCTCATTTCAGGGAGTTTGGATGGTGTGACCTTTGGCCCACATGGGATTTAGTATCTCTACTGGAGTGCTTGAATGCAAAATATTAGGGGTAAATGTACTGTGTGTGTAATAAGGTCTTTAGGCTGGCTTTGGATGTTTATATTGAAAACACCAGCACCAAACTGCACTGTGTTGACAAAGTTGACATATTATTGAAAGGGGCATAGCTGGTTTGCTGGTGAGTTTTCAGCCAGCTATTTTGATGCAGCTCCACCACTCTGGTGTAAATGCTCAATAGCTGTTACACCACACATTTCACATGATAGTTTTCAAGTCTTTGTTTCAACTGAAAGTTGAGACACAATGACATGGTGCTATCGGAGGAACCCAATTGTTGTCATGTTCATGCCTCAAATGTGGATTTAAACAGGAAAATTTTCCAGATTTTTTTCAAAACTTTGTGGATTTTTATTGCCTCTAAATCAAATCTGATATTTTTGCAAATAATTGGTTATGCTCTGTTTCAAGCCAGAATTTTACTTTGCGAATAGTGGAGTATACAATGGTGAGATGAGATCGATAGGACACTGCACTTATGAGCTGCACTGGCAGTTGTTAGTTTATCCTTGTTCATCTATAACTCATCCATATTAATGCACCTATTTATGAACAATGTGCAAATTGTAATCAACATTAATAATGGATCCTATCAGCTGACGAATTTGCATCTCAATGAAGGCTGTGACTCTTCCCACTCAGCTCCTGTTAACCCTGCAAGCAAAAGCCCTAACGGGTAGGGTGTTCCTCACTGAATAAACAGCGGGAAAGCTCACCAGGCAATGCTCTCAATGGCTATAATGATTTAGTTGGTTAAACTCCAGCAGTACCCCAACTCACACTGGAATCTCCAAGCCTTATACTCTCAGGAATTAGGTTGGGTTCCTCCAGTGAGAGTTCCATACATGGGAATTATTTTTGTCGGTGGGATGCATATTCTTAAGCATCGTGATGGGTTTCCGCACCTGGCTGACCAAAAAAAAATTATATCACAAATACTCTCTCTTGGTGACCTGAAACAGATTAACCTAATAACAAAGCACCATTTAAATTCCTTTCCAATGAGGCAATTAGGATTTTTTGCAATAATAGAAAAGGCTGAAAATACATAGCAGGTCATTCAGTGTCTGAAAGAGAAAAATAGGCTAACATTTCCCGTATGACTCCAACCAAACCATTGATTGATCTGCTCTGGATTTTCAGCATTTCCACATTTTTTTTCTATGAATTTGAATTTTGATTCTGATTACTTGATTAGATAAAGCTACACTAAACTATGCCATTCACTGACCTGGTTTAACATATGTTGGCAAGTGCAGTTGTAGGAACTGTTAAGCAGTTTAGGTGTCAGCCTGACTCATAGACAGAGTCCCGTCTTTCTATATGAAATAACACACAATACAATGAAAAACCTTGTATAAAATCATATAACATGAAAAAAATCAAGCACCAACTACCACCGCTTGAGCTGCCCACTGAGCCTTTCTGAAGCTGCTCAAATTGCATTTTTATTCCCATAAATTTAAGGTACACGTTATTGTTCTTCTCTGATCAGCATTCCTCATTGCACCAAACTGCTTGGAAATAACAGTGAGATTTGAACTCCATCATCACCATGCTCCGCCAAGAAATAGACATCATAGTATTTCCTTTAGAAACAACCAGTTATGGAAGATAAGGCTTCTTAAAAGCCCTGCAAACAAAAAACGCAATGAGAACCTACCCCGAGGAGTATTAAAGAATGACTCTTTAGTGCAGTCATTCCTTCCGATGCTGATGATAATATGACAGCAGGGATTAGTGGCAGAGTGTGCGAATGCTTATTATCTTATCATTTGCCGAAAAAATATACAGTCACTGCACTTGAAAGCAATTACCTGGGACGTGCTTCGAGGCATTTTGATGTTTTGTGCATCATATATATATTGGTCAGCTGGATGTCTGACACATGTGAAAACTCATCACACTGCTGAAGAGTATCCAAATGAGCTTGAGAGTTCCACTTATGTATTTCATCTACACATGGAAATTTCCCTTTGTCTGGGATTGATTGCGCACTTTCTCTCTGAAGGGACACATCCTGCTTGTTTCTATAATTTCAGAGAGTATAGTTGCAGATTGGCAAGAGTTAACACTTGGGGTCCCCAGAGTATCTACTGGGGTACTGATGAAGTCTAACCAGCTAAAACTGCACAGCTTGCCAATGGCAGTACTGTCTGGCAATCTAGAACCAGTTAGGCTCTGGCTTGCAGAGTAAACAGAAGCCAAGTGGGAAATATCTCTGGGTCTAATGACTGGTCCAACCCATCCAAAATCTACTCACTAGCCAGGTTGGCTGGTCCATTATCAGCATTGCTCTGGAGTACTGGGGATCATTTTCCCCAGCAGCCAGACTGGTTTCCCAACAACGAATCACCAAAGGGGAATTACTCAATTCAGACATTCTGTGGCCAAGCAAGTCACCTTGGAGCTAATTTAACCCTAAGGAGACCCAACTTCTCCTTTATATGCTCTATATCAAATTCAAGGATTATCAGAGAGAACTTCAGATTTATACTCAAAGGCAAGCCAAACTATACTTCATGGCTCTGACCTATTCAAGGCAATTGCAACCTTCTGCTGAAGCACTGACACAGTTAGGCTAAGGTAAATCTTGCAATAGGCCAGGGTCTCTTAAATAGGCACCGTCTACATGAAAGATATTTGGCAAACCTCCTTTCTGTTTACACAACATTTTCCTGTCGTACATGTCACACGCAAAGGACACGTCTGAAGTAATTGCCATAAAGTGTCATGCATTTTTCAAGCAAAGTTTTGTTGAGATTCTATCTTTGTCTAGCATTTCTTATATTCTTAAGTGGCCCTTACAGTTCATTATTGATTTGAAACAATAAATCTATATACAGAAATGGGGCTACATGAACAAGCTGTACTGAATTGCACAATGTAGCAGAAATGCCATCTTCACTACTCTTGTCTATCTCATTAACTAACAATGCTTGAACAAAAATGTAAAGCCAGAGAGGGAATGCTATTTGTCTGAAACAACTGAGTAACTAAGTCTACTGGAACTCCCAACATGGGATGCGTGCACATCCACATTATTTATTGTTTCCCCCACAAAATATACAGTCACTTCACTTTACAGAATATTCTGTGAAGCGCTTTGAGAGGCAAAGAAAAAATTCAGTCTGCAGTTGTGCTTCTATGAGTTATTCACCCATCAAGCAAGGCCACCTCCAGCACTCTACAACAACAACAAGATTTCATTTATAGAGCGCCTTTCAAGTCGGGAGGACGTCCCAAGGTGCTGGACAGTTGGGTCAGGACCCAAGCAGGAGGGAAATAGTCTACAGATCTCCACCGCCTCTCACTGCACTTCACAACTTAACAGCTGCAACCTTGCAAACTAAAGCACACGTTCTGGGAAGCACTAAAGCACCAGTCGCTCCTGTTTTACAGCAGATGAAGAGTCTCCTGACACTGTGCAATTAAACTCAATGATAAAGCCCTAAAAGTTTGGATTCACCCGCTCTGGAAAGACAGAACTGTCTTTACAAGTGCTGTGTACCCTAAATGAGTGACCATCATTTATCCCTTTCAGTTTGGTTCTTCTTTAAAGTACGACTCCACAACAGGATGTCATGAAAAGACTGTCAAGCATTTGCTGGACAGTATAAAGCATCGCTCTACTAGTTCAGGGCTGCATTATACTCCCATCTACTAGTCTGGGAGCCACATGATTTTACTTCTACCACATTCAACACCATGAATGAAAACTATCAAAGTACTGAATCTCACCTTCGTACTGCTGTCTTCGTCAAAGTTTTTCACCCACACAAACAAAATCCTCAGCAGATTATATATGCAGTAAGACAGATGTAGTCTCCCCTGCGTTTCTGCAGCTTGATAGTGTATCACAATGTCCTCTCTCTCTCTCTCTCGCTTTCCTCAAAAATTCCTTTCCTGCATCAAGTGATGTCAGAGAGCTGGGGCTGTGTGAGGGGAGAACACGCCTCCTCTCAATCCATTCACTACAAAGAAGCTCTTGAGTTTGGCCTGGCACATTGCAATCTGTCACTGCTCTTTCTCTCTGACAGCACTCCTACCACACCCCTTCCCTCCTCCCTCTTCACAAGCACTCCGTTAAGACCCTGCTCACTGCAAGATTTCCTTTATTGCCTGCACGTCTCACTTTGTTTAACCACAACAGGATTAGCTTTGCACTTCCGAACTTGATTTGTTTAATGAACTATTGATTTTCTTCTCTGTGCTCGTATAGAATTTTTCATCTCTTAGTATCACACGTTTGTGTGGGAATGAGTACTGAGCCTAGAAATTCTTGTGTAGAGGATTCTGGATGGTGATTTCATAGATATCTGCACTGGTGCCCTGCTCTCTAAAGTGTTGGAATTCCAACTATGAGACTCAAAGTGGAAATCACAGACTTGAATTCCATTTTTACAGGAAGCCTCACCAGGCGGCTGCACCACTTTGATCCGGTTCATTCTAATCATTGTGACGTTAAAGCTCCAGAAACAGTGCAGTGGGCAGGTGATTCCCAGTGTCAGCGGGAGGAGCTATCAGAAGAGCTAGATGGATTGGGCTCTTCAACCGTGAAAAAAGTCAGCTTTGGATTCCTTTCAACTCTGTATAAGATGCTACATAGGACAGAGAAAATAAACTAAGGACAATATCGTCAGATACAGTAAGGCAAGCAGGACAAGAGGGCACAAGTTCAGGGTTGTGAAGGGCAATTTTAGGAAAGACACCAAGAAGCATTTCTTTACTTTGAATAACAATAATATTTGCATTTCATATAGCAACTTTGACATAGGGAAGAGACCTCAAAGTGCGTCACAGGATTTAATAATAGTAATAATAATAATAGTAATTGCATTTGATATAGCACTTTATCATTTCATTGAGACATCTCAAAGTGTTTCCCAGAATATACTGCAAAGTGAATTAACTGTATATTTTGTGGGCGAAACGTGGCAGCCAATTGTGCACAGCAGTGTCCCACAAACAGTCATGGATTGAGTGACCAAATTATTTTTATTTATTTTTTGAACGAATTATTCCTCCCAGAAAAGCGATCCACCAATCGACTAATAACCGGGTTCCTGCTTATTGCTAGGTAAACGAAAGCATATGAATTAAGGAAACTTGCCTAATGTTTCACCCTGCCGGAAAAGTGGAGTGTATATTTTCTAGGTGAATGTGGCAACCAATTTGCATACAGCAGTATTACACAAATGGCCATAGAATTAATGATGAATTTTATTTCGCCCACAAATATACGGTCAATTCCCTTTACAGTATATTCTATGAAGTGCTTTGAGATGTCTAGAAGACGTGAAAAGCGCTATATCAAATGCTAGGATAATTATTATTATTATTATTTGGGATATTGTTGACAAGGACACCAGGAGATATTCCTTCAATGTAATCAACAGTTAGAACAGTCACCAGACACCACTGAACCTACTGGACTTATTCTGACACTCTAATAGGAAGACAGTGTAGGTTGGTATTCTGGAAGGAGGAGATCAAATGGGGTGAAGGAGCCTTCCTCCTCAAACCTTTTGATTTTGTCATTTTGGGGGAAGGGAGGATAAAATGGGAGTGTATGTTTGTGAGTGAGAAGAATAACAACAACAACTTGCATTTATATAGCACCATTCATGGGGTGGGGGGGACAACATTTCAGAGTGCTTAACAGAGGCGAAGTCTAATGCCAAGCTGGGGGGACGGAGGAAGTGACCATAAGCACGGTTGAAAAGGAAGGTCTTCAGTCATGGTCTAAAAGAGGGGAAGGAGGGTGCAAGGTGGGGGGATTGGAGAAATAGAACATGTGTGTGTGTTAGTGTTGGAGAGAGAGTATACAGGAAAAGAGGAAAGGGGAAAAAATCTCTTCTTACACTCAGGATAAAGAGCAACATTCATACCATTCACGAAAAGACTAGCATTCTACCTTCGCATTCAAAACAATAGTATGGCATTGGGAGGGGCTCAAACTTGTTCTAACAGATGTTTTAGAATTTATTGGGCAGATGTTTCCAGATGCTGTTGAAAATACTGGCGGGCACTCATAAATAGTAATAACCCATGCGTTTGATATAAGGTCATATAAGGTCAAGAATATCTCAAAGTGCTTCACAGTGTTTCTTTAAAATCTAGTAATGGTGTAAATTTATGGGTAAATGTATCAACCAAATACATGCAGCAATGTATTACAAATACCTATGAAGCGATTAATCAATTTATCTGGGGGATTGTTGGCCAGGACACTCCTTTCTCTTTCCCAATAGTGCCATGGGATCTTCAAAAGTCAGACAGGACCTTGGTTTTACATATCATCCAGAAAATGTGCTTTTACAGTGAAAGCCTAGACTGTGAGCTAAAATTCCTGAAGTCGAGTTTAAACCCACAACTTGCAGAGGTCAGAGCCCTCCCAACTGAGCCAAGCTGACATTCCAAATACACCACTATTTCTTTCATTTTCATTTCCAGATTGCCAATGACTTCTACAACAGCTGAAGTCTTTGCATTCCATTGGACTTCTCCATCAAGACACTGACAATGTGATACATAAAACAGCATTCTACCTCGAATAGAACTGGGCATACAACAAGCAACAACAAGGCAAACAAAGTGCCTGGAATGCTGAAATTCCTCATTTGTGATGGTCTTTATGTAAAACCATCAACCTTTTCATTATGCAAACAATTCCAAAAATAAAATGACTTCACCCGATAAACTGGTTGAGATTAATTCTCACCTTCCTCCTTGCTGCCGTTAGCAGGTTATTTGGTTTAACACAGCAAATATTCAAAGACAACTGCAAACAAAAAAATACAGTCCACTCTCTCATCTCCAAAGTGACACATTCCACTTTTGCCAATGGGAACATATGGAGACTCTGTAAGGAGTATCCTCCTCTATACTTACCAGGCAGGCACAGCCTAAATTCGATATGAGTAGTTTACTAACCCAGAACCTAGGTCTAATTTGTGGTATTTCTTAATAGGATTCCTTAATAAGTAATAAAGTTAACTTTTCCATTAACATGCAGAAACTCCTCTTGAAAGTAGATTGTATCAGCCACAGCAGATTGTCATGACATGCCAGAGGAAGTCCCCATTCATGACTGATTCCTCATCAAGAGATTCCAAAAGGATATACACCAAATTAAAACCTTACTTTTTTAAGGTGAGCACTGGGAAGCTGCATGCCTAGATATGGCTTGGCTAAAATGCAAAATACCTGGCCAATCAAAGTCTTCTTGTGATCTGTGCTGAATTGACTGGGGACTATCTGTGAGTACACCACCATAGAACTTTAATTGAATTAATTGGATGAAAATGCACCATGTGTAACAGACAGAGGTATTGCTGGCTGATTGTGAGGATGCTTGTCTCCAGTTCGAATGAGTTCTCAGAAAGCATCTCTGATCACAGGAAGTTACATTAGGCCCTTATGTTTGTTGTGATTCCTGGAGCTCGCTCCATTGTCAGTGTTTGTTGTAATTTGGGAGTCGGGGAGACATTTTGTAGAGTAGCCTTTACTTTCACAATTGACTTGGTTGGGAGCATTTGTCTTCACATACACCACCATTGCATTTCACAGTAAAAAATCCTGTGAAACACTTTGGCACATTTCAATAATATGATAATGGGCTATATCATAAGCAAGGATTAATATTATGTACAATTTTCAGATTAGAAAGGGATAATTAGCTAATTGTATCTGTGCTGCGCTAGCTATCCCATTTCCTCTTTTCCCCCCAACTAAAGTTATCTACTCCTAATCCCTCAGCCATTATTATTTTCCCTCAAGTATTAATTCAATTATTTCTTTAAATACTGTTATAGACTCAGGTACAAAATTGTTGTAAAAAGCTACACATTCTAACAACCCTCTCTCTCACTCTCTCAAACATAAAATAATCCTTCCATTTGATATTCCACCTTTCACATTGGCAGGATATCTCAAATTCCTTACAGGAGGTACTGCAATTTGCAGTTGATGTAGGTGAACATATCAGTCAATTTGTGGCTGTGAAGTGAATGAATTTTATTTTGGAGAACTATTGACCAGGACACAGGGAGAAACTCCTTTCTCACTTCGAGTAATGCCATGGCTTTTTTAATATCATACTTGCATTTGGTATAGTGCCATTCACGTCAGCAGGATACCACAAAGCGCTTCACAGGATTTACTGAGTGTTTTGTAGGCGAATGTGGCAGCCAATTTGTACACAGCAATGTCCCACAAACAGCCATGAAATAAATGACCAATTTTTTTTTGTGGGATTATTGGTCAGGACAGTGGGAGAAACTCCCTTCTCTTTTCAATTAGAGAACAATTGGAAAATTATTTTTCATTATTCGATTAATTAGAGAAATTATTATTTTTGAAAGTGAACATCCACCTGAACACACAGCCAGGACTTTAGTTTAATATTTCATCTCAAGTACGGCACCTCTGACATACAATGCTTCCTCAGCACTGCAATGAAATGTCGATTTAGACAATGAATTCAAAGTCCTGATGTGGGCTTGAACGCACAACTTTTTGACTCAGAGGCAAGAGCGCTACCCATCAAGACAGCTGACACCTAAATCTATATTTATTTGTTCCACTGAAACCCCTTTTCTTCTTGTGATAATCCTGATGTCTCCACAAACTGTGTTTCTGATCTTAAAGAGACTTATCTCAACATAAGGAAGGTTAAAAAACATGGGGTAGTCAGACATCCCGCCTCCACCATGCTATAATTTTGATATTGTATCTGAGGACGATGAAACAAGCTCCCTGCACCACCCCCACCCCACTACTATATAACATGAACCACAACACCAACGCAAACATTAAACACAACTGGTTTCCACTGATAACAGTGTACACCACAAACACAGGGACATGTTCAGACAACAAACACAGGTACACATTTATAAGTTTATAAGTGTACCAAGGACAAATACTTGACATGACTGAAAGTCAAGCTACTGACATAATGAATTAATTTGGTAACTTTGAATGATTTGTTTACTAAGAACATAAGAAAACAGGAACAGCAGGAGGTTGTTCGGCCCATTCAGCCTTTTCCACTGATTTTAAGCTCAATGCGTCATCCTTTCGCCATAATACCTCTACTGCCCAAGTATCTGTTTGTCTTTTAAATACTCCTATTGGTTCTGTCTTAGTTTATTCGCTTTGGTAAATGCAATATAGTTTAGAATTGTTTTATATAATGCCTCGGGGTCTGAAAATCTGCTGGAATCTAATCAGCTAAAACCATATATGATACCATTGAAAGTACTGTCTGGCAAGCCTTCCCTGGAGGAGCTAAGTCATTCCACAATCCACATGCATTCTCTCAAGTGAACCTCAGTCAATGGTGCATTAACAATGTATTTTCATTTAGGCATATTCACCCATTCCTTAACGCAGCCTGGAGTCTCAAATTTGTTCCGTGATTTTAACCCAGGGTAGATTGGGAAAGTACTCCTTTCTCCCATTAAAATAAAATGGATTTTCGTTATGGCGATAACTGAAATACAATACAGTGATCAAAATGGTCTGTTTTATTTTAGCTAGAAGGATGATTTAAGAGAAATCTTAAATCACATGGGAATGAAAAGAAGAGAAAGGCATGGGTGAGAAGGACAGGAGAGGTGGAGGTTTGTGTGGAGTATAGTCACAAAATGGATTAGTTGTCCAGAATGGGCTGTTTTCATGTTGTATCATTCTGTGAGACATCATAGAGGATGTCTCAATTCTATGAAGGTCATTCTCCCTGCTTTCTCACTCTCCCATTGCTGGTGCATGAGTGAGATTGTATAAACAGGAATCAGACATTCTCTAACATCTCAGCCAAGGGTTTCCGTGATATTCAGCACAAGTACATTCCTGGCTCTGAAACAAGTTGATAATGGTGTTTATATAAGATCATAGAACTTATGGACATTAGAATTAAACAAAGCTCATTGCAAAGGACACACATTGGTGCCAGGCTAATTTTCAAGGAGAATGACTCATAAAGGTCACCTCATAAAGGTGTTTAAAATTTTGAATGGGATTAAAAGTAAACTCATAACAACACTTTATAATAATAATAATCCTTGCATTTTGATATAGCACTTTTCACATCTTCTAGATGTCTCAAAGCGCTTCACAGAATATACTGTAAAGTGAATTGACTGTATATTTGTGGACAAAACGTAGCATCCAATTGCGCACATCAGTGTCCCACAAACAGTTGTTGATTGAAGTGACCAATTTATTATTCTTTTGTTTTCTTGAGGGATTATTATTAGGCGTGTGGAGTAAGGAAACTTACCCAAGGTTTCACCCTGCCGGGAATCGAACCCAGGTCTCTCGCTTGTGAGGCGAGCGCTCTAACCACTGAACTATAGGACTCCACTTTAGATTGAACCAGGACAGTAGTAGTAAGAGGACACAGTTTAGAATTAAATTGTCATGGTACTCTAAGTATAATTATTTATAAATATTTATCTTCACTGTAAAGGGATGCTTTTGTACATTATTTGGTAGCCTCTCCAACAATCTCACTGAGGCGAGGTCTTCTAACTTGCAAATTGATTTCATTCAGTTTAATAGGGCCAGCAGCTCTCAAATGGCTTCTCATTTTGCATCTGGAAACCAATCTGTAAACTACCTAACAAGCATCACAGCTTTGAAATACTTTTTAAATTAGTACCTCAACCACCGTTCCTGGCAATCCCTTCCAGTGATTAATTATCTAAGAACAGGTCCCAAATAATGTACAAAAGCATCCCATTACAGTGAAGATAAATATTTATAAATAATTATACTTAGAGTACCCTGACAAAGTTTATCAAGGAATGGTCAGGCAATTTTATTTTACAATTATATTTTACTACATTTATATTGTGTCATTCAATTTGGGAGGATGTCTCAAAACATTTCGCACAGCGGACTGGGAACACTCTATTTTCCTAGCGTTTCAGAGCTTCCTGAATTTAGCAAAATCTTAAAGTACAAGCTTAATTTTGAAGCAACAGGAGCTTTCTTTTAAGACTTCAGAGCTGAGACTGAATTCAACAATTTGCCAAATCAGAACCCTGTGAAATGTTACGTAAATCAAGCAAAATCTCGATCCAGGTGAGATTTCTCTCCAATTGTGTAGCATTCATTTCGATATTGGACTTTATTTTTTTCATTTACAGCATATATGCTACAAGATGTTACAATCTCAAACACTTCTTTACCACTTACAATACAATAAAATACAATTTAGATTTATAAAGCTTCTACCCAGTTATCAAGCTTAAAATTATTGAGCAGGAATCTGAATTTATTTCCACGGTTCCCTGACACTTCTCTTTCCGGTACTTTTTTCAACACAAAAGAAATGTTTCTTTTGCATTCAAAACAATACCATCACGGAACATGATACAAGGTATCTGTTACTGGAGGATGGGCACTCATTCAGCACGATCATGTGATCTGGTCTTGGGGATAATTATCCAAAATCCGGAGGAGCAAACCTTTTTCAATTTCCTGCACTCAAAGTGAATGAACCAGCAGGAAATTTATAGACAGCAGCGGCCACAAGATCACAAGATGGATTTGGATGAAGACGGCCCTTCTCATCTGATCTCATCCCTCCAGAATACCCAGCCACCACAGCACGAAGCTGCTTTTTGAACAGGTCCAGTATCCTGTGACCTGCCGGCTCCACAAAAACAAAGTGTGGCTTGGACCACACGGCGCACTTTGCTGCCTCCAAAGTGACTTCAATGTGACAAGGTGCATGGGGCCAGGCAGAGATCACGATCAACTGTAAGAGTTTCCAGGTGGACCTGGAGAGGGCTCACAGGAGGTTCAAGATGATTTTTAAAAGCTTTAACAAGAAACTGGTGACACTCAATTGAGGCACTGGTGAAGAGGGGAATGGATAAAGGGAGGTCATTGGTGAGGGGGGACAGTGAGGGGATGAGGTACACAGGCAAGGATGCGGGGAGGGGGTGGGAGAGTGACACTGGGGAGGCGGAAGCGGGACACAAGTGAGGGGGAAGGTGGGGGGAACAGGTGAGGAGGGTCAAATAGAGCTATGCTACATGTGATGCCTGTGTCTGTTCCACCTTTATCCCTTAACATGGCTGCACATCAACCTTTGTTTTTCAGAACAACAAACAGTTGTTCACTACAGTTTTATCAGTTACCATTACTTTCCAATTGATCTGCCATTGCAGTCTCCTTAATCAGACAATAGACAGTAACAATGGAACCACTCTTACAATTACAATTTACTGGCCTATTTATTTCTAAATTGGAGACATTCGTCATTCTAGGGTCAGAGATCTGGAGGAAGCACCTCTAACTGTCCAAATTTAATGAAGCAGTTGATTGAGAAGCTGGGCAGAATGCCTCCTACTAGATATGCCAGAGCACAATAATACCAGCATTCTCATTTTACCAAAAGCCAGAATAACAAGATGCTTAAAGGCCACTTACATATTCTGTCCTTCCTCAGACTGTGTAACATTAACTAGGATTAATGGAGCTCTGCAGCATCTCAGGTAGTCCCCACACTGAAGCACATTGGTGTTATCCCATGGTGTCAGCCTAGCTCGGTTGGTAGCGCTCTTGCCTCTGATTTAGAAGTTTGTGGGAATGACTGTGAATGCAAACATTAATTTGCGTAAGCAATGTTTCACAAGCAGTCATGAAGTGAATGACCAATTTTAGTTGGGATATTGTTGGCAGAACACCAGAAGAAACTCCCTTTGCCTTTTAAATAGTGCCGTGGGTTCTTTAACGTCCTTCTGAAAAAGCTGACTGGACCTCGGTTTAAAGTCTCACCTAAAGGACAGTACCTGTGATAATACAGCACACCCCAGCACTGCATTGGAAAGTAAACTCATATTATTTGAATTCAAAAAGTCTGAGCTTGCACCCCAATGCTAATAGTGCCCACAAAGTAAATGTGCAGAGAGGTAACATGGGGATAATAATAATAATAATGGGGATGTGTGGTTCCTCTGCACTCCATTACATATCCTTGGTTTACTGAACCACTAACACATAAACCACATGCCTGAATGTAAAGGTACATGCTCATGAATAATGTGCACAAACAAAGACAGGACAAGGATGTGTGATCATTAACAATTGTCTTATTGCTATTGTGCAAATAGGTTCAACAGCCTTTGAATAGTTCTCATTGGGTGCTTAAATTTAGCGGAAATCTGCACATGTAGAGCTAAATACTGGCTCTTGTACCAGTTACTAGCACTGGTTATTAAATTTAGTAAAATAGGGATTTACAGCACAGAAGGTTTGCATTGGGTCTTTGAAAGAGTTATCCATTCAGACCCATTTATGTGCTTTTTCTCCAAAACTCCATGTGTCCCTTTTCTCAAATAATGTCAAGAGAAAAGGGACACAAGTATTCAAATTAATGCCAAACCTGTTAACATTTAGATCAGGAAACATTTGTTCCCACAAGGGGTTGTGAGAATGCCCAAGAAGGCTGTGAATCAAAATTCGATTGTAATGTTCAACAGGGAGATGAAGTAAATGTATTAAGGCACAGGGGGAATTAGATAGAATGATATGGTACAAGAACAAGTCATTCAATTCATCTGGTCTGTGTCGATGTTTATACTCTATACAAGCCTCCACCTCTCCTCTTCCTCTCTCGTACAGTGCTCTATTCCCGGAGGAAGAAAAATTAGCTTAAAAGACATATTGTGATCTAATAAAGTAGCAGAACAGACTCAATGAGCCAAATAGCCTACTCTTCCTAATAACCTAAAGGATGGTCCATGTGACTGCTCAGAATCTTCAAATTTAATTATTATAAGTTTAACAATTTCCTTTGCATCAACTTCAGTGAAAGTGGAGTTTGAGTAAAACTGGAGTTATACAAGCTCAATATGCAAAATAGCCTCCTCTTCTTAATAACCTTAAGGATAGTCTACTTCATTCAACAGTCAATCCATGGCTGTGCGCAATTGGCTGCCGTGTTTCGCCCACAAAATATACAGTTAATTCACTTTACAGTGTGTTCTGTGAAGTGCTTTGGGACGTCCTCCCGACATGAAAAGCGCTATATCAAATGCAAGGATTATTACTATTATTCTGTGAAGTGCTTTGAGACGT
The DNA here is from genome assembly GCF_018977255.1 of Callorhinchus milii. Taxonomy (NCBI): domain Eukaryota; kingdom Metazoa; phylum Chordata; class Chondrichthyes; order Chimaeriformes; family Callorhinchidae; genus Callorhinchus; species Callorhinchus milii. Next base: position 81,277,289 of record NW_024704742.1, on the reverse strand, counting down.
CTCAAAGACATGATGAGGCGCTATATCAAATTCAAGCATTATTATTATACAGTTGCCACGCGCTTCTGACTGAATCTGCCTCCTGAAGAACATTATGAGAGTAGAGTTCAAGATGTAATCCATGGCACTTAAACAGGAATTAAATTGCAACATTAGTGCCAAATGAACACGAAAAGTGCATCAAACCACTGCAAACCCTGCAGGATTACAGGAGCATTAGTTAAAAGAGGGAATATGGCACAAATATGGGAGCTTTAATTTGAATAAAGAGAAATCCCTTACTGAGGGAGACAACTACTGTGAAAAGGCTTTTTAGTCTGTGTTATCAGATGGACTTGAGGTAATGAGCAGTTTCTTCAGGGTGCAGATCAGAAAAATGTAGCAGATTTACGAAAGGCCAAGGAGAAAAGAAGAGCCTTTCTTATTACAAGCTATTGACAGATTTTGCCCTCAACAGGGTCACCGATGCTCAGAGTTATGCTGTGGAGGACTGCTGGAACCTGTACTTCATCTGTTCATCCTTCCACCTCAGGCACTAGAAGTACACCTGTAACCTACTTTCTTGAGTCAGGAACCTCACTCAAGCCAATGTGGCAGCAGAACATTAATAAAATTATCAAAACGCAAAATACTGCAGATACTGGAAATCTGAAACAAAAACAGAAGTCGCTGGGAACACTCAACAGGTCAGGAAGCATCTATGGAGAAAGGAAAGTGAGTCAATGTTTCCAGTCCATGACCCTTAGTCAGAACTGGGGCATGTTGGGAGGGAGAGGCTTTTAAAGGCTAACAGAGAGGGGGGGGCAGGCAAGGGAGACAAAGGAGAAAATGGGGTAAAGGACAGGGAATGATGGGTTAAAGAGGTGTTAATGATGCAAAAAAGGGGGGGATTGCAACAAAACATGCGAATAGAGGTGCTAATAATTGAAAACAAATGTGGGGGTGTTGTAGAAATTATAGGAGGAGGAAGGTGAGCTGTTATGGCCTGGAAAACAGCTCAACTTCCTCTGCCCCCTCTTCTGTGACCATTACCACATCATCTGGGTCCCAGACACACCTTTTCTCTCTCTGGTCTGCCTATTTTGTTGCAATTCCACTCTCCCCCCACCTTTGTTTTGCATTATTAACACCTCTTTTCCCCTGTTTTGTTGCAAACCACCCCCCTTCTGTTTTGCATTATCAACACCTCTTTAACCCATCATCGCCTGTCCTCTACCCCTTTTTTCCTTTGTGTTCCTTGCCCTGCCTCCCCCCTCTCTGTTAGCCCTTAAAAGCCTCTCCCTCCCAACATTCCCTAGTTCTGACAAAGGGTCATGGACCCGAAACATTGACTTACTTTCCTTTCTCCATTAATAAAATGTTCTTCTTCACAAAGAAATCATTAGCACTACACATTGTATGACAAATAGCACCATGCTTGCATTTTCTCACCTTAACCCGCTCCCTCTTTTCTTCTCCACTCGAATAAGATTGAGAACTGGCGCTACACTGCTCTGCTCCACTACTGTTATTGTGACTCAAGTGTACCTTCCTATCTACTGTGTCTCCGAGGTATATTACTGACCTTTCTGTGCAAACATGTTCACCCCCAAGTCATCTGTATGGAGTCGCATGGGGAAAGCAATTTGGAAAAGTAAGGGTTAATTGACCAGCAGGAATAACTATTACTACTATAGTGATTGACAAGATATTCGAGACTTCCAGTCTTCATTCCCAGACACTAGCCAATCAGGCATTCTGTGGAATGAATCTTTCATGAATAATATTAATAATTTTGCCTACAAATTACAGTCAATCTTCTTGACAATATATTCGCCCACAAATATAGGGTCAATTCACTTTACAGCATATTCTGTGAAGCGCTTTGAGATGTCGAGTAGATGTGAAAAGTGCTATATCAAATGCAAGTATTATTATTATTCAATGAAGCACTTTGAGACATCTCAACAATGTGATTTGCCTTTTGTAGGCAAAATTATTATTAATTCCCTCCCCAGACCAGGCATCAACCACAACAAATTCCATTTTTGTAGGTCCTTTCACGTCAAGAGGATATCCCAAGGTGCTGGACAGTCAGGGAAATGGACCCAAGCAGGGGGTTGGGATCAGGAGGGGTGAAGGGTAGGGAGGTTAGGGGTAGGAGGGTGACCAAAGTGTTCTATTGTCATTGCAAGTGGGGAAAATACTGCCATTCAAATACACACAAAGTTAGCTGACTGATTATCTGTTTGTCCTGAAGGCCCTCCTCCCCCATAACGTACAATGCTCTTCTTCAGGCTTCTCTGTTATTTCAATCTCCTCTGTAACTTCCAGCCAGAAAGCAATCAGGACAAGTGATTAAGATCACAATCAGCCGTCTGACTTGAAATTTTTTACACTTGGATCACTGAAAATGAATTTGTCAGGGGGATGTAAAAAGATCAAGCAAGGACACCAAAGGGATGAAATGCTACTCGACTGCTGTGATTTTGCTGTGATTTTCCTCATAATTTTGAGGATATCCCTTATACTAGGATGTTTTCGATATAAGACTAAACAACAACAACAACAAGATTACATTTGCATAGCGCCTTTTACATCGGGAGGACGTCCCAAGGCGCTGGACAGTGTACAGCATTTCAGACACGAGCTGGGGTCAGGGGGGGAGGAGGGAGGAAGGGGAAGGAGGTTGACCGATGGCAAAGTCGAAGAGGAGGGTTTTGAGGCGGGACTTGAAGGAGGCTAAGGAGGGGCGAGGCGGAGTGATTGAGGGATGGAGTTCCAGAGGTTGAGCTCTCTTGCCAATTGTGGGGCTGGTGGGTCGGGGGACATGGAGCAGGCGGGTTGGTAGGGGTTTAGGAGGTCACAGAGATAGGGTGGGGCGAGACCATTGAGGGTTTTGTAGGTGAGGACCAGGATTTTGAACTGGATCCTCTGAAGGATAGGAAGCCAATGGAGTCGGGCGAGAATGGGGGAGATGGGGTCACAGAGTTTGGTGCGGGAGAGAACACGGGCTGCAGAGTTCTGGATTATCTGCAGCCTGTGGAGGGAGGAGTTGGGAAGGCCGACAAGCAGAGTGTTTGCATAGTCGAGCCTGGAGGTGATGAAGGCATGAACAAGAGTTTCAACGTCCTGAGGGATGAGGTGGTGGCGGAGTTGCAATTGTTAGCATCAAGTGGGAAATCATTGTAAATGTAATAAAGTGCCTATGTCAGCCACACTGAGTCACTGTATCATATGCTTGAAAGTTAGAAAAGAATTAATGCTCTTACCCTGAATCCCTTCTCCATTGAATGGCAGAGCACCTGCCACGGTGATGTGTACCTGAACATCTTTTGAAACATCAACAGAAGCAATACACTCTGATGAAAACACTGGATCCTGAGGCTTTTATTCCGATATTCACCACAGAGTTCCAAGGAGCATGCAAGACTGACTATATGCTAGCCTCAGGTTTCAGTTCCGACACTCTGAAAGTCTAAACAAAGCAGGCAGTAAGAAGCTTTCTTTCTCCAGGGATAAGCTTTAAATCAAACTCAATTACATGAGGCAGGACGATAACCTTTCACCCCTCCCAGTTCTGAGCTCCCACAAAGGGTGCTGCGTCTCTCTTCAGTTGTGTGAATTGGTTTCCTCTCGTGGTTTTTGAACCCAGTCACCCAAATGGAAGCATAGCTTTTGTTTGGTGACATAATGTGTCTTCTGGGCTTAGAACCATTTCTGAAATACGACTCACTTCTCTAGAGAGCAGCAGACGAAAGACATAGAGTGTGCATTGATGCGTGGGATCACAAAAGAGCAAAGGTTTAGGTGGGGAGGGGGTGGGTCTCAAAACAGAAGAAGCTACAGAAGCTAGCATTGCTCACATTGGAGAAGAGCAGGCTCGGGGAAGATCGTATTGCAGTTTTTAAGATCCAAAAGCAATCAGAAACCTAACATTGGGGCGAAATTTGCAATTTATTAATGTTAATCATCACTGTTGATAACGGCAGTCAATGTGCCCTCGTGATAACTAAAGACAGCCAATACCAAGGTCGGACAGGAGTAAGATATCTCTCTCCCACCCAACCCCTCCGAGACCAGACCAGGCCTCAACAACAACAAATTACATTGTGTAGCTCCTTTCACGTCAAGAGGATATCCCAAGGTGCTGGAAAGTCAGGGATTTGGACCTGAGCAGGGGGTTGGGATCAGGAGAGTGGAGGGCAGGGAGGGTAGGGGCAGAAGGGTGACCAAACTGCTCTATTGCCACTGCAAGTGGGGAAAATTCCCTTTGCATGTTTATCTAAGGATACTATCCTGACTCAGCCGAGATTGCTCATCACCTGGTTTTGCCCAAGTGGGTACCCAAGGATGTTGATGGAATCAGACCGAAGGGGCATGTAGGGGCATAGTGAGAACCAAGCAATATGGCTTTAATTTTACTGATGTTTAGCTGCAGAACGTTATAGCTCATCTGTGGCCTGATGTCAGTCAGAGAGGCAATCAGAACAACAACATTGAAACTGGTGGATTAGTTGGCTTGGGTATCATTAACATACATATGGAAGCTAACCCCGTACTTGTAGATAATTGCCATATTGCCAAATATATTCCAGTCTTTAATTATCGCTGATTATGGTTAAAAACATGTGCTTTTAAACATGTCTAGTATTTAGGACTGAATTCCCTTTCTCTCCCCCGACCCCTCCTTGGGAGGAGAATGGTTTCTCCTGTAGGCTCAGATTGACACCAGTCACCATCTTTGGTTTGAATTTTGAATCCCAGATCAGATTTTTAACATAAAACGCATTACTTTTACATTGATTTTTAGGCCAGTATCTGTCAAAGAAGTGGAACTGCCAAAGTATGGAGAGGGTATCATTAAGGAGCATATCCAGGCGATAAGGTGTTCCTTGTGAGGTTAAGGAAAGGAAAGTATTTAGAAATACAGTAATTTTGATTCTCAAATCTCTGTGACAATTTTTTTAAATGAAAGCTGCCAAATGCGGAAAAAAATATCCACGTAGTCAGACCAATGTACTGGATTGGCTCCATGATATGAGATGTTTGAAGGACCATTGCCTTCTAACAGTTTACATTCAGGTGTTAATACATTTAGAATTAAGATACTTATGGAGAATGGCAAAATTCTTTAACACCTCAAATTGAGAGAGTTCTTTGAAGCTCCAATGTGAATTTCAAAGGCCTTTGTCGAGGTGTGGGCAGACCTCCAAAATCATTTAACTGCTGAGTCAGATCTGACAAAAAGTCATCACCAGAGAACCAGAGAGAGAGACAGAAAGAGGGGGATGGGACGATTGCATGTTTGTGCTGTATTAGTGTCCTGTACCTCAAATAAAAAGTACAATTTTGCACCATCTGTTGGCAAAATCTTTGATCTGTCCTCACAAAGAAGAGGTGGAGATACTGGAACACAGAGTTCATTTGAGCACTCGGTCACTGGGTTCAGCCCTTGTCCTGCTCTAGAAGTGATCCCATCACCTGACTTGCTCTGTGGTCACAAAAACATGATTCAGGTCTGCATTGTCTTTTGACAATGTGGGGCCAAGAAGAGTTTGGGGGGGACTGGGGCTTGTCTGCGGGGACAAACCTCGTTCCCTAGTGGAATGCATTTCAGTCTAATTTGATTAATGGGGGTGAGCAGTCTAATCGCTCACCATATAAAAAATTCTGTTGGGTTAGTTCTTTTTGTTATCCCTTTTAAAGTTTAATATGTATATCTAAATATATATTTTTGTTTCAGTACTTGGAATTAAAAGTTTATTATTTAGATGAGAAAAAGGAGTGTAAAACCCTGGAGACATCCCAAAGTTGTCTGTGCGTGAACACTGCTGGATATGTGGTAATAGCAACGGGGTTGGTGGGAAGTGAACCATGAGAGTGCAATATCACACAGATAGACCAAGGAGGAAATGCAACATAGGAAAATAATGTAACTGACTAACAAAAAAGATACAGCAAATCTAGTGTCCTCTTTCCTGGTTCTTGGTTGAATATCCTCTGCACAGGGTTAACACAACCTTGGGAGTCCTGTAGCTCAGTAGTTAGAGCACTCGCTTTGCAAGCGAGACACCTGGGTTCAATTCCAGGCAGAGCGAAACCTTGGGCAAGTTTCCTTACTCCACACACCTAATAATTATCCCTCCAAAAAACTAAAACAATAATAAATTGGTCATTTTCAATCCACGACTGTTTGTGGGACATTGCTGTGCGCAATTGGCTGCTGCGTTTCTCCCACAAATATACAGTTAATTCACTTTACAGTCTATCTTGTGAAGCGCTTTGAGACGTTGAGAAGACGTGAAAAGCGCTATATCAAATGCAAGCATTATTGTTATATTATTATTATAACCTGCAAATTAGACTCAAGTTAGACCGCAATAAGAAGCCCTCTGAATCCATTGCGACTAAAACCAAATCTACAACAGAACACCACATAACTCCATGCTGACTATCCACACGTTCACTTCGGAAGTGAAGCCTGGCTGTGGTGTCCCATCAATTTATAGTTGCACACACAGGTGAGTGATTTTTTCCCGGTGTGGATCAAGAGATCTGATCAAGACATACAAGAGTTCGAGAGAGGGACACACACCCATACACAGAAAGCCAGAAACAAACACAGATAGACACAACACACAGACAAACAACTACAAATACTGTTGCAGAGTGGCTGGGTTCAAGGCTTGTTTTTAGTCTACATTGTATTCCTTTCTCGCTGGTGGATACTTGTGGTGAGGTTGGATCCCCTTTATCACCTTGCCTTGTCACCATTTTTCAAATGTGAGTTTGGACAGAGTGTATCACCAGCAAGGATGAGGGATTATTACAGCCCAGCTAATTCCTGTTCCTCAACATGATAATAATAATAATCCTTGCATTTGATATAGCGCTTTTCATGTCGGGAGGACGTCCCAAAGCGCTTCACAGAACACACTGTAAAGGGAATTGACTGTACCTTTGTGGGCGAACGCGGCAGCCAATTGCACACAGCAATGTCCCACAAACAGTCGTAGATTGAAAATGACCAATTTATTATTGGTTTTGGAGGGATTATTATTAGGCTCTGTGTGGAGTAAGGAAACTTGCCCAAGGTTTCGCTCTGCCTGGAATTGAACTCAGGTCACTCACTTGCAAAGCGAGTGCTCCAACCACTGAGCTACAGGACTCCACACTTTACATAGGTCCACACACTAGCAGGAATGCATGTGGGGGTGAGTGGAGGGAATCAGGAGTGAGAGAAGGGAAGGAGGATTTGAAGTCGTAATAATAATAATAATCCTTGCATTTGATATAGCGCTTTTCACGTCTTTTAGATGTTTCAAAGTGCTTCACAGAACATGCTGTAAAGTGAATTGACCATATATTTGTGGGCGAAACATGGCAGACAATAGCTTACAGCAGTGTCCCACAAACAGTCATGGATTGAAAATGACCAATTTATTACTGTTTTTTGTTTTTGGAGGGATTATTATTAGGCGTGTGGAGTAAGGAAACTTGCCCAAGGTTTCACCCAGCCTGGAATTAAACCCAGATGTCTTGCTTGCAAGGCGAGTGCTCTAACCACTGAGCTACAGGACTCCGCAAAGTAAAGGGGGGTTTCAGGGAATAAGGTGATGGTAAAGGAGGAAGGTAGAGGAGTTAGGAAGGCAGGGCTGGGAAGTAAGGGTTTAGGTCCGTGAGGAAAGGAGGGTGAGTCAGGGGTAAGGGAGTGGGAGTTGGGAGTAAAGGAAGATGGAGTGGTGTACTCCGAGTAAAGGAGACAATTTAGAGAGTGAGTTATAGAGCAAGTTTCATCCTCCAAAGTGAAAAGGTTAATGTCCGAAACATTCTCTAACTGAAGATGCCCTGTCTGAGACTAAACTAGTCTCGCACTTCTGGTGACCCACTTTATGCATTGTAAATGGGATTTTGTATATAAAATGACAGTGCCCATAAATCACCAGCACTGAGCGAGTTCAGGCTTTTTATAGTCTTACATCTGCCCACTGGGAATCCATTCAGCTGTTTCGTGAGGTTGTTTAATATGTGAGGAGCTCATGTGTCCAAAACAGAGGCCATCCACTCGCCCCCTTAATCTTCTTCACCCCATCTCTCCTTCAGCCCACCCATCAATCTAAGCCCTCCCTCTTTGTGCCCACTCCCACCCCCAACCTGGCCAGATGTTTGACCTATAACCTTTTGAACCAGAGGCAAGTGAACTACAAACTAAGCCAAGCTGAGGTCAAAGGTCTACTGCGTGTTTGTTTCTTTTTCATTGTACCTTTCTCTCTCTGAATCCTTCTCACTTTCTACTTTTTGATATGTCATAGGTCAAGTTGTAATAGGAAAAGAGAGGCAAAAATGGCTTCCATGGTACACTCATCAAAGGCACATAATGCACACAACAAAAACATGATACATATATGATATTCAAGGGATGTATCGCATTTGCATAGTAGAGGGTGCACTTGTACTGTTGTTGTGTTCATCTGTAATATGAGACAGAACAGTTGGTCGTTCCTCCACCACCAGGACAGCCTGTCCATTCTCAGATTCGTACAACTTAGTTAACCTCGTCTGCAACACAGTGATATAAAAGCCGACACTGAGGCACGGAACTTCAGACATGAACTCATCATCATAATTTTGATGAGTATAACTGGTCTCACATGTAAAGGATTAGACATGTAGGCACATGTGCAATTACTGGCTCTGAGGGGTCTCAGTCTGGCTTAGTTGCCTTCGACTCAGAGGTTGTGGGTTCAAGGCTTGCATCAGGTCTTTGAGCTTCACAGTCTAGGCTGTCATTGCAGTGCAGTGAGTGGTAGGGTTCTGCTGCATTGCTGGAGGTGCTGTACTTTGATTGAGACATGAAACCGTGATCATGTCTGCCTGTCGAGGTGGATGTTAAAGATCTCATGAAATTACTTAAAAAGAGAAGGGAGTTTCTCTCAGGGTCTTGGCCACAGGTCCCCAGTAGAATTAAGTCATTCACTTCATGGCCATTTGTGGAGAAACTGCCTTATCACATCAACATCTCAAAGCCCTTCACAGGATTTACAGTAAAGTGTAGTGACTGTGTATTTTGGAGGCCTATATAAGACATAGGAAAAGGGTAAAAAATCGTTTTGGTCTTACTTTTTAAAAAAAAATCTGTTTTGGGCAATTTGATGACGGAATTTGATATTAAATACTTTCCCCAAATAAAAAGCTTCTGCAAGAACATCTCCTAAACAGAACGCTTATAATCACATTTGTATGTATATTTGGAGAGGGAGCTATAGCTATGTGGCAAGGTGGAAAACTAATTAATAGCTTAAAATGTCCTTGTCTCCTTTCCTCTGAGAGTCACACTTCACACTCCTTTCTTTGCCCCTCATCTACCAGTCTGCTAGACTCCCTGGTACTGTCCTTTTTTAATATTTTTACAACATCTCACATTTCTCTAGTACCCTTTACGAGGGGCAATAATAGTACTTATAATATTTTTTAATACCCCATCAACAATTTTTAAATAATCACTACACAAATCACACACACAATTCTGTTTCAGTCAGCCAGGTGTCTGACACACGTCAAAACCAATCAATATATATATGCCACTATTCATGCAAATTGGAATATGCACTTTTTCCCAGACGGACACATCTTGCTTACCTAATTTCAAAGAGTATTAATTTGATGAGAGTAAAGCCCTGGGGAACCAAGAGTATGTGTTTAGGGTACAGCTTGAGTTTAATCAGCTGAAACTGCATAGCTTGCCGTTGTGAAAACTGTCTGGCAAGCTTCCCACTCACCCATTAAGGTTTTGGCTTGCAGGGCTAGCAGGAGCTGAACAAGAATTAATTCCTGTTCCCAAACCTCACAGTCCTGTAGCTGGGACTGGAACTCACCAGTTGGGAGAAATATCAACATTGGCCAACATCTCACTTAGGTTAAACCACAGCCCAATAAGAGCGAGAAGTTTATGAAGATCAGCAACACTCTTCTACTTCCTTGTGAAAAAAATAGCCTTAGTTCTTTTCATACAGTTTTGTGGATACACCGAACAGTGGAATGGAAAAGGTGACAGAGAAGGTAAAACAATGTTGCACAGGAGCTTTGACCAGTCACCCGTGGCATACATCAGCACTATTCACTGGAATCGGTACATGGATTGCTCAGTGCGTCCTGAGGTAAATAACCATTAGAAAGACCACCTGAAGAGGTGACTAAATTAATTCACTGATTTTGTAACTCATTCACAATGCAATGGGAAGAGTCCAGTGTTAACTGTTGTCTTAGATATTTAATCAACAATGACACTAATTGAATTGATTGTGAATTTCAAACATCGATTTTGTGCAAAGGTCCTTGGCCTTGAAAAATGAGATACAACTACCGTCATTAATCAGAAGGCACACATATTTACATGACAATCCAAAAGGAGGAGGCAATACAGCCAGAGCTGAGGTAAATCCAGGCCCTAATGTATTAAGTGTTAGTTGAGTGATTTGTAAGCTACATTAAAAACTGATTGACAGTATTCTTCCTCTGAGTTCCTCACTGAGATGGTGTCAGCCCGGCTCAGTTGTACCACTCTCACTTCAGTCAGAAGGTTTGTGAATTTAAATCCTAGTGTCAGGACTTTGAAATGATAGTCTAGATCTCTAGACAGACACTTCAGTGCAGTGCTGTGGGGGTGGGGGGGGGGGGGTTCTGCATTATTGGAGGTGCCGTGTTTTGGATGAGACATTAAACCAAGGTCCCTGTTCAGGTAGACGTCGAAGATCCCATGGCACTGTTCAAAAAGGGAAATAAGTTTCTCCCAGTGTCCTGGCCAACAATCACTCAAATAAACTTAGTTATTCACATAGCTCACAATTGTTTGTGGGATATTGCTGTGGAAACACTGACTGCTGTATTCAGCTACAACTACACACCACACTTTTCATTAAGTCTTGTGAAGCAATTTGAGCCATCCTCCCAACACGAAAGGTGCTATATCAAAGTACTAGGGTTATCATTATTATAACCTACCTTGAATTGTCCTTGTCTATTCTCTGCCTTATTCACTGTGTAATCATTTCCATATACTCACTTTCTACATAGCACATGAACTTGAAAAATTAGATTAATAAACACAAGGTCCGAAATTCCTCTATTCCTCTCATCTTAGCTTGCAAGACAATCTTGTCTTAAAATTTAAGATTGCATGAAATTATGATTTTTAAAAAAAATTCAGTCTTCATTTGGAAGCTGGTTTCGTTTTAACAACTATGGAAAACAGTTTCCAAATCAAGATGGCATATAAGAATTTTCCATGATTCTGTGCAAACTTGCATTTTAAGATTAAACAATCATTCAGGTTTAGCAATTTTTCAAAGAATTGATGCAGCATATATTTTGTTTGGTCAATTGGATGTCTGATGCATGTGGAAACACATTGCAATGTTTAAGATATCTAAACTAGCCTTAGAGTTCCACGTATGTATACCACCTATACATGGAAATTTCCCTGTGTCTGGAATGGAACACGCAGTCTCTCCCCAGAGGGATGCACACTGTTTACCTATTTCTGGAGAGTATTAGGTCCAAGTTGTAACAGACAAAGCTTGTGTCCCCAGAATATTGACGGAAGTATTAACATAGCCAGACACTGTCCAAATTGATGGACTCAACCCAGCAGCAACAACAAAAGCAACAAATTACATTTGTACAGCACCTTTTCACTTCTGAAGTACTTCCCACACGCTCGGCAGTCAAGGGTTTGCACCCGGGCAGGGGGTTGGAATCAAGAGGGGTGGAGGGCAAGGGGATGGGAGGGTGGCTGAAGGCACGGTTAAAGAGGAAGGTCTTGAGACAGGCCTTGAAGGAGGCAAGGGAGGGGGCGAGGCAACATGATTCCGGAATGGAATTCCAGAGGGTGGAGGCAGAAAAGCTGAAGGTTCGCCAATGGTGGGGCAGTCAAGGTGGGGGACATGGAGCAAGCCAGTGCCCACCGAGTAGAGGGAGCGGGCAGGTTGGTCTGGTGTTGATAGGTTGCAGAAATAGTAAGGAGCACCACCGTAAAGGTATTTCAAAGTGAGGAGGAGGATTTTAATCTGGATCCTCTGGGCAAGGATGGGGGTGATTGGTTACGCAGCTTTATTCAGGAGAGGGCATGAGCTGCAGAGTTCTGAATAATCTGTATTTTGTGGAAGGAAGAGTTGGTCAACAGAGAGTTAAACGATTCTCAAGTAAATATGCCAAATGAATCAAAGGAGCTTAATAATAATAATCCTTGCTTTTGTTACTATCTAGGGATACCAGAAATGCTGGTTGCCAATAAAACAGATTGCACTTCATTTTGGAACATCACTGTGCTAGTGGGGCTATGATAATACAAATTATATGGGTTGAAATTAATTATTTATTTAACCAGTTGACTGATTATTGTCCCTTCATGTGGCCTGATTGAGATAAAATTTAAAAATGTTGGAAACTGATCAGAGAAAATAACGTTGTGTAACGTCACCTTTTCCACTTCATAACACACAAGAATGATCACAGCCAACTGACCAGTGTGAATGACAACCTTGCTGACTTGTTCATTACAAAACTGCTGATGAGGCAAGACTGATACTTTATTGTAAGTTTACATTTCTGACAGGGATGGGAGGATTTCTAAACTTGTAAGCATATTCCTGGTTAGACCAGCAAGACAACGAAGCTGAACTGCTCCAAAGGGGAAAGGTTTCTTTTCTGTATTGGAAATGGACCCACCATAAATAAGTCAGTAGAACATGAGACACCTCCTGCAGCACACATACTCAACTCATGCACTCGAAACAGTTTGGGCTGCAGCCAGAGATGTGTTCTGATCAGAAGTGGGTTCTTTTTACTGGACAACATCGCTCCTCCTAAAGCTCTTGATGGTCGGGGAAGTTTCAACAGAGGAGGCTTGGGGGCAGGTGGCTAGCGCTAGAAGGGGCTCAGATTCTCCCCCCACCCAAATCAATCTACAGCTTCCCTCTTTAAGAGGAGCTGGGAGGGGAAAGTTCTGAGCCCTGAGGAGGATCACAGCCAGTCCTCTGAGCAGCCTCACCCCGTAGCACCCACAGTCCCCATCTTGCCGCTCACCAAACTCATGGTCGGTGCCCTCCCCCACCACGNCCCCCCACCTCCAAAAAGAGTTTTGCACACACATTTCCATTGCTACAGGTCATCGGATACAACTTTCCCAACAAAATACACGGTCACTACAGTAAGTCCCATGAAGTACTTTGAGACATTTCACTGACATGATAAGGCACTGTACGAAATGCAGAGATTATTATTCATTATTAACTTGTATAGTGTCTCTACTAAAATTACAACATACATACCAAGAACAATGAGCACACAGTCAGCCAAGAAATCATGATTGCTACAGTAGTTCCTTCGGAAGAGCTTGATTCAACTGAAGGACAATGTCCTGTCAGGTGCACAGGTACTGCAAGCACTGCTTTCTTTCCCTGATGCCAATTCTCTTTCAAAAACAAATCGAGCTCCAAATAAACTTGTTTGTCTGCTTTCGGGTATGAATTCTGAAAGGGTTCACTCCAGGGAACGCAGTGGTAAAGGGGAACGATTGCTTGCAGCTCCTGGTACCTCGGCCAGTTCGTACGGTGAGCTCAGGTTCCAGGTAACCCCACACGCCAACTTGCACTTTAAACTGCGACAAAGTGGCGGCTTCAGTCTAGTCACATGCTTTTGTCAAAGTCATTGGCTGAGTGCAGAGGTTAGGCTGCTTGTTTATAAACACGCACACTTTTGACTTATTTGCAGTGAAACTGCAACCTTACAGTGCGCCTGACATTTGATCAAGGAGAACATTCCTGTTTTCGACGCACCCAGATCTGCAGGGACTACTGCATTCTACGAGAAACTGACCTTGTCAAGAGAAGGGAATAAAAAACAAACTGCCAATAGGGGAGGCGGTTGATTCCTGTTGTATGAACATTAATGCAGTGATTTTGTATTTTGTAGGCAGGCAATCTGCACACAGCACTGTCCCACAAACAGCCATGAAATAGGTGACCAATTTTTATCTTTGTGTCTCCATGGAGACCCACCATTTTGGGTCTCCTGTAACATTGCGTTATGTAATGAAGTTGTGTGCAAACTGACTGCCATTGTTTACCTGCAAATATGCAATCCCTACACTTTACAGTAAAATCCTATGAAGCACTTTGAGACTTTTCAATGATATATTAAGGGCGCTGTATGAAATGCAATGCCTATTATTATTATAAACTGTTACAAAATCCTAATTTACCTGTGTCAGGGAGATACTCTGTGGGCTTTGGATTGACCCATTTGCCAGTCGAGTGTCATCCAAGGCATAAAGTCTCAGTACTTAGCCACTTATTCAGGAAACATGCCAGAGGGTAGCAAGCTTCTTAAAGGGGAAGTTTAATATTATTAATATTATTAATATTAATATTATTATTATGTAGTATTATTACTACATAATAATAATAATAATAATATATGTGCCAACAAGCAGGACAATAAAGTTCTCAAAGTTCACATCAAAGTAAATTTTTCATTTTGCTTGTAATTAACAAATTTGCTAGTTGTAAAACAAAACCGAATATCTTGCAAAGTGTTAACTCCGACAGAGAGCACTGAGGACTCCTTCAAGATAAATCTGGAGCACTCACTGAGCAAGTCTGTGTGAGGAAACTGCATTACCCTGAGTTGGTTCAGCCAAGTCATTAACCTTGTTAATTTCATATCACACAGCGGGAACATGACTAGTCACTGCCTGATGCCATTCCTCAATTAGTACAGATGGCAACCTCAAGCCAAGAAATCTTTTCATTATACATGGTACCTTTTGCTGTTAGATCTTCCCTCAAAGGCACAAATGAGCCTGGGGGCTCTCATTCTGTGTAAATTCCATGTTACGAGCTTCTGGTAGGTTAACACGAGCTGTGGCATCTCATGGCCAAAAGGCAACACCGTTGTACTGCGTCTCGATATAGCGAAGTTCCACTTGTAGTGTGGTTGCACTGGATACAAGAACTGTGCTGCACTTTCAGCTGACCAGCCTGCTTCTTTAGCAAGGGGTTCAGGTGCCGAAGGATTCCTGACATCTTGCTGTGTCCCAACAACCACGAGTGTTATGGCAGCTTTTTGTGCTTATGCACAATGTGCAGGAAATTACATCAGTGCCATCTTGATGTTTACCCCAACATATTACCTTTCGTGGAGTCCTGTAGCTCAGTGGTTAGAGCTCTCGCTTTGCAAGCGAGAGATCTGAGTTCAATTCCAGGCAGAGGGCGAAACCTTGGGCAAGTTTCCTTACTCCACACGCCTAATAATAATCCCTCCAAAACAAAACAATAATAAATTGGTCATTTTCAATCTACGACTGTTTGTGGGACATTGCTGTGCGCAATTGGCTGCCGCGTTCGCCCACAAATATACAGTCAATTCACTTTACAGTCTATTCTGTGAAGCGCTTTGGGACGTCCTCCTGACGTGAAAAGCGCTATATCAAATGCAAGGATTATTATTATTATTATTATTATTACGACATCTTGTTTATAACACAGGATTCGAGTTTATGGACCCAAACCATCTCTTTATGATGGGGTTAGCCTATTTATTTTTTACTCTGTAAAGTAGGGTACTGCTCTGAAGATGAGAGAGGTGGATTTTTTATATCACCAAGGGACACCGAGCTTCCAGCGCAGTTTAAAGGTGTAACAATCAGTGAATCCCTGAGTCTGTTGTTTATTCTCAAGCAGTTGCTAAAATTATCCATGCTCATGTTACACTTTTGCAACAGGCAATCTCGTTACAAAGAATGAATGAAAAGGTAACTATGATTATTGATTTGTCATGCAATATACTCCACTGTGTGTAGATTTAAACACAGATTCAGTATTATGGGGGAACGTGAGAGAAATTCTGCATGTGATACAGAAATTTGTTCTGAAATGTCACAAATTTACCCCCAAGATCTCAGGTCCCACCCTAGAGAGAGAAAAAAACATTAGCAATCTAGCATTTTATGTGGGGGAGTTGTACACTGTAAAGAAGGATCAAAGTAGGAGTACATACTTTTAAATATGTACATAAATATGTAGATAAAGGGATTAAGGCATATGGGGATAAGGCGGGTAGGTGGAGTTAGAATAGATCAGCCATGATCTTATTGAATGGCGAGGCAGGCTAGAGGGGCCGAATGGCCTACTCCTGCTCCTAATTCTTATGTTCTTATGTACATCAACATTTGGCAAGTCCTCCCGATGTGAAAGGTGCTATACAAATCTAATCTTGTTGTTGTTGTTGAAAACCCTGTTCACCAATGGCTATTGGTGTTGATGATATAATGCTTGCATTTGATATAGTGTCTCATCACTCCATCAATAAATCTCAAAAGCATTACACAAGATTTTACTGTGAAGTAGAGTGACTGTGTATACTTGTAGGCGAATGCAGTTGAACATTATACTCTCACTAATTACAGCAAAACACCTCAAGCTGAAAAAGTCCTCAGCCCAACTGTCAAATGAGTCAAATGAGACAATGTCTTTTTTGCTACACAACCCTAAATATATTGAATGTATTGCCCACACACTTTGGGTATTCACTGGAGAGGAATTTGTGAGGCACTGAATTGAGGATTGCACATAGAACCTCTGCCCTCAGGTATTCACTGACCATCAGTTCCAAACAAAGCCACGTAACAAGGGAGCTCTGAGTAATGCCATTGAGTGTAAGAGGTCCTTCCTTTGTGATATCTGGCTTTATGGCCAGCTCAGATAAATGTCCTTTCCATTTAACTGAGTGAACAAGAAAAAAGTGACAGGCATGCACAAAATCAGCAATGGGAGCAAAGCTCTTAGACAGGAACAAGTACTATGAATTACATTTGTTGCTGAGCTTGGGCTCCAATGAGCTATGTATACACAAATCTCCAGACCATATGACAGCTAAATCCTTGCTAAAGGTAAGTACCATTTAACTCTCACAANTTTTTTCTCCAAACCCAAGAACTTGTAAGAGATTTTAACTTGAAATATTTAACACTCTATGTCCTTTTTTGAAGAATGGTTTGAGATTTTACATTTGCCCGTTTTCTCCTCTCTTGAAGAAGTATTGATTTGTTTCTCCTTTTACTAATGATACAGTCCGACCCTGTTAGAAAACAAATGGTTGCAGCGCAAATCCTTTTATAGCACGGGTAGGTAGGATGTAGATCAGCGATATACTGGAAGTGTGATACACCTTCTGCTTCCTGCACAAAGCCAGTCTGTATCAGAAGCTGGAAGTGATATCAACGGTGCCTGACAACCTGGAAGCGAGACCGTCTGCCAGTTTTATTTTGCTGACCCTTTAGCACGTGGGGTGTACCCTCTGCGTTTGTCTGTGAACTGTCTTATAAACTCTTCATGAAATCACAAAGAAACTGCGGCTGTCCCTTTCAAAACAACCGTCACAGTTGCAAGCAAATAATAACTCCTCTTGGAACCTGGAATGAGTCCTTCAGAAATAAGAATGACAGTTGATGTGGGTGTGGAACCTTAAAATACCATTGGTGGAACATTCGACACTGACACACATGGGCATAAATTGTTGACATATGGCTTCGATCTTGCCGCTCTTGTACCTCATCAGCCCACTGTCTGGAGGACATTCTGCAAGCCTTTTCTACGCCAGTTAAACTTTCAACCCTTCTGTGTCTGCTATCTGGAACTCCGTCCCCAAATTCCTACAACATCCTTCCTTCCTCACTGCTTTCAAACTGCTACTAAAAGTCTACCTCTTTGATCATACATTGAACACCCATCTCCTGCTCGCTCTACATCCCACTTTGATCAGATTTCAACTGTGTCCAATGTAAACCTGCCCTATGAAATTCTTTGTGACATTATCACAAGATTGGACTGGCTAAAGAAGGCTCTTCAGCCCATCCGATCTCATCCCTCCAGACCACCCTCTCTACCAACCTCCTAATAACATCAAGCTACTTTTTAAATGTCTTGTATCCTAGCATCTACCACCCGTCCTGGCAACCTGTTCCAGGTTGTTGATTACCAAGTGAAAGATGCTATAAAAGTGCAGATTAGCAGCACTCTGATTTTAAAAGCACAGCATAACAAATGAGGATACAGGAGAAGAGTTCCTGTCCAAGGGGCCTGAGGAGCCTGTTTTTCTGCTTTAACATTTTATAAGACTTGCATACATAGTCAAGGTTAAAATATGCGCTCTTAAAATGTGACTGTTGTGTGATGTCAGAATGAGCTAACATTGGCTCATCTTCTTTTGATTCCAGGAACATTACTGCTGACACAATCGGTTTCCAATGCCATGTTTCTAAATTAGTTCCAACGGTTGAAGAAGTTGGCAGGAGTTGACTGGAGTAATGAATTAGATCTATGATCTGAAATTAGGTAAGCAGGATGCTCCACTCTGTGGAGAGAGTGCACATTCTGTCCCAAAACACAGGAATTTCCAATTGTAGATGGGATGCATAGAAGTTTAGTTTGGTTTGGATATTCTGAAGCATGGTCATGGGTTTCTGCTTGGGCCACACAACCGGCTGACCNAAAAAAAGCACTTAATCTGGCTACCTAAGGAGAGACCAATGAGCATAGCTTATGACTGGTTCAGAAATCCTGAGCATTATGAACCTAAAATTCTCTTAAGGAATTAAGGATTGTTACAGCAACAACAACAACAAGATTCCATTTATAGAGCGCCTTTCACGTCGGGAGGACGTCCCAAGGCGCTGTACAGTTACAGGAGCTATAAACACATATATCATGCTCTGTACACCACACAATACAGGAATGCTCTTATAAACTAGTTTAGAGGAAAAGTCCAGACAGTTCAGCTGTGGAAGATGCTACTTTGTGAATTCCCATTCACTAGCTTTCGGGCATTTGTCCTGTACATACCTAAATGGGAACTCTCACTTGTTTTGGAAGCAGGGGTGCAATTCGTATGGAACGTTAAACATAGGTAGGTGTGTCATCTCCCGCTGGTACTAAATATTCCATGCAGTAAATTTGGAAGACTGTGAGAATCTCTCATACTGTGTCTATTCCTCCCACATTCACAACTCACGAAAACCCAGGTGAATTAGTCATTTATCACATTCCTGTTTGTGGGATGTTGCTATCAGAGACTGATGCCCCATTTGCTTTGCTAACAAAAGTCACTGCACTCCAAAGTAACTTCCACAAAGACCTTCGAGTTGCACGTCCTGCAACCCCTCCACTGCACTATCGGCAGCTGTGCTTTCAGTCACCATGCCCTTCCTCAGTCCTTCCACATTGCCTCATTTCTACCCATTTTCAGATCACATCTGAAGATTTCCCTCTTCAACTGTGCCTTCAGTCACCTCCCCTTTCTCCCTAGCTATCAAACAAAACCCACCTGTGTGATGGGCACTTTATACATGCAAGTGGTTGTTGTTATTTCCACATAACACGCTAGATCAAATTAGGAATTACTCTATCAGATAAACAGTTAAATTCTGGAGGAGCCACGTACCCAAGCGGCACTTTTTCCTTTTATGAACACGAATGACCTGATTTTACAGTGATTTTTACCAAACTGTGTCACTTGGGTGTAAACATGGATCAGGGCAGTCATGAGGAGCTGGTGACATTTTTACAAGGAGAAACTGGAGTAAGAGAAATGTGTCTATTTTTGCCAGACAGATGTGACTCTGTAATTGTTGTCACAAGAAACGCCGCTGGGCAGTTTCAAATATCCTTTTCGTTTCCAAACGTCTTGTATTTCCCATAGAGAGAGCACTGTCCTGAGTTCATTTCTTAATTGTTTTTCTAAGGGACAGTGAATTTGGCTCATTGAGGGGAGGGCTGTTAGTGCCGGGGGGAATGGAACAACTATCTGCTTTCCTGCTCCCAATGTCAGGATCAATCGCTCCAGTGCCATTGTCGGGTCCCCTTAAGAGCCTCTCCCTCAGGCTCCTACTTCGTGCCTCGTCCATTTCTACTTCCGAATAAGGCTGTTCAAAGTCATTTCATGGAACACCTTTCTACAATACAATTTTACATTCATATAGTGCCTTTCACATCACAAGGATAGTTAAGAGTAGAAAGGAGACTCATTCCTCGGTCGAGAGTTAACTCAAACATGGGTCCCAAAGTGAAAGGAAAATCATAAAATCATCATCATAATTATTCTTGCATTTGATATAGCGCCTTATCACATTATCAGGATGTCTCAAAGCACTTCACGGAATACACAGGGTGACCAAAAAGTTGTGAAGCTACCCTATTATCTAAAAAAAATCTTAATTTCTTTAAACCTTATTGGACATTACAATAGTATCATGACTTTTTGGTCATCCTCTACTATAAAGTGAATTGATTGTCCATTTTGTGTCTCACAAACAGCCGAGAATTGAGTGACCAAATTATTATTATTATTTTCCATAGAATATTTGTGTTACAGATTTAACTGTATAACCACAATTATTTGTAATAATCATGATTTTGAATAATCATAGAGTCTATCAGCATAGAAGGACCAGATTCGGCCCATCATGCCTGTGCCGGTTCTCTATAAGATCTTTCTCTTCAGTCCCACGTTTTCATATTTTTCCTTTACAGATATTTGCCTGATTCACTTTTAAAGCTATTATAGAATCGTCTTTAACTAACATTTTTGGAAGAGCATTCCGGGTCCCCACAAACTCTGTGAAAAAAATCTCCCTTTGTGTTCTCGGTAATGATCTTTACTTGATGCTCCTGAGTTACCGATTCACCGACCGGTGGAAATATCCCTACTCAACCCCTCAAAACTCCTCACAAGTTCGATCATATTTATCAGACTAACACTGTCAATCTTCTCTCTTCAAGTGAAACTGCCCCGTTTCTCTAGTTCAACCTCTGTATTGTGGAGTATCCCAGGTTCCTTACCCCAGCACACACTCTGGGGTCCCCAAGCCTTCATTCTTGCCAACCTGCGCCGAACATTTCTGGAATTAGATAAGCAGGAAGTGTACCTCCAGGAAGAGAGTGTGCATTCTATTCCAACAATCTATCTCTGGGATTTCCATGTGTAGGTGGGATGCATGGAAATCTCAGTTAGGTTTGGATAATCTTAAGCCTGTTGATGGGTTTTCACATGTGTCAGACACTTGGTTGACCAAAACAAAATTTCAAATATGATTAACCAATGTCCCATTCCCTCTCTCAAGCCGAGTCAGCTAACAAGTCTGCAACTGTTTGATCTGGTTTAACCCTCCCTTCCCCCACCATGACAGCTACTTCAGATGACACGCTGTTAGAGTCCTGCTGATTCTACCTTGTTATCATCCCATATATACATCAACCAACAGCACTGAACTTGTCAGAAGTCTTTGAAAGGATGAAGTTGATGCCAATTTTTCGACTCTGCCCTGACGAAAGTTATCAATGAAATCACCGCACAAAGATCCTGTTGAAAGCGCCCCCCTCCCCATTGCTTCCCTCCCCATGAATTAGTGCAATCTGGTAAAGCCGTCTCTTCCTCCGGTCAGCACTATCAGCTCCTTTCAGACCTTCACGCTGTAGTCATTAACTCACAGGCCGGAGCGGTTTTGAAAGCGATGAGACCCAGGGTCATGAACTGGAATGGCAGGCCAACCCACTGCTGCCTTCCCTTTCAGCATTGTGAGGATCAGAAAGAGAAGCAGGTGGAAAACTAAAGAATCTTGGAACAAGAAACTAAGAAAGTGGAATTCCCCAGTTGAGCAATAGTCTGGATAGAAGCAGATCCCTCTTCGCAGTGTCGGGAAAGCAACTACGAGGTCTGAGAGACACTGGTCTCTCTACAGCTAAGAATTTACACATCTCAGCCCTACAGATTAACATGAGAGGGGAGGCAGGAATACATTCTTCGCCTGTCCACATCACCGAAGAACAGGAACCCAACTATACTCCAAGACCAGGCAAAGTGTCCCACTGTACAGCTCCGTTTAACTGCTCGCACCTACTACTGCTTCACTGCTCCTTTCCAACTACAATCCAACTCTCAGCTCCAGAGTCAGAAGATTTTGGGTTGAAACCCCAGAATGGGGCTTTGAATTCTTATATTCTAGGATGTTACTCCAATGCAGTGCTGGGGTGGGGTGGGGAGGGGCGGGAATGCTGCATTTTCAGAGGTTCCGTCATTCAGATGAGATGTTAGTGCAGTGCTAAAGTGGGGGGTGATCCAACCTAGTGAGCCAGAATTTCTGGCTAAGTGTAATTGCAGTGCCGGTACCGGCATTTACTGGCTTTTTGCAAAATGACGGTAAACGCTGATACTGAAATTTGTAATTGTTTGAATCCCATGAGTGGAAGATAATGAATGAGCTATTTTCTACTCTCACTTAAACAATATCCCTGGCCACTTTGAAGGCTAGCAAGGACGGAGAATCTGCTCACAGTGGTGGTGATGCACACCAGGAGAGTTGGGCTGGCGGGAGTCTACAAGTAGCAGAATCTTTTTAAAAAATTTGATTTCGGGCACGGTTCGAATTCCAGATACCCGGAGGCTGGTAGGCCGGTTGTTTACTACACACAGTAAACTCCTTAACCCTAGTGAAAAGTGATCAGTTATCCAGAGTGACGAGTTAAGTATATGTATAAATACACAGGGTTAAGTTATCAGGCGTTTACTGTGTATGTATGTGTATAACTATATTGATAGCATTGATAGTCTTATTGTGTACATCTGCATGTTACACTGCCCTATTATATATTTGTGGTGACAGCCCTATTGTCGGTGAGCATGTACCACTGCACCTATTTACTAGATCAAGCACAATTAGGTCAGACACCAAACAACCAGCATCCGTCAGTACTACTGCCCCAAACACAGAGTAGCATCTCCTATTGAAATGACATTTCGTGCGGCGTTCCTCAGGGCTCTGTCCTTGGTCCCCTCCTCTTCAATATCTATGTGCTATACAAATGTAATCTTGTTGTTGTTGTTGCTCCCTCTTGGTAATATCATCCACAGACATGGGGTCAACTTCCACATGTATGCGGATGACACCCAATTCTACCTCTCTGCCTCCACTCTTGACTCCAGGACCACTGCTGTTCTGACAGAATGTCTGTCAGACATCAAGTCCTGGATGAGAGCTAACTTTCTTCAGTTAAACATCAACAAGACTGAGGCTCTCCTGATTGACTCCCATCAGCGCCTCCACACCTCAGGCGCTGACACCATCCATGGTTGCACACTCCACCTTACTAAGCCAGTCTGAAACCTTGGGGTCTTGTTTGACCCTCAACTATCCTTTCTACCCCATATCTGCGTCATGACCCACTCTGCCTTCCCCCACTTCCACAAAGTTGCTTGGCTCCGCCACTGTCTCACACCACAGGCCACCGAAACCCTCATACATGCTTTCAGTACATTGAGGCTCGACTATGCAAACTCACTGCTTGTCGGCCTCCCCAATTCCTTCCTCCACAGGCTGCAGATCATCCAGAACTCTGCAGCCCATGTCCTCTTTTGCACTCGGCTCCGTGACCCCATTACCCCTATCCTTGCCCAACTCCACTGGCTTCCCATCACACAGAGGATACAGTTCAAGATCCTGGTCCTCACCTTCAAAGCCCTCCACGGTCTTGTTCCCCACTACCTCTGCAACCTCCTAACCCCCTAACATCCTGTTGGCTCCCTCTGCTCAGCGGGCTCCAGCCCGCTTCACATCCTCCGCCTTGCTTGCCCCACTATTGGCAGGCAGGCCTTCCGCCACTCTGCCTCCACCCTCTGGAACTCCACCCCATATTCCCTCCATATCGCCCCCTTCCTTGACACTTTCAAGATCCATTTCAAGACGCTCTTCTTCGACCGTGCTTTCGAGCTCCCTGCTCCCCCCACTCCCTGCCCTCCACCTTCCCCCACTCCCAGCTCGGGTCTGTAACTCTGTCTGTCCAGCGCCTTGGATCGTCCTCCTGGCATGAAAGGCGCTTTACAAAAGTAATTTTGTTGTTGTTGACATGACATTTTCCATTTCTCTCTCAGGCTATCCTCATGGCTTCTTTGAATCAGATAATAATTTAGTTTCAGGTTTGGCTTGAAGTTTCAGGTTTGACTATTTCTCGTGAAATAGTGAATTTCATGAAAAAAAAGCACTTGACCATCTACTTGCTTTTTGATGGGATCCTGCAATTATACTCTGGCTGCTCTGTTTGCCTGCACAACAATAGCCATCACCCTTCAAAAGACTCTCATTGCGTGAGAAGCTTTGAGATGTTTTGACACGATAAGGCACGTTATCAAATGCAAGTATTAACTATTTACACAGGACCCTTATAACCAGCACAGAGAAGACTGATTCATCAGTCAGGCCTGGGTTCAAATCCAGCTCACAAAGATGCAAGAGCATTTTCTTAACCCAATAGACCCTTCAATTCCCCCTCTTTTCCCTCCAACCCCATTGCAAGTAAAAACAACAACTTCCTTTTATATAGCATCTTTCATGTAGAATAAGTGCTGTGTTTCGCCACAATATGTAGTAATTCACTTTACAGTATATTCTGTGAAGCGCTTTGAGACATCTAGAAGGTGTGACAAGGAATCAAATTATAATAATAATCCTTGCATTTGACATAGCAATGTCTCAAAGCACGTGAATTGACTGTATTTTAGTGGGCAAAACACGTCACAGCAGAGTCCCACAAACAATCGTAGATTGAGTAACCAAATTATTTTTTTCTCTCTCTCTTGAGGGATTATTATTAGGCATGAGAAGTAAGGAAACTTGCCCAAGGTTTCGCCCTGCTGGGAATTGAACCCAGGTTTCTCGCTTGGGAATGCTCTAACCACTGAGCTGCAGGACTCCACATGCAAGGATTATAATTATTAATAACATCATGGAGAGATTTACAATGGAGGCGCAGATCTGAGCAAAGGGGGAGGAGGGGAGAAGTCAACATAACATGACTGAAGAAATAGGTTTTAAGGCGTCATTTAACGTTGCAAAACTTTACTATTAAGGTACAAAGGATGTTACATCATTATCCTTCTGTACCACCCCTCCCCACAACACAAGTTGTTCATAATCGAAAGTGGAAATTTACTTTAAAACATGAAATCACAAGATCACAAGATTGGATGAAGAAAGCGTTTGGCAAGTCCAATTTCATCCAATTTGATCTGGGTATACTTTTTCAATCCCATTTAAATGGTTGTACACCTCTGTGGAACCCAGCCCACCACAAAAAAACTGGAGAGCGGCAAAGATAAAGAGAGCAACGAACATTGCCAACACAACAAACAAGACAACAGAAAAAAGCGAGACAACCACAAGACAATTCAAATCAGATATCAGCAAACATCATACACAAAACGTTAAGACTGTTTGCTCACAGAAAATTAAACAGACCGCTTCTTCTGCGAGACGGTTGCAGAGACCACATAGTTATCAGCAGTCTTGGGCTCGTTGATTTAACAGCCTCAACACGAGCCTCACTGCTTCACTGCAAACAGTCTCACTGTCTGCGCGAGAGAGATGAGAATAGGTCAGCCCGGGATCTTGCTTTGAATACGTACCAGAGATCCAGTTTGAAGGATATATACATTTTTATAAAACTTTGAGCCAAGAGATTGCAGACATGTGCCAGCCAGTGTTGCAGCAAACCACCAGCTTTTGACTCTGTGACTTTTGACTGAGAATAGGAAGTATTACCTGTCATAGGGCTGATACGGATGTTCCTGTGAACTCTCAAACAGTTCAAACATCAATTATATTGCTCTGAAAACGAAACACGTCAAATTTCACTGCTGCTGTTACAAGTGACAACAGCAGTGAAATCTGACATGTTTCATTTTCAGAGCTGTGACAAGTGACCACACCTCTACGAATAATCAAGTGCTTATCTGGGTTACAATTTCCATCTGTTTCAATGATACGTTCATCTACAAAATACCCAGGCACTACAATTTAAGCAAATCCTATGTGAACTGCTTTGAGAAGTTCTCCCGACTTGAAAGGGGCCAAACAAATGTAAGTATTATTATTGTCAAATAAGTTGGTGCAATGACAAAATGTAACTTCTTTCTGTGTGCATGACGATAATGAGGGAAACAACCCCAGCTCCATTCACATCCCTGGATTTGCAGGTCTGATAAGTTTTCTTTATGATCAAGTTATCGGAGTCTGAACTAACAAGAAGACATTGATTTAGAATTGGAAAGGGCAATGCCAGGGTAGACACCGTGAAATTTTTCTTTACCTAAAAGGTAATTAGCGAGTGAAACAGTTACCACAAAGCGTGCTGAGGCCAGGACACTGGACTCATTTAATAAGCAGCTCGATGCTGTGATGGGAGGGCAGTGGCAAAGGCTGTAAGGATGAGATCAGATGGCCCGAAAGATTTTCTTCATCTGAACCATATTATGAAACTTGACAATATCTTCCTGGGGAATCACTTCTCCTATCTTGGGGATATTGGGGTGGTCCCAGAGGACTAGAGGGTTGCAAATGTTAATCCCCTGTACAAAAAGGGGCAGAAGGAGATTTACCAGGACGGTACCAGGAATGAGGGACTTCAGGTATGAGGAGAAGCTTGAGAAGCTAGGATTATTCTCCTTGGAGCAGAGAAGTTTAAGAGGAGACTTAATAGAAGTTTTAAAAATTATGAGGGGATTCAATAGGGTAAACAAGGAGAAACTATTTCCACTGATGGGTGGGTCGGTAACCCGAGGACACTGATTTAAATAGTTGTTAAAAGAAACAGAATGGAGGTGAGAAGAAATTTTTTCACGCAGCGAGTTGTTCAAATCTGGAATGCATTGCCTGAAAGGGTGGTGGAAGCCGGTTTGATAACAACTTTTAAGAGGGAGTAGATAATTATTTGGGAAGGACAAGTTTGCAGGGCTATGGGGAAAGAGCGGGGTTGATTGGAAAGCTCTTTTAAAAGAGCCACTACAGACACAATGGGCCGAATGGCCTCCTTCTGTGTTGTATAATTCTGTGATTCTATACCAGCATGTCTTAGGTCTCAACTGTTCTGCATGTTTTCATGTTCTGTTTCAATGTTACAAAGGAGTATGGACTAGTGAACTAAAGTCAGAAAACAGTGAAAAACTTCATGTTGCTGGAACTCGAGAGATAAAATCTGAATGATTATTATGTGATGCAAATTTGAATATTTAAAAACATGAGCCACTTAAAATAATGTTTGCATCTAAAAAAGCACCTATTATATTACGTCATCTCAAATCACTTTGCAGTTATTTGTGGTGCAGTGAAGTAAATGTGTATCTGTAGATGAATGTGACAGCCAATTTGGTACACAGCATTGCCCCACAAAAGGTCATGAAGAGAAGGAATATTGGCCAGCCACCGAGAGAAACTCCCTTCTCTTCTCGAATAGTGCCAAAGGGTTGTTAAGGGCAGCACCTCTGCCATGCCCAGACCTGTACTGAGAGTCAGCATAGACTGTGAACTAAATGTCTTCACATGAAACTTAAACTTTTACATCCGGTTCAAGTGGTCAATAACAGAGTTGTTGTGCTAGTGCCTTGGGATGTCCTCCAAATGTCATTTGTTGTTGTTTGTTAGTTGTTGTCAGAAGATACAGTTCCCCTGGTGTTGCTTAATTTTGTTATAAACAAGCAATTATCACAAAGCCTGAGTAGTCTTCAAATTGCTAAAAGGAAATGAAACCAGATGGGTGTCCTGCTAGGTGCTCGCACTCTGAACAGCAGACAGCATCTGCCTTCCTTCAAAACACTTTCCTGTCTGAATTAGTGAACACAATTAGTCAAGGATTGCATCTCTACAAATTTACAAATCACACTGCCAACAGAAACCTTTGTGGAAAAGGAAGAAGAGATCTCATTTAACAAACAAACTCCAGACTGTCCATTACATGTTAAATTAACGCCATTCAGAGAAATATCTGAAGGACAAGTTTTCTAGTTTTCATATGGTACACCTCCACAAGTGTAAATGGTTTTATGTATATATACAAATATACATAATAGGTGTATGTGAAGCATATGTGTTGAGGGGAGGATGGATGAATGATTTACCATTAGAAAATACAATAAACTTGTGAAGTGGTCCATCCCACAATGACAATTGTGAGGAGTTCTTAAATTTGTTTTTAACTTGAAAGGCTGTTTCTGCAGTTCTTAAACATTAAAACATAAGGATGAAAATGAGGACCTGGTCTTTTCACAGCAGTCAGGATCACTCAACTATCACATTTGCCATGCTTCTATAGTTAGGGGAAAGCGTCTGTAAAGGTTCAGTGGTTTTCAATTCTGTAACTTATTGATCACCGGGTTGCTGACTGCACCATTCCACTTCACCTGCCGCTGAGAGCCTCACCATCACACTCCAGTGCAGAATCTAAAGCAGCTCAAGTGTGGATGGCCAGAGGCCAGAGGGTCAACCAGTAATGAACCAAGGAAAGAATGATACAGAGTTATTTGCTGATGTTAGTTTACTGGTGGGTGAAGGGCGTCGGAACAAGACTTCTTCCTTCTTCAATAATTTGCTCAGAACAACTGAATGGCAAAGTGCTGAAATCTTAGCTCAGCTCAAGTGAAACTGCACCACACTTCATGCAGGACAGTGCTTATGGAAGTCCTGTAGCTCAGTGGTTAGAGCACTCGCCTGCCAAGTAAGAGACCTGGGTTCGATTCCTGGACAGGATGAAATGTTAGGTAAGTTTTCTTACTCCACATGCCTCTGTTTACCTAGCAGTAACTAGGAACTTGGTTGTCAGTCGATTGGTGGATCGCTTTTTCAGGGGTAATAATCCCTTAAAAAAATGTGATTACTCAATCCACGGCTGTTTGTACTGTGCTCAATTGAATGCCACATTTCGCCCACAAAACATACAGTTAATCCACTTTACAGTATATTCTGTGAAGCACTTTGAGATGTCTTGAAGATGTGATAAAGCACTATATCAAATGCAACAAATATTATTACATCATAATTACAGTATTGACTATTCATAGCAATGGAGCAAGAGTGGAAAGGAGGAGAGAGTAAAGAGTGTTCCAGTTGGTTTTACCTTGTTTATTTCAGGCCTTTCTCTAGAGTTTGAAGAGGGAAAGAAGACAAATGTGGAGCAGCCTGACCCCAGGTGTAACCTTTACATTGTTGTTGGATTTTCATGTCTCACACAAGTCACCAGACTGTCTCAGAAGGGTGATTGTTAAAACACAAGCTGCTTTCATATTGACATGCCTTTGAGCTTGATTTCTACCAGATTTTAAGAAGGAAAACTACTATAGAAGATAACATCTGCCTTGAAAAAATTGAACAGTTCCCTCGTGGATTAATTTACCTTACCGTGAATCTATTACCTGCTGTTAAGATCAGTTGAGTAAAGGGCTTTTCTTACATACTTGCTGGCAAGTTTGGTTTTCATGAAGGCTTGTTCTCAGTTGTAGCAAATTCCTGTCCTGGACATGGAGACTTCAAACCTATCCTCCACAAGCAGTTCAGGAAATTAACTGATTTCACAAATTGAAAGTAGTTGAATTAAAAGTACCAAATGGCACTTTTTTTGGCCCATCTTGATGTGAATGAAATCTCAGAAAGTAATACAAGTCTTTCTTTGGATTAAAACATCACCTTTCTTTGGATTAAAACATCACACCAAATAGGATTCCAAACAGTTAGATAGGTGTCATCTGCACCACCTATCAGGCACCATCCACATCTTTATGAACTAATATAAATGACCAAAAGAGAGGTGAAGAGCACTTCCTGTGTAGCATCTTCCTGTCAGCGTGCAAAGTGGCTGCAAGTCTACTCTCCCATGTCAGGCTCAGATATGGAAGTGATCTTGCAAAAAATGTTAGCTGTGCGCAGGTGCAAGAGATTAGCTAAATTACCAACTTTGGCAAACGGTTGAATTCTGCATTAAATTTTGCGTCATTTTTCCTAGAGTTCTTTAAAAAATAATTTACAGAGAAAATGGTTTCAAAATGTTAATTCCGGTCACTCTGAAATGCCAACCACAAAAATTGAGTAAACCTAGATCCAGGTGGAATTTCTCCCCCTATAAAGAGCAAGGGCACAGGGGAGGCGAAGTAATAGCAACCTCAGAGTACATATGAATTCAAATGATTTGCATAAATATCCAAGAGGCTAGTTATTTCCTTCAGCAGCAGCCTAAAGTGAATAATAATAATCCTTGCACTTGATATAGTGTCTTACCACGTCATTGAGATGTCTCAAAGTGCTTCACAGAATATATTGTAAAGTGGTCCGATTCTAGATTTTGTGGGCGAAACACAGCAGCCCATTGCACACAGTAGTGTCCCACAAAAAGTCATGGATTGAGTGACCACATATTTTTGGGGGGTTAGGGGGATTATTATAATATTTAATCGAATATTTGATGCGATTGGGTATCGAAAGACCACTTATCACAAAAATGATGCCGTGCAGTGATGGTGCTTTTTCAGACACAGTGGAGGCCAGCTCAAGTCTGAGTCCGCCTCACTCCAGTTCTGAAACGCCAACTGCAAATTCACGGTACGCAAGTGGGTTTCACTGACTGTCTAAGGAATGCCACGTAAGTCTGACTCCCAGCACACAGATACGGTGACTGCAGAGACATTCCTGCGATGTTCCCATTAAATCTGAGTTCACAGCTCTGGCTGTCGTCTCTGGAATTCACCACAATCTGATACTTTTCCATCTGTTGTGCATTTTTATTCAGTGTGCTGCAGAAGGACAGTTACTGTGTGTGTGTGTGTGTGTGTGTGTGTGTGTTGGGGGGTGGGTAGGGCGGGGGGAGGGCGGAAAGGATTGTACATCCTTATTTTCCATAATAAGTACTAAGAAATATTTGTTACATTTGATATAGCGCCTTATCATGTCTTCGAGACGTCTCACAGAATATACTGTAAAATGAATTCACTGTATTTTGTGGAGGAAATATGGCAGCCAATTGCACAACAATACAATACAGTGTCCACAAACAATTCCGGATTGAGTGACAAAAGATTATTTTTTAAAAATTGAAGGTAATATTACCCCCGTAAAGCGATTCACCAAACAACTAATAACCAGGTTCCTACTTACTGCTTGGTAAAATAGAGATGTGTGGTGTAAGGAAACTTGCCTAATGTTTCGCCCTGCCGGGAATCAAACCCAGGTCCTCTCGCTTGCTCTAAGCACTCCACTACTGGACTCCACAGAATCCTTTAAAAAAAACTTCAGTAGTCAAAAAGGGTTAAAGAGGAAGGAATATTGCTGAGCAGAGGCAGCATTTACAATGTACAGATTCTCTCATGAACTGATTCTTACAACACAAACAAAGGAATTGATGCAAGGAGCAGTAAAAAACACCACTGTCCATCTGTCTGGTCTCATTTTCAAAAACAATTTCGCAAACCTCCCCATCGCCCCTTCCCCCGTTTCCCTTTTAAAAATTCCATCCAATTTCCTCTTGAAGCTGCCCACACCATCGCCTCCACGGGTAAACGATTCCAATCTGTGCACTGTGTTGGGAAATTAGATCTAAGCTGACTGTTAAGTCTCCCCCCTCCCTTTCTGAGCTTGAATCCACAACCTCTCGATTATATTGATTATTCCCATGTTGAAATGACAGATCCTATGACCTTGAAGCAGAGCCTCTGACAGTTTCAGTGTCACATTTTGAGCACTTGCTGGCATTTCTCTATCTCTGTGTTCTAATATTTTATTTTTGTTGGGGGGGTGAAGAATTTGTCTTGCAATCACGTCTGAGGAAATACCCTCAGCAGATGCCAGGAGATGCTCCATGTTGTCAGGCGGCTTTGCTCACACTCTTTTCTTCCCAGGATCATTGCGCAAACACATCCGCAGAGATCTGACAATTAAATTGATCTTACGCGATGATGTCCTATGTTTTCACACATGGACAGACAGCATCGGGTCTCCCTGCACTCCAGGTGTTCATTACAGAACCAGAGGCAACCCACTGTGGAGGCAACAGTTGACTCCA
This sequence comes from Callorhinchus milii, assembly GCF_018977255.1. Lineage (NCBI taxonomy): Eukaryota > Metazoa > Chordata > Chondrichthyes > Chimaeriformes > Callorhinchidae > Callorhinchus > Callorhinchus milii. Next base: position 81,245,385 of record NW_024704742.1, on the reverse strand, counting down.
CGAAGGGTTCTCCCACAACATATGCGATCAATTTGCTTTATGCTATATTCTATGAAATGCTTTGAGACATCTCAATGATGTGATAAGGTGTTATATCAAATGCAAGGATTATTACTATATAATTAATATTATTAAGTACAGAAATAGGAAATTCAGCCACCTTTACGTTAAGAGGCTGTTGACAGAAGCAGTTGATCTGTGAAGGTAAGGTTGTATTATAAATTCAAATATGATCTCTCTAACCACAAACCCTGTATTACCTGGTTGCCAAACAAAGTCGTCCTTTGAATCTGGATCGAGCCCCAAGTCTGAGCGGAGACTGTCTGTACAGAGATGCTGGCTTACAGATCTTGCAAATGACATCAGCTGAATAGCATCCTGGTGACTAATCAGAGTGAAATGCCAGGATTCCATGAGGTGTCGTGAGAGTGGATTTCTACAACACTGTGTGTGCCAATATAAACAACTGGAATTGCTATATTAAAGAGAAGATTTACTTCAAATAGTAATCCTTGCATTTCATATAGCGCTTTCACTCAAAATGCTTCACAGGATTTATTATAAACAACAACAACTTGTATTTATACAGCACCCTTCACGCGAAGTAACATTTCAGAGTGAGACTGTATTTTATACACCAGCAGAAAGTGGGGATATTTCTACAGCTTAAAAAGGAAGATATCTCCAGCTCTTTATGAACTAATAGAAAATATTAATAATAATAAATATTATTAACAAATAGAAAATGCCCGGGAGAGAGGAAAAAGGCACTTTACGTTGAGAGTTCTACCCCAGTACATTTTCATCTGCCTTTCACAATGCCAGCTTTTAAAAAAGTAGGTTCATCCTTATTTAAAGACCAAACATTCTGAAATTAAACACCAAATCTTTTAGGTGTTAATTATATATTGAACTGACACTTTTAAGACAGGTTAAAGTATTTATTTTTCTTCTCCCCTCGAGCTATCTCAGTGCATTCCGAACTCTGCAGATGTGACTGTACTATCTGCTCAGTGGATATTGGGGACTGAACAGATAATGATTGCTGCATACACAGAGACCAGAATCTCACAAAACCCTACCAGCAAGTTCAACAATGGGGAACTCCAAGGATAAGAGAGGAAAAAACACTAGCAACACTGGTGGCAGAAAACTCAAATGAAACGGATACTCTTACTATACATCCTTAAATCTGTGCTAACTAGCTCAAGGCTACTGGCCAAAGTGTCCCACATTAACTCCTCTCAGATGACCTCCCCTGCAGGTTTCTGGCACGAACGTCCATCCTGAAAGATTGCAATTGGAATAAAACTGCACCACGCTTTCCTGTTGCGTATATACACACAGGCCTTTGTTGTGAATGAAATGCATCATTGAGGATCTTAAGCAAACCGCATTACATGGAACTCAGAGGATTGTCTACCAGAGGCCTGAAATTTCACCAATCAGTAAAACTATTTTGGCTTAAAATTGTCAGACTTGTTGAATATTTTTAAACTGAAGTGGATGACTCTATTCTCCTCCACCGCCTCTCCTCTCACCTCAACCTTCAAGGTTGTATCCTTGAATGTTTCAGGTCTTATCTCTCACACTGGCTCCAATTTGTTTGCCCAATGGTTTCTCTTCCAGCCCCGCATAGTCTTGTGCGACGTTCCTCAGGGCTCTGTCCCCATTCCCTTCTCTTCAACCTGTACATGCTCCCTCTTGGTGACATCATCCGCAGACATGGGGTCAACTTCTACATGTATGCGGATGACGCCCAACTCTATCTCTCTGCCTCCACCCTCGACTCCAGGACAACTGACGTCCTGACAGAATATTTGTCAGACATCAAGTCCTGCATGAGAGCTAATTTTCTACAGCTGAATGTCAGCAAGACTGAGGTCTTTCAGATTGGCTCGCGCCCTCACCTCAGCACCTCAGGCACTAGCAGCATCAGCATCCAGGGATGCACACACCACCTCGCCAAGTCAGTCAGGAACCTGGGCATCTTGTTCGATCCTCAACTGTCCTTTCTACCCCATATCCATGCCACCCCCCACCTCCGCAACATTGCCCGACTACACCACTGCCTCATCCTTCAGGCTGCCAAAACCTTCATACACGCATTCATCACCTCAAGGCTCGACTGCGGAAACACCCCACCCTCTGCGGCTACCAATTAAAAACATTGGTATACAAATGTAATTTTGCTGTTGTTGTTGTATTAGACGTGGCGCTTTATCCCATCACTATAACGTATCAAAGTGCTTCACAAGATATATAGTAAACCTCACATAAGTCGTATCAGTTGGCACCATATATTTAATACGACTGGTGCAAAGTCATAAACTCTTGAACAGGATTTGGGCAGATTTACTGCTTAGGCAATTATATGATTTATACAGATCAGACTTCTGTGAGTTTTATTGTACTGTAAAGTGTAGTGACTGTTTTTATAGGCAAGCATGATAACCAATGTTCACACAGCGAAATCCCACAATCAGTCAAAAAGTGAATGACCAATTTAAGAGGACTGTTGGCCAGGACAGCCTTCTTTTTTTGAATAGTGCCATGGGGTCACAATAGTTATTGCATTTGTATGCGCTTTCATTCATTCATCAGTGAAGAACACCCTTCATATCTAATCAGGAAAAAATTCTATCAGCTAATTCCTCCCTGAGCAGCACAAAGAGCCCAGCACGGGCACTAATCAATGAGCAGCATCACGAGTTCACTAGGAAACAGCTAAACCCAGATTTCCATCAATTTCTAGAGGCTGTTGCAATGATGTATTTGTATTTACAGCTCATTTGCTGACCAGATTTATGCAGTATTACAAAGCACTAGAGCTTGAACGGAATCAGCAGCAGAGTCACCTTGACTGGTGTTGTCAAATATTTTATTCTCATTTCGTTCCAGGCTTTCTCCCCCTTCTCTCTGGGAGGTGGCGCTGAGGTACAGTCTCACTGATGTCACCTAACCCCCCCCACCCCCCCAATAACTAACCAAGTGGTCTTCTTTTATGTGTGAGCCTGAAAACAGCCCATTTGATTGTGGGTTTGCCAACACAACTGAACCCGATCCTTTTCTCACCCAATATCCACTCGGTCACATATTTTTCAACAGTGATCACTCTAAAGTGAGGTGGACTGAGAAAGCTATCTGACTTTTCCCGAGTATTATAGGCCCCACCTCTACGCCATCCTCCTCTCTCGGTCTGTATTCAACCCTGACACTGTAAAGTGATCCAAGACATTATCCTTTGTAAAAGGCACTATAAATGTAAGTTGTTTGTACTTTAGTCGAGCCCCGGGAAAGCAAGGATTTAGTTGCATTGTACACCTGAAACAAGGCATACCAGAAACGGCGCTATATCAAATGCAAGGATTATTATCATTATTATTAAGGCACTGGAAGTGACATCATCAACAACCTGATGACCTGGAAGTACTAACCATTTTTACAGTTTACCCCATTATAACACGTGGTCTGAATTAATTGATTCAAATCACTACTTGATAATGAGGGTCAGGCTGCAACAACCGCTCTGATATATTCCAGGGTCTTAAATTAACAGAAAATCTCAAATACACTAAATGCAGATTGCGCTCCAGATCCATTATTTATTCAGGTGGCATTTGAACTGTGACTTGCCAATATTTTTATATCTTCACAAAAATGATAGATAATTCATTCAAGTGCTGCCTTAGCCTAATACAAAATCAAACTGACCCCATGCGACACACAAAATAACAAATTGCAGCAGCAGGAGGTGTTACAATTGGCCTCGGCGCTCCTGGGCAAGGGAGAGAAAAAAACACCCAAAATACGTGTGGTGAGGAGGGGGTGGAGGGATTCGATACAGTTAAAATGTTGCACCCACCTCCCCACCCAGACGTCAAATACTGTGCTGATTCTCACTCTGTAGATTCACAACATAAGACGCTACATGAGTGAGATCGGACTGGAGAGACCCTGGTACCAAATGGTACCCTAGTAAGTGATGATCTGTGGGTGTTTAACAGCCCAACACTTTTCAAGCTGGGGAGCGCAAAGTTTACCGCTCTTCGGTCGATTGAGCTCAGGAAATAAATATTCAAACCAAAATACATTTAACCCATTGTCACGACCCTAAAGTTTAAAAACAAAATTCCCTTGCCTCAAAATGACAAGACAAGTGCTGGGTTGACGCTGAAAATCGGAGCGTGGGGGATGGAGGTGATACCACCTAGTGGTCATTTAGTGTTTCACGCCATGGTTTGTTTGACTGGCAAACACTTGTTTGACACTAAAGATAGGAAATTCATAGAACCATTGACATTTATCGAGCAGAGGCCATTCAGCCCATTGAGTCTGCACCAACTGTCACAACAAGGTGTCCACCTTATCCTACTACCCTACCTTATCCCCATAACCACTTCAAATCTGTATCCTTCATATACCTGTCTACTTCCCTCTTGAAACCCTTACTTAACATGGCAGTACACCTCCCAACATCTCTCTCAGGGGAAAACAATTACCTAAGCTCCTCTTTTGGTGGTCTTGTGACCATTTAGTAACTCTGGCTCCAAGTCACTCATTAGTAGTGGAAATAGCAAAATTGTGGCAATTGTACAACTGACATCTTCAGAGTACGGAAGTATAAAACACCATACACTCAATGCTTTCCCTTCAGTAGAAGACTGTGCTTTCTCTCTGCCTCCCCTTCCTTGCTTCTGTTTAAATGGGACAAATCTTGGCTGGAACAAAAGGTTACCAGCTCCTATTGTTGAGAGTTCTCCTAAACTAAAGGACATCTTGGATGTGAGGATACGGTTCTCACAGCAAATGAAAATATAGGACTTTTCTCCAAAAATGGGCAAAAATAATGTGCAAGGTTCAATCCTATTTGCAATTTGTGTTGGATTGATGCAGGATGTTAAGAAGCAGCCAAAGTGTTGTACCCAGGTGCTGCTGCAACTACTTCTCAATATCCCTAATAATAATAATTATTTTCATACTCCTTATGAGACGGCGGAAGCAGAAGGTGTTGATTCTTCCAAGAACAAATTAGATGGAGTTCTGTTAGCAAAAGAATATTTCAGGATGTAGTATATAGTTTGGGACACAACATGTCATGCGATGTCAGGATGGTGGAAGGCGAACTGGTTGGACCTTGGACTTGTTTTGCCTCGCAAATGCTTATATCCTTAATAATAATATTATTCCTTGCATTTGATACAGCAATTCTTATGCCAGGAGGGTGATTCAAAATGCTTCACAGGATATACTGTAATGTTTATGACAGTGTGCATTTTGCAGGCGAATGCAGCAGCCAATTTGTGCACATCAGTGTTCCACAAAAGCATGAAATGAATGAACAATATTTGGAGGTTTGTTCTCTTTTTGAATAGTGCTATGGTATCTTTTACATCCAAGTTGTTGTTGTTGCTATGATACTTCAGCTCTGAGCTGTGTTACACTGAATGAAGTAGCCAGAACTAATGACCTTCGGGAGATTCAGGACAATAAGATGGAACTGACTTCAAATTCAGGCAATGTGATACCCATAATAATGTTGCTCTTAAAATAAACATTTATCATGGATTTTCATTTCCAGAAGACCCGGAATAATATCCATTTCTATGACTCATAAGGTCAAAACCAGCACATGCACAACAAGGCCACACTGTGACTGCTTACTTAAATTGCAAATGGATCCATTTAAATCAATTTCTAAGATGTAAAACCAGCCAAGAAACTATCAATCAATAATGAATATAAGATTTAATGTAAACCACTTTCAAATATATTTTGCACTTTTCTCCTCTCTGCAAGGTGACTCATAATAATAATTATAAGAATAATCCTTGTTTATTATAGAGCCTATTATGCTGAAATGCCTAAACCACTGCACAAACAACTGCTGTTAAGTGTAGTGACTATATGTATAGGCAAACCTGGCAGCCAATTTGCACACATCAAGGTCTCAGAAACTGCCATTAAATAAATGATCACTCATGGAAACCTATTATTATATTTTAGAGTCTTTAAACCAAACTACTATTAAGTTTCCTATATGTATGGTTTCTGTTTGTCTGGTGTGGAGTGCACACTCTCCCCCAGAATGATGCACCAACTTTACCTAATCCCAGTGAAATTAAGTGCAGGTTGGCAAAAGACAAGGCTTGGGGACCCTGGAGTGTGCATTGGGGGTACTGCTGGAGTTTAATCCAACTAAAACAGCACATCCTACCACTGCAAAGGACTGGTAAGGGTCCTGAATGACACAATTCAGATTTTTCATTGTTTGACATGTCACCTTGGAGTTCCAGAGGATAGGAGCATAGTTGTTGAAGGCTCAGCCACTCAGTGAAGGTGATAATTTCAGTTCACTTCCAAAGCTGGTCTTTATTGATTTGGCTGATCTCAGCTGAGGTAGTGATTAGGATTTTACAGTGGATCTCAAGCCCCTTTTGTCAACTGATTCTTATTAGAAAAGTGCTCATGGGGTCAATTTGCGACATCCACGGAAGACTGAAACCCAGATGTATCTCAGTCAACCTTCAACAATTCCTCTCTGACATTTATCTCAGCTTCATTTTTTATGAAAATGAAGTGGCGTTCTGGAGGTTCAGCACCAACAAATCCTAGATTCACAAATTACTAAATCGTTTGTGAATTTCAGTGGATGACCCTTCCCTCTAGTAGAGTGAGCCATACATACATGGTTTAAAATATTCATTGCTCTGCCCCTACCTTGTCCTACATTCAATGCATGAAATACACACTCCTGCTTGAAACTCACACTCTTACAGGTGCTCTTTGCCTTTTCAGTGCCATGGCACTGCCTCTCCACATTCCCTCAGTGCTCTGGTGCTGAACAATCTTGCATCAAAGCTCGACATTGCATTAGAACAGCTCTGTCTAACAATGATAAATTGGTTACTCAAGCCACGACTGTTTATGGGACATTGCTTTGTGAAGTTTGATATACAGTCAATTCACTTTACAGTATATTCTGTGAAGCACTCTGAGATGTCTCGAAGATGTGATAAGGCGCTATATCCAATGCAAGTACAAATACAAATACACAGTTACTACACTTTAAAGTAAATTCTATGAAGTACTTGGAGATATTTTAATTTTGGGGTGCCAGCCAAGTATCTGACACATGTGGAAACCCATTACTATGCTTAAGAGGATCTAAACCAAACTGAGATTCCAGGCATCCCACTTACACATGGAAATCTCAGAAATAGATTGTTGGAATAGAATTCGCACTGTCTCCCTGGAGGGATGCACACTGCTTACCTAATTCCGGAAAATATTTGGCACAGGTTGTCAAGAGCCGACGCTTGGTGACCTCAGAGTGTGCGTTGAGGTATCGCTGGAGTCTAACCAGCTAAAACCGCATAGCTTGACATTGATATTGCAAGCTTTACCACTATTTATCCAACTTGGATCACCCTGTCCTTTAGGGCTTTGGTTTGTGGGGTTAACAGGAGTTGAGTGGGGTGATTCCCGGCCCCCAGTGATTGATCTGCCTTTCCAAGTCCTGCCGATGAGCCAGGCTGGCTGTGCTGTCATCAGCAGTGCCCTGGAATACTGTGGACCTGCCTGGCTCAGAAACCGGACTATCATGACTATCAAGAGGACTGGCTCAATTCTGACATCCTGTTCCCAGTTCAGAGGTAAGTGGGGTCCAACAAGACACTGCTTACCTCTCCCCCCCAAGAAGGATGTTTTGAAAATGGGATAAGATATTATTTGAAATGCAAAGATTATTGTAACTAATAAATAAAAGTAATAATCTTTGCATTTAATATAGCGCCTTTCATGTTGGAAGGACAACGCCAACGACACTTAACTGGGATGTCTGCCCCAGACTGTGAGTTCAAAGTCCTGATATGGGGCTTGATCCCACAACCTTCTGACTCAAAAGTGAAAGTGTTAACAACTGAGATAGGCTGATCTTAGATTTTAAGACAACTGTATGAAGTGTAAAAAAAAGGAACTTTGATCAACAAATGTTGGTTGTGATGCTCAATGTCTCCAGCTTAACCCAGTTTAACATTTTCTACCAGATATGTACCATCTCTTCAAACCACAGTGTCACAGAATTGACTTTACATTAAAGCAATCTCTTTATTAATATTCAGAGAATCCAAGCATCTCACAAAAGCTCAGCAATCTCATTAAAACAAGACTGCTCACAAGAAAAAAATATCTTTGGAGGAAGCTTCATATCGCAAACCTGCAATCCTATGCTCACACAAAAGGCATGGAACGTATCCCATTTTAACCACAATGGTAAAGAAACATTTGTCATGCAGATATAATGGGAGTTTGGTGTGGGAAAGGTAAGAACGGTCCAAATGGTATGTGGTGGCAATTCAGCTTTAAAGGCTGAATCAAAGACCGCCAGGGTTTCAGTGCATCTCAAGTATCCATCACTAGTACAGCAGGCACTGCAAAAAAGGGAACGGTCATTTTCATACAGTATTTGACACCTTTGACTGAATGTGGCACTGTTATCTGGTCAAGGTTCCGTGATTTACTCCTCCTTATCTCTAAGAGATAAGACCTAAGGATATGATTATCCTACTGAATCACAGATGTTTGCAGTGAAGCAGGTATGTTACTTTGTAACTGACCCCAATTGGGCCACATTGTGCAGTTAGTTCAAAGTTTTCGAAATGGACTGTTCCTGGCTGGTGCCAGAACAATGTAATGTGGTGACGTCGGGCACAATCATTAAAACTGACAATCTGTTTCACTGTCCTGGTCAAATAAAATTGGTCCTTCACTTCATGGCTGTTTGTGGGGACATCGCTGTGGGCAAATTGGCTCCTGCATTCTCCTACAGATAGTCACTGCACCTCACAGTAAAATCTTGTGAATGTCTCGATAATATGATAACAACAAAAACAACAAAATTACATTTATAGAGCACCTTTCATGTCGGGAGGACGTCGTAAGGCACAATAAATCGCTATATTAAAACCAACAATATATTAGTTGCATAGATTGGGATTCTACATCGAAACAAGTCACAGAAAGATTGCTGCTCCAGTGACAGATCTTATAAAGGGGGAATCTGCTTTTTTTAGCTAGTTTTGAGCAGCCTGTATTTCTGGGACAGCTTGCTCTTAAGCCCCTTGTATCCTATGGTCAGTACTTTTACTGATAGTGAGAGAGGTCATGCCTTGTTTCCATAGTTGCCACGATTGGCTGCTAGGTCCATTCCAGTTCCAGATGATGTGAGATAAAGAAAATATTGCTTTGAGAAGCCAACGAAAGAATCTCTAGTACCATGGAATACATTTATAGAAAAGTGACTGCTCAGGGCAGAGCGGGATGTGAAAGTGCAACCACTGATACAGTCCATCGTCTCAAAGAAATCAGAGCTGCCAACAGTGAGGTCAAACAGGAGGTACAGACAAGGTAACTGGGTCAGAAGGTTATGCGTTCAAGCTGCACTTCAGGATGAGGGTTCTTGGACAAGGTCAACACTCTGGTGCATTGCTGGGGAGGTACTGCAGTGCCAGAGGTGCTGCCCTTTGAATGGGATGTTAAACCGAGGTCTCAAATAGCATTATTTGGCCAATAATCCTCCAGCTAAAATTGCCGTTCACCTCACTGCTGTACATGGACCTTGCCAGTACAAATGTCCGCTGTGTTTAACTGCTAAGACAACAACGACAACATGCGTTTATATAGCACTCTTCACACTGGGCAGTGTCTCGGAGAGCTTACTCAGCACCACTGAAGACCATCACCACACTGGACTATAATTACTCGTGAAGTGCATTTCAACGCAATAAAATGTTACAATAATCCAATGTATTCCTTTCATATCTGTCTTGCCACCTTCATCACTAACTCATTAGCATGATGAGTCTATCACTATGCAACCTCAAAGCATTGCATCCTCTCCAACAAACCCCACCCCCCCACCACACACACACACACACACGTTTCAGAATTTACTGCTACAATTGATAATGAACAAGAAGAACAGAAATAAAACCCAGAGCCCCATCTCTGTGAGGTGTTTACTCCTTCCAGCAAATCCTTTGAAAAGAAACAAGACCTGGTTGCAATAAAACAAGCCCAGAGCACAGTTACCCACCAACATTACATTGCATTGCAGTGCATTGCAAACATGCACAGAGCAAAAAGATTTCAAACAAGCACAGTCATAGTTGTGGATCAGGATAACAGTTTTAACGAGGTTTACCCCCTTTTACACAGTGCCTCTTCCTCTCACGCTTATCACCTCTGATCAAAGATATACCAACAGCACAGCTCAGTCGCTTTTCAGCCCCAAGTGTTTCTCAGTCCTGCACTCAATTCATTGCCCCAATAACATTCACTTTTGTAGCTGAAGGGCATGGAAACAGCACAGACAGACAGACACAGAGAGAGAGAGAGAGAGAGACAGAGAGCCTGCGGGCTGTTCAGTGCTGTCCCTGAGCTCTCTTGAGTTTGCAGATGTTAAACCCTAAAAGCCAGATGTTACTGCAGCATCGAGAGTCCACAAACCTGCTCCTGAACTGTAGGCAAAGGACTCCACACCCTGCATTCAACTTGCATCAGCACCAGCTCACACACACACACACACATATATATATATATATTAGATACACGTTGGGGAGGGGGACAGACACGATTTGGGACCCTCTCCTCTTAGATGTAGCTGTGAGATAGTTCCCTTAAATGCTGTTAACCCCTCAACCAACCCCCACCTCACCCCCAAACCCCCCACACACACACACACACCGACCACCTACCTCACCGCGTCCAGCCACCAAAACACAGCAACTGCCCCCTCCTCCTCCTCCTCCTTCTCCTCCTCGTCCCAACTGGTGAGAAGTGATCAGGATCCACACACACACACACACACACACTCTCCCGGGCTGTGTGCAGTTACTTTGTTGGCTTCAGTGTTCCCGTGTGTGTGTGTGTGTGTGTGTGAGAGAGAGAGAGAGAGAGAGATCCTGAATAATGAATGCACAAGCTGGTGGCACAGGTTTATCTTTCTCTCCCCCCTCACTGCCTGCCTTGTGCTGCAGACCAGCACGGACTCACTCACAATGTGGTCAGATCGAGTTGCTGCAGCCCTTCACTGAGTGAGTGAGTGAGTGAGTGAGTGCCAGACAGACAGACACAACACACAGACACAGACAGACACACAGACACAGACAGCTCTATTGTCCCCAGGATCAGGGCAAAAGCGCAGGTCGAATCAAACAGGGACCAGACTCTTCAATAAGTCACCATCCAGGAATACAGTGAAGGGTATCACCCACAAAATGCACAGTCAATCTACTTTACAATATAGTCTGTGAAGTGCTTTTTACACCTCTGGACGATTGATAAGGCGCTATATCAACATGCAATGATTATTATTATTATTATTATTGATGAGTTTTAGTTCTTAAGCTTTTGACCCATAAATAGGCGTGTGTTGAGCTGCAGTCTGACTAAAAGCAAAGGGTCAGGAACAAGTTTGCAGGAAGGGATTAATTCGGTATTAATATCAAATTAATTTGCAAGTTAATTATATTTGCTAATATCCTACATGTTTGTTGGCTATTTTTACTGATATTTTAGTGGCCTCACATGCTGTCTGCTTGAATCGTAAAGAAAGTTGCAGTAATAATTTAAGGCACTAATAAAAACAATCCATTGTAAACATTTCTGGGATTTGGCATCAAAGAGTGTGATACTTATGGTAGGATGAACGTCTCAAAGTACAGTTCTTCACAGGGAGGATGGGCAACAGTAAGAGTTGACCAAAGGCAATGTCAGAGAAATATGTTTTTAAAAACAACAGTAAAGTTACATTTATAAAGTACCTTTTACATTGGGAGGACGACCCAAGGCGCTGAACAGTCGGGGATCAGGACCCAAGCGTGGGGTGGGGCACAGTTGTGATGAGAGAAGGCAGAGAGGTAGGAGGGCAGCTGAAGGCACGGTTGAAAAGGAGCGCCTTGAGTCGTGCCTTGAAGGAGGCAAGGGAGGGAGCAAGGGGAAGATATTGTGTAATGGATTCCAGAGGGTGGGGGCAGAGAAGCTGAAAGCTTGGCCGATGGAAGGGGGGTCGGGCAGGACAGGTCAAAGAGGTAGGAAGGGGCAAGGCCATGGAGGGCCTTGAAAGTGAGGTCAAGGATCTTGAATTCTATCCTCTGAGGGAAGGGGAGCCAGTGGAGCCGGGTGAGGGTGGGGGTGATGGGGTCATGGAGCCTGGTGTGGGAAAGGACACGAGCTGCAGAGTTAAGACCATATGATGTAGGAGCAGGAGTAGGCCATTCGGCCCCTCGAGCCTGCTCTGCCATTTAATAAGATCATGGCTGATCTTCTAACCTAATTCCATTTACCCGCCCTATCCCCATATCCCTTAATCCCTCTATCCTTTAGAAATCTATCAACCTCAGTCTTGAATAAAGTTCTTGAGTTCTGGATGATCTGCAGCTTGTGGAGGGAAGAGTTGAGGAGGCCAACAAAGAGGGAGTTTCCAGAGTCGAGCCTTGTGGTGATGAATCCGTGTATGAGGGTTTCGGCCATCTGAGGGGTGAGGCAGTGGTAGTGTCGAGAAATGTTGCAGAGGTGGGGGAAAGCAGAGCATGTCTCATGGCACGGATATGGTGGAGAAAGGACAGTTGACTGTCGAACAAGATGCCCAGGTTCCTGACTGGCTTGATGAGGTGGAGTATGCATTGTGAATGCTGATGCTGTCAGTAGCTGAGGTGCGGAGGCTCTGGCGTGAGCCAATCAGGAGGGCCTCAGTCTTGCTGACATTCAGCTGTAGAAAGTTTGCTCTCATCCAGAACTTGATGTCTGACAGACAGTCTGTCAGGACAGCAGTGGTCCTGGAGTCGAGGGTGGAGGCAGAGATAGAGTTGAGTGTCATTTGTGTACATGTAGATGATGGCACCAAAGGGGAGCATGTAGAGGTTCAAGAGGAGGGGACCAAGGACACCACACATGACTGTGCTGGGGCTGGAAGAGGAACCGTTGGTGGAGACAAATTGGAGACGGTATGAGAGATACGACCTCAAAATAGGATTTTGAAGAGAGGGGGAGAAGACGCAAAGTGAAACAACAACAGCAACAACTTGCATTTATATAGCACCCTACATGCAGGCTAACGTCTTGGAATGGATTTGGGGAGAGAGTTCCAAAGACTAGGAGCAAGACTACCAATGGCGGGGCAAAGGGAGTGAGGAACAAGCACTAAACCAATATCAGAGGGCAGAGGCAAGAGAAAGGTTCTTGGGGAAATTACTGAAGAATGGAAGGATAAGACGATGGATGAATTTGAACAACAGCAACTTGGGTTTGTGTAGCACCCTTCACATGGGATACCATGTTGGAAAGCTGGACAAACGGCATAGTTTGCCACCCAGCCAGGGAGAAAGAGGAGGTGTCTGTTGGCAGCCAAAGTGTTCTGGGTGAGATCTGAAGATGGGCAAAGAGGGGACAAGATGGAATGATTGAGACAGAGAATTCAGGGAGCTGAAAGTCAGGAAGAAGATACTGAAGTCCATCCAGTGGGCTACTGGAAGCAAGTGCAATCCGGTGAGGATTACGTAATGATCATGTGGAGCTTGGTGCAGGAGAAAATACTGACTGCAGAGCTATGATGGCCAAGCCAGGCAAGGAGAGTTTTAGAGAAGTCGAGCCTCAAGTTGTGAAAGTTCAGATAAGGGTTTCAGCTGGGTTAGAATGTAAATGGTTGATGTTCTGGATATGGAAGGAGATTGTCTTGGTGAAGAACCTGATAAATATGGTTTAAAAGAATACTGGAGTTCAAGCAAAGCACCAAAGTTAAGCACTCACATGGTCAGCCATAGCAAGCTGTCAGGGAGGTTGATGGAGTCAGAGCCAGAGGTGAGAAGACACTAGTTAGAGCTGAAGAGATGGCTTCTGTTTTGTTGAAGTTCATCTGCAGGAATTTAAGGCTTATCCAGGATTCAGGAGTCTTGGCAGTCAGTCAGCAACAATCCTGGAATCCACACTGAATTCAAATCCTAACAGATTTTTAAATCTGAATAGTTCTCCAGATATTGTTAGAAATATAGGATGACACTAGTGCAAAGTGTTCGTTTTAAATGGGATGAAGGACTTTTCAAAGAAGGTACTGCAGTCGCTGTTCGTTCAGGTTTTGAAGCTGACCTGAAACTGACTGGATGTTTGCCAAAAAGCACTTGCAATCCATTCCCGAGACTAACCCTTTCCTGTGGCTGAACTGGAACCAGCACTTTATTGTGAGATACAATCAGATAGCGCTGTGTGACTGGAGGCACCATTGTGCAATGGCCTGTGAGGCACATTCCACTATTTCTTATGGGTGGAACAGTAAAACATTGGCAGACGACAAATAAAATAACTCAACTTGCAGATCTTTGTGGCCAGCCTGTTTAATCTTTCCATCAGTGGTATAAACTAAACACAGCAAGCCCTTCTCCATAATAACATGTTTAACACACATACGATTCAGTGACCAAAGAACACAGCTTGCTTCAAGTAAAATGAGTTAATTCCATGCTAATGACAGAATTTTGGTTCTGATAAGCTTTTCAAAAATACACCTTGCACATGCAATTGATACTTGTGCAAGGGATTTGTTTAAGTGTCCCATTAGGTAGACTACTTTGAGGTGCTGTGGAACACAATTTACTGATTGCCAGTGTAAGTCGGTGGACACAGTTTGTAAATAGGGTAAGTTAGAGAGATTAAGCCTATCTGGGGGATCCCCTAAATTCCAATGTATGAATTGGGCACTTAAAGTCAATAACAGCAACTTGCAACTTTTAGTGGCTTTATAGGACTTTGCAGAGGTGGGGTAGAAAACTGCACAAGGTTGGCAAAGGCAAAAGGCAAAGATTTTTGAAAGCAGAGGGTGGCAAGGTGATGGAGAGCCAAACACGGAGATCTGTTTTATTATTGTCAATAGGTATTTGGCAGAAGATCCACCTCTTATCCAGGACTCAGGAGTCTTGGACAATTAATATTCATTGCTGAATATTAGTTGGATAATTAGTTGGATAATTAATATTCATTGCTTTCTTTAAGAATTTTTGGATTTAATATATATGTTAGACCCCAGTGTAGCATAGAATGTAAAGAAGCATACAAGTGATTGGCTTTCACAACTGATATGACATCCTAGATTTTCCATTGTTTATAGCAAGAATATTTGTGCAATGCAACTTCCATGTACTTTCTTCAAGGCATAGAATACAAACATGAACAAAAGCTTTCTATATTGGGAGTTTTTCAGTGCTTAGAGCTCTCGCCTCGCTAGCGAGAGACCTGGGTTTGATTCCGGGCAGGGCAAAACCTTGGGCAAGTTGCTTACTCCACGTGCCTGATAATAATCGCTCAAGAAAAAAACAATAATAATTTGGTCACTTCATCCACGACTGTTTGTGGGATACTGCTGTGCGCAATTGTCTGCTACGTTTCGCCCATAAAATATACTAACAATTTATTTTACAGTATATTCTGTGAAGCAATTTGAGATGTCTAGAAGACATGAAAAGCTCTATATCAAATGCAAGGATATTATTATTAAAATATTATTATTATAATAATATAAAAATATTATTTTTCCACTGGTGTAGAGGAGACTGAACAGAATATGTCAGAAGTCGTTAAGATTCTAAAGAGTTGAGCTTTACCTGTGACAAGGGGCATAGTCTCAGGATTGCTCACAGGAAAAATAGGAGAAGAGATCCGAAGGAATTTGTTTACTTAGAGGGTTGTTAAGGTTTGGAATTCATTGCCACTCTTCCAGTTAAATGAAATTGTTAAAAGGGAACTGGATAATAGTAAAACGATCAAGGGATATGGGGAGAATGAGATTATTGAAAAAAAGGCAATTTAGGAAAACAGGTAACCATAGCACAGACATGATAGGCTCAATGGCCCTCTTTGATGCAGCAAGTTTCTGTTGCTATGGTTGGCTATAGCATAACATACATGGAGTTCTGGGGACTGAGTCTGACATGATTGTATCCAAATGCAATGCTACACCAATTGAACACTCTCCCAGTGAAATAGGAGTACTGCAAAATGACTCAATTTGCAGTATTCCGAAGAAACAAAAAGTTTCCGAACATTTGACTAATGTTCGTATTCGTTACTCCTGGTCTTTGAAGCTCTCTGATGTTTACCCAATGACAATCTGCACTGACCACTGAAGTCTGACGGTGCAGTTCTGTGTCAATACTCCACCTAATTATTCAGTGGTCACTGCAGCAGTTACTCACTATCCAGTGCACATTCAATTGTGTTACTGTCAGCAGTGAGATTCATTATATTGACAAGTTCTCAAGACATGTATTTCCAGGTCTTGTTTAAAAGAGATGGATGAACAGGTTCTTTCTTTGCTAATGAATGAACAAAGTGGGGGGTCCATTCTACATTCACTGCGTACCAGATAAAGATTTATTGTATTTGCTGGGTCAGTACTTTAAAACTACACTTGTAATAACAGTAGATTAAAAGTGCTGAAACACTTGTCAACAACATAGTACAAATAAAGTAAGCTAACTGGAAGACTACAACAACAACAAGATTCCATTTATAGAGCGCCTTTCACGTCAGGAGGACGTCCCAAGGTGCTGTACAGTTGGGTCAGGATCCGAGCAGGGGGGGAATGGTCAGGGTGAGGGGAGGAAAGGGAGGGAGCGAGGAGGGGGTAGAGAGTTGAGAGGGGAGCTAAAGGCACAGTCAAAGAGAAAGGTCTTGAGACCGGCCTTGAAGGAGGAAAGGGAGGAGGCGGCGAAGGCACTGGGGGATAGAGTTCCAGTGCCTAGGGGCTGAGAGGCTGAAGGTCCGGCCACCGAGGGTGGTTGGGGCGGGGGATGTGGAGCAGACCGGAGCCAGAGGAACGGAGGGTACGGGCAGGTAAGTAGGGGGATAGTAGGTCAGAGAGGTAGGAGGGAGCAAGGCCATGAATGGCCTTGTAGGTGAGGATGTTTAAAGTCTCAACGTACCTTTGGATATCTGCCTAGGTAGGTATGAATTTGGATTTGAAACTTTGTATTTTGAGTCACTGACTGGCTCTGGATAAAATTGCTCATTCATGGTTATAGCCGATTGTGGGACATTGCTACGTGCAAGTTGTCTCCTACAAAATAAAGTCAAAACTCTTTCAGAGTAAATCCTGTCACGTCCTCCTGACATGAAAGGCACAATATCAAATGCAAGGATAATTATTATCCCTCACCTCCTTCACCATCCATCTCAAGACTTTCCTCTTTGACCGCACCTTCAGACAGCTTCCTTCCCATTCCCATCCCCTTGACCCCACCACTCTAGCTCAGGTGCAAAACCTTTGAATGTCCAAGGACTTGGGACGTCCTCCCGATGTGAATGGTGCTATATGAATGCTGTTGTTGTTGTTGTTGCTATTGTTGTAGTTATTGTTGTAGTTGTTATTTAGATTTCTTTCCTTGGGTAACTAACTGATTTTTCAGGGGCAGTTTTAAACTTTTAAGTTATGACACTTGGATTTAAAAACTTAAAGCAATCTCAAAGGCCCAGTGGGTAAAGACACAGCAATTGGGCACAGGTTTGAATCCTGCTCTGTGCTGAGTTAGCCTGCAAATCTGTCAAATAAGCAGGGGTGTTACAATTCCCTAGCATAGTTAGGCAGGGGGAAATTAGCCATGATGCCCAGGCCTGATCAAAATTCAGACACTTCTTTGATGGTCCTCATGTGAGATATCGGGTGAGGACAGAATGGGGCTCAGAAGTGAGGCCTCCCACAAATAAGCAGCCGCTGACACTCACTGACATGGCTTACAAGGTAATATTGGTCACTTGGGGAGGAGTTGGAGACCAACTGGAGCACATAGTACTGTACCCAGTAAGATGCAGCACCTTCAGTATAGGAGAAGAGAAAGGAAGAGGTATAGACTCCTGTCCAACGCAAGGTATACATGTATAAAACAAATGCCCATTTCCTCTGAAGACTTTATTGATTGCACTTCTTAGACAGTTTGGAGATTAAGCGCAGGTCCAAATGGACAAGTTAGCAAACCATTGGCACTGTTTGAAAAGATAAGGGAGTTTCCCTTGATATCCTGCACAACAATCCACCAGATAAAATTATTCATTCACTTCATGGACATTTGTGGGACATTACTGTGCGCAAATTGGCTGCCGTGTTAACCTACAAAATACACGGTCACTACACTTTGCAGCAAATCCTGTGAAGTGCTTTAAGATATTTTGATAACAAGATAAGATGCTATATCACATGCAAGGAAATAATTGTGTAAAATGTAAAATAATTGTGGCCAGAGTTAGAAAGCATTTCTCTGTAATGAATAAATCCACTTTGGAGATTTGGGCTGAATTTTCAATGTCCTCTGGCAGGACAAAACACCATCATCCATCCCTGAAAATGGCCTTGCCAAAAGATGCTTAAAAGATCCAGAATGTATCAATTAAAAAGTCACTGTCATCATGAAAGAGGGTTTAACAAATCTGTGTTTTTGTTGTTTGCAGAGAGAGAGAGAGGGCCATGTGATATTTTTCTCACCCTGACACCATGCAAAAGTCTAACAATAAAGTACCTTTTGTTATAATTTGCATCATGTGATTTGCTTCTATACAAACAACCCCCCAAAACACTTTGCCACAGAAATGGTGGCCTGATAAAATGTCCATCCTCTCACAGCTTCAGAATGATGAGTTAGAACTCTATATTCAGTTTTGTGGGAGTCGTGCTTTCATTATCAGTTGCAGCATATTTATTTCACTGGCTGCTATTGCGTGCTATGGTGAAAGATGTCCTGTCAGAAAAGCAAAAATGGGGAATATTATATTGTTCCCTGGACACAGGATTGAAGTGATAAAATGGACATTGTGCTTCACTGCACACCGTGCTGGGCGGAAGGGTTTATACGATATTGGCATTGACTTAACAGAGCTCAGATCTGGGTTTGGGCTCCTTGAGTTGGAAAAGTCAAAAACACTATTGAAATGGTGCAGCTCTCTCTGTCATTACAGGCCTTCACTTTGTATAACTGGCTCACAAGACACACAGGAGTTCAGATGCCATAAATCAACTGCATTCTGCACTGTCATGACTCCTGCTGTTTGACTTTTGTGATCTACGTCTGACCTCCCCTCGCCCACCCGCCTCACAGAATATTAGTATTTTTAAATCTGTTATTGCTTCATCAGTCCATAATTCTGGATGTGCCCGCTCCCTCCTTTCTTCAGGCTCCGGTCTGCTCCATGTCTCCCTCCCGACCCGCCCTACCATTGGTGGCCGGGCTTTCAGCCTCTCTGCCCCCATCCTCTGGAACTCCATCCCACGGTCCCTTCGCCTCGCTTCCTCCCTTGCCTCCTTCAAGGCCGGTCTTAGACCCTTCTCTTCGACTGTACCTTCGGTCTCCCTCTCACCCCTCTGCCTTCCCTCACCCCTACACCACCCCTCCCCCATGCTCGGGCCCCGACGCCTGACTGTTCAGCGCTTTGGGATGTCCTCCCGATGTGAAGGGCGCTCTATAAATGTAATTTTGTTGTTGTTGTTGAACTGTGGTCAAAATAGGACTGAAGTAATAGTAAACACAAAGGAATTCTGACAGTCCATTCATCACTCATGATATGGGGAGCAAAACTGAGATCCACTCACTGCAGGAAAATGTCTCCAAGTGGTATGTATATGTGTAGATTCGACTGTAATATAATATCTTGAATCCTGTAGCTCTCATGTCCTGAATCCTAAATCTTAAATAAAAAATAATAAACCTTGCATTTTGATAAAGCACTTTTCACGTCTTCTCAACGTCTCAAAGCGCTTCACAGAATAGAATGTAAAGTGAACTGACTGTATATTTGTGGGCGAAATGTGGCAGCCAATTACGCACAGCAATGTCCCACAAACAGTCGTGGATTGAAATTACCAATTTATTATTGTGTTTTTTTCTTGAAGGATTATTATCAGGTGCGTGGAGTAAGGAAACTTGCCCAAGGTTTCACCCTGCTGGGAATTGAGTCCAGGTCTCTCACTTGCAAGGCGAATGCTCTAACACTGAGCTACAGGACTCCAAATCTTCCAAATAAATTGATGCTTGGCCTCTGTTGCTACATTGTCAAACCACTGCGTCTTTCTTATGTCTTCACCCATATCCCTAATACCCCTCCTATCTAATTTATATGTCTGTGCCTGTTATTTTCTGATCCCTTCATCTCTAATGTCTTGATTCCTGCATCTATAGTAGCTAAAGTATTTATCGAAGAAGTGGGTACAGTTTGTCTGTGACATTAATATTTTATACATGTACTTACGTCTCTGCTTTTTGCCAATATCCAACTAGGTCAACTCATGTCATAAAATAAGAAAATTAAAAAAAACACGTGGGTCACTGCTATGCCCTGACTTATACGACAGGCAGGTGCGTTGACAGGCATACACATGCTAATAATCGGCACTCTGCAAAATTACCTCAGAGAGAGACCAGAAAGAGATCTACTTCAAGGATTCCCAAGGGAAACCATCACATATCCTGAGTGCTTTGCCATTTGAACTGGTTATATCTGGACTAGCAGAATGGTAAAGAGAACACGCCTTCTATTGTTGTCCTGAGTAACCTTGGAAAAAAGTCTTTAAATCAGTTTATTTTAAAAGACATCTTCACAGTATTTATAATTCATCTTCATGGAGATCATAGGAAAGCAAGTTCATCGCTAGATAAGAACCACCCTGCTCCTGGTGCTAAGGGTAATGTATTATTCATGCGCTCCTCGTGGCATTAACGCTAATATTATTTATGTGTTTTAATGAGATAATCATGTATGATTGATAGGCAAAATTAATTGGAGATAAATCTGATGTAAACAAATTCCTGATGTAAAGAAACCCTTATCAGTTTGATCAGAGCTTGGTAATCTATCAGCATTTTGTATGCCGAAGGATATTAACAAAGAAATCCACTCTGACCTATTTCACATAGCCCTATAGAGCGGAACAAAAAGTGATATATGATGTGCATTTCTCATCCCTACGCTGTATTTCTGAGCGTGTAGATTTTAGTATCTTGGTAATTTGCTTTTCTCAAACAGAAAGAACCAACACATTATGATGCTTCTTCAGCATTTTATGAGGCCAGGGAACCATGAAATGGTTTAAAGGACAATACTGGTCCCATTTCACCTGCTCAGCTACTCTGAATCACGTTCCTCCAAGTGTGTGTCTCTCTGCAGTTTTCTAGGCTAGTCAGCAAGTGCATCGCTGAACTGAAATTCAGGGATATCAACTTATTGTGAAATTAGTTCTGCACCACAAGCACACCATCCTCACATAATTTTAACCAAAGATACAATTGTGAAAACCATTTTAGAAAAAGGCTTCACTGCAGTAGATGTCATCTTTAATTCTATGGAACAGTGTGTTCCCTAATACACTGATTACTATTTGTTTCAATATAATTCATCAAGAAAATTTTTCTGCTTATGGTGTATAACGAAAGAGCTGGAAAAATTTATGACGCTGATTGCATAGTAAGTGTATTTTTTAAAACAACTGCAAAATTTAGTTGTTTTAAAAAAACTTTTCTATGATAGGTCATAGAACTGAAACGTTAACTCATTTTCCTCTCTCCATGAACAACAACAACAACAAGATTCCATTTATTGAGCGCCTTTCACGTCGGGAGGACGTCCCAAGGCGCTGTACAGTTGGGTCAGGACCCGAGCAGGGGGGAAATGGTCAAGGTGAGGGGAGGGAAGGGAGGGAGCGAGGAGGGGGTAGAGAGTCGAGAGGGGAGCTGAAGGCACGGTCAAAGAGAAAGGTCTTGAGACCGGCCTTGAAGGAGGAAAGGGAGGAGGCGGCGAAGGCACTGGGGAATAGAGTTCCAGAGCCTAGGGGCTGAGAGGCTGAAGGCCGGCACCGATGGTAGGGCGGTTGGGGCGGGGGATGTGGAGCAGACTGGAGCCAGAGAAGGAGGGTACGGGCAGGTAGGTAGGGGAATAGTAGGTCGGAGAGGTAGGAGGGAGCAAGGCCGTGAATGGCCTTGTAGGTGAGGGTGAGGATCTTGAATTCGATCCTCTGGGGGATGGGGAGCCAGTGGAGGCGAGCGAGGGTGGGAGTGATGTGGTCCCGAAGCCTGGTGCGGGACAGTACACGAGCTGCAGAGTTCTGAATGACCTGCAGCTTGTGGAGGGAGGTGCCGGGAAGGCCGGCGAGGAGAGAGTTCCCATAGTCCAGCCTTGAGGTGATAAAGGCGTGGACCAGTGTTTCAGCAGCGTGAGGGGTGAGGTAGTCCCGTAGTCTGGCGACATTCCGGAGGTGATGGAAGGCGGTGCCAGTTGTGGTGCGGATGTGAGGGAGAAAGGACAGCTCAGGGTCGAACAGAACCCCGAGGTTCCTGATGGCTTTGAGAGGTGGAGAGTGCAGCCTTGGATGCTGATGCTGTCAGCGCCAGAGGTGCGGAGGCGCTGACGTGAGCCAATCAGGAGGGCCTCAGTTTACGCACGTTGAGCTGAAGACAGGCAGGTGTCAGGACATCGGTGGTCGTGGAGTTGAGGGTAGAGGAGGAAAGGTAGAGTTGGGTGTCATCCGCATACATGTGGAAGTTAACCCCATGTCTGCAGATGATGTCACCAAGGGAGAGTATATAGAGGGTGAAGAGGAGGGGACCGAGGACAGAGCCTTGAGGGACACGGAGGAAAAACCATTTGTGGAGAAATAAATGCTGCCTGACCTGTTGCGTATTCCCAGCGACTTCTGTGTTTATACCAGATTTTCAGCATCTGCAGTTCTTCACCTTTTGCAAAGTGTAGACTCGCTAAGTAAACTATTATTTAAACTTTAAGCAGAGAATATCAATCCTTTGTCACAAAGGAGGTGGGAATGAGCTGCAACGTGGTGTGGGATTGCTGTCACATAGCAGGAAAACAAATAAAATAAGGAAGTTGGTTCTTTTTTAAGTACTGCGGGAAAAAAGCTACCAACTCAAGACTGAGTTGAAGAATTTTCCACAATCTTAAATTTTAAGGCAAAATGGTCCTACAGGCTAAGATGAGGAGGGATTTCAGATCTCTGGTGCCATAACCATGACAGTTGATCACCAAGTATGCAGTATGAAATCAATTTAATGGTTAAGAGAGTAACTCAATTAACAACAACAACAAAATTATATTTGTAAAGCGCTTTTCACATCGGGAGGACGTCCTCAAGGCGCTGAATTAACTTTCAGTCCAGGCTGATGGTAAAAGCAACAGATACTGGGTGCAATTTTCTGCTGTTCATTAAACCTGCCAACCTTTGTGAGATGGACAGTTCATAGAATCATTGAGTCCTACTGAACAGAAGGAGGCCATTCGACCCATCATGCCTGTGCTGGCTCTTTGAAAGAGCTAGCCAACTAGTCCCGCTCTTTCCCCATAGCCTTGCAATTTTTTTCTTTCAAATACATATTCAATTCCCTTTTGAATGTTATTGTTGAATGTTTTCCACCACCCTCGCCGGCAGTGCATTTTGGATCGTAACAGCTCTCTGTGTGTGTAAAAACATCTCCTTATCTTCCCTCTGGTTACTTTGCCAGAATTTCTGAATTCTAAAGGCACTCCACCAAGGTTAGTGAATCACGAAAGTTCCCCTCATTGTCTCTGGATAAGAAAATAGATTGTCAAGCATTTTGGCTCCTCACCCCTCCCCTCCTGAGGAAATATCCAACCTGTATCAGAGCAGCTCCTTGCTCCTCTGCCACTCCTGTCAGGTCCTGCAGACACTGAAAGGAAGTGTCACAGATGATGGCAGATGATCACCAACTGGTACATGTATTGCCTTGGTGTTGACTGTAAAGACAGGTGGGATTGTGTGAGGCAAGATGTGACTTACCAGTGTGCTCCTCTCCACTCCAGCGATGTCACCCACAAGCGATCGAGCCAGCTCACTTAACGGAGAAACAGTCTTGACCTCTGCTCCTAAAATGCAACAATTATAACTTACAAACTACAATACATGTCTATAGGTAGCACAAGTCGGGTCGTTTGATTAGGAGGAGTTATATCACCCGCAACATTTTCCCTCAAATTTTTCCCTCTTCTCGTCTAAGAATGTATCAACTTCTGGTTGCTGGTCAAGAGGTCTAATTTCTATTGACCTGTGGAATCCCGCTCTGAACCACATTGTGTCTGAGCGGAGTTCCGCTATTCGGAGTGACATCTTTCCAGTTACGAGATGGAGTTCTGTTTCCTTGACTCGAGATTCATTATGAAGGAATCCCATTGAGAAATACTGTAAGTTGGATCCAAATACTCCATTAAGTAAAATTAAATGATCTGAACTTTATTCACTGTTTCAGTCACAATGTGTTATTAAACACAAGTGGCAATAATTGCTTGATTATACTGAATCCAATTAGCAAATTTTTTGGGTTGAATGATATTACAGTCATTAATCTTTTACTCCTTGTTTTATCCCCTTACCCTTTTTTCTCTGAACAACATGAACAACAAGATTACATTTCTATAGCGCCTCAGTCTTCCTGGGATCACATCTGCTGGCAGCCAAGGGCAAACACAGGAGTTTAGAGAGATCTGGTTGCATATTATTTTATAGTTGTAGCTGGGATCGGAACAGGAGTGGGAGTCAGAGCCGGAATGTCAAGATTTTGAACTGGAACCAAATGGGTATCTGAGGAATAAAGATTGTCACAGTCTGCAGTGAATGAAAGGCCATGTAATATTACTCGGGGTGGGGGTTTACAGGGTCTGGGAATTCTCCTGCCAGTAGTCCTACACCTCACTTAACAAACCCTTCTGTAAGTGATAGCCAATGTTGGCAAGTTGTTCAGCATCACTGCCAAGCTTCATTCTGCCTCCAGATGACCTCACCACACATCTATTATAATGTAGAAAAATGCAAGCCAATACAATTTGGGTGAAAGAATGAGGAAAACATACATTAAATGTTTTTTTTTAAAAAGGAGAGCAGAGAAATGAAGGGGTTATTAAACATGAATCATTAAACTTGGGAGAGTAAGACGATGAAGCTATGATAAAAGCTAATGGGGGATTAGATTTTAGAAAATAGGGCATTACATTTAAAAGCAAACGGGCAATACTGAACTTGTAGAAGTCAATTGGTTAGGCTGCAGTCATAGAATTGTGTCTATGTCCAGAGAGGATACAGAGGAGATTCACTAAAATAATAGTGAAGGGATACTTTACTTGGGAGGAGAGACTAGAGAAACTGGGGCTCTTTTCACTAGAAGAGAGAATGTTGAAGGGAGACTAGATAGAGGCGATCAAAATTATGAGGGTCTTTTGACGAGATAGATAGGAAGAAACTACTTCCACTGGTTAATGAGTCAGGAACAAGACCATCAATTTAAGATCAGGAGAATTTGTTTTACTCAGAGGGTTAATAGCACATGGAATGCCCCAACAATAAAGCAGAATCCATAGTAGCTTTTAATAAGGAAAATTTTAATATGCTATTTAAATGAGGGAAAATGCAGGGGACTGGGATCAAATAGATAGTTCTTACAGAGATCAAGTATAGACATATTCAGTTGAATAGTCTCCAACCATGTTGAAAAATTCAGATTTGAAGAGACGTCACTCTTTGGGGATTAAGAGCAGGGAAAACTGGTCAGCTTTTTCTCCATCTCCCTAGTTCAGAGAATTGAAGCAATTGCAGCCTCAGGTGATATCTGCTAACGCAGCATGGAATAGCAGCCCAATTCTAACTGAGCTGCAGTACTGATAAACTCTAATCGCAGGCAGTGCGATCAGCCAGCGAAAAACACAACTGGCTTTATACCAAACCATTGTGCTGACACTGAGCAAGTGGAAAATTTATTTTCAATTTGCCCCAAAGGGAAAGGGATTGCCACACTTACTGTCAGTGTAATAATCATGGTATTGCATGTAGTCCTTTTCAACCTGTTGTTTCGATTGCAGTGCAAAGCATTTTAGTGTATGCATCAGGAGCAGAAAGAGACCATTTTCAAAAATTTGCCCTTTTCCAAAAAATTATTAAAGCTGGGCAGATTTTTAATCCCAATGTCAAGCCCTTTTGTTGTATCTCTGTAATACCACTACTCTGCAAGTCTTTGTTTATCTTTAAGATATCCTTATTGACTCAACTTCTTCAGATTCTGAGACAGGAGCTCCATGTGAAGAAAAGCTTCCTGATCTCAGTTCTAATTACTTTGACTCTGACATCAAGGCTCTGTCCCCTTGTAATAGATCCATCTACCAAATGGGTAACTCTTCCTCTGGTGCCCTCAAGAATGTACATAGGGGTACAATCTCTCCTGTCCCATCACCAATCCCATGTCCGCCTTTTCCCTTTAACAATTATAACCCTATCATTCTTCACCTCGTAAAGAACGTTCTCCCTTCGACAAACACCACATCTCCTAACCCATTTTGGCTTCACTTGCTTCCTTTGCTCATTCTGACTGTATGTAAAATGGGTGCATCAAATGATGATAATAAAAGTGATATAGGGAGTTTTTCACAGTGGACTGGCTAACAGTTCTCCTAATTGATCATTCACTTCATGGTTGTTGTGTGGGATCTCGTTGCACACAAACTGGACTCTTTATTTAATAAATAAAACTAATCATCATCATGCTTACATTTGATATGGCGCTGATCACATCATCGAGAGGAGAGGGCTCAAAGTTTTTCACAGAATTTTACTTGAACGTAGTTCCCCATAAAGCTCTTTGCGATGTTTTGACATTGTATCAATTGCAATGATTATTATTCTTAGACTGAGATTGGGATTGAGGCCAATGCCCAATTTACACAGAGAAACACTGTCAAGTACATTATAGAGAACAATTTAAAGTTAGGTTGTCTCAGTGAAAAGTTCAGCATACTTCTTTTCTTTCATAATTAATACCTGAACCATTTCCTGGCACAATAGCAATGGAATTGTTTGACACAGGACTATGAACTTCTCAGGTACTGCAAATGGAGGATTTTATCTCTGAGATTGAGGTTAGTGCTGCTGGGGCTTTACAAATAGAATTGTGCTGCTGGATTTAAAGTAATCATCCCTAGTGTGCTGATATAGGGCGCTGTGGCACTGTGTTTCATTGGTATCACAAAACTAGCTGATTTTGTCAGATATGTTGCCTTCTTCTTATCATATGCATATGAGGGAGAATGGACTAGAGAGGTGAGGAGCAAGACTAGAGAGAGGAGATTCGGAGGGGTGGAGATTCATGTGAAGTATAAACACTGACACAGACTAGTTGGGTTGTTTTCGTGCTGTAGATCTTATGTAATTCTATGTAAAATATGAGTCTGAGGAGCCTGGATTGATTTACCTTGGATTTTCTTCCTCCCTCCTTATCTCCTTGGTTTAGCTCCTCCTCCAGATCAGTACTATAGTTCTCAAACAAAACACTTATTGGTGACCGCAGTATGATTTCTTGGTAATTTGCATTACTTCCCTACTTCTCGAGTCAGGCGGAGCGCAGGGAAAGACGGAGAAGGAGAGAGCACAAACATGACTGATCAGCCACCTGCCCTGGGAGCTGTAGTCCTGGTCAGGTATGCTCGCATTGTGGAGTCCTTACAGTTCCAGTCCACCGCAATGGCTCAACACGTGTTCGAACTACAAATAATAATATAATAATAATCCTTGCATTTGATATAGCGCTTTTCACGTCGGCAGGACGTCCCAAAGCACTTCACAGAACACACTGTAAAGTGAATTGACTGTATATTTGTGGGCGAACGCGGCAGCCAATTGCGCACAGCAATGTCCCACAGTTGTAGATCGAAAATGACCAATTTATTATTGTTTCTGGTTTTGGAGGGATTATTATTAGGCGTGTGGAGTAAGGAAACTTGCCCAAGGTTTCGCCCTGCCTGGAATTGAACTCAGGTCTCTCGCTTGCAAATGCGAGTGCTCTAACCACTGAGCTACAGGACTCCACACACACAAACAACCCCTCCACCAAAACCACAAAGCCTCATATGACCACAGTTGAGAAATGCTGCTGTAGATCCTGTTGTCAGATCAGAAATGTTTGGGGAAGTGGACTCCATAGTTACAAACCCAACATTGAATTGAGCTCCAACCACACTTCATTTATCAATAATACACTCTCTCGTACTTTCCTTGTCACTTCGCTCACTGCTTATTTTTTTTAACTTGTATCCTCCTTTGAAGACAGTAACTCTCGCTAGTGTGTGATTCCAAAGGTCTAACATTTTATTCAAATGACGGCTCCTCAACAATGCAGCACAACCTAGCACTGCATTAGACTAAAGGGATTGACCTTCTGGTTTAGAGACGAGAGTGCTACCAATTGAATCAGTCTGATATCCATGATTGAATGAATAAAGGTTAGTAGGCTTTTGATCCCATCATTGTTTTGGGTGCTCTCTGAGGTCTCATTCATGGCAAGGTGTGAACAAACTATTCAGTGCACAGTGTTTACTGAAACAGTACATCTGGTGTCAAAGTTGGCTGTGTCTCCCTTACTCGAGTATTGTGAGATGTGAAACCTGCCTGAAAAGAGTGGTTAACCGTAAGGGGGAACAAAGGATAAACCCACAGCAAGCCACAGCAGAGAGAGAAAGAGAGAGAAAAGAGAGGAAAAGTAAAGCAGCCTGTGACAAAGAAAGTCTGTGTTTCAAAGAGAACTACGGATGAAATTATATTTGAAATTACTGGCAACTCCTTGTATTTTGTTTCCTTTTATCTTTTAGTTAACCCTTTACACTCTATGCGGCATATATAATATTTTAGCTTTTAAGTGATGTATTAATTACAATAAATTGCTGATAACTTGTTACTCCCAGGGCAAAGTACTCTGGGGGGAGTTATCAGGAGTGGTGAGTCAGCCATAGGAACATAAGAATAGGAGGAGTCCGTTCTCTTTGACCGTGCCTTCAGCTCCCCTCTCGACTCTCTACCCCCTCCTCGCTCCCTCCCTTCCCTCCCCTCCCCTCACCCTGACCATTTCCCCCCTGCTCGGGTCCTGACCCAACTGTCCAGCGCCTTGGGACGTCCTCCCGACGTGAAAGGCGCTCTATAAATGAAATCTTGTTGTTGTTGTTGTTCAGTCCTTCAAGCCTGTTCCGCCATTTAATTAGAACACGGCTGATCTGTACCTCAACCAATCCTTTCAATTCCAATTTCCCGCTTTCTCTCCATAATACCCTGACCTACCTAAAATCTATCAACCTCACTCTTGAAGGTGTGGATGGATCTAGCATCCACACCTTTTTGGTCGGGAAGAGAATTCCAGATTTCTACCACTCTTTGAGTGAAAAATGCTTCCTGATTTCACTCTTAAATAGCCTGGTTCTAATTTTAAGACTATGCCCCTTGTTTTGGATTCAACCACCACAGGAAATACTTCACTCTATCTACCCTATCAAATCCCTTCATCATCTTATATACCTCAATCAAATCACCCCTCAACCTTCTAAACTCAAGGGAATACAATCCAAGTTTACGCAGCCTTTCCTCGTAACTTAACCCTTTAAGGCCTGGTAACATTCTGGTGAACCTGCACTGTATCCCCTCCAGGGCCCATATATCTTTCCTGAGGTGTGGTGCCCAAAACTGAACACAGTCTCCAGATGGGGTCTGACCAACGCTCTCTATGGCTGAAGCATCAATACTTCCCTTTTGTATTCCAGGTCTTTTGAGATAAAGACCAACATTCCATTCACCTTTTTGATTACCTTTTGCACCCGGGAACTAGTTTTTAGTGATTTGTGGATATGGACACCCAAATCTCTTTGCTCCTCCACAGCTCTTTATTTCTCCCCATTAAGAAAATATTCTGCTTCATCCTTTTTTGTTTCATAGTGGATGACCTCACACTTCCCTACATTGAACTCCATCTGCCACAGTTTTGCCCACTCACTTATTCTGTCTAAGTCCCTTTGTAACTTCCTACTCCCGTCTACACAACTTTCTGAGCCTTCCAGTTTAGTATCATCTACAAACTTGGATGTAAAACTTTCTAGTCTTTCATCCGAGTCATTTATATATATGGCAAACAACTGGGGTCTCAGTACAGACTCCTGGTGTACACCATTTGTCATGTCCCGCCAAGCAGAGAACATTCCCTTTATCCTTACCTCTGTTTCCTGCCTCCCAACCAATTACCAAGCCACGTCACAAGGTTACCTCCAACTCCATGGGCTTCCATTTTTGTTAAGAATCTTTTGTAAATAATAACAATAATAATCCTTGCATTTGATATAGCGTTTTTCACGTCTTTCAGATATCTCAAAGCACTTCACGGAATGTACTGCAAAGTGTTTTGACTGAATATTTGTGGGCAAAACTCAGCAGCCTATTAGTGGGGAATGTTTTGCCCTGGGGGAATGTGGATTCTTACCCTCCCAACAAACAAAACAACACAACAATAATAATAATAATCCTTGCATTTGATATAGCACTTTTCACGTCGGGAGGACGTCCCAAAGCGCTTCACAGAACACACTGTAAAGTGAATTGACTGTATATTTGTGGGCGAACGCGGCAGCCAATTGCGCACAGCAATGTCCCACAAACAGTTGTAGATTGAAAATGACCAATTTATTATTATTTTTGGTTTTGGAGGGATTATTATTAGGCGTGTGGAGTAAGGAAACTTGCCCAAGGATTCGCCCTGCCTGGAATTAAACTCAGGTCTCTCGCTTGCAAAGCGAGTGCTCTAACCGCTGAGCTACAGGACTCCATCTTGCATTTATATAGTGCCCTTCATGCAGGGTTGTGTTGCAGAGCACTTGACAGTGGCAGAGCACAATGTTGAGCCAGAGAGAGGGGCAATTCGAAGTGTAGTAACACTTGGTCAAAGAGGAAGATCTTCAGGCGCTACCTGAAGATGGGGAAGCAGGAAGAATGAATGAGTTCCTCCCTCGCCCTCACCACTCCACCATCGGAGGCCGTGCTTTCAGCCACTACACCCCAAAGTTCTGGAACTCCCTCCCACAATCCCTCTGCCTTGTCCCCCTCCTCCCCACTTTCAAATCCCGCCTAAAGACCATCCTTTTTGATCGTGCTTTCGGTCACCTATCCTCTCCCTCTCCCCCGGCTCAGGGTCAGACTCCATCATTGTCAAGCTCTCCGGGATGCTGCCCCACATGAAGGGTGC
The DNA here is from genome assembly GCF_018977255.1 of Callorhinchus milii. NCBI lineage: Eukaryota > Metazoa > Chordata > Chondrichthyes > Chimaeriformes > Callorhinchidae > Callorhinchus > Callorhinchus milii. The sequence goes on along the minus strand of NW_024704742.1, from coordinate 81,214,297 downwards.
TATATAAATGCAAGTTGTTGTTGAAAATCAGGTCCCACCACTACTGCCACATACTGGCCATCTACACAGACCTAGTGAAATACAAAGTAATTCTTTAAACTTCACAAATGCTGCTCCAATTGAAATTATGCAATCCAACACAGGTCCAAATGTGCCCCATCACCTTCAGTTTGTATGTCTTACTGTGTAGTGCCTTATGCCCAGGCCATAGAGGGAGCAAATAGTGTTATTGGTATTGTGTTGATGCCATGCACTAACAATAACATAGCTTTCTCCAATGTCAATTATATCCAGATCCTGTGAATTACCTAATCTGGTGTGCCTGAACTCTACCAAAAACCTTTGCCAATATTCTTACACAGATGAAACCAATCTCCTGGTCATTTCTACATCAAAGATGAAAGTAATAAGAAAACAAAAGAGCATTGTAATTGCTCACACTGCTGTGAATTTAATAAGTAGAGTTCATGTTTGATGTGCCTAAACATTTTCCGCAAACTGAATAACATTGTCTAAATTTAATTTTCCCCATTTGTTTGAATCTGACTGTTGCACAATTGCATCCTCCTGTTTTAGCACTGCACGGGGGAGGAGAGAATACTTTGATGTTTGTGCTTCCAAGTAGCACAGAAACAAGATTGGAACAGTATTGAAACACTGGAACATTGCAACATATTTAAGAGGAAACTTAATGCATATATGAGGGAGAAGGGAATAGAGAGGTATAGGAGAGAGGAATTGGAGGGATACAGGGTTGTGTGGTGTATAAACAACAGAAGGAATGTTGGGCCAAACAGCCTGTTTCCTGATCAGGTCACTCCTTAATCCCAATGGATTGTATGGAATTCTATGTAATTCCATACAATCCATTGCGATTAAGGAGTGACCTGAACTGATCTCATGATTACAAAGGGTTAATTATTACTGGTCAGCGAATCAGTATCAAGATTACACAAATTTAATATGATCAAAAAAAATGGACGAGATTAGAAAAATAATTCCTTGTGCAGCGGGGAGGTTGGAATGTAATGCTCTCTGCCACAAACCAAGAGTTGAAGCAAAGTCCATACATCTTTTTTGAAAAATAATTAGATGACTGAGAAAGAGGAATATTAAAGATTTGGTGAGCGAGCAAATGAATGGGACTAGATTAGGTGCTATGTAATGTGGAGTCCTGTAGCTCATTGATTAAATACTCCCCTCACAAGCGAGAGGACCTATGTTCGATTCCTGGCCGGGCAAAACTCCGGACAAGTTTCGTTACTCTACAGGCCTCTGCTTATCTAGCAGTGAGTAAGAACCCATTTTTTAGTTGATTGGTGGATTGCTTTCATAGTGAATGACCTCATTAAATCCCTTCAAAAAATAAATAAAATCAATAATAATTTTGGCAATCAATCCACGATTGTTTGTGGGGCACTGCTGTGTGCAATTGTCGAGGGACAAACAGGAGGCTGGAGCCAGCCAAGTGTAGTCAGCAGGTGGTGAACTGGGAGATAAGCAGATCAGATAGATAGGGAGGTGAGGTGCAAGGAGGTGCAACCCAAACCCCCCATCCGCGCCTTTGTCACTTCCGCACTGGACTATTCCAATGTCCTCCCCCACCTGCTGCGACTGCTCGGCTGGCTCTGGCCTCCTGTTCATCCCGTGTCCCCTCCGCTCCACCATCGGTGGCCATGCCTTCAGCCACTACTCCTCAAAACTCTAGAACTCTTTCCCTCAATCCCTCCACCTTGCTCTCTCCCTCCCCACTTTCAAATCCTGCCTAAAGACCTTCCTTGTTGATTGTGCTTTTTGATTGATTGTCACCTCCCCCCTCCCTCTCCCCCTGGCTTGGGGTCAGACTGTGCCACTGTCAAGCGCTCTGGGATGCGTGAAGGGTGCGATATAAATCAAGTTGATGTTGGAGGTGTGAAGGCATTTAGGGATTTGAAAATGAGTGAGAGGATCTTGAAATCGATCCATTCGGTAATTGGGAGCCAGTGAAGCTTGGAAAGACTGGTGTGATGGGGGTCTGGAATTTTCTGTGGGATCATATCACAAACTGGATGATGCACCCCAGAATTTGTTGAGAAACATTGTACGTTTTACTCCAGTATTTGATTAAGCAGATGACTGAAGGGGCATGCAGTAGATTCTGAGCTTTAAAAAGGTGTTTGACATGGTGGGAAATAGAGTGGTTGCATAAACCAACCTGCATGATATTAAAGGCAAAGTGGTGTCATGAATATGGGATTGATTGATGGATAGAAACAGTGAGCACGAGCAAATGTATGTTTCTCAAACTAGCATGCGGAGCACTAGTGATCTTGTCTTCCATATACAAGAGTGACTTGAACATGTGCAAGGAGGTAATAATCTGAAAATGTGGAAACCTTACTACATCAAGGGCACAGCAATTGTGCAGATGGACTTTGGAGATTATAAAGCAGCAATAACTTGCATTTATAAGGTGTGCTTCATGTGGGATAATGTCTCAGGGCACTTAACAGAAATGGAGCTTGATACCGAGCTGGAGAGAGGGGGGATCAATTGAAGAAGATCTTCAGGTGTGATCTGAAGATGGGCAAATAAGGGGTAAAATGGAGGGATTGAGGCAGAGTTGTAGAACTGCGGGTCATGGTGGCTGAAAGCATAGCAGTCAGTGGTGGAGGGGGTAGAGGAGTACGTGTGAGCAGGTCGAAGAGGTAGAGAGATGTTAGGGCATGATATTATTTGTACGCGAGTATGAGGATCTTGAAATCAATCCAATCTGCAATAGGGAGCCAGTGGAGCTTGGCAAGGCCTGGGGTGATGAGATTGTTTCACGTACCAGTACATTTCTTATATTTGGATTCAGTATATGAAATCCCATCAGTAATTGGATTGTTTTAAAAATCAATCAGTTCCAATTCTGAGTTTTTAAAAATTCTCAGCTAGGAATAAAGGAGATGACTTTGGACTGTTGTGCTGGATCGATGAACATTCAATATCCCAACACAGCCTCCACAAAACTGTATACCCCTTAATTAATAAAGAATAAAGAGAGAAATGGTGTAAAGATGCTTAATGGAGGCTTGAGAAAAAAGGTTTCATTCTCCCGCTTCTTTAACATTTTTTTCTTCCAGAACTAAATTGCTCATGCCAGACTATTGCTGAACCAAGTCAGCAGGAACAGAGTTCAAGAGTGCAAGTAAATAAATCTCGGACTTACTGCTATTTATTCTCAATGGGTCAAGTACTGGTAGCCCCCAAGGATGTTCAGGGTTATAGTGTGCCAGTTCACAAGGTGAGGTCTAGATTGTTGTATTTCCCAATTGGAAACTGAGTCACACAAATGAAGACCCCTTCCTGTGTAGAAATCACATGTGTGTCTTGCTGACCAGTGGGAATTCTGTTCCGACCCAATCAACTTCTGATGGTCATTTTTTTCATGATTCCTTAGTAAGGAATTCCCATTCAGGAATACTGCACGTTACACTCCAAGGTTGCTAATCTCAACCATGTGGCGAGACAGCAAGTGGAATCCAGCAGCTTCACACAGGAATAATAATAATGTCTAGAAGACGTGAAAAGCACTATATCAAATACAAGGGCTTTTATTATTAATCCTTGCATTTGATATAGTGCTTCATCACGTCTTCGAGATGTCTCAAAGTGCTTCATAGAATATACTGTAAAGTGAATTGACTGTATATTTTGTGGATGAAAAGCGGCAGCCAATTGCGCACAGCAGTGTCACACAAATAGTCGTGGGTTAATTGACCAATTTTTTTTTTAAGGAATTATTATCCCTGGAAAAGCACTCCGTCAATCAACTAACAACTGGTTTCCTACTTATTGCTAGGTGAACAGAGGCATGTGGAGTAAGGAAACTTGCCTAACATTTTGCCCTGTCGGGAATCAAACTCAGGCCTCTCGCTTGCAAGGCAAGTGCTCTAACCACTGAGCTACAGAAACTGGGGAACCTCAGAGCAAAAGTCACCCAGAGGAACCCAACTCCCAATGGGGCCAATTATGAAACAACCCTGCCAGACCTTGAGAGAGGTCTCTGGACTTGACCTGTTTCGGCAGAGTTATGGAAAAGGAAAGATTGGAATGAATTCCAAACACACAGACTCAGAGAATTTATTTCCTCCGTGGGATTTTCAGTGTTTTTCCTCTGTCTGAAAACAATTATGAGGCACTGAAGTGTTAAACGGATACTTTCTCTCTGACAACGTTTGGAAAGTCTTTCTTGTTGATAAAGTATGCAGGACAAGGCTGCAATTCATGTCGAGATCTGACATTAAACTATGGTCTAATGTGTGGAGATTCCAATAGTGGGAGAGCATTGTATTTATGTAGTGCCCTTCACATAGAATATTTTCTTGAAGCGCTTTACAGTGGACGATGGACACCAAGTACGGAGGAGGGGAGAGGGAGGGGGAGATGACCATAGGTGTAATTGAAGAGGTAGGTTTTCAGGTGAGACTTGAAGACTGATAAGGATGGTGGGGTGGGTGCAAACAGATCGGTAGAGGGAGGGAGTTCCAGAAGTTAGCTTAGAATCGTACATTTGGGAGTAAACAACACCTCTTCCTCCCTGATTTCAGCACAATATTTAGTCCGAAGCCTCTTTTCAAAATGCTTTTGTCGCCATTTTGGATTTCTGTACCCAATTCTGTTTCTCAACCCGGAGCAAGCATTTGAGCACTGCTTTCCAGACAGTGGATCAGTTAATCTGACAGCCTATTTTCAGGTGCACTGAAACGTGTTGGCAGTCATCAGAAATGGCGCAAATAACATTGGATCTTTGGACCCCAATCATTGTATCCAAGTGAGGTGTCAAAGAATCGGAACTAAATGGTAATACAAAATGGTGGCACAAAATATTTCAATCAAGACTTTAGACCAAACCTCGGTGCTAAAGTTTGGGAGGGTTGCCTCCCAATTCTGTCATTAGCTCAACAGGCTTAGATCCCAATTTTTGACCAGTTAATAAACTGTTTCCTAATTAAGGGATAGAATGTGTTTAGGAATATCACAATTTTACCTCCACAATATTAGAAGGATGACAAATGTGGCATGTGATATTATCACTGGGGTTGGAGAGGAAAGGGATTCACGCTGAGGCAAATGGTAACTATTGACGGCTCTGCATTTTCAGTCAATAGGATAATTATTCACATCACAGAACATTCTGCTAGGTGAATGTTCAGGCAATGGGTGTAAGTGCTAGTTCCCAGAATACTGGTATAGATCTATTTTCTTCACTTCAATTAATAATTGCATTTGATATAGTCCTTCAGTTGTCTTAAAGTATTTCACAGAATATTTGTAAAGTGGATTGACTGTGTACTTAGTGGGCGAAACGTGGCAGCAAATTGTGCACAGCAGTATCCCATAAACAGTCCTGGAGTACTGTAGCACAGTGGTTGAAGTCCTGAAGCTCAATGGTTAGAGCATTCGCCTTGGAAGTGAGAGACCTGGGTTCGATTGCCGGCAGGGCGAAACCTTGGGCAAGTTTCCTTACTCCACACTCCTGATAATAATTCCTCAAAAAAAAAAATAATTTGGTCACTCAATGCACAACTGTTTGTGGGACACTGCTGTGCACAATTGGCTGCTGTGTTTTGCCCACAAATATATAGTCAATTCATTTTACACTATATTCTGTGAAGCACTTTGAGACATCCAGAAGATGTGAAAAGCGCTATATCAAATGCAAGGATTATTATATTATATAAACAGTCGTGGATTGAGTGGTGCAATTCCTTTTTGAGGGATTATAACCTCCAGAAAATGATCTCCCCATTAGCCAACAACCAGGTTCCTACTTACTGCTAGGTAAACCGAATCTTATGCAGTAAGGAAACTTTCCTCAGGTTTCACCCCGCCAGGGAATCAAACCCGGGTCCTCTCCATTGTGAGACGAGAGCACTAACTGCTCGCTAAGGTACTCCATGATAATTGAGATATTTAAGATAGATTAAGAGAATTAAGATAGTATCCAAAGTATCAGCCCTTGAATGCAAGTCCAATGCTGGCTTGGGGAACATTGGCCTAGATAATGTAACTTCATAACTCGGTGTCTGCCCCAATTTCCAGAATCACTGCCAGTTGCTTTAGTCTGAATCCATCTCCAACATACAAGTGTTGTTTTTGAAACAAAGTGCCCAGAACTGGGCGGATTGTTCTAACAAATGTGGCCTTCTCAATGAATTTCACAGGACTAAAATTACCTTGATATTTATACCAGAACTTCTACTTAATTTAGTAAGCTTCACATCGACCGGAGACCTCCACTGAATGGCCAATAATCACACCCGATTCCTTTTCCTTTCCTTTTCCACCTTTGCTAATGGACACCCATTCATCATGTACTTGAGTTTTATAGTTCCTGCTCCAATAATCTTTATATTTATTCACACTGAAAGCCCATTAACTACAGAATACTGACAAACTGGGATTTCTCTCTTTTTCGTTCAAGTAATGTATGTATATGTACAGTGGAATTTTACACCAATATTTGAAGCATAACCCAAATCTTAATTGCCTCAAAGAATTCTAGTAGATTTGTGGGACGTAGTCTATGACATCTAAATCCTTGATGATGACTTACAATTTATTACTGGGTCCTTTATGCCCTGGCATCGCCCTACCTCCCCAACCTGCTTACTCCCCAACCCATAACCTACTGCCTCCTCTCAACTGGCTCCAGCCTTCTGCATGTCCCTCGTGCACTCAATTCCACCAATGGTGGCCGCTCTTTCAGCCACTAGGCTCCAAAACTCTGGAGCACTCTTCCTCTATCCCTCCACCTTGCCCCTTCCTTCCCCAGTTTCAGATTGTACCTGAAGAACTTCTTATTCAACCATGCCTACGGCCACTTCCCCCTTCCCCTGGCTCGGATTCATGCTCTGCCAATGTCAAGCACTCTGGGAAGCTACCCTGGGGAAGGGGCGCTATATAATTGCAAGCTGTTGTTGCTGAAGGCAACTCGGATAATACTCTGAACCATTTTCCGTTTGCAGATGTTTTCCCAACTGGCCTATAGTTTCCAGATTCCTATCTCACTAACTTAGATAATTTTCATGATTCTTTGTTCTTCAGGTACAGTGAACTATTGTTTCCTTTAAGATTCCATTGTAGTTTCCATCTGGTTTATGTGCCTTGTGGATAAAGGACACCCATTGACCAGGCATCCAAGTACATGATGAATGGGTGTTACATTTCACATTTCAGGGGTACATTACTTCCTTTACATTATAATTAAAGAAGATGAGGCTGTGTATTTGGGACATGCTGAAGCATGTGAATAGGAGAAAGATCATTAAACATGCATGGATTGTGTTGAGATGCAAGTTGCTTTCCCACTGCACTGAGTTGCAGTTGTGTGGTGGCTTTAAGTGGAGAAATATAAAGAGGCAGGAAATTAATTGGGAAGGTTATCTGTGGGTACATCCTGGCCACGAGGTTAGAGCAGCATAGACAGAGGCCTCGGAGCTGGTCACCTAATGCTCCCTGTTCTTCTTAAGCAGGATATCTCTCCTGATTATCAGGTGAGGACTGATTGGTCTCATAACGTGAATGGCAGGAAGATGAGCTTGACCGTTTTTAGTATAGAAGACAACCAATCTATTTGTCGTATTGGAAACAACTATAGTCTACCTGAAGCACAGGAAACAATTAGTCAACCTGTAGAGACAACTAAATAGTTTAGTTGTTAGAGACAACTAATCTGCCTGCAATATAGAAAACAACAGTCATAACTCTAGAGCAAGAGACAACTCTTTACTATTTGTTTACTACTCCTGCATGATTTCGCTTCTCTTGAAGACTCATTTGTCTGCCATCTCCTCAAAGCTAGGAAGACATAGACACACATTGCGAGCTCTTCAGTGACACATGGTCTAATATTGAACACACTTGCTGAGAGACTAAAGGATAACGTTATAATTTTCTCTCCCCTCCATTCCACCTCCCCTGATGGGAGAATCTCTACTTCTGCATGGGACATTCCCATTCCGTAACCCACATCTGCTGGATCGAGCATCAGCTATTAGCTGGAATGTGTGCTCACAGCCACAGCAATGCAAGCTATGCTATCAGACTGCTCAGTAGGCCCTGATCTTGCTTCAATTCTACCACAGCCTCAACTCTCTCCTACCCAGGGGGAAAAGCACACGCATATCCCAGAAAGCTGAGTGCGGCAGTCATTTGTTAGGGCAGCAGCTATATGCCAAGTTGCCGCTGTCTAAAAACAAGTGATAATAGTTACATAAAATAAAGCATAGTAGCAGAAAAGTGGGTTAGTAACCTTTTAGTGACAGTTGTGATACCAAAGTGATGTGCTCTACTGGAATTATGGAGTGTCTCATAAAGTGAAAGTTAGAAAGAAAAGTAGCAGAGACGTGGTGTATACACAGTGGAGAGCAAGTTTATTCATATTAATTCTGTACAGAAGAGAAGCCGGAGTTACAGCTTGGCCAGTGGCAGTTTAACAGAACAGTACAGTCCAAGTACACTTCAGGTTACAAAATTCAGCAGAAAACCCAGCAAGTCTTAATCAGTGTTAGCACAGCACCAATGCCAATCACTGAGCTCTTTTACACGTGTTTAGACATGGCATGTGTTTTTGTTTTGGTCTGTACATATTGGCTGAAGTTCAAAATGATCCAAATCAATCCTACATATTATTAACTTCAACTTTATTTCTAAGGAACACAGGAGAATACTCCCTCACAATTGTCTATTCATGCTTTGGCAAATTTTATTTTGGAGTATGAAGAGGTAATGTAATAAAAGGGTGCAGTCTGAGATAATTTGGGGTCTCACAAATCTAACCTTGATAGTCGCTGGAAACATAAAGACTTTGAAGACATTGCACTAGGGATACCATCCATTCTGCTATCTTATGCTTCGGGTTGCTTGTTTAAGAAGATGAATTGGGATATGAAATGGCCACAGACAGACTATTCTTACACTCTACCATTGCCATCTACAGGAACAAATAATTCCATAAAATCTCTAACTCAAATATAGATGAACGGATACCAAACAACAATGACCAGTACTTCACAGACAGAAAACCATACTCTTGAACAAAAACTATAAATCAACTACTAATGTGAATCATACATTATCGTCTGGTAAAAGAGGAACTTTCTTATCTAAGAATTCACGTTGTACTAAATATTGGTCAAACAAAATAATCCTAATCAGAGTTCTACACTTATACATTTAGTTGGAGTTTGGTTTATAAAGACTCTATATCAGTATGACAATGTGAATAATTATGAAATGTGAAGCAGATTTAAGATTGACTCTCTGCAATATGGGGGGGATACTGCAGAACCCTGACATTGTGGCAAACTAGTGAGACTCTTTCACCGTCTCTCAAGTTAGTTTTACTTTATCTTTTAAATGATTCGGAATGTTGGAAACTCGCTTCATGAGAATCGCATTACCTCATTTAATTTTTTTTGTATTTGAGGAGCAACTGGTGAAAGCTGGCCCTCGTGATTTTTAAAAAAAAATGTAAATTATAAAAATGAAATTAAGATGTTACCACAGGACCAAGTGTTACTTTTAGCTCATGCTTGAGTCTGTTCTCAGGCAGCCTCTTGAGACGTACAGATTTAACAGTATCATTTAATTCATTTTTTTTTGTTCTGAATTTATAAAACTCAGTGAAAAGTCACCCTTGATCCCAATATCATAATTATTTGTAGATAAAAACCTTTGAAAAAAAAATCAAGGTTAGGCAGATGTTATTTCACATCTGCGAGTTTGGACAACTTGCAAAAAACCCCAAATAATGGACCATTGTGGAAACTTAGCATTCACTCCAGTTTTATTTAGTTTCTAAGACAATTGTACAAGTAACTCTTGCTATTAATTGTTCTATTATGTTTACTGAAATCATAGCAGTGTGATTCTATCAGAGTGAAAGTGAGCAAGGTATTGAAAGTTATCTTATGCACTGATGAGTGTAACAGAAGATGAGCATTACAAATGAAAGCCTCGGTTAGCTATCTGCTAGTCAGCTCACACAATGCTAGGATCATTCCTGTGTTTTCAATGTGGGCAGTGATTCTTTCTGATTATCTCTATTGTTCATCTACAAAATACTCAGTCATTAGACTTTACAGTAAATCCAGTGAAGCACTTTGAGATGTCCCCCTGCCATGAAAGGTGCTACTGTGTATATCAAATGCAATGATTATGGATTATTGTTATGATTATTATTAGTATTATTAGTACAGGTGAAATGGCCTTTCAGTCTGAATTTCTGCTGTTCAATGACAGTGCAAATGAATTAAGGGATCTAAGAGAAGCTTTTAAACTATTCAATTCATCACTTCCTAATGGGGCTCTCGAATAGAAAAACACCCAAAAGATTTGTGTTCTGAACATTTAGAAACTTCTTACATTCCAATTATTTGGTGATAAGTGTTTTGAGTACCAGAAAGCTAGCTTTGTAAAAATTGGATAATTTCTGATATCGATCTAATAAGATGATTTAATAGATATTTTAAAAAATACAACACATTTCTTCAGCATTTTAGATTTGCTTTTTTTGTTGCATTTGACACTGGTTCTACTTGTTTTTCATGTCTGTATAATTTCCACCAACAATCTCAAGCACAGGATCAAGGCAATGAGAAGGTCAGTTGAGGAAACATTAAAGGGCCTTGACTCCTCAGTGGGGAGTTGCTAGCCAGGCTTAGACCACGGCAGACCCAGGAATTTGCTATCTGAGGAGATGCCTCTCAAATGCCACAGTATATGTGACCCATTAAAGATATAGATCTGACCACTCCCTCCATTCAGCGGGCTCCATCATTGGTCAGGCCTTCAGCTTCTCTCTGCCCCACCCTTTGGAACTCCATCCCAAGGTCCCTACACCTTGCTCCCTCCTTTGCCTCTTTCAAAGCCCAACTCAAGACCCTCTTCTTCAACTGCATCCTTGATCACCCTCCTATTCCTACCCTCCACCCTTCCTAATCCCAACCCCCAGCTCGTGTCCACATCCCTGAATGTCCAGCGCCTTGTGAAATCCTCCCAACATGAAAGAAGCAATACAAATGTAATTTATTGTTGTTATTAGCTGCCAGGCATTCTTAATGGTGCTGCAGGAACTAAAGTGTGTTTTCACATTATTGGTTTGAGTATTCAAAATTTTAAAAAGATGCAATGTGATTGGTAATGCTATGAGATCACTGTGCATGACACTTCTAATGACTCTTGCAATGTGTCTTTGCAAGACAATTTATCAAGCGACACTCCCCCTTTAAATGAACATCTCGGAGTCAATGCGCACAGAGTGCTGAAGAGGAGCACACGTGACACGGTTAGTAAGGCCAGCAGAAGCAGATGGGATGAATGCTTTCAGGACCTAAAGACTCAAAATCTGGAAGGAATGTGCCTCTCTCTATTTCACAGGTCTAGGACCACCTCATGTACATTTTTTACCTCAATGAAGAAATGTATTCCACAGACGTGTGTCAAGGAACAGTACCTAATTTCATTCCATGTTGTTTCAATGGGGAAAAACTAAACTCAAAAAGATTTTGCAGAGAATCCTGACCATTTGTGTCAAGGACTGCATACTTCACTTGGGATTACAGAAAGTGCCCTAATGCCTCATTTATTCTGATAGTTTAATTAATCATGTTGTGTACCCCCTCTGAACACTGCCCTTTCCATTTGTGGGTCAGAATGACATAGATGAAACGCGTGTAAAAGGTTGTCCATTTCAAATATCACCTTGCCACACACCTAAACATAATAATTTACCTCAGAGCAGTTAAATAAAAATCCATCCATTTTGATATAGCGCCTTATCACATTGTTGAGACGTCTCAAAGTGTTTCACAGAATATACTGTAAAGTAGATTGACTGTATTTTGTGGGCAAAACACAGCAGTCAAATGCCCCAACAGTGTCCCACAAACAGTTGTGGATTGAGTGACCAAATTTTTTTTGAGGAATTATTATCCCCGGAAAATGATCTGCCAATCATCAACAACCAGTTCCCTACTTACTGCTAGGTAAACAGAGGTGTGTGGAGTAAGGAAACTTGCCTAAGAGTTTGCCCCGCCTAGGAATTGAACGTGGCTCCACTCGCTTATTGAGTGAGTGATATGCTCTGGCAAATCTAAACTTAGGCAGTAAAATAGCAAAATATTTAAAGCATAAAGACACTTTCTAGGTTCTCCATGTGAGGCAGTTGCTTTTCACATGATTGCTGTGAAATGCCAGTATTATTAATTTTTAGAACTAGAATGAATTAATTTCCGTATTTTCGCCCTTTCCTGCACTCCTTGATCTTAGGGCAATATAATCTAGGCCATGTTAGGCCATTAGATACATTTTAGGATGTTCCTTTACTGAATCAACAGTAGGTCATAGATCACAACTGCGACGAAGAAGGCCCTTTGGCTCATTTGATCTCATCCTTCCAGAATACCCACTCTAATTGTACTTTCCAGCACAGCATCAAACTGTTCCTTAAATGAGTTGAACTCTCAGCCTCAACCAATCTTCTTCATAATCTGGTTCAGTCATTAGTTCCTTCAGTGTAAAAATACTTCCCAGTTTTCATCCTGAAATTGCCCTCCATAGCCCTGAACCTGTGCCCCCTTGTTCTCTTGCCATGGCATATCTGGAAGTACTATTCTGAATTTACGTTCCCAATTCCATTTAACATTTTGTATGCTTCTGTAAGGCCTCTGTGAGAAATGGCTTTTCAACTTCCAAAACCTATATCTAGTCTATTTTATCTAAACTTTCTCTTTTCTTATCCCTCTAATATTGGGGTTTAATCTCATTGCTCTCATCTACACTTTTATAACAAGGTGAGCAATCTAACACCCCTAAATCTCTTTCAGCCTCCCCTTAGCAAGTTTTTTCCCATCCACAGAGAATGTGTCCCTTCTATTTTACTTCCTGTATGCTGAACCTTGTATTCCTCTGTATTGAACTTCATTTTGTTTGTGATCACCCAAGATTACACATCCTATTGAACTCTCTTTGTAAGATCTTAGCTGCCCTTAACTTGGTGTTACCTCCAAACGTTATCTACCTTGCAATAAATCTGGAAACCCATGTAATTATAAAATATATAAAGATCAAGATAGGTCCTGGGACTCAGCTCAATATCTTCATTTGTTTCAGCTACTGTAGAGTACACTCTCATATGGCTTTGCAGAGTCAAACTGTGGAGTTTATGAGATTTGCCTGACCAAGATCCTTCCCTCTAAAGTCTTCCATCTCAGCTACTTTCATTATATATAATGTTTTTCATGTTTCCAGCATTGTGGTATTAAAGACATCTTCTCATGCATAAATGACCCTCTGAAGAATGGCTGTACATCACTGTAGGGGACACACATCTGAAAGTCAGTAGGGTTAAGATGAAATATTATTGAGGTGCCTGTGCTTTAGTTGGGAACTTGTGCTTTAGCCAATAGTTACTTTGTTGGGGTTCAATGCTTCAAAGTATTGTGATGGTAAAACCTGTTTTTAAATCTGTGAACCTGTATTAAACTGATGAGAAATAAAGGATAACCTGCTCTAAATCTACAGTAATTTGCCACTTGTGATCATCAACTGTGTCTGATTGCTATCTCCTAGAAAACACCAGACACCGGATACTAAGTGGCTGATAACCAAGCAAAGCTACCTGCTCTATGATAGCCATTTTGGTGCAAGAATCTTGCCTGTATTAAGCATAAGTCCACTAGGTTGAATGACGAAACATTTCAGAGGTGAAATCCTTATCAGTCAGCTGTATAACAGTACATCAAATTAGTGATTCAAAGCCATTAAATAGGAGGCTTGAGCTAATACTAAAGTGGGTTAGAGAAAATCAAAGGAAATGTGCAATGCTTTCCAGTGATAACTGGGATAACTATACAATTGTTCACAATGTCAGCGATTGCATTGTGCTCTGTGCTCGCTTTGTGATGCTGCTTTTTCTGAGGGTGACAAAGGGAGTCTCTTTGAGCTTTAACAGGCTTGATCTTAACAAGATGTGCTCTTGGTCAGCGAGAGCTCGGTTAGTAGCAGAAGCAAAAGTGGGAAGAAGGAGTCTTTTAAATTCATCTTCAGTAGGATTTTATTTGTAGACGTGTTGTGAGGACTCTGTTGCCCTTCTGCGAGCTTTTTTAAAAAAAAACGTAGTCCTGACTTTCCGAGGACTCTTGAGGATTTCTGTTCCTAAAATAGAACGTTTGAGTTTTTTTTGTTCTCCTATGTGTGCATTGAGTGTCATGCATTCCTGTCGGGCATTGCCTGTTTGTGCTTGCCAAGATCACCGTGTATTGAGATTTGCTCCACTTTCTGTGCATCGCCTAATTCTGTTTTAAAACATTAAGCCTTCAGAATTTACAAAACAACATTACACACATCGTTACACAATCAAAACTAATCATGTGCTTAATTGGAAAGGACACTCATTTTGTGTAAATCAAAAGTTGCCTCCTAAATCCCTGCAGTGGGCAGGGCAAGGGTATTTTGGTGAGGGGCAGTGCACAGCATTAAGGCGAAGTGAGTGTAAAAGAGCTCATTGGCACTGACACAAAAGGAAGAAAGCACAGAAGACAATAACTGCACATCGCATTGAATTTCTAGAAACAGCCACAGCTATGTTAAGTTGCTGAATACAGTGCTTTTTTTAAAAAAAAAATGAAATAAGAGTAGAAATATCATACAAACTTCGATAGAACGAGATACAAAATGGTCACTTCAAAGACACCCTTTAGGAGAAGAATCATTTGCTTGTGTAAGTAAATAAGCTCCAGAAAAAAAAAGTCAAGAAGTAAAATCAGGATTTGTTTTTCAAAGTAGGAAGTTCACACCTATTAACAATTGAAATATAGGACGAAGATGGGAAAATACCCAGTCGTTTAAGGAGAGAGCAATAATTTTATAATCTCACATTGTACAGTAAAATACAGTGGCACCCTTAACAAAATCAAAGTCTGGCAAAAAAATGCATTTCTCTGGTGGGGGAAAAATAATAAAAGTAAAAGAAAAATAATGTAGGCACAGTCACTCAAAGGCCTCATAGAAATTCTTGCTGTTACTTCATTCTCAGACACGGCTGAGATCATTTTTACTTGTGTACAGCCTGCTCAATTCAAACACAAGTGAACTGGGATGGGGAGGGAGCTTGAGGAGGGCCAACAAGCAGCACAGGATACCAGATAAACAGCAGCCGTCAAGCTATCAGACTCAGGCAAGCAGCAGGTACTGCTTCAGTCAAATGATCACAGTCATCCTTTCTGACTGCTCTTAGCCACTGGATTCACTGCAGTGCACTGCACACTGTTAGGTTCAAACAAGGCTGGAAAAAAACAAGGCACTAAAACTTTTAAGTTGGATATTGTTTCCTTCAGGTGGTAAGTAATAAATCCCACAAATTCCACAAGGCTGCTTCATGAATTGTGAAATGTAACCCCAAAAAAGTTTCATAAAGTAGAATTTACTATTCTTATAGAAAACATGAATGTCTTCACACTAAGACAGTATCTGGCTCATGTTTAGCTATCTGGTATCCTGAAAACCAGTATTCCTTCTGTTACTGTTCTAATATATATGGGGCCAGAGAATCATCGATTGCAGTTGGAGAGTTTGCATACGAGTTAACAAATAACATATTCTGCCTGAGCATTTCCAGGGGAACATAGCTATGGGAAGAATGATTAGTGATTCAGTGATAGATATTCATTGATTTTTTATATTTTTTTCCATATTACGTTCAGAAAATTCCCAGTCAATTTTGGATTCCTCCTCCCCCAACTCCCAAAATTTGTCTCTGTGAGATTGATAAGCAGAGATGGTAATTCTGTGAGGGGAGGAGAGTGGGGGAGAGGTGGAAAGGGAGGACGAAGGGAGGAATTGCGACTGACGGAGAGCCAACTTCCCCTTATATTAATTTAAAATGGAAGTTTAAGTGACTTCACTGAAGAATGCTATCAAAACAGACATTTCAAAAAAAGCAAAATTCAAAAAACTAACTAGTCAATTCCCAACATTGTAGATAAAAGCAAATAAACCAACAAATGGCAAACATTTACTAAGATTTACCAACACTTCCTATTGCATAGATGTGCAGTGGCAGTGTAGATCAATTGTAGAACGGTTTGATAAAGAAATATAGGAATGAATTCTGAACACCTGGATGTGCTCAGTGTTTTCTGAATGGTGGATGCAGTCCACACAGTATAATGCCCAGTCATGGCAGCACACTAGCTTATTTCTATACAGTACCAGTTGCAGTTATAGTGTTTCTTTAGGAAGTCTTGCTACTTTCTATTCTCTGCAATTGTGCATGGTCCAGGACACTGCACTAGCACCAGGGCATCTAAAACCCTAAGGTACGTCTTCACAGAGCATTAAAGGGAGCTGCAAACTCCAGGCTGGTTGGTGTGGCAGGAAAAATGAGATTAAAATGTATATGCACCTCATGTAATAAAAATAATTTGTGAGTAAGAAAGGCAAGAATTTCAAGGGATAGGAATTTAGAATATTGAAGGGAGAAAGGGAAGGAAATGTGTGTCAGGATGACGAAAGTGATAATAAGAGATATCATTCAGCAACATTCACTGTTGTGTGATAATATTGGAGGAGAGNAAAAAGAAAATCACAGATTGTTTGATTACAGCACTACATAGGTTTGCAAGTGTTGTCTTTGCCTTTCGCAAATGCCACTTGGCTATTTTCTATCTTCTTCGAGTGGTAATTTTTTAAATGACACTCAGTGTTAGTAAAGTGCCATAACATTTCAATGAAACTTGAAAATGTGTTATAGCCACTTCCTGTCTCCTGGTTTTGATACCTCAGTTAGTTCAGCATTAAAGGTAGGAATTAAAGGAGCATAGAAAAGACATTCCCTCCCAGTTCACAGTACTGCAAATGTGATTAGTAAAGTGAGGTTGAAGCCAGTGAGAGGCAGCATGTTCCCAAAGACCATCACATGATAGTACAGCATTTACAGCGCTTTTTCTTTTCTGTACCTGCAGCTGGTTCCGTTCCGCTCTCAGTTGCTTCAAGCCCATCTCCTGAAGGGGTGTCAGTAGCCTCTGTCATGGATATCCCAGCCACCAGTTCAGCTGCGTTGCCATCAAGTGTTGAGACGTCCGTCACAGTCTTCTCTCTCAGTGACTTTTCATCGTCTTCGTCTATCAGGACAAGTTCTGCCTGGATGGCTCCCTCATAGCCCAGCAGTTTGCTTGCTTCTGCCTCCCCCTCCACATTCTGGTATCCCATGAAGATCATTGTCACTGGATGGTCAGCACTGGCCTCGGGAGCTTCACCTGCAGGTATCTGACAAATTGGGTTGACGGCAAGATCCAAGTTACTTGGCTTAGGGAGCATTTCTAGCTTAGCTTCCTTGAGGATCATATCTTTGTGTCCAGTGTCCCCAAGGCTCCTTGGGCCTTCAGTAGAAGCATTGCTTTCTGATGTAGTCAATGAGTCAGACACATATCTGTCACAACTCACATTGGTTCTCCCAGCTCTGTTTAGTAGTTGATCCACTTCTGATGAGGTTAAGTGTTGAACACCGTTTTCAACCACTGCCCCTCCAGAATGTACCTCATACACAACCTTGCTGCCATCATCGTAGACCTTAACTCCCCTCTGGTAAACTCCCTCAGGACCCAAGGCAGCTGTGGAGAGGACCTTGGTCTCTCCTGTTTGCTTGTCTTTTTCTACGTTGATCTGCATGCCGTACATTGCTGCAATGTCAACAAACAAATAAATGCACATTCAAGAGAGGAGCTCAAGGTATTTACATATCAGACGGCTGGAATTCCGTTTGGCATTCTGTGTAAGGGATGCTGACATGCTGGCCTCTAATGGGATTTTCCCACTGTGATTTCACATTGCCAAAGCTGCAACACGGAATGCTGACTGGAATATCAGCCCAGTGATTCACAAAACATTTTCATTCCCCTAAAGTCCTTCGAAGCCCTTATTTTACAAGCGTCACAACAACAACTTGCACTTAAATAGTGCTTTGCACATAAGAGAATAGCATAAAGCACTGAAGAACAGCAGCATTGGTTACTGAAGAAGGGGACGAGTGAGGGGCTTGATGTTAGAAGGGATTTGAAGATGGGGAGAGAGGGAACAAGGTGGAGCATGAGTTGACACCTTGAAGAGAAGAAATAGAATGCTTCGGCTCGTTGAGCATTGCAGTTATCTTAAAGAGCCAAAAGCGTGGCAACCAGGCTATTTAATAATAGGCACCATGTCAAATTCAAGGATTATTTAGGATTATTGTATTCATCATTGTTAATTAATGGTTGNAAAAAATAATGCTAGGATTTCAACAGCAGTAATGCATGACTACCTGGTGAGGTCCATCAGAACAAAATTTAGCATTGACTTAGCAGCAAAATAACACTGCAGTCAAAGCTTCCCTTTTCTTTTATTACAGTTACCACAAGATCCTCCCACTGATCTTCATATCACTGCATCCCTTTGCTTCACCATACCTCTGCCATCTCCTCCAGTCCCTCTTTCCTGTCTACTCCTTCCACTCTGCAAACTCAGACCTCTGGCTTGTCCTCCACAGGCTCCCCCTATATACGCCCGCCCCACCACACACATTCACACACTTATTGGCACACAAGTTTCAGTCACTACCGGGGAGATTAAGGAGGAACAATAGGCATAGAAAAAGCGAAGGTTGCAGGCAGAAATAACGTTATGAGTATCTTTGACCAAGGTTGCCTCACAAGTGTTGAGGGCAAGGTGGAAGCTGGATTGGAGGGACACATAGAGAGAATGGTGGGAGAGAAAGGAGTGAAGCTGGAGGGTGACAGTTTATTTCAGGCCCACGGAGAGGAAGGGAAGATTGAACATGGGATAGTAACTGGAGAGTTTGAACAGGTCAAGTGTGTTTTTTTGGATAGAAGTGGACAGTGATGATGGATTTTGAAGAGGAGTATTTTCCCAGAGTAAATGGTGAGGTTGATGCTATTAGAGGGGGGAGAGTATCACTGTGGACAGAGGAGTGTTGAAAAGGGATCAAGGGAATAAGTGGTGGGTTTCATGTGAGAAACTGCATGGAGGAACAACCACAACAACAACAGCTTGGATTTATATAGCGGCCTCCACACCGGACGGCGTCTCAGAGCGCTTTACAGTAACGGATCCTGGGGCCGAGCCAGGGGGAGGGGGCCGAAGGTGACCAAAGGCGCGGTTGAAAAGAAAGATCTTCAGCAAAGACCTGAAAATGGGAAGGAAGGGAGTGAGACGAAGGGAGTGAGGAAGGGAGTTCCAGAGCCTCGGGGCTGAAGTCACGGCTGCTGAAGGTGGAACGGAGGACTCGGGGGACGAGGAAGAGACCAGACCCAGAGGAACAAAGGCAACGGGTACTGTTTTGAGGAGAGAGGAGTCAGTTAGGTAGGGGGGTGCAGAGGAGTGCAGGGACTTGAATGCAAGGGTGAGGATCTTAAAATCGATCCTCTCTGGAATAGGCAACCAGTGCAGTTTGGCAAGAACTGGGGTGATCGGGGAGTGGAGTTTCGTGCGGGTGAGAATGCGGGCGGCAGAGTTTTGAATGATTTGGATTTTATGGGTGGTAGTGGATGGGAGACCAGCGAGGAGGGCATTGGAGTAGTCCAGCCGAGAGGTGATAAATGCATGGACCAGGGTTTCAGCGGTTTTTGGGTAGAGGTATTGCCGGAGACGGGAGATAGGTCGGAGGTGGTAGAAGGTGGTGCTGGTGAGGGACCAGATGTGGGGGAGGAAGGATAATTGGGTGTCGAACCTGACACCTAGGTTGCATACAAGTTGAGAGAGTTTTAGGAGGAGGTTGGGTAGGTGGAGTAGGTGAGAGTCGTGAGATTTTAGACATTGACGAGAACCGAAGAGTATAGCTTCCGTCTTGTCAATATTCAGCTGAAGGAAATTTGCGCTCATCCAGCTTCTGAGATCTGACAGGCAGGCTGACAGAACTTCAGGGGACTGAGGGTCGCAAAGAGAGGTGGAAAAATAGAGTTGGGTGTCATCTGCATACATGTGGAAGTGTATCCCATGTCTGCGGATGACATCCCCGAGAGGGAGCATGTAGATCAGAAAAAGGAGGGGGCCAAGGATGGATCCTTGGGGTACCCCGCAGGTAACTGGGTGAGAGCGGGAGGAGAAGCCGTTTGTGCAGATGTACTGCTGGCGGTTTGTGAGGTAGGACTTGAACCAGGCGAGTGCGGTCCCACTGAGGTGGATGACGGAGGAAAGGCGGTGGAGGAGGAAGGCGTGATCAACTGTGTCAAATGCAGCGGAGAGATCCAGGAGGACAAGGAGGCAGAGAGAGCCCTGGTCACAGATAGAGAGGATGTCGTTTGGGACTTTCACAAGCGCAGTCTCTGTACTGTGGGCAGGGCGGAAACCGGACTGGAGGGGTTCGAAGAGGGAGTGGGAGGAGAGGTGTGCGCGAAGTTGATTGGCAACGACGCGTTCCAGAACTTTTGAGAGGAAGGGCAGGTTAGAAATAGGGCGGTAGTGGCTGGGGTTTGAGGGATCTATGGAGGGTTTTTTCAGGAGAGGGGTGATGACAGCAGTTTTTAGGGAGGCAGGGACTGATCCGGAGGAGAGGGACTGGTTGATGATGTCAGCCAGTCGTGGGCAGAGGAGGGGAGCTGAGTGACCAGTAAGATGGTGCGGAGGGGGTCGAGACAGCAGGTGGTGGGTTTCATGGAGGTGATGGTGGGTGAGAGGAAGGAGGGAGAGATGGGGAGGAAGAAATGTAGAATGGGAGTGGTGGTAGGAGCAGATGATGAGGAAGGTGAGGGGGACAGAGAGGACATGGTGGTGGGTGATAAGGGGCAGGTGGATGAGGCTGCCTGACGGATGTTAAGTATTTTGGAAGAGAAGAAGTCCATGAGCTCCTCGCACTTGGCATTTAATATGAAGATTGAGGAGGCCTGAGGGGGGGGCACGGAGGAGGTAGTGGGTGGTAGAAAAAAGGATTTTTGGATTGTGTTTAGCCTCCAAGATGATGTTGAAGTAGAAGGCCGTTTTTGCACAAGTCAAAGAACGGCGGTAGCTGTGGAGATGCTCGAACCACAGTTGGCGGTGAACTGTCAGGCCAGTTTTCCCACCATCTGCACTCGAGCAGGAAAGGATAAAGGGGGTGATGGGGTCAAAAATATGAAAGGTGGGGAGAGGAGTTGGAGATAAGGGAGGTCATTGTGGGGAAGGTGGAAGATGGGAAGGGTAGAATGGGAGGAGGAAGTGAAGAAACCAGAGGCAACAGAGCAGGTCATTTTGATTTTGGAAACCATCAAACATCCATACACAAACAACTTTTCCACAGGATGACTGGATAGAAATCATCAGCAGGAACCAAGGTTGATTCACTTCAAATTATGTTTACTAATGAAAAGAATGTGGGGATATGATTTGGATCATTAAAATGATAGGAGGCATAGATGATGCTGGTATGAGCAGATCGTTTGACTCATGAGAGTAGAACCAGAGGTCAGATTTATGAAAGTCTCAAGTGAATATAGAGATTGAAAGACTTTCAACGCATTTTTGGAACAGATTCCCATCAAAAGTAATTGATGATGCACTAATTGATTCCTTCCATAAAGAACAGGCTAAGTAACTAGTTAAGAAGAATTCTGGATATTTTAGACTGAGATGAAGACTGAAATAAACAATCAATTGACGCAATAATTTCAGTACTATTAGGAATGTGAGGTGGTGGAATGCTGTTTGTGGATGAAATTATGTCGGTGTTTGAGTAGCGGAAATGTAGGAATGGATGAATATTCTGGAGTTTTTTCATGGATAAAAAAAATGCTTTTTTATAGTGTCTATAAATCAAACCATTCAAAACACTTCACAACAGATTACATGAAGTGTCGTGACTGTTTTTATAGCAAACACAACAGCCACCTTCACCAGCAAGGTTAATTTCTATACAGAATTTTCAGTGAAAATGCAGTGAATGAGCAAATGAAAGGCTTGGGTATGGTGATACTTGACATGGTTGTGAAGATATTTGACATGGCCTTGTTGTGTGCTTTCTTATCTTTTTCTTGTGTTGTAAAATATTGCTGATGATTCCAATTAAGTGGTAGATTACCGTAATGTAGTGATTAGAGCACTCATCTCACAAGCAAGAAGACCCGGGTTCAATTCCCAAGCGAGGCAAAACCTTAGACATGTTTCTTACTCCACACGCCTCTGTTTACATAGCAGTAAGTAGGAACCTGGTTATTAGTTGATTGGCATATCGCTTTCCGTGGGTAATAATCTCTCAAAAAAATTTGTTACTGAATCCACACTGTTTGTGGGACATTACTGTGCACAATTGTCTGCCACGGTTTGCCACAAACAGTCGTTGGTTGAGTGACCAAATTATTATTATTATTATTTTTAAGATATTATTACCCCCGGAAAAGCAATCCGCCAATTGACTAACAACTGGGTTCCTACTTACTGCTGGGTAAACAGAGGCGTGTGGAGTAAGGAAACTTGTCCAATATTTTGCACTGCCCGGGAATTGAACCCGGGTACTCTCGCTTGCGAGGCGAGTGCTCTTACCACTACACTACAGGACTTCACAATGTAATAAGGCGCTATATCAAATACAAGGATTATTATTAATTAAAGTGATCCTTGGTAGAAAATATCAAAAAATAGGGAGAGCTTGGCCAACATTTAATTGCCCATTACTGGAAGGATGTGCCCCACTGATCCCTTTCATTAATCTTTTGAGATGTTGAATATCTGTAGACAGTTCATGTAGCATCATGACCTGGGTAACTCGGTTGATTGAGAAATGTATATGGGACCAGAATACTCAAAATTCAGATCCCAGCAGGTCTGCTCATCTCTTTAGAACTACTGAAATTTACAGCACAGAAGAAGGCCATTCGGCTCATCGTGTTTGTTCTGGCTCCTATAAAAGCAATACTTTTATTTCCATTTCCCTATTGTTCCCCATATCCCTGGAGCTGCCTCAAAATCAAGTACTAAAGTACCACATCACGTACCACGCCCAAAACATATCCAGGGGAGATAGACGGACAGAATGGAGGGGGTGCAGGGAGAGGCAAACGGTGTCCCCCAGGAAGGAGGTGGAGTGGTGGGATTTGAGTTGATTGGTCAGAAGGCAATCTGGCAAACCTGATGGTTTATACTAATAAACTATTTAATTACCACTGTGGTATTTTTAAAGAGAGGCTATACAACGACTGGCAAATAACTGCATCTGCCTTCTATTAAGCCTTACATTTGCCCACTGTCATATATCCTCACATTCACCTTCTTTCTCTTCTCTATCTATATAGAAAAAAAGGTTTCAGTCTGTAGAGCAAATTAGCCTCCACAGACTGTATTCTGGAAAGTGAGTCAGCCGGGTGCTATCGCAGGCAATGCCCATTTCTGAGCATTAATTTGTGCTGAATCACAAACAAACCAAGGAGCCACATTTTATACAAACTACACAGAAATGATCTGGTTTCTCTTCAATGCACACTTCTAAATATAATTGAATCAGAGGACAAGGTGCAGCCAGGCACGCAACTCCCAGAACCACACATAGCCTGCATTCAATAGCATAGACTGATCACAAGCATTTTAAAATATATATATATCTATATTAGATGGTACACATTAAAAAAAAATTGCTTGTTTCAAAAGTGCACTAACCACTATGCCAGCAGAGACCTCCTATCACTTTAAAGTTTGATATAATATCTGGACATTGTTGAAGTTCAATGCTTTAGTCTGCGACTTACCCGCAACCTTCTCTGTCCCGTCCTCCCCTTTTATTGCCTCTGTCCTTTGTGAGTACAAACTTGGAAGGTTGGGAATCCGCGAAAAAATGTAATTTACTGCATCTGTTGGTGGAAAAACAGGAAATAAAGTGAGTGGCAGCAGTATTAGGCTCGCTGCTTCGACAGCAGAGTCCCTGAGAGCAGTGTATTAACCAGAACAATAAAAGGCAGCACAAGCACCAGGCTTTGCACTGAACAGCTGGATAAGAGGAAACAATGAGCAGAATCGCAGTCTCATGATTGGTGCTAAATAGAGTAGCTGAGGCAGGAAATATTGGGTCCAAGAGGCTCGTCTACATTTCGCTTAATTATTTAATTCAGTCAGTGGTTCTAGATTTTGAATAGGGTCAGTGACACGCCCACATTACAGATCACCGGGTACCGCTGCGTTTTGTGATTGAGCAACATTGCCATTTCACAAACTAACCAGCAATGTGTAAGGCCACCCACTGTCACTCGGATATGTGTGAGATAGCAAAGCCTTTTCACAGTGCACTTTCTGCCTCAAATCCATCACGTCCTCCCTCTTCTTTTCATTGAGGGGGAGTTTGTTGGGTGTTTATGTGCGCAGTCTTACTTCCTGCAAAACTTTGGGTCTGGAATGAGTAATGAATGCATAATGTTTCTACAGGATGCGATTCAGCCACAACCCAAACAGAAAACAGATGATTCTGACATTAGGGTTACAATGCAGAGATTTCTAACAGGGTTCCTAAATGAGAAAGCAAATGGAGACTGCTTCACATTACAACTGTCACACTGACCCATGGGAAATCTGCTCTGAATGTAGACTGTGTCAATTCTGTGAATGGGCATTGTGTTTTAAGTTACTTTTCTTACAAAAGATTCCTATTGGAAATCGTTGCATACAAGACCCCCGTGCTGAATTTTATTTTCACCCTCTTCATTTTGAATGTGTTAAGGTCAATGTAATATTAACAGGTGGAGTAGTATGTGCTTTTGCAGTCTGCTGCCATTTGTAATTGTGGGCTGTAGCCAAGATCATTTGCTCTCTGAAAATAGTAGCATGATATTAACAATGAGGACGTCACTGGGTATACATGTGAGGGTATCAAACCTCTGAAATGGTGCTCTAAGCATATTCACCGTCAAGATGTGATTCATTCACCGCTTGATCCTCTTTATACAGGTCACTCAGGTAGAATTTCTTGTAGGTGATACAGAAGCAAAGCTACAAATGTCAGTACCTCATTAATCTTCAAACTACAGGTAAATATTCAATTCCTTTCCTTTCCAAGGTGCTGGAATGAGTTGCTGCTTCCCAGCTTCACTCCTTCCTCTCAAGCTACTCCCTCTTCGAACCCCTCCAATTTGGTTTCAGTGCTGCCTTGGTCAAAGTCACAAATGACATTTTGTCCATCTGTGACCAAGGCTTTGTCTCCTTATCCTTGTTGACTTCTCTGCTGCCTTCGACACTGTCGACCACTCTATCCTCCTTCATTGCCTCTCCTCTCACCTCAACCTTCATGGTCCTGTCCTTGAATAATTCAGATGCTACCTTTCACAACGTCTCCACTTTAAAAGTCTCCGCAAACTGCTTCTTCTCCAGCACCCACACCATCTCGTGCGGCGTTCCTCAGGGCTCTGTTCTTGGTCCCCTTCTCTTCAACATGTACAAGCTCCTTCTTGGTGACATATCCGCAGACATGGGGACAACTTCCACATGTACACAGATGAAACCATCTATCTCTTTGCATCCACCCTCGACTCCAGGACAACTGCTGTCCTGACAGAATATCTGTCAGACATCAAGACCTGCATGAGAGCTAGATTTCTCCAATTGAATATCAAGGAGACCGAGGCTCTCCTGATTGGCTGCCGCCAGCGCCTCCTCACCTCTGGAGCCGGCAGCATCACCATCCACGATTGCACACTCCACGTTGCTAAGCCAGTCCAGAACCTTGGGGTCTTGTTTGATCCTCAACTGTCCCTTCTACCCCACATCTGTGCCATGACGTACTCTGCCTTCCCCCACCTCCGCAACGTCAGCAGGCTCTGCCACTGCCTCTTTCCTCAGGCCGCCAAAACCCTCATCCACATATTTATTACATAAATTGGCTCAACTATGCCAACTCCCAACTCTTCACTCCACAAGCTGCAGATCATTCAGAACTCTGCAGCTCGTGTCCTCTCCCGCACCAGGCTCTGGGACACTATCACCCCCATCATGGCCAAGCTCCACTGGCTTCCCACCCCAAAAGGATAGAGTTCAAAATCCTCATCCTCACCTTCAAAGCTTTCCACTCTTACTCCTTCCTACCTCTATAACCTGTTAATGCTATATCAACTTGTCCACTCCCTCCGCTCAGAGGCTCTGGCCTGCTCCACATCCCCTGCCCGGCCTGCGTCGACGGTCGGTCCTTCAGCCGTTCTGCCCCTCCATTTGGAACTCCATCCCACAGTCCCTTCACTCTGCTCCCTCCCTTGCTTCCTTCAAAGCATGTCTCAAAACCTCCTCTTCGACCACGCCTTTAGCCACCCTCCTACCCCTATCTCCCCTGCCCTCCACCCCTCCTGATCCCAACCCCGTGCTCAGGTCCAAATCCTTGAATGTCCAGCGCTTTGGGATATCCTCTCAATGTGAAAGGCGGTATACAAATGTAATTTGTTGTTGATGATGTTGAATTCCTGAGGCTGATAAAGGCAATAAGATTGAAAAAGTGGTTGTTGGTAAAATGATAGAGTAAATGGTGCCACCATAAAGCATGGGATGATGATAAATAATGTAATTCACATTTATACAGCAACTTTCACATCAGGAGGATGTCTCAAAGTGCTTGACACTGTTAGCTGGACACCTGTACTGGGTGGCAGGAGCCGAAGAAGAGGGGAAGTAGAAAGATGACCGAAAATTTAGTCAAATGTATGATTTGAGGTGGGCTTAGATTGAGCGGAGTTAATAAGGCAAAGGGATTCTGGGATGGAGTTCCACAGAGCAAGGACAGAATGTCTGAAAGCCCGTCCTAAAATGCTTAGGACATAAAATTGACTGGAATGGTACCTGCAGGAAAAAAAACATGTAGTAATCCTTTCATTTGATATAGCACCTTATCACATTATCCAGACATTTCAAAACGCTTTGCAGGATTTTATTGTGAAGTGTGGTGCCAATTGTGCACACGGCAATGTTGCACAAACAATCATGAAATGAGTGACTTGACAGACACCTACATTTAACTTAATGAAGTCAGGAGTTCTCCATATGGGGAATTGTGGGCACAGACTTCATTTCACATCTTTATGTGGAGCAGAATATTGGAACATTTCTGAGATCAGCCTTGAACACTGCACTAGTTTTGGGGTTCTGGCCCTCAACAAGAGGTTAGTGAGTGACTCACTCCTACTACCTCTCATTGTGTTTTTACTATCAAACTCTACTTTGCCCTTCGCACTGGAGTACTAGGAACTTGCAATGGAATCCAGGTACCTCAGCCCAGTCCCCCCAACCACCTCCAGTTTATTGGTGAACTTTCAGAAACAAGCCATGAGATGAAACTCAAGATTTATTCTTCCATTGGTTTCCACCCATCAGGATATGAATATAAGCATGGGGCCATATTCCCCAGCCATGCCATAAAGAGTCGATGTAGGATCAGAGATAAAGGATATTCTGTAATGATCCCTATCATTTTTAAAGGGACAGACTACTTCAAATCCAATTAGTCCAATTTGGAGCCAAATGTTGACCTATCTTTTGGCCCGATTTAGTTGAATCTAGATATGGAAAACCTATTCCAAGATCATCCCTGTGGATCCATTTAATGAGAACCATAATATTATTTTACCATTCTTATGTAATGGAAAACAATTAGAATCATTTGCACAGCTCAATCAGTACTGCTTCCAATTTCACAATCTCTTGCTTGTTCCAGCGAGAGTAACATCTCGTTATAATGCATTGGGTGGATCCATAAAATCCCAACCTCAACCATAGCAAGGTATGATAGCTGGTTTCACTATGCATGAACATAGGCAGTCGACAGCCAAAAAGAAAATAATAATAATTTGGTCACTGAATCCACGACAGTTTGTGGGACACTGCTGTGCACAATTGGCTGCCATGTTTCACCCACAAAATATACAGTCAATTCACTATTACAGTATATTCTGTGAAGCACTTTGAAATGTCTCAAATACGTGATAAGGCACTATATCAAATGCAAGGAGTATTCTTATTATTATCATTTTATGGATTTTTTTAAGCATAGGAAATTAAAATGGCCGACATTAGGGCCATCAAGTCGGTGCCAAATGTAATTTCCTGCTTTGCTCACTCACAGCAAACAGGAAGTGATTCCAGTGGTGATCTAATGACCCAAATGATGGCATTTTAAAGTGAAACCTGACCAGAGTGGAGGAAACAAGACGGCTGACTACGCGCATGCACAATCAATGGGTTTCACAGTGGAACTCCATTGTAACTGAATTTGTTCTCTAAAGAAGCAAGTTATAATGGGACACCACTCCTCAACAACAGCATGATCAGCATTTTACAATCTGTTCGATTAACTGTTTCTTTTTTGTTTGTAATGATTAGTTTACATTTTTTAAGCTTCTGCCTATAAGCTGTTTTCTTGGCTGGTTGTACTACTCTCCTATATCTTGTTTAGCTATCCTATTGAAAAGAGAAGGGATTTCCTCACAGTGCCCTGGCAAACAATTCACCAGAAAAATTGGTCATTCACTTCATGGCTGTTTGTGGGACATTGGCCGCCGAGTTCACATACAAAACATACAGTCACTACCCTTTACAGTGAATCCTATAAAGCACTTTGAGACATCTTGGCACTACAGCTTCTACAGCAAATGCAAGGATTATTATTAGTAGTAATTCTCCGTTCCTCATCACTTTAGTTCTGATAAAGGTTATGTCCAAATTGTTAGCCTCTCTGCTTGTAAGTGATCCTTATGCAATTCCACCTCCGGGATGCTTACCCCGTGTGAAGGGAACTATATAAATGCAAGTTGTTGTTTTGCAATTTAAAGTCTTTGGGAATCTAGGCCAAGCGTCCCAAGCTGACACATGCTGCCATCCATAATGAAGCACTAATAACTGTGAAGTGAACCTTAGAAATCATTGCATCCAATCTGATTCAGTCAAAGAGACCCATCAATAGCAGCAACAAATGACAATTCTATAATGCTTTCATGTCAGGAAGATGTCTCAAAATGATTCACATCGCTGTCTTGCAGCCCAATTTAATAATCTTTACATTTGCTATTGTGATTTGATGTCAGGAGGACATCTCAAAGCGCTTCACAAGATCTATTGTAAAGTGGAGTGACTGTGTACTTTATGGGAGAATGTAGCAGCTAGTTGCGCATAGCAATGTCCCACTAACAGCCATGAATTGAATTAACAATTTTATCTAGGGGATTGTTGGCCAGGACACCAGGAGAAACTCCCTTCTCTTTTTTAATAGTGAGATGGGATCATTTAAACAGTAGTTGGGACCCCGATTTAATATCTCATCCAAAGGACGGCACCTCCAACAATAAAGCATGCCTAAGTACTGCATGTCCAGGATAGACTACATGGGTTACAAGTCCCGACGTGGGTCTTGAACCCATAACCTTACTCAGAGGCAAGAGTGATGCCAACTAAGACAGGCAGATACAGAAAATTGAACAGAGGGGAAGCTGAGGTGAGTGGGAGAAGGGAAAGGTGACGGAAGGCTCATCGGGCAGGGACATCAAACAGGCTGAGTGGAGGATTAGCCAGAGCAGCAGGGTTGCAGGAGGTCGCAAAAGTAAGATGGGTCGAGGCCATGGAGGTATTCAATCTCAGATTAAGGCTTCTCTCTCCTTTTGCAAATATTGCACGTTGGACTGAATTGTGATACCAAACCCACAAACTGTGAATGACTCAATATTACTCAGTAAATAATAAACAAGGATGGTTAGCAAACTGCAGTCCATTTCCCATCCATCTTTTGTTAATGACCTATATTTTGGACTTTGCTGGTTCGGGATTTTCTGGCCACAAATTTCACTGCAAATTTCAGAATCTGATATTCACATAACGCAAGTCACAGTTAGGGCTGGTTTGTAATTATCAGAAGTTAGACTTTCATAGTGTGCTCTCCTTTGATTTAATACAATAGTGTGCTCTCTGTTGCATTGCTGCAATAGTGTGTACTTTTCTTCATTTAAAGATAAGTCTAACAGCTGGGGAAGGTGGGAGCGAGGTGGAGTGACTCCAGGATGGAGTTCCAGAGAGTGGGCACAGAATGTCTGAAAGCTCACACACCATTGGTGTGACGCATCAGGCTGAGGACATGACAGAGGCTGAGTGGAGGAATAGCTGGGGGAGTAGGGTTGCAGGAGGTCACAAAAGTAGGGTGGATCGAGGCCTCAAAAAGTAGCTCTTTGACCACATTTTTACTTATTTTTACTCCCACCCTCAGCTATGGTGTCCAGTCAGATTTGCTAGGCACTTTGGAACATCCTCCCGACATAAAGGCATGATATATGAATGTAAATTGCATTATAATACAGCAATAGTGTGCTCTCCTCTGCATTACTGCGAGTGAGTGCTCTGCACTGCATTCCTTTAATGTCTGCCTACACATTGTCTGAAACACCGTAGGAAATTGCCTACTCACCTCCATCGGGATTGGAGAGACTCTGTGAAGATAAAAAGAGAAAGAGCATGTTAACATTTTAACGTGCAGAACATACGATCAAATGAATCCAGAGTCTGACTGTAAAATTCCATTTGTTGTGTTCTGAATTGTACAAAATATAATATTTGCATACATTTCCCAGATTAATAATTTTTGCGACTGTCATCACAAAGCAATCTTTACTCGATTTTTCGTACAGACCCTACCCAGCTAAATGCATCTGCATAAACTGCCACGTGACCACCTCACGCTTATGGGTGACAAGCATCTCACTTCTAACAGAAGGAATGATAAATGGGAATCTACCAACTCCACAGCAGCAATTGACTCAATCTGTCAACTGATGCATGAAAGAACGTGTGTCTGGCATGCAATACGTTTTATATGTGAATGTTACCCAATCACTTTAATTTCTTTGGCAGAGGTAAAATTACATTTTGCTGCTTGCCACCCCACCCCCTTACGAGTATATAAAAATTAACCAGTGTTCCACAGTCATTTTTGCTCCCTCTGTATATTTTATGGTTCTTTCGCCCACAAAGTATACAGTCAATTCACTTTACAGTATATTCTGTGAAGCGTTTTGAGATGTCTCGAAGACATGATAAGGTGGTATATCAAATGCAAGGATAATTATTATTATTCTGTCCTGCAACATTGCTGTACCAGCAACTGTTAACAGGAAATTTAGGCAGAATTCAGGGTTCAGCCCAGAAATACAGAAATGTATTTTTAGGAACAATTCCCAAGGTTTTATAAAACTTGAGGCTGCGTAGATTAATCATAGCACACGAGCAAATGTGAAGGGACTCCGTGAGCTATGTAGGCCAAGCGTCCCAAGCTGACGCATACTGCCATCCACAATGAAGCACCAATAACTGTGAAGTGAATTGCTACAGTGTGATTGAGCTATACAGTTACCCTTGTATTGCAGAATGATGGAGATTTGTTTTCCATTCTCCAGACTAATATAAAATACAATATAACTTAGATTTAGACAGTGTCTTTCATGTTCAGAGAACCCCTCGAACCACTTAACACTTAACACTATGCACCCGAGCTGGGAGTGAGAGCCAAAATTGGGTGCAGAGGGCAATCGAAGACGGATGACTTACGGTGGATGTGAACAAAGAGCAGGAGGGAACAGGCACTTGGGAGGGATTCATTTATAAGGCAGGATCTCAAGTCTGGTATCAACTGAATCCAGCATTTCAGAACTTCAGTGGGTAGAAATTCCACTTCGGTTTCAGTTTATTTTCCTAAAGCAATATTTCAGAGCACCCAGAAATCGGAAAAATTCTTAAATACAGCCTTTATGTTTAAATTTCTTTCAACAACAAAACAAATTACATTTGTACAGAGTTTTTCACGTCAGGTGGTCATCCCAAGGTGCTGGACAGTCATGGATTTGGACCCGAGCAGGGAGTTGGGATCAGGGTGGGTGGATGGCTGAGAAGGTAGGAGGGTGCTTGAAGGCGCAGTC
Organism: Callorhinchus milii; assembly: GCF_018977255.1. NCBI lineage: Eukaryota > Metazoa > Chordata > Chondrichthyes > Chimaeriformes > Callorhinchidae > Callorhinchus > Callorhinchus milii. The sequence continues at coordinate 81,182,393 of NW_024704742.1, read as the reverse complement.
AAAGAGTAGGGTCTTGAGGCATGCCTTGAAGGAGGCAAGGGAGAGCGCGAGGCGAAGGAACTGTGGGATGGAGTTCCAAAGGGTGGGGGCAGAGAGGCTGAAGGCCTGACTGCTGATGGTAGGGCTGGCCGGGTGGGGGACGTGTAGCAAGGTTAGCATATGCAGTTCGCAGGTTACAGAGGTAAAAAGGAGCAAGGCTGTGGAGGGCCTTCAAGGCGAGAATGAGGATTTTGAACTTTATCCTCTGGGAGATGGGGAACCAGTAGAGCCGGGCGAGGGTGGGGGTGATAGGGTCACGGAGTCTGGTGTGGGAGAAGACATGAGCAGCAGAGTTCTGGATGTGAAGTTTGTAGAGAAGAGTTGGGAAGACTGACAAGCAAAGAGTTGGCGTAGTCGTGTTGTGATGTGATAAAAGGGTTTCGGCAGTGTGAAGGGGGGAGGGGCAGTGGTGGAGCCGGTATTGCGGAGGTGGGGGAAGGCAGAGAGGATCATGGCATGGATATGGGGTAGAAAGGATAGTTCAAACAAATTCCTATTCCCCCTATCTTGACACCTCCCTCCACCCACCCACCCCCGAGAACACCATAAACATTAGCAAAAAAAAGACGCAAAATAGAATGAAAAGTCCGTGCATAAAAAATTACATAAAGTTCCAATGCCTGGTTGCTGACCTGCTCATTGAACCGACATGACTTATCAATCAAACAGCTGCATCAAGGATCAGCTTGCTTCAGATCAGAGTTTTTATATATTCAGCAGCTCACTCCAGAGCCAACAGCTGATCAGTGCAGAGCTGTGTCCAGAGTACCCTTGAGCTGGTCCATTTGCCACTCTTGTGCAATATTATCATTTCCCCCAGAGAAGGTTTCAACTCAATGGCCAAAGTGGTATGTAAAAGCAGCGTTGATGTTTATACAGCAAGAGTGAGGTGAGAACGGCAATCTACCTTGACAATTCAAACAGAAATCCTGCCAATCCTGAGTGACCCCAGGAACAAAGTGGGGTTGGACTAACCATGTTTAATATTAGGTGTTCCGAGATCATAACTGATCCATTTCATTGTATGATTAACAAGCAGGTGATTCTGTGATCACAACGTGCAGAATAGGCCCCGGTGTCAGAATTGAAATGCACAGATTCAGCCAGTCCCTGGCTGGTGCTGAAACAGTCAGTTTGTACTGCAGAGTGAAATTACTTTCAGAAGGAATAAATAAATAAAACATGAAGTCTATTCTATTTCTGAATGCATTGGTATAGAGTCAAGGTGACAAAGAGGCCGATAAACAGTGCCTTCAATATTTAGCACATATTTTAGCACATCAAGGGGACATGCCCCCACCAAAGTCAGTCTCCATGGTGATGTTTAGAAAGCTGGGCATGACACAGTCCATCATAAAGGCAGGTACAAGAGTCCAAAATATAAATGAACCTCAGTTGAATTTTTAGCCATGCTGCTTCCTCTCTCTGGAACTCCATTCTGGAGTCCCTCTGGCTTGCATAACTCCTCTTTCGAGGTCCATTTCAAAACGTACCTCTTTGACTGTGCTTTCAATCATCTTTCCCCTTCCCTGCTTCTCGGCTGCCAAGTCATCCTCCCAATGTGAAAGGCAGTATATACAGAACAGGAATAATAATCCTTCACGTGATATAGCGCCTTTCATTTTTTCAGTGGTTCACAGTAGTGACGCTGTATTTTGTGGCTGAATGCAGCTAATTAGCACACAGCAATGTTCTACAAACAGCCGTAAAGTGAAAGATGAAATTTATTTGGAGGTTTGTTCTCCAGAACACTTGAAGAAACTTGCTTCTCATTCTGAATAATGTCATTGGATTCACCTGAATAGGCAGACGGGACTTCAGTTTAATGTCTCATCAAAAAGACATTCCCCAGTACTGTATTTGAATGCCAGTCTAGACTGTGAGCTCAAAGTCCCAATGTGGGGCTTGAAACCACAATCATCTGATGGGGCAAGAATTCTAATAACTGAGCCCGTCTGACACCTATTGTCATAACATTCAGTTCTTAAGCCTGATGTCCAAAGGACACCAACATTTCAAAGCACTGAGCCCTTAGGTGAAACATGGTACACAGAAAGAGATCAAGATGATGCCACAGAGATAAGACATTGTAACCAATAGAGGTTGAACATTGAAGATCACACAAGGGAGATTTCAAGTTCTGAGCTGGTTGAAAGCCAGAATGCAACTTGAATATAAGTTCCCTTGGTTACATAATTAACCACTAATGATAAGGAATACAGATGTTTCTTGAATCATTTTCACTGGTTAATTCTATAATTCTCTTTGATCGTGCCTTCAGCTCCGCTCTCGACTCTCTACCCCCTCCTCGCTCGCTCCCTCCCTTCCCTCACCCTGACCATTTCCCCCCTGCTCGGGTCCTGACCCAACTGTCCAGCGCCTTGGGACATCCTCCCGACGTGAAAGGCGCTCTATAAATGAAATCTTGTTGCTGTTGTTGTTGTATAAGCAACAATCGTGTATGGGTCCGAACATGGCTAGACCATAGGCTACTATCCTGCATTTTAGTCCCCTTTGAGAGCTTTTAAATGATTAAGGCTTCTCTAATTGATTTAAAAAATAGCTAGTTGATTTGAAATCTGGCTCAGACAATGGGAAACAGAAAGGAAGGAGAGGGTTTTAAGGGCTAACAGAGGTTCCTTAAAAGCCTCTCTCTCGCAACATGCCCCAACATGAAGGGACATGGACTCAAACGGTTAACTCACTTTCTTTTCTCCATAGATGCTGCCTGACCTGCTGAGTGTTCCCAGCGATTTCTGTTTTTGTTTCAGATTTCCAACATCTGCAGTATTTAGCGTTTTGTAGGAAACAGAAGGTGTTGATAAAGCTCTCTCTGGGGAACAGAAATAAATGAGCTTTATAGGAATCTGTTCGGGGTTCCCTGCTGCTCAAGCTCCTGGATGATGTACTGGATAATTCTTGCAGTATTGTAAAATAGCACCTAGCCGTGTGGCCAATTGCCAAGTGCAAGAGATTGATAGCATTACAATGAATCTGGATAAACTGTGTGCGTGAGATGAATTGTAATGGAAATAAATCAGTCATGTTTCCTATTATTGATCACTATCCAATGCCTGCAGTTGGAAAGTGTATTTGTCTGGACATCAGGTACAGATGAGAATCGGCATGATTGCGAGCCATATGATGTAGTAATCTTGGCATTCTATTCAAAAGGTGTACTATATATAAAATATCTTTTTTAAGGCGTTTGACAAAGCACTTGATGAAAGACTCCTCCACAAACAGTGGGCACAGGGTATCAAGGGCAAGACATGGACATGGATTCAAAATTGAATTTTGAAGGGAAGGAAGCAGATGGTCTTTGTAAGGGGAACTGGGTCTAAAATGGGACAGGTATTATGCAGCATCCCTCAGAGATCTGCACTGGAACCCCTCCTGTTCCTCAAGTATATTGACCTGAATTCAAAGAACCAGTGGAGGATGATATCAAGTTGGGGGGGACTGTGGAATTAGAGGAGGCAGAAAGGGCCCACAAAGAGAAATTGATAGGAATGCACAGGGGCTGATAACTAGGTTTAATACTGATATATGCAAGCTACTACACATAGATCCAAGAATAGGAAACACAAGTACTCAATGGATAGTGTTGAACTTGCCAAAAGGAAAGCTGAAAGAGATCTAGGGGGATTAATTGACTCATCGTTCACTGTGTCAAAACAGTGTGAGGCAGCAACAAACAAGGCAAATAGGCTAGGTCCAGTTCCTGAGCCAAGCGGGTCCGCAATATTCCAGGGCAATCCTGATTCCAGTCTGGCCTGCCTGGCTCATCGGCAGGACTTGAAGGAACAGACTGGGTGCAGAGATTCATCTTACTTGACTTCTGTTAAACTTGCAAGTCAAAGTCCTAACAGGTAGTGTGTTCTTTACTGAACAAGCAGCAGGAAGCTTGCCAGGCAGTTCTTTCAATGTAAAGCTATGTGGCTTTAGCTGGTTAAACTCAACACTTAACCCAATGTACACTCTGGGGTCCCCAATCCTTGGCAAGAGCCAACCTATGGCAAATATTCTCCAGAATTAGGCAAGATGGCTGCATCCCTCCAGGGAGAGATAGATTGCATCCCAGACACAAAAATACAAGAAGAAAACAGAAGTGAAGAACGATTTGTTGTGATTCATCCTTTAAAATGGAAGTAGCTGCAAGCTTGTTATTTAGTTCTTCCAGAATATGGCATTTCTATGGCAAGTAATAATACTGAGAGCAACACAAATGTGTGGCAGCCTGTTAGGAGTACCCCTCTTGTCCTAACAAAGAACTAAAGTGGTCCTCAGACTCAGTTACTAATTGTCATAGAAAAACTACTGCAGAAGAAGCAGCCCAAGGTATGTGTCAAATCACTAAGCTTGAAAGTACAATCAAGTGATCAGATTTGCACCATGCTAAATCCCATTATAATTCACTCAACTGAATACTGTAGCAAGAACCTATTACTTAATGCTTGTGTGCATGTTGAATGACCTGGTTATTTCTGTATCAAATTGCTTATTTACAACATTCTTTTTGATTTGGTTTGTGTCATGTGTTTCGTAACTGATCTTAAAAAATCATACATTTCGAGTACGTGCAGCAGGACTGTGTTAGTTGAGCAAAGGGGTAAACAGAGCAGTTGGGTACAAGCAGGTTAGAGAGGTAGGGAGGTGCAAGTGTGTGAAGGAATTTGTGAAGATTTTGAAGTCGATCCTTCGCAATTCAGAGAAGAAGGCCAATGATGATTCTGGATCTCTGAGCTCTACAATACAAAGAGAGATTCATAGATCTGGACATCTTTTCCATGGTTAAAAGGAGCAGACTAGAGTCTGGGTTATAGGTGCTGAGAGGCAAATAAAAGATAGAAGCAATCAGGCAAAGACCATAAGACCAAAACCAGAAGACACAGGTTTCAAACTCATAAGCAAGATTCCAGGTTAGAAAGATTCCATGTCTCCCTGATATGCCTATATAAACAACTGCAATTATCGAAAGACGTCTTATGTATAATATCTGTAAAATTAGTGCCTTGGGATGTCCCCCCGATGCGAAAGGCTATTTGTGATTTCCGAAAGCTGAGAAAATGCAAAAAAAGCAAAATCAGTTGCAAATATCCACCTTAATTGCTAAATAATGGGCTAGATGTGGTGGAGTGACATGGAGAAATAAGACACCTCAGAGATCTGTTCCTCATCACCACTGCCAATGCCAATGGTCTGTTTGCCATGCACATATTTTATGGTGACCAAAATCAAAAACTATTATGCAATTAGTCCACATAAAACAGGCCAATTACACAATTGTATTTGAAGGATTCCATTCCTAAAATACACACAGACACAAAATGTTCCGCTTAAATCCTAGGTAAATCAATTTATGTTCAGTTAAAAGTAATTACATTAGAGTGCAGTATGGATTGAGTCCTCTCAAACACTGTTGTTCAATAGGCATGTATAATGCAAGTACATGGCTATTTTCCATTGACCCAGATGCAACACTATACTTAACTAAGTATCACGGTTTTGTGGTATTTTCCTAAATGTTTTCATTTGTTTCAGATGGTTACAAATCAGACTTATGGGAGGCAACATGTAAAAGAAACAATAGTAACTCGAGAGAGAGAGAGGTAGGAAATGTAAAATACAGTCTGAAAATGACTCCCAACAAAATGTAGTAAACGGATAAAACTCCAAGCTTTTGCTGTTCACCACCATTAAACTGATCAAATGTCATATTAAGGAAACTGGAGTGTTGGGCACCATCCAACTCAAACCCATATTGCCCAGCGGAAAGTCTTGTACTGCCACAGAAAATACGAGACTTCATTGCAATTTAACCCACATGTACAAATGTGTTCATATTTCAGTGCAATAATGAAAGGTTGAAAAATTGATGGTAAATAATAATAATCCTTGCGTTTGATATAGCGCCTTATCACGTCTTCTAGACGTCTCAAAGTGCTTCACAGAATATACTGTAAAGTGAATTGACTGTATATTTGTGGGCGATACGCGGCAGCCAATTGCACACAGTAGAGTCCCAAAAATAGTGACCAATTCATTATTGGTTTTTTTTCTTGAGCGATTATTATCAGGCGTCTGGAGGAAGGAAACATACCCAAGGTTTCGCCCTGCCCGGTCATCAAAATCAATAGTAAATAATGGTTTGTGCTACACCATAGAATGGTCCAGGTTCAACTTGTACAGGAACTCCTCCAAACCGAGACTGCTCTGGACAAAGTCACAATGACATTCTTTCCATCGGTGTGTAGGGTTCTCTCTGCCTCCTTCGACACTGTCGACCATTCTATCTTCTCCACTGCCTGTCCTTTCAGCTTCACCTTCATGATTCTGTCGCTGCCTCACTTTATTCTTAACTAAGCCAACAACTCCACTTCATATCAGCTTATGGTATCCGTCTCACCACCACGCTGTCACATGCAGCATTCCTTAGTGCTTTATCCTGGGTCCTCTCTTCTTTAATATCTAAATGCTTCCACTCGGTGATGTTATCCGCAGATATGGGTTAACTTCCATATGTATGTGGATGACATCCACATCTCTCTGCCACCAACCTTGATTCAAGCACCTTTGCTTTTCTGACCGATTGCCTGTCAGACGTGGATGAGAGCCAACTTTCTCCAGTTGAATGTCAACAAAAGATTGGCTCTTCTGCTTGGCTCCTGTCAGCAACTTCTCGCTTCAGGTGCTGACAGCATCAATCTACATGGATGCACTATCCACCTCATGAAACCAGTACAGAACCATGGTGTCTTGTTCAACCCTCAATTGTCCTATAAACCTCACATCCATACCCTGACACATTAATCTTTTTCCTACCTCCACAACATTGCTCACCTCTGCTATTACCTCTCCCCTCGAGCCACTGAGATCCTTATCTATGCTTTCATCACATCCAGGCTAGAATACCTCAACTCGCTCCTTACTGGACTTATACTGGACAAGAAGATCCAGTTCTTCCCTCCACCAGATTCAGACCATCCAGAACTCTGCAGCTCATGTCCTCTCCCGCACCAGGTTCCATGAGCCTCATCCTTGCCCAGATCTTGGCTTCCCATTCCGCAGAGGATTGAGTTCAAAATCCTCATCCTCACTATTAAATTCCTCCACGGTCTTGCCCCACTCTACTTCTGCGAACTTCTGCATAGCTTGCCATTCCGAGCACTACCTGGCAAGCTTTTACACTGCTTGTCCAGTTAGGACCATCCTACATGTTCGGACTTTGGCTTGCAGAGTTAAGGGGAGCTGAGTTGGAAGAGTCCCTGTCCCTCCTTCAGCAGGTAGACACCAACAAGTATTTGTTTACCCAGAATGTAATTAACAGCTAGAACCTGTTGCCAAGAAGGATGGTTTGGGCCAGGACACTGGGCTCATTAAAAAAGCTAGCTTGATGCTGTGATGGGAAGATAGTGGGGTGGTTTGATTGTGTATATTTTTTGGGCTAAGGATTGGACGTGATTGCATGAAGTACTTTCTGAGTAGTGTCAACACTTTCAGTTAATCAACATGCAAACCAAAATCTCTGCGTGGCTTTTGAAACAGAAATTGTGTCAGTGCATTGCCACTTTGAAGACTTACTGCATTGTGTATCAACAGGTTTTGACACTTACCTTCTGCAAGTCTTCTATGGATGTTTCAGTCTCTTTCAACTTTTCTCGAATAATTTGTTCTTTGGCAGCTATTTGGGATTCTTCGCTCTCTAGGTTTTCTATTTCTCCCTCAAGTCTGCAACAAATAAAAAGGTTTTCACGTCACAAGATCACAAGAGAGATTTGGATGAAGAAGGCTCTTCAGCTCATTTGATCTCATTCCTCCAGAACACACAACCTACCATCTTCCCACTATAGCATTGAAGTGTTTCTTACATGAGGGCTGGCCTTAAACACCCTTCCTGATAACCTGTTCTAGTCATTATTTTTTACCTCTGTGTAAAGAAATGCTTCCTGATGTATGTCTGAAAATCCCCCGTTGCTACGTTGAAACTGTATGCTCTTGTTCTGCTACTTTAGCATATCTGAAAACACTGTTTGGAGTTTACTATCTCAATCCCATTGAAAACCACTCTTTTCAAAATATCTCTTTTCAAGGCTGAAGAGCCCTGATTTGTCTAACTGCTAACTTTTAACTTGGGGAATCACCTTTGTTGTTGTCCTGTGCACTACCTCGAGGGCCTGGGAGCTCCCTTGTCACAGTAACTAGAATTGTATGCAAAACTCTACTACATATATGATTCCTGTGAATCTGAACTCATCTGACTTCGCAATATCGCCGTACATCCTCTTTGCTTTATTTATTGCTGCCTGACACATGGTAAAATGACAATTAGTCAAACAACATGCCCAGATCTCTTTTAGTTTGAAGTTTCATGGAGTGCCTAATAACTTTACTTCCTGTATATAGTACCTTGCATTTATCAAAATTAAACTTCATTCACCAGTTATCGACCTATTTGGAGTCCTGTAGCTCAGTGGTTAGAGCACTCGCTTTGCAAGCGAGAGACCTGAGTTCAATTCCAGGCAGGGCGAAACCTTGGGCAAGTTTCCTTACTCCACACGCCTAATAATAATCCCTCCAAAACAAAACAATAATAAATTGGTCATTTTCAATCTACGACTGTTTGTGGGACATTGCTGTGCGCAATTGGCTGCCGCGTTCGCCCACAAATATACAGTCAATTCACTTTACAGTCCATTCTGTGAAGCGCTTTGGGACGTCCTCCCGACGTGAAAAGCGCTATATCAAATGCAAGGATGATTATTATTATTATTATTTGCATTCCCTATCAAGCTCTCTTTGTATGACCTTTGGTGTCTCCTCTGATTCCACAGATCCCCCAACTTAATGTTGATCTTATGTGCATAATTTTTTTCAGGGCAACAGAATGTGCAAACTGGGAACTTATAAAAGTGAAGAAAAAGAATGCAAACATGTGTCAACATCAACAACACTCGCCTTAAATGACCACAAAGTCTCACCTCAAAATAAACAGTTAACTAACTAGGGAGACACATGTGAGTGAATTTAGAACAGCAGTTTCAATGGGGGTTCCGATGAATGTTCTCAACATCTCAACTTCAAGTTTATCATTCAAAGAGGTCACTGCTTGTAATCACTGTAGTCGAATTAAGTGCTTTCATTGCGATAACCCCCTAGGCCTTCCCATCTGTCCCCCAATGAGAGAAGTAACTAACTGTGGGAATCTCGGCAAGAGATGCAGTTGTCAGTCTTGTCACAAATCTCATATAGCAAGTGACTCTTCCTCTCCCCCATCCCCATTACATTTTCTTACCAATTAACACATGCTAATGAGGAAACCAAGCATAATGAACATGTTGGGTTTTTTTTTGCATACATGCATATATTTACTTAAAAAGCAATTCATGCTTAAATAAATGTATTTTGTGTCTACCAACAATTTATTAAGATCACATAATTCTCATTCTCTTCTGAAAGACATTTCCGACTTTCTTTATAAGACACTAGACTCACACAATCTCAGTGTTTGTATCTCTAAGTGATTATAACATGCCATACTGTGGCTTCTAAAAGTTTGCCCACTAGCAATGTGAAGCTGATGAGTCTATAGTTCCCGGCTCCTCTCTTTCATCCTTCTTGATGAGAAGGATGCATGTTGGTTTTAAACACCGGCACAGACTAGTTGGGTTAGATGGTCTGTTTCAATGCTGTAGATTCTGTGTAATGACTCAAACACAGAACGCCAAGTCACACATCACCGTCAGTTTCCAAGTCCAGAGAACTCCATTCCGTCAATTCTGCAAAATGCCTTATTTGATGCCTCTTAATATATCTCATGAGCAAGAGCCAAAAGTGGGAAAACTCACTTGATTGCCAGTAAGCCAAGTGGAGGCATTTACTTAATAATAATATAATAATCCTTGCATTTGGTATAATGCCTTTCACTTTGGGTGGACATCCCAAAGTGCTTCACAGGAGTTACTCTGAAGTGGAATGATTCTGTATTTGTCGGAAAAATGTGGCAGTCCAATTGCACACAGCAATGTTCCACAAACAGCCATGGAACAAATGATCAATTTTATTCAGGGAATTATTGGGCAGGAGATTGGGAGAAATTATCTTCTCTTTCGAAATTGTGCCATGGGATCTTTAACATCCACCTGAACATGCAGACGGGACCTCAGTTTAAACATCTCATCTGAAGAACAGCACTTTTGACAATGCAACACACCTCCAGCACTGCATTGGAGTTCAAGCTTAGACTATGTGATTCCAAGTCCCAACGCAGGGCTTGAACCTACAAACTCTGACTCAGTGGTGCAGTGCTATCATTGAACCAGGCTGAGGCATAGGCGGTAATAGCAATGGAACAGGCAGTTCAGCACCACTAATATATGGCAACGTTTATACTTCACATGAGCCTTCAACTTTAACCTTTACATTTGATATTGCAGCTTATCACATCAGCAAGACATCCCAAAGCACATACGTCTTATACCTTTCTCATACCCTCTATTCCCTTCTCCTTCATGTATGCATTGAGTTTCCTCTTAAATGCAATGATTCATTCGGCTATAACCACAGATTCTGGCAGTGAGTTCCACCCTTCTGAATAATGACAGTGTCAAAACCAGGCTGAGAGGTCCGGGGCAAAGATAGCTTGGATCCTGCTTGGCAGTGATCACTCTGAGTGAGTGTTTTGACAGATTGTGGTCAGAGCCTCTGCTATTTCCTTGCTGACTTCCCTCATTAATTCTGGGATGCATACCATTAGTCCCTGGTGACTTGGCCACTTTGATTTCCGTTAAGTTTCTCAGAACCACTTGCTTTTCTGCTTAGCCTTTCGGATTGCTTCACCTCCCGCCCTTGTATCCCAACCTTTTCACTGCCACACTCTTCTGTGAAAACTGACGGAATGTAAAAAGTACATAAAACCCTCACAATATTTCATCATAGAATCATAAAATTATACAGCACAGAAGGAGGCCATTTAGCCCATCGTGTCTGTGTCGGCTCTTTGAAAAGAGCTATCCAAATCAATCCCACTCACCCTCTCTCTCCCCATAGCTCTACAAACTTGTCCTCCCCCAAAAATGATCTACTATATTGTTATATGTGCTTGTGGGTTTGATTTGTGTGTATATATTTGTGTAGATAATTTCTGTGTAGGTCTGTATGGGGGTGGGGGGGCGGGGGGGGGGGGTGTGGTGGGGGATAAAACAAGATGAGTGAGGAGCATGGCTAACCCTTGTACATTGTCGCTCTGACACTCACTGAAGTTGAGTGACCAAATGGGTATTCTGAATGAGCATTCTTGGTGCCGTTCTTTAACAGTCAGCTGATCTGAATGATCTGTCTCTTGAATAAAAAACAGGAAGCTCTGACATTACTTTCCCTTGAATTCCAGGGAATGTTGAGCTTTCTGGGTCATTCAGAACTAGTCTGTGGGGCGTCCAAGCTCTCAGGAAGCCGTGTCAAGGTTATATGTTCAGGAAACATGTGTGGGAGGGGTATCCCATGCCTTTGTGCTTGCTGTTGTCATTCCCCAGATGTATGGGATCCAAGCATCGATTGGAATATTAACAATAGCAGGAAATTTTTGAGAAAGGTGGAGATGTTGTTAGAACAGCCTCAAGTCTGAGGATTTCCTGACTGGATTGCTTTGCACAAAGTATGTTGCAAATTTCTTCCCTGAGCTGCACTGTATGTGTGTGTCAGTCCGGCTCAGTTGGGTAGTACTCTCACCTCTGATTCAGAAGGTTGAGGGTTCCAAACCCATGTCAGGACTTGGAAGCTATATAGTTATTGCTCTCAATCTAATGCAGTGCTGGGGGTGTGCTACATTGTTGGAGGTGCGGTCCTATAGACGAGACATTAAACAAACGTTCCTGTCTGCCAGATGGCACTATTCGAAAAGAGATGGGACTTTGCTGAAGTGCTAGAGGATCAATGCTTATTGGCGGTGCCTTGCTTTGGATGATATGTTAAATCAAGGTCCCATTGGCACTATTCAATATGGGATGGGAGCTGCTTCCAGTGTTCTGAACAACAATCCTCCAGATGAACTGTTCGTGGGGCAAACACATTGCCAATCCTGCACAGGCTGAATCTGTCTGAATTCTAAAGAATAAGAGGCAGGAGGGAGCCATTTCAAGGCTACTTTAAATTTAACAGGTTAAAATTATGCTTATAAACTTTGTAGGTTGTTGTATTTAAACTGGCTGCTGCTTCTGCCTACAAGAACACAGCACTACACTTTTCCAGCAAGTAACTGTAAAGTGCTTTGAAATATTTCATTGCTATAAGCCCTATATTAAATGCACGGATCATTAAGTATGCGGTCTTGGATAAGTCACAACAGTTTTATAAGGCTCTGAAATCAAAATTTGTGTTACTCCTAAGGTTAAATTGTATTTCAATCCTTCCCAAGATTTCTGAATAACAGTAGTCACAAATATTAATCCTCTCATGTGAACTCCATCATTCAAGGCCTGTGAGTGGGTTGACAACCACTGCCCGATCAAATATTACCCAAACACATTGTCAATCCTGCATAGGCTGAATCTGTCGGGATTCTAAAGAATAAGAGGCAGGAGGGAGCCATTTCAAGGCTACTTTAAATTTAACAGGTTAAAATTATGCTTATAAACTTTGCTAGATTGCTACATTGTATTAATTTGCAAATATCCGTTATTCTCTACTTATTTGAAAATTACCTTAATCCATCACAGTGTGGCTGTATCCATCACTGAGTGATCAGAAAACATATTTCTTCAACATCACTGCTGTCTGTAAACATTTGCACTTCTTTCTATTGTAAGAGGAACAATTCACTTCATAAATTATGTCCTTTGCAAAAAAATATAGATCTATTAATATACAATGTGACTGAAACTAACATTCACCTACCTACCTGCTGCTGTTACCGTCAATAGCTTCCATACAAATACTGTAGCAGAATTGCTTGGTTTAAAAACAGGCTGGCGTACACGGTGGGAGGAGGGGGTGGGGGGGAATCTATATCCCAACATAATCTAATTCACTTCCCTGTGGTTTGATGCAGTTCCACACAGCCTGTTCAGGGTCAGTGAAAGGAGTGAGTGCATTAAATCCTCCAGAAAGCAATGTGTCAGAATGTGGGAGTCTCAACTGAGAGTTGGCAGCAGTCTGAGCGCTCACACATCTCATACAGAACAAACCAAATATCTGACCCCTTCAAAAATAATCACCTGAGTATAGCTGTCAGGTCACTCAGGCTGATTGCTTCCAGTATTTAAGGTGCTATATTTCAAACAAACAGTGAAAGTGATGAAGTACAGGTAAGTTTATGCACGTGCACACAATGCTGTGTGGTTAGGGAAAAAATGAACAGATGGGCAATGCTCCTGAAACTGTCACCTTGGGTCAAGAATTGGACCATAATTCGTTTATGACAGTTCTGAGGTAGGGCAATGCTCAGAAAATTAACCAAATCTTTCTGTATTGGATGCTGATTGACAGTGTTTCCACTTTATAATTACCTTCACCCACATCACCATTCTTTATTTCCTGCCCTGGGCATAGAGTGTCAGCAGACTAATTGCTCTATTTTTTTGGTCAGCTAGGTGTCAGCAAACCTATCACCATGTTTAAGATTATCTAAGTCAGACAGAGCTCTCTATATGTGTGCCACCTACACTTGGAAATGTCTCCATGTCTGGAGTGAAATATGCACTCGACCAAGGGGACAGGCACAGCCAATCCCATTTTTGCCTTTCACAATAATCTACGCACACATACACACATGCACATAACAGTTACTCTTGATAACAATCAGAAGAGAGTATTCTGGCTAATCCAGTCGTGGATTGAGTGGCCAATTTTTTATTTTTTTCAAAAGAATTACTACCCCCGAAAAAGCGATCCGCCAATCGACTAACAACTGGATTCCTACTTGCTGCTTAACCATTGGGAGGAGTTGACACCTTTGTATTCCAATGCAATTCAGTCAGGTAGCTGTGACTCTGATGACTCAGCTGACAAATGACTAGAATGAGACAACATATGGCAGTGATGGGTTGTGCAATCATGTCCATCAGTGGTAACATCGCACCAACACTAAATTACAGAATCTACTGCCCAAGGAATATTTGGAGCTTCATATTGCAATCTATAAATCTGTATTTTATTTAAAGGATAATGCTGATTGATTATTACATAAAAATAACAACAACAACAACAAGATTTCATTTATAGAGTGCCTTTCACGTCGGGAGGACATCCCAAGGCGCTGGACAGTTGGGTCGGGACCCGAGCAGGGGGAAAAGGTCAGGGTGAGGGGAGGGAAGGGAGGCTTAACATGCATGATTGCCTTTTATTGCAATGTAACAAAATCATTGGTGATGACAGATAAATGCCATTATAATTACAAGTGGATATGGAATAAATATAGACTTGATCTTTCCACAAAGTCTATTCCTGGGAGTCATGCAGAAAGCCATACATGTTATAGTAAGCCGCATGTCATGCAGTAGCTGCTTTATATTATTTTTCTGGCTGGAATCCATGGAAAGCGAGGAATTTAGTGCACTTCCAACTTGCATTTTATTACCGTCTCTGAAGAGAGTGGACTTCAAGTATTACCACACAGAAGTTCACCTTCTGTTTAATTGCTAACAGAACAATGTTTTAAACAATTCAACAAAACTTTCTAGGTAGATATCACTGGTTTGCCAAGTGTTTTACCAACAGAAAATGTGCTCACCATGATTTCCATTTGAGTTCAAACCAGGGCGCCATATAAATGAAGTTGTTGTTGTTGCTTTTATTTTTAGTAAGGAATCTGAGTGAGGACTCCTGGTAATCAGGAGTACATCTTGAACATCACATCTGCATTGCAGGAACTCTACTCTGAAAGTAGATTAGAGGCTTCACAATTTGACATGGCATTTATTTATTGGCTCTTTGTGGGACACTGCTATGGCAAATTGGCTGCCGTGTTCATCTACAAAATACACAGATGCTACACTTCACAGTAAAGTCATATGAAACCCTGAGATGTCTCCCTGACATAATAAGGCACTATTTAAAAAAATATTCTTATGTAGTTATTATTTATTAATCAATTTCAATCAGAATTTATTACATATTAGACCTCAATCTTTACAAAAATTTAGCAATAAAATTTTCAAAATGAATACTGTACATAGAAATCTTAAAGTGTCTTTGGGCATCCTCCTGAGGTGAAAGGCGCTATATACACAAGTAAAACATGTAACATTTGTAGTCGTTGTCTGTGCTGGGTATTAAATGGAAAGTTCACTTCTCCTGCCTCTTTGTTTGGCAGGATTTGAAGTAGCCAGGCCCAAGATGTGAAAGTACATAAGAGAATCTGGATATATTAAAGGATTCATCCAAAATCTCTTAATATGATTGTTATTAAATATGATATACCAGGTCAATTTACTTAATCCTGGAGAATATTAAGCCCTCCCCAAAAAAACCTAAAGAGACCACTGTAGGACTTACAATTTACAATAGGAAAAATGTTTGCTTCAAAATAAAAAAAAATAGAATTTGAAAAGGAAGAAAGTATTTACATGGAAGAAGGTAATGGGTGACAGTTAATGTCAGCAGCAGTTAATAACAATGATATTTAAGGAACTCTGTTCATTATACCCCAAATTTCCCAAAAGACATCTTTACATTGCAGACATGGAACAAAACAATAGGTCTCATCTCCCTGCAGGAAGCTCCATGCTGGCTATTTACTTATTTGTATTATTTTGTCCGTTTCTGCTGTGATTAGTTGATTAGTTGAAAACTTCCTTCCCAGGTTGAGAGGGTAGGCGTCCTTTGCTGACCATAGGAGTAGAATGAGAGCCAGAGAATCTCGGAATATGTGGGAGCTCAGAACTAGCCTGGGAACGTGCTGATATCATTCCATTGGAAGCAGGAAATGAGTGGAGTGATAATGGGCCCTCCCTCAGTCAGTCATAATCACCAGAAGAAAAAAGAGAGAGGTTCAAAGAATATTTTTTCACACGCTGTTAAAATATACAACATTTAAAAGGAAATAGGATAAATGATTGAAGGAAAATAATATTAAAGGCTATGGAGAAAGAGCAATGTAAAACGATTAGAAGAGATAGCTCCAGTGGAGGAGCTAGCACCAGTACAGCCACATTGGGTCAAGTGGCCTCCTTCTGTGCCTTAAATGTCCAACAATTCTATGCCTAGAGTAAGTTATGGTATCATGTAGTTATTAATCTTTGCTAGGATGTTGTAGTATTAGTGGTTCCATCCACAGAAGACAGTCCTGGGTTTACCATCTGCCTTTTGCAAAATTGTAACTGTTTTGCAGGTGCTCAGAAACCCTTAGTCACCACACACTTATCTATGCATGAATGGATCGACCAGGTGAATCCGGTCTTGGATTCATTCAGAGTCTTATCTTCACGCTGTCAACTGCAAGGATTATACCAAATTTCTGATTGCCATCCAAATAGTATAAGGGTCGGAAATGTTCAAATATTTTTCTTTAAAAAATCAACTTTTGAATTCTGCTCAAGATTCTCCTTCCTGCTGTTTCCCTTATGATTCAATTCAATGGCATGCTTCAGCAAACAAGCGGCTCATAAGCTTGAGCAGATAATATTAATGTGCTCATCTCAGTGATCATATTGATTCCTCCCCAACACACACACACACACGTACCCAAACATTAATTTATACATGGAGACAGACCCATGAAGCTTGGCCTAATCTATATTGTCATTTAATAATAATAATAATAATAATCATTGTATTTGGACGTCCCAAAGCGCTTCACAGAACACACTGTAAAGTGAATTGGCTGTATATTTGTGGGCGAACGCGGCAGCCAATTGCGCACAGCAATGTCCCACAAACAGTCATGGATTGAAAATGACTAATTTATTATTGTTTTTTGTTTTTGGAGGGATTATTATCGGCGTGTGGAGTAAGGAAACTTGCCCAAGGTTTCGCCCTGTCTGGAATTGAACTCAGGTCTCTCGCTTGCAAAGCGAGTGCTCTAACCACTGAGCTACAGGACTCCAAATGTTATTTGTACAAAATAACTAAATGTCTTAAAATAACATTTCCTTTGGGATAAATTAAAGGTATCATGTCCTATTAATGCAATTTGGGTTATCAGCCATTGAGCCCCCGCTCTCTGGAACTCCATCCCGGAATGCCTCTGACTTGCTCCCTCCCTCCCCTCTTTCAAGCACCAGTCAAAACATACCACCTTGGCTGCCCCTTTGGTCATTCTTGCCCTTTTCATCCCACTTTGGCTGCCACTCTCAGCTCGGGTTCCTATTCAGCACTGTGAGGCACTTTGAGATGTCCTCTCAACATGAAAGGTGCTGTATAATTGCAAGGCTTATTATTGACAAGCTAGATCTGTTCAGTATTGAAAGGAGACATCTCAGAGAAAAACCTGGTAGGACTCGGAGGGTAAACCCGTCACTTGAAGGAGGGATTCAAAGTATCCAAACCTTACACATAGTGATGTGTTTCTGCATGTGTCAGACATGCAGTGTGTTGCGGTACTGCTGAAATTTAATCAGATAAACTGCATAATTTGTTGTTGAAAGCAAGCTTTCTGCTGCTTGTCAGCAAGGTCCACCTTACCCATGTGGAGGTGGCATACATGGAACTCTCAGTCTGGTCTGTGATGGGTTTCCAATTGCGTCAGACAACTGACTGAACAAAAAATAATACAGCCCGATGGTGGGATGGGAGGACAATAGGTTGGAATTCTGGAAGGATGAGATCAAATGGGCTGAAGGTCTTTCTTCATTGAACTTCTCTTGTGATTTTACCAATGATACCATACCAGGGTATTCGACTCTTTGCAGTGCATTTACACTCTGCACACATGCCACCTTGTGGTCAGCAGGATAAATTCACAGTGCAAACGGCACTTCAAGATAAATGCGCTTCTTGTGCATTACAGAAAATACACACATGCACTGTATTTCTACAACACAAAGACATTCCATTATTCTCCCTCAGTGCCATTTGGCACACCGTGGATTTCCTGCATTCTGTTTAAAGCAATATTCACCATTTCATGCAGATTCAATTTCAACAGCAGAGATGTACAAGTGCATCTTTGGAAAAATATAGTGAAGACAATTGTTTTTGCATTGAACTCACATACACTGAGGCCATTGTATCAGAATTTTAACAAATCTTTCATAAAAGGGAGCAAACTGTCTCACCATTCACATTACTATCTTCTCCCTGAACTGTGATACGGAGGAAAAATTATGAAAAATTATATTTATATCACATCATGAATTGGTGCATTTGGCATTTCACTCCTGTATCAAAACTAAAGTTTAGCTGCTGTATCACAAATGCTTTTAAGATGCATATTTTAGGCTCCTGTTAAATAATAATAAACAATAACAATCCTCACATTTGATACAGTTCCTTATCACATTGGCGAGACATCTAAAATGCTTTACAGGATATACTGTAAAGTGGTTCTGACTGTATTTTGGGTGGTGGTAGGGTGGGGTGGTGGGGCAAAAAGCATCAACCAGTTGTGCACAACAATATCCCAGAAACAGAAACGTTGAGTGATCAATTTACTTTAGGGGTTGTTGGCCAGGACACCAGGAGAGTGAAACTCTTTTCTCTTTTCGAATAGTGCATGGGATCTTTGA
This sequence comes from Callorhinchus milii, assembly GCF_018977255.1. NCBI lineage: Eukaryota > Metazoa > Chordata > Chondrichthyes > Chimaeriformes > Callorhinchidae > Callorhinchus > Callorhinchus milii. The sequence goes on along the minus strand of NW_024704742.1, from coordinate 81,163,695 downwards.
TGTCCACCTGAAAGGTAGATCTCGGTTTAATGCCCCATCCAAAGGACAGCACCTCAAACAATGCAATACTACCCCAGCACTGCATTGGTGTGTCAGCTTAGACCATGTGATTCCAAGTCCTGATGTGGGGCTTAAACCTCCAACCTTCTGGCTCAGAAGCGAGAGTATTACCTCTGAGCTAGTCTGACACACCAAACAGAATTTTTTTAAATTCAATTTTATTTCATAATAAGTCATTCCTGCTTGCATTTGATAAAAAGCTTTAGCCTAAAACAAGGCTCAAAGTGTTCAGATTACTGCTGTTAAGGCATATTGTAGGCAACCAATATGCACACAGCAAGATATTACAAACAGGCATGAAGTGAATGACCGACTTATTTACCCGGAGGAGTTTTGCCCCCTCCTACCTCTCTGATCTGCTGACTCCCTACCAACCTGCCCGTTCCCTCCATTCAGGGGCTCCGGCCTGCTCCATGTCTCCCGCCCGACCTACCATCGGTGGCCGATCTTTCAGCCTCTCTACTCCCACACTCTGGAACTCCATCCCATAGTCCTTTCGCCTCGCTTCCTCCCTTGCCTCCTTCAAGGACGGTCTCAAGACCCTCCTCTTCGATCGTGCCCTTGGTCGCCCTCCCACCTCTCTGCCTTTCCTCACCCCAATCCCACCCCTCCCCCATGCTCGGGTCCTGACCCCTGACTGTCCAGCGCCTTGGGATGTCCTTCCGATATGAAAGGCACTCTATAAATGTAATTTTGTTGTTGTTGTTGTTGGCCAGGACAACACTATTTGTACGAACAAAGTCTATCTCAATTAGTTGGTGTCAATGCATTGCTCACATTGCGGAGTGAATTCCTGTCAAGCCATTAGACCAGCCAAAATAAATCAAGGACTTTAAGAATGGCCTGAGAGATTTTAATGCTGCTTCCTTCAAACTCCACCAAGGGTGCCATTCACATTTATATGATGCAATTTATTGTAACAGTGTGTGTGTGTGTGTGTGTGAGAGAGAGAGGCACACATCATTCCCTGCCAAACTCCACCTACTGCTTTTCCTTAGCCTGATGCATCCTGTTATGTGGAATGCCAATTATCAGGCCCACCAATCTGCAGCAAAACATTATTGAAAATAATTTCATCAATCACGGATAGGCGTGGTTCCTTTCTCTAAGGCCTGGGAATTTTCTTTGAGTCAACACAGGCTCTTGGCTGGCGCTAACTATTCTAATCCCAATTCCCTGTTCATCCCTATACCTTTTAATCTGTTGCTCTTCAAATATTTATTCTATTCTGTTTTAAAGGTTTTTTACAGTGAAACCACATAAACTACACAAAATCAGATCTGGTGTCTAATTAGTGATATTTCTTAAGGGTTTGCATAACAAAGATTCTATGTTGCTCAAATGGGGCTTCTTCTTGTATTCAACCAACGGGAATTCTGTTCCAATGTGATCTACAGCGTTCCCATGGGATGACGGGAATTCTAAAGGGATTCCTTAATAAGAAATAGTGCAATTTAGACACAATTGGATTGTTAAGAGATACTCTAAAGTAGATCTTCATTCAGTGCCCAGTTGTAATACAGTAGAACCCTGTTATATATGGTAATAAGATCCGTAAAAATTGAACCATTCTTGTAACAGAGTGTAATCGTTGGTCAGTGCCCCTGTATCAAGGTGGGTCACCTTCTGGGTCATCGTCAATATCACTTCCTGTATGCAACATAGTGGGTAGGAAGTGATGTCAGTAGCAATCGGATGACCTGGTAATTGGCCATTTTTTGTAGTGTGTGAATCTGCCCACTGGTCTATAGGGCACCCGCTCTATAAGCAAACCTGTGTTACAATGAAACAAGTTTTGACGACACTCTATGAGTATTTTGCAGTTCTGTTACGGAGTGGTTGAATGCACAGATGACAGACGTGCAAGGAACACATTTTACCAGACAGTCATTTGATCTTTAAGAGATTAGCTACTTATAGATTGGTACATACCTGACTCAAACAAGATCCTGGTGCAAGACCAGCATTCCAACGATCCAGATCACTTCTTATTCCCGCACTTCAACATGCAATTCCCACTATAGACTGTACATTTAAAAGGCACAGCAGTGAATCACTGATTATATTATCTATTACTCATCTTCTTACTGTGCAGCAAACTGAACAATGTCGGCCATTGCCCAGTTCCTCCCTGAAGATGGTAGTGGTAAATACCAGATCTTCAGCACGTTAACACCTCCTCAGCTGAAACAAAATCATCAATGTTTTCATTTTGCATTAGTGAAGTATGCTATGTCCACGGAGACTGAGATTCAGTTGCAGATGAATGAATGACTCAATGGGCCCAAGCTGCAGATGTTATGAAGTTGTCATTTTGTGCCAGGAAAGCCCTGACATTCTGATTCCAGAGCCTCCTGTTTACCTTGTGTTAAGTTCACCGTGACATAGCTGCTCAACCAGGGCTAAAGAGAGGCCTCTCTGGACTTGTAGATTCCAGTAACAATGGAAAATAGCCCTGGTATATGGGATTCACCCACAAGTAAAACAGTAAAAGGTGACTAATGGGGGATAATATTATGCTTGGATCAGTATTGGACCTTTCAATGCTACATCTGGATTGGGAATTGCTTGCAAAAGAATAGAAGCTCTGGTATATTTGCAAATATGTGTTCTATTTAGCTTGGCATTCTCTAGCAAAATGTAGACCTCACAATTTAGAAAAGAAGTCCCATTGGAGTCCCAAAGTTCCAGCTGGTCTCAGCTTGTCAGGCCATTTTGTATCCTGTAGCTCAGTGGGTGGAGTCCTGTAGCTCAGTGGTTAGAGCACTCGCTTTGCAAGCGAGAGACCTGGGTTCGATTCCCAGCAGGGTGAAACCTTGGGCAAGTTTCCTTACTCCACACGCCTGATAATAATCCCTCAAGAAAAAAATTATAAATTGGTCATTTCAATTCACGACTGTTTGTGGGACACTGCTGTGCGCAATTGGCTGCACATTTCACCCACAAATGTATAGTCAATTCACTTTACAGTGTATTCTGTGAAACGTTTTGACATGTCTAGAAGGTGTGAAAAGCGCTACACCAAATGCAAAGGTTATTATTATTATTAAAATTTAAGTTTGAGGGGATATTTGGGAAAAAAAATCAATCATAATATTGATGATTATTTCCGCATTTCTTAAAAACATCCAACTTCCAAATGTTAATAAAATGCCCAAAATCCTTTTTGCTGGTGTTTTATTAGCATTTATGAGTCCTATAGTGTAGTGGTTTGTGTGCTCTCCTCACAAGTAAGATGACCTGGGTTCAATTTCTGGGTGGGGCGAAACCTTAGGCACACATGTCTCTGTTTACCTAGCAGTAAGTAGGAACCAGGTTGGCAAATTGTTGTCCTGGGCTAACAATCCATCGAAAAAAAATGCGGTCACTCAATCCACGACTGTTTGGGGGACACAGCTGTATGCAACTGGCTGCCACTTTTTGCCCATAAAGTACGCAGTCAGAAAGAAAACGAGAGAGCTCTGGGCGATCAGTCACCCCTTCAAAATAGCACAATCTCTGAACTCCCCCCCCATTCCTATCTCCCTCAGTGCAACACAGAGGCCTTCCTCACTCCCAATTCCAAGTGTATGTTACAATAGCAACATTTTCACCAGTTCCTTTTCTAATGAAAAAAAAGCTTTCAATTCCAAATACTAAAATAATATAAATTGTATACACAGACTTTAATAGTGATAAATAAAAGAATCGAAGTAATAAAACAAATGGAAAATTTTACCAACATGTGGTTTGCTTGCAAAACAATACTTTTTCTCTGAGATAATAGGAAACACACAAACAAATGTTGCAGCACATCTGTCATGATGATGCCTTGAACAGTAGCCTGTAGTTTGCTAACAACAAAATCTACTAGTTGTTTATTAGCTCTGGTGTTAAAAACCTCACAAAAGATAGACTACATCAGAAAATAACACTGCTCTGAACACCACCTGTCAATGAGGAATAATTAAATATTTTATTCTGTTAAAGTGAAAATGTTTGTGCCAGAAGATATTCATATGGAATTTGGTAAGTATTTCACAGTCCACCTCCCCCAATTTTGTTACTTTTGANTTTTTTTTGACAGCGAATTCATGGAATATAGACTCAGGGTTGTCCAAGGGCAATGAAGCTCTCAGGACCAAAACTAGAACAGGCCAATGTTAAATTTCTGACTCTATCAGTCAGTGGGAATGCAAACTATTCAACAACAAGACCAGCTGTCTATAGGAAAAAATCTGTTGGCTCCAGTGGAGACTTATCCGTCACGTACCAAACAAGTGGAAATACAAATCTTAGAATCACAGGAAGCTGGGACGAGGAGCGTCAACAAAGAAAGAAGTTGACAAACATAAAAAAGCTTCTTGAAGTAGCGTAGTCCCAAATTAAAGCTTTAAAGTAGTGGTCATTAATTCTAAAAATAACAAAATAGCATAGATTTATGCCTTAAATCAAGAAATATTCAAACTAGAAAGGTTGCCTACCGTTGGCATAAATGAAGAAATATTCAATCAAGAAACTTTTATTTTGTGGCAAACCAAAGATGTTGGATATCACTGCCTTAAAGGTTTTATTGATGGAAGGAGTAAGTTTAGTGAATTGGCCAAACAGCTTGAAGAACGAGCTCAGTCACTCGCAATCCTGGAGGGTTACCAGCAGGAGCTGGGAGAATTTCAAGCCTTCAGCAATGGTACCGTCACTCAACTGAAGAAGGACAAAAAGAAACTAAAAAGACTGGAGGCAGAAACCCTGCTGCTGTGCAATGAGCAGTGGACTAAATTGCAAACTGTGCCTTGGAGAAAAATCAGCTGATGGCTCGGATCACAAGTTGCATTTATATAGGGCTCTTCATCCAGGATAGCGTCTCAGAGGGCTGTAATATATCCCTCTTAATCTTCTTACTAGTAAAATAAATGTAGCTTTCAAATCTCTCCTTGTAATATGAACTATTATTTTCTTTCTCAATTTATGTTACAATTGTGGTCACAAATTTAAAGTAATGATATTAGACAGATAGTCTGTGGCATACTGAGAAAGATCTCAGTGTAAAAACGCTGAAAGAGCTGCTAACATGTTTAACGTTTGGAGATCATTAACAATTCATTTAAGTTCGAAAGAGCATGTCACTGTGAGTTATTAATGGTTTTATCCTTCCAACTCCAAACAATTTTGCTAAAATATTTAAGGGAATTCCACTCACTGATCCATTCAAAATCTAGGTCAATTATATAGCAACCTATGGGACATTCTTGTTATAGCTATTTCTCTCTCTCTTATTCACAACACCAATATTAACCTTTCTCTTCCTCGATCTGTCTGTGTCTCTCCTTCTCAACGTTTTCCGTTAGAAGCTTACCAAGATTTAATCTAGGCTGATGTTCCAATGCAGTTCTGGGGATGTGCTGCACTGGTGCCATCTTTCAGATGAGACATTGACCAAAGTCTAAGAAATAAAAATAAATAATAAAAATTGGTCACTGAATAGACGACTGATTGTGGGACACTGCTGGTCACAATTGGCTGCTGCGTTTCGCAACAAAATATACAGTGAATTCACTTTACAGTGTATTCGGTGAAGCGCTTTGAGACGTCTTGAAAGGACTATATCAAATGCAAGGATTATTATGTTATTATTAGTCAGTTGTTCAAGTGGACTTAAAGGTCCCATGGCACTACTCAAAGAGAGAAGAGAGTTTCTCCCGAATTCTCTGTTGAAATCGTACCAGTGGCGATCAACTCATCATTTCTATCAGGCCAGAGAGATGGAAGCATTTTACTTTTCCCTCCAAACAGTTCGAGATGAGAAATTTNAAAAAGGGTAGAAGACTTCTACTACTGGAATGAATATTTGCACATAACATAGCATCTTTGGGAGAAATTACCCCTGGGTCTAAGTTTATTCTATTTATGCAACATTTTAAACCAACCAACAATTGAAAAGTTGTTGAATTCAGTCACAACTTAAAGTTGTTTATGGGTAGTTCTTTAAAGAACTTACAGAAAAATGGCTTCAAAATTAAGTTGTTTAAGAACCTTTTAGGCTGTAACATTCTTCACAAATAGTCAATTGAGATCTGGGTGGAATTTGTCTAAATATTTCAAAGTGCTTCTCACAGTAAGTTACTTTGTGGTGGAGTGACTTAAGTAGGCAAACCCAACAGCTAATTCATGTCAGCAACATGCCACAGAGTGCAATGAGATTGATCATCCCACAAATTGGAATGTTTTGGGTGAATTTTGGTGGGAAATAAACCAAAGCAAAGCAACATCTCTCACAATTTGAAATGAGCAAGCAGCATTTTGATAATCAGGAAATAAATGATCTGTTTGAGGGACAATGGAGCGATATGGAACGAATGAGATTTTTTTGTAACTGACTGAGGGTAGATAAATCATCTGCAGGAAAAGTGACAGGATAAATGTGAAAATAGTTAAAACTCTGGGCATCATTAATAGGTTAGTAGGTTTATTGTAATAATAATAATCTTGCATTTGATATAGCGCTTTTCACGTTTTCGAGACGTCTCAAAGCGCTTCACAGAATATACTGTGAAGTGAATTGACTGTATATTTGTGGGCGAAACGCGGCAGCCAATTGCACACAGCAGTGTCCCACAAACTGTCGCGGATTGAGTGATCAACTTATTATTGTTTTTTTCTTGAGGGATTATTATCAGTAGTAAGGAAACTTGCCCAGAGTTTCGCCCTGTCAGGAATTGAACCCAGGTCTATCGCTTGCAAGGCGAGTGCTCGAACCACTGAGCTACACGACTCCATAAGTAATAGTAGATGATGGGATCAATGGACGTTCCACAACACTCAATAAAACATTCTGAAGGAGTTTACAAAACGGCATTGTGCAGAATTTCTCCAGTTGACTGTGAATGGGTGAGAAATCATGCTGTTTCAGTATAAAGTAAAACGTGTCCTGCAAAATACTTAAGATGGTTTTAATTTGAAAAAAATACCCAGAAGCACTGAGACTTTGCAGGATTATACATTTCTGTTTTATGACTTAATTATCTATAAATGGAATCAGGGAAATTTTAGGTCTCTGGGGAGTAACCACGGTCTCAAGCTAACGGGCTTACCCACCATGAGTTATGACTAACATGCACTATCACAGCAGGACCCTACACAAGGGATAAAGCCCGGCTTCTGCTTACAGAATAGGGTTCAGACTGGATTTCAGCCCAGACACTGTTACTCGGGCAGTGAATAAAAAGTTTACAGATAATAGGTAGCTGCAAAAAATGTTCTGGCGCTCCCTCATTCACTGAAACAATGCTCAACATGTGTACTCCACATCCCGTAAGCAATTCCAAAGCTGTGGTAGATTAGGGCAGCATGGCACTGTGGAGCCAACTATTTAATGAGGCACGTGAGGAGTACAAAAAGAGCACAGCACTCTGACATTGAGCACAGTGTTTTAATGAGGGGAGCAGAAGAGGTGCACAAAGCTTCTTTGAATTCACCACTGTGCATAGGTTGTTCTCTGAGGCAGGCTTAGTGCTGCTGGTTATTGAGTTAGACAGTCAAGCAGAGAGCAGAGCAAACCTACAGCTTCAGTCTTATGAGTCCAGACTGAAGGTTGTAACGTTGAAAGCTAGTACACCAAAGCTCACAATTGGGTCAAAATGCCCAAAATGTTGGTTGAATGTTAGAAGCATAAGGTCTGTTGGGTTTTCACACTGAAGACATAGTGAGGTCATTTTTTTTGTGCACAAAATAGAGTCAATCCGCTTTACAGCATATCCCATGAAACACTTTGAGACATCTCAATGAAGGGATAAGGTATTATATAAAATGCAAGGATTATTGTATTATTATCATTAGAGACCAGTCTTCATGCTCAGGAAGTCTTAGACGGTTGCTTAACTTTCTGGTGTGGTTCAATAAGAGCAGCATAAAAGACACAACAATGTCACAAATGTATGGTAGGAGATAAAGTACAGTGGCAAGCAGTGTAGAACGTAAAACTTGAAAATTGGAAGTAGCATAAGCTAGAAAGAAGAAAGATTGTTGTCTTGTTTTAAAATGTGGTCAGCATTTGTGACAGAAACATCTGGTACATTACAGTCTACCTGGTGGAGGAGAAGGTGAGAAAGATCTGGTGCAATTGCTGTAAAGGAGCTGACAGACAACATGGGTTAAACCCGTGGTTTGACATAATATTCCACGTGAAGAGTAGTGACTATACTTTGTGGTGTTTGTTCCAATGATACCCTTGAAATTGCTTGGCTTACCTCTGCCATGCAATTGTGGGCTCGGAGAGCAATGAGAAAGAGAAAGGGGAACTGAAGAGAGAATAAAATAAAACAATGCAGATGTTGAGAAGAAAGCAACACAGAATGATGTAAAGTAATGAGATAGGACGTATGAAAGAGAAGTGGGGGATAAAGTCAGTATGACAGTGCATCTGCTTGCATACACGAGAAAGGTACAGACAAAGATTACCCTTTCCTGTTACCTTGTTCCACCTTTGACTCAGTTTGTAGCATTTTTGCCTCTGAGACAGAAGGTTGTGGGTTCCAGCCTCAAATTGGGACTTTTAATTCAGGTAGTCTAGACTGACGCTCCAATTCAGCACTGAGGGTGTGCTGCATTGTCAGAAGTGGTGTCCTTTGGATGAGCTGTGAAACCAAGGTTCCCACCTGTGCCTGTTCATTAAATATCCCATGAAACTACTCAAAAAGGGAAAGGAGTTTCTCGCTGTGTCCTGGCCAACAATCCCCCAAACAAAATTGGTCAATCATAGCATGGCTGTTTGTGGGATAATTTGCTGTGCGCAAATTGGCTATTGCATTTGCCAACAAATTAAACAGTCATTAGATTTTACAATATATCCTTCGATGTCTCAAATGACATGATAAGATGTTATAACAAATGCAAGGATTATTATTATTATTATTATCTGAAAGGCCTGGTCATTGAATGAAGACTACTCCAGCCTTTATGAATGGGAAACTGAAACCTCATGACAAGTGCATTGTGGGATCATTTTCTACACGGTAAAATATAGTTTTAGCCTGTGGTTAAAATAAAAGCACAATAAGATATCTAAAGTGGAGGTTTCAGGCTTTGTTTGTAATCCAATTTGTAAAATGTCCCTTCCCGCCCTTTCCACTGACTAACACGATAGCAGGACATAAGCTTGTTGGCAGAGTTTGGCTCCCACTGTTTCCAGTGTTGGAACAAAATACTAAACACTTTCTGCCTCTTCAACCCAATCCACCTCGCAAATAAAATAATTACATTCCTAAAAAATCACACACATAGAAAGAAACCCATTATAAGATCATTAACCACTGTGCGATGAAGAGCAAGCACGTTGGGTTTCAGGCAGATGGCGGAGGAAACTCACTGTGTCCTGGACATGGTCATATAGTGTCAAAAACTGTATGAGTTAAATATCTCGATCTTCTGACGCAAAGATGAAAATGGTACCAACTGAACCAGGCTGACACCTAATGTCTGAGCTTAAAACCTAGACCAATGTGTTATCTACAAGTAATCCAGCAGGCTGCCAGTTACACTACTTCATCAGATAATGGCTCACAGACAAATTTGAAAGTAAAATTATTTTGTTCTTTATTATTTTGTTCTTTTGTTTTTGTTATTGGAATTCTAGCATTAGGAATCAAAACTAGATTCACTTATTGTATTAAAATCAAACGTAGCAACAATTTAATCCTGAAAAGAGTGAGTTGAAACCATTCTCTGGAAGAGTGTGCGTGTGTGTATATCCGAGGGAGGAAGGCTGGGAAATGTCAGTCTTAAATTTGTCAGTAAGAACAATTTTCAGTCAATAAAATGTACTTTAATTATTCCTGGCAATAATGAATCAACAGATTGCATTTAGGAATACCACAATTTGGATGCCAGCATTTCACATTATGCAATACAAATTAAAAAATCCAATATTTATGCAATAACGTTCATATCAGGAAAACGTACCAAAGAGGTTAACAGTACTGGGTGGGAATCTGATTTGATGATGGGTGGGGAAGGTGTAGGTGAAGGGGCAGGAAACAGAGGTGACCTTCGTAACCAGGCGAATATAGGAGTTGGTGTGGGAAGTAGTGGGGAAAGGGAGTTTAAAATGTTGGTGAAGCAGTTGTGCAAGAGGGTGACAGAGGAGATAAGGTCAAGGGCAGCAGAGAGACAGGAGTTCAGAGGACTCAAGGGCAGAAGTGAGGGAGTTGGAAATAATTTTCTTCCTGGGCGGAAGGCGAAGGTGTTTGTTTGGTTGTAGGGAGGGGCTGGAGCAGTTCATGGAGAAGAAAGGAGATTGTGCGATGTGCATATTTTTTCTTATAAATATAAAACCTCAATCAGTACTTGATGAGTTAAAAGCATTTTGGAGCCAGTTTTTACCTTTGGTGCATATTCTGCAAGAGGCAGTGGAACCTAGGTGAAATTTGCTGGGAATGTATCTATCTGCTATACAGTGCATTTGGGATTAGCCGGCTCATTAGTGATGTTGAAAAGCAATTACTCCCCACACCCTCCTCCACCTTCAAGCAATTATGGACTTGCTTATGGGCAAAAAGGTGGCATGCTTGATCTGAAAAGAATAACTATGGTCTCAGCTTGATGGTATCCTCTCCCCTCTCACTTATTTATACATACACACACACACACAACCCATACATCATAAATACGAACACCACACGGCACAAACACAAACCACACAGCACAGATTGCACACAACAAGCACACATACAAACATAAAGCACCACACACACACACACACACACACAAAAGATGAGAAAGGGCAGTATCTGGGTCGTAAGAGAGTTGAATACTGGCCACCGTATGTTCTACCAGATCTGAATTATTTATGCGATCATTTTGATAGCTTCCATTTAATTTGACTCCCAAGTCCTGTGTGTAAAGGACTGACACTTTGATGGATCACTCAAATTTTAGTGTGCACCAAAGAAATGGATCTGATTTAATTTTAAACATAGAAGATATGAAGCTTAGTTTACAGAAATTATAGTAGGGTGAGGCTAAAATCATTCCATGGACAGCAATATGATTTTTGGGAGTTTCTTTTAATGCATATATATATAATATATAAAAATATAAAAATTAAACAGGAATAGTAACAGGGTCTCTGTGCAGATCTGTGGTTATTTATTGTGAGTACTTAAAATGATAAAATACAATGTTATAGGTCACAGTGCATTAACCTACTCCACCCCTCTCTAGGTGGAATGGAAAGGAAGAACTGAAAATGTTTATTGGTAATCTTAAATTTAAAACAGAAAAATGCTTGGAACAAACAACAGGCTGATCTAAAAGAGAAAGTGACTTGAATGTTAGAACTGGAATGGTCGAGCTGAAGAAGCTTCTTTATTAAGAGGGGAAACAAGTGAACCAAGCAGAAACAGATCAAGAAAACAGAGACATCAGGAAGAAGTTAAATATGAAAGCATTAACTGCAAACGGAGAGAGGCAGGCTTCTGGGCTGTCGTTTTCTCTGCCAGGAAGAAAGGAAATGTGGCTTGAGGGAACATAAAAGGAAAAGAGCAATTTTCTGTTGGTTTGAATATGGTCATCAGTAAATGAGTCAGAATGAATGAAAGATGAGGCAGAAACAGTTGTTAGTAGTTAATGTGCAAAACTGATGTGAGCACAGATATATGGAAATATATATAGGAATACATATATATATACACACACACATATGTATATGTTGCTAGTGACTGTCCAGACACAAAGATTAAAGTTAAAGTTAAGCAATGCATACTGGGCTTAGAAATTTAAAAAAATCAACTCCAAGTAACCTCTCAATAAACTTAGGGTAAACACACAAGGTTCATTCTTACATAGGAGAAAGCCTCATATCTGCACACTGACTATGTGTATGTCCACATATCCACACCATGACTCCCTTGTGGAAATAATGTTGGTCTGTAATGTTAGCAATACAATTTTTAGTTGCAGGGATACGTGAGGTTACCAGGCTCAAAATCTTACCCAAGCCTTGTGATGCAAGTGTGTTTGTACTGCTGTTTATTTCAGGTGCACTATAGGGTTAGAATTAGGTCAGAGAGAGAGAAAGTGAGTGAGAGTGTGAGTCAAAAAGAAGTCGGAGAAAGAGAGACAGAAATTGAAAGACCAGAAATAGAGAAAGAGAAAGTCAAAACAGAGAGAATAGGAAGTAGGTTTGAGAAAAAGGAAATGAAAAAAGTAAAGAGACTCCAAGGGAAAAAGAGAAAGAGTTAGAGTGAGAAATTGAGAAAAGAAAAGAGATAATGAGATACACAGTGATGTCCTATAGTGATGGTATAACTTCTGATGGAAGCAATTTGGGCTAGCATTAAAGCCAATTTGTATTTATGCATTGACCTGTGACCCATATTCTTTCCATATATACAATTTGTAGAAATGATTTGGATTCATATCATAGAATCTTACAGCATAGAAAGAGGCCATTTGGTCCATCATTCCTGTGTCTTTGAAAGAGCTACCAACTAGTCTCACTCCCCTTCTTTTACCCCATAGCCCTGCAAATGTGTATGAAAATATCAGCAAAACAAAAGTGGAAACTTCAAGAATTAGACATTGCATTTTTGATGTTTCACCAGTGTTAAATCCAAGCTATCTGCACAGCCATCATCTTTATGCATTTGACAACCTGACTTTGTGAGATTTATTTAACATAAAATTTACGTTTCTGTTCAGTTTTGAAAAAATCCATTCTCATACCTTGCACTATGTGGCTGTCGTTTTGTGGCTGAAGGAATGGGTGGATGTTTCCTCCCCTCCCTCTCTGCCCCTGCCCCCCATCCCACTCACAGATACATTCACAAGATCACAAAATTGATTTGCATGAAGAAAGCCCTTCAGCCCACCTGATCTCATTCTCCAGAATACTAATATAATCAATCCTCCCATCACAGTATCAATTTATGCTTTTTAAATGAGTCTGGTGTCCTGGCCTCAACTAACCTTCCTGGCAATCTGTACAGTCTTTAATTAGCCTCTGAATGAACAAAAACTTTCTGTTATTGGTCCTGAAATTACCTTTTCCAAATCTAAACCTATATCGTTTCTTATACTATCTTGTTCCATTCTAAAATATTGGCCTGAGTTTACTACGTACAATTCTCAATGGCAATGTGCATAAAGTGAGTTTGCTCATTTACTTTCGAGTTTTTAAGCTTATCCAGGTCCTTTGAAGAATTATTTTCATTCAGTCTCAATGGCCATGAATGGTAATGCACTCTACAACCCTCTGAGTGAAGATATTCCTTTCTAAATTTTAATGTCTCCCCTATTTTCTTTGTGCTTAGAAATACAGTGGTAACAATCAGGATAGTTGCAATTAGTGGATGAAGGAAAGATGGAATTGATGCCACCACTGAGTTCCATAACAAAAATAAATGCCGTCAAACTTCTCATCAAAGCAACACGACTAAACAAACTTATCAAAGGAACAATAAATAATAATAACCCTTGTATTTAATATAGGCCTTTCATGTCAGGAAGACACCTCAAAGCGCTTCACAGGATTTACTGTTAATGGTTAGTGACTGTGTACGTTGTAGGTGAATACAGCTGTCAATTTGCATCAAATGAATAATCAATTTTACCTGGGGAGGGGCGGATGGACAAAACAGTACCATGGGATCTTTAACATCTCCCTGAACAGGCAGACCTTAGTTTAACATTTCACCTTCAACAATGCAGCACTGTATTGGCATGTCAACGCAGACTATGTAAGTCCCGACATGTGGCTTAAACGTACTCAAAAGTGAGCGTGCCACCAGCTGAGCCAAACTGACACCTGAGATGGATTGGACGACTAGACTCGCTTTTAACATACATGGTAAAAAGGAAATCTCATCATTAACAGAGCTCTTGCATGCGGATTAAATGCAAAATGTACAGTGTGTATTATATCATGCCAGAATCTGTCAGTCTTCCCTTGCTCCTACAGCCTTTAGGTTTTTGAATCTCAAGCTTGGCGTCACCTAGCTAACCACAACTTGATTTATGGCAGTCTTCTGTTTTTTCCCAACCTTGATGGTGGGCTACGTCTGACCCTTGGGCTCTGCACCTAAGTCACTGAATAAAAGAGGATCTATCAGCTGAACATCTGGCACACTGCCCAACACAGCTGAGGTATTGAGCAGCACAAAGAAATCTTTCACTGGAGTTAATGGAAACGGACTGCGACAGAGCAGCAAAGACCATCACAGACCTCGGCTGATTTATTTATTTATTTTAATTCTTAGCGCCACCATCTAGCCTGGTTGTGGGAGCATTAGAAAGACATTTTACAATGGCAGACACTACAGCCATGAGGTTGACTTGGGTTTGTTTCATTCCATCCCCACATGCTAAACATGGGACCTCTGCAATGAAAATCCTGCCAGCACAGAGAGGTAATAACATCATTTTCTGTTAATAAAACAACAATTTACATTTCGTTGGGCTTTCACCTTATTTGCCCCCACTCTCTGGCACTCCATCATGAGTTCTTCCTACTCGCTCCCTCCCTCACTTCTTCCAAGATCTGTCTTAAAACCTATCTCTTTAACCGCACCATCAGTCATCTTTCCCCTCCCCACCCTCAGCTTGGGTGCCAAGCCAGGACTGTCAACAACAATAGCAACGTCAAGTGCCTTGGGGTGACCTCCTGACATGAAAGGTACTATAGAATGTAAAATTGTATTGTAGTTATATAGCCCCTACCACATCAGATGGACATTTTAGCACACTACACAGAGCTTACAGGGAGCCTGCTCTGGGGGGTAGGATGACATTGAGAAAGGTGGAGGGAAGCGAGGTTGAAAAGAAAGGACTTGAGATGGGCTTTAAAGGTGTAATGCGAGCGAGGGAGCGAGGGCACAAGATAGAGGGACTCCCGGATAGAGTTCTAGAGAACGGTGGCAGAATGGTGGGGCAGAGGGGATGAAGCATTTGTTTGTTGAGCCGGATGTAGAGTTGCAGGAGGTCACAGAAGTAGAGTGTGATAAGGCCATGGAGCAATCCGAAGGTAAGGACAGAGATCTTGGATCCGCTAAAACAAGGTATGTTCCCACCATGATGTTTTCCTAACCAAGCCTTTTTAATTTTTAATTTTAATTAAAAATTTAAATTTTTGAAAAACACTTTGGTGTGAGCTTCTATTCCTGCCCCGAGAAATACAACACTCTAGTAGAACTGCTTTTGAGGGTTTGCAAGGCAGCAGCACCAAGAGATTATGGGAACAAATACAAACACACATAATCCCTCAGTTTAAAAAGCAACAGCCTTTTACCACTGACCATAACGCTCATGTCCTGTTTTGCCAGAAAGGATAAGCTTCTTGTACCAGGGCTGAAACTCTGTTTGCCAAATATGAACCCATAACCACAACAAAGAAACCTCCTCTTCAAAGGTTTTCCTCCTTATCCGAGTGGGCCTGTGTGTTAGATTGCCAGCAAGATTCCCAACAAATTGCTCGCATTGATTTATTTCAGCTCCAGAAATAATGACAGAGTGGACCTTTGTTTGCTATGGAAAGGTCTGGATTTTCTCAAAAAGGGCTATAACTATTTGACAATTAGCTGCATAAATTGCCAGGTCAGGGCACGGAGAATCAGAACCAGAGCCACAGCCACAAAGATTGTGATTGTGCCCAAACTGCGCTTCTACGTGGAGAAACAAGGAACTAAACAAGAACAAACACTACATTCAGAATTATTTTAGGTTTACTTAAAATTATACCGTTTAGTTAATTTGAGTGAATTATGAGGTTGTAGAAGTAGAAGGGATCATTGAAGCATAATGCTTTTCAACTACCTCACTGAAACGTAATGATATAAATATAGAATTATTTATATATATACTTATTGTATCTATAAATAACATTACAACAACAACAAAATTACATTTATAGAGCGCCCTTCACATCGGGAGGACGTCTCAAGGTGCTGGACAGTCAGGGGTCAGGACCCGAGCATGGGGGAGGGGTGGGGTAGGAGTGAGGGAAGGCAGAGAGGTGGGA
The DNA here is from genome assembly GCF_018977255.1 of Callorhinchus milii. NCBI lineage: Eukaryota > Metazoa > Chordata > Chondrichthyes > Chimaeriformes > Callorhinchidae > Callorhinchus > Callorhinchus milii. The sequence goes on along the minus strand of NW_024704742.1, from coordinate 81,147,647 downwards.
GGGCGAAAGAAGGCACGATCGAAGAGGAGGGTCTTGAGACCGACCTTGAAGGAGGCAAGGGAGGAAGCGAGGTGAAGGGACTGTGGGATGGAGTTCCAGAGTGTGGGAGCAGAGAGGCTGAAAGCCCGACCACCGATGGTAGGGCGGGTCGGGCGTAAGACATGGAGCAGACCGGAGCCCGCTGAACGGAGGGAGTGGGCAAGTTGATAGGGAGTCAGCAGGTCAGAGAGGTAGGAGGGGGCAAGACCATGGATGGCCTTGAAAGTGAGGATGAGGATCTTGAATTCAATCCTCTGAGGGATGGGGAGCCAGTCGAGTTGTGCGAGGGTGGGAGTGATGGGGTCACGGCGCCTGGTGCGCGAGAGTACATGAGCTGCAGAGTTTTAGATGATCTGCAGTTTGCGAAGGGAAGAGTTGGGAAGTCCGATGAGGAGGGAATTTCCATAATCGAGCCTTGATGTGACGAATGCATGGATGAGGGTTTCGGCAGGGTTTCGGCAGCATGAGGGATGAGGCAGTGGCGGAGTCTGGCAATGTTGCGGAGGTGGTGGTAGGCAGTGTTGGTCATGGCGTGGATGTGGGGGAGAATCATCATCCTTGCATTTGATATAGCACTCTTCACATCTTCTAGACGTCTCAAAGCGTTTCAGAGAATATACTGTAATGTGAATTGACTGCATACTTGCGGGTGAAATGTGGCAGCCAACTGCGCACAGCAGTGTCCCACAAATAGTTGTGGATTGAAGTGACCAATTTTTTGATTTTTTTTTCTTGAGGGATTGTTATTAGGCGTGTGGAATAAGGAAACTTGCCCAAGATTTCACCCTGCCAGGAATTGAATCCAGGTCTCTCTCTTGCGAGGCGATTGCTCTAACCACTGAATATAGGACTCCTATTGTTGAGTCTAAACTATTCTCACTTCCCCTCATTGAAGCTAGAAACAAATAGTTTGGGATTCTTTTTGTTCCAAACATTTATGATGCACTGTAGTTAACTGAACAAGAGATATATCCATGGAGCAATCTAAAATCTCTGCCTTGTTTCTCCCTTCCACCCAAGGTCTCAGGATGGATTGGTGACTAAATACAGAATTGCAATTACATTTCCTGCCCCAGAGTTCACAAACCAAGGAAGAGTAATTCTTAACTATTACACAAGATATTTGAAATTCAAAGCAAGTTAATTGTTAAAGAGATAATATAATTTACTCAACATGGCTCTAGGTGATGCGCAATTAAATAACCAAACAAGTCAGAGGTCTGAACTGATGATTAACCCAGAGCATTGCAGTGTCATTTGGCCGGGACACAGGATACTAGATTCTTTAACTATAAAAAACATATATAAAAAATATTATGTAATTAGTTTAAACAAAAAGTACTAGGAAATTACATAGCGCTATTTGAATTTGCCAAAACAAAATACAACAAAACTTGCTGTGGGCAGCACTAAAACCCAATTGGAGGGGCTCATGGAGAGAGTGGAAAGAGTGAAGCTGGGAGGTAATGGCTCTCTTAAGGACCTTAGCCAGAAAAGGGAGGTTGGAGATAGGCCGGTAGCTGGATAGCTGTGATGGGTCAAGGGAAGGTTTCTTCAAGGTGGGGGTGATATTGGCTGTTTTGAGGGTGATAGGAACAGTGCCAGATGACAGAGAGAGGTTGGTGATGTCGGTGACTAGTGGGGCAAGGAGGTGTAGCTGGGACTTAAGGAGAGGGGTGAGGATGAGGTCAAGGGAGCAGGTGGTGGGCTTCATGAGGATATGCTGGTGATGATAGAGGACAGGTGACAGGTTCAAAGGTGTGAAAGGAGGGATGGGTAGTGGTCGGAGTGTGGGGGTGGGATAGGGAAGGGGTGGAAGTTGGAGGGGAAGTGGCAGCTGAGTGGATTCCCTCGATTTTGGACTCGAGGAAATCTAACATTTCCTCAGAGTGGGAGTTGGAGGAAAGAATCTGTGAGATGTGGCATGGAGGGCATAGGAGCCGGTTGGTGGTGGGGAACAGGAGCCTGTGGTTGCCCTTCGCCTCCAGGATTAACTTGGAGTAGAAGGACGATTTGGCCAAGGTGAGAGCGGAGCGGTAATTCTTGATGAGGTCCAGCCAGATGTGCTGCTGGATGGTTAGGCCAGATTTGAGCCAAGTGCGTTCAGCAGCCCACACCTGGCCCTTGAGCGAGTGGAGGTGGCTGGTGAACCAGGGTGAGGATCGGAAATAGGAGGCTGTTCAGGAGGTGAGGGGGGCAAGGACGTCGAGTGTGGTGGATAGGGTGCTGTGGAGGAGAATAAACGCAGAGGATGGGTTGGTGCAGGAGGTGGATCAGAGGGGGAGGAGTTCAGAGGACTACAGGGCAGTGGAGAGGGACGGCGGGGAGATCTTCTTCAACGGACGGTAGAAGATGGTGGTACATTTGGAGGCAGTGGGGAGAAGGATATAATAACAACAACAACAACTTGGATTTATATAGCACCCTCCACGCCAGGGTTGAGGGAGATGAAATGGTGATCAGAGATGGCCTTGTTGCTGATGGTGACATCCGAGACCCTGAGGCCCTGGGTGATCACCAGGTGGAGTGGGTGGCCGTGAATGTGGTTAGCAGAGTGGATGTGGAGGGAGAGGTTGAGAGAGCAAAGGAGAAAGGAGTCGGAGGAGGTGGAGCAAGAAGGGGTGAAGTGGAGGTTGAAGTCACCTAGGATGATGAGGCGGTCGAAGCAGAGGCAGAGGGAAGCTGGAAGGGTGGAGATGTCATAGATGAAGGTGGGGGAGGATTTGGGGGGGGCGGTAAATTAGGAGAATTTTTAGTGAGAGATGGGAGTGAATTTTCAGTGAAAAACTACAGAGTGAAGTTCCTCGTGTTGCTAAGACTACTACTTTATTCATCTGCCCTTGTACTGATGAATTGCTGCTATTTTGCTCTTGCCCTCTGGACCTCCATTTCCAAGTTCCTCCAAATGACCTTGCCTTCCCATTTTCAAAGTCCACCTCAAGACTCACGTCTTTGATCACACTTTCAGTCATCTTTCCCATCCCCTCCTTCTTCAACCCCTTCGCCTCCTTCGGCTTAGGTGCCCAGCCAGGACGTGAATCGCCTTTGTGACATCCTCCCGATGTGAAAAGTGCAATCTAAATGTATTGCCCATGTTGGAAGTGTACATTATAATTTTCACTAAAAATACACAGCGATTACAGTTTACATTAAATCCTGTGAAGCACTTTGAGACATTAAAACAACATGATAAGGTGCTTTATCAAATGCAAGGATTATTGATACAAATGATGAAAATCACATTGCAAGCTCACATTTTCATTACTGCAAGGAACTGTTGAGGCTGGATCAATAGGAACATTCAAAAGGGAACTGGATAAGCACCTAAGCTTTAAGAAGATTGGTCGATTTGGGGAGAGGGCTGGAGAATGAGGATAATTAATAAAAAATAGGCAACAGTGACATGTACATGACGAGCTCATGGCCTCCCTTTGTACTGAAAATGTCTGCTTCTGTTTACCTCAAACTCTTTACCTGAAGCCTCCCAATAACACAGCAACCATTGAAAACATCAATGAGAGCAGCTGTGTTTTTTTTAAGATGCGTGGTTCAGTGACGTTATTGGTGTCACTATTTGCAACTTGCTGATCTAGAAGTGCTGACACGTGCCCGTTTGTGCAGGCTTTATAACCCGGTGTCCGATTTCATTGACCCTAACTACTATTATAACAGGGTCCGACTTCGGTTTGATTGGCCACACTTTAATATGATAATGAGTTTCTGCAAGTGTCAGCTACCCGGCGGACCAAAAACATTCCTAGCCACAGCAATCACTTATATTGATAAGAAAATGGCAATTTTATTAGTGTCCTTCGTGACCTGAACACAAGGACTGTGTTGTACGAAAAAGGTGAAGCTGGAGGTTCAAACGAATACCTTTACGCACATATTTCTGCTGGTCAGAAAAGTTACAGGCACTGAGGGTGTAGATGTAAAATGGGATTTCCCCATTATAAGCACATGCTGCTCAGTTTGTAACTTTTACAGGCTGTTAAATTTCACCTCCGGGAATTTTTAAGTTGTATCAAAAACACAGAGCGTATATTTCTTTAGTGGTTCAGGACATAGAACTATAAAACCAAAGATATTTGTAGCACAGGAATAGGCCGTTTGGCCCATCATGTCTGTGCTGTTTTTTTAAAATGTAATCCTTTCAGTCCCATTTACCTGCCTTTTCTCCATACCCCTGTAGTTTACTCCTTTTAATATTTCCATCTCATTCCCTTTTCAAATCTAATATAGATTCTGCCTCGATCACTGTTCCCGGGAGGCATTTCATATCCTAACAACATATGAAACCAGGTTATGGAAAGGATTTTAGTCTTATTTTGCAAAAACATCAAACCCCAATTATTGTGTGTTTTTTTCAGAAATGTGAATGAACAAAATGCATTTCAGAAACTGAGCTTGAAGTTCACCACTGGATTCTTCAACTACACTCAGTCCCAAGGGCTAATGTATTTTTGCAGTAGGTGTCAGGATAAGGATGGCATTTGCTAGACGTATTAAAAATAAATGGACCTCTCTGTCTGCAGGAGTGTTGATATACAGGCCAGAAATCCATGTTTCCACAAAAATGAGCTGTCATTACAATCACAATGTTCTCCCATCCTTTTCGCTGCGGCTCCAATACTTTAGATGCGGCAAAAATAGGGTGGAAGGTGCTACCTGTGTTTTTATATTGTTATAATAATAAGTTTTAAATGGTTAGCTGAAGACTGTCCTTAAAACTATCAAAATAATTTTACTGTTGGAACATTAGATTAGAACTGAACTCTTGTCATCTCTCACCCCCGCCATCCGCACCCCGCCCGCCCACCCCAACGTTATTACATTCCTGCAAATGTACCATCATGTGGATGCTATTGCCATGGTAACTGTTTGAGTTATTAACTTCATGCTCGCTCTGCCTGCGACAAGCCACAATTTCTTTAACTCTTCAACTGCATTCAGCCATTAGAAACGAGACCCAAGGGCAATTCTAAATCTACAAATGTCAAACATCTGTCTGCTTCGATTATTTTGACAAAAAAATTCTCCTTCAGTTTTGCATCATTTTGATTCTAATGCGTCAGTTTCTTTCATGAACATGTCACACACACGCATACATGTACAGAGAGACACACACATGCGTGAACATGCACAGAGAGACACACTGATGCCCACACACAGAGACACATACACACAAGTGCACAGATAGACACATGCACGCATACAGAGAGACACATGCACACACACATATCTACTTGTTGATTGTGCACAATGTAATGCCATTTCTGGAAAATGCTATGACAATTTTTGCACGCCTCCTTTATCTTTTGTAGGACAGTAATTTGTTTTGTATTCCTCTGAATACCAAGTAAAGAAGTGATGACGAATCTGTATACGAAAGCTATGGAGAGGGTGTGGTGTAGATTCACAGGGTTTATACCAGAAATCGAAGGATGCACAGTAGCTATGGAGAGCGGCTGAAGCAGTTTGGACTTTGTCCATTCCGGCAAAGAAGGTTGAGGGGTGAAATGATCGAGACGTGCAATTTGTGATAATGAAAGGAATTAAAATAATTATTAGGAAACCTCTTCCTGTGAGCAGTGAACTCAGGGATATCATATTCCATAAGAACTACTCCCAGAAGGTTGACAGAGATGGAAAGATTTGGTTAGGTTGGGTGATAGAGAAGAATCAATTTAATAAAGAATTAGATAAACACAGGCAAAAGATGGATCGGGAAAGGGCAAGGAATTGAGATTAGGATGGATGTCTATTTGGAGGAGCAAATACCAACACCAAATAATGAGCCAAGTGCCCTCTGCTGTGTCATACATTGATATGGTTCTATAAGCTATGGGGTGTATAGGGTTATGTAAGTGGGTTCTCCTTGGGCTGAGCTGGCTCCAGGGTAACATGCCTGGTAATGGAATATCAGAAATGAGCCAACCCTCTCGCCAGTCCAGTTCCAGAGCCTGGTGGGTCCAAAGTACTCCAGAGCACTATTGTAGAGCTAGTCTGGCTCTTTGACAGTATTTTCAATATTAAAACGTGGTATAAATGAGGAAGAGTATTGGATTAATAACAATCACTTGCAGAGTTACCCATTGTAAAGAAACATTTACAAAATTTACAAAAAGGGCGACACATTAGGAAAATAATACTAATAACTTGGTCACTCTAACCACAACTATTTGTGGGACACTGCTGTGCCTACTTGCCTACAAATGGAAAAGTGTATCAAGCTTCCAGGATAATTCTTATGATGGTTTCTGTATGACAATAAGTCCAACTAAGTGGCATAGGGATAGATAATGGCAACAATGTAAACATTCATCATAGTAGTGGACCAGCTAAATAATAACTTTATGTTCCCTTTCCTCCAACATCAGTTAAGGGAGCTACATCAGGTGGGACAATGCTGTTCCCAGAGGATATAAAGTCACATTAGCACAAAACTGTGCTCGATTTAACACAAACCCATGCTCAGTTAGGCAGAGAAGCCACAGGCATGCCTACTGTGGTAAAAAATAATGTTACAATTACTAAACTAGCTGTACCATTCCATGCTTTAAGTTGAAGTACATTGTTAGGTAGGCAAAACACGTGTCACATCTAATCCATGAGGACTTGGCCATGACCCGCGGTGTAAAAAAACAAAAGCAAATAAGAAGCCAGTGCTGGTCACGTGAACATGTTAAGCAAATGATTTAAGCAATTGATTTAATCAAAATAAAGCATGGAATCAGAAAAGACCATTTGGTAGCACAAAATCATGGTGTCACATAGAATTAGATTAGTGCGTACTAGGTAACTACCCATGCAAACCAAGTTGTGGTTGAAATAGTAGAATAAGACTAAATAGATAGATCTTTCAGAGAGCCAGCACAGGCATGATAGGGCAAATGTCCCATTGGTTCTACAAATGTCCATGACTCTAACCCTGTAAGCTTCAATATTGTACTCAATCAGATACTTTTCAGATTTGTTTAAACACAGTTAAATTGGTTCAGCAACCTGTGTTACTGCAAGTTTATCCATCTTATGAAAAATAAAGCCTAACCATTTATCTCAATAAGAGTACTATCAATTTTCAATTTATTCTATTCCAGTTCATAGTCTAAATCAAATTACCAGCTTACATTACCCTAATACAGATTGCGGCTCTCATCATTTCAGGACTATCATTAGTTTTCCCAATTAACCTCTTCTGTAGCGAGAACAAATTTGTCTACAGAACATACAGTTACTACACTTTACAATATATCCTATCAAGTGCTTTGAGACATCCTCTGGCGAATGTAAGGATTATTATTATAAATTTAACTCTTTGAATCTCTGCTGATAACTGGACCCCATTCTAGAAAATATCTGTGATGCACTTCCCTAAACCCTCTCCAACACATCAAGTATCTTTCAAAAAGTTAAAATGCCCAAGACTGTACACAGCATTACACAAATATAACCTCAGCAGTGATCAACCAAAATGGAATATGATGTAATACAACAACGAAATAACAACAACAAAATTACGTTTATAGAGTGCCTTTCACGTCGGGAGGATGTCCCACTATAGTTTTTGGACAAGGTCCTGTTTGCCTGTGGAGGTGGATGTTAAAGATCCCAAAGTACTATTTAAAAAGAGCAAAGAAGTTCCTCCCAGGATCCTGTTGACAATCCTCCAATTAAAACTGGTCATTCACTTCTTGAAGGTTTGTGGGACATTGCCACGGCTGAGATGTCACCTACAAATACACAAATACACTTTACAGCAAAATCCTGTGTAGCGCTTTGAGGTGTTTCAACAATGTGGTAAGCATTATTATTACATTATGTTATCAGCTCTCCAGAAACAGTTCTTCAACTTGTAGAGCTTCTTGCAATAAATCCTGTGAAGCACTTTGAGACATCTCAATGATGTGATAAGGTGCTATATCAAATGCAAGGATTACAAGACTGAATAACAATTAGAAACATTTTTAACAAGCTTTCCATCCTTATTTTACAACACCCACAAGCCTTTTCACAATTTAACTCATTATCTAAAATGCAGCAGGTAATAGTGAACTCGGAACGAAGAAAATAATCCCAATCAGGCATTTAGCACCTTCATTGTGACAGGGAAATGAGATTGGGTCATTCAATCTTTGAAATTATTAGAAATTTGAGCCTGAAAATGGCCAACAGCAACTGACATTCTTTTTCAGAAATTGGCACATTCAATAAAGAGACTTAGATAATGAACTATCTTTCCAATATAAAATGTGCTCTAGGGAGAGAAAAAAAAATGTACTAAGGGTCTGGACTTCCACCGCATTTGCCATTTGGAGCTAAATGTCAGATGATAATGGCTTGATAGAAATGCAAACCTAAAAATCCCATGAGGTATATTCTTTTAACATTTAGCTTTGTTAAATACCTTAGCTTATACTATTGCTAAATCATTTCCGTTCTTCACAGATGCATTTTATTTGAAAGGAATACTTTATGCGGTCTCAATCACTGCAATTCTGCCAAACCACAGACCTATTTACGAACAGCCAAGTAACTCTGCATCCACAGGGAATCAAGTCTGCTTCTTATAACATCCCTTTTAAAAAAAGGTTATTTGGGAAAGCCAGTCCAAAATAAATGGATGAGATTGCACGCAGAATACAAAATTCAGAACACAAAGGAATCGAAATAGTAAAATATCACTTGCACACTCCATACCTTATGCCAATCACGCCAAAGCACTTCACACAAGAGTTCCGTAGAAATATAACGATTGTTACTTATACAGCAAAATGAGTTTGGGGATGAAGGGGAATGTTTGCCAGGAAAACAGAGTTAAAATCAAGTTTGTATTTTTATGAACTCTTGGGTAGGCTCAGCACCCTTAGTTTTATATTTAAGCTTAAGTTAATTTGAAAAATGCTGTGCGCCAGGGACAAGATGAAAAATGAGCACAGATATTTTTCCATTTAGCGCTATTACAAAGGGCTGAAATTTTCCAGTGCGGTGTCTATGTTGCTGCTTATTGTTAAGAATCTGTTCCACCAAGAATCAACATGATTCTTAAGGCTGAGACTTGAGCACCAATGCACCAACTTCTAATCATGTTTTGTGCCACAATGTACTGGCATCACCGGGTTTAAAAAGCGAATATTAAAACAATTGAACTCATAAAAAAAAAACACTTTCTGAAGACTGGAATTCCAGACAGTGTGAGCCACCAGGAAGTGGTGTAACACATAGGAATTCTTAGCTAGGGCCAGGCACATGGTTAACGTAGAGTCGACCGTACAGTCTTTCAACATTCAACCACTAAAGACGTGCAGTGATGTTTCCAAGAGACCACTGATCTGAGAATTTCTTTTACCAGACATCTCATTCAATGACAAGCTTAATAAAGTATACCCCAAGATCCAGTTTACAACCTGGTCAAGTTTAAAGAACAGTTCTAATCTGTGGACAATATTGTGCTGCACTGGCCTGACCCTTTTGCTACCCTGCATTTATTATTAATAAATAATCCTTACATTTTGTATAGCACCTTTCATACAGGACATCTCAAAGTGCTTCACTGGATTATACTGCAACGTGAAGTGAGTGTGTGTTTTGTTGGCTAATGTAAACTTTTAAGTCAGTAAGGTTGGTACCAAGCTCAAAACAATATATCTTGCACTTCAACGTGTTGTCCATCACAACTTTAGTTTAGTCTGGACAGCCTGAGGAATTCAGTGCCAGGGGAAAATAGAGAATGCTAATTACTAGATCTGGAGAAGCATTTACATTGTATATTTCCTGAGCCTAACGAGAGTTGTTTGGAGGTTTCACTATGGGTTGGAGAGGGACATGAGGTGAATCCAGCCAAATCTGGTCTCACCAAAGTCCCCATATCTAGTAATCGGAGTAGGCAAACCTGACTGTTGCGTCTGAGGAATCCCAAAGACAATTAATTGGATGTAATTGTCAACCAACGGCTACCAACATCATCGCCCCGCATTTTAACTGAGAATTCAATTCAGCTGCGAATTTCCAAAATTTTTAAATACATTGCTTTTTTTTTGTTCACTTTGCTAAAAAAATCTTGAGAATAGCCTTTCCTGTGTTTTATATTCAAAGGTCAGATAGGAAATGAGGCACAGAAATGCTAAGATTGGTAAATGTTAAAGGCAACATATTGACTGCATTTTTATGACCTACCTCAGTGCCTCAGGGTCTAACATTATGTGTACGTTGGGAGACGGAAGGGGGAGGGGAAAGAGGGAAAGAATGCAAGATGTAAACTTCAGAAATAAGTGATAATAATAATAATCCTTGTATTTGATATAGCACCTTATCATGTCTTGGAGACGTCTCAAAGCACTTCACAGAATATACTGTAAAGTGAATTGACTGTATATTTTGTGAGCGAAACGTAGCAGCCAATTGTGATAAGTAATTTTTTTATCAACAATGCAACCTTCAGCAACAAGCTGCTAGGAGATCTGGAATAGGGATGAGAACATAGTTAGGTAGAATTGAAGAAAAAGCAAACATACGTGAAAAACGCACTTAGACTACGTGAAACTCACAGATCACCGGGGGGTCTGCAATTATGAGACTCGATCAGCATTTCATTCCACAAGCACTTCCAGTTGATGCCGGCTCCTAGAACTCCCTTTGTTCAAATCTACAATCCATTATTCTTAAAGAGTAAATATATTAAATGAGATAAAGAAGCTTCCTTGAAAATAAAAAAAATTGACCGTGGCAGCAACGTATCTCCAATTTATTGTTGTAACGAGGGCGAGGCTCTGGTCAATGTCCGTTAGGGTCTCTGACTGTTGCACAACCCGAGGAATTCATGACATACACAGAGGAACGTTGACAATTCCTCTCAGCAACCCCCCCACCGCCACAGTCAGGCTACCAACCGTTTGTGAGATTCAGGAAATGTTACTTAACCAACCACAGCAGATATGATCAACATTTAGAAACCAAATAAGTAGGAAATCAGTCTTTTAACCCTTACAAGTTCACAACACGTTCAGATGAAAAAAGGCCTCTTGGTTCATTTGATCTCAGCCTTCCAGAGTATCCAACCTGACGCCTTCCCATTACAGAATCAAGCCCTTTCCTGAAAGTCAGTTTTGTGGTCTCTAATTATTTATTACCTCCTTATTAACCTCTGTTTAAATATATACTTCCTGGTGTCCATCCTAAAATTGCTCTGATGCCTCTGAACCTCTCCAGGACCCACTGAAGTGTCCCTTTTCAAGGCCAAGGATCCATGATTTATCTAGTTGCACTTCCTTAATGGACACATGCACATTTGAGCGAAGATGTAGACACAACAACATTTGACTGATATGTGCAGCTCCAAACCACGCAGAAGAAACCAGGTCTGTGGGATCGCAATCAGATGCAAAACCAATAATGGAATTGAGTAAGAGATCAGAAAAATATTGCACAAAACAATTTAAAAAACGAAATAAAAGCTGCCTTTTATTTAGTAGTGGCCTGAAATTCCACCTAGTCTTAGTCGTCAAGTACATTTTGCTTCAAGATTTAAGATTACGTAGAATTGTAGAAAATGTTTAAAATTTTACGTTAATTTGGAAGTCAGTTTTGTACATTCTTAAAAAGAACGAATTAAAAATCTTCCACCTAAATTTTAACACAAAACAGTCTCACAAGCTAAGACTGGGTTGAATTTCAGGCCACAAAAGATGCATTTTGCATGGAAATTCCTGAAGAGTGTCAGAAAGTTGTATTTTTATAGCACCTCATTATGTTGAAACATACGATTTTCATTAATAATTAGCAAATAACACGGGAGAAAATTGTGAATAGTGTCACGTATTCGTTAACGTCCACTTGAACAATTTCCCAGGTGGGTGGATCTTGGTTTGACATCTTATCCGAAGGACCACAAACCCATCAATGTAAGGCTACCCATTCCTCAGAGAATCAAGTACAAAACTCTCATTCTTATCTTCAAGGCTCTTCAGGATCTTGCTCCCCCCTACCTCACTGACCTCATAACTCCATAGCAGCCTATCCGCTCCCTCCGTTTGGCGGACACTGGCCTGCTTCAGGTCCCCCACACTTCCCACCTCACCATTGGCGGTCGGGCATTCAGCATCTCTGCTTCTATACTCTGGAATTCTGTCCCACAATATCTCCGCCTCACGCCCTCTCTTGCCTCCTTCAAGTCCCATCTAAAGATCTTCCTCTCCAACCGTGCTTTTGGCCACCCTCCCAGCCCCACCCCCCTGCCCTCCTCCCCTTCTGACCCAACACCCAAAGCCCCTGATTGTCCAGCGCCCTGGGACTTCTTTCTGATGTGAAGACCACTATACAAGTGTAATTCGCTGTTGTTGTACCCAGCAATGCATTGGAGAGTCGGCCTGGACTATAAGATCAATAATAACAAATTGTATTTATTCTTCATGTAGAGAATATTTCAGAGTGGTTCACAGAGATGGACGTCAGTTAAGCAGTGAGGGAGAAACGGTTAGGGAAGTGACCGTGAACACGATCAACGTGATAGTTCTTTTCATAAATAACACACAAGCAAGGGCAGAGATGGAGTGGGTGAAAAAAGGTTGTTATGGAGAGTGGGCCACCGTGGCCAAAGGCTTCTTTAAATATCTTTATGTACAGTTTCTAATCCAGTTCCGATTTCACTAGAGAAACCGAGTGATTACAGGAGCTTTAGAGATGGCAAGTACATGATCCTTAATGCAGCTGAGTATTACTGAAGTGCCGAGAAACCTCAATCAAGTGCAGCTTTAACAACCTAGTGTGGGCCTGTCAACAAACCACCCATCGGAAAGGGTTAACACCATTCTTCTGCCATGTTGCTGCTGAAATGGCACCAGATGATGAAATCATGCCACACTCGATAATGTTGGCCTGTTTTTTAAAGGAGTGATGAGAGCTGGTTTCCTGCAATGCAGGATAATGAGGTGCTGACAAGTTATTATGGTCCCATCCACTACAAGTTGGCAAGATGGGACTCTCTTCCTACAATGCATAGCATTGCACCGAGGTGGATGGGCTGGCCTGATGTGCTGAGTGACATACATGCAGACATGAGCTGTGTGAGGAAACGTTTCGGTTTGGAAAAAACAATATAATCCATATTTAGCAGCAGCAATTTTTTTAAAGAAATACAATGAAATTTTATAGAACGATGTTAAACATGGGGGTGTAGTCTGCAACCTTTCTCGGGTTAGGCTCTGTGTGCCCCTGTTCACCATTATCCTCACCGGGCTCCATTGCTGTTCCCCAGCAGATTGATTTCAAGATCCTTGTTTGATTTTCAAATGCTTCTATGTCCTTGCCCTACCCTACCCCTGTGGTTTGCAGTCTCACTGCTGAGCTCACCCGGGCCAATTGCCCATCCTATGAATGATCTACACCATTGGCAGCCTAGCTTTCAGACATTGTGCTCCTGCTCTCTACGGCCTTGCGCTCTCCCAAAATCTTGGCTTTGCGCCCATACTCTGCTTTCAAAATTCTTCTAAAAGCCAACCTGTTTGACTGTGCTTTTGATCATTTTACCCCTGTATTCCTCACTACCTACTTTTTCCCACCATCAGCGGTCGGTGCTTCTGCCTTTCTGCCCTTGGTCTCCGGAACTCCATTCTGTAGTCCCTTCCCACATCACCTTCAAGGTCCACCTCAAGACCTTGCCCTTTGACCGCACTTTTTGTCATCTTCCCATCCCCACCCCTGTTCACCCCATTCCTTCTGAATCCAACCACCAGCTTAGGTGCAAACACTTGACTGTCCAACACCTTGGGGCATCCTCCCAAGGAGTCCTGTAGCTCAGTGGTTAGAGCACTTGCTTTGCAAGTGAGAGACCTGAGTTCAATTCCAGGCAGAGCGAAACCTTGGGCAAGTTTCCTTACTCCACACGCCTAATAATAATCCCTCCAAAACCAAAAACAATAATAAATTGGTCATTTTCAATCTACGACTGTTTGTGGGACATTGCTGTGCGCAATTGACTGCCGCGTTCGCCCACAAATATACAGTCAATTCACTTTACAGTGTGTTCTGTGAAGCGCTTTGGGACGTCCTCCCGACGTGAAAAGCTCTATATCAAATGCAAGGATTATTATTATTATTAAGGCGCTACATAACTGCAATTTGTTGTTGTTGCCTCTGTAAAGTGCTTTGAGGTATAATCATACTGAAATGCGCTGTGTAAATGCTAGTTACTGTTTGCCGTTCTTATTCCATCAGCAACAAAAGATCATTTTTTAAAAAAATAAAAGATACATTTTAATAGTGCTGACATTTCATTTTTAGTAAATTCAGAATTCACCACAATTTGTGATATTCCTGTTGTGGTCGGGTTCGTTCATTTCGCACCTAACGAGATCATCAATCAATCCTTGTACATGTTCAATAAACAGAGATGTCCTTCAATTGCTCTGTTAAGGTAAGTGAACCTCTGATCTGAGCATCTTTGTCTGACCTCTGAATCTGTGTCAGAGACAGATTTTCAATTTCCCACTCGTATTTTATATTCTTATTCTCTGAATGAGTTTGGTTAAATATAATTAGTGCTATTAATGGGATTGAATTAATGGGAGCAGCGTGCTAATGAACTATTCATCTTGGACACTGTGCTGTGAGTATCCACATTTAACCCTTAGAGCACTGTTCTGGAAATGCCAAGTTTAAGAAAAAGCTGTTTAGTCTCATTCACTGATGCTAAAACAATATCACATTAACAAAGCTGCTCAAATGTCAAGAGAAGCTTTGTTACTGATGCTATTACATTCTTTATCACAAACCCGTAATTCAAAGCAATTAATTTTAAAGATTTGTTTCTCACAATTTTCCTATTTTTTATCCATTCTCTCTATTTTGTGTTTTGACTTTATTGATGTAACAGTAAATAATAATCCTTACATTTGGTTTCATGTCGGCAGGATGTCTCAAAGCACTTCATAGGATTTACTGTAAAGTGTACTTGTAGGTGAACGTGGCAACCAATTTGCATGTAGCAATGCCCTACAAACAGCCATGAAATGAATCACAAATTTTATCTGGGGGACTGTTATCCAGGACATTGAGAGAAACTCCTTTCTTTTTTCAAATAGTGCCATGGGATCTGAACAGACTGAGAGCGGATCTCGTTTTTTACACTTCATCTGAAGGACGGCACCTCTAACAAAACAGTGTACCCCCCAGTACTGTAGTGCCAGCCTCGACTATACGAGTTTAAAGTTTCGACATGGGACTTGAACCCTCAATTTTCTGACTCAGAGATGAGAGTTCTATCGATTTAGCCAAGCTAACACATTTCATATACTTAATTAACTTCACATTTTTATTGAATAACTTCTTTCCCTCACCCCATTTTTCTCCCTTCCTCTCCTGAAACTGATTGTTCATGTTCAAGTACAGTTTTGGATTGCAGCTGCCCTGCAACACCCAGATCAAAATGACCATTCTGTCATCAAGTTCCTAAACAGCATCAGTAGGTCATTCATTTGTGGAGCTCATCAAAGCCAAGCTTGATCCCATTCTACGCTGACCCGTGCACACGTAAACTGCTGGAGAATGATAATGAGCAGTGGATTTTCCACTCTATCCCCTCACTGCTCTTAGGCCAATTGCAGCACTCCCACTGATTCACTCTTACCATTATTAACCGTTGGCTTTTGTCTTGCTTGCTGAGGCTCAACAGCCACATTAACTAACTTAAACCTCTAAGTTGTTGTTGTTGTTAACCAGATCCAGGACCACAGAACAGAACCTCACCTAAACAGTTACGAAGAATCATTTACCACAAGAGGTGAGAAAGTAGCTGTCAGTTAGGAGACACAGACCGCATCCACTAGCCACTGCCAGTGTGCAGTGGTCACTGGCCCCATTAAAAATCCATTCATGTTTCATATTCACCGTTCAGCAAATTATCAGAACCCACATTCAATGACTGCCTTGTATTCCATTGCTAGTCAGCTTCAATCTTAAACATATTTATTTTGCAAAGACTTTGCAAGGATCTGTGGAACAGAATTTCAGCAGTTACTCAGTAAGAGTAAGATGCACGTAAACATGGTGATGGATTTCCGTGTGTATCAGACATCTGGCTGACCAAACAAAAAATGCGTACACCCATGACCATCAACCTAGAGATCAAAACCTGCTGCAACATTTTTCAAATTCCAGGTTACCGTTTTAATAAAGTGACTGTTGAAGGATTTATTGTGGACGGGTGTCCCTTCTGCTTATCTTACCTGTGAATGGTATCCTCCAGCTGCTTCGCTTTGAGCTCATCCTCCTGGACTTGTTTATTCCTGGCTTCCTCCTCTGCAGCAGATACAGCTGGCGTTCCTTGTAGCAGCCATTTCTCTCTCATGGCTTTGGACTGGGTGGAAAGGAGAAAGTGTGTAAAACGTCTTAATCAAGCTAAAGACCACAGATAGTGATCTGAGGTTTGAAATTCCAGACATCTGCAATGTTTTGTCTTAATATTTAACATGGGGCAAAACTGTCAAACATTCTTAAATTCAGACTGAACTTAAAAGCTATTTTTCTGCAATTTTTCAAAAGAAGCTGACTTCTCAATTAAGATAGAATTTAAGAAATTTCCACAATTCCTCACCATCTTAAATGGTCTAATACCTTCACCAAACTTTGCATGCCCATTATTCCAGTCCTCGCCTATAATCCCTCCATGCCCTCGCTCAGTGGTGGTCAATCCTTGGCCCACAGGCTGGAAGTAGCCTATATCGACGTCAACAAGCGAAACATTCACAAAAGTCCTGGTAAATTGTGTTGAATCAATAGTTTTAAGGCATAAATCCAAAAATATTCAATGAACAAACTTGATTTTGTTGGCCGACCTAAATGGTTGTCCACCATTACCCTACTACCTCTGCGTATCTGAGCTTATCTACCCCACTCCTGTGATCGCCCCTCTGCTTCACTATTTTGGGTTTGCTGCCCTCTCCATGCCCCTATTCTTCAGCTACAGTGCCCAAACCTCTGGAACTTCCTTCCTTTCCACCCTCCATCTCAGTCCTTCTCTATATGTCTTGAAAACCTCTCTTTTACCACACCTACGTTATCTCACCCTTCATCTCTTCCGACAGCACTATTGGGAAGTGCTCCAAGACATTATCCTAAAATTTCACAGCCTTGAGACCATTTTGAATTTTAAATTCTTAAAGTTTTAAAATTGTGAAAAATTCCTCTTCTCAAGTTTCATTTGGAAGCAAAGTTTTCTGCAAATCTTAATAAGAACCAGCTTCCAAATTAAAACTGAAGTTTGGAATTTTTCACCCTTCGGTGCGATATTAAATTTTAAGACAAAGTGGTCCCAACAGGCTAAGAGGAGGTGGAACATCAGACTCAAGGAATGTGAAAGCCATTTGTTCAACAGGCTGGTCAAATGCCAATGCATAATGAGGTTAGTTTTTGTAAAAAGTTCACTTTCTAACAAACTGAATTAATACACAGTCCGTAGGGAAGCCTTTCTTTGCAGGTTTTATTTATTCTCTCACTGGGAAACAAGTTGATCTGCCTATAGTCCATATTGAGGCCTGTGACTGTAAGCCTGATTTACTCTCCTGGCCTGATTTACTCTCTCTCGTGGTCTGCCTGCCTCTTGTCTGTCTGTTCTTTCTATACACTGCATCTGCAACGATGTAAGTAGATGCAAAGTAATCTGTATTATACTGGGAAGCAGCTTCACATGGAGAAAGGATATCCTGTCCTGTAGCTCAGCGGTTAGAGCACTCGCCTTGCAAGCAAGACACCTGGGTTCAATTCCAGGCAGAGAGAAACCTTGGGCAAGTTTCCTTACTCCACACGCCTAATAATAATCCCTCCAAAACAATAATAAATTGGTCATTTTTAATCCACGACTGTTTGTGGGACACTGCTGTGCACAATTGGCTGCCGCATTTCGCCCACAAATATACGGTCAATTCACTTTACAGCATATTCTGTGAAGCACTTTGAGACGTCTAGAAGATGTGAAAAGCGCTATATCAAATGCAAGGATTATTATTATACTCAGTAGCAAAGGTGGATTTCAGTGTAATTCATGATTGTTCCTTGAATGTTTCCAACAAACTTGATCAAATACTAAGCTATATCCTGAAGATGTTCATCTTTGTCACCTTAACTCAAAGTGTGTCAATCTAACCTGCTTTCGATCACTGTTGAAGGCACACAATGTCCTTTACAGGGATGTTGGTGCATTGGGAAGGAAAAGAGGGATTTCAGAAAAGAGCAACAAGAAAGATCTAACAGAACTGAAGTACCTTCATGGAGGAAAAAAAGATGGGGTGGGGAAGAATGGCTCTTCAAAATGATGAGAGTAGGCAGCTGGGTTCAGCATCTCACCTGTGGTACTTCAGCTCTGCCCCAGTATGGCATTGGAGTGTCAGCCTAGACTTGAAATTCAAGTACCAATGTAAGCTTGAATTTACAACCCTCTGAACCAAAGATGAGAGTGGTACCCTCAAATCAAGAAAATATATGAGTTATTACAGATGTAGTGATACTCAGAGAGGGCAGCTTAATGAGTCTTTTCAAGGTCTGTAAAATATTTAACCCCTCCCAAACAAGATTATTTCTGCATGCCAAAACACATAAGGCTCAACTCACACATCACTGGATGTCAACCAGTGCCAGAAACACGTGTGCTTTCCACACTAAGAAATGGCAACAAGAAGTGATAGAACTTGTCCTTCAGGACAAGTGAAGGAAAGGTCACAGGGAAAAGTACAAAATATAAACAAGACAAAGAAAAGAAGTCGGATTCCTATATTAACACTCACTGATATCTGAAGCAATGATCTACTGAAAGTGGCATCTGTCGGGTTGCCTTTGCCCTGGAGCTGTGAAAAATGGTTGGAAGCGTGTGAATAGGGACATGGGGATTGCTTGTGGGGATTCAGCACTTCACAGTTTATTGAAAGAAATGCCAGATGCAAATTACATATGATGGTGACTTCATTGGTTTGGATTTCATCTGAATTATTGAAAGCCTCAATGCCTTGCCAGTTGAGCATGGCCCAACAATGCAATAAAAGAAATGTAATGGGCTCATTGCAGCTCATTCTGAGATATTCTTTTAACTGTTTTTCATCTTTTTGCAAACAGAGAGTTGTTGGGATATGGAATGTCCTGCCAAGTGAGATGGTAGAGGCAGAGTTCACTGTGGGTTTGAAGAGGGAAATAAATGGGTACCTGAACGTTGAAGTCTTGAAGGGTATAAAAATAGGGCAGGTCAGGGGGATTAAAAGTACATCTTGCTCTGCGACCTGGTGTAGACTCTATGGGCCAAATTACTTCTTTGTGTGCTGTATAAGAGCTGGGAATCTAAGCTGGCATTGTGGAGAATTTCACCTCTATCCTTTGCTAAGCAATCCTGGTCACCACTGTTATGGTGAACTTATGCTGGTGACTGCAGTCCATTGCTTTAGTGCATCTATTTGGAGGGAGAAAGCAACTTTGTGCTTCTTCTTGCACGAATGAAAATTGGAACTGGTGTCTTGGTGTGCTAATTGCTTTTTTCCACCACTGTTAAAAGATGTGAACTTTTGTAAACTTCTTTTACTGCTCCCTTTTACCTGTAATTCTTTAGAAGCTGAGCTGTCAACAATAAGTAGGAATGAGGCATCATGACAGTGTACTTCACACTAATCATCTATGTCTATAATAGAATGAAATAACTCCATGAGTGTGTGCGTCAAAATGGAAAGGCACAGAAAATGAAAGTAGTTCCTCTGTGTGAAAGTACATTCCTATTTGTTTAAAAAAGTGGGGAGGCATCTTCCAACGTGTCCAAATTGGATCAATGACATGCCTTTTCAATTAAGACTGAATTGGCATGATTTGGATGGATAATTTCTTTGGTGCTCATCCCTAGAGATGACAAATACAGATGTTTCTGCAGTGGCTTGAATCTTGCCTTTTCAGATCTCAATGCAAATTCATAAGAGAGTCTTCAGTGATGATTTGATGGATGACTGAGGTTAGCACCAGTAAAGATGGGATTCCGTCATAGCTTTCACTTGATCTAATCAACACGGGTCTCAACATGGATTAGTTTCTCTTTAATGTGCCGTCCACCTCTTTCATCAGAGTCCACTGATTTACAAGCCATTTGTTACAAAGTCACATCTCCGATGTCCCACCATTAAGCATGCTTAATCCTTCTGCTGAATTGATTTATTGGAACCTTCATTGGATTTAAATTAAATCCATAGATCACTCCAATGCTTCGCTTTTGCTTGATATCAATATGTCCTCCTGTGAACCGTGAAGTACTGCTTCATAGCTATTGATGTGTTTTTTGATGAAAAGAAATGCCACTTGGAACCAGTTAAGGAATCCACAGTATGCGATTCCATAAAATGACGTTATGTACATGATATTTGTAATCAATACATGTTTTAGGTGGTGCAGTTAGAAAGAAAATTGTGCTTTCACATCTAGTAACTTGCATTCAAATGCAGCCCAGTCTAATGAGAAAAATGTTTTCTTTATGTGCTGGCTGTTACAATCCTGGACAGTATCAATCAATTTCTTAGTTGACGTAAGCCCAAAACATAAAACTGATTGAAATGCAGGGGGGTTGGGGTCTGTTGGGAGGCCCTGGTTGGTACAGCGCTGCAAACTTTGCTCTGCAACTGACAGCAGTGTAATTGAACTGGAGAGTGTTTGAAATTGACACCGAGTAAAATACATTGAATAATGTGGCATTCTCCAGCTCCAAAATCCTTACACTAGTAATCAGAAGATTTGCCTCTCCCCCCAGCCCCCAGAAAAGAAATAATTGAACTCACGAAGGAACAGAATAGTTCAGAAGAAGCCGTGAGATGTGAATTGAACTGAACAAAATTCTCTTGCTGGCATTAAACTGAGTCTACTGGCAAATGTCATGTATTACATGTGCCATGAATGAGCCCGATTGTGTGGAATTTGTGAAAGAAATTATAGCATGAAACTCTGGCACCAGTCTCCTACCTTGTGATGCTGCAGCTGAAGTATTTTATCCTCGAGCTGATGCCTCTTGTCTTCAATTTCTGCTTGTCTCCGCCTTTTCTCCTGCGAAGAAAGATAAGAGATATTAAATCTGAAGTTGACTGGCTTCCTATTAGAGGTATTTTTAATGGCCTTTGTTTTGTCCTCATATGCACAAAAAAGTTATGAGACTTTTTTCAATCGAAGAAATTCAAAATATTTAACCGTTGAAAATTTAGATTTTCTCTGACGTACAAATCATTGGGAAACTCGAACAAAGCATGTTTTATTATTCAAGTCAACAGTGAGTTCATTCTGTGACACTAAATAAAAGGGTTAAAGCAATATGGGGAAAACTAAATGTTGCTTCAGTTTTCTTCCTAATCCATTATACTAGTCATAATAATAATAATTATGATAATAATACGGTCGATCAATCGACGACTGTTTGTGGGACACTGCTATGTGCAAATGGCTGCTGACAAAATATACAGTTAATTCACTTTACAGTATATTCTGTGAAACGCTTTAAGATGTCTCGAAAACGTGATAAGGTTCTATATCAAATCCAAAGATTATTATTATCATTGCATTATCAAGCAGGACTTTACCATGTATATAACATGACAGAGGAGAAACCAAAAGAAATCTGTTCACATTTCACTCAATGCAACAGTTTTCCTTCCACCTTTTCTTCAGTAAAGCATTGGGCTCATTGTTACAGCTGTTTACACAAAATCGCCCAGAATCAGACAGACTAAGCATGTATATTTAGACTGTGCTGCCACTTCCATTTTCAGCATTGAAAAGTACAGCTGGAAGAAAGCAGGGTTCCACGTCCCTCAATACACTGACTTGCAATGCTCAACACCACCTTAAATTGACTTCCATATTGTGTTTAGTGAACATCGGTCTGTTTCATGCCCTCACCCTACCGTTCCCACCATGAGTGAGCAAGCCATTCTGACCCAACTCTCTGGTACTCCATCCTGAAGTCCTTCTGGAGTTACCTTTTTAACTGCACTTTCTGTCGTCTTTTCCTTCCCCCACCCTCTTCAGCTCCCCCCCCCACCCCCAGCCCCTCAAAGCCAGCTGTATTAAGAGACATCCTCCTTTCCAGTGTCATGCACATGAGAAGCCTCAATGTTTGGGTTAGAACTAAGCACAACGCTTCATAGAATTAACAGCACAGAAGAAGGTCATTGTGCCCATGTTGACACTCTGCTAGAGCTAATTATTTAGTCCCATTCTCCTGCCTTTTCCACGTAGCTTTTCTTATATTTCACATGTTCAGATATTTAACTAATTCCCTTTTAAAAGCTAATACGAATTGTACCTTAACCATGGTTCAGGTAGGACATTCCACATCCTATCTCCCTCTTTGATCATTCCCCATAGTTGCTCTAAATTCTTGTAATCATTTGCAGTGCTTCCCTGACCAGGGCATGCCTATTACTATGACTCTATTACTGGCTTGTGATTCTCTGGATAAAGCTTCAAGCAGCACTTTTGTAACTAATTGGATAATCTCAGTACTTTTTAAAAAAGGCCCTACTGTAACACCTGATAAATCACTGAATCCAGAACATTAAAAAGCAATAAAATAATGCAAAATAGATTCCAAAAATAATGCCAAAATATATTATTGATTTCTGTTTTCTGAGCTCTGGAGATCCAGCAAGATACAGATTTTAAAAAAATTATATTTGTGAATAAAGCACATGACATAGCGCCTTTCATGTTGGGAAGATGTCCCTGAGCATTGGCCAATCAGTGTTTCAGACTCGAGCTGGGGGGGAAATGGGGAGGGTGAAGGGCATGGGGGAAGGAGGGTGAACGAAGGCAAGGTCGAAGAAGAGGGTTTTGAAATGGGTCAAAGGAGGCAAGGGAGGGGGCGAGGCAGAGAGACTGTGGGATGGAGTTCAAAGGTGATTCTGGGAATATTCTCAAGGCACAGAAAGTGCCTTAGATGTTCCCTTCACTCTGAAGTGAAGCCCACCAGTACTTGATATCAGGGCAGATAACATAATTGCACGTTTCTCTCAGCACAGTAGAGTTACTGAGTCCGTTTGTTGCCTGCAATAATTGCTTTACTTAACCTTACTTAACCCACAACTCCAGTGCATGGTATGGGAGAGACAATGCAGAGACTTGGAGGGGGCAGGGAGAGGAAAGATTTCCTCTTGTGAGAAAAAATGACCAGGCCTAGCAACGTGTGCTTGTAATGGGAGTGACTCAGTGGACATTGTCAAATCTGGTCCTTTTCCCAAAAAGATCATGAAAGGATAAGATGAGATTAATATTAATAGGCTGTTTCCACTTGTTAATGAGTCCAAAGCAAGGGCATAAATATAAAACAGACAAGGGCAGATTAGAAAGAGAGTTTACAAGGCCATCTTTTAGTTGAGGGTAGTGAGTAATAATAATAATAATAATAATAATCCTTGCATTTGATATAGCGCTTTTCAAGTCGGAAAGACGTCCCAAAGCGCTTCACAGAACACACTGTAAAGTGAATTGACTGTATATTTGTGGGCGAACGCGGCAGCCAATTGCGCACAGCAATGTCCCACAAACAGTCGTAGATTGAAAATGACCAATTTTATTATTGTTTTTTGTTTTGGAGGGGTTATTATTAGGCGTGTGGAGTAAGGAAACTTGCCCAAGGTTTCGCCCTCTGCCTGGAATTGAACTCAGGTCTCTCGCTTGCAAAGCGAGTGCTCTAACCACTGAGCTACAGGACTCCACGTGAGTACTTGGAACTCATCACCTGAAGTTTTGGTTGAAGCATAAAGAATTAAAGTATTTCAAAGGAAAATTAATACCTATATAGGGAGAGGGGAATAAAGGGGTATAGGAGGTGTGGTGCCAGCATGAACTAATTGGCCTCAAATGGCTGGTTCCGTGCAATATCATTCTTTAATATCAAAGAAATTTACAATGTGGAAGGCGGCTGGCTATTCAGCTCATTAAGTCTGCACTTGCTCTCAGAGCAACTTGCCCATTCAATGTTGCTGACTCTCCCCCTATTTCCATACCCCTTCAAGCCTTTATCTTTCATATACAGGGTGACCAAAAAGTCGTGATACCATTATCATGTCTAATATGTCTTAAAGAAATGATGAGTTTTTTTTATACTTTTTGGTGATCCTGCACTTGTCTAATTCCCTCTTGAAACCCACAATGGACTTTATAAAATCAGAAATCTATAGAATTCTGTTATTCTATGTAATGAGAAAGATTTCCTATGTCAACAACTGTTCACCCTCTACAATGCTCTTAAACCATTCTTCCTTTTGTACAGTAAGGCTGTTTAAGACCTTTATAAATATTTAATCCAGAACAAAGCAAAGTAGTCCTTTGTTAGAAATTATTGTGTAAATAAAATATTGTACATCCTGTTATTGTGTAGCTTTTGGAAGATCTGTTGAAATAGGTTCTAATAATTGTGATATGCAAAGCAGATGTAAATTTACATATTAAAATCAACATTTACATATACAAACTGGGGCAAAATATACTTAAATATTGGGACAAAATGATGGAAAGTCCATCCTGTTAAATGAATTATTCAGAGTATTATTCTCAGATATGTACAGTATATTATTGCAAATTCTAACATTGACTTCAAGACTGCTTATCATACGAATTGCATAGTGAAATATAGCCATCTTCACTACACAGCAATTGCTGTATTGTTCCCTGTAGGCGTCAGCCTGGCTCAGTTGGTAGCACTCTTACCTCTGAGTCAGGAGGATGTGAGTTCAATCCCCAGTCTAGGCTGACACTCCAACAAAATGTTGGTGTTGTCAGAGGTGCATCCTTAAACTGAGACATTAAACTGACATCTGCCTGTTCAGGTGAATGTTAAAGATCCCATGGCACTACTCGAAAAGACCTAAGCGTCCGGTTCGACCCCCAACTGTACTTTCTCACCCACATCCGGTCCCTGACCAGGACTGCCTTCTTCCACCTCTGCCACATTGCCCGCCTCCAACCATACCTTACCCCACTGCAGCCGAACCCTTGTGCATGCGTTTGTCACCTCCTGCCTGGATTACTCAAACACACTCCTCGCCGGTCTCCCCAACTTCACCATTCACAAGATCCAGCTCATTCAAAACTCTGCCGCCCGCATACTGACCCGGAACAAACTCCGTACCCACATCTCACCAGTTCTGGCCAGGCTCCACTGGCTCCCCATCACCAAACGGATCAACTTCAAGATCTTCATTCTTGTGTTCAAATCCATTCACTCCCTGGCACCTCCCTACCTCTCTGACTTCCTCACTCCCCAATCACCCCCCGGCACCTCCGCTTGATTGGCATCGGCCTCTTGCTCGTCCCTCGCACCCTCCGCCCCACCATCGGAGGTTGTGGTTTCAGCCACTACGCCCCAAACTCTGCAACACTCTCCCTCAATCCCTCCACCTTACCCCCTCTCTCCCCTCTTTCAAGTCCCACCTGAAAACTTTCCTGTTTGTACAGCCACCTCCCCCACCCCCCAGCTCAGAGTCAGGCTTCGCCACTGTTAACCGCTCTGAGACGCTACCCTGTGTGGAGGGCACGATATGAGTGCAGGTTGTTATTGTTGTTGTAGAACACAGACCAAGCAGAGAGATGTATAATGTTGTGTTGCTGATAAGTAATTTTTCTGTTCCTTTAACCACATTTTTTTGTAAAAAGACATTCATCTTTTAGTGTCACAATATAATAGGATAATAATACGATATGATGCTCATAACTCCCTCTATTACAAAACTCACTTGCAGCTTCTATCTTAAAAATGAAGAAGTAACAATCAATAATTCATCCAGCTCCACAAATATAGCAGTAACAGGAGAAAGCTGAAACAATATTAAAAGCATTCATAGATCCAAAGTGGTACAACAACAAGATTATATTTGTATAGGGTCTTTCACATCAGGAGGACGTCCCAAGGCGCTGGACAGTGTACAGCATTTCAGACCCGGGCAGGGGTCGGGGGGGAGAAGGGAGGGGAGGGAAAGGGGGGTGGCTGATGGCATGGTCGAAGAGGAGGGTCTTGAGGCGGCCAATTCAGGAAAGTTGTTACTAGAGACAAGTAAACGTCAAACTGCCACTACTCACATTAGCGCTCTCACCTCGCAAGTGAGAGGTCCCGTGTTCGATCCCTGGGCAGGGTGAAACCTTACACAAGTTTCCTCACTCCACACGCCTCTGTTTATCTAACGTTGTTAGTCAATTGGCGGATTGCTTTTCTGGGGGTAATAATCCCTTTAAAAAATGATTATAATTTATTTGTGGGACACTGATGTGCGCAATTGGCTGCCACGTTTCAATTCACTTTACAGTATATTATGTGAAGCACTTTGAGACGCCTCAATGATGTGATAAAGCGCTATATCAAAGTCAAGCATTATTACTATTTATTATTATTTGCTACATTTGACAATCAACTTCAGGAAGAAGCTACATTTTTTTTTCATGTGCTCAGCTGTCTCCGCAGACACAGCAGTGTAATACTCTTGGTCACTGAAGGTTCAACCATCAGTGGTGAAGAGGAAGACATGGGGTATGAGTCGTAAATCTAAGTCAGTGGAGGAGCAGCAGTAATATCCTGAAATCCACAGTAACATGTCTTGCATACAATGTTGTAAACATGCAATAATATAATATAAATAATCCATGCATTTAATATAGCATCTTATTATGTTGATAAGAACAGGTTTCAAAGGGCTTCATAGAATTTTGTAAAGTGTAGTGGCTGTGTGAAAGTTGGTCAACACAAAACTAATTTGGACATAGTAATGTCCCACAAACAGCCATGAAGTGGCTATCGTTTAACTTCAACTGACCAATTTTCTTTGCTCGAGAGGATTGTTGACCAAGACCCCAGGAGAAACTCCTTTCTCTTTTTAAGTGGTGCCATGAGATCTTAATATTCACCTGAACAGGCAGCCATAGCCTTGGTTTGATGTCCCAGGTGCCTTATGTCTGACAACACAGCAATCCTCCAGCACTGCTTTGACGTGTCAGCCTGGACTCTGGGAGTCAAAGTCTCGACACAGGTATTGAACTAGCAATCTTGTGATTTAGAGATGCTGCCAAATGAGTCAGACTGACACCTAAATCTATTGCATTAAATAAGCTGCAGTACAATGCAGTAATATTGCACTCAATTTGGGCCATTTAAATCAGCACATTATCACCTGCAATTCTAATCCCCGACACAGAGTAATCAGCAGGCTACTTTGTAAAGATTTTTAACATTGCAAAATGAGGGAAATTGCAGTAAATTATTGGAAAAATAGCAAAATATCACTTATTGAACACAAGAAACAAAGAAAATGCTAAAATAAAATATTAAAGCCTGTTGAAAACGAGGAGAGCTTGGGCTGGAGTGTAACCCTGGTTGCTGAAGTTAAGGACAGCACTGCATAACTGAGCTGTCTGCGTAGACACGCAACAGCTGTTTGCTGCTTGTTGTGGCCTCAGCAGAAAATGTAAATTTTTAATAATAATAATAATAATCTTTGCAGTTGATATAGCGCTTTTCAAGTTTTCTAGACAACTCAAAGCGTTTCACAGAATATACCGTAAAGTGAATTGACTGCATATTTGTGGGTGAAATGCGGCAGTCAAATTGCGCACAGCAGTGTCCCACAAACAGTTGTGCATTGAAGTGACCAATTTTATTATTGNTTTTTTTTCTTGAGGGATTATTAT
Organism: Callorhinchus milii; assembly: GCF_018977255.1. Classification (NCBI taxonomy): domain Eukaryota; kingdom Metazoa; phylum Chordata; class Chondrichthyes; order Chimaeriformes; family Callorhinchidae; genus Callorhinchus; species Callorhinchus milii. Next base: position 81,119,936 of record NW_024704742.1, on the reverse strand, counting down.
CAGGCGTGTGGAGTAAGAAAACTTGCCGAAGGTTTCATCCTGCCAGGAATCAAAGCCAGGTCTCTCGCTTGAGAGGCAAGTGCTCTGACCACTGAGCTACAGGACTCCACTGCAAGTTTGACACTGCCACAGTGGTGATAACAAATACAAAGTTGGCCTCTTGCATGCACACCCAGGTTCCAGAATGGTTGGGTTTCAGTTTAAAGTGGAGAGTCTCTGCTCTGGGCAGTTACCAAGCTGAGCTGGACTTGATCAGTTGCTGTTTTTTGATTGACACTGGCAGGGCCTGGGAGCACATAACTGCTGCTCTCACTCCGCTGCACTGGTGCCACAAATGGCAGCTTTAAGAAACAGAAAGCGTATACGTTTCTGCCACAGAAAGTATAAAAAACGTATTTTAAAAACAAGAGCAAGTTAAAGAACCCATAAAATGTAGGAAACACACATATCCAAAAGAACACCTGTGAGCATTGACCTAATGGGAAAACCTCAGGTCAATAAACTCACTCACTTTTAAATGTACTTTGATGGATTAACGATGATAAGGCCACATTTGAAATACTGTGTGCATTTATGGCTCCTTGTTATAGGAAAGATGTTAAGGCATTGGAGGTGATGCAGAGGGAAAATGCAGTTATAGGGAAAGGCTTGATAAACTGGGCCGTTTTTCTTTGACGCTCAGAAGACTGCGGGGAAATGATAGAGCCATAAAAAGTAATGAGAGGATGAGGATAAGAGGAACAGGGAAAGATTACTTGTGTTGTTCTAGAATGAGAGGGCATAGTTTTTCAATCAGAACTGGGAGGCCCAGAACACGATTAGGAGAAGCTTGTACCCACAGAGAGTGGTGGGAGTGTGGAATTCTCTGCCACAGTCAGTTGTCGTCAGAGTGCCAAACATGCGCACCTTCAAAAAAACGACTGGACACATTGTTAAGAGAGAATAAATTTGAGTGAAATGGGGAAAAAGACAGGATATGATTCGAAAATAACTTTCAAAAGGAATTAGATAGGTACTACTTGAATTTTTTTTGCAGGCCTACAATAAAAGAGCGGGAGAGTGGGATTGATTCGGTAGCTCTTCCAAAGAGCAGGCACCAAGGGGATGAATGGCCTCCTTCTGTGCTGTAATATTCTACGATTCTACGGAATGAGGGATAAGATTTTCAGTATAAATATAGACATAATAATAATAATCCTTGCATTTGATATAGAGCTTTATCATAATGTCAAGACATCTAAAAATGGATATACTGTAAAGTGGTAGACTATATACTTTATGAGTGACATGCGGCAGTAAGTTTGCGCACAGCAATGTCCCACAGACAACCATGGAGTGAATGACCAATTTGGTTTTCATTGGAGCCATGAAAGTGTGTCCTCATGATCCTTCTGGCTTTTTGGGCGTTAAGCAGAAGGTGTCAGAAAAGTTACCAAAGGGATAACTGGCTTGTGGTAGCCAAGGGTTTATAGCAATGTTGCTTTTTGATCCTTCAATGTCGGCTCTTCCTATTATTGTGAAGCAGAATTCACAAAGCGTTCGATTATTCGCTCACTAATAGGATCGTGAGCTGGGTTTAGACTGTTATGATACAGGTTAGCTTTGCTCAACCAATGATGTGTTATTGCAGTAGTAATCCTCCTCAGTACTTGGATTACCATTGCAACAAAACTGACATCAAAGTGTAAACACCAGCCAGACCCCGTGGGCTGAGTGGCTTGTTTCTGAGCTGTTCGTTCTATGAATCTCTGACTAACAATCACTACAAGACTTTAAACTCGGGTTTCTGTTGCTCTCTCGACACAAATACAGGGATGGATTAACCAATAAAAAAGTTAAACCTGGGCTCAATAAATGGACCATTACTAGTCTTGGTATCCTGAACTCATCTACGTTGGACTGCTCCTTTATATAAAACAATTGCACTCAAACACTGAGCTCCACCTTAGGTGCACAAACCTCATTGTGATAAGGTCTGTGGGGTGGGGGGCGGGGTATAGGGCACAATAATAATAATCATCCTTTCACACTATATCAATGATTTGGTATAGCTCAAAGCGCCTTATAGGATATACTGTAAAGTGTAGTGACTGTATATTTATGGTTGAACCTGGTAGCCAATTTATGAACAGCATTGAGCTCCAACATTCAGCTATGAAGTAAATGACCAATTTTATTTGGTCAGGATTGTTGGCCAAAACACCAAGAGAAACCCCCATCTCTATTACAATAGTGCTAAGAATTGCAAATTTAGACTAAATTGATTTTTTTTCACAAGTCCATGTAATCTTATAATCTAAATCAAAATTACCCTAATAATAATCCTTGCATTTGATATAGTGCCTTTCATATCTGGAGGATATCTCAAATAATCCACTAAAGTGAAGGCAAACATAAGATAAGACCAGGTGGAGATTCAGGCCTTTCACCTGCTAACGTGTGTTACCATAGGAAACATTTAGAAAAAAAAGCTTGTCTTGTAATTGTCAGGAATAGTGTATGAAGTCGGCAATGATGATTCTTCCACCCAAATCAAGGCAACAGCTCCAACATTCACTGAAGGGCAGCATACTATGTAACCAGGCAACCATAGATGTTACAGACTTAGTGCACAACAGCTGAAAAAACATAATGGATCTATTGGGTAAAAGTAAAGCTATTCATATATGAAAGAAACAGAAGGGAGTTGGTCAGAAACAAGTTTGAATGGGATAAAGCACATAATCCTGGAGCAGATGTTTTTGAAGGTGAGACTATCCTAGGAATTCTGACCTATTCTTTTTAAGTTTTTTTGCAGTGACATATACTAATCCCTCTGAAAATCAGGTATGGTAAACCCAATTGTGGCACAATTACCATTTCTTTGAGAGATATCAGTTAATACAGGCCTGAGCAGAGAACTAACCTTGCACTATGCTTTCACTAATACTGGTCTACTTGACTCAACACTATGCTTTCACTAATACTTTAACACATGTTCCTTTTGTGAGGCTTGCAAAGATATAACGATGATTTATCCCCAATTATTGCAATAATGTGGTTTTGTGAATGTTGTTGAGATTACGTAGCAATTCACCTTTCTTCGGGTTTATTGAATTCTGTTTCTGTTTACACTGTCAGGTCTTCTGCCAGTGAATAATACAACTCACGCCTTTCCAATAGTAACTTGCCTAATCGTGCTTTCAGGTAGGATAATGTTTCAAAGCCGTTACAGAGGTTGGTTGGAACAATTTCAAGATGAGGACAAGGATTGGGTTAATAGGTGTGAGGACTCCAGTACAGAAGAAATTAAATCACTTATTTAGATCGGTTCCATTACCCAGGCCTTGAAGAAAAGTAAAGTGAAGGCAAACATAAGAAAATTATGCTAGTTGTGAAATAATTTTGCTTCAATGGGAATAACTGATCTATTTGTTTGACCTATTGCCTGGATTAATATCTTAAGTTTCCATGTACTCCCATAAATTTGGATGTTTAAGGATGAATTCGTCTAAGCCATTTCAAATTTAGCACATTTATTTATACAGTATTTGCTAATCTACTGTTCATTTTCACAATGTTATTATAATATTCCCCAAGGCTGTATTAATAATCAGTCATTTACTGTTGATGTTCTGTGAATGAGTCCTTAGTTGTTTCAAGATGTTGTTCAACTGTAGAGAAAAGGCTGTTTATAAGCCAAGATTATAACCGGATAACACGCCAATTTTATGATGCTAATTGAGATAAAGAAAGTAAACTCCGAACAATACATTGATATATTCAGGTACAAATGGGTTCTGGATTGCAAGTGGCAACATTACGACATACACCAGACATACACTGTACACCATATCTTTACATATTGGGTAATCGACAGCTGAAATGAGTTGCCAGAAAGGGTGGTTGAGGCCAGAATACTCCACTCATATAGTAACTAATTTCATGCCACAATGGCAAAATGGTAACAAGAATTGTATATTTATATAGCACCTTTCACATTGGGAGAACATCTCAAAAGTGCTTCAGATTGTTGATAAGGTTGGTATTCTGAAAGAATAAGATCAAATAGCCTAATTTTGCCAAATTCTTAAATTCAGTCTTCATTTTGAAGCAGATTTTCTGTAATTTCGTTTAAGAATGCAGCAAACCAACTTAAACAATGTGCGAAATTCTGGATACTCTAAAATGCTATACAGAGTAAATCTAAAATTTGGTATACAAATGTAATTTTGTTGTTGTTGTTAGCCTGGCTCAGTTGGGAACACTCTCGCCTCAGAGCCAGAAGGTGTGGGTTCAAGGCGCACACCGGGATTTGCAACTTTTATAGTCTCAGCTGACACTCCAACACAGTGTTGAAGGTGTGTTGCATTGTCAGCAGTGAGGTTCTTCCAGATGAGATGTTAAACTCATCTGCCGGTTCAGGTGAGCGTTAAAGATGCCATGACACCATTCAAAAAGAGGAGTTTCTCCCAGTTCATGCAACAATCCCCCAAATAAAATTAGTCGCTCACTTCATAACTGCTTGTGGAACATCGCTGTGCACATATTGGCTGCTCCATTCACCCACTAAATAGTCACTGCACTTTACAGTGCATCCTGTGAAGCACTTTGAAACATCTCGATGACATGAAAGCTGCTATTTTGAATGTAAGGATTATTTTTATTATTATTATTACAGAAACATTAATCTCGTCAGATCCTAGCCCATCTCCACCAGTATTGGAATTCTGTAAAACCAGTGGGGACTATTATGCGCCATTTGTAAACTGTGTGTAACCTCGTGTGAAGAGAGAAAATTACAGGTATTCCACATATCTAATTAACAATCAATGAGAAGGATTGATTGTTAATTGCACAACTAATAATCAATAATTTTCCTTGTACACATGCATTTACACAGGGAGTATATTGGACTTCTATGTAAGTATAATCGGAGACAGACAGGCATGTGGAGGTCATGTCAGAGCACAGTATGCTAGGTCTTAAAGTAAATGTGATTCATTTGCCCTGAAAGAAGGGAGGAATATCTGAGGCAGAGTCTTCTGAGAGCATTTCATCAACTCACAACCGTAAACTGCAAAACAATCCTGACTTAAGCCAAGAATAACGTTGCTGGGCTGTGTATTTATTTGGAGAATATTTGCAGTTCAAATAATTATCCTAATAAGAAATTACCACAAAAATTTAGATTTTGATGCCATTAAAAACAAATCTAAATTTGGACCCGTTGTTGGATTATTCTCTTATTTGAGAATTGTTATACAGATATCAAGAGGAAACTGGGGCAGAAGGTTGTGGGTCTAAATCCCACACTGGAACTTTAGGTTGATAGTCTAGGTTTACAGAGTAGTTCAGTGCTTGAGGAGCACTGTTTTCGTAGAGATGCCATCCTTCAGAAGAGGCATCAAACTATGGCCCTGCCTCCCTCTTCAGATTGTTTAGAAGGGTATTTCATTTGGCGCTCTGGCTAACATTCTCCCAGATAAAATGATTATTCACTTGCCGGCCATTTGTGAGACATTGCTGAGCTTAAATTGGCTGTCTTGTTTATCTGCAAATACACAGTCTCTGCACTTCATGGATATTGCCTGTGAAATGCTTTGAGATGTTATAGACGCTACATTGAATGCAAGGAGTAACTAAAACTCCATGGCTGTACAGCATAATCTCAGGCGGCCTGTATAAAACCAGTTGACGTTTGCAATAGTTTATGAATCTCAACACTCACTTGAAAAAAATGACAATTTTAAGACACGTTTCTTAAGTATGTTGCAAGCATCTCAGCCCTCTGGGTGCAGAATGTTCACGAATGAGTGACCGGCACACGACTTACATACAGAGGTGGAAGTAGCTGTTTTAGTTTGCAGAGGCACACGCCTAGCCCTGCGGCTCCAATGCTGCAGTACACTGTGGGTCGTTCTGGTTCATGTGTTACATTCCCTAACAAAGGGACGCAATGCAATCTCTCCTGTGGAGGAGTTGGCACCAGCATAGCCTCTCGTGGAACCAATGACCTCTTTTTGTGCTGAAACATTAATTATAGTAATCCTTGCATTTGATATAGCACATTTCACATCGGTAGGATATCCTGAAGTGCTTCATGTAAAGCACTTTGAGATATCCTACTGTTGTAGGCGAATGTTTTGTAAGCGAATATAGCAGCCAATTTGCACACAGGAATGTCCCACATTTATGGTGTTAAAAGATCCCATGGCATTATTCAAAAGTAAAGAGTAGGTTTTCCAGTGCCCTAATCAACAATCCTCTTGCTAAAATTAATCGTTCACTTCATGTTTATTTGTGGGAGATTCTTACAAGCATAATGCCATCCATGTTCACCTACAACATACACAATAATTTTAAAATTAAAATTAAATTTAAAGTGTCAATACATCTTGCAGAAAACTCTGTGAAGCACATTTAGAAGTTTCAACATGATAAGGTGTTTATTTAAATTCAAGAATTATTATTATAAACTTTTTAGAAAAATCTTTCTCTTCCAGGAACCTACTTGTAATAGTCTGCCGCAGCTCAGCGAGGTAAGACTGGTGAAATTACTGGTTTGTTGGCAACTGAATTATAGGTAGTTTACCTGATGGCTACTTGAGCAATTGTACTTCCTGGTCTAGCAATTGATCACACAGACTGCAGCAATCTCTGCAGATAGGCTCTCAACAGCAGCAGCGGTTTGGGATCTACAATTTATTACAGTTCAGACTCATACAGGAAGTATGGTCATTGGAGCGAGGTCATGGAGATGTAGCTGAATTATAGGTAAAACTGTGTAGATGATAATAGGTGGTTATAGGTGAAACTGTACCTCAGTTGGAGTCTGCGCCTTCGAAACAAGAGGAGGAACAAAGAAAATGGGGGAGAAGGAAACCAATCTCATTGCATTCTCGAGGAGATAGAACTCGCCATGAGTTTATGTGACGATAGAGGGTAAGAAGGGGAAGAACGTGGTTTACATGTGGCCCACACTTTATGTTGTGCTTGATGCCTCTTGACATTAGTGATATGACAAATAATTGCGCACAGCAGTGTCCAACAAACAGTCGTGGATTGAGTGACCAAACTTTTTTAAAGGGATTATTACCCTCAGAAAAGCGACCCACCAATAGACTACCACTGAGTTCCCACATACTGCTGGGTGAACAGAAGCATGCAGAATAAGGAAACTTGCCCAACGTTTCGCCTTGCCCTGTTGTAGTATATTGTGTGGTGTTAAGGAAACGAGTGATATATTACAAACACATTTTACCTATTAGTGCAAGCATGAAGGCTTGAAGACTGGTCTGACAGCTGCCCGGAAGGTTTCCTGGAGACCAGGGCAGAGTCCTGGGGGAGACTAAACTCTAGAAAGGCTATGTCTGAAGAAAAATGCATGAATAAATCAGTCAAAAGCATGTCTCTCCCTCAACTGCTTAAAGGGACATTTCTGTCTGTAAAAAGAGTTTGATTTCTACATAATTCCATATTTCTACAACAAATCTTCCTACACTTGTTTATCTCATGTGTGTCACAAGCATTGTTACTTTCGATGAAGTCATTATGTAAAGTGTGTTGTCTTTAAGTTGAGAGCAGTTGTCGCACACTGGTCAGTCCCAACAGCCTGGAAATTGTGCCTTCCCTTAAAGCGCTCCTACAAAAGTACAACCTACAATAGGTGCAAAACAGCTATTGAACAATATACCACCCTACTGTAAATCGGTGGCAAACAGCGTTTGCGCCATACAATAATACAGTACCCATTGTGGTGTCTGCATCAGATAATTCCTGATTTCATTGGAAATATCTCAAAGCAACAACAACAACTCACATTTATATAGTGCTCTTCATGAGGGTAATGTCTTCATGAGTGGTAGCTTCTCGGACCGTATCCCACGGTGTGTGGAATAGTCCATAAGAATCAAAATTGATTCTTATTCCTCTTCAGCCAGTTTTGCCCACACTCCAATATTGAAGTGATTGACAAAGATGAGACAAGTTTAAAACAGTGATTGTTTCTACGGCAAAGGGCTTGCCTGGTCTGGAAACACTGTGGCGTGTAAAATGATACGACAATGACCCAAAATCTCTTCTCCAGGAGGCCACACATTCCTATATGGCCTCCCATGAGTTAAAGTAAGGACTGGATAGAGTGAGAAATTAATTTGTGAAGTGCTGCAAAAGTGAAATAAAAACCTTAATGATGAGAAAAGCAATCTGGAAGGAAATCGAAGGAGAGATCGAAACTGGAGAATACTTATGGAATTTAGACCAAAAGACATCTGGAAAGGAGGTAGTACACATATGAAAAATACATGCCTCTTTAAACGCCTGAAGGTTATGTTGTACTGACAAATATGGACCAACAACAACAAGAACTTGCATATATATAGCACCCTTCACACGGGCCAATTCAATTGGAGGAATTTCAACCTCCTTTTATTGACTGAAAAATATAGAAGTGCCTTTTTATAAAACATCACATTCATAAACTTCTGCCGAACTTTTGTGTCTTGTTCCTGCTCTTGATATGATCTAACTTGTACAATGTAACTTTGAATACTTTGCCTAAATTTGTTTAATGTATACAATGGAATGTCACTTATAATGCCCCTCCCTCCCCCTCACCCCCCTTTCTAAGAACGTTTGAATATGATGAATAATTGAGGTTTGAATTTAACCAGCTTTCTCGATTTCATATTTTTCTTTTTCGTTTTTGTATGAAAGATAAAGCACCTTTTCACGTCGGGAGGAAGTCCCAAGGCGCTGCACATTTCAGAGCGTTTAGAATTTGGCAGATTTGTAAATACAGCCTTAATTTTGAAGTTGTCTTTCTGTAAATTTCTTTTAAGTACCACCAAAAAAAACTTCAAAGTTCAGAATGAATTCAACAAGTTTGAAATTCTGGATTTGAAGTGCAAAGAAAATAGAGTAAATCTAGATGCAGATTGCTTTTTCTCCCAAAGTGAATAGATTGCTGTTTTTAATGGTCACCCTAGGTAAACCCCCAAATCCCAGGATGCTATGATTGTTCAATCTTTTGCCTCTGCTAAGTGTTTATAAATTTAGTTTAAGTTTAATTTTAAGATCAGTTTAACTCTCATGCTATATGATAATATCCATACCTCATTGGCTACTAACTCTATGCTGGCCTTGGATTAGCCATGGACTAGCTACAGACATAATATTTTTAAAAGGACAATGGTGGAAGAAGAGGAACTTCTTCACGTAGCGGGTGGTGAGAATGTGGAATGCACTGCTGGAAGCTGTAGTTGAACCTGAAAGCACCGACATATTTAAAAGGAAACTTGATGCACACATGAGGGAGAAGGAAATAGATGGCTTATAAGAAAGGGGAATAGGAGGGGTGGCGACTCATGTGGAATAAACACCAGCATGGAATATTTGAGCCGAATGGCGTGATTCCTTGCTGTAACTGTTTAGTTCACATTCCTCAAAGATCCTTCTGCAAAGACCCTTTGTGATGGAAGTACATGTCTTCACAAGATCTGATGAAAAACCAATTGTTGCTCAAAGCTCTTTCCTCTAACAATGGGAATCAACCTGGTTGCTCTCCTCTGCACCATCTCAAGTGCCTAGGCACCCCGTTTATATTGTGACGACCAGAACTGTATGCAGTACTCTTATCTGTGGCTTTACCAGAGCACTGTACAGCTTCAGTATGATTTCTGGAAATCTGAACTCAACTGACTTGAGAATTTAGTCCAAAATGGACTTGGGCAATATTGACACAAGACAGATTCACTGGATAGAACCTATTCTAGATTTTATTTCCGAATGGACTGTTAACTTCACAAACTCTTTACTGTGCTGCATCAGCCAGCGGTGGATGAACCGGAAATGGTGTCATCTTGCATGGTTTTGAACACTAGGAATTTCAATCTCCGTTTCCCATTTCTCCTTTCTGTGTACACTTCAGTTCATCATTGAAGGGACTTTATTGATTTGCATACCAACTGCATAGAGGCATTCAGGGGATGGAGACAAGGTTGTCCCCAATGATTTTGGAGTGTGCTGCATCTCTTGGAATTATCTTATTTCCTTCCTTTTTCTCCTGTCCTGATTTCATTTCGGGATGTAGGAGCCCTCGAGTAAGTGCATCATTGAAGTCGTATTCTTCATGTATGAACTCAGACGTGAAAGGCGCTATACAAATGTAAGTTTGTTGTTGTTGTTATTCACTCTTGGGGTTAGCATGCACCAGCCAGTAGGAATCGGTGGATGGTGATCATCAGTAGGAATCAGTGGATGATGATCAGGAATAGGACATCCTAACCTGATTTCTCTCCATACTCTAAGATTAACGAGGATTTGTTTTATTTTCCTAACTGATTTAAAAGTGTGATTTTGACTAAACAATAAAATCTGTTTTGAATACCAGTGATTAAAACCATGCAAGATGACACATAGCTAAAGACTTTAACTTGGGAAGAAGGATTCTATTCTGGGTGTTTATGATAGTTCACTAAATTGTCCAAGATCCACAGTTTGGAACTCTCCTTCCTCAGATCTGTGCTCCACTTGAATACGATTGTTGTATTTATGAAGCTGTCATTGGTGCTCTAATTCTGATCAAAACTTCAGATGAAAATCTCTTCCATTCATTGACAACTACTATATTTCTCATATCGTCCCAACCACTCAATTTTTGTTGCTTTTGAAAATGGACCCTCTATTTTGCATCAGCAAATAAATCTAAATAATATAAAATCAATTACACAACAAGAACTTGCATATATATAATACCCTTCACATGAGGTAACATCTTAAGAGTGCTTACTGTATAATTACTGAATACAAGAACAATATCGATGTGTGCTAACCACATACAATATAAACTAACTTTGAATACATGCACCCAGAGGAAACATAAGGCCCTTAAAAAAGTTCACAGAATGGCTGATTATAACAATAATAATCCTTACATTTGATATAACAACATATCATATCATCAAAAAGTCTCAAAAGCACTTCACAAGAATTATTGTACAGTATTGTAACTGTATTTGTGGACAATCATGCAGATTATTTGTTATACAGCAATGTCCCACAAACAACCATGAAGTGAACGATCAATTATATTTGGGGGTATGTTGGCCAGGACATATTATCAAATATATATTAAGGACACATGTAATTCCCTCTGTATGCATGCTTTTGCGCGTACTTTTTCACAACTAACAAATGACACTCACGAAGGAATTTATCAAATCAGAAGCGATGTTCGTAAGAGAGACTATTGACTTGAACACAGTATGAGTGAAGTTGATCCAGGTGAAGAGCAGAGTTGAAGGCAGCCTCTGTGGGTGTAAAGACTCCACTTAACAAAGGGAGAATAGCTGCCATCTGGCAGGGCAGCTTCGGCACACTCATTCAAAAAGAAGCCTGGACTAAAAATGTCATAATTTTGCCTCCATATTTGCATTTTAAACAAATTTTCTGTGCCCCCAATTGGATTGTTTTCCAGAAAACCATTGGACCTAGAAACTGAATTCTTACATTCTTAAAAGACAAGGGATATCATGCTCACCAGCCTGCAAATGTCACACAGCTGAAGCTTTAGGACATTTGGTCGACTTTCAGTTTTGCAGGCAATACGCCTCCCCGCCACCCTCTTTCCTCCCCCTTTCTTCACCTAACACTCCTCGCCTCAATCATGGCAGCAGCTATTATTAGGCATTCCCAGACAGGCCAGAAGCTCCTCCCATGTGTAACTGTTCTCACTGGATTAAGATAAATAAATCCGACAAAGTAGCTGCAGTTAAATTAAAATCATCTGTGCAAACAAATCAGAATGCAGATCAAAATGAAGCCATTCTTGTGTTCCCCTGATACAGGCATTTCCCGGCTGTATCCTTAACTATTAGTGCCAAGTCCAAATTAATACTGTTTCTGCTCCCTTCAGCGTCTTTCCTAGTTGGTGCTCGCTGCTATCAAATCCTTTGGTTCACGAGCTAGGGCTGTCATTTCGGACAGCAGGAGTAAATATTACTCCTCAAACGGTTAGCCAACTAGCACATGAAAGCTCTTGCAGACTGACAGTCTGTCAGTGAGTGGGGGTTTTGGTGCAGAGATGGGTAACCAAAGGGGAAAGAAATCAATGGTCTCACAATTTGCAGTCAAAAAGTCTGTAAACAGAAACTCAGACAACTTCTAGTGGACGAATACACTGCAAAAAAAAATCTTTCTTTGTCTGTTAATTTCCCCTGCCCCTGCTGGGGAACAAATATCTCTTAAAGTGCAGTGCACAGCTACAGTGCCCACTGCAGAAAAGTTTAACCCTTTGAGTGCCAATGTGATTAAGGAACTCAAACCTAAAATTGCATAATATTGGAGCAAGAGCACAAAATAAAACTAGAGTAACAACATTCGCATATCTTTGCTCGAATCACAAATGTCATGCATTCCAGTGGTTTGATCAAATAATGTGAATTAAGCAACACTCTTCGGTAAACCTCTTAATTATACTTCACAGAAACATGCACGGATTTGAATTGTAACACAATAAAATAAGTCGGAATAGCAGATAAATGAAAGAGAATGTTTTTTTTCAATTGTCGAGAATAATTTTCCATACCCAAAGGGTTAAGTAAATGAAATGGGTCTCTCTGACTCCTCTCTATATGCCTGATAATGCTGGGAGTGGGAGGTGTGTGTGTGGTTTTTTTTGCACAGAATTCATATGATAGTCAAACAAAAGTGATCTTACATTGTTCATTTGTCTTCTGAGGGTTAAGCAATATCCTGGCAGTGTGGTATAGGTCCTTGATTCTATTACACCGAACCATTGAAAATCAGTGTTTTGAGTGTGAAAGCTGGTGATGTGTACCCAAAGGGTTAAGTCTGAGGCTGACCCTACAGTTTGATTCTGTGACTTCTATCAGGAGCTTTCCAGTGCTCTGAGTTTAATCATATACAGGCGTCCAGCTCAGGTCAGACACTCTGTGTGTGTCCTGCTGGTCAAATGGGGACATTTGAGGTGTTTTGTGTTTGGGGGAAGAGAGAAGAGAAACTTTCTTTTGAAACCTGGTGGGTTTTTGCTTCACGACTCGTCTCTGGGTAACATTGAAAAAATTACGATGAAAAAATAATAATCATCATTTTTATTTTTTAAAAAAGCACATTTGGGGGCGAGTAGCATCAACAGCAATAACCGAACCAACACAAGATTCAGAATAAGTAGTGACAGGGATCCATTCAACACACCAGGCAACAGTGTGTTTCAGTCAATTAATGAACTAACATAGATTCTTGGAGGCTATCAAACAATCAATTAAAGTGGCTTCAGACCCCTGTCGACTTCTTTCAAAGGAAGCTCATGGAGGCACAAAACACATGGTCCAGAGTTAAAATAAGAACAAAAAAAGTTGTGCAACCGAGTAGAGGAAAAAGAGAATTGACTTACGGTTATGGCTTGGAGTCTTTGCTTTTGAAGTTCAGCCTCTGCCATCCTAAAAGAGGGATACAGAACAAGGCAATCACCAAAAAACACAGTGTTCAGGTAAAGTTAGAAAAGGAGGGAGATATCTCTATCTCTGTGTGTGCTGAGTGTCACTGCCAGTGAGATGTACTGTAAAGCTTATGCCAGGTTCATCTCAGTCACTAGATCAGTGGCTGCCTCAGCTGTAATGTGACTGCATTTTCTCTGTGCTGCTGTCACGGGCCATGTATGTGCAGTGAAAAGGAGCTGAGCTGAGCAGAGGGATAGCTGGCATGTCTATCATTCTTTCACTTTGACATGCCTCTCGCGCTTCGCTCCTCCTAGAGTAGGGTTACTGCAGGGGCCTCAGCATTGGGTGGTTTGTGTGGTAGCAACCTGCATGTGGGTAGGAAAGAGAGAGAGAGATAGACAGACAGGGAGAAAGACTGCAGCCATAGGCTTTGTGTCTGTGTGTTTGGTGCATGAACAGGAAGAAACGGTGGGAACTGACTTGGATGGAATGTATATATTAGGAAGCACACCAAAAATATTCAGGCTGTCCTTTTTCTGGCTGCACTATTTTTTTCTCTCTAAATCTGCTATTAATTCACAGAACAGATTATTCCAATGCAGCCAGAATCAGGAGCTGCTTTCCAAAGACTAAAAAAAGGACAGCAAATTCCTACTGTTGACATCAATATAAATCTGGATTGAAAAAATCTCATAGGCACCACAGCCTTTTTCAACTTCTGCCATAAACTAAACATCCAAGGGGAATTTCTTGAACACTAATGCAAAGTAAGCTCAGAGGTACTTAATGGTTTTTGATAGCATTCGCTGATTACTTTGTGGGCATTTCTTAAATAAACAATAATGATAATTATAATAATAATAATAATAATCCTTGCATTTGATATAGCGCTTTTCACGTCGGGAGGATGTCCCAAAGCGCTTTACAGAACACACTGTAAAGTGAATTGACTGTATATTTGTGGGCGAACGCGGCAGCCAATTGCGCACAGCAATGTCCCACAAACAGTCGTAGATTGAAAATGACCAATTTATTATTGTTTTTGGTTTTGGAGGGATTATTATTATTAGGCGTATGGAGTAAGGAAACTTGCCCAGACAACAACTTGTATTTAATAATAATAATCCTAGCATTTGATATAGTGCTTTTCACGTCTTCTAGACGTCTCAAAGTGCTTCACAGAATATGCTGTAAAGTGAATTGACCGTATATTTGTGGGCAAAACGCGGCAGCCAATTGCGCACAGCAATGTCCCACAAACAACCGTGGATTGAAAATGACCAATGGGAGTAAGGAAACTTTCCCAAGGTTTCACCCTACATTTACATAGCAATCTTCACGCGGGCAGGGTATTGGAGCCCTTAACAGAGGTAGAGCCTGACGCCGAGCTGGGGGAGGGAGAAGGTGACTGTAAGCACTGTCGCAGAGGAAGGTCTTTAGTCGTGATCTAAAAGAGGGGAAGGCGTGGGCAAGATGGAGGGATTGAGGGAAAGAGTTTCAAAGCCGATAATCCTTGCATTTGATATAGAGCCTCATCACGTTATCGAGACATCTCAAAGCGCTTCAGAGGCGATGCTGTAAAGTGTATCCTGTGTATTTTGGGAAGGGATGAAAACACAATGGAGTGTAAATTGCAGTCCATGTCATATTGATTTCATATCAAATGGACCCGAAGAGCTGTTTCCCCCTCCCTCAAAGTCATTCTTCATGATGAATTCCAAGAAGCCTGTGAGGTTGAACTTGCGGCACGCAACTGTATAGAGCGGGTACACCGGCTATTTTAATGAACAGACTCGACTTACCCAGCTTCACCACAGAGTATGTTATTGCTGGCTTCAAGCCCATTGCACATACAACAACAACAACAAGATTGCATTTATAGAGCGTCTTTCACATCGGGAGGATGTCCCAAGGCGCTGAACAGTTGTGTTGGGACCCGAGCAGGGGCGAAATGGTCAGGGTGAGGGGAGGGAAGGGAGGGAGCGAGGAGGGGGTAGAGAATCGAGAGGGGAGGTGAAGGCACGGTTGAAGAGAAAAATATAAATATCATATAATAAATATCACATAATAATAACAGTCCTGGATTTGATATTGCGCCTTATCATGTTGTCGAGATGTCTCAAAGAGCTTCACAGGATTTTACTGTAAAGTGAGGTGACTGTGTATTTGTAGGCAAACATGAAACTCAATTTGCACATAGCATTGTCCCACAAACATCCTTCAAGTCAATGAGCACTTTTATCTGGAGGTCTGGTGGCCAGGAGGCCAGAAGAAACTCCTTTCTCTTTTCGAGAAGTGCCCAAGGATTTAACATTTTCAGACTATGACTGTAGGAAATTCCAGAATTCAGGTGAGGTAATAAGAAGAACCAGTCCTCCTTCAAGGCCTGTCTCAAGATCATCCTCTTCAACCATGCCTTCGGTCACTCTCCTACCCCTACCCTCGCCACCCTCCTCCCCTCCTGATCCCAACCACCAACTCGGGTGCAGATCCCTGACTATCCTCCCCGATGTGAAAGTTGCTATACAAATGTAATCTTGTTGTTGTTGTATCCATTGCTTTGGGACATCCTCCTGATGTGAAAGGTGGTACACAAATATAATTTGTTGTTGTTGTTGTGGTATACATGTTTGCACTTTTATAGGACCCATATTGGTTAAATGTATTGAACGTATCAAGGACTGATAATCTTTTGTCGAACCTGAGAATTGGACCTGCTAAATATTTTAAAATTACATCTTTCAAAGTTTCTATTATTGCTGCTGAGTCTAATAATGATCAGAAGGGTGACTGCTCCCACTGTAGCCCATGTCCCAACCATCATGGCGGTGGTGTGGCCTTCATCTCCAGGACCTCACTTGCTTTATCCCTTACTCCTCTGGCTTATTCCCCTCATTCAAGCACCTTACCCTCTACCATCCCGCCAATCTTTCCTTCAAAATTCTCCTCATTTATTGCCCCTGCAAAAACATCCCCCACCTTCATCTCTGACATCTCCACCCTCCTAGCTTCCCTCTGCCTCTGTTCTGACCGCCTCCTCATCCTCGGCGACTTCAACCTTCACTTCACCCCCTCCTGCTTTATTTCCTTGGTCTTCACCTTTCTCATCTCCTCTCACAACTTTTCTCTCCACATCCACTCTGCCACTCACGTTCATGGCCACCCACTTGACCTGTTGATTACTTGGGGCTCAATGGCTTGGATATCACAATCACAGCAAAGCCATCTCCGATCACCATTTCATCTCCTTTAACTCCTCAATCTCTCTCCCCATCGCCACCAAACCCACCTCCATCTCCTACCGCCCAGGGAAAAAAGTCTACCCGCAATCCTCTCTGCTGCCCTGGAATCATCTGAACTCCTCTCCATCTGGCCTATGTCCCACACTGATTTATCCTCCTTGCTCACTCTCCTCCACAACTCCCTCTCCACCAATCTTGATGTCCTTGACCCCCTCACTTCCCGAACTACCTCTTACTCACAAAGTTCACCCTGGTACAACAGCCACCTCTGCTCCCTCAAGGGTCAGGTGCGGGCCACCGAACACACCTGGCTCAAATCTGATCTAACTGTCCACCAGCAGATCTGCCTGATCCACATGAAAACGTACCGCTCTGCACTTGCCTCTGCCAAATCGTCCTTCTACTTCAAGATAATTTTTGAGGTGAAGGATAACCCCGAGCTCCTTTTCTCCACTACCAATCAGCTCCTCCGTCTACCCTCCCATGCCTCACCTATTCTCTCCACAAAGTCTGACTGTGAGAAGATGCTGTATTTCCTCGAGTCCGAAATTGAGGGGATCCGTTCAGCTGCCTCCGCCTTCTCAACCACCACCCCCTCCCCATCTCCCCCACAGTCTGACCCCTACCCATCACTCTCTCCAAATCTTCGAACCTGTCTCCCCTAATCTTTTCACCACCATATCCAGCATGAAACACAACACCTGCTCCCTTGATTATATCCCCACCCCTCTCCTTTCCTCCCAGCTTCACCGCCTCACCACTCTAATCTCTGACACCATCAATCTCTTCCTATGATCCAGCAGGGTTCCCATCCCCGAAAAACAGCTACAATCACTCCTATCCTGAAAAACCTTCCCTGGACCCATCCCTCCCTTCTAACTACCAGCCCATCTCCAACCTCGCTATTCTTTCCAAGTTCCTTGAAAGACTCATTGCTTCCCAGCTTTGCTCATTCCACTCCCTTCACAAGCTCCGCCAATTGGATTTCTGTGCTGCTCACAGAGCGGAAATTGCTCTGGTCAAGGTCACAAATGACATTCTGTCTAACTGTGACCAAGGCTCCCTCTGTCTCTCGTCCTCCTTGACCTCTCTGCTGCCTTCAATACCGTGGACCACTCTATCCTCCTCCACTGCCTCTCCTCTCACCTCAACCTGCAAGGTTCTGTCCTTGAATAGTTCAGGTTTTATCTCTCACACCGTCTCCAATGTGTCTTTACCAACACTTTCTCTTCCAGCCAACGCACAGTCTTGTATGGTGATCCTCAGGGCTCTGTCCTCAGTCTCCTCCTCTTCAACCTCTACAAACTCCCCCTTAGTGACATCATCTGCAAACATGGGGTCAACTTCCACAGTTACCCAGATGACACCCAACTCTATCTCTCTGCCTCCACCCTCAATTCCAGGACAACTGACGTCCTGACAGACTGTCTGTCAGACATCAAGTCCTGGATGAGAGCCAACTTTCTACAGCTGAATGTCAGCAAGACCGAGGTTCTCCTGATTGGCTCGTGCCAGAGCCTCCGCACCTCAGGCACTGTCAGCATCAGAATCCATAGATGCACACTCCACCTCACCGGCCAGTCAGGAATCTGGGCATCTTGTTTGACCCTCAATTGTTCTTTCTCTCCCATATCCATGACCCACGCAACATTGCCCGACTCCACCCTGCCTCATCCCTCATACACGCATTTGTCACCTCAAGGCTCGACTACGGAAACTCCCTCCTTGTCAGCCTCTCTAACTGTTCCCTCCACAAGCTGCAGATCATCCAGAAATTCTGCAGCTTGTGTCCACTCCTGCACCAGGCTCTGTGACTCCATCACCCCCACCCTCGCCCGGCTCCACTGACTCCCATCCCTCAGAGGATAGAATTCAAATTCCTTGTCCTCATTTTCAAGGCCCTCCATGGTCGTGCCCCCTCCTATACCTCTGACCTGCTGACCCACTATCAATCTGTCCTCTCCCTCCGTTCAGCCTGCTCCGTGTCTCCCGCCCGACCCGCTCTACCATCAGCAGCCGGGCTTTCAGCCTCTCTGCCCCTACCCTCTGGAACTCCATCCCATATTCCCTTCGCCATTCTCCCTCCCTTGTCCATTCAAGGCACGACTTAAAACCTTCCTTTTTGACCGTGCCTTCAGCCACCCTCTTACCTCTCTGCCATTCCTCACCTACTCTCGGGTCCTGATACCCCACTGCCTTGGGAAGTCCTCCCGACATGAAAAGCGCTTTACAACTGTAATTTTGTTGTTGTAATTGTTGCTCCTGCTGGGGTTAAATGAGGTTTACAGTAATAAAAATAATCCTTGCATTTGATAGAGTGCCTTATCAAAATGCTTCACAGAATACACTGCAATGTGAAATAACTATTTTTCGGCGAAACACAGCAGCCAATTGTCCACAGCAGTGTCCCAAAACAATTGTGGATTGAGTGACTAAATTGTTATTATTTTTTAAGGCATTATTACCCCCGGAAAAGCGATCCACCAATCTATTAACAACTGGGGTCCTACTTACTGCTAGGTAAACAGAAGTGTGTGGAGTAAGGAAACTTGCCAAACATTTCACCCTGCCTGGTAATCAAATCCAAGTCCTTTTGCTTGCAAGGTGAGTGCTTGTGATAAGCTCCTGTAGTGTATGCATCACAACCAGCTCTGGCAGTTAGTTCATGTAATAATTATGGTTGCATTTGCTATATCGCTTTATTACATTGGAAGGATGTCTCAAAGTGCTTCACAGGATTTACTGTGAAATGAAGTGACTGTATTTTGTAGGCAAATTTGTGCACAGCAATGTCCTACAAAAGCCAAGAGTGAGTTACCAATTTTATCAAAGGATTTGTTGGCCACAATGTGGGGAGAAACTTCGATTTGTACCACAGAAGTCCTGGATTTCATTCCCCTTCACCCGGTGATGGTACAAAGGCAATAATAGTCTATATCGTCAGATTTTTGCTATCGTCATGACAAATCCATATCGCTGGGTATTTTGCTGTGATGCAATACCATAAGTAATTGTAGGTCTGGTTGTGTCCAATGGGGCATAAGTGCACTCAACCAATTTCACAGCATGCAGCAGGATTACGGTGAGATGGCCTTGCGATATCATAATATAAGATGATTTTGTAACATTTGAAGATTGTGACTAAAGAAGGCCCCACTGTATTATATTTACTCTTAAATATTCTGGGTGGTTTTGCAAATCTGTAGGATGTAGGATTTAAAGGTTAGAAAGGAACAATCCTTAGTTGTGATAATGCCACTTTGCCTAAATGCACATTTTAATCAACGACATTAACCAGCAAACAGCAATAGCTTTAGAAAATAGTTAAAAACAACAGCAATAAATAAATTAATGAAGTCATGGGCTACGTTGATCTGGAGAATTACAAAGTGACGAGCTTACACTTCAGGACATCTACCATCAATAAATAGCAGATTTTAAAAAGAATTAGCCCTTTGTGGAACACAATTTAAGGTTCAGCAAAGGCTTTCTATGCACTCTGTGTAATGTCATTGTAGTGCTGTGGGTTTGCTGCATTGTCAGAGATCCCATCCTAGGAATGAAATGTTAAACCAAGGTCCTGCCTGTCTGTTCAGGTGGACGTTAAAATTCGGGTGACCGTGGAGTCCTGATCAACAATCCTCAGATAAAAAAATATTGATCATTCAGCTCATGTTTTTTTGTGGAACATTGCTGTGCGCAAATTAGCTGCTGCATTTGCTTATGCATAGTCACTACACTTTCCAGAAAACTCAGAAGTGTACAGCTCAGAAATTATAAGGTGCTATATTAAATGCAATGATTATGATTACTATTAGACTTTATGAATTGTCAAGCCCTTGTGTACTTTACACAGTACAGTTTGGATGGCAAGAGAGAAGTCACAGGCAACAAGATACCATTCTGAATTGTTGTTGTACAGTTTTGTGGTCTTGCGGTGCAGTCACAAATATGATCTGCTTCATGGACAAAGGCCGGGAGTCAGGTCTGGACAACAAACCTGGGCCCCTGTAGAGACAAAGGCTGCCGTGGTCTATTGCTTGCAGAATTGACACTTTGGCTTCTTGTCATTCTACTGTGCAGGAATTAAATTGCCTTATAAGGAAAAAGCTTGAGTCGACCGTTGGGCAGACTGAAGTGTTTCCAACTGCTGAAATGCCTCTGGGAATGCATTACATGCTCCTGGCAAGGAGGTAACATATTTTATTGAACACTCGTGCTGCAACAATATAGGCATTGTAGCTTTAAATTTTCGACTTTCACAGGGAATTTTTCAGGAACACAGCTTGGCTTCCCTGTATACTTTTATTGATGTCTGCCCCTGGATTAATTTCTAGCCCCGGACTTTGGCTGTGCTGAACTGATGCTGCTTCATATTGCCATGGGTACACTAAAAATGCTAACCACTCACAAACACAAACCCACACGCACTCCGTGACTGCAAACAGAACCCAGACACGTGCAGCCATGCTTGCATCCAAGAAGTCATGTGCAATGAGATATCCCTCATTCTTAACTGGTTGACATATTATTGCTGTCACAAAAAGACATGAACCTGCGCTTATTGGTATAAGGTTGGTTTCATTCCTTATCGAAAAACACAACATTAAAAATATTAATAATAATCCTTCATTTCATATAGTGCCTTTCAGGTCAGGAGGACATCTCAAAAGCACTTCACAGGATTCACTGTGAAGTGTAGTGACTGTGTGTTTTGTGGACCAATGTAACCTTTACAGGCAAATGAAATGAATGAACAATTTTATTGGGAAGATTGTTTGTCAGTGTAACTGAAACTCCTGAAATAAGGAAAGTGAGCCAGGCTGACACCCATTGTAACTTTTTATTATTATTATTATTTGTTCATTTCCTTTTAGTGCTGATCACAACTAACGACAACAAACAGGCTGCCAGTGAGTGAGCGGTCAGCGCCTTGGGACGACCTCTAGACATGAAAGGCGCTATACAAATGTAACTTTGTTGTCGTTGATGGTCACACAATGCCAATCTGGAGACTCTACTGTGTAGAGGCTGGGACAATAATGAAATGCTTTGACTCCTGTCTCTGCTGTAACCACGGAATAATTGAAAAGGTGGAAAATTTAAAGGCCATAATAATTTAAGTATTAAAATGTTTAGCATCAAGCAGTCAAAAAAAAGATAAAACATTTACAAGTACCAAATTAAAATAAAACAGCTCAGATTACTTACTTTAAACAATCAATGACCAGCACAAGATGCTTCTCAAGATTCCCCTTAAAAAAATAACTCAAGAACTTTTGTTTTGTGCAATAGACTTTGGGTTAGATGTAGTTATAAGGGATACAATTCCA
Source organism: Callorhinchus milii (assembly GCF_018977255.1). Taxonomy (NCBI): domain Eukaryota; kingdom Metazoa; phylum Chordata; class Chondrichthyes; order Chimaeriformes; family Callorhinchidae; genus Callorhinchus; species Callorhinchus milii. The sequence continues at coordinate 81,097,919 of NW_024704742.1, read as the reverse complement.
CATGGGTCTAGATTAACTCTGCTAACAACAACAAATTACATTTGTATAGCACTTCTCATGTTGGGAGAATGTCCCAAGACGCGAGAGGCAGAGGGCATGGCTGATGTACTAAACGAGTACTTTGCATCTGTCTTCACAACGGAAATGGATGCCCCAAATGCCGCAGTATTCGATGAGAGGGTAGAGGAAATAGATCAAATTACTACAGAGAGGAAGTTCTGAAAAGATTGACTGGGCTCATAATTGATAAGTCACCAGGACCAGATGGGTTTCACCCAAGGTCGCTGTGGGAGATACGGGTTCAAATAGCAGAGGCTTTGGCCATTATATTTCAATCTTCATTGGACACAGGACCGGTGCCAAGAGACTGGAGAGTGGCTAATGTTACCCCATCTACAAAAAGGGGCAGAAAGACAAACCCGGAAATTACAGGCCAGTCAGCCTAACTTCGGTAATAGGAAAACTTTTGGAGACCATAATCCGGGACAGAATAGATCTCTACTTAGAGGAACATGAGGTAATTAGAGACAGCCAACATGGATTTGTTAAAGGCAAATCTTGCCTAACAAATCTAATAGAATTTTTTGAAGAGGTGACTGCGAGGGTTGATGAGGGAAATGCGGTGGACATTATTTACATGGATTTCAAAAAGGCTTTTGACACAGTACCGCATAAGAGATTAATAAAAAAATTAGAGGCCCACAGTATTAAGGGGACAGTGGCAGTTTGGATTAGGAACTGGCTGAGTGACAGAAAGCAGAGGGTAGTGGTTAATGGGTGTTTCTCGAAATGGAAGTAGGTGTGAAGCGGTGCCCCCCAGGGATTGGTATTGGGACCACTGCTCTTTCTAATATATATTAATGATCTGGACTTGGGCACAGAGTGCACTATTTCCAAGTTTGCAGATGATACAACGTTAGGTAGGGTAGTAAATAGTGAGGAGGACTGTAACCAACTGCAAGCAGACATACACAGAATGGTGGAATGGGCTGACATGTGGCAGATGGATTTCAATGTAGATAAGTGTGAGGTGATACACTTAGGTAGGAAAAATGATAGGAAGCAATATAGACTTGGTAGCTCAATCTTAAGGGGGGTGAACGTACAGACAGATCTGGGTGTTCAAGTCAGCGAATCATTAAAGGTAGCGGGGCAGGTAGATCAGGCAGTAAAAAAGGCATTTGGTGTACTGAGCTTTATTAGTAGGAGCATAGAGTATAAGAGTAGGGAGGTTATGGTCAATCTATACAAAACACTGGTTAGGCCTCAGCTGGAGTACTGCGCCCAGTTCTGGGCACCTTACATCAGGAAGGACATTAAGGCACTGGAAAGGGTGCAGAGGAGATTCACGAGAATGATACCAGGAATGGGGAACCTTAGCTATGAGGACAGGCTGGAGAAGTTAGGACTTTTCCCATTAGAGCAGAGAAGGTTACGCGGGGACCTGAAAGAGGTCTTCAAGATCATGAAAGGTTTCAACAGGCTAGATAAGGAAAAGCTGTTTCCGCTGTAGGTGTGTCTGTGACCCAGTCTTAAGATATCTACCAAAAGAAGCAGAGGGGAGGTTAGAAGAATTTTTTTCACTCAGCGAGTTGTTTGAATTTGGAATGATCTGCCTGAAAGGGTAGTGAAGTCCGATTCGATAACAGCTTTTGAGAGAGAACTGGATAGGTATCTGGGGAAGACGGGGTTGCAGGGTTATAGGGAGAAAGATGGTGATTGGGATTAGTGAAAGTGACTTGCTCTGTCAAAGAGCCGGCACAGACTCGATGGGCCGAATGGCCTCCTTCTGTGCCGTAACATTCTATGAATCTATGAATCTAGACAGGAAAGGATTTGCAAGCGAGCTGGGGGTTGGGATCAGGAGGGGTGGAGGGCAGGTAGGAGAGTGACTTAAGGCGCAGTCAAAGAGGAGTGTCTTGAGATGGTCTTTGAAGGAGGCAAGTGTTCCAGATCGTCCAGGATATAGCAAATTTTTAAACACAGTCATTAATTGTGAAGCAATTTTTCTGCACGTTTCTTTTTAAGAACTGCAGAAAAAGGGGCCCCAACATTCAGAGTAAATTCAACAATTTGCAAAATTCTGGAATCTCTGAAATGTTACATGAATGGAGTAAATCTAGACCTCAGTGGTCTTCTATCTCAATAGTTTCTTGTTTAAATTTATAGTTATGTAGCACCAGCTGAGAAAAGAGCCATAGGGCGGGAGATGAGATATACACAAAACATTGGTGGTGAATTCCTTCTCCAGCTCCCCCACAAACCGATCTGATTCTGAACGTTAACCTCCTCAGTATAAAATTAAATCTTTCACTACCCCCTCAGTTTCAGATGTTGGATCATCCTTATATCATTGATTCATCATTGGAAAGGGCATAAACTTGACATTTATTCTGTGAGCGAACCTTTTATTTTATATTTTTTGTTCATAATATAATGGAGTTTCTCCTGGTGTCCTGGCCAGCAAACTGCCAGGTAAAATTGTTCATTCAATTCATGTTTTTTTGCGGGGCATTACTGTGCGCAAATTGGCCGCCGCATTCGCCTTCAAAGTCACAACGCATTACAGTGAATCCCGGAAAGCGCTTTGAGAAGTCCTCTCGACATGAAAGGTGCTATATCAAATGTAAGGATTACAAATATTTATTCTTTCTTTTAAGTGAATCTACGAAATTATGCTGCATGAGAGGCCAGTTTCTGAGAGCAGGAGGAACAAAGAAAGCACTAATGAAAGCCAAACTGAAAGCACAGGAACAGATTTAAAGTTGTAACTCATTGCTGCTTGCGGTATAAATCTCTGGGTTATGAGTGCTAACAGTGAGAAGGAAATATAATGGCAAAAAAAGGGGGTGGGGAAGCAAAAGTCAGCAGATAGGAATTTTAACAGGGGGAGGGGAGAGGTGAGGGAAATAAAAACTGAAGTATTTCGCAAATTGCATTGGCATTCTTGTCTCGATGACCAAAACAAAAGATATGGAAAGAAAAAAAAATCAATAGGGCATTTTGTTCAAAGCCTTAAAGCTGGTGTCTGGATGATCTGGCCCCACAAACTGCCAGATTAAATTGTTCATTCAATTCATGTTTTTTTGTGGGACATTACTCTGTGCAAATTGGCCGCCGCATTCGCCTGCAAAGCTTAACACTCGCAGAATTCATAAACCACATATCAGTTTCATTCCTGCAGTTTAATTCACTTCTTCCAGAATAGCCATTTCCTGCACATTGCAGTCTTCTATTATGGTGGGAGTAGTTGGGGTTGGGATAAGAAATGCACTATGTGATGTAATAATAATCACCAGTGATAATTTTTCACATGATACACGGCAACCCCCCATAGATGGAAATGAGAGGAAAGATATGAAAAAGTTAAAATCTTTGTCATATGTTGCTAACTGGTAGTGAATATATTGTAATGGGCTTGGACTCTGTGACTGGGCAGGAGATCACTATTGTTCAGTTTGCAAGCAGCGAGCACAGGGATTGCACCTTCCCAACTCAGCAGCATCAGCTGATGCTGCCCCATGACCAACAACAACAAAATTACATTTGTATAGTGTCTTTCATGTCGGCGGGATGTCCCAAGGTGCTGGACAGTCAGAGTTTCGGACCCGAGCTGGGTGATCTAAAGCAGTCAAAGAGGAGGGTCTTGAGATGAATTTTGAAGGAGACAGGGGAGGGGATGAGGCAGAGGGACTGCGAGATGGAACTCCAGAGAGTGAAGGCAGAGTGGTAGAAGGCCCACCCGCCAATGGTGGGGCGGGCAAGGCAGGGGATGTGAAGCCAGCGGGAGCCCGCTAAGCGATGGAAGTGGGCAGGATGGTAGGGGATGAGGAGGTCGCAGAGGCAGGGGCGACAAGGCCATGGAGAGCTTTGAAGGTGAGGACCAGGATCTTGAACTATATCCTCTGTGTGATGGGAAGCCAGTGGAATCGGGCGAGGATGGGGGTGATAGGGTTATGGAGCCTGGTGCGGGAGAGGACATGGGCTGCAGAAGTCTGGATGATTTGCAGCCTATGGAGGAGTTGGGGAGGTCGACAAGCAAGGAGTTTGCATAGTCAAGCCTCGATGTTATGAATACGCCTATGAGGGTTTCGGCGTTCTGCGCTGTGAGACATTGGCAGAGCCAGGCAATGTTGCAGAGGTGGGGGAAGGCAGAGCGGGTTATGGCACAGATGTGGGGTAGAAAGTATAGTTGAGGGTCAAACAAAACGCCAAGGTTCCGGACTGGCTCAGTGAGATGGAGTGTGTAACTATGGATGGTGATGCTGACAGCGCCTGAGGTGTAGAGGCACTGACGGGAGCCAATCAAGAAGGTCTCGGTCATGTTGAAGCTCAACTGAAGAAAGTTAGCTTTCATCCAGGACTTGATGACTCACAGACATTCTGCCTCCACCCTTGACTCCAGGACCACTGCTGTCCTAACAGAACGTTGAGTTTCATCCGCATACATGTGGAAATTGACCCATTCTGCGGATGATGTCACCAAGAGGGAGTGTATAGATATTGAAGTGGAGGGGACCAATGACAGACCCCTGAGGAATACCATATGAGATGGTGTGGGGACTAGAATAGAAACCATTTATGGAGATCAAGTGGAGGAGGCATGAGAGGTACAATCTGAACCATTGAAGGACAGAACTGTGAAGGTTGAGATGAGAGGAGATATGGTGGATAAGGATAGAGTGGTCAACGGTGTTAAAGACAGCAGGGAGGTCAAGGAGGATGAGGAGACAGAGGGAGTCCTGGTTGCAGATGGACAGAATGTCATTTGTCACTTTGACCAGGGCTGTTTCTGTGCTGTGGGCAGAATCTCCCAATGAGATAGCCCAGGGTTCCCGCAGATGGAAAGCCTTCGCAAGTTCCTTGAGAGGATCCTAATGGTGACGTAAACCAAAGTCCCATCTGCCTGTTTAGGTGGACATTAAAGTTCCCATGACGCTATTCAATAAGGGAAGATAGTTTATCCTGGTGTCCTGACCAAATAAAATTGATTATCATTCACTCCATGGCTGTTTGTGGTACTCTTTGTGAGTGATCGAAATCTATATCTTGTATTTTTGGTAATCAAGATAGGAATACAAATGCAAGTTTTAAAATACTCAGTCCTTATTAAAATACTCCCCCTTGTAAAAATTCATGTGCGCAAATTGGTCGCTGCGTTTCGCCCACAAAATACATATTTAATCCACTTTACAATATACTCTGTGAAGCAGTTGGAGACATCTCAAAGATGTTATAAGGCGGTATATGAAATGCAAGGATTATTAAATTATTATTGTTATAAGGGGTGTTCCTGCACCTAGGAACAAAGTATCTAGAGAGGAGCAAAGCAAACACACGTTTTACCCAGTCTGTTGACTTTGGGCCCTAATAGAGTTGATTTGTTTTGTTCACTAACTATGGCTGGCATCAATTACTTCTTCTGCAACACCCCCATGACCGATCTAATATGTTAGTTACACTCGAGTGCGCCTGGTGTATCTCATCAGTGCATCGCTACCAGTTCTGCGATGTAATATATGTCACGGTTCAAAAATTGCTGGTTAATTGATGTCTGAGTTAATTTCCCAGAAAGGATTTATAGACCCTGGGTACTCACTTTTGTTTTACACATGCTGCAATATCCCAAATGTAAAATCTCTCATTCTCTCTCTCTCCCTCCCTCCCTCCCACACACTTTTGCTGAGGTAGAATTGCCGATATCATGGCTAATATTTTAAATTGGGAAATATTGTGGATTGTTGAAAATCGTATTTGTTGTGCAGAGAAACTAAAATAACTGCAAATTTTATGTCTGGCCACTAGCTCCACTTTAGCAAAAAGGCTCAGCAAGCACCTCCCCAGAACTAGTTTCTGTGAACACAAAAACACAGTGTGAAAGTCTTATGCCAGCTATTTTCATAAATTGCAATGTTTCACATGCTGCCAAGGTCCTCACTCAGTGAGTTGCTAGTCTCAACTATTTATTAGCCATTGAGATGCTGAACAGAAGCCATGGTCTTGCAAAAAGGAAGGAGCATCCTACCAGACTGCCCTTTCTGCCCTTTTGTTAATGATACCAAAGTCTACATTAAGAGAGATTAAAGAAAACTCTCATAAATACTAACAGTGGCATGGACACACCTCTGAACTGGTCATTTCAACAATCAGGAACTACATAAAATACTCCCTTTCAGTGAGCAATTTTGATTCCTACTTTTCCTCATTTTCCTCCTCCAGTTTTATTCCAGATGGCTTTCCTGTGAATTATGGAAACAAACATTCTCAGCCTATGAGAAGACTTGTATAACATCATTCAAACCCCTGGGGTATATTGCAACTTGGAACACATTCCTAACCATCTCTAAACTTTCCCATGAGGTGGGAAAGGCCACAATTCTGTCACTTAAGAAACTGAATTATTTCCAATCAGCAATGGCTAGTGAAGCCATGAAGTGAATGAACATTTTTATCTGAGGGTTTCTAGGATACTGGATGAATTCCCTTCTCTTTTCAAATAGTGCTATGGGATATTTAATGTCCATTTGGACAAGCAAACGGGACCTCAATTTAAACATCTCATCTGAAGAACGGCACCTTTGACAGTGCAACACACCTCCAGCCCTGCATTGGAGTTCAAGCTTAGACAATGTGATTCCAAGTCCCATCGTGGGGCTTGAACCCACAAACATGAAAGTCACTATGCCAAATGTAAGGATTATTATTATTACATAACTATGTCAAGAGGTCTGTCGATGAAAAACATTGGTTGACATAACTTAGGAAGCTGTTCAAAATGTCAGGGCTTTCAGGACTCTGGAGCTCTGAAAAGCCATGAAAGTGCAGCGGACTTTATCTTCATCATTGTTTGTTAAAACCAATCATGTTGTAATGGGCGTACTTAAGCTCATCTAAACAACTGCTCATTCAATAGCTGAAGCTGCACAAACTGTGAGCTTTCACAAGAAGCTGTTACTGGTGTAGAGAGACACCAAACATTAGAATGATAATATTCACTGTGTTAAGTAATGAAACACTAGGGGAGGGAGTGAAGAGGGAAATGTGATATTCAATATTCTATTCCTTAATTATTTTTATTGACAGGGTAGAAATTGTGTTTAAAATGTCCTTAAAATTTAAACTTTGTGATAGGTTTGGGACGGAACCCCATCCCCCATTTCCAAACAAGGCTTTTCAAATTTTTACCAGTTTTATCGAGAGAACAGGAGGCTTTTATTTCAGGCATTTTCACTTGTCATTGCAACTTTGGCACGTTTACATTCAGCTCAGTTTATCTGGTAATCTGTAACGTGAAAGGTGCAAAGGATATCCTGAACTCTGAAGGTTAACTTCATTCAAAGGTAAACTTTACTTAATGCTGTTGGCAAAACTTTTCAATTGTGTCTGGCGTCCCCCAAAAAGACCCTGCTCAGCCTCACGTAACCAGACATACTAACTTATGTTGTTATCATAGCTCTATGAGCTTAACAGTCAAGCAGTGAATGCAGATCACTAACAAAGACCAGATGTCAGACATCCTGTTCTTAAAGATCAGCCCATTAAGAAGCTGAAAAAAATCTAAATCTTGTTTGTAAAAGTTTTTCCTGTGTAATTCTGGATTGCTGAAGTTTGGGTTACAGTGATTACACACAAACACACATGTCCACAAGCATACAGACAGTAATAAAACACACATACATAAAATAGTAATAAAGCATACATATCCATAAATGGCAGTAAACCATACCTACACTTGCATAAATACTAGTCAAACATGCACATAGGCAACATATACATATATAAATAAAAGTAAAGAATTTCTATCCAAACAGCCACCCAAACAGTAAAAAGGCACAAGAACACAAAATAAGGTGAAAAATGTGATGTGGGAGGTGATAATCATCACAGGTGATATTAATCTAACAGAATGAGATATTCCGCTGTTGGAGATGACCCAGTATTTTTCATCCTGCCATCGTGTAGTTGAGTTAAGCTGGTATTTCCTGAACCAGCACTGAAATGCTGGGATCTATGAAACGCCAGTTTCAAAGGTATTACCAACCAGCCAGCTCAATAGCTGCGATAACCAGTTTTTGGATAAAATTGTTTTAAATTAGTCAGGGGAGGTGTTGACCCACAGCAGTTATAAATGGGTCATCTCCAGGAGAGAAACATCCCTTCATGTGATAATTATCACATCACATACAATATTTTTTTCACACTAGTTAAAAGGCTCAGATAAACAGTATTAAAAGACACAAACAGATAAATAGAAGTAAAGCATACACATAAATTATATTAAAAAGACAGATACTCGTGCACACATGGACACAAGTGCAGATTGCAGTGAAAAACATGTCTCCAAATAATAATAAATAATAATTATAATCCTTGCATTGTTTTATTAATGCAAGTATTTGACATTGATGTCAGATAAAAGGTCACCTACAACTCTCATCTTTTTTATACCAAACCATAAATACAACACAGGAGGAGTGGCCCGCAGACTGAATCTCACAGTGGCCCCCAGACTGAATAGATCCAGTCCACTTTTTTGTTAGCTTTTTGCATGAGAGGCTAAACATGGCTGAATAATTGAGCACTTATACTACATAATTTGTGTTGGCTCAATGCAATTCATATGTTGAATAGACACAGACTGCACTATTGCTAGAGTTTTATGAGCTGGATGCCTACTTCGGGGAGGTAGTCTCACATTGCTCTGATGATGCACCACTTTAGGCAATGTTTCGCAGCTGGTATAAAATGGAAAATTATAAGTTATAATCTTCATAAGAACAGAATATGGATTTAATGAAGAAGGTACCTTTGATCCATTTGATTTTTATCCTTCTAGAATACTAGCCCTATCGTCCTTGCATCGAAGATTAAAGCTGCTGTTTTTCAATTGAGTCTAGTGTCACTCTTCCTGATAACGCCTTCCAGTTACTAATTATAATAATAATACTTGAACTTGATATAGTGCTTTTCACATCTTCTAGACGTCTCAAAGCGCTTCACAGAATATGCTGTAAAGTGAATTGACTGCGTTTTTGTGGGCGAAATGCGGCAGCCAATTGCGCACAGCAGTGTCCCACAAACAGTCATGGATTAAAGTGACCAAATTATTATTGTTTTTTTTTCTTGATGGATTATTATCAGGTGTGTGGAGTAAGGAAACTGCCAGAAATCGAACCCAGGTCTCTCGCTTGTGAGGCGAGTGCTCTAACCATTGAGCTACTGGACCCTTATGTTTTGAGTAAAGAAGTATTTCCTTGAGCCTGTCCTGAATTGCATCTTAAAATTGATCATTCACTTGATGGTTGTTAGTGAGACTTTGGTGTGTGCAAATAGACTGCCATGTTCACTTACAAAATACACAGTGACTACACTTTATGGCAAATCCTGTGAAACGCTTTGAAATGTCTCAAAGATGTGATAAGGCACAGTCATACTGCACTTTGAACCTCAATTCATTAAAATTGACACTGAATCAATGCTGAAAATAAGGTTAATAAATACAGCCATGGGCACACACTTGCAAAGTGATTTTCATTTGTGGGAAGACAGTGAATGACCCTTGAGTAGGTGAACTTTGAAAGGATAGCTTTTCTCACAACTATTCAGTATAAATGCAGACAGTGCAAATCAATTCAGTCTCTGGTCAATTCTTCCATTAAATGGCCCCATCAAATGTTCTTAGAATACATGACAATAGCCTTTGACGAACATTAAAAGGTGAGCTGTTTTGGGGGCACCAAATAGCTGAACAGCACAACTGCTTAGCTGTACAAATGTAATAATAATAATAATCCTTGGATTTGATATAGCGTCATATTATGTCATCAAGACATCCAAAGTGCTTCACAAAATATATTGTACAGTGAATTTGATTGTATTTTGTGGGCGAATTGTACAAAATATATGTTTCCTAAACTCCCGATACAATTATTTTGGAACAGTGAATATTAATCTTATTTCCTCATTAAGGAATAACACAGAAAAACAGGTTTACTGGTAAGAGGAACACAAGTAATTGACATCCCATCCATGCTGGAAAACAAGATCTCGTCAACAAATAACACAAGCTCTGTTTACATGCAGCTCAGCAACGTAAAGTGAATCACTGTTATTCTAAAAACAACTGAGATTAAGCTAAAAAATACAGACAGAAATACAATTCATTATACATGCTGCCTGTAACTATGCCTTGTACCAATGGAAAACATAGATGCTGTCGGAAAATAACTGAGTTTCACTCATCAATGGACATCTGCTGATCATCATAGCCTTCTGATAATCAGACTCAAATTTGGGGATTTGCTTAACCAGATTCTTTTAAGAAGGAATCAGTCACACAAATAGTACCTGAAGCCCATCACACCAACCTGCAGGAATTCTGCTCCGGTATCTAGAGTTGAGTTCTCACACCTCAATGGGAATTATATTGGGATTTCTTAAAATCCTGTTAAGAAATTTGTTCTAACAGCCAGGGAGCAGGAGAGAGAGGATACCTCAGCTCTGAGTCGTTGAAGAAGAAAGGGCTTTCTTTTAGCTTTAAACTAAGTGAACTGGGCACATCATGCAGTAGGTGGCTGTACGGACAGCCCTACAATGTTGATCTCCTCCTACCCATTACACTACTCAATCATTGTTCAAATGGTCTCCAGGGAGTCACTGTGTTGCCAGCAGCATACCAGCAGTTAATATCTCAGTGTTCAGTAATGTCCACGGTACCTCTACTTTGGGTACTCTGCTTAAAAAAAAGCTGAAACCCTCATACAGGAAGGTTAGGAGGTTGCAGAGTTAGGGGGGAGCAAGGCCTGGAGTGCTTTGAAGGTGAGGACTAGGATCTTGAACTGTATCCTCTGTGTGGTGTTGGCAAGTCAATGGAGTCGGGTGAGGATGGAGGTGATAAGGTCACGGAGCCTGGTGAGTTCTGGATGATCTGCAGCCTATGGAGGGAGGAGTTGGGAAGGCCGACAAGCAGGGAGTTTGCATAGTCAAGCCTGGATGTTATGAATGCATGTAAGAGGGTGAAAAACACAGGCCTGCCGTGTTAGACAATGGCGGAGCCGGGTGATGTTGCGGAGGTAGGGAAAGGCAGAGCAGGTCATGACACGGATGTGGGGTAGAAAGGATAATTGAGAGTCAACCAAGACACCAAGGTTCTGAACTGATTTAGTGAGGGTGGATCCTTGGGTGGATTTCCTATATATGGAGTGAATTCTTGTGGTTTCTTGGATCTATATGTTTGCAATAGCCATATAATTTGAGGAGTACATTTCTGTTTGTCTGGGATGGTGGTGTGCAGTACCTCCTTAGTCACACTCCCAGTATGTCTTATCCCACAGAGTTTAGATGCAGGGTGGCAAGAAGCGAAGATTGGAAACCCTAGAGTACGTTTTGGGTACTGTTGAAGTTAAAACCATGCAGTTTGCAAACATTGATTGCCTGCCAGCACCATTTGGAGATATGGCTGATTCTGGCCTTCCTTTCAGAAGTTTTCTCATCTGCTGTTTCTCCAACCGTGATCCTGGTGCTATTTTGCGTTCAAATTGTTGTTTGGATAGCAAGTATGTGCTTGTAAAAATGCTCATTGATGGTTACTCTGCAGCCTATCTTCCCACTGGCTATGACTCTGCACCTCCTCCAAATCAATGCTCCCATTAAGGAATTTCACACCTTAAATGCCCTCAAGCAACTAGACTTAATGATCACAGGTTCATGCCCTTCTACTCCAGCACCTTCACTTTTCAAGCATTAAAAGTCCATAAAATGCCACATTTATTAAAAGTACAGCATTTATAAAATCCAATTCTAAATAAATGGATTCATTCGCATTCTCTGCTCTCCCCTTACTAACCTCCACACCTCCGTTCTTTTCAATTTCTGGTTGCTTGTTTCATTAAGCTGTGCTTCACAGGGATCCTGGCTCTGAATAATGGGATAAAATTTAACATTTGCAGTAGTTTCTTAACCTAATCCCACACTAGGCTCTGTGAGCCTACCTACCACCCCCAACATTGCCAACTCCAATGGCTCCCCATTTTCCCAGAAGATTGAGTTCAAAATCCTTGTCCTCACTTTTAAATCTCTCCATGGTTTGGCTGCACCTTCTTAAAGTGTATCCCCCTCCGAATCCCTCCATTCAGCAGGCACTGGCCTACTTTATGTCCACTGCTCGGACTTCTCCACCACCAATGCTCAGACTCCCAGGCTTTCTAGCCCCACTCTCTGGAATTCCATCCATTGCCTCCTTGAAGGTCCATCTGAAAACCTCCTCTGACTGCGCCTTCAGTCATCTTCCTAACCCCATCCCCACACCCTTTAATAATAATAATCCTTGCAATTGATATAGAGTCTTATTGTGTCTTCGAGACACCTCAAAGAGCTTCACAGAATATACTGTAAAATGAATCGACTCTATATTTTGTGGACGAAATGCGCAGCCAATTACACACGAACAGGCATGGATTTAGTGACTAAATTATTATAATTTAAAAGCATTTTTGAACTGATTATTACCTCCGGAAAAGCGATCCACAAATCAACTAATAACCAGTTTCCTAGTTTACTGCTAATTAAACAGAGGCGTGTGGAATAAGGAGATTGCCCAACGTTTCGTCCTGCAGGGAATCGAACCCAGGTCCTTTCGTTTGTGAGACGAGTGCTCTGTTCATAAAGGTACAGACTCCTTTGGTCTCATCCCTCCCAAATCCAACTCCCAGCTCAGGTGCAAATGCTCGACTGTCCAGCACCTTGGGATATCCTCCCAACATGAAAAGTTCTACATAAATGTAATCTGTTGAAGGAATGGTTTAAGAAATGTCCATTAACGTTGCTCCTATCACTTAATTATCACCCGCATTTTTTAATGAAGTACTGAGGTGTAACTCAGTGCTCTGCTTCCAGTCTTCAATCTCCTGCCAGGCCAGCTGGCTTCTTGCTAGTAGGGAAGAAAACCACAGGGAATGTGCTCATAATTCTGCATTAGAAGGTTTAACAAAAACACTTGCAAGTGGCCAGCTGACCAGGGTTGGAGGCTGGGAACAATTCTCAGAATACAGCTCGGTCTTTCATTAAACAGTGTATGTGAAAATTAAGTGATTGGGACAAAGTTGTAGGTGTTTCTTAACCCATTCCATGTGCTAGTTAACACATTTCAACAACCTTCTTTCGTATCAATTCATCAGTCCAGTGCTGGTGGGAGGAGAGAGCTGCATTGTCAGAGTTGCTATCTTTCAAATCAGACTTTAAACAAGATCCATCAGGTGGATGTTAAAGATCCCATGAGATAAAAAAGATTATAATAATTATAATAATTAATAATCCTTGCATTTGATAGTATGTCTAATCGTGTCTTCGAGATGTCTCAAAGTGCTTCTTGGGATTTTGCTGTAAACTGAGGTGATTGTGTATTTGTAGGCAAACTATTCAAAAGGAGTAGTTTCTCCTGGTGTCCTGGCCAGCAATTCTCAGAATAGACTGATGATTCATTTCATGACTGTGGGTCATTGCTATGCCACATTGCCTTCAGCGTTCACATACTAATGAAGTCACTACAATAGAACAGCAATTCCTTGTGAATCACTTAAGAGATGTTTGGATGTTAAAGTATACTATTTCAAAAAGAAGAATTATTATCAGCCGTGTGAATATCCAAGGTCAACATCTGTTCAATTCTCTAATGCAATATAATGTACTTTGTTATAACACTAGTTTCTTTGAATTTAAATCTTTTAAATTCCTCCACAGTCGCATGCCACCCTACCTCTGTGATCTCTTTAATCTCTATCAAATTGGCCGTTCCTTTTACTCAACGAGCGCTGGCTTGTATCATGTTCCCTGGCTTATGTAACCCCCCCACCCCAATCCAAGATGGGTGGGCTTTTCAGCCTTTTTGGCCCAACACCTTATCGCCCTGAGTCGTTCCTCCCTCACTTCATTCTAAGACCCGCTCAACACCTACCTCTTTGACCAGTTTCGGACAATTTTCCTCTCCTCACCTACTCATTATAATCGGGCTAGACTCTAATTGTTACACAACATCAATTCAACAGATGTTAACCTTTGAGGTCAGATGGCTGATGAAAATTCTTGCTTTTGAAATATCAGCTTTAACATCAAAGCGTATGTTGCAGATCATTCAGAACTCTGCAGCTCATGTCCTCTCCCGCACCAGTCTCCATGGCCCATCACCCCCACACTCGCCCGGCTCCACTGGCTCCTCATTTCCCATAGGATAGAGTTCAAAATCCTCGTGCTCGCCTTCAAGGCCCTCCACGGTCTTGCCCCTCCCTATCTGCAATCTGCTGACCCCATATCAACCCATCCGTTCCCTCCGCTCAACAGGCGGGAAGGGATGTCAGCAGTGACCTCATGAACTGGAAGTTGACCATTTATTTTAGTGCGGAAACAGTGGGATCACAGGAAGCAAATTGACTAGCTGTGTGTATGCACAGTGAGACCAGATATCATGGCCTCATAATTAGATGTATTGGCATTTTATGTATCTCTTCCATCACCGATTAACAAAGCAAAACTGTATAATAGAAGGATGATAATCCACAGTAATAACCTTGATGAGCAAAGCGCTCATGAGATCTAAATTGTGGCAATTTCAAATGGGATTCCTTTCTGAGACCTCCTTCTGGCAAGTGGAACTACATCTTGCTGAATCATAGAAACGTAACTCCATTGCAATCCATTTCCAGTGTTCAAGATTTTTTTTCGGTCAGCCAGGTGTCTGACACATGTGGAAACCCATCAACATACTTAAAAGTATCCAAATCAACAGAGATCCATGCATCCCACCCGTACAAAGAAATTCCAGAGATTTTTGTGGGGAATATGATCCACATTCTCTCCCTGGTGGGACACATCAGAGTCAAGAGTTAAGCATAGATTCTGTACATTGCAGCATCATGGTCTTGAAATAACAGGCAGTCTTAGCTAACCCGATATCCTATAATGTAACATCACCCCTGCTTCGAAAGCACTGGGAATCCAAGATAGTGATTCAGAACACTTTCAGCAGGAATTATGCACTATAGAAACTAAGCAAGGGAGGATATTTTAAAGCAAATTTTAGCCTTGCTCAGTGGTAGCACTGTCGCTTCCGACTCAGAAGGTTGTGGGTTCAACAACAAAATTACATTTGTACAGCGCCTTTCACATTGGAAGGACATCACAAGATGCTGGATCAAGCTCCATGTCGAGATTTGGAATTGCTCAGTCTCTCTAAACTGACATTCCAATGCAGTGCTGAGGGTGTGTTGCATTGTTGGAGATGCCATTCTTTGGATGAGGTATTAAACCAAGGTCTCATATGCTTGTGGAATTTGTGGAATTCTCCACCACAAAAGTCTGTGGATGCTCAGTACTTGAACATATTCATTGATAGATTTCCAAAGGATAGAGGGTTTAAGGGATATGGGGTTAGGGTGGGTAAATGGAATTAGGTTAGAAGATAAGCCATGATATTATTAAATGGCAGGGCAGGCTCGAGGGGCCGAATGACCTCTCCTGTTCCTATGTCTTATGGTCTTATGATCTTATGGCCTGTTCAGCTGGATGTTAAAATTTCCATGGCACTATTCAAAAAGAGAAGGGGGTTTGTCCTGGTGTCCTGGCTAACAATTCCCCAAATAAAATTGGTCACACACTCAATGGCTGTTTGTGGGACATTGCTGTATGCAATTGGCTGCTGCATTTTGCCCACAAAATACACAGTGATATCTACTTTACAGTATATCCTGTGAAGCACTTTGAGATATTAAAACAATGTGATAAGGCGCTATACCAATTGCAAGGATTATTATTGTGATTAAATAAGGAAAATAATCCATTTAGAAATACTGCAATTCTGACTGTACTGGTAACAAAAACTGAGACAAGAAATATATAATTTTTAAAAAAAGCTTACAAATGATATAGTAACTTTCACATTGGGAGAACCTGTCAAAGTACTTCACAAGATATACTGTACAGTGTAGTATTTTGTAGGCAACTGAGGCAGCTAATTTGACCATAATAATGTCCCACAAACAGCAACAACTTGAATTTATATACCGCCCCTCACACAAGGCAGCTTCCCAGAGCACTTAACATCCATGAAGTGAGTGACAATTTGTTTGGGGGATTGTTGACTAGGAAACTAGAAAAACTCCTTTCTCATCTTGAATTGTGCCTTCTGATCTTTAACTTCCATCTGAACAGGCAGATGGGACCTTGGTTTAATGGTCATCCGAAGTATGGTACTTCCGACAATACAGCACACCCCCACCACTGCATTCATGGGGAATGCATTGCCTTATGAGTGAGTGCAGTATCAGCCCAGACTGTATGAGTTCAAAGTCTGGCAAGGGACTTGAACCACAACCTCTGCTTCAGAGGCATATGGGGAGACATGAAGGTGGGAGGCAAGTTGGTGAAGCTGTTAAAAAGCATATGGGATCCTTGGCTTTATAAATAGTGGTATGCCTCCACAATAAGATTTCCCCCTTGGTCCTTAATTGGTCCCACACTACCTTTGACTAACCTTTTTTTCTTGATATGTTTGTAAAATATTTTAGAATTCCATTTAATGTTACCCTCTAACCCTTTTTCATATAATCTTTTTGCCCCTCTTATTTCCTTTTTCAGTTCTCTTCTGCACTTACTATATTCTATTTGGTTGTCTTCTGTATCTTGGGTTTGACATTTATCATATGCCTCCCTTTTCTGCTTCATTCAAGATACAATTACCTTTGTCATCCAGGGAGGTTTGGAAGCCCTACTTTTCCCTTTTGTGGGAATGTATTTATTCTGTCCCCGAGCTATCTCATCCTTGAAGACTTCCCACTGCTCTTTAGTTGTTTTACCTGCCAATCTTTCTTTCCAGTCCACCTTGGCTAGGTCCCTTTTTAACTCACTGAAATTTGTCCTCTTCCAGTTGAATATCTTCACCTTAGATGGTTCCTTGTCTCTTTCCATATGCACTCTGAATCTAATGATGTTATGATCACTATTGCCCAGATGCTCTTCCATTGAAACCTGCTCCACTTGCTCTGCTTCATTCCCCAGAACTAGATCCAGGACTGCTTCCTTCCTCGTTGGGCTGGAAACGTACTGATCAAGAAAGTTGTCATGTATGCATTTTAGGAATATTTTCCCCTCCTTGCCCTTTGCACTGTTGTTTTGCCAGTCTATGTTGGGATGATTAAAGTCCCCCATTTTCACAACTCTATTGGCCTTGCATCTGTCTGAGATCTGCTTGCAGATCTGCTCATCTATTTCCTTCCCATTATTTGGTGGACCCCTACCAGCTTAACAGCTCCTTTTTTATTCCTTAACTCTAACCAGATAGATTCTGTTTTGGGGCCCTCCAGCACCTCGACCCTTTCCAAGGCTATAACCGTATCCTTGATTAACATTGCCACACCCCCTCTTTGTTTCCGTCCCTATCCCTCCTGAATACATTGTAGCCGGGAATATTCAGCTCCCATTCCTGTTCTTGCTTGAGCCAAGTCTCTGTTACTGCTACTGCATCATATCCCCCTATGACCACTTGAGCTTGCAGCTCACCAAATCTTGTTTGCTAAACTCTGTGCATTTAGGCACATGCACTCTAAGACCAACTTGACCTGGTTCTGCACTTCCCCCCATTTTATTTCTCCATTTTCTAGCCCTTTGTTTTTTGCATTCCCTTCTCCCTTCAAAACGTGTTTAAACCCTCCCCTACAGCATTAGTTAGCCTGTCTGCAAGCACATTCGCCCCAGCCCTGTTTAGGTGTAACCCATTCATATGGTACAGGTCCCACCTGCCCCAGAACTGGTCCCAATGATCCAGAATCCTGAAGCCCTCTTTTCTGGACCATTTCTCCAGCCAAGTATTCATATGCTTGATCCTGCCTTTATGGTACTTATTCGCCAGAGGCACAGGGAGTAATCCAGAGATCACCACCTTGGATGTTCTAGTCTTTAGTTTTTTCACCAGCTTTTGATATTCACCCTGTAGCGTCTCAGCCCTTTTTTTTTTACCAATATCATGGATCCCAACCGGGATCACCACTTCTGGATGTTCCCCTTCCCCCTGAAGAATTTTATCCACCCGTTCCGTGATGTCTAAGACCGCTGCACCAGGGAGGCAACATACCATCTTTGACTCCCGTCTTCTGTTACAGAAATGCCTGTCTGTATCTCTCACTGTTGTATCCCCTATGACAACAGCATTGCTCCTGTCACCTATGTCCCCCTGTTCAACCAATCGTTTTTTACTGTCTTCCCTGGAGATATCAACACTATCAATGTTCAGTGCAGAATACCGTTTTGAGAGTGCTACACTATTGGGGACATTCTGCCTGTCCCCTTTTCCTACCATGCCTGACAGTCACCCAGTCATTTTCCGTCTGAATCCTCGGTGGCTGTTGGGGGGCCACCTCCTGAAGTGTCTGGTCCATCAAATCCTCACATCCATTGTACAAGTTTGAAGCCCAAGGCTCCATCACCCCTCTTTCAGGGGTCCCATTATCTGCAGGACTGATAAAACTATCCTGTCCCTGACAATTAACCAGATGAAGCATCTCCCAAGCCTCAGGGGAGTGATGGTTTCCTCCAACATACTGTCCAGGAACCTTTCACTGTCCCTGATGGAGCAAGTGTCTGCACCTCGGCTTCCAGCTCAGCTACTCTCAGCGGAGTCCTGTAGCTCAGTGGTTAGAGCACTCGCTTTGCAAGTGAGAGACCTGACTTCAATTCCAGGCAGGGCGAAACCTTGGGCAAGTTTCCTTACTCCACACACCTAATAATAATCCCTCCAAAACAAAAAACAATAATAAATTGGTCATTTTCAATCCACTGCTGTTTGTGGGACATTGCTGTGCGCAATTGGCTGCCGTGTTCGCCCACAAATATACAGTCAATTCACTTTATAGTATATTCCGTGAAGCGCTTTGAAGAAGCTTTGAAGAATTTCTTGAAGACGTGAAAAGCGCTATATCAAATGCAAGGATTATTATTATTATTACTCTTAGCTGGAGCTTCCTGAGTTGCAGACACTTGCTGCAGATGAAGTTGCCCGGGCTCAGGGCGCCCTCCATTAATTCCCACATGTCATAGTCCTCGCATTTCACTTGCCACATCATCTTCTCACACAGTGTTTTCAATATATATATTTTTATACCCTCTGGGAAGGAGATCAAGACCTTGGAGCGGGGTAGTGGCACTAGTGCCTTCAGCTCCCCTCTCGACTCTCTACCCCCTCCTCGCTCCCTCCCTTCCCTCCCCTCACCCTGACCATTTCCCCCCTGCTCGGGTCCTGACCCAACTGTACAGCGCCTTGGGACGTCCTCCCGACGTGAAAGGCGCTCAATAAATGGAATCTTGTTGTTGTTGTTGTAGTTCGATAGCTCTTTCAAAGTGCCGGCTTGGGCACAATAGGCTGAATGGCCCCTTCCTGTGCTGTAGGATTCTATGATTCTATGAAATTCCCACCTGTCATCAATTTTATTGGCTTTCTTTAAAAACCTCACATCTGTATCTCCAAGTAAACAAAACCTCAGGATTAACCATTGGCCACTAATTCAAGTTAGGCCCTGAAAAAAACTCCTGTGAATTTGTGAAGTATAACCTATTGATTCTAAAGAATACGAAAAGAAAATCTCAGGAAACAGTACAGTAATGTACATTCAAACATTGTTTAAATATTTACAGACCCGCCCCCCCTCCCTCACCACAGACTGGTGAATATACTAGGCTCCATTCACTCAAGAACTAATTTCTCTTCATATTACATTGAACAGGGCCCCTCTATTTATCATCACAAATCAGCTCTGCAAGAAAGGGCTTTTCTCAATTGATTGCTTTATTAATACAAAAAATTACTCTCTAAACTACAAGTGGACTTTTCACATTTGTTTACTGTTGAAAGTTGCTAGTGATTCCAACTTAATGGATGAGGAAGTGGGGTGGGGTGGGGGCTCGAGAGGGGAGATGTAGTGAGATAGTTATATAAATCAGGCAGATTACCTATGGCTAATTTCCGGATCAAGGTGTTCTAGTGGGTCTAAGTGCTTCCTTTCTCCCCATTGTGCAGGAAGGAAGTTTCTCCTGGCGTCTGGCCAACAATCCCCCAAGATAAAATTGGTCATTCACTTCATGGCTGTTGGTGAGACATTGCTTTGTGCAATTTAGCTGCTGTGCTCGCCTACAAAATACGCAGCCACTAGTCATTACACTTTACAGTAAATCCAGTGAAGCTTTTTGAGATGGCCTTCTTACATGAATCGCGCTATATCAAATACAAGGATTATTTATTTGCAAGGATTATAAGGCCCTCTTGTTATCTCAGTATCAGTAATGATTTATTTTCCCATTTGATGGGAAAAATTCCGGGCAGCGTTTCACGCATCACTTTTGGTGATGTTGGCTACTGGTGGCATTTTCTCATTGTTAAAGGAGCTGTGCATAGCTCTCAACAACAATGCTTACCTAATAATGGGAGTGTCAAATGCACATGTAATGTGTTCGTTATTGCTGGAAACGATTATCACATTGGACAAAATCTGCCATCCTAACTTGTCCTTAGCTATCAATAGCTTTGGGAATGAACACCCTCTACCCAGACAACTTTTACACATTGTTTTGCCACATTCTATATATGCCGCCATCTTATTTGTCACCACCACTAACAGCTGCCTCTCAGTGCTGCTCGATACAGTAATGGCATAACTCATTAAAAGTTCAAGCCATATTTTGAGAGCAAACGCTGCGATCGCGGGCAGTGACAACAAAGACAACAAAGATGACAGCACACAGAGAACCTTGCCAGCTTCAGGCCAGACCACTGCGTAGGAGTTGGCAAAGCTCTGTTGATAATTAAAAGCTGATTTGTATCAAACTTTTTTGATGATGCGATTCCCACAATGCACAAGGCATTTTCACTCCACTGAGCCAGATTTGAATCATGAGAACGAAAGCCCCAGTTGGAGTTCCATATACTATAAATTCCTGATAACTTGTCACTCCAAAGGAAAATGACTCAGTGACAAGTTATCTGGAGTGGCAAGTTAGGCATATATGTAATTAATAAACATGAATAAATGTGGCTAGGATATTGACAGCATGATGACTTATGTGGTTGTAACAAACTAAGACAGGGTTGAGTTGTAAACAGTAAACATTAATAATAATAATACTTGTAAACTTCCTGCAGCTGAATGTGGACAAGACAGAAGCCATGCTCTCGTCAATGTTTTCACTCCTGCGGATCTGAACTCCTCAACCTCCTTGGGCTCTCCCTCAAACTCACCGAACCAATGCGCAATCTAGTTAACCGGTTCAAAACCCATCTGTCCTTGATCCCCCACATCAGGTCCATGGCAAGGACCGCTTTCTTTCACCTCTGCATATTGCCTGTCTCCGACTGTACCTTACCCCAAATGCAGCCTAAACCCTCGTGCATGCCTTTGTCACCTCCCACCTGGACACTACTCCTACTCCAACACAAACCTCGGCAGTCTCCCAGCTCCACTATTCAAAAGATCGAGCTCATTCAGAACTCTGCTGCATATTTACCCGGACCAAACTCTGTACCCACATCTCACCAGTTCTGGCCAGGCTCCACTGGTCTCCCCATCAAGATCCTCACACTCGTGTTCACGCTCTGGCACCTCCCTACCTTTCCAACTGCCTCACTCCCCAATCCATCACCTGGTGCCTCCGCTCGACTGGCACCAGCAGCCTGCTTCTCCCTCGCACTCTCCGCCCCACCATCGGAATTTGAGCTGTCAGCCCCGAAACTCTGGAACACTCTCCCTCATTCACTCCGCCTTGCCCTCCTCTCTCCCCTTTTTCACGTTCCACCCGAAAACCTTCCTCTTCAACCTTGCTTACGGATACTTCCCCCAGCTCGGAGTCAGGCTCAGTCACTGTTAAGCACTCTGAGACGCACCCTGCATGGAGGACACTATATAAATGCAAATTGTTGTTGTTGCATTTGATATATCATGTCGTTGAGATGTCTCAAAGAGCTTCACAAAATATATTGTAAAATGAATTGACTGTATTTGTGGACAAACGGGGCAGTCAATTGTGCACAGCAGTGTCCGACAAACAGTTGTTTACTGTATAGTTTATCAGGTGTTTACTATACAGTAGTAACTTTGACACCACGTGTTTAAAAAGGAGAAATTCCAGTGTCGAGTAATGTTGGCAATGCTGCCACAAGGATCGTCAACTGAAATCTCAACTTTCAGTCTCTAAAGAAACAAACAAACAAAAAACAAACAGAAGACAGTAACGCACCCTCCATTTCCTTGACTTTGAGCTTAGCTGAGCTTAGGTGATGAATACATTCCACATTACAAAATCTCTGAAAGTTAGATTCACAGGTTGCTTTCTTGTAAGAGACTCTAAACAAAGCTACTTTGACGAACATTGAAGCAAGGTATTGTTGGTCTGATATTAGCAGATAATATGATTTTGTGTGTGTGGGGTGGGGGGGGGGGTGGTGGGTGGGGGGGGGGGGGGGCTAGGGGTAGGTGGGTATCTGTAATATTTGGCAACCCATCACATTTTTTTAAAAAAGTATCCAAACTAAAGTTAGAATTCCACATATTTCTGCCATGTACACACGGAAATTCCGATGTCTGGAATGGAATGAGCACTCTCTTCCTGAAGGGTTGCACTCTACTTACTTAATTCTGGCTAGTTTGACAACAGAGGTGCCCAAGACTACTGCAAACATGCAAAGTTACAAAGAACCAGATTTCCATGACCACCACAGAGAGTTGACTTACTTATGAAATTCCATTGCCAAACTTGTCACCTTGGAGCCAGCTCAGCCCCAAAGAGACCCCATTTCCGCTTGCCTCCTCTCCCCGCTCCCCAAACGAGGATGAAGGAATGAGGAAGAGGAGTGGAGCTGGGAGAAAAATCCCACTCCTTAACCAAATCCAGACGGCATGTTAGTTATCTCAGGAACTGCAACTGCTTTCAAGCCGAAGCAAAGGACGAAATGTTCTTTCATCAATATTTGGATTGGGTTTTCCAGCATCACTAGACTTGTGTTTTCTCAGATCCACCAGAATGGAGAAGTACCAAAGAAATAAAAGTAAAAACTGGGTGAACAGTTATCTGGAAACACTGCAGAGAAGCACCTGATCTATTTATACAGCTACTGTGTTTAAAGATTGAGGGAGATTTCAGGACTTGGTAACAACGATTTATCTGTAGCAAGATTTGAACAAGGATCTACCTTTTGAAATTGGTTGGAAATCCTCATTTCCTGACTTTCATAGCATGATACATTAAATTTGAGTCTTTCATACAGAACATTCTTTATCCGCTGTTTATTACCTCATGGTGATGAAGGAACTGCACTTCCATAGGCTTACGTCACCCCTTCCTTTCTTGCCGCTACCGACTCATATGGTTCATATCAAAGTCGCGCATGGAATTAGAATTAAAAAAAACTTTCTATGGCAGCATTTTGATTGCAGTTCAATCAAACTTAGCAAATCATTTCCTCAGCAACTATGTTTAATTAAATTAAGTGTCTCAATTCCAACTTTCAGGCAAACATACGCTTGTGGAGTTTGCAAATTGAAACCTGAACTCAAAAGCCATCTGGAGACAATAAAGGAACCATGGTGTTCACCACTGGCTGTCAGTTTGGTAATGAAAATGACAGAGGCCAGATGCTTAGCACTGCAACAATACCAGACATTGAAGTATGTACACAATCATAATTTGTTGATTTTATCTTGAAGTGCAGCTTTACATTCTTGGTCTTCCCACTCTATCTTATCCTCAAAAGTAAACCCTTGTCATTTTCAAACCCATTCACCCCAATCATTTATCTTTCGACTGAAGTTACCCCCCACCTACCCTCAGACACACACATACACACTGGATTTTGATGCCTTACCTCTATCCAACCTGTCTGTGTGTCAACCTGGTTCAGTTAGTAGGACTGTCACTTCTGAGACAGAAGGTTGTGGATTCAAGCTCCACAATGGTACTTGAACTCAGATAGTCTAAGATGACACTCCAATGCAATGCTGGGAGTGTGATGAATTGTCGGAGGTGCTGTTCTTCAGATGCAATGTTAAACCAAGCTCCCATCTGCCTGTTCAGGTAGGTGTTAAAGATCCCATGGCATCCTGGCCAAAAATCCCTCAGACAAAATTGGTTACTCACTTCATGGCTGTTTGTGGGACACTGTAGATTGCAATTTGGCTGCAACATGTTTATCCCGACAAATGTAAACCTAGTGCCTGTCACTTACTGATATAAACTAGTATGTCAATTGCCTTTGTAATTGCTTTTGGAGTCCCAATTTATGAGAGATCATATTCTGTGTCAGTCTCGACCATGAGCTCAAATCCCTCATAACCTATTGAAAAACAAGAAGAACGATAAAGAAATCCTGGAAGGTTTTCCTCTCCAATTGATTCAATAACATCATCTATACAAGCTAGAAACATTGTAGTGAATTTTACTATAAATTGAAAGATCCATTAAGGATTACGTTATCCAAAATGAAAGTCCCCCAGAGAAAATTATATCAGCCATTATGGAGGTTTGGTGCGTTCTGGATAAAACATTATCATGGATTGGCTGTACCAGATGACAAGTCACTTTGATGAACCGAATTGTGCGAATAACATATTGAAACAGGAGCATTATAACCTTTGGGTTACACAGAGTAAGATTTAAAGAATGGGGTACTATGACCCTTGGATTATACAGAAAAATTTGCTTTCTGACCTA
This sequence comes from Callorhinchus milii, assembly GCF_018977255.1. Taxonomy (NCBI): domain Eukaryota; kingdom Metazoa; phylum Chordata; class Chondrichthyes; order Chimaeriformes; family Callorhinchidae; genus Callorhinchus; species Callorhinchus milii. The sequence goes on along the minus strand of NW_024704742.1, from coordinate 81,073,184 downwards.
GAGTTACAATAAACTGTTCATACTTTTTTGAGCAGTTTAGACTTGCATAGGATGTAACACTTCTTTCGCTGCCCAATTTATTTAATTCTTCAGATTAATGCCTGGTGTGCTTTCTAGCCATCACTTTGAGAGAAATGTTCTTGCGGTTTAGGCGTGGCGTAACTTACAGATAACATATAGGCTGGAATGTTACATTAATCATTTAAATCCGTAAACTCCGAGACTTATCCTGTTGTAGCTGCTACAAACTCTCATCGCTGCTTTCGGCACCATGATGTGATGAAAGAATGGATGAGGCTTTCAGCTACAGGGCGAGTGAGATAAAGACTTAAACGGGCAATGTTCCAGAAATAGTATTCCACACTATCTTTGGAAGGTAGACTTGGTCAAGGACTCGATGTAGGAGTTGAAATAGAACTGAGGGTCAAACAAGTCATTCTCTGGCTCTGTTGGCAGGAGTGAGTGACCAGGGACATGGAGTCAAAAGCAAGGAGGAGCTGGAGAAAGCTGAACAAGAAGTTTCAGTTCAGTTGGAGTTTAGCTGAGGGAAGTGTAACATTAACCCACATCACCATTCACAGTCAAGGCAGAGATTTCCTGTTCATGGAACAAGGCCTTATAATAATAATAATAATCCTTGCATTTGATATAGCGCTTTTCACGTCTTCTCAACGTCTCAAAGCACTTCAAAGAATAGACTGTAAAGTGAATTGACCGTATAGTTGTGGGACTTCCACTGGGATAGTGCAATAAGGCTTTTGATCTTATGTACTAAAAAGCTGGTAATAAATAATAATCTTTGCACCTTATATAGCACAATAAATATCAGGTCATCATCAAGATTTCTCAAAATACTTCATACTTTAAATTTTGTGGATGAACGTGGCAGCCAATTTGCACACAGAAATACCCCACAAGCAGCCATGGAGTGAGTGAGCAATTTTATTTGGGGGACTGTTGGCCAAGACACCAGGATAAACTCCTTTCCTTTTTTGAATTGTGTCATGGGATCTTCAACGTCAACCTGGATAGTCAGACAAGATCTCGGTTTAATATCTCATCTGAATGATGGCAGCTCTAACAATGCAGCACGCGCCCGGCACCGCATTGGATTGTCAGCATAGACTATGTGGGGTCCAAGTTCCAAAGTGGGGTTTGAATGACAACTCAGAGGCAAGAATGCTACCAACGAAGGCAGGCTGACAGCGCTCAGTTTTCCACTCAATAGCAATGGAAGGCTATGATCTGCAGGATGGGACATTGAGAATGAAATCGGGGGTGGAGAGAGATGATGGGGGTGACACATTCAGTGTGATAAATAGCATATGGAACTGAAGTTTGAATCCAAATATGACCTTGCCAGTGATTATTACAAGGCTCAAGGGATACCCATATAAGTTCAAAATACAACCTAGTATTTGTTTAACATTGTTGATAGCAGATTCACATTGACTGGAACTGTTTAAGCACTCTGTTGCCTTACGACAAATCTGAAAAGGGAGGACATTTGTGCATTGCTTAATATTTTTATAAAGATCAAGATCATGATGAAATGGACTCAAAGCGTTGGGAAACAAACATTACACTCAGTGTAAACTGATCCAGAAACTAAACCAACTTTTGATTTAGTGATTGTTTTACCCTCTTGTACTGAAAGCTATTATTTCTGCATCACTACCCAGCAACAAATGAACTTGAAAAACAAAGAGCACTTGAGCAACGAGTGTCAAATGAATTGTAAATGCATGACCTTGAAGCCTCATGCAATTTTGCATAAATTGCATCTCATGTGGATAAAGTTTCAACACATCATTGGTATGATACAGACATTTAGTTCATATTTCCAGCCCCTCTTGCCCACCCACCCCACCCCCATCACCAGATACTGCTCTGAACCTCAAGTCCTGCACCTATTGAGTATTGTGAAAGATAAGCAAATTAGCACATGTGTTCCAAAAGGATTTTGAAATACAAAATGCAGTTCAAATAATGCAGAGCATGGAATCAATTATTATTAAAAATAATAATGACCTGCACTTAAATAGTGCAGTTCGCTTTGAGATGGAACATCTTAAAACGCTTAGCAGGATTTGTAAGAAAACACAACAGCTTATATGCAGACAGCAATCTCCCACAAACAGCCATACAGTGAATGACCTATTTTCACTGGACAATTTTTAGCCAGGATACCAGAAGAAACTCACTTCTCNTTTTTGAATGGTGATGTTGAATTCTTAACATCCACCTGAACAGGTAGACAGGGCGTTTGTATAAGGTCTTAATAAAAACCTCTCTGACAATGTGGTGCTATCCCAGCATTGCCCTAGAGTGTCAACCGAGACTTTGAGCTCAAAGTCCTGACCCACAAACTTCTGCTCTAGAGGCTGAGCCAGGCAAACACCAATGCTAACATCTTGCATAATTATAATGTTCACAAATTAAAGACAGAATTCCGTCATTTGAAGTGATAAACAGTTGAATCTGTATCAATTGTAAAGATTAAGTGTGAACCGAAATGAAGTAAAACTAAATAAAGATATGCACAAATCTGGATCCAGACTCCTTCGAAGAGGTCTGCGTAAAACAAAGGTACGCCTCAGATGATGAGGGATGTTTTCAATGATTAAATGGATGCTTGAAATTCAGCCAAGATTTAATTTTAATCATCTCTGGGAGGGCAAAGTAACTATTTGGAAACAATTCCCCCTCTAACTTTTATTCCCCACCCATCCTGAAGGCAGTGACTTATGCTAGGTTTTGATTCTGTGAGTATGGCAGCCTTCACTAGTAACCATTCTTCATATGTGAACCTAGGTAGTACTGTTAGCAAGTTTTTAAACCCAGGGGATCCTAGCAGAGATCAATCTGGTCCTCAACTAATGTCCATATACAGTACAAGAATCACTGGATCGTGATCATTTATAATAATAATAATCATTGCATTTGATGTAGCACCTTATCACATCTTCGAGATGTCTCAAAGTGCTTCACAGAATTTACTGTAGTGGATTGACTATATATTTTGAGGGCACAGTGGTTTGAATGCTGTATGATTTTTGCTTATCCGAATCCAGTGGTCCTGAATGCCACCCCTTTTACCACCTTGCAGAACACCAACCAAAACAGAGACCCACCGAGAGCAGTAGCTTCATTAACTACTATGTCATTGCAGGATTGCACATTTAACCATTGATCTTTGGTCTAAATTATTGACTGATCATTCAATGTGAAATTCTTTACTCACCACAATGAGTATATATGATGATAATCTATATCTGAAACTCAATCACAACAACAACTATTGGACAGAGGTTGTGACCTCGAAGGCCGATAGCTTTTTCAAATAGCAATCAAGACTTCAATGCCAGTCACTTTCTTAGTAACATGGGTGTTTCACATTCCTGCACAAACTAGTGTGGTATCTCAGCAACTGAGGCACTTAAATTGGCCTCATTACTCTTGGGTTAAAGGAGGGGGAAATGAACCAGGGTTCCTGTTCACTATCTGGAGACTGATGAATGTTATGTGCATCTGAACCTCATGTAAGGGCAGATCGGACTTAGCTTGTTATATGAATTTGGAGAAAATGTCTACTTCAGAGTAGACCCTGATTTACAATGCTTCTAACTAAAAGTGTATTATGCTCACTTAATCAATGAGAATTCTATTCTGAATCAATCTATTTCCAGTACTGTTCTTACAAGATAAGTAGCTGATAAAGAAACTTAGGCTCTGGTTGGCAGCTGGTGGAACACGTTACCGGGAGTCTGGGATTGTGAATAGAAAGCTCAGATACCAAGGGATTGGTACCTGCTTTGCTTTGAGTGGTACAAACAGCTAAAGCTAAAGCTCCGTACTTTCAATTAGAGGAATTGTCTTTCAGCGTATGTCTGGACTGGGGATGGTGCCATTGCTCTCATGCATTTCATGTTGTTCACCAAGCAGCTCATGGGGAGTTCCTAGTGCTTCCTAGTTACTGAGCGAGGGCTCAAACGTATGCTTGTCCGATATCTGAAGAGCAATTAGTGACTGTCCTGCTGGAGGAGAGGGAAGGGGTTTTTGAGGTAGAAAAGTTAAGCAGGGTCTTTTGGGACCTACATTGGCTCCAAGGAAACATGCCTAGCAATATTAGAACTGCGTCGATCCTCAGTGATGGTCTCGGTAGTTCATTTCTTGAGTCAGTCAGGTCAGCGGTACACCAAGGTGCTATTGATGATACAGCAGCCAGCCTGGCTTGTCAGCAGGAATTAGAGAGGCAGGAACAGTCACAAGGGCATGGATTCTTCATGCTCCGCTCCTGTTAACTCTGCAAATCAAAGTGGGAAGCTTGCGAATATGGGTTTCAGTGGCATTTCAATTTTACTGTGATGTGTACTGACTGTGGTTGTAGGGAAGTAATACCTATACCTTATATGAAAGATAATGGGTTTAGGAGCCTGGTTGGGGCAGCAGGATCAAATGAGACTTGATCAGCCGAATGGCCTCATTCAATAATTCTAATTCTTAAATTCAACAGGTTTCAGCAGCTTGTTGTTTAAACCTGTTGTATTAATTGTCTACAAATACAGTCACAAACCGGTTTCCAAATTAAGTCAGAGAACTGAATTTGTTCATTTGCATTTTTATATATAGATAAGCAATAATTTGTCATTTTTAATAAGCATAGATTAAAAAGGAGAGTTTTTTTGCTATTTTATGTCTGTGATTTATTTTCCTTTGGTTTTCAGGTTTGTGGCTGATCTGATGTTAGGCAATGTTCTCATCTTATCTCAGAGACTCTGCCAAAAATGACACGATAGCAGATGTAATAAGTACCAGCCTTACCCTTTTATATAAGCTGTGGTGAAATCAGCATTGTTTAATTATACGATTAATTTATGCACTTTAGGAAGTGCAGATTATAAATCATATTTTTACCCAAAAAAGTAACAATATCCAAAACCAAACTGAATGATTTAAAAACAGCTTCAAATGCTGCGCTCAACTATATTACTCTTTGCAGTGTTACATACAGATCTTGTAAAATGTAAAATAAACCCACACTCTTCATGATATACAAGTAGCAACCAACAAAAAAATGATGAATGGAAAAAGATGGTGGAAGAGGTAAAAAGATAGAAAGAATAGAAGACAAGTGTTAGGTCCTGTAGCTCAGTGGTTAGAGCATTCGCTTTGCAAGTGAGAGACCTGGGTTCGATTCCCGGCAGGGTGAAACCTTGGGCAAGTTTCCTTACTCTACACGCCTAATAATAATCCCTCCAAAAATAAACACAATAATAAATTGTTAATTTCAATCCACGACTGTTTGTGCGACACTGCTGTGCGCAATTGGCTGCCGCATTTTGCCCACAAATGTACAATCAATTCACTTTACAGTATATTCTGTAAAGTGCTTTAAGGCATCTAGAAGACGTGAAAAGTGCTACATCAAATGATTATCATTATTATAGGTCCGTGTTCAAGGATTATTATTATTATAGGTCTGTGTTCAATTTCAGTGTTCCATTATACATAGGTCTATTTGCTGTATATCAAATATATACTTAAGTGTTTTTTTATGATTTTTTTTATGCTTTCAGTTTGATCAACATGCACAATGGCATTGCACTGCATAGTGTTGTTCCAACAGGACCTCAATAAGACTTTCAACAAGACATTTAAGCTCGACCATGGCAATTGCTTATTCCCAGTACATCCAACGTATTTGTAATTTTCAAAATAATCAAATAACTCATAATTAAGGGTAACATCAAAAGACTTCTAATCACAAGTACTTTTAAACCATAAAATGTTTCTGAACCTCCGTAGACCACTTATTGCTTGAAATTATCTTTCAGGTTAACAGCTTTGTGTCTGGTTTAAGTCATTTAAATGGATTTAAAAAGCGGCAGTCAGCTAATGATTACTTTATAAAGAATGAGGAGAATCAGCAATCTGAGCCTTACATTCATTATTGTGCTAGTAATTTGGAAATATAATATTCTCCCTCCTCTCCCAAAGAATACAACCCTTCCCATTAATTTTCTGTCTAACTATAGAAACGATAATAATAATACTTGTACTCTCTGCTAAGTTAGAAGATTGTCGGTTCAGGCCCATGTCAGAACGTTTAGTTCATAGACTAGTTGACATCCCCATACAGCACTGAGGGTGTGCTGCATTGTTTCAGGTGACATATATTGGATGGGACGTTAAATCAAGGTCCTGTCTACCGTTTAGGTGAACATTGAAGATCCAATGACACTCTTTGAATAGAGAAGGGAGTTTCAACAACAGATACAATTTGTCATTCACTTCACAGCTGTTTGGGGGGCATGGCTGGGCACAAATTGGCTGCCATGTTCGCCTACAAAATACACAGATACTACATTTTACAGTAAAAATACTATGAGGCACTTTGAGAAATTTCAATAATGTAATAAGGTGCTATATCAAGCACAAGGATTATGATTATTTTCAGACGGATATAGAGGAATAATTTAAAGAATTGCATGCTCAGCAGATTCTTCTACTTTAAGTAACATGCATGATTTTCTTCACAAAAGAGGTCTGGGCTGTGAGCAATTCTGGTTGCCACATTACAAGTATACAGCAGTGATGGAAAGAGTGCAGCATAAGTTTACTATGATGAACTAGCAGGTTAATGCTGTCAGGTTAAACTAGATAGGTTGAACCTTTTTCGTTAGAGAAGAGATGTTTAAGAGGGGATCTAATGGAGGTGTTCAAAATTACACAAAGTTTTGATAAGGTTAACATAAGTAGATTGTTCCAAAATGTTAGGCTGTAACCTCAGGCACAAGTATAAGATGATGACTAGGGTATCTAAAAGTGAATTTAGGAGGAACTATTCCATGCAGAGGATAGTGAGAATACGGAAGTCCCTGCCTGAAACGATGGTTGAAACAGATAGTATGGATACATTTAAGAGGAAGCTAGATATACAAATGAGAGAGAGGGGAATAGAAGGGTGTGTGAGGGTGAAAGGAGTGGGTGGAGACTCATGTGGAGTGTAAGCATCGGCGCAGACTGGTTGGGCCCAATGGCCTGTTCCCATGCTGTACAGCCTAAGTGAAACTATGTACATCTGTGGGTGAAGAAGGTTCTTTAGCAAATTTGATCTCAAACTTCCAGAATACCAAACCTATAATTTTTTCGTTACGACATAAAGCTGTTTTAAAACAAGTCTAGCGTCCAGCACGCTACTGTAATCCATTCCAGCTGTTCCTTCTCCTGCGCATAAAGGTACTTGGTGTCTGTACTAAAGTTACCCTTCACAAACCTAAACCTGTGCCCGCTTGCCTTTCTCCCTTAGTATAACTGTAAGTACTGTGCTGGATTTATTTTCTATATCTCGTTAAACATCCAATTTATCTCTGTACTATCCCCTCTGAACCTACCATATCTAGTTATTTCCCACACCCTTATCCTCTGACATTGGGGATCAGCCTAATGGCTTTCCTCTGCATTTTGTCCCTTCCATTCCAGGGAAGGGGTTGGGGGAGATCCTGGATTGTTATTAGGAACATGATCCCTGCTACTGACTCTTTCTCATAGGCCAGGGTCCTTTGAGAAGCACCCTCACCATCAACACCACCTGCAGGGATCAAGGACTTGGCACAGCCCATGATGAGATAGGTGACCTCAGATGCAAACTGGGATCTTGCTGGTACACGTAACCCAGCATCAAGTCACTGAGCTATTTGGACGGTAACTTTTCTGAATGTTATAATGCTAAATGTTACAAACCAGAATTAGGCCATTTCACAGGACATTCATTGGAGTAATGCAACTCATATTTAGACACGGCTTTTGTGGAAAAATACACTTCAAACTATTTTTCAAAGTATAATCGATAAGAAATGTTATCATAATGCCAAAATAAACAACATTCTTGAAAGAAATTAAGATGCTGTAGGATGTTTTGATGTGGTCACATGTAAGAAAGAGTTAAGCTCATTCAGTTCAAGGGATAAAGATCTTCTTATGTAGCCAGAATATAAAAATCTGGTCACACATTCCATATTGTCTGCTGAAAACAGCACTCAGTTGCTTTGCAAATCAGCAGGTAGCTGGTTTATTTTTAAGGGTTGCACAGACATTCCTATATGATTACAGTGTCAGATCTATTTCCCATGAATTCTTGAACTAAGTAGAGTGCAAGAGCCTGACGTGTTCACAATTCTATTACCATGACTCGCACTCAAAGTGTGTCGAGTAAATCACTGAAGATTTATGGGGGAAAAGATCAAATATCCAGTTAATAGGAAGTTACGTGGAGTGTTTCGCATTAGTAGTGTAAAGGGAATTGAAGAGACCTCTTGGTTCTGTTGATATTTTCACACAAAGCCAGTAACTCTTAAGCCCCTCACCTATTACAAGCTTGGATCTGGCTCATTCTGCAATCTTTTAAAGGTCTCCTAAGTAATAGCATTGTGGACAACAGAAATCACGTTACTTTGAAAGGTAATTATTATACATTTCTGATCCAGCAGACTCCTGAGTTTTAGTTGTTCTTTGTATTATATAATTCCACTTACAATTATAATAATAATTTTTACATTTGATATTGAACTTTCACATCAGGAGGATGTCCCAGAGCACAAGATATAATGTAAGGTGGTGTGACTGTGTGATTTGTGGGCGAATGCGGCAACCAATTATACATAGAATGCACCACAAGCAGCTATGAAATAAATGACCAATTTTATTTGGTAGGTTGGTGGACAGAATCAAGAGAAACTTGCTTCTCTTTTCGAATAGTGCCATGGGATCTTTAAATTCAGACAATATCGATTAACGGTACCTCCAGCAATGCAGCACACCCCCAGTTTAGACTATATAACTTGCAAGTCCTGACATAGGACTTGAACCCGCAACCTTCCTAATTTAAAGTGTAGCACTACCAACTGAACCAGCCCTATAGTGGAAATGAGTATTTGCTTTGCTTTCCACCTTATAGGTATGTACGCTATCCTTTAAATATTTTTAATCAGTTTCCTTTCTTCACATTCTGCGTGAAAGCAGTTTAACTTCACACTCATTCCTTGCAGTTCTTTTAGTCTCTCAATGGCAAATCTCCAAACTATCCACATTGTGAAATGTCGCCAAGTGACTAACGATATGAAAATAGCGCTACCCACATTGAGCAATAGCCACACGTTAAAGAGGAAATGGCATATTTATATGAGAAGTGTCAACTTATAACCATGGCTCATTCTTATCAATAATATTTCTCTTTACTAAAAATCATAAAGCATTTTGTTGGCCAGTACAGAGGTAACTTCTTTTCTTTCTGACCCAATGCCCTGAGACATCTTTCCGATGTGAAGCGTAATTTGTTGTTGTTGTTGTAGTAAACTTATTCTGTGTATATTGGTGTATATTTTATTGCTAGACTAAACACCACAAAATCTCATTAGTGACCCAGATTGACTGGTAAACCATCAGCAATGTTCTTTGATTACTAGAGACTTGTCGTTTTTCCAGGTACATCTCCGTAGTGCAAGCTTAACATCAGAGAGGCGAAGTCTGGACGGATGCTCCAGTGCAGTGTTGGATGAGTGCTGCATCATCAGAGATGCCATCTTTCAGGTTAGATATTAAACTGAAATCACATCTGCCTATTCAAGTGGTCATTAAAGATCCCAAAGTACTATACAAAACAGTAGTGGGTAGGCAGTGTCACAGCTGAGCCTGATCCTACCCTCAATTAATACTAATAATAATCCTTACATTTGGTATAGCACCTTTCATATCAGCAGGATTTCCTGAGAAGTGGAGGGATTGTGCATTTGTAGGTGAACCCCAATTCCCAATTGTAGGTGATAACCCAAATCCACACAGCAATGTCCCACAAAAAGCTATGAAACAAATGATCAATTTTATTTGGGGGACTGTTAGCCAGAAACTTTCTTCTCTTTTGAGTTGCACCATGGGATTTTTAACGTCCACTGAAGATTATACTGGACTTTGTTAAAATATCTCATCTGAAGATTGGCATCTCCAACAAGGCAGCACAGTGTATTGGAATGTAAACTTAGACTTTGCAAGTTCAAGTCCTGATATGGAGCTTCTAATTCAAGGACGAGAGTGCTACTAATTGAGCCAGGCTGATACACACTGAGCTACCAACTGAGCCAGGACATCAGGAGACACTTCTTTCTCATTTTGAGTGGACTCATGTGATCTTTTAACGTTCACCTGAGAACAGGCAGACAGGACCTTGGTTTAACATCTCACCAGAAGCACAACCCAGGTACTCACTGAAAAGATGCTATCAGCCACAGGGGAGCTGAAAATCAATTGCTTTACACTAGCATGATCATAGGCGTTTCTAATGAAAGATATCAGAGGTTACTGGGTTGACGTTGAGTGTCTCTCACGTTTTGAAATGTTATAACATTCCTTTTTCAGTCAGCGACTGACAAGAATCTAGTCCTCGTACCTTCCCCTGGGACACTAGTTTACAATTGACTGCATTTGGGATAGTGGGGGCTGAGTGGGAGAAATGTTTTGCTTGCTGTGTAAAGACTCCAGACAGTCTACACCTAAGTGAAAGTTGCACTCATTCATAACTGGAGAGTTAATCTCAAATCATTCCCGCTCCAGTTGCTGGGGTTTGGAAGGAAGCCAGATGATACATTTACTGCAGCTGAGCAGACTGAGCTCCAACTGTAGTAAGTGAAAAGACCACAGTGTAAGTGTGCAGTAATAATAAATGAAATAAAACATACAACTAAAATTTAAAAGGAGCACTGGAGCATAGAGAGTGCTGCCTGAGCGACGTGTTGAAGAGCCACTGTTGTTTGCTACAATATGGAGGAGTTATGACCAGTTCTGCACACACAGGACGTGTGTGCAAATGATGTCATTGCAATTGCATTGTCAGTGGCACCAATTCAGTCTGCCCACTGTCACTTTATAACCTTGAAGATTTATGTGAAAATAGCCCATTGTAAAAGAAGCTCACTTTGTAAGGGGGTCTGATTTCTGATATTCTTTAATATGATTTTTTAATCAAGAAATTAATTAAGAAATCCAATTGAATGTATGTACATCATTCACATCACCCCAACCTACAGAGACCCCACACATCACACAAACATGAGGAGCCCCCACACATCACCCCAACCTGAGAAGACAAACAACAACTTGCACTTATATAGTGCCCTTCAATCGGGGCAGTGTCTCGGAGCGCTTAACAGTGGCGTAGCCCGTCGGAGACCCCACACATCAAAATAACCTGAAAATAGATCCAATTGGAGTGATATTCCCGTTTGATACCATTGACAATTCACTGCCAGATTCCTTAACTAGGAAATCCTGAAAATGACATCCCGAAGTAGTCTGTAAAGGATGCAGCATGAATTCACCTCAATACTGCTCATAGTGGATTGAAACAGTTCACAAACGTTTTAGGATCCAGACATGTTCAGAAACTCCCCAGTGCAGCAGCAAATCCCCTGGGGAGGGAGCTGGAGATTTTAACACTCTCACTCCCGCCCCCCCCACACACACACTCAAGGACCAAGAATAATATTTAGGCCTGAATTGAACATCTCCTCTCCCATCAATCACTATTTGAAGTAGATAAATGTTCAATGATCATTATGATTGGGACTTTCACACATATGATCAGATTTGTATTGGAATTTTCCATCAGGCATTTTTTTTAGCTGCATGGCAATCCCTGGTGCATAATATGAGACGATTGACTTCAATATGAAAGAGCCAACAGCTGTATCTTGGTGACCCTTTTATCTGGCATTTGTTAATGCTGAAACATTCACAATCCCACACAATGTTATCAGTGAAGGCTGCAGGTGCCTCCAAGATCCTTGTCATTCCGGCTAAATGCGTAATCAGCAAGTTTTGCAATTGACACCCTTCATTGCTATTAGATTTTCCTTTTCGGAAATCGTTTACAGACCCACATTTTTTTCCGCCAGCTCTCTCTTCACGACTGTGACCTCGTAGATCCTGTCATGGTCACCTCTGTGCACACTGACACTGGTAGATTAATCTATCAAATTCCTGAAATGGGTGCAGAAGCTGTCACAGAACCTGTCTGGTTCCTCAAGGAATACAGTGCAGTTCATCCAGTGGGTGGTAAAGCAAGAGCAGAGTTTAGACTGGGTAGCACATGATTGTAATTTGCTTTTCAATTAACGTTTCAACAAACAGATCATTTATCAAACGCTTATTGCATTTTTCGCCTTGAAAACAAGACTGACATCACTGTAGTTTAATTTGCCTTAATAGTTGTTCATTTAAGTACAAATTTGAATAACATTGAATTTTTTTTGTCTGCAACTAAGGCGTTCTGTAACGTACATTAACACTTTTTTTTCTTCACCTTTTTGGCTAAATGATCTGACATCTGCTGTTTGACAAAAGTACCAGTGTCGCAAAGGAACCTGCACAATCTGTGCACAGAATTAAAATATCCAGCGCAGCATTCACTGAAGGCAATTTAAACAATGGGGGGATATCCCCAACAAAGTGGGGACCAAAATCGACATCCTTTAGATAAAGAAACTAATGAAAATTAAGAGTACTTACTCCATTTGTGAGGATTTGCTCCTCAGATGCGTGTTCATTATGGTGGCTGCCAGAGCTAATTTGCTGTTGCCTTGACAAAGCCTTTTCAAATCGCAGCTTTGCTTTTCTCTTCCTCTACACTGTCGGCTCTGGATTTGCACCCAGCATCACTCAGCAAAGCTCGGGAGAAGAAGCAACTGAATAATGTGTTTTTACTGCCACAGATGACAACATGATGGACAAGCGTGTATATATATATATACATACACAAATCTATATATATGTATCAATGCACCTAAATAAAATGTTACTGCCAGCAGCCAAGGGCATAGAGCGACATCACCGAGAGTCCAATTGTCACAGCTTTCTCCCCTGTGCTGTGTCACACTCCCTCCCTTCCTTCCTCTGATAGCAAATTCTCTCCCTGACTCAAAGATTCACTCCCTCCCTCTCTGTGAGCAACACATCTATTCCACCACCTCACCCTGCTAGGTGCTGCATTTGTGAAATTCATGCAATTGCTGATTTGTTCCCTTGAAAGGATGCAAAGCCCACTCCTCTCCTCGATCAATAGGTGTGAATACATTAAAATGTGCTCAGTGTGTAACTCACTTAAATAGAAAGTACATTGATAGGATTCTTAATGCTTGCACAATTATTGGCTTGTTTACAATGAATAGCAATTCATTTACTTCATGAACTATGCCTGTCTGGTACAGACGACCAAAATCACTGCTTAATATCAAAGAAATGAACAGAAAGTTTTGGCAAAGAGGGAGGGAAAGAGAGGGAGTGAACAAGAGAAGGAAGAGATTTGATGGAGAATGGGCAAGAGGAAAGGAGAGCATTGGAGAGGGAGGGAGGGCATTGGAGAGAGAGTAGGAGAGATGGAAATGGAACAGGCGGAGAGAAAGGGAAGGGAGAGAAGTAAGAGTAGAAGGCAGTGAATGGAGGAAAGTGGGGAGGGTATGGAGGTAAAGGTTTGGTTTGAGAATAGATTATGGCTTCAGTGCTACTAGTGTTTCAAAATTACAATCCAGGACTTGAAGGGGTTCCACAAAGCAAGGACCCCAAGAAAAGATTTATTTGTGTCTCCTGTCAACAAATTGTGCTTCCTGTTAAAAAAAACTCATCTGGTTGCTTGAATGTCTCAATTTGTATACATATATGAAGATCAGAATGTTTTCACTCAAGGTTTCATCCTTCTATCATTGTGTCTATTTTATCCTCTTCTCTTTGTCCACATAGTCTGATGCTCAGAAGAACAGTACATGGCTGGCCCACAAGTGCAGTCAATGTCCATTCAGTCAGCTGCCAGGAAACGGAAGGGACCACCGAGGAATTTTCCATCTTGCCCATTCCTTCCCCACCCCTCAAACACATTGTCCACTCAGCGCTTTCCTACTTAATTCAAGAAATAAGAGAGCAGGTTGATTAGTCTCCTCTCCATACTACTGAGCTTTAATACCCTAAGGATCAAGGGGTGAAATTCCACCTGGGTCCAGACATGTTCTATTTATTTAGTATTTCAGACCTTCTGGAATTTGGCAAATTGTCAGTTCTCTGAAATGCTACATAAATAGAGAAAACCGAGGCCCAGTTGGAATTTATACCATCTAAGAGATGAAGAAGACTTTTCAGCCTATTTGATCTCATCCTTCCGGTCAACCCACCCTTTACTCCGTCCTGTCCTCCGCTCCCTCTCTGGTATCATGTTCCAGCCATTCTTCACCCTCAGGCTAAAGAACTACATTGTGCTGTCTGTGCTTCTGGGTAAATAGAGGGGAGATCTCTGCCAAGAGAGGGAGGTTTATCTGATAGGAGAGGAGTGTCTCTCATGGTGGGAGAGGAGCTTTTCTGATGGGGATCAGAGTGTCTCTGATGGGAGGAGCTGTACTTAAGGGAAAAAGCATCCCTGGGGGCAGGAAAGGGTCTCTTTGGGGGGCGGAGAGTATTTGGAATGGTGGTGGAGTGGGGTGGGGGGGTGGAGAAATGAAAATGAATGGTTTCTGAGCAACAGCAGCCTGACATTTCTATTACCCACACCAGTGAGTCTCTGAGTCAGCCTGTCAATTAATACTCATTACAGACAGTTTTGTGCTATGCACATCTCAACCAGAGACCAAAGCTTCCAGTAACCAAAACTGACAGTAATAGCAAAGTATCTGGCAGAGAAGATCCACAAAAAATTTGGCATTTAATCAATATTTTATATTGCCTTGCAATACCTGCGGCACATTTCTGATGAAGAATACAGAATAAAATGCAAAGCCGAAATCACATGTCCTCATAGATTTAAATGGCAGTATTTCTATGTTTGATTTTTTTCTATCATTCCCCGTGTTTCTTCCCTAGTGTTTTGCTCTCAAGCAAGACTGCTGATTGTGGAAGTAAAAGGTACTGCGGGAGGATGTGATATGAAAACCAAGTGTTAGAGGGTTAATCAGCTCAGATCTCTCCTCTATTACAGCCAAGGACATCAGTCCACTCAGGACATTAAAAGGCAGTAGGTGGTGGAAGGCCTTCAAAAAAGACAAAACTGACAATTTTAAGGCCAGTTAGTCATTAAGCCTGGGGGAGTTGGTAACACTTTCACCTCTGAGTCAGAAGATTGTGGGCTTAAGCCCGACATCAGGATTTTAAACACACAGCCTGCATTAACATTCCAAAGCAGTGCTGGGTGTGCTGTATTTTGGAGATGTCTTTCAGATGAGATTTTGAACCAAGGCTCCATCTGCCTATTTAGATGGGTGCTAAACAACAAAAGCAACCAAAATATCCAATAACACAATCCACATAGGAACCCCGTTGTCAATCGATTGGTTGATTGCTTTTCTGGGCATAATAATCCCTTTAAAAAAATATTTTTGTATTAATTATATTAATTTGGTCATTCAATCCACGACTGTGTGGGAAACTGCTGTGTGCAACTAGCTGCTGCATTTCTCCAACAAAATATATAGTCAATTCACTTTACAGTATATTCTGTGAAGTACTTTGAGACGTCTCGAAGGCATGATAAGGTGCTATATCAAATGCAAGGATTATTATTATATCAAATATAACGATGATGATTAATATTACAAAGCTAAAATTCACTTGATGTTGATATTGCAAATACTTGTAAGCAGCTAGAGTTTGTGAATCAGTTTGACTCGAGTATAAAAGTAGGAAGGGAATGTTAAGTCTTCCTAAAACCTTGGATAGACGAAATCGGAGTACTGTGTGCAGTTCTGGTTGTCATATTACAGGAAAGATATAGTAGTTTTGGAGAGGATACAGCATTGATTTACAAGA
This sequence comes from Callorhinchus milii, assembly GCF_018977255.1. NCBI lineage: Eukaryota > Metazoa > Chordata > Chondrichthyes > Chimaeriformes > Callorhinchidae > Callorhinchus > Callorhinchus milii. The sequence continues at coordinate 81,057,347 of NW_024704742.1, read as the reverse complement.
ATGTTACCTGAGATGGGTGGATATAATGAGCAAAAAAGATTGGACAGGTTGGAGTTTTTTTCTCTAGATTTGAGAAAGGACCTGAATAGAGATGTTTGCAATTAAAAAAACAACAAGATTCCATTAACATTAACTATTATGAAAGCATTTGAAAAGGTGGACATTAATTAGACTGTTTCTACTTCTTAACAAGTCCGAAAGGAGGGGCCAATAATACAAGCTAGCTAGTGGAAAAGAATAAGTATTGGAGAAACCTCTTCACATAGAGGATGGTGAGAATGCAGATCTCACTGTCAGATACTGGTTGAAACAAAAAGCATCAAGAGGAAACTTAATGCACATATGAGAAAGACATATGTGCATTAAGTTTGAGACAGGCCTTGAAAGAGGCAAGTGAGGAGGTGAGGTGAAGGGAATGTGGGATGGAGCTGAATGGGTTGGTGCTGAAAGGTTAAAAGCCAGCCGCCAATGTTGGGGCGTGCTGGGCGGGGGACATTGAGTAGGCTGGAACCCACTGAGCAGAGGGAGCAGACAGATCTATATGGAGTTTGCAGATCACAGGGTAGGAAGGAGCAAGGCCATGGAGGGCTTTGAAGGCAAGGACGAGGAAGTTAAACTTTATCTTCTAAAAGATGGAGAGCCAATGGAGCCGTGCGAGAGTTGGGGTGATGGGGTTACAGAGCTTGGTACTGGAGAGGAGACGAGCTGCAGAGTTCTGGACGATCTGAAGCTTGTGGAGAGAAGAATTGGGGAGTTTGTCAAGCAGGGAGTTTGCAGGTTGAACCTAGGATGTGACAAATGCATTAATGAGGGTCTCGGCAGCCTGGGGGGAGAGGCAATAGGGGAGACGGGCAATATTGCAGAAGTGTGGGACGGCAGAACAGGTCCTGATATGGATGGGGTGATAGGGTCACTGCAGTTTTTATCTATAATATGAACTATCACACGGGGTATTATGTGATTAATATAGAATTCCAGAATGTCCAGAATTTGGCAATTTTTAAAATTTAGCTTTAACTTTGAAGTCCGTTTCCTGAAATTCAAATAAATTTACTGAAACCGCCTTCAAAATTAAAGACTGTACTTAATAATATGTGAAATTCTGGATGCACCTGTATTTCACAGATGAAATCTGTATTCAGATATCATATGGTTGAAACTCTTATCTGACTTTGCTCAGTGGTGAGATCCAGATTCCCACCCAGTGTTATGGAACAATTCTTAAATTCAGATCTAAAGTGAAAGCCAGGTTTTCTGGCAGTCATTAAAAATGAACTGGCTTTCAAATTCAGACTGAATTTTTAAATTTCACACAGTTCTGCACCACCTTAGATGTTAAGTCAAAAGACAAAAAGTTAAGACAAAATGAACTTACGGGAGTAATTTGAGGCTGAGGAATTTTGGTTTAAGCCTTCCTTGCTCCTCTGTTGCCTCATAGAATTTAATGTTTGGAGTTCAGCTGCTCAGTTCCTCCGCTCAGACAGTCTTGACACCTGCTGGACCTATGGTATTCTTGTAGAGCCAAATACCGTACACTGGCTGGGAAGTGATGGCAGCAGATGAGAGGAGCCCGTCTGCAATCCAGCCTTGAATAGTTTGATGAGTTGCAGCTGTCACGTGGTACAGCAGCTGTCAGAATCAAACAGTCCCTTCCCGGCAGACCAGGCTAGTTCCTTCTTTAGTTTTCCCAAGACTGACCCAGCCCAGACATTTCTACTGCCTTCAAGGCCCTCTATATCAGTCTCCAACCGGTCGATAGCCATTAGGTGGCTATCTAGTGCATAGAATCATAGAATATTACAGCACAGAAGGAGGCCATTTGGTCCATCGTGCCTATGCCGGCTTTTTGGAAGAGCTACCCAAAGAGTCCCACTCCCTCACTCTTTCCCCATATCCCTGCAAATGTTTGATTTTCAAGTGCCTATCCAATTCCCCTTTTGAAAGTTGTTATTGAATCTGTTTCCACCACCTCTTCAGGCAGTACATTCCAGACCATAACAGCGATCTGTGTAAAATAATCTCTCCTTTGGTTCTTTTGCTAATTATCTTGAATCTATGTCCACTGGTTACCGACCTACCCTGTGCCAAAGTGACAAAGTGTGTGATATTCTAATACTCTAATGTAATGGAAACAGAGATTCTAGGAAGAAGTTGAGATCTATGAGAAGGACCAAGGCTCCAGGAGAAACAAATCAAATGTGTCCCCAGGCTTGGACTCAATGTAAATGGTGCTATAGTTTCAGCCAATACTGCAATACAGTTTATGCTTCATCTTCTTGATGTCTTACTTTGACAGGAACCAAGCAGGAATTCCCATTGGCAGCAATGGAATGTTCATTTTAAATTACCAAATGTCAAATGGTGGCTGACGTTATTGCATAACCTAAGCTAGTTTCCTTCCAGAAAAATACATCCCTGAGCAAATGTTACAGATTATCCTGTAAAGTGAATTGTTTGTGGAGTAAGGAAACTTGCCTAAGGTTTCACCCTGACTGAGAATCAAACCCAGGTCCTCTCACTTGTGAGGCGAGTGCTCTAAACAATATGCTACAGAACTCCACACACTCATCGATGCTGCACACATAGAATACAATTTTACATTTAAAAAGTACAATTCACATAGGGAGGATATTACAATAAATACTTACAAAACACCCTGTGCCCCTTTACCAATGTCCTTCTATACTTTCCTCACCAGTCCAAATTGATTGTTAATTGACTATCACTGTCCCTGAAAGAGATTTCTTCATATCTCTCCCTCTCCAAACACTTCAAGTTCTCAATCTTCCTCTGCTAGGTGGCTGCTTTTATACAGCACTTGAAACTCCCTGTTTTCAATTTTTCAACCCGATCTTTCACGATGGCATTTACACATACCCAGAACATACACAGTTCATTTTTGCCACACGGCTCTATGTAGAAAAGAATAGGCTTGTGCATGTGATTGTAGGTGATGGTGGTTAGAAGTAATGCTACCCCTCATTATTGTGTATGGCCCTCTGTATTTCAGTTTAGTGACACACCTGCAGCAAACTGTACTTTAGGATGGATGAAAAGAAGATTAAGAAGCCAAGAGGCTGATACCAAAAAAAATTCTCACACTGGTGTAAATCTGTGTTCTTCTCCCCAGTATAAATATTACAAATAGTATGTATTTAGCCCCTGCCGTAAATACAATTTGCATTATATAGCACCTTTCATTTTCCAAACTGCATTCACGGCATTGAATGGGCACCCACATTGGGGATGGGAACCGTGGTAGGTGGGGATGGAAAAGATGACTGAAAGCACTGTCAAAATGGTATGTTATGAGACAAGCCTTGAAAGAGGGGAGGAAGCAAGTTGGAAGGACTGAAGGATGGAGTTCCAGACAGCAGGAGCAGACGGGTTGAAAGTCTGCTCATCAACGATGGGGAGGAGAGGGCAGAGGAGAAGAGGCCGGCCAATGCTTGCTGAAATATTAGTTTCCGTAGTGCCCCCTAGTGTAAATATTACAAACAGTATGTACTTAATCCCTAGTGCAATTATTAAGAAGTCTGCACTTCCCTCTACTATTCAATGAAATTAAGATATCAACTTGCACATTTTTCAATGATGTGCTAAATAGTACACGAAAGATCAATTTTCACCCATTACTCTTGTTGTGCATCACTCAAGTGGTATTGGGGTAACTACAGAGTCTTGTGACAAAATTCCATCTTCTCTCCTGAGATGTATTTTATCTTAACTTACATTGATACTCCAATGCAGATTTCAGGGGTGGGGGAGGGGGCTGCATTGGCAGAGATTCCATTCTTTGATGAAATGTTTAAACCAAGGTCCCATCTGGCTGTTCGTCCCATCTGGTGGACATGGCACTACTCAAAGAGGAGGGAGATTTTCCCATAGTCCTGAGTAATAATGCTCCAAATAATTTTGGTCATTCACTTCATACCTGTTCGAAGGAGAGTATTGATGTGTGCAAATTGACCGCTGCATTTTACTACAAGGTACACAGTTGCTATACTTTACAGTGAACCTCTTTGAGATGTTTTGTTGACGAGATAAGCCTTTATGACAAGTGCAAGAATTATTACAAGCTAAGGTTCATTTTCTGAGATCTCTGTACCATCCAGATGCTCAGATGAAATCCCAAACAAGTGCAGATGGACAGTTTCATCTGTTTCAGAATCTCGGAGCGGCAACTTAATTCAACACGGTTTACAAACCATTGCTGACAGGAGCTCAATAAACCAAATGTTCACCTTGTTAAGGTGCTGTGAGCTGGAAAGTGTCCAGTGGTGTCTGACTGAGCAAGCTGTCTGGAGAAATCCATGTGTGCACAATAATAAGATGAACACAGTTTCACTCCATACATAGTAAATGTTGTTGTAGCTATTTTGCTTTATACCATATTGAGTGAGTGCATGCAGGTTTAAATGGGAATTTGTGGGTAAACAATAGCCATGGATTAAAGGTGTCTGCAAGTTTTCAGATGATTCACTGAAATCCCCCAGTGCAAAACAATCCAACATTAAGAAATACATTAAAAAGTCTGAATGACTCTGCTGGGAGCACTCTTGACACAGTCAGAAAGCTTGTGGGTTAAAGCCCTTGTTTGGACATTGAGCTCACACTCAAGGCTGAAGCTCTGGTGAAGCACTGGGAGAAGTGCTGTATTCAATAAAATGTGGTCCCATCTATATTTTCAGGTGAACGTTAAATTAAGCTGTAACGTTTTTTTTTAAGAAAGGAGGAACTGGTCAACAATCATCCAGATAAATTGGTCATTCCCATTATGGCTGTTTGTGGGACAATTCCCAGTAGTGACTTAAGGGAAAATATTGTAGCAAGTTCTGAACTGGAGCCATGGTATTTGATCATCTTGCTGAGTGGGACCGGTTGAGTTTCAGCTTGAGGCTGCACTGAAGCAGACTTTTGGCACTGATCTGCCGGCCGGGTAGGCCAGCAGGGAGCTCCATGACTGACAACAGGGCTGCAGTGAGACCTTGCCCCTATTTGTAGCTGCTCTGTCATGCCTGCCCTGCCAGGCTGGCTAACCCAGGCTCGCTAGAGAGGCACTGGAGCAGCTTACCCAAGACCAGTCATGTGACTGTGGCTGGTTTGGTCCAGCCATTGATTCCCGTAAACATTCACATGACCCGTGACAGTACAGTCCAATCCAAGCCAACCCCCCTAAAAATGGTCCCATTTCTACTCCCCACCCTCCACTACTCGACCTCTGTCCTTTTCACCCACTTTTCTCCTCACCTTCTTTCTCTCCTGGACTCTTCCACTGCCTCCTCTGCTCCAGCCTAGGCATCCTACGCCATGCTCATCATGGCACTCATCGATGTTTACCCAGAGTAGCCATCCCGACTGCCCCATCACCCACTCTCTCCGCAAGATCCTCCCACACCTCCAGGAGATAAACCCATCTTCCCTCATCCACATTTGACCCACCGCTGTCCTTCCTTCCCCACATTCCTCCACCTCTGCCACATTGCCCGCTTTTGACCGTACCTTACCCCAGATGCAGCCGAAGCACTCGTCCATGCATTCATCACTTCCCAACTGGACTTTTCAAATGCACTCTTTGCCAGTCTCCCCAGCTCCACTCTGCACAGGATCCAACTGAACCGAAGCTCCACTGCCATCATACTTACCTATATTAAACTCCATTACACCAGTCCTTGCCAGGCTTCATTGGCTCCCAATTATCGAATGGATCCATTTCAAGATCCTCTCACTCATTTTCAAATTCCTTCATGCCCTTGCACCTCCCTACCTATTGAACCAGCTTACCTCTAACTCCAACACCCACTCGACTGGCTCCAGTCTCCTGTTTGTCCCTTGTGTCCTCCGTTCCACCATCAGTGACCATGACTCAGCCACTATGCCCTGAAACTCTTTCCTTCGACAGCCAAAAGGTTGGACCACTCTAAACTATTAGTCCGTTTTGTGTGTGTATGATGACACCAGTCAGCATCTCAGTTTTGGAGCCTTGAGTAAGAGTTGGATGGTTGAAAGTTGACAGCAACTGGGTGAGGGATGAGGGCACTTGCTGTGCTGAACTTCCTTGCCCCAGAAACTGTTGTGTTTACTTAGAAAACAAAAACGTTGGAAGAGTTGGAAGAATTAATAATAATCCTTGCATTTGATATAGCGCTTTTCACGTCGGGAGGACGTCCCAAAGCGCTTCACAGAATATACTGTAAAGTGAATTAACTGTATATTTGTGGGCGAACGCGGCAGCCAATTGCGCACAGCAATGTCCCACAAACAGTCGTAGATTGAAAATGACCAATTTATTATTGTTTTTGGAGGGATTATTATTAGGCGTGTGGAGTAAGGAAACTTGCCCAAGGTTTCGCCCTCTGCCTGGAATTGAACTCAGGTCTCTCACTTGCAAAGCGAGTGCTCTAACCACTGAGCTACAGGACTTGAATTAAATGCGAACGAAGGCTGAGAAGGTCAAAGGCCGGGTGAATTCAATCATCAGGTCAGCACCCACACGGACCTTCACCTAAGTTTCTCAGTACTGTAGAAGATGGATGAGAAATTGCCTGTATTTTGAATGGTTGTGGGAATGAATCAATGACTGGACCAAACCTCCTGCAGTCACATGATCCTGTGACATGACAGGTACTGTAGCTGCAGGTCAGCCTTCACCATCCCCAGATTCACAGGGAGTTGCAGGACTTGGCTTTGGCCCAGGAGCTTGTCATCGAGTGTTGCTGACCTCGTTCCATTAGCTGTGAGTTCCTGACCGACCACAGGAGAACCATTCAAAGGCAACAGGTCACCCCGGTCCTTGGAGGATGGCGAGGACGAAGTCCATAAGCCCAGGCAAGAGAGAAACCACCGAGACAGAGCGCTGGGCATCTGTATTTGCTGAAAAATAATTGGCCACAGAACATTTGAGAAAAACTCTGAAAAATGCTATAACATAAAAGGCACAGTTTAAGACATTGGGTTAAAAAAATACTGTGTTTACAAAATAGAAGCTGTGCCATTCAGTAGGGAAGCGATTAAAATTGTTAGAATGAAGGGTACAGTAATACAAAATAAATAATAATCTTGCACTTGATACAGAGTTTTATCACGTCATCTAGAATTCTCAATGCGCTTCACAGAATATACTGTGAGGAAGGGAGTGGGGCAGAGAGAGAGAGAGAATAGAAAGTGCAAGGCAACAACAGCAAGTGAGGTACAGTTCGTTATCGTGAAGGTTTGTGGGGGGGCTGGTGGGGGTGTGTAAAGATCTCTGAAAGTGATAGTGAGTGTGATGTGGCCTCATTATAGCATTAAATGTCCCTATTTCTTATACATCCTTCTGTTCCTTTTAGCTTCCTGCCCCCAACGCCCCCACCATCCCCCACTCTCCAGCACCCATAGATTTGTTTTTTTGAGCAGCCCTATCCGACTATCACATGTTAAAGGTTTCTCCTTTGAGCCGCTTTTTAGCCCAGTTCTGATCCATTGGCACCTAGAGTTGTGGAGATGAGGAAAGGGAGAGCAAAACATCCCAGAGTCTCATAGCATAGTGGTTAGCGCACTTGCCTCACAAGTGAGAGGACTGGTTGTTAGTTAATTGGAGGATCGCTCTTTCGGGGGTAATAATCCCTTCAAACAAAATAATATTAATTTGGCCATTCATTACCAAATTAATATTATTTTGTTGTGGGACACTGCTGTGTGCAATTGGCTACCACGTTTCACCCACGCAACACACAGTCACTACACTTTACAGTATATCCTGTGAAGCGCTTTGAGATGTCTCAATGATATGATAAGGAGCTATATCAAACACAAGGATTATTATTATATTATTACTGTAAAGTGAAGTGACTGTATATTGTGTGGGAGAAATGTGGCACAGCAATGTCCCACAACAGTGATGGATAAAATGACCAAATTTTTATTTTTTTTGAAGGGATTATTATTTTCTGAAAAAAATTATTATCCCAAGAAAAGCAATTCACCAATCGACTAACAACCAGGTTCCTACTTACAGTAATATTATGGCATAAAGTAGGACTGACTGGAAATAAGTGAAAGTTTTTTTTAAGGTGTCTGGGATAATCAGCTCAAGGTGTGTGTGTGTGTGAGGGAGAAACTAAGATGCTAATTCAGAAATATGATGGAACGATTCTTGTCCTATGAGTCATTGTGTTGAGTGAGATGAAGATGGGCAATTCAGGGTTTCTATGGCAATGTTTGTCTGCACATTATCAAACTGAATTTCCACAGCTCCTACGCCATGCAAGTATTATCTCCATCTCTCAACAGATTCTCACTTCGAAATGAAGTAATTTAGACAGTCTAAATGCAGACATTTAATTGATACATTTCACAGCCATTTGGTTAATGACTTGTTTTGCTGTCAGTGAATGAGGAATCCAATATAACTCTAATAAGACAAATGTCATATATGTTGATATGTGGATTATTTGCAATTATTACTGTCACGTATTAAACGGAAATCTAGAGGTTATTTTGTAAAATACTGAATGAGACTGTTTTGCCAAATTAAAGGTGCAACCCTTAAAATGCTGAAGCTGTTTTCTATGTAAAATGGGACCTGGCTAATCTTCAGGTTTTAAACTATTTATGGTTTATCCAGACAACACAGCCACTTTTCGGCCCTTGAAAAATTGTTTTAAAATTCGATACTCCGTTCCCAAATCCACAGCAGGAATTCAGAAGAAAAGGTAAATGATACATTTTATAGATAAACAAAGTTAGAGAAAAAATTATGATAATAATCTGTTTTTGTTATAGCACTAATAATGTCGAAACAGCTCAACACATTTTACAATAATTGCAGTTAAGTGTACAGACTGTATTTATATGTGAAAGCAGTAGCCAATTTGCATACAGAATGCCCCACAGACAGCCATGAAGTGACTGAACATTTCTTTTTAGGCTGGAGAGTTGTCACACAACTGGGAGAAACTCCATTCTCTTTCTGAACAGTGCCATGAGATCTTTAAATGTATTTATTTACCTAAAGGGTAATTAATTATTGGAAAAGGATGGATGAGACCAAGATGAGTGTTTAAGACCAAATCACTGGACTCATTTAAGAAACGTCTTGATGGGAGAATAGTCGGGTGAGGTATTCAGGAAGGATGACACCAGATGGTTGAATTGATTTCATCCAAACATTTCTTGTGATCTTGTGATGTTTATGTAAACAGCAGATGAGATATTGGTTTAATGATAACCAAGAAAAATGTAAACATTTGGAAAATAGAAAAGAAAATGGGATTTTCACACATGGATGAAAAGAGTTTATCTATAGCTCCATCATCCCTCTCAACCTACCATAGGCAACTCTATGTGAGGTGAGTATCGTAATAACTCATCTCAGAGAAGGGAGTTTCTCTTGATGTCCCTCCCACAATACCCCAAATACAATTGTTCATTCACTTTATTGCTGTTTGTGGGGTGTTGCTATGTACAACTTGGCTGTTAAATTTGCCTACAAATACACATTCACCACACTTCCAGGTAAAATCCTATAATAATAATAACGATTGCATTTGATATAGCGCCGAATCACCTCTTCGAGATGGTTCAAAACACTTCACAGAATATACTGTAAAGTGGATTGACTGCGTATTTTGAGGGCAAAACGTAGCACCCAATTGATCACAGCAGTGTCCCACAAACAGTCGTGGATTGATTGACCAAGTTAGGATGATTTTTAGTGAAGGGCTTCACAGAATATACTGTAAAGTGACTGTGTATTTTGTGGGTGAAACGCAGCAGCCAATTGCGTACAAAAAACTCTGAAGTATGCACATAACTCCAGCTGGCTTGCTTCAAAATGCCAGCTGGCTTTTCGCACACTAAAAATATCAACTGTGGAATTTGCCAGTATGAAACACCTAGTAAGTTCAATAGTACATGGCCAGAAGAAGGACCTCAGTGTTCACTATCTCCATTCACTTGCTGTAAAAAACAACCAATTGAGCGTCACAATTGCCTGAGGGACAGCAATAATCATGGGTGTTTTCAGCTGTCGAAGGGAGGATATAATAAAGAAAACAAAAAAGGAAAAACAAGCAAAAATGGACGATTTTTAAAAATGTTTGATTTCTTGAAACTTTTGAAGGTTTTGATCCCAATTACCACAGCACACCTGCAGATGGAGGCAAAGCACACAGTCAGAGATTGATTAAATTTCAAACCTGGTATTGCACAATCCAAAGCTGTTACTATTTGATCTTTTAGCATTGTCCCACCCCCATCTCCCCCCTCACCCAAACAAAAAAGAAAGGGGGCAAAAATGTGGCATTTGATATGTTGGGATTTTCATGCCAGGCAACCTCCCCACCCCCATCCGTCCTTCAAATGTCTTAAGCATCACAATAATGTAAAAACACTTGAGCCTGCATGAACCATGGTTGGAGTTGTTTGTCTGATCTGTGCTATATTAAATGCAAAGATTATTATTATTTCTACCAGTTCTTTGGTGCCCTCTTATGGGTAAAGCTAGAAATGCAAGTGCATTCTGATTCCTTCTGTGTATCCAGTTTTTCATTTTCTTGTTCATAGTTGAATGATAGCTAGGAATGGAACCCTTCTCTTTTTTGGCGCCCACAATCTGATTAATCTAACTGAGTTGTAGAATAAAGTAGATTTTCTAATCTCCCCACCACCCCAACTTCATGAGTGCGATATTTTCCATTCCTCTCACGAGACATCCCTTAGTAAGATAGACGATTCAGCACCAATTTGTACCAAATTCTAGGTAGTATTGTGCTTTCATCTTTCAGGAGCTAGGTTGTAAATGTCCAAGCTCATTTTGCGTAGGATACAGTGGAGAGAAAAAGTGGGTCCCAGGAGTTAATAGTGATAATCCTTGTGTTTGGTAGATAGGGATTTTTAATGTCCACCGCAACAGGCAGAGAGGACCTCAGTTTAACATCTCATGCGAAGGATGACACCTCTGACAAATCAACACACTGCACGCACCACATTGGAGTATCAGCTTGGATTACATGAGTTCAATTCCTGACAAAGGGATTGAATCTATCTCAGAGGAGAGAGTGCTAACATCTAAGCCAGGTTAACGCTCTAGTTGGAAAGAAAGGAGTCAAAATGTCTTCAGGAGATGGGGAATGGGAGCAAATTTGAAGTGGAAGATAAATGGAGGAGAGGAAGTAACTAATTTGCAACATTTGTATTTCATCACTCAAAAGAATCCAAATAAAATCAATATCAATTTCTTACTGTGGTAAAGATCTGATGGCAGTATTCAAAAAGAGAAAGGAATTTCACTTCATGGCTGTTTGTGAGCCATTGCTACAAATACACAGTCACTACACTTCACAGTAAATTCTCTGAAGCTCTTTGAGATATATCAATGACGTGATAAGGTGCTATTTCAAAAACAAGGATTATATCACTGCGTGCAAATTCACTACCCCATTTGTTTGCAAAATAAAGTAAAAGTTACTTTACAGTAACTGCTTTGAGATGTCCTCCTAAAGTGTAAGTTGCTATATCACTAAAAATGCCAAGGTTATTATTACTACTAGATTGGGTTTTACAGTGTGTTGCATCTCTGCAGGCATTTTCAGCACACTTCCACATACTTCTCACAGTAGAACTTCTGCCCTCTTTTTAATCCAACATTTTATATCCTCAGAGCACAGTGAATCAAGTGGAGGATACATGTGATATGTACAGTGTTACCATTCCAGATGATTAATGCCTTTGTGGAAATGACCCCATGCCAAACAAAGGAGCAGTGCTGCTGGATATGGTATCTCCTCCACAGTGTTGACTGGCCTATTGCATCCGTCTAAGGTAACATGCCTATGTCAAAGGTTAATATCTAAACATCCTCTCTTTCAGTGTTGTATGAGTAAGAGCAGTCTTACTTGCTGGTGAATGCATGGATCAGATTCAATTTGTAAATATACACTTTCCTGAACATATATGTTTGCCTGTTCTTCAGGTAGGTAATAATGATCCAACGCACTATTCAAAAATAAGGGAGTTCTGCATAACCATGTTTTTGAATACGCAAACAAAACTGAATGTTCAAATGGATCCCACCGACACTTGCAAATTCCAGTTTCTGAAATGGAATGCGCACTCTCTCCCTGGAAGGCTACATCCTGCTTATCTAATTCTGGAGATTATTAGATGTAGGTTGGCAAGAGTACGAAGTTGGAGTACACCTGGAGTTATTATTACTAGTTGTACCTTACAAAAGCACTTCTTCAAGGGGATCTAAAGAGCTGTGTGATTCAGAAGCACACCATGAAACATAAGAAAGAGGCTATGTATGTTTATAGAGATGAGGAGCCTATTCCTTTGTGTGTTGAGATCAGAACCGATTAACATTCACAGCACCATTCAATCAAATTGTGTCTTATTCCCTCTTATGATCGGCAATTTGTTTGTCGGGGGGTTTAGACAGAGTAATCTCTGGATCTCTGCAGGAACTTATTGTGCAAAAGAGTTAATATTTTGTCAAGAAGGAAACAAAGCTCTCACAAATACTGTAAAGCAGTGATGCCTTTTTAAACATAGGCACAATTTTTGGGGTTGAAACAGAGAAATAGAACCATGAAGGTATTCACTTCAAAGCACTTGTCTCTTAAAGTGGAAGAACAGCTGAAATGTTGGACCCCAGGGAAGAACTTCAAACATTTCTTTGTCGTGATGCATCGAATAGACTTTTGTAGTGTGGTGCAGTGCAACTGCATCTGAATTTTTTTTAACTAAGATTCAAGCTTTCTTCAGAGATTAAAAATATAACAAATACAGTCAAAAGCATCTTCACACAGTCAACACATATTCAAAGATGAAAGCAGGCTTGGATCAAATTGAACAGCATTTCAAGAGATGATAATAATAATTCTTGCATTTGATATAGTGCCTTATCATGTCATAAAAATGTTTTATGGCATGCCACAGAGGTTTCTGTGAAGTATAGTGACTGTATTTGTAGGCAGATGGGGCAGCTAGTTTGCACACAGCAATGTACCACAAACAGATATGATATGAATGAATTATTTGGGGGATTTTGGCCAGGGCACCAGGAAAATCTCCCTTCTCTTTTTGAATAGTGTCATGGGAACTTTAATATTTAACTGGACTGACAGACATTGAACCCTGGTTCAATGTCTCACTGGAGTGTTAGCCTGACTATGAAGTTCCAATTCCCAACTTGCCACATGAACCCTTCTGAGTTAGAGACAAGAGTGCTTTAAACTGAGCCAGGCTGACACCTACAGCGATCCCAAAATACATTTTTTAAGAAATTTGACTGAAAATGTCTCCCCACAATGTCACCCACTCACCTGCTGTTTATGCACATCTTAGTATTTAGTACTGCGTTGTATTGAATATATAATAATCATTGCATTTCATACAGTGCTTTATCACGTCTTCGAGACGTCTCAAAGTGCTTCACAGAATATACTGTAAAGTGAATTAACTGTATATTTTGTGGGTGAAACGCAGCAGCCAATTGCGCACAGCAGTATCCCACAAACAGTCATGGATTGAGTGACCAAATTATTATTATTTTTTGGAAGGAATTATTACCCCCAGGAAAGCGATCCACCAACTGACTAACAACCAGGTTCCTACTTACTGCTAGGTAAATAAAGGAGTTTGGAGTAAGGAAATTTGCCTAACGTTTCATCCTGGCTGGGACCGAACCCAGATCCCCTTGTTTGCGAGGAAAAAGCTATAACCACTAAGCTACAGGACTCCACCTGAAGTACTGTAGTGGTTATCATTTCCAAATCTTAACACGTGAAAGGGATGGGAAACAGAGCGAGATACGTGGAAAAACAAACCCTTATGAAAACAGAGTCATTAAGGACTGATCGCTTTAACTGTTCCGGAGTTCAGTCAAGTCAGTCAACTTCTGGATTGCAACAATGTGATTCAGTCTCCAATAATTTGGTTTGAAGATTTATGCTTGAGATAACATTTAAAATGTATTGTCAGGAGCAGGCGTTAATCCCAATGATTGATGCATTAATTAGCCTTTCTGGAACTAAAAGAGACACAATATACAAACTAGTCCACTAAATACCATAGAGAAGTGCTAAGTGTTGCAAATTAGTGTTTGACAAACTGACTACATGCCACTGCAATGCACCACATTTTCTTAAAGAGCTTTTTAAAAATGTAATGAAAATCAAGAACTGAGGGGATTCATTACCACTCAGACTCTTCGACTTAGACATACTTGCTGTTAATGAGATATTGCTCTAGGCTCTTATATAGAGCAATTATAAACACAGTCTTCTGTTCTTTGAAGCATCTTCTTAAATCCTTTGGTTGGGTGATAAATACTCTCAGACAGTTCTTTGGTTCTTGCCTTCAAGCTGTTTTCTTGGACTCCTTCCTGAACGTCATCTCCAAGCCTATTTATATTAGGAGCTCACAGTCTAAGATGAGACTACACGTCAATGGTAGGAGAGCACTGCATTGACAGAGGTGCTGTCCTTCAGATAATCCATTCAATTGAGGTTGAATAGATACCTTTATACCACTCGAAATGAGAAAGGAATTTCAAAACAGTGGTCATTCACTTGCTGGAGGTTTTGCGGGACCCTGCTAGTACAAATTGACTGCCGTGTTTACTTACAAACTCTGTACTTGACAGCAATTATCTCTGATGTTATCTGTGATGTGCGATGATGCTGTCAAATGTTTCAGTGTTCTACCTCAAATGCAATGATGGCATTGCTGAGCTTTAGCCAAGTGTCTTACCTGGAACATGCAGAGTCCACTATATTCCTCTGGATCTGTGAAGAAACAGATTATGTATTTTCAGTATCTCAGCACTATATACGTAATTTTTGCAAGCATAGCTGTGCAAGATTGTGATCACTAATACAGCCTTGCCATGCTCAATGATTTGCTTGTGGACCATAACTGCAAATGTCTTTCAGACAAGCTTAAGCATTCTGTAAATCATTAAGACGATGAATATAGGAACAAGATGTAATTTGTCTTGGCAGTGCTAATTCCTAAATGCATTACATTCATATACTTAACAGTTTTTATATTTATGATCTGCCTCCTCCAGAGGAATGAGTTTTTTAAGTGTGTGTGTGTGTGCGTGGAGGGGAGTGGGGGATGGCACCATCTTTCTGTCTCTGATCTCTTTTGTTATGTTATAGCCTTATAAAACGTCCTATAAAGCACTCCAAGATGTAATTGTGTGTGACCTTCCCTCTGCCCCATCCAATAAACAATGAAAGCAAACCTGCTGTGGTGAATTACTTACCTGGACATGTGTTAAAAACTTCTCCCAACAGTCCCACAGGAAGTAAGTTGTAGCTCAGGAGGAAAGCTGGGGAAACTGGAAATCAAATCAGAACAAATCACTCTAAAGGGCAGAGATTGTAAAGAATGTCTTTGTTGAGAAGGTTATTAGGGTATGGAATGGTCCCCTTTACAACAACAACAAGATTACATTTGTATAATGCCTTTCACATCGGGAAGACGTCCCAAGGCGCTGGACAGAGTACAGCATTTCAGACACTTACTTACTTCAATGTTTATCAACTAAATTTTAAAAATAGCCATCATCACCCCTATCATTACAAATGCCCTCCCTGGAACCGTCCCTGCTTTCAAATTACCGCTCCATCGCCAACCTCCCTTTCCAAGGTCCTTCATTCCTTCCTCCCCACCACTCCCTTCACAAACCCCTCCAATCGGGTTTCCGTGCTGCCCACAGCACAGAAACAGCTTTGGTCAAAGTGATGACATTTTGTCCATCTGTGACCAGGGCTCCCTCTGCCCCCTCATCCTCCTTGACCTCTCTGCTGCCTTCAATACTGTTGACCACTCTATCCTCCTTCACCGCCTCTTCTCTCACCTCAAGCTTCATGGTTCTGTCCTTGAATGGTTTCCGATCCTACCTCTCACACCATCTCCACTTCATCATCACAAATGGTTTCTCCTCTAGCCCCCACACCATCTTGAGCGGCGTTTCTCAGGGCTCTGTCCTTGGTCCCCTCCTTTTTAATATCCATATTCTCCGTTTTGGTGACATCATCCACAGACATGGGGTCAACTTCCACATGCATGTGGATGACTCCCAACTCGATCTCTCTGCCTCCACCCTCGACTCCAGGACCACCGCTGTCCTGACAGAATTTCTCGTCCCTCCTCTTTCATGTATGTATTAATGTATTAGATACTCACCTGACCAAAGAGAAATAGACACAAGATTGGTCAAGCTGAAGAAGGCCTTTTCTTAGGCCCATCTGATCTCATCCCTCCAGACCATACCACACTACCAACCCCAACAAGCTAATTTTTTATATGAATCCAATTTCCTGGCTGCAGCCATCTATCCTGGCAAACTGTTCCATGCATTAATTACCCTCTAAGCCAAGCATTAACAGAACATCACAGGTTAAAGTGTTGACTCCATAGTCCTATTTTTAACCACTTATCATGTTTGCTTCAATAAGGTTGCAAATGTAATTAGGCCTGAACTGTTAATTATTTTCCCTATTTAAGGACATGAAGCTGGGATCGATGGGAACAAGTGAACAAGGCAAAATCCTAAACGATTTAATGTCACTGGAAATTGTTGCCATGGTGACTGACAGCCAAAGGACTGAAAACATCAAGTTAAGATGAACTGAGGGAATAATTTACCTTCATGTCTATAAATGATGGTGATGTGTTACAAAAGAAGTGTACACTCAGTTCAGGCCTCCCATCTCCAATGTGATGGTAGAGGAGCCAGTAATTGTGCTTATACTTTGTGTGTTCCCACAAAAAAATAATGAGCACTTACAAATATCTTTTAATAAAAAATTGAAAGACATTTTCTGTAATATACTTCCTATTTTTATTGTGTAAAAAGCTGTGCTGTTTAATTTGCATATGGTCTATGACATTGTGCCACCATTTTCGAATGAAAGGGGTAAGTGTGCATTATTCTCCAGATTTTCTGATACATTATCATTTATTTTATTACCTTTCACTTCGGGAGGGTGTCTCAAAGAGCTTGATAATATAGTCTGGGCTACTGAGTTGAGGGGGGTCCGGAGTTAATTGAAATTGGTATCCTTGAACCGATAAGTTTTTGACTCAGGGAATTCTACCAATTGAGTCAGGCTAACACCGAGAGCCTGGTGAGAAAGAACCATCAATATAGTTCTGGATTGAAAGTGAAAGCACCGTCTTCTACTTTGGAGAATGCAATTGGGGTAGACATAATGTTAGCGGCAGCGTGTGTAACAGTTTGACGTAAATGCTTCTTTCTTTTGCATTAGGTTTAAGTACGTAGAAATTTTTAAGAAATTATGGAGGGTGGTGGTGGGAAACTGAGCTAACTCACACATTTAGAACTTTGTGACATTCAAATGAAAGATCCAATTTTGCATTTGCTAAAGAATAAGATTGTATTTCACTGCTTCTCAGTTTATAGATTTCTTTGACCAAACAAATGATTCTCAAACTCACACCCCACCATTAGTCAATCTACTTCAAAATTTTTACTGAGAAGCAGTAATACATTTTCAGAAGTCTATAATAATAATCCTTACATTTGATATAGCGCTTTTCACATCTTCTCAACGTCTTAAAGTGCTTCACAGAATAGACTGTAAAGTGAATTGACTGTATATTTGTAGACGAAATGTGGCAACCAATTGCGCACAGCAATGTCTCACAAACAGTCATGGATTGAAGTGACCAATTTATTATTGTTTTTTTTTAAGGGATTATTATCAGGCATGTAGAGTAAGAAAACTTGCCCAAGGTTTCACCCTGCCAGGAATCGAAACCAGGTCTTTCACTTGCAAATCGAGTGCTTTAACCACTAAGCTACAGGACTCCATGTCCTGGAGATTGCTCAGTGGGAAGGGATGCTGAGCTGTATGGCCACCAGGAATAATAATATTCCTTACATTTGAAATATCGCTTTTCACATCTACTAGACATCTCAAAGCACTTCACAGAATATACTGTAAAGTGAGTTGACTGTATATTTGTGGGCGAAGGGAGGAAGTTCCTGGTACCTGCTAGAAATTCCACTTGGGGTTATTAATGTAACATTCCAGATTGCACAGTTTGGTAAATTATTGAATTCAATTTCTAACTTTGTTCTCAAAAGGCACAGAAAAATAACTTCAAAATTAAAAACTTAATCTAGAATTTGACACATTCAATCAATATACCTACATATATTTTCCTAACTCCTCCCCTTTCCATTGTATCGCTATGATATTTTTCCCCTCCATTTTCAATCTTTCAATGTATCAGTAGGTTCCTCCTCCAGGATCCAACATGATTCTTTCCTGCCTTTTTGTTTCAGTAAATCACTCAGGTCACAGACTTCGTATCACCAAGGCTGCCCTAAATTATACAGCTCTAAATTATATTTCAGTCCCAAAACCATAAATGTGCTTAAAACGAAGGCGTTCCACTTTGCACAAAATCTCAACACGTACAGAATATTTACATTAATAACCCCAACAAAGAGATAGAGTGTTAATCGAAACAAGGTGACTGTGATGACAGGATGCAATTAGAAATTAATCATTCAATGCGCTGAAATTAAAAAAATTTAAATGACCTGATTATTTCCAGATTAAAGACTCCTACTGACATTTTGTTGCAAATTGGCTCCTCAATCATTAGTTGTTCATTTTGTATAGTTTCTTTAAAATGTAATGGGATTTTCATTTTGTAACCATTTATATTTATTTATCTATACTAATAAAGATGAAGTGTCTGCGTTTGTGTGTCTATGTGTCTGTGTTTCTACCAGTAACACAATCACCGATTGGCGTAGAGACATGATTTACACTCATTGGAAAGGTCTTGCAGTGGGAGTATCATGGGCATTTTTTTTGTTTGGGGATCTCCTATCGTTGATGAGCTATATTTTAAAAATGCTTTAATTAAGCCCCAAAATATGAGGTATGCATGATATTCTGTAATAAAGTAGAGACAGGTGAAAAGACACACCCTTCTAAAGAGATACATCTATACAAATATATTCTGCAACAAATATATGCCAGTTTTTTCGGGTTGTCATGGGAGCTATAGTCCCCCCAACAGAAGTCCTCCCAACCAGGAGTCCCTCCCACAGGAGTCCTGCCAACAAGAATCCTCCCAATGAGTCTTCCCACTCAGTCCTCCCACATGAGTCCTCACAATAGCAAATTTTCTTAGCGAAAATCAAGACTTTCAAGGCCAAATAAAATTGCCAGACAAAATAGAAAAGGACGTTTAAATGAAACTGAAGGACAAAGAACAGCCCGGCTTGGTTTCAATACTGAAAGGACAGCAAGAGCAAGGAAAAATGAATTGCTTGCTCAAAGAACAGCACTGCTGGACTTCAATGTAGAAAGGCATGCAAGAACATGGCAAAATGAATTGCCCGCTCAAACAACAGCACAACTGGACTTCGACACAGAAAGGCATGTAAGGTGTACATACAGTCTTTATGGCATAGTAAATGATTTGTGAATGGCATCACTGAAGTCTACATTCCATATTGCACCTTTTGGTTCCAAGTGTAGCTGCAATGGGTACAGCTAGTAACATATATTTATGTAGCTGCAGCAGTGAAGGCTTGCTTGCAATAAATTTCTGGCCAAAGGCAGTTAGCAGACTCAACCCAAGCGACAAAATGGATTTATACAAATTTACACAAAACAGGCTTTGACATTTCTAGCTTCCTATTTCCACAGTACTCTATTCCTTAATAAAGTCTAATGTTTTGTTTACCATTTGTTCAATTGTTACACAAATGCAAACAATAAAATGAATGTAGTGCTGAAATTATGCATGAACATACTTATTAGACAGCTGCACAAATACAAGCTAAATGGTATGAAACTCAAGGTTATAAGTGAAATGGGAGCTGACAGAAGTGAATTTATACAAATTTTCTATGAAGGCTGCAATTGGTAATATAATGTTCTTCATGTTTCAAGATCTAGGTCTACAACATTCCTGTGTTTACTATTTTTACACTAAATGTGTGTCAAGTGCACCCAAAATGTCATAAGATGAACTTTTTTGTTTGTTTAGCCATGTTCTTGCATGGCTTTCTTTTTTGACGCAAAATGTCATAAGATGAACTTTTTCGTGTGTTTAGCACTATATATATCCCTTAGAAAATGGACTTAAAATCTTTTGCATAGATTTCAGGGGCCAGTTTATCTTCTCATGAGCTTTTGCTTTGTCCTATGTAAGTGAAGTCTCCCCTACATGCCACTGGGTATGATCCAGTGCACTGAACCAATCCTCCATTCCATTAGTTATGTGCGAGATGGCACAGCATATATGAATATGAGACCATCTTTTGTATGGCAGTGATAAATTTATTTTTCTCCCCTTTTTAAACAAAATGTACCCATTTAACCTATTCAAAGTATCCTTAATGAGAGAAAGAATATTTGGAACCATGATCAAATTCACATTTATTTTGATAACCGATCTTTAAATCCAATTAATGGAGACTTTTTTTAAAGAAAACATTTTTTATTCTTAGCAAGCTTTGAGAGTTATTATGCAACATAAATGCCAGTCATATGTTAACATTCAATCAGATACACATTCAGTCACATTTTAGCAGATTAAATTATCCAAATGAATAAATTAAGTGATTGCAAATGAAGATAAAATGGGAGATTGTTACCTTACATATCAGCCTGGCACATTTGGTAGCACTCTCACTTCAGAGTCAGAAGGTTGTGGGTTCAAGCCCTCTGTCAGTTTTTTGAATGCACACAGTCAAAGATGACTCTCCAAAAATGTATTGTGGGTGTGTTGCATTGTTGGAGGTGTCACCCTTTGGATAGGATGTTAAGATGAAGCTCCATCTGCCTGTTGAGGTAGACATTAAAGATCCCATGGCATTGTTTAAAAAGAAAAAGGAGTTTCTCCAGGTGTCCTGACCAACAACCCTCATATAAAACTAATCATTCTCTTCAAGGTTGTTTGGAGGCATTGTTGTGTGCAAATTGGCTGCTTCAGTCACCTACAAAAATAAACACACTACACTTTACAGTAAATAATCTGAAGCACTGTGACATGTTGCGAATGAAGCTATATCAAATACAAGGTTTATTATAATGATTCAATTAATCAATCAATCAAAATCATGGGTTTTTGAATTCTCAAGAAACAAAGATGGATTTACACTTACATTCTCCACATACATTGATTATCAGGAAGGATATTAAGGCACTGGAAAGGGTGCAGAGGAGATTCACAAGAATGATACCAGGAATGGGGAAGCTTAGCTATGAGGACAGGCTGGAAAAGTTAGGACTTTTCCCATTAGAGCAGAGAAGGTTACGCGGGAACCTGATAGAGGTCTTCAAGATCATGAAAGGTTTCGACAGGCTAGATAAGGAAAAGCTGTTTCCGCTGGTAGGTGTGTCTGTAACTCATGGTCACAGTCTCAAGATATCTACCAAAAGAAGCAGAGGGGAGGTTAGAAGAATTTTTTTTACTCAGCGAGTTGTTAGAATTTGTAATGATCTGCCTGAAAGGGCAGTGAAGTCCGATTCGATAACAGCTTTTAAGAGAGAACTGGATAGGTATCTGGAGAAGACAGGTTTGCAGGGTTATGGGGAGAAAGCTGGTGAGTGGGGTTAATAAAAGTCAGTTGCTCTGTCAAAGAGCCGGCACAGACTCGATGGGCCGAATGGCCTCCTTCTGTGCCGTAACATTCTATGATTCTATGATCATTTTATGCAGTGTGTCCTTGAGCAGCATCCAGAGATGATGGCTGCTGTGTTGATGAGCACTGAACACATACATGCAGCTTACTGTTAACCCACCCTCTTTCCCATCTACAAGATTGCCCTGTTCAATTTCATTTCCTTCTTGAAAGTGTTGGTAACATTGGTGAGTGACAATAGCTGCCAATGTTTTGCCAGTGTGCATGCCCTCCAGGCAGAGTACTGTTGTAGAGGCAATAACACCAGTTCACGGCAATAGTTTATCAATTGGGAGCACAATGCAATACAGGGTGAAAACATTTTAAATACCTCTTCAGATTTTCTCAATTTCTTCATTTCGAAATTGCAACTTCAAATTCTTATAATAAACAAATCCCCTCAGTCCAGTGTAAATTTAGATAAAAAATTATTTTCAAACCTGTTCAAGCAACCACCTCCTTTCAGAAACCACCACCTGTTAACAGCCACCCTGGAACAGCCTGGTTCACACACCAACAAACCCTTATTCAGAGGCCACTTTGTCCTAGTTTCCTGAATGGCTGTTGAAGACATGTTTGACTGTATAGGTAACAAATGTTATGATATTTACAGAGGGCCTGGTTTATGTTTGCAAATGCAAAAAGCAGGATTTATGGGTTACTGCCCAAACTCAGATTAACCACCACAACCTCTAAATAGCACCAGAGAGGCTGTTTTCGAAGCTTGAAAATGAGACCCACGAAGCTGGAATCCAAGATGGTGATATCCTGGAATTCTCAGTTGGGATTGTGTGCTACCATTATTCAGAAGCTGAGATTGGGCGTGGAATTTAAAAGCATATTTCAACAATGTCCTTACAAATGAACGGAAATATGTGTAGGAGCATTGGAATACTGCAATTTTATAATAATAATCCTTGCATTTGATATTGCGTGCTTTATTGTGCCATTGGGTTGTGATAAGTTGCAATATCACAGGATTTCACTGCAAAGTGTAGTGATTGTGTATTTGTGGGCAAACATAGCAGCCAATCTACACATAGCTGTGTCCCACAAACAGCAATGAATACTACCATGGGATCTTTAAAATCCACCTGAACAGGCAAACACAAACTTGGTTTATGTCTCATCCGGAGGAGAGCACCTACAACAATGGAAAATATAAATAGAAACCTAAATGGGGTAGAGGAGCAAAGGAATCTAAGGATACAAACACACAATTCACTAAAAGTAGAAATGCAGGCTAATAAGGCCATAGCAAAAGCAAACCAGGCATTGTGGTTTATTTCTAGAGGGAAGTTATGGTAAACTTCTATAGAGCCTCGGTTAGACCACACTTAGACTACTGTGTGCAGGTTTGGTCCCCACATTATAGAAAGGATAGAGAGGCACTGGAGAGGGTGCAAAGGAGATTCACAAGGATGATCCCAGAACTGAGAGGTTATACATATCAGGAAAGGCTGGACATGCTTGGACTCTTCTCTTGAAAAGAGGAGGGTAAGGGGTGACCTGATAGAGTGCTTTAAAATGATGAAAGGTTTTGATAGGATAGACATAGGGAAAATGTTTCCACTTGTGGGGGAGACCAAAACCAGGGCCATCAATATAAAATAGTCACAAATTGATCAAATAGGGAAGTTAGAAGAAATTTCTTCACACAGATAGTGGGAATGTGGAACATGCTACCACAAGGAGTTGTTGAGGCAAATAGCATAGATGTATTGAAGGGAAAGCTAGATAGGTACATGAGGGAGAAAGGAATAGAAGGTTATGCTTGAAGGCTTAGTGGAGGAAGGGTAAGAGAAGGCTTGTGTGGAGCCTAAACACCGACATAGACCAGTTGGGCGGAATGGCCTGTTTCTGTGCTGTATATTCTAATGTATTCTAATGTAATGTAGCATGCCTCAGCTCTGCATTGGAGTGTCAGCCTAAATGATATGAATTCAAATTCTCAATATGGGGTTTGAACCCACAACCTTCTGACACCTGGCTCAGTTGATTGCATAGTGAGAAGTTTGGGGAAATTATCAAGAGAAACCTTAACGCAAATCGTCATGATTATTCTGCTCTACAATCAAGAGCAGAAAAAACACCAATGTGCTGACTAGCATAGGATCTAAAAAGACAAGTTTAACTGTGCTTGCTGTCTTCAAAGACTACCTTATTCATTATGTTAAAATTTTGTAAATATTGTCTGACAGCAACTGGCTCAGATTTGGATGACCTTTTACAATCAATTACGTGAAATGTTCTGACAAAGGATGAGATCTGATGAAGGGCCATGGACCCAAAACATTGACTCACTTTCCTTTCTCCATAGATGCTGCCTGACCTGCTGAGTCTTCCCAGCGACTTCTGTTTTTGTTTTCACATTTCCAGCATCTGCAATATTTTGTATTTTATTAATTATTATTATTGATGCCTTGGATCGAATTTACTGAACGGGGCAAAAAATGCAAAAACTAACAGCTTCAATATGTTAAATGTTTGTCGTGTTCATCCCAGTGGTTCAGGAACCAGAGTAATTGTTTTGATATCTAGAGGTAGGAGAGACAGGTAAATAATTTCAATCTCAATCTGATTGCCAATGAGCACATGATAAATTCAACCTCAGAAATAATTGCGTTCAATTCTGCAAGCCTTTTTTTTAAAAGGGAATTGCTGAACAATGTTAATTAGCAAAATAAATGGGTTAAATAACACGGAAAGATCTGATAACTTAAGTGATGTCACCATTCCTCAATCCAGACTTACCTGTATTTAGCAACCTGATCCTATCCTCTCTTCCCACCTAACTCCTTCTCCTTATCAGCTGGCTGCTTGGTGGTGGAAAACAACACAGGAAAATAACTTTATATACTTTGTTTCCATGTGTGGGCCAAGAACATAGTTTTTAACTCTGTTTTTACTCAGGATTAGTTAACACAAGACATGGGTTAAGATGCACTGCTAATTTTGCTATTACAAGTACAGTTGAAACAAATGATTCTAACCTCATACAGATCACTGGTGAACATAGAGTTTTAGGCATTCTGTATTTAACAGGACAGTGTGGCATTCAAGACAAGTTTGAGAGGAGCATCAAGGATGATCCTGGGACTTAGATCTTCAAGTTATTAAGAGAGACATGCAGAGTTGAAGTTGACAATACAAATCAATACAAATAAAATGTAATAATAATATAAATGTAAGCAAACCTTTTCTCTATACCACTTAATATTGTAACCTTATCACTGAACAACTCACAGAACACATAGATAGCCATGGAGGGCTTGAAACACATAACACACAGCAAAATCACACATAGATCTCTAACTGGGACAGGCAAGTAGTATTTAGGCCCCTCAAGAATACAAGCAGAATATCCTGTCAGAACACAGGTACATTGGGTTACCCAGTTCTTACATTACTGTGATTTCTCTTTAATTCCTGGAATATGTTCTCTACAGCACAACATGTACTTGAGCCTCAGTTTCTATTTACTGTCACGGTGCATGTCTTGGGCTCAGACACTCTTGAATCAGGCAACCGGGTACTTGGAGTTGGGGCTTTTCAAGGCCTTGTGGAGGTATCACCCGAGGTTACTGTTTGCAACTTGGAGCAGACAAAAGAGAATAATGAATGGAAGAGAGCAGTTTATATATGGGCCAGGTCCCTACCCCTTTATCTGACCTGATTTCCCTCCTGAGGATCACAAGTCAGTAAAATACAGATCACTTCCAGGACTGTAGCTACCTTGAAGCTAAGGAAAACTCCTAACCCCATATCATGGGCAGCAAACAGGTAAGAGCACAATACCTTTACTTCCCAAGTATGTATATTTCCCTTTTAAGCCTCGCAATTGATTCTGCCTGTATAGTCTTGGCAGACAGTGCTTTCCACACTTTCACAAGCCTCTGTGTGATTTCAGTTCTTCTCGGTCCAGATCTGATTTCAAGATCACAACACGACCCCAAGTTTTGGATCCATTTCTTTTCAAATATTTATCTGATGCCTCCTACAAAAAGATCACCACAGTAACAACCTGAGCCAATATCATATTGCTATCCTCTTGCTGGATTTGACAAATAATTATAATCATAATACACCTTGCAATTAATCACGTCATTCAGACGTTTAAAAGCACTTCACAGAATATATTGTAAAGTGGACTGACTGTGTATTTTGTGGGTGAAATGCGGCAGCCAAACTGCACACAGCATTGTCGCACAAACAGTTGTGGATTGATGAATTATTATTTTTTTTAAGGGATTATTATTGCTGGTAAGCGATCCGTCAATCGACTAACAATCCGGGTTCCTACTTACTGCGAGGTAAACAGAAGCGTGTGGAGTAAGGAAACTTGCCCAACATTTTGCCTGACTGGGAAGCGAACCCGCTTTCTCTCCTTTGCAAGGTGAGCGCTTTAGCCACTAAACTACGGGACTCCAAATGATTCTGGCCTGGAAATAAAAGGTCTGAATTCCACTAGTAGGCAACCTGAACAGATAACTTCCTGTAGTTTTCAAATACTGCCAGCACTGCTGCAATTAATCGGACTAACCCACCCAATAAGAGCTTAATTGCTATATTTTCTGACAGGGTGATAAATCGGCGCCAATGGTTCCACCCTGCCAGAAACCCTCAGTCAGCACTATTTTTTGGCGAGTGCTCGTGAAGTGTGACAAAATTAGCCGATTTTCAAAGGAAGCAATGTTGTGCAGCAGCTCCACCTGCACCAGGGTCACAGTCAAACTACAGGCACTTGAATTGATTAGTGGTTTATTGCTGTCGGATCAGAAAATGAAGTGCTTCCCCACTAAGGGATAAATGTTAAAGAATCATAGAAATTTGCAGCACAGAAGGAGGCCAGATGTCCCATAAATTTTCAACCAACTCTAAGAATAAGTTGTTCATTCAATCCCTATGCCCTACCTTACCTCTTCCCCATACTCAGTGTAGCTCAGTGGTTAGAACACTCGCCTTGCAAGCAAGTCACCTGTGTTCAATTCCAGGCAGGGCGAAACCTTGGGCAAGTTTCCTTACTCCACACGTCTAATAATAATCCCTCCAAAAAACAAAACAATAATAAATTGGTCATTTTGAATCCACAACTGTTTGTGTTACACTGCTGTGCGCAACTGGCTGCCGCGTTTCGCCCACAAATATATGCAGTTAATTCACTTTACAGCATATTCTGTGAAGCCACATAAAAGGTTAATCCAAAAGATAAGGGCCCATGGAATTGGGGGGAGCATATTAACGTGGATTAGGGAATGGTTAATGGGTAGGAAACAAAGAGTAGGGATAAAGGGGTCCTTTTCAGATTGGCGGGATGTGACTAGTGGAGTGCCCCAAGGATCAGTCCTTGGGCCTCAGCTATTTACCATCTACATCAACGATCTAGATGACGACATCGAAGCTAATATATCTAAATTCGCGGATGACACTAAACTAGGAGGAAGTGCCAACACAGAGGACGACATTAAAAAAATGCAGCGAGACATAAATAGGTTAGGTGATTGGGCAGGTAGGTGGCAGATGAAGTATAATGTAGGGAAGTGCGAAGTCATCCACCCAGGTAGCAAATCAGTAGAGCGGGTTATTTTTTAGAAGGGGAGAGATTGGAATGTGTTAGCGTCCAGAGGGACTTGGATGTCCTTGTACACCAATCACAGAAGGTTAGTCTGTAGGTGCAGCAGCAATTAGGAAGGCGAACAGTATGTTAGCATTCATTATGAAAGGATTAGAGTATAAGAGTAGGGAAGTCTTGCTGCAACTGTATAGGGCCCTGGTGAGACCACACCTGGAATACTGTGTGCAGTTTTGGTCTCCTTATTTAAGGAAGGATGTACTTGCCTTGGAGGGGTGCAGCGTAGATTTACTAGGTTAGTGCCAGGGATGAAGGGGATGAGTTACGAGGATAGGCTGACCAATTTGGGCCTATATTCTCTAGAATATAGAAGAATTAGAGGGGATCTTATAGAAACCTATAAGATCATCAAAGGGCATGATAGAGTAGATAGTGGGAGATTGTTTCCCCTGGTTGGAGAAACTAAAACCAGGGGTCACAACCTTAAAATCAGAGGTCAGCCCTTTCGCATTGAGTTGAGAAAGAACTTCTTCGCTCAAAGGGTAGTGAATGTATGGAAGTCACTAACCCAAAGGGCTGTTGACGCTCAGTCCTTGAACATATTCAAGACTGAGATAGATAGATTTCTTATTGTAAAAGGGATTAAGGGATATGGGAATAAGGCAGAGTTAGGTTATTAGCTGGAGTTAGATTAGAAGATCAGCAATGATTGACTGGCGGGGCAGGCTCGAAGGGCTGAATGGCCTACTCCTGCTCCTACATGTTATGTTATATAATGTTATGTTATGTTAAGCTCTTTGAGATGGCTAGAAGACATGAAAAGCGCTATATCAAATGCAAGGATTATTATTATTATTATTACTCTTTCAATCCTCTATCCTTCATACCCCTGTCTCCTGTCCACTTGAATCACATAAAACTCAGTGGATTAGTGTTTGTGGCACAAACAAAATCCAGATTAACACAAATACTAATCCACCATTAGTCATGTAGAAATAATTTACGTTGCAGTCTTCATTTAATAATCAATTCTCGAGTGCCTTTTTCTTGTTCCTCAGTTATCAATAAAAGCCCTATTCTATACTTTGTGATCTATGACTGCTCATATCACATATTGGGTTTATAAGCACTTAGTTTACCAGTCTCATTTAAAAGTCAGACACGGTCTGGAGTCTGGAAATCAGACCTGATGTGAATAACAAGCAGGAAAATCTATAGCTCAGGAATGGTTTTGGTCTGAAATGAACATGTTCTAATTTGTTTTTTTCCCAAGCAATATAACATAGGATTTAAGAGAACTTTACGTTTCAGCTGGTTAGCCAACATCAGATCTGAAGGGAGTTTAGGAGGAATTTCTTTGTGTAAAGAGTTATGAAAACTGCTGAAAGCTGTGGTTGAAGGCAGAAAGTATCAAAGGATTTAAGAGGAAACAATGCGTACATGATTGGGAAGGGCATAGAGAGATAAAAGAGAGGTTAATAGGAAAGGTGGAGGCTTGTGTGAAGTATACACACTGGCACAATTTAGGTGGGCCGAATGGCCTCATTCTATGCTGTATCTTTCCAGTGTCACGTTTTTATTTTTAGTCTGTGTTTTTATTATTAGAATAATAATAAACCTTTATTCTTATACCTTTTGGTACCCAAGAGAATGCTCTCCTGGGGAGTGAGACTGATTGGTTTATAAAACCAAATCAAGACCTCTGCTGATGCTGTCAGCAGCCTGTAAACAGAACTGTCCTGGGAGACCCTCTATCAGGTTATTGTCAGAGATCTCACTCAAAGCACAAAAAAAACTTTGTCCTTTGAGTGAGATCTCTGACAATGTAAATGTTGATTTGATATCACATACATGCATGAATGGGTGGGGAGGAGGCTGTCGATTTGATATCATGAAATCTAATGCACTTTTTATCATTATTATTCATAATTATTTTATTCCTTCACATTTTGACCAAACGAACCTTTTGATAATTTCCTTTTTATCTTTTGAAAACTACATGCACAGTGGCTTCTTTTCTGTTGATTTTATAATGTTAATTGCACAAATAAAGACTTTAGCCTCTCCCCCACCACCATTTATGGATGCACGTGATCACATCTAATAGTGCTTGAATCACAAATTGCTGACTTCGCTGAAATGAGATTTGAACAGCTCTAAATGATGGATGCATGATTTATATAGTTTCTTATAAAAACAGCATTCTGTTCTAGATGTACTATGTTCCAGTAAATTTGATCTGTGGCAACGATGCAGAAGAATATTTTACCAAGAATTCCTGTTCAGTGTGTTAGTGAATTCCCCGAGAAGCGAATAAGCTTGCCTAGTAACTAGGTCAGTGAGCAGGAGTGAACTATGTCAGACTGCAAGGAACACTTTGCATATGACTCCAGATGCATGAAGCAAAATCCAATCCGCTGAGCAGTCACAGATAAATTGGCAATTTACATTACATTTCCCGCAACAGCTGCCATTGCAGCTGTTGGACCAGTAGCTTTGCCTTTGTTTTCAGACCTTATTTTATCATGCTGGGCTCTTACCATTAAAAGTAATCAGCAAAATATCCCTTAATAATTTAAGAATAATATATAATAAATAATCAATGCATTTGCTTTAGAGCCTTATCTCATTATTGAGATGTCTCAAAGCGCTTCATAGGATAAAGTGTACAGTTGATTAACTGTGTATTTTGTGGGTGTTCTAATATTAATTCACGGTTGAATTTTGTGCCCTGCTTAATACATTTAGTCAGGCATGGCCAGATGCTGAGAGAGGCCACTTTAACACTAGCACACTATAGCACAATTTTCTCCAGGGAGTGGGGGTAGGGACTGGTGGTCTTTCTGTGACAGATCAGAGGCATGTAACCTGGTATCTACATACTACCATTTTAATATTCTCTTTCAAAGAAAAAAAAGGTGCATGAGTGCTTTTCTTCTTCTATATTATGTGTCAGCCTGGCTCAGTGGGAGCACTCTTTCTTCTGAGTCAGAAGGTTTTGGGTTCAAACCCCACGTCGGGACTTGGAATCACGCAATCTAATCTGACACTCCATTGCAGTGCTGAAGGGGTGTGATTTTTAATGAGATGTTAAACCAAGGTCCAGTCTGCCTGTTCAGGTGAATGTTAAAAATCCCATGGCACTATTCGAAAAGAGAATGGGGTTTCTTCCGATGTCCTGCCTAATAACCCCCCAAATAAAATTGGTGACTCACTCCATGGCTGTTTGTGGGACACTGCTGTGTGCAGCTGGCTGCCACTTTCATCCACAAAATACAGTGAATCCACTTTACAATATATCCTGTAAATCGCTTTGAGATGTCTCAACGTTGTGATAAGGCACTATATCAAATGCAAGAATTATTTTTATTATAAATTTTAGTTGTTGACTCAGTGGAAGGAACAGATTTGATAGGCAAAGTCAAAGATCCATTTGCAGTATGTTTCTCAGCATTTACACTGTTGGGAAGAATAGGTGCCACATTTCATTACCCTCAGGACTTCTTCCTTTTTACCCTGGACCTAAAGGGAACACAAATGCTCACTCAGATCTAGATTGACAGCAATGATGTCCCTTTCTAGACCACCAATGGTATTGTTTCACAGATCACATAGATGTTACACGAGCGCGAGATCAGTTCTTTTCCTTTCTATTGTGGTGTCAGTTTCAAAGCTGAATGTTTTCCTTTTGAAGAGGCAAGTTATCCAGATTATGACATGCTTGGAAATTGAGACAAACTCACGTGTTTGGAAATAGACCTGAAATAACCAAGTTAAGATTACTTACTACTGAACAGTCTTTACAACAACAACAACTTGCATTTATATAGTGCCCCTCAAGCACAGTTGCCTCCCAGAGCCCCAAAGGTTAGCGTCACAGAGTCTTGAATATAATAGAAGCTTCTTTTTACGATTCATTTTAAAAGTGAAAAGTAAATGGGCAGAAATCACACAGAATGGAAATGTTTTGTGAAGGAATCTGCCTTAATCAGTAGCATTGACCTGCCTGGCGTTATACAATGTCACTGATCTCCCTGGTGTTATACAGTATCACTGACCTGCCTGGTGTTATACAGTGTCACTGACCTGCCTGGTGTTATACAGTATCACTGACCTGCCTGGTGTTATACAGTGTCACTGACCTGCCTGGTGTTATACAGTATCACTGACCTGCCTGGTGTTATACAGTGTCACTGACCTGCCTGGTGTTATACAGTATCACTGACCTGCCTGGTGTTATACAGTGTCACTGACCTGCCTGGTGTTATACAGTATCACTGACCTGCCTGGTGTTATACAGTGTCACTGACCTGCCTGGTGTTATACGGTATCACTGACCTGCCTGGTGTTATACAGTATCACTGACCTGCCTGGTGTTATACAGTGTCACTGACCTGCCTGGTGTTATACGGTATCATTGACCTGCCTGGTGTTATACAGTGTCACTGACCTGCCTGGTGTTATACAGTGTCACTGACCTGCCTGGTGTTATACGGTATCACTGACCTGCCTGGTGTTATACAGTGTCACTGACCTGCCTGGTGTTATACAGTGTCACTAACCTGCCTGGTGTTATACAGTGTCACTGACCTGCCTGGTGTTATACGGTATCACTGACCTGCCTGGTGTTATACAGTGTCACTAACCTGCCTGGTGTTATACGGTATCATTGACCTGCCTGGTGTTATACAGTGTCACTGACCTGTCTGGTGTTACATAGGTACAAGCACCAGTACCTGCCTGGTGTTGCACAGTAACTTTGCTGTTAAATAATAATCTCTCACAACTTCAACTTTGCCTCGACCATCAACTCCAGGACCACTGCTGTTCTGACAGAATGTCTGTCAGACATCAAGTCCTGGATGAGAGCTAACTTTCTTCAGTTGAACATCAACAAGACCGAGGCTCTCCTGATTGGCTCTCGTCAGCGCCTCCTCACCTCAGGCATTGACAACATCACCATCCATGGTTACACACTCCACCTCAGTGAGCCAGTCCACAAACTTGGCGTATTGTTTGACCTTCAACTGTCCTTTCTACCCCATATCTGTGCCATGACCCACTCTGCCTTCTTCCACTCCGCCACTGCCTCACCCCTCAGGCCGTTGAAACCCTCATTCACGTATTCATCACATCTAGGCTCGACTATGCCAAGTCCCTGCTTGTCGGCCTTCCCAACTCTTCCCTCCACAAGCTGCAGATCATCCAGAACTCTGCATCTCATGTTATCTCCTGCACCAAGCTCCTTGACTCCATCACCCCCACCCTCGCCTGCCTCTACTGGCTCCCCATCCCTTAGAGGACAGAGTTCAAAATCCTCGTCCTCATCTTCAAGGCCCTTACCAGCCTTTCCGATTCCTGCTCTGTGACCTGCTATCCCCATATCAACCTGCCCCACCCTCCACTCAGCAAGGCTCCGGTCTGCTGTACATCCCCCGCCTGGCCTGCCCCACCATCAGTGGTTGGGCCATCAGCCACTCTGCCCCCACCCTTCGGAACTCCATCCCACATTCTCTTCACCTCACTCCATCCCCTGCCTCCTTCAAGGCACATCACAAGATCCTCCTCTTCAACTGCTCCTTTGGCCAAGCTCCTACCTTCCCTGCCCTCCATCCTCTCTTATACCAACCTCCCCCACCAAACTTGGCCGTCCAGCACCTTGGGACGTCCTCCCAACATGAAAGGTGCTATACAAATATAATTTTGTATTGTATCCTATGATTCTCCACCCAGCAGCTTTGGAACTTATTTAAATTGACCCAACAAGACAAATTGTTACCAAATTTTAGGAAAGGGTCAAAATTTTCTTCTCCCTCCCAGACATGTTGGAGACAAAATATTTAGCACTTAAGCTACTCAGACAATTTATAAACTCTTGGATAACAGTGATAACAAGAAGATTTGTGTTTTTTATGATCTTCTGTAGTGTGAATAGATCTTCAGATGCAATTTCCTTCTCTTTTGCTACCTTTTGCTGTGTGATTTTTTTTGGAAGAAAAATATTAGGCAGTGCTGAGATTCAAATTCTCCAAATGACATGCTTGACATCCTACTGGCTGATTTTTCTTTGCTGTCTTCCTCCACACATGAATTCCCTGCGGCAACCATGCAGACATGCTCATGTAAAGTGGAACAGTAGCATGATTACCAACGGAATGCTCCTCGTGTGATATCAGGTGGTTATCAGCATATCAACAGCACATCTCAGTGTAAATATACAAACTATACAGTCAATTCACTTTGCAGTATATTTCTGTGAAGCTTTTTGAGATATCTCAAAGACGTGATAAGGCGCTATATCAAATACAAGGACTATTTTATTATTATTTATTACTAAATCCCAGCTCTGCCCCATGTGTTTGTATATCTGTGTGTATTCTGTGTGTTTGTGTGTGTGTTTAAAATCAAAGCTTGCCTTCGAAGGGATACTGTATTTAATTGTTCTTGGGCCTGACATTTCTCATGCTCCTAAACTAAAAACTGAACTCAGAGCACACATTGACTTTCATGCTCTATGAGAATTGTAAGCAGGCTTGAAACCATTCTCTTACATTTTGAGATTGTGTGAATGTGCAAAAAATTGGTTTAAATTCAGGCTAAATTTAGAAGTCAGTTTACTGCATTTTTTTTAATTTCAGTTCTGTAGACAGGCAGCTTACCAAATAAAACTGAATTTATGACTGTTTTCCAAAATTTCGTACATTACTAAATTTTAAGATAATGGTCTTAAGTATCCCATCCAACCTCGTGGGGCACCAGTTAATTCAGGCTATGATTTTAGGATACTTTTAATTGCTTCGGCATTTATATTGTCCAAGATTGTAATTTTAATGAGGCGAGACTGACTCAGTCTTGCTTCATTAAATCCAGAAATATGCACAAGTTTAGAGCAAAGAGAGATATACACACTCACATACATTTAGAGAGGCAGAGAGAAGCACACACTCAAACAAACATTAAAAACACAGAAGCATTCTCCATATTGTTTTAATATTTGCAATGGCGATCCCAATTAATGTGGATAGTGGGCTATCTGCTGTCGTATTGTGTTCAACGAATTGCATTGCTGCCTCATACTGACAATGTATTCAAGTGACCCCTACAGTTGTTATGAATGAGATGTATACTACAACTGTATAAGTTTTTTATTTACGAATGGCGACCGCGATGGCAATGATAATAATTAATAATAATCCCTGCACTTGATAATGGTGCCATTCATGTTTGGAGCGCATGTCATAGCACTTCACAGGGTATATTGTAAAGTAATTGGGTACTTCTTGGAAAACACAACAACCAGTTTGTGTACAGCAATATCCCTCAAACAGCGATGAAATGAATGATCAATTTTATCATCTAAGGCATTGTTGGCAAGGACACTGGGAGAAATCACCTTCTCGTTTCGAGCAGTGCTATGGGATTTTTAATGTCCATCTAAACAGACAGATAGGAACATGGTTTAATACCTTATCAGAAGGGCAGTATCTCAGACAATGATTCACTCAGGTGTTCCCCCAGCACTGTATTGCAGGGTTAACTTGGACCTTGGTGCCTGTTGCAATGGATGAAACAGAATATCGTACTGATGGACATGACGAGAAGGTAAAGAGTTGGGAAGGTATTACAATACAAAATTATATTAGTATGGTGTATTTTACGTCAGGAGGATATCCCAAGGTGCTGAACAGTCAGGGATTTGGAACCCAGCTGGGGGAAGGCACTGAGCTGACCAGTGGACGGGGGAGTGCGAGAGGGTGAGGGGAGAAGTCAATGGTCATGGAAGCATGTACTCCCTCCTCGCATCCATCAACAGAATCCACTGCCTGAATTGGCAGCAAAAGAATGGCAAGACAGGACCTAAAAGGTCAGATAAATAAATGAATAAATGCAATTGGAAGCTGAAAAAGAAAGCCGAGTTTCCCAGGAGTGTTTTTAACGTTATACATGATATTCATAGATCTTAATCTCTCTCTACAAAAAGTGACAAATAGTTTAATATTTTCCTCTCTCCATTTCTATAAAGATATTTTCTCTCCCTGCTCCCCCCTTATTCCCCTCTCCACCCCCAGGAGGCGCTTTGCAATGTACCATGAAGTTGTTGATCCCTTCCCTCTGAAATCATAGAACCATACAAACTTACAGGATTGAAAAAGACCATTTGGCCCATCATGTCTGTGCTGGCTCCAAGGGGAAATTCTTTCCGTCCCATTTACCTGCCCTTTCCCTGGACTCCTGTAGCTGATTCTTTTTAAGATATTTGTTTAGTTCCCTTTTGAATGCCAATATGGATTCTGTCTCAACTACTACTCCCGGCAGGTCATTCCATATGCTAACTATTTTATGCATAAAAATATTTCTCTGAACCGCCCGATTTTCTCATTTACTAACTATCTTCAATTGATGTCCTATAGTTACTATTTCACCGACCAGTCAGCAAAAATATTTTCTCCCCATAAACTTTATCAAAAATCCTTCAAATTTGAAAGACTTTTAAAGAACAATCAACATTTGATTATTGACAAAAGGCAAAATACTGTAGATGCTGGAAATCTGAAAGAAAAACTGAAGTCGCTGGGAGTACTCAGCAGGTCAGGCAGCATCTATGGAGAGAGGAAAGCGAGCTAACATTTCAGGCCAATGACCTTTCGTCAGAACCCCAGGGCTGGGTGACATACCCACCTTGAAAGATGGTCAGTGGAGGGTGGGAGAGATAGAATGGTGGAGTGTTGTTATCTACTTCTCACTTCTCAGAGACAAAGCAGGATTAAAGGCCATACACACTGTTTGACTGTGAGAGAAATCAACTGTGATATTCTTCTTGACTGTAGTAATGCAATATGAAAGATCTGACATTATGGCATGGCAGTTTTTCACTTCTCAGTTAATAAAAGAATAAATTCACAGTCAATGAGCTGCGCAAGAACCCTATTAGATCACATAAATAAAGTTATCTGACTCGTGCTATTAAATTATATCACGCTCTAAGCTTTGTCGCCATGAAAGCGTTAGTCACGGAGCGGTAAATCAATGGTTGCTCAGTCAGGTGCATTTACTACTGTCTCTGCTGTAAGAAACCATCCATGTCCTGTAGGTAACCACAGATATCCCAAAAGATGAGACTTTATCAGTACCTCTTCATTTGGTGAATTATAATCATAGTAAAGAATTCTTAACAAAAAGTGATCCAGATCATACAATTGAGCCTTGGTCACACGGCTACCACTGCGTATTTCAGCTGGACCCAAAAGATCCCATGGCACTATCCGAAAACCACTATCGGTGTCCTGTAGCTCAGTAGTTAGAGCACTCGCTTTGCAAGCGAGAGACCTGAGTTCAATTCCAGGCAGAGGGCGAAACCTTGGGCAAGTTTCCTTACTCCACGCAGAGCCTAATAATAATCCCTCCAAAACCAAAAACAATAATAAGTTGGTCATTTTCAATCTACGACTGTTTGTGGGACATTGCTATGCGCAATTGGCTGCCGCGTTCGCCCACAAATATACAGTCAATTCACATTACAGTATATTCTGTGAAGCGCTTTGGGACGTCCTCCCGACGTGAAAAGCGCTATATCAAATGCAAGGATTATTATTATTAAATCCAGTGGGAATTACGCCAGGGTCCTGGTCACTAATCCCCCAGATAAATCATTTAATCCTTTTGATGTTGTTTGTGCAAAATTGTGCAAATTTGTGTTTGCCTACAAAAACAGTCATTACACTTCACAGCATTGGCAGTACTGATAGTGCAGCCTCATTGTAATGTGGTTGTTCATAGATCAAATTGGGATCTAATATGTTTGCAGGATGGATCCCATTCACTGAGTAGTCAGAGAGTCAACCCATTCAGAGTTTTTGGAATAATGCCATCCACAAAATTTACTGCCGCGTTTTCCTGCAAAAGACGCAGCCACTACTTTACAGTGAATCCTGTGAAATGCTTTGAGACTTCATCTTGATGCAAAAGGTGCAATATCTAAATTAAGGTTCATTAATATCAGTAATATAATGGATGCCCCTAACATTTTCTGCTTGCTGCCCGTATCCACCTCTGCTACATTCAATATTTTCCAATGATCAAGCTACATCACAATATATTTCAGGCTGGTGGGCTTGACTGATGAGTAATTTACTGGTTCCCTAAACTGTGAAACAGGATCATGAAATTACAGCAGAAAGCAAAGCAGAGTAAATATTGCTAAATAAAAAAAATTCTCAACAGATTGAAGCAAAATAAAATTGTAATCCAAATTCTGAAGAGCAGTACATTCACTGCATTTGCCAATTGTGGTAACAATGTATTATTTGTGGGACATCGCTGTGCACAAATTAGCTGCCATATTCACCTAAAATACTGTCATTTCACTTAACAGAAAAACTCTGCAAAGCATGTTGAGATATTTCAATGTGATAAAGCCCTTTGTCAAAAGCACGTTATTTTTCCAATTACATTTTGGTAAACTAATGCTATCAACCAGATATTAATCATTAAAAATTCATTATAGCATATTATTTTATATAGAAAAATACATTAGAATGTAGGTATAATACAGTGTGTTAGAATATTTTCTATTAAATTGTGCTGAACTTTTTCCTGACACCCTGTTCAGTGCTTTGGGACATCCTCCCTACGTGATAGGCGCTCTCCAAATGTAATTTTGTTGCTGCTGTTGTTGTTGTAGCAATATAGTCCCATTGTTTCTTTTATTCCCATCAGGCTGACGAAAGTGAAAGAGACATCAATTTTATAACCAATATAATTATGCTAAAGTATTAAAATGATTTCAATGCCCTTTCCATCAAAGGCTGGATGTCTGGATGCAAGAGTGAAGCCTCTATAGTCGAATGGAATTATTTTAGTCCAACTGAGAGCAGTCCAGCAGAAATCAGCTGTTAGTCCATACAATATATGTTCAAGCTTTTCAATCACATTCTGCCATCAAATTAATTTTTCATCTCACGTACCTTAGGAATCCATTTCTTCTGGGGAAACCATTGGAAAGGAGGGGAAAGAAGTGACGTATGACAGGGTTGATCTTTCCAGCTGAAATGGAGAAGTCTCATAAGAACCATTTAGGTCACCAATAAGATGTAGAAAACTATATTTTGAATGAACTACTCACAGTCAGCATGACAAACCTCAATCTAAAATCAATTGAATCTATCAAAAACACCCAATCTTCTCAACAAAATATTATTTATGGGAGTTCTTCAAAATAACAATAGTTTGTATATGTTTCTTACTGGGGTTTTTAAACGCAGTTCATTTTAACTGAATTTCTTCTGAATCATCATTTCCAGTGAAGTTCAGGCTCAGTGGACTGGCAATACTATAGCTCAAACACTATTACATTGAAATAAGCCTAATAATCTTTATATTTGGTATACTGTATTTCATTTCAGGAAGATGTCTCAAAAAGTTTCACAATTAAGTGACTGTGTAATTTGTGGACAAATGTGGGGACAGATACAAAGTGCTTTATTAAATAAAATAATAAGAATATGAATCAATGCATTCAGAAATCAATGATATGGTTGCAAGTATATCAGGTATTGAAGTATTGTGCCTTTTTTGGTACAGTGCCTTTCACGTTAGGAGGATGTCCCAAAGAGCTTCCCAGAATATACTGTAAAGTGTAGTGACTATGTGTTTTTTTGTGGGTGAATCTGCACACAGTAATGTTCCACAAACAGCCATGAAATGAATGACCAATTTTATTTTGGGGAATTGTTGGCCCGGGGACATACTTCTCTTTTTGAACACCATGGCCTCTGTAACATCCACCTGAACAGGCAGACAGGTCCTTGGTTTAACATCTAATCCAAAGAATTGCACCCCCAAAATGTTAGACTATACGAGTTCCAAATCCCAATGTGAGGTTTGAACCCACGACCTTCTAACTCAGAGGTGAGAGAGCAACTAACTGAGTCAGGCTCACGTGAACATATGACGATATAGGAAAGGATTGAGTGAGATAAACTACTGTATTTGGCCCATTAAGACCCCTCTGTCCACAGATGATATGCACTGTTCCTGGCCTATTAACTGTTACGGTTCAGTGAACAAAGTGTGATTCAGCATTGATCTTCTTCAAGTTTTGGCTTTATTCAGTTACACTAGGCTTATTATTTATTCATTCTAAAGCTGTTCTTACATGTGAGAATGGAGTTGCACCAGGAGAACTCTTAGTTTTTGTTAGCATAGAAACTGATCAATTGAATCTGAATTTACCTCTTTGCTTTAGGGCCGCTAAATTGATTTATTGAAATAAGAAGTAAATGATGGGTTATTAGGGGAATGAAACAAAATCTAATTAAAATTTAAAAAAGATGGGAATGAATTAAATATGAACATGTTTTTCGGAGCGAGATTTTCACATTAGATCTCAGAGTAAGACTATCTCTGAATCAATGCTGGAATATGTTTGAAATTTTTGAAGCTTCAGTTTGTTTTTGAAATAAGCAAACTGAGCTGCGTCAGTGTGTTTGTGTATATCATAACTTAATCCTCATTTCTCTGTATCAAGCACTATCTATGTCTTGTATACAAATATAATTTTGTTGTTGTTGTTGTATCCTGTTTTGTAATTTATTTTGTTCTTTTCATGCAGAAACCTATCATTGTGCTTAATAGTATCCAAACCAGAATATGAGTTCCCCATATGTACGCTAACTTCAGATTGAAATTTCCTTGTGTCTGGAATGGAATGCACACTCGCTCCCCAGAGGGATATACCCTGTTTACATAATTTGTATTTTAATTATTTTTTGGTCAGCCAGGTGCCTGACGATGCAAAAATCCATCACCGTGATTAAGAGTATCCAAACCAGACTGAGAGTTCCACATAAGTGTGCCGCCTACATATGGAAAATTGTATCTAGAGGGCACACCTCACCTACCTAATTCTGGACAGTATTAAATGGAGGATAACAAGAGCCAAGGCTTGGAGACCCCAGAATGTGCATTGGGATACTACTCGAGTCTAACCAACAAACGCTGCATCGCTTGCCATTGAAAGCACCGCCCTGGAAGCTTCCTGATGCTTGTCCAGCTCGGACCATTGTGTTTGGGCTTTACATGGTTAACAGGAGCTCAGTGAGAAAAATCCCTGCTCCCAGGATTAGTTCTGCCCCACCAATAGATGAAGAACTACAGGGGGGAGAGGGGTATTTTTCCGTCTTGAGTAAAAAAGGTTTGAAGGTGGTTTTAATACAAAAATGTGTGCAGAATAAGAATTAGGCAGTCTTGGTTGTATTAGCCTGCAGTTTTGCAATATTGGACATGGAACTTTGCCAGTACCGCTGATGAGCCAGGCTGGCTGGTCCATCATTAAATTCTGAGGAACTAAAATTATTGGCACCAGTTTTGAGATACTGTATTGCTTAATGGATTTCTTAATTAAGAGATCCTTTCTTTAACTGAATGTTTGGCATAGTCATCTAACTGACCTGAGGGAACCCCGCTTCAAAAATCGTTTGAGTCAGAACAGTGTTCCCGCAAGTTGGTTCAATGGCTTTTAATTAAGAAATACCCACAAATAAAATCAACCCCATTTCAAGAATCGAGTGTTTCCAGGCGATCAGTGTGCAATTTGTGTCATGGTTGATTCTTAAAGGGCCTGGAAGTGAAAATTGTCAGAGATTTCATGGTGTCCGTGCCCAGCGCCTCGCTGATAACCACATCTCTATGGCAACCAGACAGGGCTAATAGGGGAATGACACTAGGCTACCCCCCACACCCCCTCCTTCCACCTGCCACCCCACCTTCCCATACAGAATAAGAGAGCATTTCCTTTTTAATCCTACATATTTTAACGGCTCTGCACAATGTGGAGGTAGCAGATGGTGCCGGCATAGTCGGGGGGGGGATTTTAGTGCAGTTGTTTACTGAGTGTCGTTACTATGGAGATGCGTTTTTCAGGGGAGAGTGGGTCAGTGATCTGTAGAAATGGGCAATTTTCATTCACGGACAAAGTAGCCTCTACCTTCAGGCAGAGACCAGAAACGTGACGTATACGATTGGGGGAGGGAGGCTGGAGAATGGCAGAATTTAAAAATATTTGTCTCTCGCTCTTGGACTGTTTTATTTTAATATCAGCAAACAGTATGGAGGAGTAATCAAGGAAATAAAATAAAATGTCACCACAGCAGCATTGCAAGGCAGAGGCAACTGTAATGGACCTCAGCACATTTATGCCTGTATAATTGCTGTGAGCACATACAGGTTGGGGATTTGCACTGAGGTGCCAGGCGGCTAGTCATTACTTCCTCATACATATTTGAACAGCTCTGACTTTAGCAAAGATTCATTCTGCATTTGGGCCTTTGGATGCAATGGATAGCGTCGAAGGCAGTAAAGTAGTCTCATGTTTTTTTTTGAAAAATATATTTATTTATAAATATAATAGTTAGTACAACAGAAATCCAAAACAAACACAACATCTTCTGTTACAATTTTTTCCTTTTCTCCCGATACAAAAAACATTCAGTGGTTTACAGTACATTCCTTCACCACACGTTGTGCACAGGTTTTTCGGGATCGCTCCCTTTAACACAGTCGGGAGTCGCCCCTGTGTCCACCACATCCATGTGCGTGCCCGTGCACACCCTAATAAGGCGCACTTGCCACTTTCGGATGTGCACCATTCACGCACATGTTTACCTTGCATACGTTTTCAGGATGCTGTTTGGTTATATCTTGAGCATCCTTCTGCACCCTTACATTTACTTCAGTCAGTTTTGGGTGAGCTCGTGGGCTACCTGGTGGGTGCGCAGTTTGAGCCAGAACAGCTCCTGCCAGGGTCAGGCCCCATCTGGCCTTTGCTGTGGTTGAGCTGAACTTTAACTTGTTCCTCAGTATATAGTCCCTGATCCTAGCGTGCGCGAGGCTGAGGCAGGCGCTCACCGTCCCCTCGTTCCCCCAGAAGAACATCTGGTTTCGGGAGTACCAAAGGGTCTCCTTTAACGAGTTTATGATCCTCCAGGCACACTCGATGTGGGTTTCTCTGCGAGAGCCCGGGAGCAGGCTGTACAGCACCGAATGCCATAACAGCAGGTCCCCAGGGATGAACCGCGAGAGAATCCATTCCATCTTTTTCCAAACGGTCTTTCTGAACCAACACTCCAGGAGGAGATGGTGCACGGTCTCCTATCCTCTGTAGCCGGCAACGTGCTAACTGGCCCAGACCTCGATTGTGCATGAAAGTCCTGAGGAGGAGGGGCCCCTTTTATCACCAGCCGGGACATGTCCTGATGGTTGTTGGTCAGGGCCGGTGACAAGGCATTTTGCCAGATGTAGCTGCCCATCGCCGCAGTGTATATCCCGATTGGGTCTGCCCTTTTCCCCTTTCAAACTGTTTTGACTACCTGCTAAGCGGACCACTCGGTGATTGCGCGGGGGTCTGGGATGGTGTTAATCAGGAATTACTCAATATAAGATAGGTGGTTTGGCACGCTCCAACTTTATTGAAAGTTTTGAGGCATTTCTGCCTCCTTTCTTAGCACTGGGTACAGGTAGAAACCCAGCACGTAGAGGCATTTGTTGTTGACGTAGCAGGGCTCCAGGAACAGCCTCAAGCAGCTACACACAAAGATGGCCATGAAGATCAGGGCTATGTTAGGGATCCCTTTTCCCCCTTTTCCAGGGTTTTGTGCATCGTGTCTCTGTGGACATGATCCATCTTGGACCCTCAGATCAGTTGGAAGACTGCTCTGGTGACTGAAATAAAATAGTCTTGTGTTTTGATGCTGAGAGCTCAGACGGCTGTTTCCGAGGACTTGATGCTTGCTTTGATGCAATGATTTTGCAGACTTCCCTATCATCCCAGCTACCGTGTATCACAATATCTTTCCCAGAGACTTTAAAGAAAGTCTAGCTTTAACTTTGATTGATATAGCCATATTTCATCCAATTTGGTCACTTTGTGTTCACAGTGGTGCCTTTGAAAATGGCAATATCCATTAAAATAATCCTCTGTGCACAGGCATTACCATTTACCTTAGTCCAAATCCTATAATGGTACTGGGTGACCAAGCTATGGTGTTTTTGCTGCGGTTAAGCTTTTATCCTGTTAGGTTAATGAATAAGGTGCTCTAAAGCACATTCTGCCATACTTACATCACTTTTACCTTGTGCTTCCAGACTATTCTGGAGTCCTGGAGCATGGATAAAAAACAGAGTATGTGCTTTTAAATTGTGTCCATGTCTCCGCTTCTCTCATTCAAGACCCATCTCAAAATTTGCTTCTTTGACCGTGATTTGGTTTATCTTTCCGTTCGATAACCACCCCCCACCATGGCTCTCACCCCAGGTTGGGTGTTGGGGCCAACATTATCAAACCCTTTGAGAAGTCCTCCTGGCATGAAAAGCACCATAGAAGGGTAATTTGTGTTACAATATAAAACAATACGAATTTGCATTTGGTCATTGCCTTTCACATCGGGAGGAGGTCCCAAAGGGCATAACAATATTGGCTTTGTAGCCGAGCTGGATGTGGGAGTCAAGAGGGGAGGGAAGGGGAAAGATGACCAAAAGCACGCTCATTAAGGGAGTTCTTGAGACAGAGCTTGCATGAGGTGAAGGAGGGAGTAAGTCAGAGGAAAAATTGTATTGTATTGCCACTATTTCTGGAACTTTAAGTTAAGAATAGAATTTGCCTGCTGAGACTTTCATAACAAATACGATTAGCGTACTTGCCTGAAATCATTTTCACTACCTTGAATTTAATCGATAGCGTTACATAGTAAGTGTTTCTAGATGATATTTCATTTCTACAACACAGTTATCTTGACATTTAACTAAATAAACTTAATTGGTTTCAGTTCTTTCAACACGAAAGACATAAGTTTGGGATATCTGTTCCCTCTATATAATGTGCACTCCAGATGATGAATCTGAAATTCGATCTTCAATGGTGTTTCTTCACTGCTG
This sequence comes from Callorhinchus milii, assembly GCF_018977255.1. Taxonomy (NCBI): domain Eukaryota; kingdom Metazoa; phylum Chordata; class Chondrichthyes; order Chimaeriformes; family Callorhinchidae; genus Callorhinchus; species Callorhinchus milii. Next base: position 81,013,170 of record NW_024704742.1, on the reverse strand, counting down.
TGGCACTGCAGAAGTATCACTAATTGAAACCCCAAAGTTTTGCTTAGTCATCAACACCCGCAGACTACACCCAGCATCAGCTAAATAGTTAAAATGTTTTGAAAACTGCAGTTTGATGCAGCGGAAGTGAAACTACTGGAACGACTAAGTGGGGCACTTTCAATTAAAATCAGCCCATCCTACCTGCCTTTCAAATCGATTGCTTTATTAATCCAACCCATACTGAAACTTTTCGCAGTCTAACTATATGACAGAATGTATATAGTTATATATAGAATATATAGACTATATAAAACAATTATGTTTTACCAGATTCATTATTATTGTGATATGTTGAGTAAGTTACCAGATACAATTTCACCAGGACCTCAGGTCAGAATTTCATACGATTTTCACCCTCTCTGAAAAGTCTTTCTTCTTAGATTTCCCCCTCCCAGAAATAATTTGTAATATTGATAGTGCCTTATTGTATCAACCTGGTTCAGTTTGTAGCACTCTCGCATCTGAGTCAGAAGGTTGTGGGTTCAAGTCCCATGTCAGGATGTTGATCTATATAGTCCAGGCTTACACGCCTTTGGATTAAATGTTAAACTGATGTTTTGTCTGCTTGTTTGAGATGGATATGAAAGATCCCATGGCACTACTCGGAAAGAAAAGGAAGATTCTCCCATTGTTCTGGCCAACAATCCCACAGATCAAATTGGTAATTCACTTTATGGCTGTTTGTGGGACATTGCTGTGTGGAAATTAGCTGCCATATTTGCCTACAGAATATACACAGTGACTGACTTTACAATAAGAATCATTCTTGCAATTGATATAGTGTCTTACCATATCATCCAGATGTCTTAATGTGCTTCACAGGATTAACCCTAAAGTTTAGTAGGTGAATGTATATCAGTCAAGGAAGGGAATCCTGGGTGATTTTCCCTCCTTAATCAAGGGGCTAAGGCCAATTTCAACTCACTTCACAAGATCACAAAATTGGGCCTTCAGCCCAGCTGATTTCATCCCTTCAGAACATCTACTCTACTGTCCTCCCATTACAGCATCAAGTTGCTTTTTTAATGAGTCATGTTGTGGTCTCAATCACTCTACCTGGCAACCAGTCGAAAATGCTGTCCATCTGAGATCAGTTTACTCATCATGGATTGAGAATTGAATGGGATTTTTATTCATTTGTTTGGCTCAATTACCCACTGGAGTACCTCACTGAACAGTTTGGGGCAAAGCATTGCTGTTCTAATTATTTGGTGACAATGTCCTATGGAAATGTATGCAGCACAAGCTGATCACAGTGATTTACTCTTACCAAGAATATATTGCATAATAAAGTAGGAATAGCATAGTTCCCTGTTAATGGAAAGCTACAATACAAAAGCTGAATATTGCAACAATACGTGGTTTATTTACAGCCAAGCAGAGAATTTGCTTTGTTAACAGACTGATACAAATCTTAAATGACAAAAAGTTATTTAGCGATCTGTAAAGCTTGCCATTGATACAAGTTGTCATACCATATGATTTTTTTTAGTCTTGAGAACTGAAATAAACAATGTAATATTAATTCAAGTTATTTTCAAACAGGAAGGTAAACTGGACATCGCTGTTGTCAATCATGGGGAATACTTAAAATGCTAGATTTCTAGGCAGATTCCTTCATGTGGAACCAAAATTAGGTCATGCCAGCATCTGGAACTCTGCATCAATGAAATCAACATCCAAAGTTGATTTAATGCGGGAGTTCTAACAGAATTTCTTAGGTAGGAATTTATTTAGAAATCCTGCGTTTTTGATCTCAGTGAATGAGGTGACTTGGCCCAACACGTCTGTGCAGGTCAATCATATGAATATACAAAGATCTGTTTGCATGTAGAGAAGCCCATCAAAAGGGCAAATAGGATTCTGTTTTCATATACAGAGCCGTTCTATACAAAAGTATGAAAGTGACGATAAATCGGTATCAACTGGACTATTGTGTGTATGAGAGGGTATGGAGAAAAAGTAGAGAAATGGTATTATACCTCTTAGAAAAGCGAATGCCAACATGAAAAGAAGAGGCCAAATGGACCTCCTCCTGTCAAAATGTTTTATGGTTTGGATTGTACATTGCCATTCCACCCGCAGTTACTGACTCCATTTCAGCTGCTTTAAAGTGGATTAGTGTACTGTGGTTAGTTTGTGTAGACAGAAATATTGATACTTGGTTCTGATTGATTTTGCTTTCAACAGGACTTTAGTCTACTAGTGCCACTTGGCAGTCTGTACGGCTAAACTGTACATGAACAATATTGTTTCAGCACTACATGGGGTAAAGTTATGTGACACTTAAGAACTGTATGTTAGAGCTCTATCCTTTGACCTCTGAGACCTGAGCCCAAACTGATGGACTAAAAATCCTCTCAACTTTATGTAAAAGTGAAATGGGCTTGTTCAGTCTCATCACACTCAATCCACTAAGTGAATGCCCACATTGTAAGAATAAAATGTTCTCAGTGGGAAATGGAAAGGAAATGTTGCATTCAAGGGTGCTCTTTGTGATTAGGGATGAGACACATTGTGGGAATCTAATGTTTGCTAACACGAGCAACATTGTTGTTCTGTGTTCGTAATAGGATTTCCAATTATAAATGAAAAACAAATCATTCACTACTAGAGCAAGTGAACAGTTATGTGTATGTAATTAGAAATTTGCATGAAATCACATTTCAGCAAAATGCACTCAACTTATTGGCTCACTCCCCTCATTGAAATTGAGGAAATGTTATATTGCATCTAATCTAAGCTACAGATGACATAAAAGTTCTTGATCCTGCTGTTATGTGCAAGAGGTAGTACATATTCCATTCCCTATTGCTGATCGAATTATCACAAGGACACAAATTACTGGAGAAAAAGCGCACAGATCTGACACATTTGTACTGAGAGTCACAGTGAGCTTTGCGACAAAAATTGCTAAATGCGTTAATTAGCATGGATGGTACAAACTAATACATTGATGAGAAAAGTGACATGTCAACATGTTAAATTATTGACTGGCCTACAGGTGTGATGGACATGGGAATCTTTGAACTGCCTGTAATCATTTCACTCAGATGCCAGACACCCTTCAGATTGTGGCACTGGATTGCTGGTTAATGAGATAGTGTACAGCAACATCACTATTATCGTATTTCACATCGCAATTTTGCAAATTTATTTTACATAGTATTGTGAGCATTATCCGTTCTCTGAAGGCTGTTCCCAAACCTGGATGGAAATCAATTCAATGTTGAAAAGCTTATCAATGCAAAAGACTTGACATTTCTAGACATACATCACTAATATATTAGGTTGTCTTGAATCTCCTAATATAATTAGGAAATGAAAATGACCAGCTACCTTATTTATAAAGCAACATCTGAATTATTTACTATAAACCAATTCTTCCACTCCCGTACTTTTTATGACTAAATAAAATACATTTATTTCTGTGACATTTAGTAGTTATTCCTTATAGCTTTTGGTTGCCTCACTCATTGATTATGATAAAGTATTTTTTCACCCTGAATATCATTCTGTCTGTCTAATATGTTTTAAACACATCTTAGTAAATCAACGACTTCTCACTGGGAACTTGAATATATATGACACTATATACTGTATATTCAAACATCTCAAAGTGTGCTTCAGTAATTATCATCAAATATAGTGTCTGCATTTGTCTAGTCAAATATAGCAACAAAAATTTACATTTATATAGTGCCTTTCAGGTTGGGAGGATTTTTCAAAGCTGTTCACACAGCTTAGTGGGATGCCGAGCTAAGGGAGGAGCTGAGACTTTTTTGGTAGGTCAGGTATTAAGGGACATGGGGAGAAAGTGGGAAATTGGAAATGAAAGGATTAATTGAGGTACAGATCGACTGTGATCTAATTAAATGACGGAACAGGCTCGAAGGGCTGAACGGCCTCTTCCTGTTCATATGTTCCTATGTGAGACAAAGAGGGAGAAAGATGGCTGAAAGCACAGTCCAAGAGAAGGGTTATCAGATAGGTATAGAAGGAGCAGAGTTGAAGGGGACAAGGCAGAGGGACTCCAGGATAGAGTTTTAGAGAATGGAGGCAGAATGGGTGAAAGCTCATACGCTGATTATGGGAAGGATGGGTGAAAGAATTAAGTGTTTGCTAAATAGAGGGAGCGTCCAGAGCAGTACGGTTTCTTCAGTTTGCATGGGTAGGGTGGGGTAAGATGGGGTAGGGTGGGACGAGGCCATGGAGGCATTTGAAAGTGAAGATTTAGACACCTATTCAGCAACAGCAAAGTCCAAAAACAACAACAATAACAACATAATTACATTTGTATAACACCTTTCACGTCGGGAGGACATCCCAAGGTGCTGGACAGACAGAGGTACGACCTTGAGGTGAATAAGGAAATTATCTAGAAGATGTTGACCAGGACAAACTAGTTTCTGGAACAGAGAACAGTAATCTGGAACAGAAAACAACATCTGACAAATTTCTCACACTCCTTTCCTGTTAGCCGAATGTAAGTCTCAACATTGAAATGGGGCTTCAACCCACAACCTTCCGACCCAGAGAACAAGTGTCACTTTAATGAATTTCATTTTCAGAGATTGCTCATTTCAACCTTGATAGTGGTAATAGAAGATTTAGCTCTTTACTCCCCAAGGATCTCAACAGTACATCCAACCAACACTGTACAGAATGATTCAACTCTTTAGTTGATCGATATAGTATCAAGGACCGAGTTGATACAAATTGCTTTTTCAAATAAGATAGTTGCAAGTATTATATCATGGATTCAAGTACTACACCTTTTTTTGGTACAGCACCTTTCACATTAGAAGGATGTCCGAAAGAGTTTCCCAGATTATACTGTAAAGTGCAGTGACAATGTGTGTCTTTTGTGGATAGACACAGCAGCCAATCTGCATACACCAATGTCCCACACACAGCCATGAAGTGAATGATCAATTTTATTTGGGGGATTGTTGGTCAGGCCATCGGAAGAAACACCCTTTACTTTTTTGAATAGTACCATGGAATCTTTAACATCCACCTGAACAGGCAGTTGGAGCCTCAGTTTAATACCTCACCCAAAGATTGAAACCACCAAAAATTGTAATACACCCTGAGCACTGCATTGGAGTGCCAGCTTAGACAACACTGGTTCAAAGGCTGATGTGGGTCTTGAACCTGCAACCTTCCAACTCAGAGGCGAGAGTGATACCAACTGAGCCACAAAAGGAATACATGTCAGAATGTGACCCAGTAACATTTCAATGTTTATTGTGTGGAACACAAACAAGAAAAACAAAATGAAAATAAAAGCAATCAATGAAAACCAGGAGAGTCTCACTGAAAGAAAACACTCAAAGAGAAATTTGCCAAAAAAAAGTTGCTGTGCAAGCAAACACAATATAATTTTTGTCATCTATGACAGGCTGTAACTCAATCCAACTATGTGTCTTTGAAATTATTTTAATTGTAGTGCAAGACCTGTCCAACTGAATGGAGTATATTCAACCTCAACCAAGGAGAGTAATTTATGAACTTGGAAAGATAATATGGTATTAATCATGCTGCCTTGTGTGAGTGGTGAGAGTACATGAAGAAGAGACTGCTCCTGCCTGCAACATGACAACTGACAACTTAAAGAGATTGGTCAGGAAAAGAGAATTTTTTTCAGCCGATTGTCTGATGCAGAAACCCATAACCATGCTTAAAAGTATCCAAACCAAAATAGAATTCAATAAGTCTCACCTAAAAATTGAAGTTCCAAAGAGGATAGTGGTTCAAACAGCAGCTAAAACTGTGCTTGCACAGAATCTAAAAATAAATCACATTTTCTTGAATGAATCTGTTAAGATATCTGTTACTTGTTTTCATGGCTGTATGTGGGATATCGCTGTGCAAAAATGGGCTGTCATGGTCGGTTACAAATACAGTTACTCTACTTCACAGTAAATCCTGTGAAGAGCTTTGAAACATCCTCCCAATGTCAAAGGCGCTATACCAAAAGCAAGGATTGTTATTAGTAACTTTAAAGATAGTTTTCATTTGGAGCTTTATTCAATTTTTAATGAAATGTGTAACAGAGAATATCACCAGCTCAGAAAGCACTGAATATTGTATGGTAAGGTCTCTTGCCATGGGGATAGGGCTGTCTGAATTGTCGTGAAAAGCGCTATATCAAATGCAAGGATTATTATTATTATTATTATTATTATTATTATTAAATGCAGCAAGTGCAAAAAACAATGGAATAGAACCCATTTCAATGTATATAGCTTTCTAGGGCCACTGGCGAAACTGATCTAACATACTGAACTAAACGGTCAATTGCGTACTTTCATTACAAGGTTTTCTATTTATTAATTCACAAGTAATTTCCCATCTTACAATCTCAACGGGCATTTTGCTTAATTTTTCCGGTGCTGCCATGTTTCGATCTCTTAAAGAAATGGGCAAATAATTGGAACATGAAAGAAAGTATGGGTCGACTTATTAGGATTCTTTGAAATAAATCGTTACATACAAGTCAAATATTTCACTAGACAATTTAATTGGGGTCCGTGGGGTCCTGTAGCTCAGTGGTTAGAGCACTCGCTTTGCAAGCGAGAGACCTGAGTTCAATTCCAGGCAGAGGGCGAAACCTTGGGCAAGTTTCCTTACTCCACACAGAGCCTAATAATAATCCCTCCAAAACCAAAACAATAATAAATTGGTCATATTCAATCTACGACTGTTTGTGGGACATTGCTGTGCGCAATTGGCTGCCGCGTTCGCCCACAAATATACAGTCAATTCACTTTACAGTGTGTTCTGTGAAGCGCTTTGGGACGTCCTCCTGACGTGAAAAGCGCTATATCAAATGCAAGGATTATTATTATTATTATTATTATTATTATTATGTGTGAAGTCTGTATAATTAGAAATAATATTCTAGCATGTTATTCTGTTCCATTTCCATAGAATTATATGGAATGATATGGCACGGAAACAGATTTGCAAACTTTAACCTTGTGAGTAGTGAATCTTTATAAGCACAAGCATACATTGAAAGATTCCATAGATAAGTGACTGGAGCAAAGTACTCTCTTTGCTAATGACACCACTGCTCTGTGGGTTTTCTTGCTGGAAAGATGTAGAAACAGTCCAGTGTGCTTGCTGCCTGTGGTAGGATTGCTCAGTAATGTAACTAGATACTGATCCAGCACTCTAGGGACTCTGGGGTCTTACTTAGTCGTTTTGTTTGTATTCTTGCCGCTGTTTGCTCTGACAATTTTTATTTGGAGGAATGTGGGCCAGGATACTGGGAGAAATTTCCTTCTCTTTTTGAATAGTGCCAAAGAAACTTTATCAGCCACCTAAATAGGCAGACAAGATCTCAGTTTAACATCTCATCTGAAGGACGGCACCTCAGAACAATGCAACACATCCCCAGCACTTTATTGGAGGGTCAGCCTAGACTTTGAGTTCAAAGTCCTGACGTGGGACTCAGAGGTTAGTGTGTTACCAATTGAGCCAGGCTGCCCTTTGTCTGTTTGAAGGAGCTGTGATATTTCATTTAAATCAAAACAGAAAGGGCTTGTTTGTATAATGTCAGTCTGTATATATCCAAAAACAAAACCAACAGTCTTAATATCTCAACAAAATAAATGTTATTGGTGAAAATAGAAAATAATGAATGTAGAATAATGTATCCTGGGAGTGAATGATAATAATAATAATAATAATAATAATAATAATAATAATCCTTGCATTTGATATAGCGCTTTTCACGTCGGAAGGACGTCCCAAAGCGCTTCACAGAACACACTGTAAAGTGAATTGACTGTATATTTGTGGGCGAACGCGGCAGCCAATTGCGCACAGCAATGTCCCACAAACAGTCATGGATTGAAAATGACCAATTTTATTATTGTTTTTGGTTTTGGAGGGATTATTATTAGGCGTGTGGAGTAAGGAAACTTGCCCAAGGTTTCGCCCTGCCTGGAATTGAACTCAGGTCTCTCGCTTGCAAAGCGAGTGCTCTAACCACTGAGCTACAGGACTCCACCATGATAAGGTGACAGCCTAAACTGAGTAGGTAAGTGAAATTAAATCATTATGAATGACATCCAAAACTTAAGAGTAAGTGACAGCTTTTAACTTGTTCTATAGTATTGAACGTAAAGTACCTATAATAAATGTTACCTTCCCCTTATCACGGTACTCGGAACTCCGATATCTAAGCTGACATAAAGTTATGAGCTGACAGCTGTTTAATACAAAGCAAATGGAATGATTTGTGAGGTTGTGAAGTCCTGTAGCTTAGTGGTTAGCACACTCACCTCACAAGCGGGAGGACTTGGGTTCGATTCCCAGCAGGGCGAAACGTTGGGCAAGTTTCCTTACTCTACATGCCTCTGTTCACCTGGCAGTAAGTAGAAACCCAGTTGTTAGTCGATTGGCAGATCGCTTTTCCGGGGGTAATAATCCCTTCAAAATAAAAGTAAGATAATAATTTGGTCACTCAATCCACGATTATTTGTGGTACACTGCTGTGCGCAATTGGCTGCTGCATTTCGTCCATGAAATACACAGTCAATTCACTTTGCAGTATTTCTGTGAAGTGCTTTGAGACATCTTGAAGATGTGATGAGGCACTATATCAAATGCAAGGATTATTGTAATTATTCTTACCTTAAAAGAAACATCCATCCACTTTCCATTGTTATCAGAAGCATTCCAGTTCTTCAGCACTGTGTGGAACTGATTTAAAAAGATTTGCATTACTTGTGAATTAGTAACATCATGAAAATCCTAAAAATCGCAGGTTCAGATTATTTGCTGTAATACGTCTAAACCAATTCCATCCATTACCTATTCCTGAGCATTATAAACAATGGAAGTGGATAAGGAATACTGCCATATTCACCCCACTGTTTTAACTTTATAACTCTTATTTGTTCTCTTTACTGCACTAGCGCAATAGGACTGCTGATGGACATAATAAATAATAATACAACTTGCATTAAATATCATCATTATTAATGTCTGTCCTTTTGTGCCACAAAGTATTCCAAATGTAGGGATAATGCATCTTAGCTTGTGTTACTCAATATTATCAACATGTTGTTGTCTGCAGAGGAATTGATCATATCAAATGCCAATTCAAGGCAAAAATCATCAGAAATACCGAATTGAAAAAACATTTTAAAAAATGAATGGGATTTTAGAAATATTTTATCCTCAGGAATAAAAATCCTTTAACCTAACAAATGCCAAATTCTTAATTTGTATCAAGTTAAATCCCTATTTATGATCTCCAGCATAAAATTGTAGTTTTATGCCATGCAAAAGAAAAGAAAATAACAAAATAACAGAAAGGATTTTGTAGTCTCTACTTGCTGATCTTTGTTTGACAAGTTTTATGCTGTAACAGAAAGTGACAATTAATAGCAGAACATGATGAATGATGACAGTCAGGATACTCCTTATGGTAACATTATTATAGATGTCAGCTCAGCTTTCTACAGAGTTTGGCACATGTTTTCTCGCCCCTTCCCTTTTATTACAAGTCAAAACTTCTGTTGTTCTCTGATTAAGCAAAGGTCCCTGATGGGCATGCTATACGTTGTAATAGGATACGAGGCATATAGACTCAGTTGGTATCAGTGGCCCGATATTTCTGACTATAATTTATTATAATCCTTTTTTATAAATAATTAAAAATAATAAAATCTATGATGTTGCAAGCCAAGGGTAAACATTACAACAAACAGATGGTGGTGTGTGTGTGTTTTGAACCTTCACAATGCACTGTTGGATCTATGTGTAATTAGGAGCTGTCCGTGATCTCAATCCCAGGGAGCTGGATCTGTATGTTGTATTCACAGGGTTGGGGTCTGCAGCCTTGGATTTGGGGGTTGTCCTCCTCTGCACATTTGCTGCTTTGCGCGCTCTGTTAGGCAGCTGGAGCTGATTGTGTTTGATGCTGAGGAGTTGCTGAGATGGCCCTATCTGCTGTGGAGAGTAGCGCTGAGGGGCAACCTCAGGAAAGCTATACAGTTTTAGCTGGATGGACTCCAGTACCCCAACGCACACTCTGGAGTCCCCAAGCCTTAGCTCTTGCCAACCTGCGCCTAATACTTTCTGGATTTAGGTAAGCATGAAGCGTCCCTCCAGAGAGAGAGAGAGTGCGCATTCCATTCCAACGATCTATCTCTGGGATTTCTACGTGTAGGTGGGATGTATGGAAACCTTAGTTTGGTTTGGATACTCTTAAGCACGGTGATGAGTTTCTGCATGTGTCAAACACCCGGCTCTCCAAAAAAGAACTCAGGAAAAGGAACAATTCTAAAGCAACCGCTCCTGATAGGAACTGGCATTCACTCTGAACAACTGCAGATAACCTGCAAACCTCAGCAGTTTATGATGATTTAATTTTCAAGGATACAACAGTCACTTTTCCCAGTGTTGTGTGGTCGCCACCTCCAAGATACAAAACAACGGCCACTGGCCATGAATAAAAAGGGTCCTCAGCAACTTGTCACATTGCTAAGAAAGAAGAACATAAACACATTTGAAAAAATTATAATGAACTTGTTTTTTCCAGTTTAAAATGTATTTAAATTTATTAGATAATAACATTTTTTTAACTGGAAGGCTGCAGCAAGAATACAATATATTGGACATTGTTATCAACAAACACGATATCCAATGTACTACCTCACACTAACTGAATATCTACACTGGGTTCTACTGGAGTCCTGTAGCTCTGTGGTTAGAACACTGGCCTCGCAAGCGACAGACCTGGTTTTGATTTCCGGCAGGACGGACATATTTCCTTACTCCACCTGCCACTGTTTGCCTAGCAGTAAGTAGGAACCTGGTTGTTTGTCGATTGGTGGATCACTTTTCCAGGGGTAATAAGTCCTTAAAAAAAATTAGGTCACTCAATCCACGAGTGTTTGTGGGACACACCTGTGTGCAATTGACTGCCGGGTTTTACCCACAAAATATACAGTCAATTCACTTTACAGTATATTCTATGAAGCGCTTTGAGACGTCATGAAGACGTGATAAGGCGCTATATCAAATGCAAGGATTATTATTATTACTTTCAAAAGTTTATTGATGTGCTAATTGAGTTTAGTCATAACATGCACTTTTTTCCTTCTTCAGGGTTCCCCATTAGACTGAGGGGATTCTTTCACAGTTCTGAGAGAATTTATACTGGAATTATTTCACTTCAAACATTAATCTACCTTGCATTGACTTCTCTGAGGCAGAAGGAGCTGGTTTTTAAAAAATTAAGTCATGTTAGCCATGTAATATTCTCTTACCCTTCAGTGAATGTTTTATTTATTTTAGTCATGTTGTATTCCCCTTTCTTTTATTGCAATAATTGAAAGTAACAACTGCGCACACCCACTCCGCATTGGCAGAATGATTTATTATGCAAAATGGGATCTTATGAAGGGCATAATATTACACAATTGTCCTTCATCCAATGCAGAAAGTGATATTATACAGCAGAGCACAGCTCACTTGTGTACAAATCCAATTTGTTTGGGGAATTGAGGATTGGAATGCAACCATTACTTACTGTATTGTTCTGTTGTAAGTGAGTCATTTGCAAGAACATCTTATTTGTATGCAAATACATTTCCAGGCTGTTGATGCTGATTGCTGGGCCCAAATTTTTGACTTCTGTAACAATGCAACAACAACAGCAAAATTACATTTGTAAAACATCTTTCATGCTGGGAGGATGTCCCAAGGTGCTGGACAGTCAGAGTTTTGGACCTGGGCTGGGGGTCGGGATTGGGGATAGTGGAGGGCAAAGGGGGATGCAGGGTGATTGAAAGCACGGTTGAAGAGGAGGGTCTTGAGATGGTTCTTGAAGGAGGATAATATACAGTCAATTCACTTTACAGTATGTTCTGTGAAGCACTTTGAGACGTCTAAAAGATGTGAAAAGTGCTATATCAAATGCATGGATTATTATTATTATCAAGTCAGCCCTCTGTGGCAGTCTCGGTAGTCCAGTTCCTTAGCCAGTTCTCATCGACAGGACCTGAATGGGCAGATCAGTCACTGGGGGCAGGGAGTCATCCCACTCAGCTCCTGTTAAGCCTGCAAGCCAAAGTCTGAATGGGTGGGGTGGTCCGAGCTGGACAAGCAGCAGGAAAGCTTGCCAGACAGCAATATCAATGGCAAGCTATGCAGTTTTAGCTGGTTAGACTCCAGCAGTACCCACAATGCACACTCTGGGGTCCCCAAGCCTTGGCCCTTGCCAACCTGCGCCTTATACTTTCTGGATTAGGTAAGAAGGATGAATCCCTCCAGGGAGTGAGTGCGCATGCCATTCAAATGATCTATCTGGGATTTCCATGTGTAGGTTTGATGCATGGGAATCTTCAGTTTGGGTTGGATACTCTTAAGCATGGTGATGGGTTTCCTTATGTGTCAGACACGTGGCTGACAAAAACAAATGTTTTATTCTTACTGTTTGTAGTTGTTTCTTAAACCATAACCTCAGCTGATTGTTATGTGCTTAGTGAATGCATACTAGATTGGTATAGCGTCTAAACTACATGTAGAAAAGGGCAATGAAATTGAGCCTTATTGTGAAAGTGATATGCTATGAGGACCACCACCACCAACAACAACTTGCATTTATATACTGCCCTCTCGCCAGGCAGCATCCCAGGGCGCTTAACATTGGTGGAGCCCAAGCCAAGGGGAGGGTGAAGGTGACTATAGGCGCGGTCGAAGAGGAAGGTCTTCAGGCAAACCTGAAAATGAGAAAAGAGGGGACAAGTTGAAGGGATTGAGGGAGGGAGTTTCATAGCTCCGGGGCGTAGTGGCTGAAGGCACAGCTGCTGATTACGGAGCAGAAGATTCAAAGGAGAAGGAGGAGACTGGAGCCAGTAGAGCGGAGGCAGCGGGTACTGCTGTGGGGAGAGTGGAGATTGAAGAGATAAAGGGTTTACCAAGGCATAGAGAGATTTAAATACTAGAGTGAGGATCTTGAAGTTGATCCGCTCTGTGACATGGAGCCAGTGAAGTTTGGCAAGGACTGGGGTAATCAGGGTGCAGAGCTTAATACGGTTAAGAATGCTGGTGGCGGAGTTTTGGATGAGTTGAATTTTGTGAATAGTGGAGGAAGAGAGACCGATGAGGAGGAAGTTTGAGTAGTCCAGCTGAGAGGTGAGAAAGGCTTAGACAAGAATTTTGGCTTCTTGTAGAGTGAGGTATTGTTGGAGATGGACAATGTGGCGGAGGTGGAGGAAAGCACTCCTGGCTGGGACCGGATGTGGTGGAGCAAGGATAACTGGAGTTCGAACCTGATGCCTAAGTTACGCATGGGTTCAGAGAGTTTTAAGAATAGATCGGGTAGGTTGAAGAAGTTGGAACTGAAGGACAGAAGACGTCGACAGGAGCCAAAGACCATGGCTTCTGTGTGGTTGATGTTTAACTGCAAGACATTTTCACTGATCTAGGCCTTGATGTGTGTCAGACAAGCTGACAGAACATCAGAGGACTGGGAATCGCAGTTGGAGGAGCAGAAGTAGAGTTGAGTGTCATCTGCATACATTTGGAAATTAACCCCGTGTTTGCAGATGGCATCACCAAGAGGGAGCAGACCTGAAGATAGGGAAGGAAGTGACAAGGCAGAGGTTTAGAGGACGAGTGTTCCAGAGTTTCGGGGCATAGTGGCTGGGCAACAAATGGAGGGCATGAGGGAAATGCGGAAGGCCAGAGCCAGTCGAGCAGAAGCAGTGGGTTATGGGTTGGGGATAAGCAGGTTGGAGAGGTAGGGAGGTGCCAGGGCATGGGGGGATTTGAAAATGAGTGTGAGGATCTTGAAATCGATCCATTCGGTGATAAGGAGCCAGTGGAGCCTGGCTAGAACTGGTGTGATGGGGGTACAGAGTTTAGTATGGGTAAGTATGCAGGTGTCAGAGTTTGGATCAACTGGATCCTGTGCATGGTGGAGTTGGGGAAACCATCAAAGAGGGCATTTGAGAAGTTGAGTCAGGAGGTGACAAACGTATGGACAAGTGTTTCGCTGCATCTGGGGTAAGGTACGGTCGGAGGCAGGCAATGTGGTGGAGGTGGAGGAAGGCGGTCCTGGTCAGGGACTGGATGTGGGGAAGAAAGGATAGATGTGGGTTGAACCTGATGACTAGGTTGCGCACTGGTTTGGTATGCCTGAGTGATAGGCCGGGGAGGTTGAGGAGGTCAGAGCTGCAGGATAGAAGATGTTGACGTGAGCCATCACGTCAACATATAGCTTCCATCTTGCTAACATTGAGTTTGTTGGGATTTCCGATTCCGTAGTTCGAAATATGACCCGACAATCCAAAATGGTGCAATAATTCTTTTATTATGAGACAGTGGGCTGAACAGTGTGTAAAGAAAAGCATACTACCGGTTAATCTGCGTAGAACAAAAGTGGAAGAAGATTTCTTGGCTGTCGTCCCGCTCTTGCCCTGGTTTCTCTGGTGTGAAAAACCTTGCTTCCCTCCTGCCAGTCAGGCCAACTGACTTCTCTCTCTTTCTCTCCACTAACTATACCCCTTTCTGAACTCTTATCAGATACCTTTCCCCCCCTTACCGCTCGTCCTGCACATACTCATCCTAATCAATCGTTGGCCTGGCGCCAGCCCAACCGGTATTGATAAAGTGAATCTCCATTGTCTTGTCTATTCCTTATCTTCCTAGACCTAACACATGATGTTTTGCAGACCTTTCCTCCAAGTCCAGCTGGTACCCAAGGTTACAATATCACTTAGCAAAGTGCATCTGAAGAGAGGGGAGATAACGGGTACCATGGTTCCAGCCTGTGCCACATTGCATTAGTAAGAAAGCTAATTTGTCGGCCATTTTGACCTGTTAATTAAACATCTCTTAAAATGAATATATATATAAAAACTTGTTCTATTCTAAATGATTATAGGGGAATCCCTATATCCCAACAAGTTGTAGGAGGTTTTCGCTCACCCAGGCCCAGATGTCTGCCAGACAAGCCAAGAGAACAACAGAGGACCTGGAGTCCCAGCTGGATGAGGAAAAATAGATTTATGTTCATCACATACATGTGGAAGTTTATCCAATGTCTACGGATGACATTGCCAAGAGGGAGCATATTAGATGAGGAAGAGAAGGTGGAGTGGGGGGCAAGAATTGAGCCCTGAGGTACACCTGGATATGCTTGGGATTTACAAACTTGGAAAGAGATATCTCAGAGAGGACCTTATTGAAGCATAGGTGATCTTTAATAGGATATAGAAAGTAAATTAAGAATAATACTTTCAGCTACACCAAGTTGCAGACAAGACAGGACAAGAGATTTGAAATTTAGGGATGTGAAGGGCAATTTTTAGGATGGACACCCAAGATCTTTATTTATGGAAACAGTAATCATTGTCGGAACCAGGTAATAGGGTAAAGTTGAGGATGTTGGATTCATGTAAGAAAGGAAAGACGAGAAGATAGCCAGGTAGATATTCTGGAAGGATGAGATAAAATGGGTCAAAGGACTGTGTTTACCTGTGCCTCTGATATTAACTTAGGAAGTTATGTTAACTTAGGAAGCAGTTACACAGTTTAAAGGAGGATGAAGTTAAAGACAGACAAGTAAATTTACTGGTTATTCTTCTCTTGGGTAATTTTTTCAAAATTGCATATTAAAATTATTTAGAAACAAATGCAATCACTGTCCCAAGGTAAACACAAAAATGAAAGCAGCTACTAATTGTCTACACTGTCTGATAATTGCTGCTTATCACATTCACATGACACTTAACAGGAATTGCAAACCCAGGAGTTTGATTGTATAAAAAAGATGATAGTGAAAACCTGCTTAAGGGCTATGGGATATGGGCTATGGTTCGCCCACAAATATACAGTCAATTCACTTTACAGTGTGTTCTGTGAAGTGCTTTGGGACGTTCTCCCGACGTGAAAAGCGCTATATCAAATGCAAGGATTATTATTATTATTATTATTATTATTATAAGAGCAGGGGAGTAGGACTAGTTGGTAGCTCTTTCAAAGATTCAGCAAAGGCACAATGGGCCGAATGGCCTCCATTTTTATGATTCTATGAATATACTTTTCGGCATACTGCTTGTTCGTTAATAAGAGTGGCCATTATAACGTGGGTTTTACAAGTCCATGCATGGACAACGTGGCTTCAGAAATTGAGAATATCATGTAACTTATACTGTTTATCACATTTTCCTTATTAGGTAATAAAATTGCATCATCAGAGGTAGTCAACACTTTGAAAGTGATACTGCTCCAATCGTGTGTTAAGATTTGGCTGTCAGCATGTTAATGACTCATTGATTGTTCAGGTTCACTGTCCAGCTGCTAATAACTTCAAATATCTTGGTGTTTGTTTTGAGACTGAAATACCAGAGGTACACCACTAATAAAACAAGATCTACATGAACAGATCATGCTTGTGTTAATTACAAACCATCATGAATTAGAAAGGTAGTTTAGATAATATGGTGGAACCAAGCAAAACATTTGTTTACATTAAATTAACCAGCACCCCGTCCAGATGTGCATATCTTGCCTGATATACTGAGAGTACATCTGTGATACAGTAAATAACCTGCCTTGGCAGGTTGTCAATACATCATGTATTTATAGGTCAGCATGATCCATCGCTTTATGTCAAACAGTTTAAAGTCCCATCGGTTTTCCTGGTCTTCAAAAGTTTCACATTTATGTAGTTACTATTCCAACAATGTTTTAGATAAGGAAATGGGGCTCTCAAGGATTCCGGTAGGATATTGGTTAGAGCACTCACCTTGCAAGCGAGAGGACTTTGGTTAAATTCCCGGGCATGGCAAAACGTTAGGCTAATTTACTTACTCCACACCCCCTGTTTGCCTAGCAGTAAGTAGGAACCTGGTTGTTAGTCTGGAGGTAATAACCCTATCAAAAAAATAAAATAATGAATAATAATAATTTGGTCACTCAATCCACAACTCTTTGTGGGTTACTGCTGTGCGTTAATTGGCTGCTGTGTTTTGCTCACAAAATATACAATCAATTCAATTCGCATTATATTCTGCATCCCTTCAGTGAAGAGCTTTGAGACGTATTGCAGACATGATAAATTGCTACATCAAATGCAACGCTTATTATTATTATTATTATTATTATTATTGCTGCTCTTGAAGGAGGTCATTTTTTTGGTGCTGCAGGAAAAGCGTCTCGAAATATCGGAGCAATTCTGATGTAAGTCAAGTTTCCTTGTAGGCTTTTATCCCAGAGTAAATGTATTGCAGAAGAGACATTCCAGATCTTATTTCATTAGCCACCCTTCTTTCAGTCTTAACCATGATAACTATAAAATCTACTTTGGTGGTTTTGAAGTACCATTTTCACCAGTATTGCTTCACCCTATAAATTGTCTTCACCAACTAAATTAATTAAACATGAAATGATATATAATTTTTTAATTCCAAAAAATGCCAACAGCATAGATACTCGCATTTTTAGTTTGATATTGTAACATGCTACTTTCCAAAAAAATCAAACGACAAATGCAACTTGTCTTCTGAGATTTAAATTTTGTTAATTACAGAACAAATCAAAAGAAGTCCTTTTCCCTTCTTGTTTCTTATCTTAAGGCAAGGAGTTGGGTGTGGTACTTGTGTATTTGCTGGCAAAAGGGCAGCCAATTTGCACACAGCAATTTTTTGGGGGTTAGCTGAGTATCTAACACATTCAGAAACCCATCAACATGCAAGTATCCAACTCAAACTGAGATTTCCACCTATCCCACTAACACATGGAAATTCCAGACATAGATTGTTGGAAAGGAATGTGCACTCTTTCTCTGGAGGGACGCATCGTGCTTACCTAATTCCAGAAACTATTAAGCACAGGTTGGCAAGGCCAAGGCTTGGGGTCCCCAGAGTGTGCGTTGAGGTACTGCTGGAATCTAACCAGCTGAAACTGCAGAGCTTGCCATTGATATCATTGTCTGGCAAGCTTTCCCATTGCTTGTCCAGCTAGGATCACCCTACCCATTCCAGCTAGGACCAC
The DNA here is from genome assembly GCF_018977255.1 of Callorhinchus milii. Taxonomy (NCBI): domain Eukaryota; kingdom Metazoa; phylum Chordata; class Chondrichthyes; order Chimaeriformes; family Callorhinchidae; genus Callorhinchus; species Callorhinchus milii. Next base: position 80,995,098 of record NW_024704742.1, on the reverse strand, counting down.
CCTACCCAGGACTTTGGCTTGTAGGGTTAACTGGAGCTGAGTGGGATGATTTGCTGCCCGCAGTGAATGGTCTGCCTGAAGCACGCAACCATGAAGTGAATGACCAATTGTATCTGTCCTTTACAAGTCAAGTCAATGGTGTTCCTCATTTAGCCATCAGGAGGTACCGTGGTGTCCATGCTGTCTTTCTTTTTTGCCACCCATCCATTGCCGTGGCTCGGCATCTTACAATGCTTGGTGCTACCCAAATTGACTTAACCAATGTTTATAACAGCAGTTCAGTAGGATTCCGATCACTGGGACGGTCTCTTGTGCTATCCTGACGCCATGCTTTTCTGCTTGCTGGCTTCGACTGTGAGTGTTAATTGATTCAGGTTAAGCCCTTTGGATAAGTGACTTTAAACAGCATTTAATGCAGTGTCATCCTACATTGTCACTAGAACTGTTACAAAGCTATCTTTGACAGCATTAGCGGCATATTGCATAGTGGCTGTTTTAGATTGGTTATCAGAGATGTTCAATAATATAACATATGTCCATTCAGAGCTTTGGAGTTAGAGACTAAATATAGTCCTGTATTAAGATTTGACATAGCATAGAGCTACTATTACTGTATTATGTTTCACCCACAAAATATACAGTGAATACCATTTGACAGAAAGCAGAAAGAGGGCTCTGGTGGGTGGGGTGGGGGGTTGTGGAGAGAATATCATAGCAAAGTTCATGCTGTCTTTATTTGGTATCTGTACACACACATTTTCATATTTTTCAACAGGATGTATTCTTGCCATTAAAGGCACTATATAAATATAAATTTGTTCTTGTTGGAAAGCGGTCAAGATTGGAAACCTTGGGTGATTTTCCACATTCCCTTACCCGACAACAACCACAACTTGAATTTATGTAGCACCCCTCATGTAAAGTAGCATCCCAGAGTGCTTGACAGTGGTGGAACATGACTCCCAGCCGAGGGGAGGTGACTGTAGGCATGGTCGAATAGGAAGGTCTTCAGGTGCAAACAGAAAATAGGGAAAGAAGGGCCAATGCAGAGGGCTAGAGGAAGAGTGTTCCAGAGTTTTGGGACATAGTGGCTGAAAGTGCATCCACCAATGGTGGAACGGAAGGCATGAGGGCCATGCAGAAGGCTGGAGCCAGTCAAGATGAGGCAGTGGGTTGTGGGTTGGGCAGTTCGGAGAAGTAGGGAGTTGCCAGGACATGAAGGAATTTGAAAACGAGTGTGAAGATCTTGAAATCATCCCATTGGGTGATGGGGAGCCAGTGGAGCTTGGATAGAACTGGTGCGATGGAGGTACAGAGTTTAGTATGGGTGTGTATGCGGGCAGCAAAGTTTTGGATAAGTTGGATCCTGTGCATGGTGGAGCTGGGAGACGGACAAAGAGGACATTTGAGAAGTCCAGTCGGGAGCTGATGAACGCATGGACGAGTGTTTTGGTTTCGTCTAGGGTAAAATACAGTCAGAGGCAGGCAATGTGGCGGAGGTGGAGGAAAGAGGTCCTGGTCAGAGACCGGATGTGGGAAGGAAGGACAGCTGACACCTAGGTTGCGCACTGTTTTGATAAGTCTGAGAGATAGACTGGGGATGTTGAGGAGGTCAGAACTGCAGAATAGGAATATGACATCCATCTTGTCAACATTGAGATGTAGGAAGTTTTTGCTTGTCCAGGCCCTGATGTACACAAAACAAGCTGAGAAAACATTGGTGACCTGGAGTTGAGGCTGGAGGAGTAGATTTGTGTGTCAGCTGCATACATATGGAAGTTTACCCCATGTCTGCGGATGACATCGCCAAGATGGAGCATATAGATGATATACTAACAAAGTTACTGAGGGCATCTTTTACTTTTCTACTGCTGCCTCAGTTGCGAACCAATAACATACAATGAAAAACAAAGGTTGAACGTGAACTTTCCTGGTCTGAATGGATCATTGTTTTGCTGGATGCAACCTGAATTTCTTCGAGTCCAAAATTGAGGGGTTCCATTCAGTTGCCCTACCAACCGCCACTCCCTCCCCATCTCCCTCCACATTCCGACCCCTACCCCTCCTTCCCTCCACATTTTCAAAACTGTTTCCCCCTCCTTTCTTATCACCACCATATCCAGCATGAAACACACCACCTGCTCCCTTGACCCCATCCCCACCCCTCTTCTTACCTCCCAGCTCCCCTTTATTGCCCCTTTAATCTCCAACACCATCAATCTCTCCCTTCCATTCCATCCTCCTCCACCGCTTCTCCTCTCACCTCAACCTTCAAGGTTCTGTCCTTGAATGGTTCAGGTCTTACCTCTCACTCCAATTTGTCTCCGTCAACGGTTTCTCTTCCAGGCTCTGCACAGTCTTGTGTGGTGTTCCTCAGGGCTCTGTTCTTGGTTCCTTCCTCTTCAACCTCTACATGGTCCCCTTGGTAACATTATCTGCAGACATAGGATCAACTTCCACATGCATGCAGATGACACCCAACTCTATCTCTCTGCCTCACCCCTCAGACCGCCAAAACCCTCATACACGCATTCGTCACCTCAAGGCTCGACTACGGAAAATTCCTCCTTGTCGGCCTCCCCAACTCTTTCCTCCACAAGATGCAGATCATCCAGAACTCTGCAGCTCATGTCCTCTACCGCCAGCCTCCATGATCCCATCATCCCCACCCTCGCCCAGCTCCACTGGCTCCCCATTCCTCAGAGAATAGAATTCAAAATCCTCGTCCTCACTTTCAAGGCCCTCCACAGCCTTGCCCCCTCCTACATCTCAGACCTGCTGAGCTCTGGCCTGCTCCAATTCTTCCACCTGACCCACCCTACCATCGGCGACTGGCCTTTCCCCACTCTTTGGAACTCTATCCCACAATCTCTTCACCGTTCTCCCTCTCTGCCTCCTTCAAGGCACGACTCAAGATCCTTCTTTATGGCCATGACTTCAGCCATCCTCCTACCCTCTCTGTCCTCCTTCATCCCAACCCTGCCCCCCACACTCGGGTCCTGATCCCTGACTGTTCAGCGCTTAGGGATGTCCTCCCAACATGATAGGCGCTTTTTACAAATGTAATTGTTGTTGTTGTTGCATAGTAGTACATCAGTTGGCATGTAGCTGAATGTAGTCAGGCATGAGCTGGAAAAATCCTGACTGCTAATAACAAACTCATCCTCTCTATACATTGGTGCTTTCGTATAAACCTCTGATACCAGCATAAACCATTTAGAAATCTAATGGCTCATTTATCAAGGTTCAATTGTCTTCATCATATTGTCATATCCTCCTTCACTACTTCCAGCAAAATGCATTCATACAGTAGATGGTTGTTTGACAGTCAGTTTTGGGCTCAAATGGCTCTTGAGTAACAAGAGAGTAAAATGATTGTGGTCATTAAAACTGAAGAGGTTACATTGACATTTTTAATAGGGATGTGCAGTGGGTAGGCATTTCCAATGAATTTCAGTGTAAATGAACTGCAACAAATTTTGCACAATCCGATTGACATTTCGTAGTCTGATGAAGCTATAAGGTTTTGTGTTAATTGTGGTATAACTTTGTGAAGCGCAGCCATTGTGGTGCACTTTAACATCATCAGATCCAGGGAAAATATTTTCAGTGCCAACCTGTGCAACATTAGGATGCCAGAGGTTTCATCTGCAAGCTTACTAAGGACCCAGCAGAAAATAGATAGCCAGAATGATTGATGCTTCGTAATGTTGAAACTGAAACATCTCAGAGCGATGGATGTTTTATAATTCACCAATCAACCTTTTTAGTGTAATTGTAAAGATTGTGTTTTGCATCTAAACAGGGAGGTTTATAATTGGTATTGGATTGCAAGAACGTCTTGGCCTCATGATCTTGATGTAATTGTTTTACACTTAGCATTCAAAACACATGCGTGTTTGCCCGTATCCACAGGATGTATCTGTTTGTAGCAGACAATTAAAGCATTTCAGCCTGTGGATGAAATCAAGCAGAGCACATTTATCTGCAAGCCTCTGTGAAGGAGTGCAGGTCTATGAAGAGGTGGGCATAGAGGTGGATATCCTTTGTGAAATGAAAGGCTGGTCAATGCTTCCCATCTGGGAGGAACAAATTACGTATTAAAAAAGAACTCCTAATAAAGGACACCACACCAATAGCCCTGGTAAATCTGTGTTATCTGATCTTTTTACAACAGATTTGATGATATATGCTGTGCAGTTTAAATTGAAATTTCACCCACAAAATACAGTCAATTCACTTTACAGTATATTCTGTGAAGCACTTTGAGACGTCTCAAGGACATGATAAGACACTATATCAAATATAATTTGATATGGCCGAATGGCCTCCTTCTGTGCCGTAACATTCTATGAATCTATAAGGATTATTATTAAATACAGTGGAGTCCTGTTTACACAGATATGCTTTTATCAGAAAAAGATGGGGTTTCACTTTAACAGCCCTCCCTTTCTCTGACTCTAAGAACTTAAACTGGCAATAGGTAAGTGGATAAATGAGGGTGGGGTTGGGTGGGTAGGAGGGAAAGATCATTTGACTGTACAGCTTAGCTCTGCCGGTTCAATGAGAGTTAGGTTGAAAGTCTTAATCATGTTATTTGGATGCTTTTAATCTGAAAGGGGAACATTTTTCCATTGGCATGTCAAATTATTATTTATAGAGTGAATATTGCTTTGTATTATGACATGCAAACAGTGAACGCTCGAGCCCTGTAGCTTTTTGTTTGAGTGAAATAACTAAATTGTTTTCTGTTACAGGCAACAACTGACTGTCTGGACCCAGAACAAAAGTGAGACAAGGCATCTCAGGGTTCAAGCAACTCAGCAAATCATTCCTACTCAATCTTTATGACAGATTCCTCTCCTCATTGAAGTTTATGACAGATTTCTCTCATCCTTCCTTCACTTGGTGGCAGATAGATCTTCTTGTGATCTCCAGTTGCTGCCTTTTTTTTCCTTTTCTGGACTGCTTCAATGTTATGCAGTCCTGATTTGATGTCTGTGCAATCCAGATTTGATCAGCCTCTTTGCTTTGGGAGAAAGCATTTACTTTCTGGCAGATCTCCAGCCCAATACTGTTACAATGAGTTGCTACTACAACCTAGATATGCCATAAAGCATTCCCTTGATGGTTGGTCTCTACTTTGTAAGGAGTTTTTTGGTGAAGATTAGTTTCTTCTTTTTTAACACTACTGCATAAAATACAGGTCGAAATTTGCAGCAGGAAAGTATGTTTTTACTCAACTTCCAGGAAGTGCAGTTTTGTGTTGGCAACAGTCTCGATCATTCTGTAATGCCTCATCTGAAAGCCATTATTATGACTGTTCCAAATTGACAGCAGCTGGTATTGTTATTTAAGCTGGATGCTCCCAGTTCTGTTCTGTTCGACCCTGAGCTGTCCTTTCTCCCTCATATCCGCGCCACAACTGGCACCGCCTTCCATCACCTCCGGAACATCGCCAGACTACGGCATTACCTCACCCCTCACGCTGCTGAAACCCTGGTTCACGCCTTTATCACCTCAAGGCTGGACTATGGGAACTCTCTCCTCGCCGGCCTTCCCGCCACCTCCCTCCACAAGCTGCAGGTCATTCAGAACTCTGCAGCTCGTGTACTGTCCCGCACCAGGCTTCGGACCACATCACTCCCACCCTCGCTCGCCTCCACTGGCTCCCCATCCCCCAGAGGATCGAATTCAAGATCCTCATCCTCACCTACAAGGCCATTCACGGCCTCGCTCCCTCCTACCTATCCGACCTACTATCCCCCTACCTACCTGCCCGTACCCTCCGTTCCTCTGGCTCCAATCTGCTCCACGTCCCCCGCCCCAACCACCCTACCATTGGTGGCCGGGCTCTCAGCCCCAAGGCTCTGGAACTCTATCCCCCAGTGCCTTCGCCGCCTCCTCCCTTTCCTCCTTCAAGGCCGGTCTCAAGACCTTTCTCTTTGACGGTGCCTTCAGCTCCCCTCTCGACTCTCTACCCCCTCCTCGCTCCCTCCCTTCCCTCCCATCACCCTGACCATTTCCCCCCTGCTCGGGTCCTGACCCAACTGTACAGCGCCTTGGGACGTCCTCCCGACGTGAAAGGCGCTCTATAAATGGAATCTTGTTGTTGTTCCTTCTTATGCATTCATTTTTTGCTCTTCCATTAGGTAATGTGCTGTTGTGCCTTTTTTCATTATAACCTTAAATCCTGGCCATCAATCCCCTGATAAATTTAGTCATTCACTTTATAACTTTTAGTGGGACATTGCCACAGTGCCAATTGGCTGCTGCGTTCACCTATAAATACACAGATACTACACTTTGAGGTAACTCCTGTGAAGTTCTTTCAAATGCTTTGATAACACGATAAAGTAGTATGTTAATGTAAGAATTATTAACCATGTTTCTTGTCGCAGAACCAGAAGATATGTGCAGGGTTGAAATAAAAGTCCCATGTAACGCAGGCCTTAAATAACACTTCATCAGACTGTAACCCACATCATCTCATCGTCCTAACAGCCAAGCATCTTGGTTACAAGCAACAACAATATCACCCCCGGAAAGAGATCCGCCAATCAAATGGCAACCGGATTCCTGCTAGGTAAACACATGTGGAGTAGGGAAACTTGCCTAAGGTTTTGCCCTGCCCAGGAATCGAACCTTGGTACTCTTGCTTGCTTTAACCAATACACTACAGGATTCCACTGTACTATTTGAACAGAGAAAAAGTTTCTCCCAGTGTTTTTGCAAAAAGGATTCCACAATGAAATTTAGCATTCAATTAATGGCTATTTGTAGGACATCATCACAAACTACATTTCACCCACAAAATATACAGTCAATTAATTTCACATTATATTCTTGAAGCGCTTTGAGATATCTTGAAGATGTGATAAGGCACGATATCAAATGCAAGTCTTATTATAATTATGATTGTGAAAATTTGTAGTTGTGTAGGCCCATAAAATACACAGTGATTACACTTTATTGTGAATTTCATTTGAGGGATTAGTTTGTCAGGACACTTGGAGAAATTCCCCCCTATTTGATTAGTGCCATAGGATCTTTAATGTCCTCCTGAACAGACAGACAAGAGCTTGGTTTATCATCTCTTCCAAATGCGGCACCTCTGGCATTGCAGCGCACTCCCAGCAATGCACTGGAGGATCAGCCTAGAGTAGCGGTGGCTGTTACAGACTAATAACAACAATAATAATCCTTGCATTTAGTATAGCGCCTTATTATGTCTTCGAGACGTCTCAAAGCGCTTCACAGAATGTATTGTAAAGTGAATTGATTGTATATTTTCCTTGCATTTGATATATAGAGCCTTATCACATCTTCGAGATGACTGAAAGTGCTTCACAGAATATACCGTAAAGTGAATATACAGTGAATATACAGTGATTGTATATTTTGTGGGCAAAACGCGGCATCCAATTGCGTACAGCAGTTCCCACAAACAGTCATAGATTGAGTGACCAAATTATTATTATAATTTTTAAAAAACAATCTGAAGGGATTATTACCCCTGGAAAAGCGATCCACCAATCAACTAACAACCGGGTTCCTACGTACTGCTAGGTAAACAGAAGCATGTGGAGTAAAGAAACTTGCCCAACGTTTCAATAGTGACTTGGGGGTATTGAAAAGGGAATTAGACAAGCCCATGCAGAGGAAGGATACTAGAAGGTATAGGGGAAAGAGCTGGGAATTGATTAAGAGGAGCAATTGGAGGAGGAAACACTGACACCAATACAGTGGTTGAATGGCCTCCTAGTGCATCATAGATTTGCATATACTGATTTACCTTTACTTTCTCTGAGCTTTGTGACTTTAAAAAAATGGTCACTCAATCCACAGCTGTTTGTGGGACACTGCTGTGTGCAATTGGCTGATGATTTCACCCACAAAGTATACAGTTAATTCACTTCACAGTATATTTTGTGAAGCGCTTTGAGACGTCTCAACAACATGATAACGCGCTGTATCAAATGCAAGGGTTATTATAATGGGATCTTTAAGGTTCACAGGACATTACAGTCAGACAGGACCTTGGTATAATGTATCATATAAAGGAAAGCACCTTTTTACAATGCAGTACTTCCTCAGCATTGAGTGTCAGCCTAGACTATGAGCTCAAAATCTCAAAACTTGACGCTTGAAACCTTCTGAGGTAAGAGTGCTGCCAACTGAGCCAGGCTGACATCATTTCCTTTGACACTCTACATTCAAAAAGATATTCATATGGAGATTCAGGCAGATTTTCAGATTATCTCAGACCTCCAGAACTACCACTTTTAATTGCAGAAAAAAAGGATTGCGATGACATATAATCCATGCCTGAAATGCAGATGTCGATTTTTGGTCAGATCAAAAATAATAAATTGGCCATTTTCAATCCACGACTGTTTGTGGGACATTGCTGTGCGCAATTGGCTGCCGCGTTTCGCCCACAAATATACAATCAATTCAGTCAACACTGTCAGATCTTACAGTATTAGAAGTATGCCGCACAAGTGAACTGTTCGTGTATTGAATAGTTATTAATGTGCAATTAATCCGAGCTTTGCCAAAGAATTCATCAATTTATTCAATCTGATGAATTATTGCCAGAAAGCCAAATGTAAATAGCAAGGTGTTGATCGAAAGGGGTCCAACAAACAGTCCTTTGCTTGCATTGGTGAGATTTACTTGCCATACTTATAACAGGAATGAGGATTGTGAAATTCAGCAGTGCTAATGAAGAGCATGTGGCTGGTCTCCAAAGAATAGGCTCCTTTGGGAAATAGTTATTTTATTATATAGGTCAATTATTTCAGAGAAGAGAAATTCTACTCCTTGTGTGTATGTAAGGGATGGGTTTTCTCATGTCCATGCTCCAATTGAAAGTACCACACTTTTGTATACAAATTCCATTCCATCACCTTTGGCAATGTTGGATTCTAATGGGATTTCTCATTATAATCACTCTGCAGAATTTTTTACCATTCTGTATTTAACAAGAACTCTCAACTGAGCATGTGCAGCTGTGGAGTCATGTAGCTCAGTGTTAGAGCATTCACCTTGCAAGCGAGACACCCGGGTTCAATTCCAGGCAAGACGAAACCTTGGGTAAGTTTCCTTACTCCACATGCCTAATAATAATCCCTCCAAAACAAAAAATAAATTGGTTATTTTCAATCCACGACTGTTTGTGGGACATTGCTGTGCGCAATTGGCTGCCGCGTTTCGCCCACAAATATACAGTCAATTCACTTTACAGCATATTCTGTGAAGCGCTTTGAGACATCTAGAAGACGTGAAAAGCGCTATATCAAATGCAAGGGATTATTATTATATTATTTAAATATCCTGTTAGAAACGGGTAAATACCTAGTACAGATGTTAGCTTTGATATTGCAAAACGTTGTCAAGAGCTTTGCTGAAATAAAGAAAAGTATTTTCAATGTAAATTTTCAAAACTTTGACCTGCGTAATAATTGGGTTGTAAATAAAATGATTTCAAAGCTATTTTAAGGTTTATCTCAAGGCTTATCTCTTTAACTGAGTTTTGGTCATCTTTGGCCTCCCACCCACTACAGCTTCCATCTCCAGCTCAGGTGCCCAGCCAGCAATGTTAGGAATTTTGAGACATCCTTCCGACGTGAAAGATGTTATATCAATGCAAATTGCATTAAGTTAATTTCTTATTGAAGACTTCAAACTGCAAATGGGAAACGGAAATAATCAGATATAACAGAAATAAAATAAACTGGTCGATAGTGTGGTTGAGAGTAGGCAGACTCCAGTCGTGTTCAAACCTCGCAAATGTTGTCTGTGCAATACAACCAATCAGGATTGGATCATGTGTTGAATTGATCTATTGACGGTTTCATTTGGTTATCTTGAGCAGTGAAGGAGAAATTAAATTTCATCTTCTTGAAGTTTCAATTGTGGCTATTCATCTTTCTCAGAAAATTAAACACTTCGGCCTGGAGATTGAAACTTGCATATGACCTATTAGAAGAAGCTGGCTCAGTGATCTTTTGATCCTTTGTTTATCCTGCTCCCCACAGACGGCTGAACATTGGACATGTTTCCAATTATTTTAATGTCAAAGATCTACTAATGTGCTTTGGAATTGCAGGTCTTTTCCTAAGTTAAACTGCCTCTAGGGTTATGCTCATGCTTGATTGCTTTTCCTATGCCGGTATTGTGGTCAGCCTCAAAATATTTTGTATATCATTTAGGACTGAATGCACATTTTCATTTCTCCATTATTCATTTTTACATTATTCTCAAAATGACTTGTTTTATTCACAAAGCCCTTTAAGACCAAGATTAGCCCAGGATAAGCCCAAGATCCATCCAAATGTGAAGGGCACTAGAAAATGTAAGCTTGTATTGGATTGTAGGATTGCCTCAGGGAGCCTGTGATGGCAGGACTTACAGCGACAGGCAATGTCTAGGTCGCACACTTATATTGAAGGCCTGCAGCAACCAGAAGTGGTTGTTTAATATTCTGTTTGCTGGTAGTCTGGAAATTACTTATGCTATAAGATGGATTGCACAGCACTGGGGATACCCTGGGAGAACTGCACCTCTGTACATTTGCAGTGTAAAGTTATTAGGCAAGCAAGGGTGAATCATAATTTAATTTGCTGTGCTTCAGTTGTAATCCCTCCACTGTTGACTAGGTGTGTGTCTAAGATCACATGAAGAATGGACATGTGCGCAAGAGGATGTTGGGTGCCAGTGGAATCACGCCCAAGGGAACATCAGCATCTTCAGGAGGGAAAGAAGGAAGAAAAGTTCTTGTGCTATATGAATGATAAACTCATCCTCCTTTCAATACAATTTTCATGCCTGGCCAGTTGGTAGCACTCTCATTTCTGAGTCAAAAGGTTGTGGTTTCAAGCCCCATGTGGGTACTTGGAATCCAGGTAGTCCATGCTGACACTCCAATGCAGTACTGTGAGTTGTGAAACATTGTTTGAAGACCCGTCCTTTGGCTGAAACATTAAATGAGGTCCTGTCTGCCTGTCCAGGTGGATGTTTAAAATCCCATGGCACTATTTAAAAAGAGAAGGGAGTTTCTCCCGATGTCCTGGCCAACAATACCCCAAATAAAAATTTGTGGGACATTGCTGTGCCCAAGATTGGCTGCCGAGTTCACCACATTACTGTATATTGTGAAGCACTTTGAGATGTCTCAACAACATGATAAGGCGCTATATCAAATGCATGGATAATTATTGTTATTGAATAATCAGTTCATTTTCTCTATAAAAGCAAAGCCATTGTCCCAAATATTTCAGTAACAGAAGTAACTAAGTATTAATTTTCTGTTAGTCATTTATCCAGCCTTTTGTGGCACACACATTTGTTAAAGGAATAAAGGTTTAATTAGAAAGGTGCAATGAGTGTGGTCATTGAGTGACGCGAAGATCTTTTGTTGGGAGAAGAAGGAGGTAGTGGACCCACTGAATCACAGAAATTTACAGGAAAAAAAGCCTTGTGGCCCTTCATGTCTGGTCTGGCTGTTTGAAAGAACAAATTATTCAGTCCCATTTAGCTGCCTATTTCCCATCGCCCTGCAATCTACTCATTTTAATACATCTGTCAAGTTCAATCTCTTTACAGATAATGTGAATCCTGCCTCAAATGTCCACAACGAGGCAGAAGCCAGAGATACAGTCAGCAGCATGTTACTGCCAAGCTGAATCTCGTTTCTGATGTTCCCCAGGAGAACAGTAGAAAATATATAACTTAAGAAGTGGTGTTAAGTTAAGCCACAAACTCAAACGTTATCATGCTGGAAGAAGCCATGAGTGATGAGTGTGCTAGGAATAAAAATACACACTGAATTCCACATTGTAATGGCAAATACCCTTAGGCCCATCATGGTGACACATCATATGTGTATTACAGAAGCTGCTGCTGTGATAATGGATTAATGTAGCATGCTGATGGAATAGTTGAGGTCCGCAGGCAATGTTTTTGCAACTGGTAGATGTGAACAACCACTGATGGTTCACAAAGTACAAAAGAGCTCTCCCTTCTCCTCTCTTGGAAGAGGTTATTGTGCAGTTGTTTTGAGAGAGAACTTAATGGGTGCATGCACTGTTGATGTCGTTGGACCCCACTGTGCTGATGGTATGCCCTACTGTACACAATGTTTTCCGGATGAAGAGAGATGTCACTGTGAATCTAAATACCTTTTATGTTAATGTATCATCGCGTCCTTGTTGGATGGGCAGCTGAATACTGAATACATGCTGGAATGTAGTTTTTGAATTTATACGTCAAAATACTTTTTGTAGATTTGAACTTTCTCCAAGAGGCTGTGGTGAAGCATGAAATGAATTATCGCCAACCCCACCCACCCAAAGCAAGCCAAAGCACCGCCATCAACGTGAACACAGATACTGGCAGATATTTGGCACATTGTATAAGGTGAATTATAGGCCATCAGTGAGTCATGAGCAGTGCTGAGTGAGTGCTGCATCTAGCAGATTAAGATGTGCTGGAATATATGTGATTTTTGAATGTACATAATGCTAAAATTGCCCATCTATTTATTTTATCCACAATTGCATCCAGATGAAAAATAAAGTAAAATCCATGCTCCATGCGACCTCCCGATTTATGTTATTATCATTTAATTGACTGCTGAATCACACATTGCCACTGAAAGATAGTTATTGGAGCTGGAACACTTTGTTGTGAGTGGCTATTGAGGCTGAGGCCACAACCACATTTAAAGGGAATTTGATAAATATTTGCAGAGGAATAAAGTATGCCCTTCACTTTTGGAACTCTCTCTCTCTACTGCTCCATCTCATCCAAGCTATTTGTGTCTTAAAGACCTGTCTCAAATCCTATGTTTCATTTGTAGCTAAGGCCACTTCCTTCCCCTTATCCATAGTCCAACTCGTCCCTGTAAAATGCTCAAAGATGTTACCCCGTGGGAACGGTGCTATATAAATGAGAACTGCTTTTGAAAAAAATAAAAAAATGTTTTGGGGGTAAGAGCAAAGAATACTTTCAGATGTAAAGTGCAAATGAGCTAACCATAGCATAGGTTCAATATGCTGAGCAATCTCTTACTACAATGTCATTTCCATGATTTATAGAGACTTTTTTTTTTCCCGGAGAATACGGCACTATTTGTGATTCTCTTGTACGGTCAATTGCTTTCGCCATTACAGCTTAAAAGAATTAGGAGAAATTATAAATTGTTAGCAGTAAGCCATTTGATTCAGAACAGAAGTTTAAAGTTGGAGCCAGTTAGGCTCTGATCTTCAGGCACTGTACAAATGAATTGATTCTTTTGTGATCTGGATAGCTTGTCAGAACGTATTGGAGAATATGGTTTTAATTACACACATAATAATAGACTGGAAAAGGTCCACGAATGTTTCATCACTCTCTTCATCTTAACCAACATTAAATTACAGCTAAAGCTTCTAATCACCAGCTGACATGTGTATGTCTTTAAAGAACACAGGTTTGGCTCATTCAAATGTCACAACTTGCGTTTCCTTTGAAATAAGTTTATCTTTTAATGGCTGACAGGCATAAAATCATAAACAATAAATTGCTTGCATTATGTGCAACAATCGCAAATGTTACTCCCCTGTACAAAAAGGGGTAGAAGGATAAACAGCCTAATATCGCTAGTGGGGAAACTTCTAAAGACTATAATTTGGAACAAAATTAATTTTCACTTAGAAAAATATGGGTTAATAAAGGATAGCCAACACGGATTTGTTAAAGACAAATCATGTCTAACAAACCTGATAGAGCTTTTTGATGAAGTAACGGAGAGGGTGGATAAAGGTAGTGCAGTTGATGTAGTTTATATGGATTTTCAAAAGGCGTTTGATAAAGTTCCACATAAGAGACTTGTAAGCAAAATAGAAGTCCACAGTATTAAAGGGACAGTGGCAGCATAGATACAGAACTGGCTGGGAGACAGAAAGCAGAGAATAGTGGTGAACGGTTGTTTCACTGGAGGGAAGTGTGCAGTGGTGTCCCCCAAGGGTCTGCTGTTTTTGATCTATATAAATTACTTGGATTTAGGTATAAGGAGTACAATTTTCAAGTTTGCAGATGATACTAAGCTAGAAAAAATAGTAAACAGTGAGGAGCATAGTAGCAGACTGCAAATGGACACAGACAGACTGGTAAAATGGGCCGACACGTGGCAGATGAAGTTTAATGTGAAGAAATGCGAAGTGATGCATTTTGGGAGGAAGAATAAGGAGAGGCAATATAAGCCGATGGTACAATCTTAAAGGGATGAAGGAACAGAGAGACCTGGGGGTCAGATGAGTAAATCTATGAAGGTAGCAGGACAGGTAGATAAAGCTGTTAAAAAAACATATGGGTTACTAGGCTTTATAAATATGAACATAGAATACAAAATCAAGAATTTATGATGAACGTTTATAAAACACTGGTAAGGCGAGAGTACTGTGTTCACTTCTGGGCACCACAGTTTAGGAAGGATGTCAAGACATTGGAGAGGTGCAACGGAGATTTACCAGGATGGTACCAGGAATGAGGGATTCAGTTATCAGGAGAGGCTCGAGAAGCTCGGATTAGTCTCCTTGGAGCAGAGAAGGTTAAGAGGCAACTTAATAGGAGTTTTCAAAATTATGAGGGGATTCAATAGGGTGAACAAGGAGAAACTATTTCCACTGGCGGGTGGGTCGGTAACCTAAGGACACCGATTTAAAATAATTGTTAAAAGAAACAGAGGGGAGGTGGGGAGAATTTTTTTTCCACAGCCAGTTGTTCGTATCTGGAATGCATTGCCTGAAAGGGTGGTGGAAGCCAATTCGATAGCAGGTTTTAAGAGAGAAGTAGATAATTATTTGGGGAGGACAAGTTCGCAGGGCTATGGGGAGAGAGCGGGGTAGTGGGATTGAATTGGATGGCTCTTTTCAAAGAGTCAGCACAGACACGATGGGCCAAATGGCCTCCTTCTATGCTGTATAATTCTATGATTCTAATCACTAATGCAAAACAATGGATTATGTAGATTTGCCACAAATCACAGTTACTCCACTTTGCAGAATATCTTGTGAAGCGCTTAAGAGGTCTTCCCAAGGTGAAACAAGCTATACCAAATGCAAAAAGTATTATTATTAAAGTGGTAGGATTATCTGAAGTATAATAATAATCTTCAACTGTAAGAATTGTTGCTCAATGTTTCCTCATTTTCATATGTTCTTCATAAATTGTTAGACACATTTATAAATTGCTTAATTCTGGGCAAATGACATGTAAGGTCCCCAAATTCTCCCAGCCTTAGCCTTAAGAGCACTGTTTTAAAATTAAACATTGGGCAGAATTTTGGAGAACTCTCAGATTGAGCCTTAATTTAGAAGCCACACACATTTTTCTAATGTGCTGTATGAAATCAGCTTCCAAATAAGACTGAATGGAAGAATTTTCAAAATGATAACAATAATAATCGTTGCATTTGATATAGTGTGTTGTCATGTCTTTGAGATGTCTCAAAGCTCTTTGCAGAATATACTGTATAATGAATTTACTGTATATTTTGTGGGCAAAACACAGCAGCCAATTACGCATAGCAGTGTCCCACATACAGTCATGGATTGAGTGATCAATTTTTTAAAATTTAATTATTATTAAAAAAATATTACCCCCCGGAAAGCAATTGACTAATAACAGGGTTCCTAATTATTGCTGGAAAAACAGAGATGTGTACAGTAAGGAAATTTGCTGAAGGTTTCCCCCTGCCTGGGATTCGAACCCAAATCCTCTCACACATGTGAGGCGAGTACTCTAAACAATACGCTACAGAATTTAAAATTTTGCAGAATCTGAATTTTGAGATAATTATCTCAAGCCTAAAGCCTAGGAGAAATTCAATGTTTAGGTGGTGTTCACATGAAGGTAGAAATTCTGTATAAAAAAATTCCGCCTGGCTCTGGATTTACAATACAATAGAGATTTATATTTATGTAGCGCCTTTCATGTCAGGAGGATGTCCCAAGGTACTGGACAATCCAGGATTTACACCCTGAACTATTTAAATAAGAATTTAGTGCACGCAAAATATGGCAAATTGTTGAATTGAATCTTAACTTTGAAGTCAGCTTTTGTCGTTCATGAAAGAACTTGGATAAAACTTAAGATTCAATTCAATAATTTGCCAAATTTGAAGCAGCTTCAAAATTGAGGACGTAATTAAGAAATTTGCAAATCCTGAGCAGTCCAAAATGGTACATAAATAGACCCAGGTGGAATTTCTCCCAACTAGTACCTAATCTACCACATTTGTGACAGTTCTACAGCTGACCTAATCATATAAATGGCTTTTCCAGATGTTTTCCTTCACAAGTCTGTCCGTGCACCTCATGCCTACATCTCAATATTTCTTTTTATCGAGTAGTTAGAACTTGAAAGAATACAATGATTACAAACAGAAGTTCAAGTACCTCGTCAAGTCCCACAGTCTATGTGGACACTCGAATTGAGTGCTGGAGTCAATGCTGTGTTGTTGGAGTTGCCGTCTTTGGATGAGACATTAAACCAACATTAGACCAGTCCTATCTGCCTGGTCAGGTGGACATTAAGGATCCCATGGCACTATTCAAAAAGAGTTTCCCTCGGCATCCAGGCACACGAACCCTGAGGTAAAAGTTTTACTCTCTTGAGAACTCCATCTAAGTATCCCTCTAATTTGTTCACTCTCTCCCTCATCTCATTCACGATCCATCTGAAAACCTAACTCTTTGACTGCGTTACTGATTATCTTTCCCCTCTCCCCTCAGCTCCCACCCACAGTTTGGGTGCCAAGCCAAATTCTTAAGCCCCTTGGGATATCCTCCTGACGTGAAAGAAGCTATATTACTTAAATATAAATTTGTTTTGTATTGTATTGTCATGTACTTCATGACTGTGGGACATTGCTGTGCACAAATTGGCTGTCGTGTTCACCTACAAGTACAGTCATTGCATTTGACTGTAGAATCCTATAAAGGGCTTTCAGACTTTCTCCCAATGTGAAAGGCACTTTATTAGACACAAGGATTTTGAAAGATTATTACTACTTTCTGAAGCTAAATATTCTGTGTGGCTACTGGTAACAATTCTTCATGATATTGTTACCAGTAGCCACCCTCATAGGAGTCATGTAGTGTAGTGGTTAGCACGCTCACTTCGCAAGAGAGACGCCCCAGATTCGATTCCCAGGCAGAACATAACCTTAGGCAAGTTTTATTATTCCACACGCCTCTGTTTGGTTCGTGGTAAATTGGAACCCAGTTGACAGTTGATAGTCGATTGGTGACTGGCATCTCATTTTCTGGGGGTAATAATCCCTTCAAAAAACAATTTGGTCACTCAACCCACGACTCTTTCCGGGACACTGCTGTGGGTGACTTGTTGCACATTTCGCCTGCAAATGCCGTGGAAGAACTCATTAGTCAAGTTACACCTAGTTATAGGGACTTGCAGTCATTAATGATTGAATACAGAGGCCACCCAGCACACTTCGCGAGGATGAGCAAGCCATATTGTGGGTGTACATATAGGGGTTAGAACCGTCTTATATACTGCTTACCTAATTCTTGGTAACCTTTTGCAAAATTACCCTTTGGGTAATGAAAAACGCCCTGGTCATAAAACAGTTGCTTGCAACCCTAAACCTTTTCCCTCTTGAATGATGCCCATGAGATTCAAGGCACATGTGATCAAAATGTCAGAGAGCTGCTGAATAAAATGGTCTGAAGGTGATAAACTGGATGAATGACGCTCAAGCCTTTTTATTGTTGTCAAAAGAATAAATTCATGGGCTTGAACTTCTTTTGACTAGGTTTTATTTTCCATAAACTGCACTCAGCTTGCGCTTACATCTGGCTATATTTTCCATGTGATTGGTGATCCCACCTGTACTAAACTCCGTACTCTCATCATCACAGGCTCCATTGGCTCCAGATTTGACTGATTTCAAGATCTTCCCACTCACTTACAAATCATTTCATGTTCTGGTCCTCTTTAACCTGCTCACACCCCACTGCTCTACCAGCCCCATCATTCTGCTAGCTCAGGCTTTCTGCACATCCCCAACCCTTCTACTCCACCACCAGTGGCTGTGCCTTCAGTCACAACCCCTTGAATTTCTGTTGCTCCCCACTCAACCCACCTTGTCACCACACTTTTGTAGGAACAGAAAATAGGAAAACAGACAGGTGTATAAAAATATTTTGTATATGGGTGTTGTGAATTCCCAGAACGACCAGCTTTGATTTATTTCAACTCTTAAATTGATTTACTGTACAACAGTCTATTAACTTCCTGCAACAACTGAGCACTGAATGTTTTTTCAGCTGCGAATGACCTTTCTTTAGTTGTTTTGAAATCAAAAAGAAATATTGAACTGTTGCAAAACCGTGGGCTCAAACTCCATCTGTCCAAGCACCATTTTGCCATGCACAATTAGGGTGTGTATGTCCATCACCATTGCTGGTAATTTACTTGCTCAAACAAATGTTTATTTGTCAGTTAAAAAATAAAGTTTGTACTTCACAAATTGATTGCAGCAATAAAGGCATAATATAATGCTACGTTTCCAGGGAGAGCTTTAGATTGTCACTTGTTCTGCTATCCATTCAGTTTATCGTTTTTGGAAAGAGGAAAACATTCCATTCTGTTCTTTGTGGTGTCCTTCTGATGTGAAAGGTGCTATATAAGTGTAAATTGTAAATCCTATTGTATAGTGCGATATTTATTATGTTGGCATACACCAAGGACACTTGTGGAGTTTTAAGGAGTCTTTCCTATGTTAAAGTGCCTCCAAACATTTTAGGATTCACCTATAAAAAACACAGCTACTATACTTTGCAGTAAATTTTGTTAAATGATTTGATATGTCCTCTGAACGTGAAAAGCGTTATTTCAAATGCAAGAATCGTTATTCATCTGAATGTCTCTAACGACCTTGGAATCCGAAATAGTGCCTACGTCATTCAAAAGGTCTCAAAGTGCTTCACAGGGAATTGCAGTGACTGTGCATTTGTAATTTTAAACAAAAAAGTAGCTTTGAAAGTGGGCATTTTTGTAAAGAATTTCAGCTTCATCCCAAAGTTGTAATGATCCTTTGGGAACCATTATGCCAACCTTACAGAACTGTAAGAATAATTTATAGACATATGCTGTTTTAAGTGCATTCTGAGATAAGCACAGGGCAGAACCTTCACCAGAACGGACCTGAAAGGATCGGGTTTCAAATTAAAATATTTTTTTTGATAGAGTTAATTCCTATATATGAATTAAACATTTAAAAGGTTTGTGTCACCGAATTTGAATAGCTAACCCAAATGAAATATTCTGGCAGAGCATGGTTTTCATTGTTAAATATTGGATTTCAAACCATTTGCCACTAGAAGGCAGACATCATTTGATTCAGGTTATTGTAACTTTCCATGAATGTACTTACAAACCTTGCCATGGTATGTTTAAAGGAAAGTTGCATCTTGTTAAAAAAAGGGATGAGATGATAAAACTACTACTGACAAGTTAGCTTCTCTAATGAATGGACTGCTTACACAAATTGCAGTATAAATGCAGAGACAAACAAACTAAAAATGCAGTGTTACTATCATTGATTCTGCTTTTCAATTCAAATACACAAAGAAAAAGTCGAATAATTTTTACATTGAACCATGCATCCTTTGATGAGTAACTTCAAAAACTACACAGCAGAAATCGTTGGGTAGTATAAAAGACCTTGATCAGGGGTTCCCAGCTCGCAACCTTTTAATCAATACTAAGTGGCCTCATTCACAGTTGGAAGCTCCCTGAAGATATTTGCCCACAGGCAAATTCTAAATGTCACCAGCTCAGTAAATGACTGTCAGTATCTTTCTAAAAGGGTAATTTCTACCATCAGTGTCCACCTATGTGTAGATTCTCTGGAATTCGCTCTGCTAGAAAATCTATTTTCAGCCTTGGAAGAAAAAACAAATATTTTCCAGACCTCATTTCAATCTTTCTAGTATTGTCGGCAGACCAATGTAATACAATTTACATTTATATATATCACCTTTCACATCGGGAGGATGTCTCAAAACATTTTAAAGTCTGATAAACTAGCTCAGTCCATCATAGCTTCACCAACAGATGTATTTAAGTGAGAATACGCATCAGGTTCAGACACATCTTCCTCATGCCACGTGATCCCTCTACCCTGGGCCTTCATTGTTCAGCCTCAGAAAAATGATTCATTTTGGTGGAATATATATAGAATCATAGATATTACAACCTACAACGAGGACATTCAGTATAGGCTAGTGCCAGTTTCCCCATTGACTTATTTACTGTGTTCTCAATTTTCTCTTATTTTTCCTATACTCTCTAATATTCTGAATAATACATTCACTATCTCTTGCAGCAAAGTCCATTGTAATTCCACAGTATATCTGTTACTACTTGTTGGGAGATATTCAACCTGGGTCAAGATGTATTCGTTATCTCAGCATTTCAAAGAAAGTCTCAAAGTGCTTCACAGGAATTAGCGCAAGTTGCAATGACTGTGGATTTTGTGACGAATGTGGCAGCTAATTTGTGCACAGCAACGTCCGACAAACAATTGTGATCTCTTTTGGGTATTTTCTGAATAAAAATTTTCTGAATAACCAAGGAAACCCACTGGTTCACAAGCTGGAATCTATTATTCAGAATGTTGGCAATAAGTGTCAAATTCAGCTTTTATTTGGAAGCCATTTTTCTACAGTTCTGTTTCCATACTGCAGAAAATCAGCTTCCAAATTGAAAACAAATTTTAAAAAATTCCACAAGATATTCAAACTTAACTCAATTGCTATTTCCATCCTTTGGTCTTGTTTCTTTCAGGCTACCATTCAAAACTCCATCCAGACAACTGTTCAACTGCATTATTTATGAAGCTACTGTACAACTTACATGTTTTTCAAGCCCAATTGTAGTTCTTAACCCTTCTTTTGCACTTCCAGCTGTCAATCCACCTCTTCTGTTCACTTTACATATCTTTACTTATTCATTCATATGTAACAAACACTCGTCAAACTGACAGCAGAAACATCAATTTAGTAATCCAAACAATCCCAATGAAAAAATGTTTAAATTTCAAACTGTGCAGGTTGAACTAGATATAAATGTTGTATGTCAGCCTGACTTAGTAGCACTCTTACTTCGAGGCAGAAAATGATGGGATCAAGCTCCCCGTGGGAACTTGAGATTTACGGTGTTGCCTTTCTTTTCCCTTGTTGCTGCCTATCGGTCTTTTTACATAACTATGTCCCCCCGCACTGTGTAAAATTACTCCAACTTTTCTTAAAACAATATAGTTGTACCCTTGCTCACTTGGTTACCAAAGCATTCGATTCAAGTAATTAACTTCGAAAACTAGATTTCTTTTGCCACTATCTAAAATCCACTTCAAAGGCCTATACACAAAACAGACATGCAGATAATTGGTATGCAGATAATCGGTATTCAAAAAGAGATGGGACTTTCTTCTGATGTACACAGAAACTATCACCCTAATAAAATTGATCATTCACTTCATGGCTGTTTGTGAGACATTGCTATATAAATTGGCCCCAATATTTTGCTTCAAATTCACAGTCACTTTATGTTACAGCAATTATCTATGAAGCAATTTGCCATTACAGGCACTAAATCAAATGCAACGATTCTAATATTATTATCCTACAAATTACAACTGATTATTTATTCCCATAATTTCACCCAAGCACAAATTTTCACTGTTAAAGATTTGTGTACATAATCTTATCTAATCACTGAGATCAGAGAAATAAATCCCTTTTTGTCTTATTTGCACTATTGTATGTATCATTGTTATTACGTTCAACACTGAACAACAATTCAGCCCTGTTATTAAACTGTGGTTTAAATATATATTTCTGTGTTGACAATTTAGGACACCTATCACTAAGAATATTTAAACCAGTCAGAGAGTTCCACATATGTTTATCCCCCACACGTGGGGATTTCCTAATGATTACTTAATTCAAACAATTGAGTGACCAAATTATTATTATAATTTAAAAAAAACAATTTGAAGGGATTATTATCCCCGGAAAAGCAATCCGCCAATAAATTAACAACCAGGTTCCTACTTACTGCTAGGTAAACAGAGACGTGTGGAGTAAGAAAACTTGCCCAACATTTCACCCTGCTGGGAATCAAACCCAGGTCTCTCACTTGTGAGACGAGCGCACTAACCACTGAGCTACAAGACTCCACAGGATTACAGGATTAATAGAAGATGGATGGGAAGAACCCTCCCCCAGTGATAGTCTGCACATCCAAATTCTGCCAGTGAGCCAGGTTGGCTGGTTTCTAGTTGGCAATGCACTGGAGGACTGTGGACACACCTGGCTCAGAAAACTAGACTGCCAAGACCACCACAGATGAATGACTTGATTCTGACGTTCCATTATCAATCATGTTAAGGGGGACAGTCACTGTGTGATCATTTGACATCCGACAAGCACGGGTTTGAGCTCTCACTAGATGGACAGCAGGAACTTCCTGTGAGCTTTCTGGTGGGAAACACAGCTTAGCATGATATACGTGAGAGAAATTCCACCATCTTCCTGCCCGCAGCTGGGACACACATCCTTTCCCATTGAGTGATGGTTCCACTAATTGGAGGTGCAGAGCTTGAGCAGCAACTACTTATTTCTCTGCAAATCAATCAAGCGAGATACCAAGCCCTGGACTCATCAACTATCTGATGGACGTCTGTCTTCAGAGTGGTTGAAGGATCATTACACAACCTTTCGGGAAGTGCTAGCCACCTTGATGTTCTAGAAGTAGCAGTCGAAGTCCAATGCCACATAGAAGGCTTACTCAACACAGGTCTAAGGGAATTGTAAAAGTTACATAGAGCTTAAGGAATCAAGGTGAAGGAGGGAGAGGGAGGGAGTGAGAAAGGGAGAAGATAAATAGAAAATAACATATTCCAGCAACATTTCAGGCATTTTTGACAGAAATAGTTTGATTAGAATATTGTTATGTAAGTATAATTTGATCACCTTGTCTCTGCTCCATCCCTGACATATAGACATCACCAAGACAGTCATCAGAGGTTTGACAAAGATCATCAGGGATTCCACCCCCCGTCTCTCAGGAACACTAATGCGTCCACCTCATTCCCAGCTGAAATCAGCTAATTCACTGACACCAGTGACTAAATTTATGAATTTGTGACCATCCTAGTCCCTGTGGTATAGCAGAACACTCAGTGGATTGGACTACAGTGATATTCTTCAATGAAGGTGTAGTATTAATGTTTAGTAGACCTTTTCTGTTGGTTACATATGACGTGCGATTGACTTGCTTCATTTGCACCTTTTGCATTACCTTTATAGGAGAATAATTACAGAAGAATAAACCATACATAGGTGAAAACTGCACTCAGCACAAGTAAAACGGAAAGCAAAATGTTATGACTCCAATGTTGATTGAGACACGGTCATTTCTCACACAAAATTGCTCAGTAGATAGGCTTTTTCCATTTGGTGTTGAGTCCAAAAGAAGAGGGCAGAAATATAAATTAGGTGGCAGTAATCTGAAAAGGAGTATTTCACACAGAGGATGGGGAAAATGTATAACTCACTGTTGGAAACTGTGGATGAAGTAAAAAGCAACTATGTTTTTAATACGAAATTTGATGCAAACTTAATAATAAAAATAATCCTTGCATTTGATATAGCGCGTTTTCACGTCTTCGAGACATCTCAAATCGCTTTACAGAGTATACTGTAAAGTGAATTGACTGTATATTTTGTGAGCGAAACATGGCAGCCAATTGCACACAGCAGTGTACCACAAAAGTCTTGAGGGAGAATGGAA
This sequence comes from Callorhinchus milii, assembly GCF_018977255.1. Classification (NCBI taxonomy): domain Eukaryota; kingdom Metazoa; phylum Chordata; class Chondrichthyes; order Chimaeriformes; family Callorhinchidae; genus Callorhinchus; species Callorhinchus milii. The sequence goes on along the minus strand of NW_024704742.1, from coordinate 80,971,227 downwards.
TAGAATAAGGGGCTTAAGAGGGGTGGAAGCACAGACTAGTTAGGCTGAATAGTCTATTTCCTTGTTGTTTGAATGCTTCACATTTTTATGGACACATTTGGAATTTTAGCTTCATTAAAAACAATATCTATTTTGGGAAAAATAAAATAGCATTTTCAGTGTAATATATTACCTTCATGTGCATCCTTCACTTCCATTAAACTGTAGCAAATACAGGGATCTATAAATACTGTGGCCTGAAGCGGTTACTATGGCAACCACATTGCTTCCACCTTCATGTGATTTATACTGATGGCATATTTTTGATGGAATGATTGAAGCTGGAAACTCCTCACTGTAAAAACATTCATGAAAAGCAAACACGACTAGGTGATTCCCAAGGATCTGACAGTGTATCTCCTTGATGTATTCTCTTGGTAACCCAGCCAATAATCCTTCAAATAAATTTGCCTTTCACTTCATGGAGTTTATGGGTTTGCCTATGAAATTATGTATTTGCCTATGAAATGCACAGTAATTACACTTCAAAGTAACAATCTATGAAGTAGTTAGAACAATTTCAATGGTAAAGGTGCCATATTAAATGCAAGGATCACTTTCTATTATTCGTAGAAGTGTCTTTCTGTGATACAATAAGAACAACAACAACAAGATTTCATTTATAGAGCGTCTTTCATGTCGGAAGGACGTCCCAAGGCGCTGGACAGTTGGGTCAGGACTCGAGCATGGGGGAAATGGTCAGGGTGAGGGGAGGGAAGGGAAGAAGCGAGGAGGGGGTAGAGAGTCGTGAAGGGAGCTGAAGTTATTTTGAGAATTGTAGGAATTCGGCTCTGTTAAACGATGGACTGTTGACTTGATGCCTTAACTTCTGGAATGTACTGAAGATTTTTTTTCCAGGTTTTCCATTAAGACGTTCACTTCAAAGTGTCAGCCTCCGGAAACAGTAATCGTCTATGAAAGTAGGCAGATAATCAATAGATGGAAAGGATCCTCAGAAACCACTTACTTTTTACCACTGGAAATTCAGATCTGTCAAGTGGTTCTTGATTGTTCATTGCATGTGTAGCTGGGCAAGCTGTGCAAGACTTCACGCTTGCCTCAATCTTCTTGTTATTGCCAGGGAACTAGTGTTTTCTCATGCAGCAATGACTTTGGCTTCACATTTCCCTGATGACCCACTATGGGGACCAATTTGGGTCCCGCATTTGTAGAGCGAATGATGGAGTCTGGAGAGTAAAATATCGCAAAACATGCCAAAAACCCAGCAAAATTCTCTAGGCGTTTATTTTCCAGCATTAAAGTTTGCTTTAGTAATGCAAAAGCTTTATTTAATGGGTGAATTGCAGACCAAACTAAAGCGCTCCGGATTGCTACCTCATATGAAGAGTGCTATATAAGTGCAAGTTGTTGTTGTTATTGATTAACCTTCATTTAATCTGGGAACTGAATTGTTTTAGATTGCTTTTAGATCAGTGTTAGTTTATGGCTGTCAAGATCTGCCACAAACATGCAACCTGCTGATACTGAGGGCCTGAACAAAGTGGTTTGGAAAGCAGGTACAATGGGTAACTTGTAATTAAAGCATTCCAGCTATTGCTGCTCCCCCTCACTTCAGCAGTGACAGAGCTCACCAACATGTCTAGATTCACGTGGAAAGATTGGCCACTTGTGTACATGAGGGTTAGCAGCACCCGTAGAATATCACAATGATAAATCCATAGCTTCAGCAGAAGAGAAGAAGAAAAACAGCAAAGAGGCACAAGATTGATTCAGATGCTTTGTTTAGCATTGTCACTGTGCAGAAATAATAATCCTTGCATTTGATATAGTGCTTTTCACATTGCGAGGACATCTCAAAGTGCTTCAGAGGATTTTCTGTAAAGTATAGTGACGAATACTTACAACTTGTTGTAGCAATGGGCACGTTTTTATTATTTAATTCTCTCAGGAGCTTTTCTTTGGAAACAATAGTCTTCAATGGTTCATTTAAACTCCAATCATTTACAATAATGCAGGTGGAATATTCCCATTAGCCTTGTATATGAGCATGCAAAGCAGTCTCTCAAGATACTGAACTACCACAGTTCAATAAACACTGAAAGGCTATTTCGGGTTTTAAAAATGATCTCTGCTAAATTGGAATCCTAAATGGTGACACCAGGGCTGAACAGCTAGATTTGAGTGGTACAATTTAAGCGTTTGTTTTGGTCAGCCAGGTGTCTGAAAAGCCATAACCAAGAATATCCAAACCAAACTGGCAGTTTGACACATGTATGCTACCTACACATGGGAATTCTATGTCTGCAATGAGATGCACACCCTCTCTGTGGAGGGATGTGCCCTGTTTACTTAATTCTGGAGTCTATTATGCATGGCTTACCTCTACCTTCTCTTCCTCACCCCTACCCTGTAGACTATCAAGGGTCATGCTATCTTTCCCCCTCACACACAGTGCATATGGGGTGCACTATGAGTCAGACTAGTGAGCACGCACAGGGAAGATGGCGATAGAAAGTGGAAACATACTACATGGTACACTGATGATAGCCACGTTGTGAGGGATTGAAATATTGCAAATATTTTAGTTTTCCTGTTTTTTATTATTAGTTAATAAAATTATTGTTGACATCTAATATGCATTTGGTTATTTTGCATGTTTATGTTTCCTTCATGGATATATTTCTCTAAAATATATTTTGAAATATATTTTGCTTTTGAGTTTACAGGGTTATAAAGAACTGCATATATGTATAATATATATTCTTGCTGTAAGGATGAAAATAATGCAATTTCCAAGGAGGGTAGAGAACCTGCTCTAAAATTGTGGAAAACTAAAATCTTTATAGTGGTTTTCACAGGGATACCATATCTCCAAGAAACAGAAGCAGTAACCTTTTGGTATTTATGATATTCAATTAACACATGCTTTATATATAGCACCACAAATAACTTCAGCCACCTTAATTTCCAAAAGTCGTGTGTTATAAAGAATTTAGAGCTCAAAATTTGTTTTGGAATATTACAATTTTGAACACATTAAACAGTATAGATAAAAGATAAAGATCATCATTGCATTTGATGATATAGTGCCTTTTGTACTGAAAGGACATTTCAATGCATTTCACAGGATTCACTGTGAACTGTAGTGCCTGTCTATTTTGTAACTGAATGTTGTAGCTAATTTGCACACATCTCTCAGACAGACATGAATTCTTGTTTTTCTCTGGGGGATTGTTGGCCATGAAACCGGGAGAAACTCTCTTCTCTTTTCGATTAGTCCCATGAGGTCGATTACGTCCTCCTGAAAAGGCAGACAAAACTAGCCATGAGGACTGTAAGACCTTGTCCCGTACAATAGTAATAATAATCCTTGCATTTGATATCATGCCTCATCATGTGTTTGAAATGTCTCAAAGCACATCACTGTAGCATGGGGATATTGTATGTGAACCCATGCACCTATTTTCCTAAGATGTTTCCTACTGCTGCTGGGTTGCAGGCAGGGTGAAACCTTGCGCAGGTTTCCTTACTCCACACGCCTAATAATAATTCCTCCAAAACAATAATAAATTGGTAATTTTCAATCCACGACTGTTTGTAGGACATTGCTGTGCGCAATTGACTGCCACGTTTCGTCCACAAATATACGGTCAATTCACTTTACAGTCTATTCTGTGAAACACTTTGAGATGTCGAGAACACGTGAAAAGCGCTATATCAAATGCAACGATTATTATTATTATTATATTATTATTATGTGTGAAGAAGGCTGGCGACAAATAATTTGTCAGTCTTCAAACGTGATGAAATAAATCTGATTGTCAATGTTTGATTAATGCTGGGAGATTGATGAGATGGTTGGAGGCTGAGATGATTGGAGGAAATGTANTTTTTACTATTCATAATCATTAAATATGCAATGTTGACTATGTTTGATTTACCATTATTCATGTCTTGGAGTTAGGCAATCTGTCAAATGCTGCACTTTTTGTCCATTGCTACAGTTGTATTGCATTGTATTGTATGTACAAGTGACTGTGCAGGGCCTCAAGGCTGACAGTGCTGCAGACTCATTCTGTGTAGCCTGCAGGATGGAGTAAACAACATGGCAGAATCATAGAAACCACTGGCTGTGTGTGAATTCACAGATCAATGGAGTTATTTCTAAAGCCATAAACTGTGGCATTTCCCAGGCTTGGATTTTCCTAGTGAATAACGAGGGTCCATTCAAGCCAGTGGCATCAATGGCCTGCATAGGTTCCTGGGAATCCTAAATGATGGAGGAAGCCAGTAGTCAGTGATTCTGGAGACAGTGTCACCACCACTAACACTGCCTCATGTATATGTTCTATTAAAGTCAAGGCTACTGTCATCAGCACCATTGTTATTTAAACACAGCATCTCTGAGCCAGCAGCATTTATCATTACTCCCACTCTGCTTTTATCAGTGTTTTCTACCTGTACTGTAGATTGGACTGTAGATAGGCACACGTTTGAGGAAGAAGAGTATAAAATGGTATAATAATAATCCTTGCATTTGATATAGTTAGTGCCTTATCAAGTCTTCAAGACGTCCCAAAATGCTTCACAGAATATACTGTAAATTGTAGTCACTGTGTATTTTGTGGGTGAAACGTGACAGCACGCAGCAGTGTCCCACAAACAGTCGCGGAGTGGATGACCAAATTATTACTTTTTTTGAAGTGATTATAAAGAAAGAGCAGGGAATCAGGGATAGAATCAATCATTCTGGTGAAAAAACTAAGACAGCAAAAATTTAAAGGGCCAAATGATCTCTTTCTATAGTTGTACTTTCTTTGATTCTTGTTACCACCATCTTGTTGTTATATGTGAAAGGTACTATACAAATGAAAGTTGTTGACATCTTTAGTATACACAATAAGAATGGGAACTGTATAGTAAACCATTGATGACAGGTAGGCAATTTTTAAAATTAATTTTATCCCACCTCAATTTTCCTCTAANTTTTTCTCCCCACCTCTCAAAAGTTCTGATCTCTACAGTGTGCAGTTCTGTTGGTTTCCACAAGCCATTCAATATCTCAGCTTGGAGTCAATCTTTTCTTTAGAGAATTTGTAATTTGCGAACATTATAGCCACACCTGGTCCTTCTGTGTGGGGACGTCTCATTTGATGTCTAGAGCAGAATCTTAGAGTATGCGCAGTAGCGTGAATGCTTGGCAATTCTACTGTGAGTTTGAACTGTTAATTTTCTCTCCAGTTCAATTTGGTCTTAAATTTAGTAGTTGGCATTTGCATTCAAAAATACTTATGCGACGGGGAGGGCAAAATAAATTCTCTGTGAAATAACATTGTAAAAGGTCACATCATTAATTGCTACTGAAATAAAGTGTCCAGTTTCAAACACATGCTGAAGAGTCTGTACCGTATTAAGCTGTTTAATTTAAGAAGTCTCCAATCTGAATCATTCAGTGTGAAATTGAACAAGTGGGTAGACTGGCATGACAGAACAGAAAACAAGATATCTGCAAGGTTAACACTGAAGGAAAATTGTGTTAGTGACTGTTCAAAAACAATTCCTAATGTTCTTGTAATCCGTTTTGATTTGTATATAAATGTATAGGTTTGTGGGTGGTGGGGGAAGGGGGAGAACTGCAGTGGATGATATGATAATTTTCACCAGCAATTATCATAGCACATATCACATTCTTCCCCCTTCCCATATCGGGCTGTTTCAATTAATGTTCCTTAATAACAACAAATATTTTCAAACAAGTGAAGTTTCTAAATTTGTTAATTGCTATTGGTATGTTTTGAATTATTATCTTTCTGTTGTGATGTTGCATTCATTCACAGTAACAATTTAAACAAATGAAGCACATGCATTTACTTGGCATCCATCGCTATTCCAATGTGAAGAATATAAGCATTCATAGGTGTTGAAGACTGTAGACAGTAACCCTCCCGATAACTCAACCCCGGCTTAACTTGTCACTGCCACTTAAGTCATCATGTTGTCAATATCCAGGCCACATTTATTTATATTTTATACATATGCCTAATTCGCCAGTCCAGATAACTTGTCACTGAGCCTTTTTCCCTTGGAGTGACCCTTTATCTGTAGTTTCCTGTAATTACAACATTCACATCTAAAATATCTATTGTGCACTGGAGCATTGTAAATTTGCACTACTTACATCAAAATATATTTTTGTACAACCAGATTAAAAGATTTTAGGAGGAAATTAAAGTTGAGGTAACTGACGTATCTGATTACATTTTTATAATCAATGTGAATGATTTACATTCTTATCAACTGTCTTGCAACATCACTGGCTTTTTTTATTGATACTATTTTTGAATACAAAAAAATGTAGCATTTAGAATGATTCATTTTAATTCTGCATATTAGGTATTTCTCTTCCACTCATTCTTCTTTCCCATAAAGACGGGACTGACAGAGGATGATGAGGAGGAGGATGCAGTCCAAGAAGCAGCTTGCTTGGCGGACGCAGTGATGCAGTTACAGAAGTGTCAGCTTTTCACCTGTCATCAAAGCCATCAAAGTTGGTTGAAGGTAACTAACAACATCATCGCTGCCAATGCCAGCAGGTGATCCTGCCTGAAGATGAGGAAGGTATTTGACAGACTGAAGAACAATGCCAAGGTAAGACCTGCACATTAAGTTGCTGTAATGTGCATCTACTTCAATTGCATGTATTTGAAATGCATTGACAGGGCTTTGTCCCCTCACAGATATGGGGGCCGACACAACGGACTACTTATGACTGTGCACTGTTTCCTTACAGAGGAAGATTGTGCCCAACATTGGCAGCAGGTGGGGATAGTTCATATCTGGCTATCAGTTGATACGGTAGTGGAGGAGATCATAAATCCTCCAATCCCCAGGTAGAAAGAGAGAAATTTGAATCAGAACCAATTCATCTTTGCAATAATCATGTTATATTAACCAATGGTGTACAGGCTATACAATGAAGTAGAATAGGAAATATACGCTTAGATACATTTCCTAGCAAATAAACTTCATGGTTGTATCTTCCAGCTTCCCACCATACCTGCCACTTGATCTCCTGAACTTAAGCCCTTAAGCTGCAGCATTAGCAGCAACGCAGGTACCATCTCACGAAGAGAATGACTTGTGGAGTCCTGTAGCGTATTAGTTAGAGCTCTCGCCTCACAAACAAGAGGACATGGGTTCAGTTCCTGGTTAGGGTAAAACCTTTGGCAAGTTTCCTTAGTCCACATGCTTCTGCTTACATAGCAGTAAGTAGGAACTCAGTTGTTGTTTGATTGGCAGATCGCTTTCCAGAGGTAATAATCCCTTCAAAAAAAAAGAATAATAATTTGGTCACTCAATCCACAACTGTTGGTGCGACATTGCTGTGGCCAATTGGCTGCCGTGAAAAGCCCACAAAGTGCACAGTCTATTCACTTTACAGTATATCTCCCTGACTGTCCAGCACCTTGGAATGTCTTCCCAACGTGAAAAGCACTATACAAATGCTATTTTGTATCATATTGTATTTTATGAAGCGCTTTGCGACATCTCAACGATGTGAGAAGGCGCTATATCAAATACAAGGATAATTATTATTATAAAGACGAGGAAAAGAGACTGATTGATTAGGTAAGTGTTCAATTCAGTGGGACACTGCTGTGGCCAATTGGCAAAACTTTATTTCCATAATGTTTGGGTGAAAGTAACCCAAACATTATGGGAATAAAGCTACTCAATCAATGCCAGATAAAGCTTTATTACCAAAGATTTAGGAAAGGATATAAACCACTGTGAGACCTTGCCCACTGAGGTTAATATAAAAGCGATTAAAATAAATCCTCTATGTTTGTAATAATCCACTGTTTGCTATATGTTGTGGTCGTCAGGCCAGTTACAACAAGAGTTAGTTGTACTCACAAACCTCAGTGCCACATTGCTGTATTTGATGTCTGATGTCTGTCCTCTCCTTGTGTGTCATGTAGCTAGAGAAATAAACTGACTCTGGTGGGATCAGCCCATTTATTGGACAGCAGTTTTGCTAGGGATATAAATGGAATAAAATTGCACATTGGGTATTCAACTCAAAGCTGGCACTCTTTCCAATTTTTAGCAGAAATAGATTAATCTGCTCAAGAGCAACATTTATATCAGGGCACAAGTGGGCTAAAGTCATTCATTTTAGGTGATAGAGCTAAACTGAATAGAATGACACAAAATATAAAGGACTGTCGCTTTTCCATTTGTCAAATGATATGGTTGAATGAACTGTTAAGGGACTATCCTTTTTCCCCACTGTGTAAAAAGAAAATATATCCAACACTGAAGACTTCATTGATTCTGTACCGTGTTAAAATCTGCTTAAAGTATTCTAAATTCAGACAGTTTGGATGAATGCTGGAAGGGAAGAAATAAATTACCATCTTTATCAGGGATGTTGTGGTCCCTGTAGAATAAGCTAATCGCCCTCTCTTTTTCAAGGTTATGAGATATTTAAATACTTATCCGCCCTATAATACAAGTTTATTTTAAGTGCTGGAGCCACAGTGCCAGATGTTTCCAAATGCTAAACTTTTATCTAAATATAGAAAAACACTATGTTTTGCTAAAATACTGTACCAATAACATTTTAAGTAGCTGGCACATAGGATTATCGAAATATGGGTTTGTTTAGACCAGAAATTCACTGAATTGTGAATTCTGGACTGATTCTAGTTTGGTTCTTGAGAGGCATCTCTGTAAGGAAGGGAACACATCAACTTTGCTCAATTGGTAACATCCTTGCTTTCAAATTAAAAAGTTGTGAGTTCATGACTCACGCCAGGACCTGGAACTCTATGCTGACACTCCATTGCAATGCCGGGGGGGTGTTACGTTGACGATGTTGCTGTCCTTTGCATAAGTACTCAAACTGAGGCATCGTCTGCCTACTGAGGTGGGGACTTTTTGAAAAGAGATGGGTGTTTCTCCCGTTGTCCTGGCCAAAAATCCCTGTTTGTCCCCACAGAGCATCCGTTATGATCTGACGCAGAAATGCTTGGTGGTACCTTGGCGAGTAACGTTGCATACTATGCACATTTAATTTTAGATGAAAGGTTATTTAAGTACTATATTTAATATGATCGTAATCGTAATGAGTACTGGTATTATTGGCACTGTAATTAGACCAAATTGTTTCTGTAAATGCCTATTTGTAATTGGAGATGAAGGTTTTTAGCATTCATCAGAAGGTTCAATCACAGCAGTTCTGTTGGACACAAGCCATGAGGCTAGATGCTGTATAATGTTTAAAATATTCCACTTAAGCACCTACAATATAAACACAGCTGTATTTGTAAACTTTGGAAGTTCATGTTTTTATGTGTTCTTGTGGCATTGCATGGAATGTAGTCAATTCATTTTTCCTTCACTTTAAAATGATCTCCTGTAAATGTGAATTCCTGTTGCTCAGTGGTTAGAGCACTCACCTCACAGGTTAGAGACCTGGATTTGATTCCCCGGCAGGGCAAAATGTTAGGCAAGTTTCCTAACTCCACACGCCTCTCTTTACCTAGGAGTCAGTAAGAACCCGGTTGTTAGTCGAATGGCAGATTGCTTTTCCAGGGGTAATAATTTCTTCAAAAAAAATTGGTCACTCAATTCACGACTGTTTATGGGACACTGCTGTGCACAGTTGGCTGCTGTGTTTCACCCACAAAATATACAATCAATTCACTTCACAGTATATTGTGTGAAGTGTTTTGAGACATCTTGGAGATGTGATAAGGCGCTATATCAAATGCAAGGATTATTATTATCTCTGTCAATGTTTGTGGCCCAGAATAGAATTTTGCTGATAAATGGCTTCCTGTGTACTGAAATGAATAAACCTCAACCTCATTCATTGCAACACAACCCCAGGAATTGTGAAGCCAAACAGGTTTCAGCGGAGATGTGGGTCTCCTATTGAATAGTAACTTTCAGTGTAAAACATCAATGCATTCAATTAAAAATTCACACAGAGTTTCGGAGATGTTGTGAGGTAGAACTCTATTTTTTTCCTGGGACTGGATTGGAATTCGGAGGGACAGGAATTCTATCCCTGGTGTGGAGAAGTTTAAGTGTAGTTAAAATGCCATCACTATTTAAAAACCCACAAACAGCCATAGCAATAAAATAATAATCATTGAATTTGAATTTAAACTCATAAAGTTAAAACATGTCCACCTAAAAAATGCACACACTCTGCATTCTGCACTAAATCCTGTGGAGCAGTTTGAAACATCCTCCTGATGTGAACGGCACTACATCAAATGCCGGGATTATAAATTACTTCTGACGTACCTTAAAGTGCTTCACACTTTATTTGTTTCAAACTCTGGTGATTATCTATTTGCAGGCAAATACAGCAGGCAATTTGCCCACAGTAGGGTCTTATAATAATAATAATAGTAATAATAATAATAATTGAGTAATAAAATAAATGACCAAATTATCTGGATGGATGTTGTCAGGATTCCAGGAGAAACTACCTTTTTTTAATTGTATCATAGGTTATTTAATGTTGAAGCAGATGGGATCTTCGTTTTTTTTATCTAAAGGACAGTAGCTCTGACATGGTAATGCCTCCCCCAGTACTGCATTGGAATGCCTAACTGGACAGGGGGCTCAAAGTCCCAACCTGAACACACATCTTCCGGATCCAGAGGCAAAAATGTTACCAAGTGACCCAAACTGATACCGGGATGCATTGTATTACATGCATAATAATAATCCTTACATTTACAATATGCATGGAGTCCCATAGAATAGTGGTTAGGGCACTCACATTGTAAGCGAGTGGACCCAGGTTCATTTCCCAGGTGGGGCAAAACCTCAGGCAAGTTTCCTTATTCCGCACGTCTCTGTTTACTTAGCAGTAAGTAAAAGTCCAGATATTAGTCGATTGGTCAATTGATTTCCTGGGTGATAATCCCTCAAAAAGCATTTGATAACTAAATCCATGACAGTTTCTGGTACACCGCTGTGCGCAATTGGTTGCTGCGTTTCGTCAATCCATTTTACAATATGTTGAGGCGATTTGAGATGTCTAAAGACATGATAAATGCGTTATATCAAATATCATAGTTCTTATTTGGCATAAGGCATTTCGCATCAGGAGGATGTTTTAAAGCTTCACAGGGTATAATGTATAGTGACTGTGTGTTTTGGTACAGTAGTGTCCCACAAACAGTCATACAATTTTATTTGAACTATGGGAAAATCTATTTCTCACTGGTTAAGTTAGTATATGAATGTAATTTATCCAAGCCTGTCAATCAGATATTTGTCCTCTTTCATTTGGTTTTCCTAAAACGTTCGTAGCACCTCTTGAATTTTCCCATATGGCTACTCAGCTCAGATGCAATTTGTGAACTTGAACTTAAAGATGCAGTAATGCAAAATGTTTCATATCCTCAGTGTCCTAACTCTAATGTCATGCTGATTTTGAGACAATGAAAAAGCCATTTAAAATAATAATAATAATCCTTGCATTTGATATAGTGCCTTATCATGTCTTAAAGTGAATTGACTGTATATTTTGTAGGTGAAACACAGTGGCCAATTGCGTAGTGTCCCACAAACAGTCGTAGATTCAGTGACTATTATTATTAGTTTTTTAAGGAATTATCACCCCCAAAAAACCAATGCGCAAATTGGCTAACAAGCGGGTCCCTACTTACTAGTAGGTAAACAGAGATGTGCGGAGTACGGAAACTTGCCCAATGTTTCTCCCTGCCTGGGGAATCGAACCCAGGTCCTCTCGCTTGCACTACAAGACTCCCACAAAATAAGTTACAAATTAATTACAGTTTCTGCAACTGAGGGTTGTGCGATGTGAAATTCTCTGCCCCAGAAGGCTATAGAGTGGGAATCAATAGGAATATTTAAAAGAGAGATAGACAGATTCTTGGGTGGTAGAGATATTAAACATTAATGGAGAAAGGGTGAGGGATTGGATTAAAAGATTTACCAGTATCAAACAATGGGCTGAATAAAACGCAAAGTACTACAGATGCTGGAAATCTGAAAGTAAAACGGAAGTCCCTGGGAGCACTCAGCAGGTCAGGCAGCACATATGGAGAAAGGAAAGTGAGTCAATGTTTCAGGTCCATGACCCTTTGTCAGAATTTCGTCAGCTGACTATTCCCAGCGACTTCTGTTAATGGACTGAATGATCCTATTTATGTTTTTCTAGGTTCCAATGAACAGTGGGAGATAAAAGAAAGGTAGGAGATCAACTTCAAAGGTAGAAAAATTAGTATTAAAGGTTCGAATAGATAGAAAAGAGGAAAAATACATTGTTAATTGTTCAAAGTAAAGTGTATAATTTTTTTTAAAAAAGAGAGAATTAGGGAAGAAAACAAAAGTACAAAATGATGACCGGGAACATTTATAATTTTCATATTTGACTAATATTGCAGTCATAATGCTATCTGATATTTGAGTAACTTAAAATAATGTTAGTATTTTGTAGCGTCAGTGTATGTGAACTGAATGTAAACAGAATTGGTCATCCCAGGAACTATAATAATAACTGAAACATTTCTGTACATATGATAGCAATATATGATAGTTAAACTATCACAAAATAATTGCTACAGAGGAAGTGACAGAATGACCTTTTACTTTATGGAAATGATATGTTTTTATTTTATAAATTATTGATGGTAGAAATACGGTGTCATTTCTTTATTGTCAATCGTGCTGATGAAATAAAGGTCGGCAGTATACATTAGCAATATACAATTAGGCACTTCAAGACGCTAATCGTGAGAAGGCTAATATATAAAAGCAAGTTGTTGTTGTTGTATTCCCAAGGAAACAAGGCTAAATGAAGAAGAGAAGAGCTTTTGTTGAAATATTAAAGGGAAATTAAAGAATGGGAAATAAGTGAGAATACATCAACATTTGTTATTTTTCTATATTCATCTCTAGGGCTTCTTTACAAACAACCCTGGACATTTCATAGATTGAAATGTGTACTGTTTACTAGCAATCATGGTGAATTAGTGACTCACTCTATTTCCATACAGAAAATACCATAGAATTCTCAGGTTTGGATACCTTTAAGCATGGTGATGGGATTCCCCATGTATCAGACGCCCAGCTGACCCCCCACCCCCCAAAAAAGAAAAAAGGCCAATATTGTAATTTTGTACATTGCTGTTTATAATAATGATCCTTGCATTTGATGTACTGTCTGTGCCTGTAATGTTAAAACGTCTCAAAATATTTCACAGATAATTGCTGTTGAGAGCAGTGATCCAAACAGATTGACTTCAAGATCTTCACTCTCAAATACAAATCCCTTGGTGCCCAAGTACCTCCCTATCTTTCTGATCTCCTTGCACACCACTTCTTTGCTCGTCCCTAATGTCCAGTTAATACAGAGCTGCTGTACTTCCCTCGCTCTTTCTGCATCATTATCAGCGGCCAAGCTTTCAGTCATTGATGCCCCCGACCTCTGGAACTCTCTGCTTCTATCCTTCTGCTTCACACCCTCTTAATCTACCTTCAAATCACACCTTAAAATCTATCTCTTTGATCAACCCCATCCTTCTCCCTTTCCTTGTAGCTCTTTGTCGAACTGCTAGGATGTGAAGCATTCTGAGATGTTATCCAATGTGAAGGGTCCTATATGAATACAGATTGTTGTAGTGAATGACTTTCTTTGTTCCTTTACTTGTCCAAATTTATGAGTTCCAGTTAACATTTCCAATTTGAGGTGATGATGGATATTTTAAAAAAATCAATTAAATATATTTTGAAAGTACATTTACTTAGATTTCTTTTTAAAAAATGAGGCAAATGAATGTATTCCAAGCTTAACCTAGTTTTTTGTTACCTCCAAATAACTTTCAATAAATAATGAAAATGAAACCTACTTTTTATCTAGAGAATAAAGCACCACTTAACCCAGAAATGTCTACTTGCCAGGGAGGCAACTTAACCAACTCAGACAATGATAGTAGATGTGCAGTTCATTCCAAGGTTACGGTACAATTGAAATGTTCAAATCACTTTACAAGCCACAAGGGATGAATTTAAATGTTTTACGAACTGCCCGTAATATCAAAGCTGTGTTACAGATTGTAAATTTAAAAACCAAATGGTGTTCAAGCTCATTGATGCTGTCAGAAAATGAGAGGAGGACATCGGACAAAGGAGGATAAGTTTCATAAAGGATGAAAGTGCTCAGCAATAGCCAGAGTTTCAAAATAGGTTTGCAACGGTAATACCAAATGTTATAATAATTTGGTATAGTGCCTCATTACGTCGTTGAGACGTCTCAAAGCGCTTCACAGAATATATTGTAAAGAAGATAGACTGTGTATTTTGTGGGCAAAACACGACAGCAAAATGTCCACAGTAGTGTCCCACAAACATGGATTGTGGATTGAATGGGTTCACAGAGCTAACTTACGGAAAGCTCTGGGTTTCCAAATGAAGAAATGGCACCTGCAATAAAGAATAATAATAATTCTTGCATTTGGTATATATAGCACCTTATCAGGTTGAAAGACTTTTCGAAGTGCTTCACAGGATTTACTGTGAAATAGAGTGACTGTATCTGGAGGCAAATGCGGCAGCACAATTGTGCACAGCATTGCCTCACAATGTCCACAAACAGCCATGAAACAAGTGACAGATTTTATTTAGTGGATTGTTGACCAGGACTCTGGTAGAAACTCTGATCTCTTTCCGAATAGTGCCATGGAATCTTTAACATCCTCCTGAACAGACACCTTGGTTCAATGTCATATCCAAAACACGGCAACTCTGACAATTAAACACACCCCAGTGATGTACTGGAGTGTCATCTTAGACGGAATGAGTTCAAATCCTGAGTTAGGATTTGAAACCCCAAACCTTCTGACTCAGAGGCAGGAGTGTCACCACTGAGCAAAGCTGGCGTATCAGGATCTCCACCTTCCATTGAAGCACTAAGATGCCTGAAATGTAATAGGGTACAAAACCAAAACGAGTGACATGTATTATCCCACCTTGTTCTGCTTCACTGGCTCCCCACGTCCCCCACCTCCACCTCCCCAGGAATTGAGAACAAGATCCTCATTCTTACATCCAAATCCCTCCATCGTCTCAGCCTCCACCTCTCCACTACCCCCCACCACCCAAAAAAAACGCTCTGCAACCTCCTCCTACCATGCCAGCCAGGCTGCTCACTTCGCTAAGTGAGTGAATATTGATCTGCTTCATTTCTCCTGCCTTATCAACACCACTATTGGTGGGCAGCCTTTCAGCCATTCTGTCCCCACCCTCAGAACTTTATCCTGGAGTCCCTCTGACTAGCTCCCTTTCGGCTGCACACTCAACCTCACTAAGCCAGTCAGAAACCTGGTATCTTGTTTGATCCTGAACTGTCCTTTCTCCCCCAATCTGCGCCATAACCGGCACTGCCTACCACCATCTCTGTAACACTGCCAAACTCCGCCACTGCCTCACCCCTCAGGCTGCCGAAACTCTCACTCACGTATTCGTCACATCAAGGCTCGATTATAGGAACTCCCTCCTCATCGGTCTTCCCAACTTTTCCCTTCACAAACTGCAAATCATCCAAAACTCTGCAGCTCGTGTACTCCCAGGCACCAGGCTCCGTGACCCCAACACTCACACCCTTGCCCGACTTCACTGGCTCCCCATCCCCCAGAGGATCGAGTTCAAGACCCTGATCCTCATCTTTAAGGCCATCCATGGCCTTGCCCCCTCCTACCTCTCTGACCTGCTGACTCCCTGCCAACCTGCCCGCTCCCTCTGTTCAGCGGGCTCCAGCTTTCAGCCTCTTTACCCCCACACACTGGAACTCCATCCCACACTCCCTTCGCCTCATTTCCTCCCTTGCCTCCTTCAAGGCTGGTATCAAGACCCTTCTCTTCGACTGTACCTTTGGTCTCCCTCCCACCTCTCTGCCTTCCCTCAACCCTACACCACCCCTCCCCCATGCTCCGTCCCTGACACCTGACTGTTCAGGACTTTGGAACATCCTCCCAACGTGAAAGGCGCTCTCTAAATGTAATTTTGTTGTTGTTGTTTCTCCCCTCTTTCAAGGCATGTCTCAAAATGTACCTCTTTAACTGCGCTTTTGGTCAGC
This sequence comes from Callorhinchus milii, assembly GCF_018977255.1. Classification (NCBI taxonomy): domain Eukaryota; kingdom Metazoa; phylum Chordata; class Chondrichthyes; order Chimaeriformes; family Callorhinchidae; genus Callorhinchus; species Callorhinchus milii. The sequence continues at coordinate 80,955,098 of NW_024704742.1, read as the reverse complement.
TTTCCCCTCCCCAACCTGCTCGGATTCAACTCTCAGCTTGGGAAGCACTTTGAGAAGCCCTGCCGATGTGCAAAAGTGCTATAGAAATGTAAATTGTATTTATTCTATACATGGGGAGTGGCTTTATGATTAATGTAAAAACAATTAGTGAACCATTTCCTTTGTCTCTGTGCCCCAATGTAATCTTGATTCATTATTTAATGCATTCACAGTTGGGGTTCTGCAATGAGAAGCTGCAAATAATCTGAGCACTCTTCATTAACTCAATCTTTCTTGCAACTTTGCGACCTTGTGGTCAATTTGCCCACACTGTGCAATTTCCATTTATCCCACACTCTATCTGTAAAAGCCAGAAAATAGAGGGTGAAGGCCCCTTGTTGGGAAACTTTTGTGTGCTTCCTAACAAGAGATATCCGAATGACAACAATGATTCATTTGGATGAAGGCCCTTCAGCCTTCATTTGATCTCATCCTTCCACAACACCATAAGATTAGTTTGGATGAACGACATGAGTGTGTTACCAGCCCCAATTACCCTTTCAGCCACATATGACGCATTTAAATAAGTAATAAATAAATAATCTTTCGATTTGATACAGTGCGTTTTGACGTTGTCGAAATATATTAAATCATTTCACTGGATTTTACTGCAAAGGTAGTGACTGTGTATTTTGTAGGGGAATGCAGAAGCCAATTTGCGCACAGCAATTTCCTACAAATGATCAAGCAAATGACCAATTTTATCAGGGGAATGTTGGCCAGGACACCAGGAGAAACTCCTCTCATGCCTCCTGTGGGACAACCTCCTGATGTGAAAGGTGCTATCTAAATGTAAATTTGTATTGTTGTATTGTTCATGCATTGCTTGATGAGACCATTAGAAGCTCTGCAAGGAAAAATATTCAAGGGTTCAGGCATAAAACATTCTTTTGGAATACCCTGGTGGAAAATTTATTATGGCAATTAAATGTGCATGTGAGAATCAGTGCTAGAGCCATAGTGCTATGCCTCACTAACTGACATTTTTATTCTATGCAAACAACTAACTCTACATTATTAATTAGCCAGTGCTACATTGTCTTATTGTATATACGTGATGTAAAGCACTGCAGCTACAAGATTTCTCAGGCAGCGTTTTTTTCTTATCAGTGAGGTCTTTTTTACTCATTGAAAAATCAACAGCAAGTTATATCTATATACCACCCTTCACATAGAATAATGCATGTGCACTTTATGTCTGGAGAGCTTTACAGAGAAGGTGCCAGATTCGAAAATAGGGTTTGGGGGAGGAGGTAGGTGACTGTAGATATGGTTGAAGAGATAGGTTTAATGGCAGTATATGTGTTGGTTTTGTGCTCATCATAAATTAATAAATTCTTTCATTTGATACCTTCCTATAGCCTTGAAACATCTTGTTTGGTTCACGGGTAATTGTTGTCAAGTGTAGTGACTGCAAACTTGTTGGCAAACAGCAGTCAATTGTAAACATCAAGGTCAGGGCATAGGGTACGTGGAACTCAGAACACACGAAAAAGGAGAAAACATGGCTTGGGTGAAATGTGGCAGTTTGGTTAGAAAGGCAGCAATTTGTGTGGTTTGTAAATAAAATAAACTTTGCATGTGATGCAGCGTTTTTCATATTGAGAAGATAGCTAAAAGTGCTTCACACTGTAAAGGCAGTGACTATGTATTTTTGTAAGCGAATATGTTTCTACTAGCACTAGAGAATCCTGCTTTATCTCTTGCAAGTAACTATTCTTTGTTTGCAGGATGGACAGTAGGTCTCAGTAGACGATTTGATCTATGGGGATATCACAGCCAAGCACAGTTCAACAACAACTTGCACTTATATAGTGCCCTCCACGCAGGGTAGTGTCGCAGAGCGCTTAACAGTGGCGGAGCCTGACTCCAAGCCGGGGGGGGGGGGGGGGGGGGGAGGAGGGAGGTGACCTTAAGCACGGTCGAGAGATAGTTGCAGGATAGGAAATTGCATTGCAAGGAGAAAGAGTCAGTGAAATAAAAATGTTTGCTGATGCTTTGAATATATTTGCTGGGTATTAAGGAACACAGCAAATCCTTTCTACACTACTGTGGGAGCATTTCTGACCTGAATCCAAAAATGTAAGAAGACTGAAATATTTTAGTTCATCATTTTTAAAACTACTACAAAATCAGAAACGTTATGACATTCAATACACAAAAGATAACATTTTTTATTAGTGCTCAAAGTTTTAAAGTTACTAGAGCATAGCAGAGGTTTAATTCTTTCAATACTTTGTGTTTTCAGTCATGCTGAGACTAATTCTCTGCATATTTTTCTTTAGACTTTTTTGGAACCTAAGCTTGCTGTACTGCTGTGCAATTTCAGTACTGTTAGTGTCAGGTCTGATATATCACTTCGCATTTTCACACTTTAAACAGGTTGGACAGTGTAGAGCAATTACAGATGAGCATTTTAATAGAACCAAATCTTTTCATTTCGATAAACACTCAAGTCTGTGCCCCGTGGAGCCAGTTTGAGAAAGACACAATATTTCTAAAAGAAGAATTCTGCTGACAGAAAAGTGAGTGAAGGACATATTAGGCTTCCAGGAGTATTATTATTAATAATAATAATCCTTGCATTGATGTAACACCTAAATCCATCCAGTCTGCCTGTTCAGGTGTATATTAAAAATCTTGTTGCACCATTCAAAAAGTAATGGGAATCTCTATTGATGTCCTGGCTAACAATACCCTGGATAAAATTGGTCATTCATTTTGTGGCTGTTGGTGGGATGTTGCTGGATGCAAACTGACTGCTGCATTCACCTAAAAAATATGCAGTCAGGATACTTCACAATAAAGTTGATTGAGACAAACTCCTGATGTGAAAGGCATTATATAAATGTTATTTATATTTTATGGTAAATCCTGAGAAGCACTTTGAGGCATCCTTCTGGCATGAAAGAAGCTATCTCAAATGTAAGGATTGTTCTAATTATATTATAGAGGCTAAACTGTTATTAAAATCCAAGTGTTGTTGCCTTTCTTTAGATGTTACGGTGTAATGTTCATCCTAGTTACCAGCTATTCCTGGATTTGTACAAACATTGTATAAATTAACTTAAATTGCTAAAATTCATCACGAAACAAAAATGCAGGAATAGCTTTGAAATCTATCAAACGTAAGATGCAAGTCGAACGATACCAAAAATTGTTACATAATAATAATAATCCTTGCATTTGATATAGCGCTTTTCACGTCGGGAGGATGTCCCAAAGCGCTTCACAGAACACACTGTAAAGTGAATTGACTGTATATTTGTGGGCGAACGCGGCAGCCAATTGCGCACAGCAATGCCCCACAAACAGTCGTAGATTGAAAATGACCAATTTATTATTGCTTTGTTTTGGAGGATTATTATTAGGCTCTGTGTGGAGTAAGGAAACTTGCCCAAGGTTTCGCCCTGCCGGGAAATGAACTCAGGTCTCTCGCTTGCAAAGCGAGTGCTCTAACCACTGAGCTACAGGACATGCCTTTTTACATCAATTTAAAAAGAAACGAAATGCCTAAGTCTGATCGGGATCGTCTAACGGGATCAGAGAGCAGGGACTCGCTCCCTTTTATCGAAGCACAATGCAAGGAATAATTCTATCTTCAGCAACTTCTGCAGACTGGCTGTTTGGCAACTCCACCTCTTTTTCTCTCTCTCTCTCTCTACCACCCCCACCCCCCCCCCCCCCCCACCCCCTGCCTCCCCTCTCCCACAGGAAGTGAGACGTGAGTGGCAGGAGAGAGAGAGAGAGAGAGAGAGAAAGGGGAGGGGAGAGGAGAGGGCAGATGTGTGCATGGTGCCCTGACTGCTCTGGATGGTGATGGTGGTGCTGAGGATGAGCTGCTGGTGGCATCAGCAAAGGGAAAGGGAGTCCTCCTCCTCTTTGCTGGGGCTGTGGGCTGCCTGATGGTGCTGCTCCTGGCAGGGCACTGGCAGGGTTGTGGCAGCAAGACGGTTGCACAGACACAGGTAGGGATGATGGGGCTGTCCTGGCCGCTGTTCCTTTTGTGTGTTGGGAGCTGGTGTCCTCCTCCTTTAAACCAGACCCAGGTCCCCCCCCTCTGTGTGCAGAGCTGAGCACTGGGATCTGACACTGGGATCCCTTCTCCCTCCATTGTGTTCCCCAGGAATCAGCCTCTTACCATTTCTCTCTGGGTTTTTTTTTCTTTCTTTCTTTCCTCTTTTTCTTTCTTTCCTCTTTTTCTTTCTTTCTTTCTTTCTTTCTTTCTTTCTTTCTTTCTTTCTTTCTTTCTTTCTTTCTTTCTTTCTTTCTTTCTTTCTTTCTTTCTTTCCTTCTTTCTTTCTTTCTTTCTTTCTTTTCTTTCTTTCTTTCTTTCTTTCTTTCTTTCTTTCTTTCTTTCTCTCTTTCTTTCTCTCTTTCTCTCTTTCTTTGAACACGTATGTGTATTTTTTGTTGACTTTATCTTTTTGTTATCTGTTTATAATTATTGTTATTATTTGGTGATGTTCAACGCGGTTTATTTAGCTGTGTAACTCGAGTCCACCGGTTGTTGCCCAGAACAATGTATGTATTGTTTGTGAAGGACCATTTCTGCTCCCAATCTCCCCCCGAAAAAGCCTTTAGGAATTGCCTTCCCCTTGTTTTCTTTGTAATGTTCAGCCAATAAATCAAGTAGCAATGTTCCCCTCCATTAGGGTGGGGGGTTAACTGAGAACCCAACCAGTTTTTCTTTTAAGTTCGTGAGAAACTTATCGTCTCTCTTCACACTCATAGCTTCCACCTCCCTGAAATAATGGTGAAAGTAATATTATTGGCCCCAGTTCGCAGTTGGCTTTGGACTTGGAGTCGATCATTATCAGCCGAGCTCCACGTTTGTAATTCCTAAAGACTGAATCGTGCAAGTGATGGTCAGTCGTGCCTTTCTGGGTTTAACCTCATGCTTTTTTCTCTATCTCCCCACCCCTAACATCAAGAGATTGCAGAGATGAGAAGTGTCAGATGCCATCACATCTTTAGCAAGTCAGTTTCAATCCCCCATGAAGATCAGATCAGGGATGGCAGATAAACAATAGGGTGGGTGGGTGGTGAGTGCTTTTACCCATTGATTTCACCTACACTTTGTTCGATGGGTTTCCTCTATTTCAGAAATGGAGGCTGTGTGTGTGTGTGTCTGTGTCACTAGAATCTCCCAGGGCTGTGTGTATGTTATGTGCGTGAGGGATTCTCTCGCAGAAATGGACAATAAACCAAACGGGAGGGTAGAAATAGTACATCATCTCTTTGCACAACAGTTCAAGCTCTGCAATCCTGCATTTTGTTACTCCGTGGATTTAAAAGATGAATTCAAATCATGTTTTCTCAATACATGTGTATCAGATCTTCTCTTCTAACAGAAGATCTGCCGTTTTGAAAACAATACTAGATTTTAGAACAATGAAACACAAATCCTATTTATTGAAAACATTGTTTTTAAACAAATTATTTTCTTCCTCAAATGTAATTTTGTTGTTTTGTACTGTAGGTAGGGTGAGTGACTGGGTACCAGCTCAGTGGGAATGTTGATGTTGAGAGCAGTTATTAAATTAAGCAATCGCTTAATCAGTCACATTATTGAGTTATACATGTGAACGTTTAGTTGTTGGTGTATTTGACTGGCTCATATCTGCTAAGTCTATAGATAAAGGAGGGGAGGAGGGTGTGATTCTCATTTAAACAATTAACTGATTTAATTACCAAAAAAAAATTCTGATTCAAAGACAGGCTCCTAAAATAAAAGAAGGTATCACATGGGTTTGAATTCAGGTTCAGCAGACNAAAAAAAGTGTGTTTAGCTTTCAGGATCCCAGTCAGTTTAACTTGATTCTATGATTAATTATTCACAAATGCCTGCTTCCACACTTCCAGGTTTTTTTGTTTTCACATTCAGTAAATCACTTCTTCTGATTTTTTTTTGTAGAATAACAAATGTGTTTGGGTATGGAAAGCTGTAGCGGATGCTGTGAGCTCAAAGAATTTTCTTAGACACACCTCTTACTACGACTTGTACAATACCCACGGTTTGCTGAGGCACGGATTTGAATAATTTAGTTCATGTACCTTGAGTGTATGTAATGGATGGGAATAGATATGGAACACTTTCAATTTATTTAGAGGGTAGTGGAGACTTCATTTTAACTCTTTTAACTCTGTTACTGGGCAGTGCGTGCAATAGTCCACAGAATTTCAATTTACAAGAGATAACTGGTCTTGAGCACCAGCAAAACAAATGAGCACTGATAAATGAATTTTGGATGAAACATGATTTATTGTGTCCCTTTCTGATCGTAAGTGGCAAACACATCATCCCGGACACTCATTCTATTTCCTTTACCGTAATAAAGTGTCCCAAGACATTATTGGACGTGTAGGATGCATCATAAATGTTGCGGGATTAACAGTGACTGGTCTGCCCTTCCACGTCCTGCTGATGAGCCAGGTTGGCTGCGCTGTCATCAGCAGAGCCCTGGGGTCTCCTAGGAGCTGAACTGGCTCCAAGGTGACATGCTTGGCAACGGAATGGAGTCAACCCTCTGTGGCGGTCTCGGTAAGCCGGTTCCTGAACCAGGCGGATCCTCAGTATTCCAGGGCACTGCTGATGACAGCACAGCCGGCCTGGCTCATTGACAGGACCTGGGAGGGCAGACCAATCACTTGGGTCAGGGCGTCAAACCACTCAGCTACTGTTAACTCTGCAAGCCAAAGCACTAACGGGTGGGGTGGTCCGAGCTGGACAAGCAGATGGAAAGCTTACCAAACAGCAATATCAATAACAAGCCATGCGGTTTCAGCTGGTTAGACTCCAATGCCCACTCTGGACTCCCCAAGCCTTGACCCTTGTCAACCTGCGCCTAATAATTTCCAAAATTAGGTAAGCAGGATGCATTCCTCCAGGGAGAGAGTGCACATTCCTTTCCAACAATCTATCTCTGTGATTTCCATGTGTAGGTGAAATGCATGGAAATCTCAGATGGTTTGGATGCTCTTAAGCATGGTGATGGGTTTCCTCTTGTGTCAGACACCCACCTGGCTGACCAAAATAACCCCCCCTCAAAACAAATTGTTGTTGAAATGAAAACCATCACACTGTCTCCATTTCAGTGGTGATTTTACATTCTTCTTTGGGGATGAACTCTCTTCTGAAGGAAAAGCCCAATATAAATGGCTGGTTGTCCCGGTGCCAATCTTTCCCCTAACCCCGATTGGAGTCAAAACACCCGTTGCCTCTTCACATACAAGTTCCAGTTCCACAATGAAAAACTCACTGGAACACTGAATCCATTGATATACTAGGCATGAATAGTTGTCTCGACATCATTGTGTCAGTATTGCAATGCTCTCAGACTTTCATACTTACAAACCTTGTGAAGCTCTTTGAGACATCTCAATGACTTGATAATGCACTATAGCAATTGTACGTATTATTATCACCCTTATAACAGCAGCAGAAATTGTGAATAGGACCAAGAGTAAAGTTATCCAGTATTCAGACACATCTCCCGATCTCCACTGCCATGATTTGGTCAGTGGAAGTTACAAATATAAATTTTGAATGGCCGATTGCACACATGTGACAGTCTGCTTGGAACCTCGTAGTGGCATAAAGATATTTGTGCATCAAACATCAGTTGTCACAAGAGCCCTCCAGAAATTGGGAGACACATTTCAGAACAGAAGAGACATTAAATGTAGCACTTTGTTCCAGTTTGTTGCTGCATTTTGAGTCTCTGGATTAATGATATAAAGTGATCCTCACTAGGGTTGACAAATTGTCAAATTCCTTACTTTTTCTGCTTTCTCTGCATCACGTAATCCATAGTTTTTACAACCCAAACCTGGCTTCATCTAATCATCATTTGATTCATCCTATCCACTCTCTTGTTCTTTTCAGCCTTGTTGGTGCCTGCTTTCTGGAATTTGCATCTTCAGTGCCTTAAAAAAATGCAAGCACTGTAGACTGAACAATTAAACTTTACATTTCCACTTAGGCCTCTCTATCCTAAAGGTTGTATAACAAATTAAGTAGTGGGATATGGAGGCATACTTGTTGTAAAAGTACCAAGGACAATTGTTTTTTTTCTCCCTTGGGTTATCATACTTAGAATTAGTTTGGATCCGTATAAAGGAACTAAAATAATGTATTTAGTAATAGACGTTCTTTTTTGCAGGTCTGTAAGACGTTTAAACCTTTCTTGGAAGAGTGATCTGATGAATCAGAATGGCAACAGAAGTGAACAATATTCAGAGGAGTTACTCCATCATCCCATGCTTCATATTCGTGGAGGTGAGTGGGTGACTCCAGATGGAACATTGGTACTCTAGTCATTTAAAGTACTTGTGTTTTTATTCTGCTCATACAGTAAGCTAAGACTGGGTGGAAATTGAGGCATATAATGCTCATAATGCACTCCCTAGGCCACCAATTAATGCACAGTTTTACTCCCAACATCTGTTGAAAGCATGGATTTTGCTAGGTGTTTAATTTCCTCTTTCTTCCCAGGTGTTCTTTACCACATGTCACTTCCCAGCTGAGTCAATGTGCCAATGACCTGCTGCTTCCCCTCAGGCAGCTGGTAGCACATAATAGTGACCTGGAGCAAGTCACAAGTCTCTTTCTGACTTTTCTGCTCTTCATTTTCAATGCATTGGGCCTTTTTCCAGAAGTCACCTATCCACTGAGTGTAGCAGCTATACTTTTGCTGCATTACCCACATTTAGTACCTTATAATAACCCATGTGTTCGATGTGACACCTTTCATATTGGTGTGTGTGTAGGGAGGTTTGTCTCAGGGCATCTTGTATCACTGCAAACTGCAGTAGCTGTGTATTTTCTATGTCAATCTTTTCAGCTGAGAAAGTCCATTCTTAAAATACCATTTAAATGTGACGTTGACAAAGGAAAGATAATGGTTTAAAGAAAAGCTATCTAGGGTTGGTCAAAGTGCCAATCAAAGTGCCAGCATAATATGCAGTCAATTCACTTTACAGTATATTCTGTGAAGCGCTTTGAGACGTCTAGAAGACGTGAAAAGCGCTATATCAAAATGTAAGGATTATTATTATATTATTAGTAATAGTACTGGAGGGTAGGTGGGTGGCCGAAGGCACGATCGAAGAGGAGGGTCTTGAGACGTGCCTTGAAGGAGCAAGGGAGGGATTGAGGCGAAGGGAGTGTGGGATAGAGTTCCAGAGGGTGGGAGCAGAGAAGCTGAAGGCCTGACCGCCGATGGTGGGGCGGGCCGGGCGGGGGACATGGACCAGGCTGGAGCCTGCTGAGCGGAGGGAGCGGACAGGTTGCAAAGGTGTTAACAGGTTATTTAAAGCAGGCTGTTTTGTTTATGAAGGGTTAGCACAGGAAGAGCTTGTCATGGTGATATGCAAAGTTAATACCCACATGCTTTCGAGGTCAGAGCATGTCTGTGTTTAAGCTTTGGTTTAGTCATTGGGGACATTGTTAACCTGTGTGTTGTCTGAACCATTCTTTCTTTTGAGCTGACATGATTCTTGGTAATGAAAGTGCTAACAGTGGTTAGTTGCTTAGATTTTCTTCATGTCTTTTTATAAGGATGAGCCAATTTTATGGTTGTAGAATAAGATTAATGGACTAACCTCGTCATCAAACTGAGCCCCTTTACCTTTATTGGGCATTCGATATGGAGCTATGCTGTAAACTAATAATCCTTACATTTGATGCATCGTCTTTCGCATCAGGAACATGTCTCAAAGTGCTTCATCCAATTTATTGTAAAGTGTAGTGATAGTGTAACTGCTGGCAAATGCAATAACCAACTTGCACACAGCAGTGTCCCACAAACAGCTATGGAGCGAGTGACCAATTTTATTTAGGTGATTATTGGCCTGGATACCAGGAGAAACTCCTGGCATTTTTCAAATACTGCCATGGGATCTTTTACGTCCACCTGAACAGGCAGACGGGGCTTTGGTTTAATCTTTCATCCAAGGGACATCAGCTCCAATAGTGGTAGTGCTCCCCCAGTCATCCTAATGTCAGCCTAGTCTGTGAGTTCAAGTTTTGGAACAAGTTTGTTGGGCTTAATGGCCTCCTCTTGCTGCTTTGTTCTTGAGTCTGTGTAAGTTTAGTGGTTGGCGTTTCTGTTTCTTATAGATCTCTGATATATTTACTAAATGGAGTTACATAGAGTGATACGGCCATTCAGCCCAACTTGTCTGCGCTGCTGTTAATACTCCACATGAGCCTCCGCTCTACCTATTCCACTCTCAGTCCAACCTCAAAAAAGCATCCGCTACTGTGACATTATCTTTCCCCACACCGATGCGGGTTGTTAAAAGCCACTTGCTAGTGTGACAGCTGTCTGGGCTCAGGAGGATTCATGCGTCTAATCGCTGTTCAATGACACCTCCTGAAAATGTGCATGTGCTTCAACCTTAATTGAGGACATAATCAGTCTCCACTGTGATGCCTTACCATAGTCAAATAACCTCTTCACACTACTTGGACAGACATGTAATTTGCTGATGGAGCCAGCTGTCTTTTTGCACGAAGGAGCAGTAAATGCAAAAGCACCGATCGCCGATTGTGCCCCTATTAGAATGCTGGTTGGGATTTTATGGACCCCAACTTCCAGGTTGTAACGGGGCTCCACTGTTTTGTGTCAGTACATTGATCCAAATTGCTGCTGGAGTATTGCACTTTTTTGGATGAAGCTAAAAAGTTCAGAAGCTGTAACATTGCTGCCATCTGCTGGCTGCTGAAGCTCACGATTCCTCATGCTAAGGAGTCGAGGGACAATTCATTTCATATTAATGGTTGCGCAGAATTTTGGAAAATCCTTTAATTCAGAAGCTGAGTTTTTGCAATTTCTAAATGGAACTGATGACAACTCGATTTCAAATTAAGACTCAATTTAAAGTTTTTTTAAAAAAAATTCTGCACAATCTTAAATTTTAAGACAACTGTCTTGAGGCTAAAATGATAAGAAAAATGGGTGCTCTGAAACATAGGTTGTACAGAGACTCATTTAATGAAAGTGTCTGAATGTATGAGTGTGTGTGTATGTAAATGTATGTGTGTGCATGCATATGTGGCTGTCTGTGTTTGTGTTTGCATTTGTGTTGTATACCTATGTGTGTCTACAACTGAAGTGTGTTGTATGTGTATATAAATTAATATGTGTAAATGTATGTGTATTTTTGTGTGTCTGTGTTTGGGGGAAAGGGAGCACAAGGTTTTGCCCATGGATGTGAATGTGTGTGTGTCTGTATGGATGTGTGCATTTGTAAATGTATGTGTGTAATGCATGTATGTATATATGTGCATTTCTATGTATGGGAGAGGAAAGTACACAGTTTTAGTCAGTGGATGCACTGCATTTTCTCTCCACTCTAGTACAATCTGCAGACAATCAGGTTTCTATATTTGTAACCGTTTATTACAGTAAAGGATGGGATACACAGCAGTGCAGCCACAGCTCAGACACATTTTACCTTTGTAATTAGTGCCTTCAATTATCTCCATTCAACATCATTGGTTCATGCACCCCTTGACCTACACTGCTAGGACATATGATTAATTTTTTCACAATCCTGCTATCAATCCTGCTCCACTTTACTGTAAATGTGCAACCTCGACTGTGTGACAACACATTGTACCATCAGTGACATGCTAAGATCATACTTCCACCCCCTTTAAGGATCTTGTGCAATATTCACTGTTTTGTTATGGGAAGATACTGGGAACAGATTTCTTTAATGGGGGGGGCGGGGGGCATATATAGGAATATACGAAACAGGAAAAGATCTTTGGTATCTGCCTAGTTCTACCTTAAACAACGTTCTATTGTCCATTAACATTAACTTTCATCCTTTATTTTTCAAATCAAATTCTCTTTCCTGAATTTGTTGACCGAATCTGTATGCACTGCCTCCCTAGGTAGTCAATTACACATATTCATCTGTTTCTGTGTAAAATAATTACATCTGAACTGTTAGTTTTCCTTTCTCTGATTATGATCTTGAGTCTGTAACTCTGTTCAATACAGTCAAAAGCAAAAAATAATTTACATTATTAGGGTTCAGTTTATAATAATAATCCTTGCATTTGATGTAGTACCTTTAAGAATAGAGATAGAAACATATGAAACAATTTATGTTTTGATGATTCCTAACAGATTCACTGAAACATTTGATAATTCTTGTAACTATTATGAAACATTGTATTTCCACCCAAAATCAATTGACTGGTAAAAGTTTTTTAAGGAGATATTTGTTGGAAGAAAATATTTTTCTCTTCATTCCAATTGCCCACAAGGTACAGTCATTACAAGTTACAGTATATCTTGTGAAGTGCTTTGAGACATCCTCCCAATATGAGTGGCACAACATCAAATTGCAATGATTATTTTAAATAATGTATATTCTAGCACACAATTCAATATAGTGGTCCCATGTCCAAAGAAATCAGATTCAAACCTCAATTCAGTTCATGACTGTATGGAACCTTGATTTGGACAACTGGCTACTGTGTTTGCCTACAAATGGCACCAATTATTCTTGAAGCTCATGAGCTGCAAGGGTTATTATTATTAAATCAGTCCATTGCATTGCTTGTCCCCTTCGCTCCACCGTTGTTGGCTGTGCTTTCAGTCACAACAACCCAAAACTCTGACACGTTTAGCCTCTGCCTTGATCCCTCCTTACTTTTCAGAAAAATACATCTGACGACCTTCCTCTTTGACCGTGCCTACAGTCACCTCCTCTGTCCTCCAGGTACAGCATCAAAGTCCGCCACTGATAAGTGCTCCAAGACCCTGCCCTGAAGACATGCAGCATGTCACCCACAGTTAGCAGCCTGAAAACACTCTGCTGAAAGGCTGGTAGTTGAGGCAATGAGATTGTAAAGCAGAAATGTTCTATCTCGGGTTTTTGTCCTGTAGATGGCATGCCATCACAAAGAGACATAATGCATCTCCAATGTCCCACTCTTCCATGGAGTAGCTAATATTTCCTTTACTTTTACGGCTGTATTACTGGGTAGAACAGTCTGCCCTGTAGTGATCCTCCTTATATTCCCATCCTCTCAGATGGGTACGTTCAGGTCAATATTCAAGCTTAGAAGCTGCAGCAAATTTTGCGCTTTGTGTTGATAACAAGTTAGCCTTTGAAAGGGGAAGCAAACAGAAGAGACCCAAAAAGAGAAAGACGAACCTTTATATTTTCCAGTCACAGGTTCTGCTTTCAGGCTTCTGTTCAGAAGATTGTGGGTTTCAGCCCGATGTTTTTTGAACTCATCATCTATGCGCTTCCCGTCAACATCTTCATTCCTGTGGCTCTGAACTCCTCAACCTCTCTGGGCTCTCCCTCAGACTCACTGAACCATTGCACAATCTCAGCATCCGGTTCGATTTCCCGCTGTCCTTCCTCCCCCACATCCGGTCCCTGACCATGACCACCTTCCTTCACTTCTGCCACATTGCCCACCTCTGACTGTCCCTTACCCCAAATGCATCCAAAACCCACATGCATGCATTTGTCACCTCCTGCTTGGATTACTCCAGCAAACCCCTCACCTGTCTCCCCAGCTTCACCATTCACAAGATCCAGCTCATTCAAAACTCTGCCGCCCACATACTGACCCAGACCCAGACCAAACTCCGTACCCACATCTCACCAGTTCTTCTTCTTGTTGTTCTGGTCAGGCTCCACTGGCTCCCCATCACCAAACGGATCGACTTCAAGATCCTCACACTTGTGTTCAAATCCCTTCACTGCCTAACACCTCCCTACCTTTCTGACGTCCTCACTCCCCAATCCACCACCCGGTGCCTGCGTTCGACTGCCATCGGCCTCCTGCTCGTCCCTCGCACACTCCGCCCCACCATCGGAGGTCGCGCTTTCAGCCACTATGCCCCAAAATTCTGGAACACTCTCCCTGAATCCCTCCGCCTTTCCACCTATCTCCCCTTTTTCAAGACCCGTCTGAAAACCTTTTCGACCGTGCTTACGGTCCCACACCCCACTCCCAGCCCCCCACGACTCAGAGTCAGGCTCCGCCATTGTTAAGCGATCTGAGATGCTACACTGCTATATAGATGCTATATAAGTGCAAATTGTTTTTGTTTGTTGTAGGCTCCAACACTGTGCTAAGAGTGAATGGTATTGTTGGAGGAGCCATTTTTCGGTTGAGACATTAAACCGAGGATCCATCTACATGTTAAAGATGGATAGCAACAACTGAAAAGGAAAGGAAATTTCTCCCAGTGTCTAAGCGATTAATCCCGCAGATAAAATTGGTTGTTTGCTCATGGCTGTTGGCTGTGCACAAATTCCATGCAAATACAGTCCCTGAACCCTTCGGTGAGCAACCAATTTTATTTGGGGGATTGATCACTTAGCCACTGCAGAGCACTTTGAGGGGTTTTGAATGACATGACGAAGTGCTGTATCAAATACAAGGATTATTATTATTAAAATCCACCACCTCTCACCATCATTGGATGAGAAAACCCAGGGAGAAAACACGTAAAAGTATATTTCCATTGGGTTGCCCTTGCCACCTGTCAGGGAAAAGGGAGTTTCTTCTCTAGATGGTTCAATTGAAGAAACAACTAGGATTGGAGTGGAGAACCTACACATCTCAGAAATTGGTGCAGATTAATAATAATAATCCTTTATTTACTTTCACGATGGGTAGTTGTCTCGAAGCGCTTCACAGGATTTTACTGTAAAGTGCAGTGACTGTGTATTTTGCAGGATGCATGAAAAAGAAAAAAAATAATCTTTATTAAACTAATGCGAGCAGGGGAGTATTTGATTCTTTGCTGGGATCTTTATTATGGGATTTTCCCATTGTTAGTTCAACGCACCCAAGGTCAGTAAATTTACTCACGCTTGGAGAATTTTCTCCAGCATTGTCGTATGTGTTTTTGATGAGGGCATATTTTAGAGTGCCATTGGCGCTCAAAAACAGTTAGACAAATACTTGAAAAGAAAAATCCCGAGAAAGGTATGGGGAAAAGGCAGAGAAACGAGGCAGACGGCTCTTAATACAGAGAATCGGCACAGGCACGATTGGCCAAATCGCCTTCTTCGGTGCTGAAAAATGCCTTGGTTCGTTGATGTTCAAAGCGACCTAGCTGTCATATAATATGCTGCCTGAGGTGTAAAAAATTTTTTTTTCACATGTCCTTCTTTTAACCTTTGATTGAGCTCCAATAAATTCCCAAGAAGATAAATGCTTGGCCGTGCAATGAGCTGCCTATTCAGAAAGATGGTGGCTCCTCTCTGTCACAAGAGCAGCTACACTCAAAGCACTGACATCTGGAAACAGCAGCTTGACCATGTATAGGAATGAGACAAATACTATATTTATCACAGCCTTGTCTCATGTGTTGCTGAAGAGCTGCTTTGTTATGTGTTGTATTTGCTGGAGGATTTAGTCTGAGCTCTGATCTCTTACATTTCACACTGTGCTATGGACGAGGTATGTGCTCAAGACCATTGACGTTTCGTTATTTTTGGAGATAAAACCTTGTTTATTTGTCAGTGATCCACTGCAGTAATGTTACTGTATAACCATGGCAGTTTTGGGGGTTTGATGCGAGTGTGGGTTTGGCAGTGTGAGGAAGTGTGCATATTTGTGCTTGACATTGTGTACAAGCATTTGTGTGAATTTGTATGTGTGCGCATGTTTGTGTTCGGCAGTGTGCCTGCGCGTGTGTTTGGCAATATGTGAGTGCACACTTGTGTGTGTATCTGGCAGTGTGCAGTCTGCAATTTTATGTAAAAACTTGAGATCAGGGGCTCATTTGGCTAGAACCTTCAACCCATCATTCTGACATGGTGATTCTCAAATACGTGAAGGCACCTAAATGCTGTATTTCTGCCATCTCAAAGTGAATCCTCAAAGCTTTGGGTTCCCAGAGTCTATGTTACTAGCGAGAGGATCTGGATTTGATTCCTGGGCA
Organism: Callorhinchus milii; assembly: GCF_018977255.1. NCBI lineage: Eukaryota > Metazoa > Chordata > Chondrichthyes > Chimaeriformes > Callorhinchidae > Callorhinchus > Callorhinchus milii. Next base: position 80,939,118 of record NW_024704742.1, on the reverse strand, counting down.
GGTTGAAATATTGGGCAAGTTTCCTTACTCCACACGCCTCTGTTTACCCAGCAGCAAGTAGGAACTCAGTTGTTAGTCGATTAGCAGATTGCTTTTCCAGGGGTAATAATCCCTTACAAAATTTTTTTTAAATTATAATTTGGTCACTCAATCCACAACTGTTTGTGGGACACTGCTGTGCACAATTGGCTGCCGCATTTCACCCACAAAATAAACAGTCAATTCACTTTACAGTATATTCGGAGAAGCGATTCGAAGACGTGATAAGGTGCTATATCAAATGCAAGGATTATTATAATTAATTGCTCAGTAAAAGAGCAAGTAAAATGACTGAAATAGGATCTGCCGTGATTTATTTATTCACTTAAAATATGTACAATTTCAATACTTTATTGGAGACTCAGACCTATTGTATCTGTAAAATTACAATGTTTAGAGCTGAGATTTTGAAAAGTCTTTTGGAAGCAGATCTTTAATAATATATTTTTCAATTACATTTTTATTAAACATCATCAGTCCATTGCTCCTTTGGAGCATCAGTGATCAATATTTGGTGGAAACTCAATTTAGCATCTAATCAAATGTTACATTCATCAAATCAAGATATGTTTCTTCCAGGGTTAGATCAATGAGAATTTTACAGAGATCAAGCACTAAAAATATTGGAGGTCAATATTTTTGGATGGTTGATTAAATTTCAATGCTGGAGTTTACAGTACTAATGCAGGATCTATCTTCTGTTGGACAAAAACTAGGCACATGTCTGAAGTGTATCATTCTTTAATTTTGTTCTTGAAGTATCAAGGTTAACAAACAACAAATGACCAATATCAGTACTTTGAGTTCATAGTCCAAACTGACACTTCATTCAGTGCAGTGTAATTTGAGGTCCTCTCTTCCTGTTCAGGTGCATGCTAAAGATCCCACGGCATTATTTGAAAAGAGACACTGCTTGTCCAGCATGGGCCCCCCTACCCATTAGGGCTTTGGTTTGCAGGGTTAGCGTAGTGAGTAGGAAGAGTCTCCATCCCAGGCTCTGCCAAGTTCTGCCAATGAGCCAGGCTGGCTGTTCAGTCAGCAGCAGTGCCTCCTTGAAGCACTGCGGACCTGCCAGGCTCACAAACTGGGTTACTGAGACCACCACAGAGGGTTTGCTCGATTCTGACGTTCCGTTGCCAAACAACAACAACAACAACATGGAGTTTTGTGGAGTCCTGTAGCTCAGTGGTTAGAGCACTCGCTTTGCAAGCGAGACACCTGGGTTCAATTCCAGGCAGAGCGAAACCTTGGGCAAGTTTCCTTACTCCACATGCCTCATAATAATCCCTCCAAAACAAAACAAAAATAAATTGGTTATTTTCAATCCACGACTGTTTGTGGGACATTGCTGTGTGCAATTGGCAGCTGCGTTTTGCCCACAAATATACAGTCAATTCACTTCACAGCATATTCTGTGAAGTGCTTTGAGACGTCTAGAAGACGTGAAAAGCGCTGTATCAAATGCAAGGATTATTATTTTTATTATTATTAAGATTACCTTTGTATAGCGCCTTTCACGTCAGGAGGACGTTCCAAGGCGATCCCAAACGTATCACCTTTGAGCAAACTCAGCGCTTGCCTCATACTTTCTTGGATTAGGTGAGCAGAGTATTTCCTTTGGGGAGACAGTGTGCACTTCAATTCAGAAAAATGGACATTTTCATGTATACAAGGAACTGTAAAAGTTTGGATCCCAAGCACAGTAATGGGTTTCTGTGTCAGACACCTGCCTGATTGAGAAAAAAAAGACCTGTTCAAGAGGCAGAATCCTAATTTTCCCATTGTGTATTACTGGAAACAGCTAATTAATCCCTTGTTTGGTTGATAGATTTTTTAAACAGTCTTGTTTAGCCTTGATATGATAAAGGCATTTGATCAGCTCTGAGACTAGTTTGTAATTTTATTTAAGCATCACTTGTTTTCTGTGTCAAGATTCTTTGATGCCAGTGATTCTCTCTGGATTTCCCATTGAATACAAATTTCTATTTTTACAGTTGCAGAAACCCCACATTTATTGATCCTTTTCAGATTGAATAATAGTAATAATTATTGTATTTGTTACAGTGGCTTTTCACATTGTCAGGAGCCTGACAATGTGATTCACAGGATATTTACTGCGAATTGTAGTGGCTGTGTAGTTGCAGCCAAATTCTTGTTTTCATCAGTGTAAGAGTGTAAAAAGAGCATATTCCTGCTTTTAAAGTCTCATCTCAAGGTGTATCTCTTTCTTACACTTTGGTCAATTTTCCTTAGCCCCCTGCTTGGATACCCAACCAGCAGTGTTAAGCATTTTGGGACAACCTCCCAACATGAAAAGTGTTATCTAAATATAAATTGTATTGTGCAGTGCTAATGTTTTTTCAACAAGATACCTGGGGATTGCTTACATTCTTGTATTTGTAAAGAGCTGTGATTCACTCACTGTTTCGATGTATTATGTGAACCGGTTTTAGCGAGATTCTTATTTTAGCTACTTCAGAGGTTTGAGAAACTTTGTGAATATTTAACCTGTTAGCAGGCAGACTTTTGTCTGCAAATATACAGTCAACTCACCTCATTGTAAATCTTGTGAAGCATTTTGAGACATTACCACAATGTAATAAGGTGCTGTATCAAATGAAAGGTTTATTATCATTTACTATATCTTGGAATGATTCTTTCTAAATCTAATCGCAATCACTTATCTGCACTACTGAACATTGCTGTCCAGGATAGTTTCTGGAACCAAAACTGAACAAAAACACCAGTTTAAAAGTTAGCCTATAAAATGTAAATTAGCCCTAAGTAAATCCCTGGAGCAATTTGTTGGTTGTCTGATCTCAAGGTTAGGATGGAAATTATAAAACTTTCCCTAGTTAAAGACATTGAAACCTCTTTGATTAGATTCACCTCAGAGAATTCTTCAGATGAGACGTTAAACTGACATCTGTCTACCTATGAATTTTGAAGATCCCATGGCACTTTGTAGAAGGGAGTCTCTTGGTCTAAAATTCTCCAAATGAATTCACTTCATGACTGTTTGTGGTAGATTGCTGTGCACAAATTGGCTGCTGTGTTTATCTATAAAATACACAGACTTTTGACAAAGTACCACAAAGTGCTTTGAAATCCTGTGTAGTTATAGATGGTATATCAAATGCAGATAATAATAAATAATCCTTGCATTTAATGTACGCTTTTTACGTCTTCTAGACATCTCAAAGCACTTCACAGAATATACTGTAAAGTGAATTGACTGTATATTTTGTGGGGGAAATGCGGCAGCCAATTGCGCATAGTGGAGTTATAGTGGAGTCCTGTAGCTCAGTGGTTAGAGCACTCGCCTTGCAAGGGAAACATCTGGGTTCAATTCCAGGCAGGGTGAAACCTTGGGTAAGTTTCCTTACTCCACACACCTAATAATAATCCCTCCCAAAACAATAATAAATTGGTCATTTTCAATCCACGACTGTTTGTGGGACATTGCTGTGCGCAATTGGCTGCCGCGTTCGCCCACAAATATACAGTCAATTCACTTTACAGTATATTCTGTGAAGTGCTTTGAGATGTCTAGAAAACAGTTAAAAAAAGCGCCATATCAAAATGCAAGGATTATTGTTATAGCAGTGTCCCACAAGCAGTCATGGATTGAGTGACCAAATTATTATTATTTTTTTCTTGATGGATTATTATGAGGCATGTGGAGTAAGAAAACTTGCCCAAGGTTTCGCCCTGCCGGGAATCAAACCCAGGTCTCTCGCTTGCGAGGTGAGTGCTCTAACCACTGAGCTACAGGACTCCCAAAATGCTATTATTGTGTTGTCTATGATGGTGTTGTGTGGCTCAAAGGAGAAAACATTTGCACCTGAAGTGCACTGCAATGGAAACAGCATGGATCAGGTATTAGCTGCTGGGGTTCTATCCTGGCTTTAGTTGTTAATTTGGAACAGAGATGGTTCTACTTAACCAGCAAATAAGTTAGTTGGTTTCTTGTTGTAGAGTATCTTCATATTAGCATCTTATCTAGTTCTAGAAAATCCCTCTGAGACAACTTGTTGAGCCCTAGCTCTTGTATCTAATGTGAGTGATCAGCCTTGTTGTCCTATTCTGAACTATCTCCAGAGTCTGGGCAACCCTTTATAGTGAGATGACCAGAGTACCAAATTCACACTGATGTGAGTAAATCTAGCATTCAAAAATTTGCTTCCAATGTTTTCAATGTTCTGAATCTTCAGTTGCACTTGGAAACATAATAGGCTTATGCTTACAAATATTGAATATCCTAAACTCTGCTATTTCTGTTGAAACTCAGCTGTAGTCAAACATTACTTCAAATTCTCAGAGCGTGCTTCTGGCTGTATTGAGCACATTACAGATTAATTGTAGTCTTTGTGCTATGGTGAGCCCCGATTATCACCTATTCTGCAAGTACTTATTGCAATTGTTACATTGCTTCTGGCACATTGCACCATGTCGTGTCTGATGCTATTCAAACATTTTGTGCCACTCAATGCGGAATCTTTCTACAAGATTGCTCATTTGTTAACGGTGTGAAGCCTAAAGGATTAGGCTGAAAAAAGCTACTGACAATTCAATCCATGCTGCACATAACTCAGAAGCAATAGATGTGCCAGGTATTTTTGGTGAGTTTTATTTGACTTGAAAAACTAAGCCTATTTTGGTGACTGGAATGAAAAAGTGATGATACAGTTGGAATACAATACAGTAGGGCTTTGCTTATCTGCACGCCAGATAAGCATATGTATGCTTTTCCACATTTGTTAGGTTGTGCTGAAATGTCAGTAAAAATCTTTAGTTCTGAGCGTACACGTGATGTTCCCCAGTACCTGATTTTACCCACGCCTGAACCAGCAGAGCAAGGTAGCAGTCTGATACAAACATGCAGAGACATGAAAAGTTCACAATATAACTGCTGATGGAAGAACGCTTTGGTTAATATTGTACATTGAGTTCCACAAGATGACCTGATTTCCATACTATTTTCATGTCTATAAAAAGGTTGATCCTAATTAGTGTTGTTGTTGGACTCAATTGTACAGTCAACTCTAATGATTCCTTCTTTCACTTCCTAGTGTTAAAGAATCTAGTTGGGAAGGAGGGAGATGGTGGGCATGGTTGCTATGCATTCTTTCCTTTTCACAACATTATAAGATTGGTTTGGATGAAGAAGGCCCTTCGGCTCATCTGATTTTATCACATCAGAATACTAACCCGCCAAAATAGCACCCTCCCATTACAGCATTAGGGTGCATTTTAATTAAAATAGTCCAGTGTCCTGACTTCAATCACCCTTCCTGGCAACCTGTTCCAGTCTATAATCATCATGTGAGTAAAGAAAAACGTCCCACTATCTGTCCTGAAATTGTCTTTTACAAATGTAAAGATATGCTGTCTTGTTGCCTTCTAAATAAGGATCACTCGGTTTATTTGTTAAATCTCATTTAAAAATGTATTCATCTCTATGAGGTCCCCTTGTGTCATCTTCTCTCAAGACTGAAGAACCCCAGCTTGTCTACATTACTGGAGATCATCCTCATGGCATAATTTGAACCTTATCTGAATGGAACTCAGACTGACTAAATGGATGAAAGTCTCATCACCTGATCAATGATAAAGGTCCTCTTTAAGCTGTATTGGCATTGCCCTAGTCTGTCCGACAATGAGACTAGGGCAATACCAATACAGCTTATGATGGAACATGTTGGACAAAACTACCCTTAATTCAGCTTGAATTGGTTGTTTTACAAACTTCACAGAATAAGGGGAAGTGCGCACCTAGATAGCTATGCTGAAGCTGGAGGTGTTTTTTCTGAAGAAATGTTTTCAAACACTACAAACATTATACCCTGAAACTTTTCAAGTTTACAATCCATGCAATGCATTGAAGAGCAATGCTTGCCTCCACATAGAGTTGCAAAGGATGTTTTCAACAAGGTAAGGTCAGACATAATTTTGTTTCAAAGACTTTGTTTTCCTTTACAAAGGTAGAGTGTGGTTTGAGTACTTTAAGATCTTTCTTCTACATGAAAAGTGATGTACAGGTCCACTCGTTATCCCATGTTGGGCTTCAAAGGGCTTAGATCGGGTAAAGATACACTTCTCTGATCAGAGAACCTTTAAGAACATAAGAATTAGGAGCAGGAGTAGGCCATTCGGCCCCTCAAACCTGCCCCGCCATTTGACAAGATCATGGCTGATCTTCAGACCTAACTCTAATTACCTGCCCTATCCCCATATTCCCTAATCCCTCTATTTTTAAAAAATCAATCAGTCTCAGCCTTGAAGATGGTCAAGGACTGAGCATCTACAGCTTTCTGGGGTAGTCAATTCCACAAATTCACTACCCTCTGAGTGAAGAAATGTTTCCTCAACTCTGTTCTAAAAGGCTGACCCTTAATTTTAAGACTGTGATTCCTGGTTATAGATTCTCCTACCAGGGGAAACAGACCCTCAGTGTCTACTTTATCAGCCCTTTAAGAATCTTATATGTTTCAATAAGATCTCCCCTAATTCTTCTGTACTCTAGAGAATACAGCCCTAGTTTATTCAGCCTATCCTCATAGGTCAGTCCCCTCATCGCAGGAACTAACCTAGTGAATCTACGCTGCACCCCCTCGAGGGCAAGTATGTCCTTTTTTAAATAAAGAGAACAAAACTGCACACAGTACTAGTACTCTAGGTGCGGTCTCACTAAGGCCCTATGCAGTTGCACCAAGACTTCCCTACTCTTGTACTTTAAACCTTTTGCAATGAACGCTAACATGCCGTTCGCCTTCTTGGTTGCTTGCTGCACCTGCAAACTAACTTTTTGAGACTGATGTACAAGGACACCCAAATCCCTCTGAACACTAACACTATCTAATCTTTCCCCCTCTAGAAAATAATCTGTTTTTCTATTTTTTCTACCTAGGTGAATAACTTCACACTTCCCCACATTAAATTCCATCTGCCACCTACTTGCCCACTCCCCTAACCTATCTATATCCGTTGCAATCTTTTTGCATCATCCTCAGAGTTTACTCTCCCCACCTAGTTTAGTGTCATCCGCAAATTTAGATACGTTACATTCAATGTCCTCATCTCGATCATTGATGTAAATTGTAAATAGCTGAGGCCCAAGCGCTGATCCTTGTGGCACTCCATTAGTCACATCCTGCCAATTCGAGAATGACCTGTTTATCCCTACTCTCTGTTTCTACCCGTTAGCCACTCTTCAATCCATGCTAATATGTTCCCATTAATCCCGTGGGCCTTAACCTTGTGCAATAGCCTTTTGTGTGGCACTTTTGTCAAATGCCTTTTTAAAATCTAAATATATTACATCTACTGGTTCCCCCCTATCTAACCTGCTAGAAACATCTTCAAAAAACTCTAAAAGATTAGTTAAGCATGACTTCCCTTTTGTAAAGCCATGTTGACTCTGCCTAATCTTGTTATGGTCTTCCAGGAATCCCATAACGACATCTTTAATTAAGGACGCAAGAATTTTCCCTACCACTGATGTCAGACTAACTGGTCTATAGTTCCCTATCTTTTCTCTCCCACCCTTCTTAAATAGTGGTGTTACGTTTGCAATCTTCCAATCAATGGGAATCGTTCCAGAAACCAGAGGATTTTGGAAGATCAAAGATAAGCCATCCACTATCTCAGTAGCCACCTCTTTTAAAACCCTAGGATGTAGGCCATCAGATCCAGAGGATTTATCAGTTTTAAGACCTGACAATTTACCTAAAACCATTTCTTTACTAATATTAATTTCCCCAAGTTGCTCTCTAACATTGTCTTCTTGGTTCCCCTCTATTCTTGGTAGATTTTCAGTGTCTTCTAAGGTGAAGACAGTAGCAAAGTACTTGTTTAATGACTCTGCCATGTCTTTGTCCCCTATTATAATTCCCTCCGTCTCTGCCTGTAGAGGACCCACATTTACCTTTGACAGCCTCTTCCTCTTTATATATTTATAAAAACTCTTGCAGTCTGTCTTTATGTTCCTCCCTAGTTTGCCCTCATATTCCATTTTCTCCCTCTTAATCACTTTTTTGGTTCTCCTTTGTTGATCCCTAAAGTTCTCCCAATCCTCGGGTTTACTACTCATCTTAGCTGTTTTATAGGCTTCTTCCTTTAACTTTATACTTTCCCTGACTGCTCTAGTTAGCCACGGTTGGGCCACCTTTCCCATGGCATTCTTATTCCTCAAAGGAATACGTGCTCGCTGGGAATTCTCCTTAAAAGTCTGCCATTGCTGGTCTACTGTCAAATCCTTAAGTCTAATTTCCCAGTTTATTTTGGCTAAATCCTCTCTCATACCAGCAAAATTGACTCTACTTAAATTTAAAACCTTTGCATCGGACTTAACTACTTCTCTCTCTAACTTAATGCTAAATTCCATCATATTATGATCACTTTGCCCTAGAGAAGCCTTAAGTTCCAGTTTGCTGATCAGCCCTGCTTCATTGCACAAAACAAGGTCTAATATGGCTTGTTCCCTGGTTGGCTCCTTGGCATACTGATCTAGATAATTATCCCTAATACATTCTATGAACTCTTCCTCTATCATATTTTTCCCAATTTGGTTGTCCCAATCTATGTGCAGGTTAAAATCACCCGCAATTAATGTTTTTCCTTTACTACATGCTCTGCTAATTTCCTGATTTATACCTTGAGAGATACTGTGACTGCTGTTCGGGGGTCTATAAACTACTCCCACTTTTCTGCCCCTTGTTATTACGTACCTCTACTGATACTGACTCTACTTCATGCATTTCTGATTTAAAATCTTTCCTCTATTGTTTTTATCCTATCCTTTATTAGCAGGGCCACTCCCCCTCCTCATTGCCTATCTTTCCTATACACCACGTACCCTGGAATATTTAGCTCCCACCCTTGATCTCCCTGTAACCATGTCTCGGTGATGGTTACCAGATCATACCCGTTTGTTTCTATTTGTGCATTTAACTCATCTATCTTGTTTCGAATGCTTCGCGCATTCAGATATAGCATCTTTAATTCTGACTTCGGGCTATTAGTCCTATTCACCAGTACCGTATCCCTGGGCTTCCTTTCCCCGCTTGACACCCTTAGCTCATCTCCCTGGTTAATCTGCTCTCCCACTTTCATAGGTCCTAATTTTAATTGTAATGGATTACATGTGATTGAATTTACCCACCCCCCATCGTAGTTTAAAGCCCTGTCTTCCTCCCTATTTATTCGTGTTGCAAGGACATTTGTCCCAGCCCTGTTTAGGTGGAGTCCATTCCTTTGGAATAGCTCCTGTCTCCCCTAATACTGGTGCCAGTGGCCTATAAAGTGAAACCCCTGCCCTCCGCACCATTCTTTTAACCAGGTATTCAGATCTTTAATTTTTTTTTGTCTGTACCAATTTGCCCCTGGCTCAGGCAATAATCCCAATATTAATACCTTCGAATTTCTACTCTTTAGCTTTATTCCCAATTCCCGGAACTTGCTTCTCAACTCGTCCCTACCTGTCCTACCTACATCATTGGTCCCTATGTGAATCATAACAATTGGATCCACTCCCTCCTGCTTCAAATTTTTCTCCAGCCGGAAGTGACATCCTTCACCCTGGCCCCAGGAAGGCAACAGAGTCTTCTTGTCTCCTTGCTGCGGCTGCAGAAAAGTATGTCAGTCTTCCTGACTGTCTCATCCCCAATTACCACTGTATTCTTTCTGACTATTCCCCTTTGTGTGGCCTCCTGTATAGGGGTGTTGGGGTAAGTTTGCTCATCTTCCTCACAGACTTCTTTGTCCACAGACATTGCAAGTATTTCATACCTGTTGGACAAGGTTAAAGCCTGGGGTTTCTCTGCCCCTCTCTTTCGGGTCCCCTTACGCGCCTGTCTGACCGTCACCCAGTCCTGTCCGTGGCTGGCAACGGAATGTTCCCTGGGACTCGTGGGAGTGTCTGGCTCCAGGGTGAAACTGTCCAGGAAGCTCTCCCCATCTCTAATGCTGCGCAGTGTCTCCATCTGAGACTCCAGCTCAGCTATTCTAAGCTGGAGCATCTTCCTCAGTTGCAGACATTTGCTGCAGATGAAGTCGCCCGGGCTCAGGTTGCCCTCCATCAACTTCCACATACCACATTCCTCACACATCACCTGCCAGGTCATTCTCTCCTCTCACTCTAATTATCCCTGTATTATTGTCGTTTAGAAGATATACTTCCCCCTCTGCACCTAATTCCCACTCTCGCCCAATTCCTTCTCACTCTGGCCTCGTCTCACTCCGGACGTAGCTCACTCTGGCTTCTCATACTCCTCCCTATAGGATCGTGTTTTAAAAATAGAAGCGGCAGAAAGCCTGGAATATGAAACAGGAAGCTAGTGTGTCCATTTGCAGATGTCAACTGTCACCTTTAGCCAGGCAGTGCTCTCAATGGCAAGCTATCAGATTTTAGTTGGTTAGACTCACTACCCCAACACATACTCCCCAAACCTTTCCTCAGTGTTAGCCAAGGTTGTGAGTGTCCACAGATAAATTGTTTCCATTTCTATCTGTTTTGCTTTAAAGTCTTTTCCAAATTGAAATAAGATTAATTGTAAGATTTCACAGATATGTAAATTAAACCATATACAATAATGACGCACCTTGATTGGAAAGTAGTTGACATATAGGCAGAATCTTTGTACCCTTGAGTCAGATTCAGACTGTATTTGTAAAATATTGAATTATTTATGAGCCTGGTTGCTTTCATTTATTATTGCTGAATTGGAAATAGTTTTAAGGTTAGCACTTTAAAGTCAACAATACTCTAATGTCAAGAGGTTGAGTAGATAGATATGTTTCATTATCACCTTCAGATCATTCCACAGAAACTGTCAAAAATGATGAAACATCTCTTTCCATGATTGTATTCTGCATAACCTCATTGAAGTCTTGTACTTCAACTTGTGATTCAGAAATAACTTTTACACNAAAAAAACCTTGGAAAGTGCTGTGTGGGAGTGGATCAAATGCAGGTGAATCACTTGGTAATGTATCCAATGGTTTTAATAATTCTCTACAGTTGATTTACTGAGCTGTGTTTCACAGAATAATCAGAATTTTAAAGTGGAGATTCTCATCAGTTTGCATTTGCAGCATTTGTTTGGATGCTGTTACTGAGGGACTGCACTGAGGAGGGGCGAAGAGCACTCTGGTCTCTTTTTAAAGTCAGCAAGGTCCAAATGGAAGTTATGTTTTGTGGCATAAAAGACATGTGTCCAAATATGATTCTGAGCTCCTGGAGATGAACAGTACGGGTTTCCTATGACCCATCTGCAAAGTCCAGTATGAAGCAGTGAAGTTTTTTTGTGGTAAACAGGGGAAGTGGATGCAGGTGAATCACTTGGAAATGCAGGGAGAGAGGGCTCTGGTCTATCTGTCACTGAGCACTTGGAGTTGGATGCATCTTCACAGTGGGCATATCTTTTTGCTGAGGCCCTTCGTATGATGACCTGATTAAGCATCTGATGCTGAGTAAACCTGCTACACGATATTGGATTTGGATCTTGAGACCAAGGTGGCTGTCACATTGCAAGCTGGCCTGCAAAGGTCCTCCCACCATGCTGAAGGAACATGTCCATCAGATAGCTGACGAGGAAACTCTGAGACTTGGGCCGACAGCTGCTGCAAGGCGTAACCTGGAGTCCGAGTTTGTAAACATGTTTGTACACCCAGCACATGGAATCCACCTTAATAATCCTTGCATTTGATATAACACTTTTCACGTTGTCTAAACATCACAAAGCACGTCACAGAATATACTATCAAGTGAATTGACTGTATATTTTGTGGGTGAAATGCGGCAGCTAATTGCGCACAGCAGTGTCCCACAAACAGTCATGGAATTGAGTGACCAAATTATTATTGTCTTTTTCTTCTTGAGTGATTATTATCAGGCGTGTAGAGTAAAGAAACTTGCCCAAGGTTTTGACCTGTCGGGATTCAAACCCATGTCTCTCGCTTGTGAGGCAAGTGCTCTAACCACTGAGCTACAGGACTCTTGACTAGTTTGCAGAAATGTAAACGGCTGCTGCTCAAGCTCCACATTCTTATTGGTGGAACCAGTGCTCGATATACAGGTCCAATATGCCACATTTCATTCTGAGCTGTATTGTCCCCCAAGAAGCTCACAAGGTGTTCCTGGTCCCTGTCATCCATTCAGTGAAGGCTCAAATCCATCCGTGCTTTTTGGATGTCAAATGACCAGCTAGTGACTATCCTCTTGGGGAGGGGGGCTGGGATAAGCAGGGTCTCTTTGGAATTGAACTGTGTATCCAAGTGACTTGCTTGAAAAAGGACTGTCAGATCGAGCCCACCCTCTGTGGCAGTCTTAGTAGTCTGGTTCCCGAGCCAGTCGAGTGCGTAGTATTTCAGGGCACTGCTGAAGACAGCTCAGCCAGCCTGGCGACTCGGAAGGGAAGATCAATTTCTGGTCAGATAACAACAATAAACGGAATCCCAGCACCCTGAAAACTAATTTTGGGGCTATATGCGAACATGCACAGTTGTATTGGATGCCGATTCTATTAAAATGTAGTGATTTGGATTAATAAACTCAGACCCCTTGTTATCATGTGGCATGCAAAAAAAACTATTAAAGTGCTTCCGAGTCTTTAGGTCATCAATGACGTCATTGGGACACTGCTGTGCGCAATTGGTTGCCGCGTTTGGCCCATAAAATATAGTCAATTCACTTTACAATATAAACAAAATGCGAAATACTGCAGAATGCTTGAAATTTGAAACAAAAACAGAAGTCGCTGGGAACACTCAGCAGATCAGGCCGCATCTATGGAGAAAGGAAAGTTAAGTCAACATTTCGGGTCCACGACCCTTCATCAGAACGGTTACTGTATATTCTGTGAAACGCTTTGAGATGTCTCAAAGACGTGATAAGGTTTTATATCAAATGCAAGGGTTATTATTATATTTACTCACATATTGCACTGTGGATTGGGACTACAATTGAGTCTTGCGGCGTTAGGACTGAGCACTTGACTTCCGCCAGAATTCTTTGGAGAGTTCACATCACTTAAAACGGCCATGTATTTATAAATTCGGTAGCTAGATCCAATTATGCTTCTGGTCCTTTACAGATCAGCACATCTGTGGATCAGAATCGTTTTTGAAGAAGATTCCATTGGGGACATACTGCTTTATGTATGGATGAAAAATCCTGATTTGTGCAGGGAAGCAGCAAAGCAGACATTCACTTCAGTTAAACTCATTTGAAACAATTGGAATGGTTTTAAATTGCATTGAAACATCTGGAGGCTAAACATTTGCTTAAGAAACCCTGTAATGAAGAAATGCCCCAGGACCCTGAATGTTTCTTGCAACTCAGCTTTACAGAACAGCTTGTAACAGGCCAGGCGCCTTGATGTTCTCAAGGTCCAAGTCCAATTCCAGGCTTCCACAGCACCAACTGGTTAAGTTAGGTCCTCATGTGAGGGGCTTTGGCAAACAGATGTGCCCATTGTGAAGCCGCCTCAGTCTACAGGGTGCGTGGCGACAGCATCCCCTCTCTCCCTACAGCCACTTCCTGTGTTTGCTGCAAATCCATCCTGGATTTTGCAGATCAAGCCTCTTCAGTGCATTTCTAGGAGCTCAGATCGTAAAGGAGGACTATATGCACATAGGTCTTGGGATGTCCTCCCGACATGAAAAGTGCTATACAAATGTAATTTTGTTGTTGTTGTTGTATGCCACAAGCTGGACAAGCATTGGGATCTTGAAGAGAGGTTAGCATGACCAGTGTGTCCTTTGCCCTTTTTCGGTGTGATCCTTGGTACAGTGTCCAAGCAAAAGCTGATGTCGGGCTCCGCCCTTGTTAAGCGCTCTGAGACTCCGCCTGGCATGGAAGGCACTATATAAATGTAAGTTGTTGTTGTTGATGGTGTCGACCACAAACCCCAGGTATCCATAAGAATCAACAATTGGGACTGATGCCCCTTGTATCTTCCAATCAATTCTCTCGATACCTTCTCTCGAGGTATGTCGAACCATGATTCCACAATGGTTGGCCAAGGGTTCAAGATGGCAGGTGTAAAGCAAAAGGCCCCCAAGGGAGTCCACCAACAGGACAATATCAACCCCAAACCGGAGTGGCTGAAATCCTGAATATGTTCCTTTACCTGGTTGCAACAGGAGAGATTTTCTCTGGGTTTTATTTGATCAGCTGGGAGCCTGAAATATGCAGAAACTCGTCACCAAGCATAACAATATCCAAACCAGACAGACTTCTACATATGCATACCACTTACACATGAACATTTCCCTGCATCTGAAAAAAGAGAGCGTAAGGCTTGATAAGAATCAGAAGCCAGAAGAGGTGGGTCTACCTTCATTTATAGAACTGGAGAAGTGTAGATCTACTATTCCTGATTGCAGAGCTATATCTTCCGATACATTTATTGATTTGCACAATGGTTTGGCTATGTTAATAAGAAATTATAGCATTTCAGAAACACACCTAAAATCTTGGGTACTTCAGAGTAAACATGCAAAATAAAAACTTGTGTCTAAAAACTGCTTGATGTTCTAGTTACCAGGTACCAATGCAGTATATCGGCAAATTATAATGAAATTGCTTTCTCCTTGTAATTGGAAGCATCACTGTGTATTTAAGTGACGTCTGGTAATAACTGTTGGACTCACGTCTCTGAACAGTTAATTTGAAGATGTGAAATGGTAATTGTACTTGTTGGACATCAATAAATGAGAGGAGCCGGTTTTGAAAAAGCACAGCATGGGAATTTTGACTTAAATTAATCTTCAGCAGTTAATGGTTGTAATATTGACATCCACAGAGGAGAAAATTAGTTCTGTTATTAAACCTAATTGGAAGCAGTTTTGAAAATGTTTCTCGTATTGTTCCAATTCAAAATATTGCTCTATTTCACATTTTATGAAAAGATGTGAAGGAACTATGTTTTCCAGCACCCTTGGATCTTTGCTGAGATTACTGCCTGTGGCTATCCGTTATTCCTCCTCATTTATTTCTCCATCTTTACTTTTTATTTCATCTTGCCTTCACATACACTTCTGTCAGCAAGAGATGTCAGCATGGCTCAGGTGATAGTTTTTTTTGTTTCAGAGTCAGAAGGCTGTGGGTTGAAACCTGTGTCATCTTGGCAAGGACTCCAGTATAATGGGGAGTGCTGTCTTGTCATCCTTTAGATAAAATGCTAAATTGGGGTCTTATCTGCCTGTTTAGATCAACTTCAAAGATCCCATCGAACAATTCAAAAAGAGAAGGGAATTTATTTCAGTGTTGTGAGGATAAAATTGGTCATTCACTTCCTATTGTTTGTGGGACATTGCTGTACGCGAAAGCAGCTGTTGCAATATAAAAACATTCACTACATTTTGCCGCAAGCTCGGAAGGATGTCATTTATGCTATTTTGCCTTTATAAGTGCCATATCAAAACAGAAGGACTGTATTATTATGAAAGAGACATAGCTAGTATCCAAAATTATAATCTTTTCATGTTATATAGAGATGTTGTCTGTCATTGAAACATCTCAAAGTGCTTCACGGGAATTACTGTAGTGACTGTATGATTTGTAGGTGACAGTAGCAGCCAACTTGTGCACAGAAGTGTCCCACAAACAGCCACAAAGTGAAGGTACAACCTTATTTGGGGGATTGTTGGCTGGTACACTGGGAGAAACTTCCCAAATGAACCAGGCTGACACTGAGCTTTGTGCTTCACCATTTCCTAATGGAAGCTATGCCTTTTTGGGGGGACGAGGTGAGAAATGATAATTTCTGTATTTTATTCTCCTTAAAACTCCCAGGGAGACTAATTACTTTGTTTGTAACCTGGTTAGGGATTGAAACATCTGAGCAACAGGAGGCCTTTCAACCCAGACTCACTTTTCCACAGCAAAATTGTCTCCACATCCAGCTACATCCTATTTCCAAACTATCAAAAACTCATTTTCTTACACCAATGGGAAACCCTGCTGTGGTTTATATATTAGGTTTATTGTTTTTCCCGTGACTGCGAATACATTTGTCTGCTGCTTTTACCTTCTACACATCACACAGACTTGTGTGGGTGGCAGCTGTGAATGGAGGAATCACTTGTTTTTAGGCTGAAGATGACCTAATGAGATTTTGCTCAGAGAATGAGATAGTGTGTTCTGATCTTCCAAAATTCCTTGGATTCTGGAACAGTCTCCATGGATTGGAAGATCGCAAATGTCACACCACTATTTAAAAAAGGTGGAAAGGAAAAGATGGGGAACTATAGGCCAATTAGTCTCACATCAGTGATAGGAAAAATTTTAGAATCATTGATTAAGGATGTGGTAGTGCTGTACTTAGGAGAGCACAATATAATTATGCCAAGTCAACACGGCTTTACAAAAGGGAAGTCATGTTTGACAAATCTCATAGAGTTTTTTGAGGATATTTCGAATAAACTAGATAAGGGTGAATCAGTGGATGTGGTCTATTTGGACTTCCAGAAGGCATTCGATGATATGCCGCATAAAAGGTTAGTCCAAAAGATAAGGGCCCATGGAATTGGGGGGAGCATATTAACGTGGATTGGGGAATGGTTAACGGGTAGGAAACAAAGAGTAGGGATAAACGGGTCCTTTTCAGATTGGCGGGATGTGACTAGTGGAGTGCCACAAGGATCAGTCCTTGGGCCTCAGCTATTTACCATCTACATCAACGATCTAGATGATGACATCGAAGTTAATATATCTAAATTCGCGGATGACACAAACTAGGAGGAAGTGTCAACACAGAGGACGACATTAAAAAATGCAGCGCGACATAGATAGGTGGCAGATGAAGTATAATGTAGGGAAGTGCGAAGTCCTCCACCCAGCAAATCAGTAGAGCTGGTTATTTAGAAGGGGAGAGATTGGAATGTGTTAGCGTCCAGAGGGACTTGGGTGTCCTTGTACACCAATCACAGAAGGTTAGTCTGTAGGTGCAGTAAGCGATTAGGAAGGCGAACGGTATGTTAACATTCATTATGAAAGGATTAGAGTATAAGAGTAGGGAAGTCTTGCTGCAACTGTATAGGGCCCTGGTGAGGCCACACCTGGAATACTGTGTGCAGTTTGGGTCTCCTCATTTAAGGAAGGATGTACTTGCCTTGGAGGGGTTTTAGGGTAGATTTACTAGTTTAGTGCCAGGGATGAAGGGGATGAGTTACGAGGATAGGCTGACCAATTTGGGCCTATATTCTCTAGAATATAGAAGAATTAGAGGGGATCTTATAGAAACCTATAAGATCATCAAAGGGCATGATAGAGTAGATAGTGGGAGATTGTTTCCCCTGGTTGGAGAAACTAAAACCAGGGGTCACAACCTTAAAATCAGAGGCCAGCCCTGAGTTGAGTAAGAACTTCTTCACTCAAAGGGTGATGAATGTATGGGACTCGCTACCCTAAAGGGCTGTTGACGCTCAGTCCTTGAACATATTCAAGATTGAGATAGATAGATTTCTTATTGCAAAAGGTATTAAGGGATATGGGGTAAGGCAGGGTTAGGTTATTAGCTGGAGTTAGATTAGAAGATCAGCCATGAATGAATGGCGGGGCAGGCTCGAAGGGCCGAATGGCCTACTCCTGCTCCTACATGTTATGTTATGATCATTCATTCTGAAGATATGGGCATTTTAGAGAGCGTGTTGATCAGGTTAGCGAGCAAACAAGGAGATTACGAGAGCGTGTTTTCACACAGAGTAGTTAGGATAGGGAATGCCCTGCTGAATGCATTGGTTAAGGCAGAATCCATATTAGCTTCATAAAGGGGAGTCAGATAGAAATCTAAAAAGGAGTCAAATACCGGATTAAGGGTAGAAGGCAGGCAAATGGGATTGAAAGGATTGCTCTTTAAACAAGCCTAGACATGACAGAATGAATGGCCGTCATCTGTGTTGGTAATTTCTCTGGTTCGATACGGCACGCTTGTCTGTAAATGTGCATGACATTCCTGGAAGTTGTTATCTCAGTGTTCAGTAATAACTGAGTGGGAACGTACCTCTATTCCAGACGAAAGGAAAGACGTAATGATTAATAGTGTGTGCAAGACCTCTGTATTTACTGATGACAGTCGGTCTCTGAATGCTATACTAAAAATAGCAATTGAGTTAAATGCTTACAGTGGCAGTAACTTTTGGCACAGATGTTGAAGCTAAATATCCCGACGGCGATTATTTCTGCAACAACGGGAAATGGTGAGATGTGATGTGATAATTATTATTGCTAATAATCATGACCGCCTCAAAATTGCAGTGGTGGTCAAGCTAGAATCCATGCCCCCATCACAGTAATTGAACCTGAGGTTGGGCTGTGGGGCGTCAGTGGAGAACAAATGGGTATGACTTTTCTTCAATTTCTACTTTCTGTTTGAAAACCTTAATTGCTGAACTCATCAGGTCAATGCATTTTATATTTCAACGTAGCCTGACATTTAAATTCCTTAATTTGAAATGCTTGGTGAAGTGCAACAGTTCCCATGGCAGTGTGCTGGGGAAGCGGGAAGAAAGCATAACAATAAAATAATAACCCTTGCATTTGATATAGTGCCTTCTTGATCGGGAAAGCGCTTCACAGGATTTACTGTAAAGTGGCAAACACAGGAGCCGATTTGCACACTGCAATGTCCCACAAATAGACATGAAATTAATGATCAATTTTATCAGTGACAGCGAGAGAGACACACTTCGAATTATGCTATGAGATTTTCAATGTCCTCCTGAACGGGTAGATGAAAACAGTTTAATGTCTCATCCAAAGGATGGTACCTCTAACATGAGGCACTTCCCCACCGGAGGGAAGTGTCAGCCAAGAGTAGGTGAGCTTAAAGTTGTGGGGCTTGGACCGTCTCACTCAGAGGCAAAAACTATAAACTAAGCCAGGCAGCCTTAAGACATGTTGAATATGGAGTGTGTGTGGGGGGGGTTTACAGAAAAATGGTTTTAAAATTAAGAATGTAGACTTTTCCAAATTCTAATCACTTTGAAATGCTAAGAAAATAGTATAAATATAAACCCAGGTGGAGGTGTTCCCCAAATTCTGCTCTCCAGCCTGAAGGAGTGTGATCGTAACAAAGAGAGAGCATTATTCTCACTGGAAGAATTGAGGATAAATCTGTTCAATCAGGGAGTTATTAGAACATGAAATGATACTTTGCCTTAAGTGACTACTGATGCTAACACTATTTAAAATGGAATTGGATAAATATTTCAAAAGGGAGGAACAATATAAGAGAGAATTGGGATAAGAGGTTTGGTTTGATGGATGAGATGGCATTCTTAAGTCTCAATGACCTGACAATACAATACAAAATTACATTTGTATTGCGCTTTTCACGTCGGGAGGGCATCCCAAGGCTCTGGTCTCAAGAATGCTGTAACTTTTATGATTTCACAAGATTACAAGAGATATTTTGATGAAAAAGGCCCCGCAGCCCATCTGATGTTATCCTTCTAGAGTGTCCAGCCTACTGTCTCCCATCATGACATCAAGTTTATTTGCAACCCTTTATCCTCTGGGAACACAAATACATTCTGGTGTTGCACTTTAATTTAGATGATATATTTTGATTTTTGAATCTTAGGCTCCAAAGGGACTTTTTAACTTCAAGCTTTAACCTTTGAAGTTGTTTTTTAGACCGGTATTTGGCGGAGAATCATGAACTGCAAGGTCTTTTGTTTAGAAAGCATTATCTTAAGGTTAAATAATAATAATTGTTGGGTATATAGTATATCCATTGACAGTTATATTATATAGCTCCCCCCACCCCGCTCGGGTCGTAATCCCTGACTGTTCAGCGTCTTGGGACGTCCTCCCGATGTGAAAGGTGCTTTATAAATGTAATCTTGTATTTTGTATTTGTACTGTAAAGTGGATTGACTGCATTTTATGGTAAATGCAACAGCTAGTTTGCACATAGTCATGAAGTGAACAACCAATTTTATCTGGGAGATTGTTGGCATTTCGAATAGTGTTATGGGGTCTTTAACATCCACCTGAACAGGCAGATCGAAGGATGGCATCTCTGATTTTCCAGCACTCTAGTATTACGTTGATGTCAGCCTAAATTGTAAACTCAAAACATGAAGTGGTGCTTGAACCCAAAAACAAGGAGCAAATTAAGGCCATTCAACCCATCAACCCTTCTCCTTCCATGACCGACAAAAAAAAATGCCTATCACGGATTCGAATAGGTTAAGTGAACGACATATTCCCACTCACTGAAGCAAGAACCATTTTTCATGCAATGTTAATTCGAATGAAAGGCCCCAGAGGCTCACTATCATATCTGTTGCTCTACCTGATCTGCATACTTAATGAAGGAGAAGGACTAGCATTAGAGGATTGCTTATCTATTAATTATAGAAAAAAAATTATTCTGATGATGGATGTTCTTCAAACACACTATTGTCTCGAAGACGTGATAAGGCACTATATCAATTGCAAGGATTATTATTGTTTTCCTTCTCCTAATTCTCCCCATGCCCTGTTCCTTGGTCAAAAGGACCTCTGGCAAAGCTCTGAAGCTGGCCACTAAGAGATGACTAGACAGCTTGACCTCTCCACGTTCAACAGCAACTTGGTACATGATGTATTGCGGAGCAGCGAATCCTTTACAGAGACTCCAACATACTGTGACACAGACAGATGCATTTACTTTACAAATAAAAGTTTCCAAAATAGATGAAAGCACATTAAAATTTAATTCTAAAAAAAGCTTTTCGATTCATGTGCTCTCTTGAAGGATATATAACCGAACAAATATCACCTGGAGTGGATTTAATTTGTCTCTGGGGTTGCAATAGAAAATATTGCCCCAAAGTCAAAAAATAAAATCCAATAACAGTGGAAATTGTTGTTTGGAATGATTTTCTGGTATTTTTCTCTTTAGTGCGGGCTGAAGCCTTTTGTGTGTCAGCCTGGCTCAGTTGGTAGGACTCTCGCCTCCGAGTCAGAAGGTTGTGATTTCAACCATCCCATCTCAGACACTGGAACGTCAATAGTCTAAGCTGACATTCCAATCAATGTTGGAGGTGCCATCCCTTGGATGAAACAATAAACCGAGGTCTGGTCTACCCCCTGAACACTTCAATATTAAAGATTCAATGAGTATGTTTGAAAAGAGGAGCGAGTTATCCCCAGTGTCTTGGACAACAATCCCCCAAATAAAATTTGTCACTCACTTCATGCTTGTTTGTGGGAGTTTGCTGTGCACAAACAGCCTGCCATGTTTTCCTACAAAATACAGTCACTGCACTTTACAGTAAATCCTGTGAAGTGCTTTGAGACGTGTTACCGATTTAAAAGGCGCTGTACTAAATGAGATTGATATATATTTATCATGGTTTTGGGCAAGACATTTTCTTGCTGTTAGTTGACAAGCAGCCAGTCAAACTTGGATAATATTAGTTTGTTTCTTAAAAAAAAATGAAGCACAGGGAAGAAAATACCCAAATGAGACCAGTGAAATCCCTTTTGTCATCTGCTGCAGATAATTCCATGACTGGGATGGAAATTCCAGATTTTGGAACATATTCAGCAGTTGCTGTCCTTGTCCAGCAGTTCAGTCAGGCACGTTGCTTTTATTCAATGTCAGGATGGGAAGTCTGTCTTGCTCCAATTGATCTGTGATTTAAAGCATGAGTGAACGAGTCCAAAAATACAAAAAGCCGGCAACCAAAGCTTGCCGACATTTTGCTCTGCCCTGATGATTGTGAAACAGAGGGCCTGGCAAAAATTGAACTGTGTCGGTTGTCTTAACGCTTAGATATGGTCCTTTTGTTAATGGCCATTGATCACTTGGTGATTAGTGACACTCTGTTGTCTTTTGATAAAGTTGCAGCTGAAAGCACCAGCCCTCAGAGCAGCACAGCCTGGCCCCACTTCAATCCGAAACATTCATTAGTGTCGTCTGCCAAAGGATTTATGTAACAGTGGATCAAAGGGGACGAGGCAGTAGCTCAGGAGCTGAATAACTGTTGGGATGCTGGAGGGAGCATGTACTATGGGACCAAAACAATCTGAGGTTTTGCAGTAGCTTTTGTGGTGACGACAGCTAATCTCTATGTTAACTATGCTGTACTTTCAGCTCGTCATAATGGCTGGGACTGTGCTGCTCGCCTATTACTTTGAGTGCACCGACACTTTTGAAGTGCACATCCAGGGCTTCTTCTGTCAGGATGGTGATCTTATGAAGCCATACCCAGGACCAGAGGAGGACAGTTTCATCTCCCCGCTCATACTGTACTGTGTGCTGGCAGCAACCCCCACGACCATTGTAAGTAAAAACTGCTTGCCTCTCTGTGAGCATCTGTCCTTCTTTCTCAGCCTTTCCTCTGTCGAACTGTCTCTCACAGTTAATTTACTGACCTGCCTTCTCGGACATCTGCTTTCTTTGGTTTGTGCATGTTTCCTTTCCCCCTCTCTCTCTCCTCTCTCTCTTCCATCTGCCCTTGAAAAATGTTACCTTCTAAAAACGATTTCAGTATCTCAGAACACAATCTCGCTGTAGTTCTTTTTTAAAAGATCCTCAGGAATACAAACTACAGGAATTAATCTGTAGAGTTGATTAAAATCCAAATCAGGCATCATGCAACTTTAGAAATTGTGCTCTCATTCTTGAATCTTAGTGTTTCTGTTATCAGACCCAGATACACAAGTACTGCTGCTTTTTCCCCATTTAATTGTCACCCCTCACCCCTCCCCCCCCTTGCCATTTAAAATAGTCTCTGTTAGGCAACCAAGCTGAAGATCTTAACTTTTATCAACCTGCTTCTGTTGCATTGAGTCTATGTACTGATTTCTGATTATACAGGAAAGTGCATGTTTCAGCAACTGATGCAGCTCCTACTGCTATTTTATTTCCTGGAGTTTGCTACAACAGTGAATGAGGCATTGATCATTCTCCTGGATATTGGGGATTTATCCGTAATCCCAATTTGTAAACGAAGAGCAAAAGGCGGGATTGGGATTGTCAGCTTGGCCTTTTTTAATAATTGATTATTCTTTCAGGCTCATTCATTATTGACTGCATTGTGTCTGATGTTTCTATATTTACCAAAAATTGGCTTCAAGCCCTTTTTAATTACATTTTTTTCCAGAGGAACTTTAAACAGGCAATTTGGTTAAGACTAGCAAACCTTTGGCTGTCCAGCGACAATGCAGCCAGTATAAAAAATAACTTGTATTTTTATAGTGCTTATGATATCAATGTCTCAAAGCATACTGCAGCCTGTTGTAATGTGCTTCTTTATCACGCTGATTCAGTTATAACCCAGTTGGGGTCTGGTCCCATTCACTGTGCATGCTTAGAGCTGCCTCACTTGGCTCTCAGGTGCTGCATTGGGTTATGGCCGACGTCACTTTCTGTGCATTGTGCATGTGCAGGTAGCGAGCTGACCAGCTGCCAACATGCAGAGTGACCATTTGTCACATAAAAGGGGTTGGGATTTTACAGAACTCCCAAGTATCACAACAACAACACTGCCAATCCTTGTATTTGATATAGAGCCTTATCATTTTGTTGAGATGTTTGAAAGCGTTTCACAGAATATACTGTAAAATACAGTGACTAATTTGTGGGCGAAACACGGCAGACAATTGCGCACGGCAGTGCCCTACAAAAAGTCGTGGATTAAGTGACCAAATTATTTTTTATAAAGAGAAATATAGACAGAATGAGAGAGAAGGAGAGAGAGAGGCACACACACACACAGACAGAGAGAGAGAGAGAGAGACAGACAGAGAGAGAAAGAGACAGGAGAGAGACTGAGAGAGAAAGAGACTGAAAGAGATAGACAAAGAAACCGAAGAGAGACAGATAGAGAGACAGAGAGACTGCAAGAGAGACAGAGAGAGACGGAGAGACTGAGAGAGAGACAGAGAGAGAGATTGAGAGAGAAAGAGACTGAGAGAGATAGACAAAGAAACAGATAGAGTAAGAGGCAGTGAGAGAAAGACTGAGACTGCCACAGAGGGCTGTCTCGATTGTGACATTCCATTGCCAGGAACAAGTTCAGCTCCAAAGAGACCCCAATTACCTCCCCCCAGGAGGATAGTCACTAGTTGGTCATGTGACATCCAACAAGTGCAGGTTTGAGCCCTCACTAGGTGGATGGTAGGTACCAGGAGCTCAGATCCATAAAGGAGAACTGTTTACACACAGATCTTGTATAAGACAAGCTTGACCTGCTTTGGGATCTTGAAGAGGGAGGAGCATGTTCTGAATATGCCTCTGAACCAGAATGTCCTTCGCCCCTTCTCAGCGTAGTCCTTCAGAACAGTATTCAGGCTGAAGTTGGTGTCCACCATGACGCCGAGGTACCAATAAGAATGAACAATTGGGATTGATGCCCCATGTATCTTCCAATCAATTTCCTCTATGCCTTCCTTTAGTTTGTGTGTGGGAAAGAGAGTGAGTAAGACAGACAGAGACGGGGGAATGGAGTGGTGTGAGAGAGCGGGAAGGAGGGCAGGAGAGGGGGTCAGGAAGGAGGACCAACAACTCACCTTTTGCTGAACAAATTGACTGAGATACTTTGTTCAGAAAGCTCTCTAGCTGCTATAACCTCATGGCAGGTTCCGACCAGATGGTGTCAGGCAACCGAGTAGGAGAGAAGACTCCAGTGACTCAGTGTAGCTCTCCTCGTACTTATATAGCCAAGAGAGAGAGACACTGTCACAAACCTTGTTTTGAAAAAACTGCCCCACTTCCTATAAAATGGCCACAGGCTGGATGCCACTTCCTGTAAAATGTCACCATGTGGCTCTATCCACATTGTAACAAGGCTCCACTGTACTTCACGGTAATTACTATCACAATAGTGACTGTTATAGTAGGCAGTGAAAGCAGCAGGTTTGCTCACGTCAAAGTCCCATAAAGACCCTGAGTTGAATGACTAATTGAACTGGAGAATTGTTGGCCAGGACACTTGGAGAAACTCCTCTGTCTTTCAAATAGTGCCATTGGACCTTTGACTTCCACTTTAACAAGCAGACAGGACTTCAGGATGATTTCTAAACGTTTATACAAATCATCGGTTAGGCCACAACTGAAGTGAGGTGCCCAAAATCCATCCAGTTATGGGCACCTCACCAAGAAATAGTCCTTAGGGGAGGTGCAGAGGAGGTTCATAGACAATAATTCTGGGCATGAAGGGCTACAGTTATGAGAAGAGATTAGAAAAGCTGGGTCTGTTTACATTGTAGCTGAGGAGGGATCTGATAGAGGTGTAGACAATTCTGAGAGGTTTTGTTAGGGTAAAAAGGGATAAGTTATTTCAATTGATAGGGAATCAGTAACTAGGGGACATAGTTATAAGATAGCAACAAGAATAGCGAAAGGAGAACTTAGGAGGATTTTTTTTTACACAGAGAGTTGTTGCGGTGTGGAACTCCCTGCCTTGGGATGTCCTCCCGAAATGAAAGACGCTATGCAAAGGTAATTTTGTTGTTGTTGTTGTTGGTGAGGGCGGAGTATATTGTAGTTTTCAAGAGGGAAGTAGACAGGCATATGAAAGCGAGGGGATTGAAGGGGTATGGGTAGAAGGCAGGGCAGTGACATTTAATTGAAATCTTTATTCTGTGAGCTGATGTGGACTCAGTGAGCTGAATGATCCCCAGCTTTCACATTGTTCTCCCGAGTCTGTATGAAAGAGCTGTCAAAAACAAAAAAATTGTTTCTCTTTCCTTTTTCAGGGAAATTTTGTTATTGCTGGAAAATGGAACATTTCATCAGTTTGGATGCCTAGTGTCAGCAATAAAAACTCCCAGGACAGATATAGCCCAGTTCTGATGAAGGGTCATGGACCCGAAATGTTGACTTACTTTCCTTTCTCCATAGATGCGGCCGACCTGCTTTTTTTTTCCCAGAGACTTCTGTTTTTGTTTCAGGTATAGCCCAGTTAGATGAAGAGTAATGCTCCCCCACTTGATTCCAATAATGCCTTTAAGCCCAATTCTCAGTAGAGTTTCCCCACTGCACCTCTTTAACTTTTAATACTTTCTACATTCTTCGACTCTGAATAAGAATGCCAAGTTGGTGTCAAATTAAGAGCAAATTTATGCTGTGAGCTCACACCCACAAGGATGTGGGTCAGACTCACTTGGCATGAAGACTTTTACAGTAAACAGACAGAGGAGAGTTTCATCCAAAAATCTGGACTGGATTCAAATTCAGGTCCTAGAGATTAAAGCTTTATTAAAATTTAAGTTTGGGTAAGGCTAATAGCATCCTCAGAACTACCTTCAAAAGAGAAGGGAACGCAACCGGGCAAGGAATGGGATTTGCTAACGCAGATTGGAAAGGACTAACCCAATATCTTGGTTATCGTTAAGTATCCCGAAAGCATGACTTTGTCGTGCTTTGAACGCAACCATATTGGAGAATGGGCATTCCTGTTGCCTTTATTTGCTTTCAATACTCCTAGCTGAACATTATGATTGACCTACATTAGCTTTACTGCAAACCGAGACTCTTTCACGATTAAGAAGCAGGTCTTTGTCTTCCCTGTGGGAAGGAATTTGCTACTTCATTAACATTTTATCAAATAGACTTTGGACCACTTCATGTATAACTTTACATAGTTTTGCATAATACATTATGTTGGATACCATCCAAAAACATATTAACATATAATTAAATATTAAACTGTTTAAAAATTTAATTAGGGCTCCGTACCTTTTTTATTACAGAAGGATGCCATGCAAAATTAATACCATTTTAACACTATTATGAGGCTTATCATAGCTTCTTTGTCAATGTTTCATTTGTTTATGGAATCAATGGTATCAGTAAGTGTCAGAGTATTAGAAACAGAGTGACACCTCAAATATCAGATTGAGGATTTTTCCCCCGAACTATGAATTGGTTGGTTCCTGAATTGGTTTGCCTGTTAACTTTGCAAATACAGATAAGGGATTGAGTAATTTACCAGTTTAGTGCATGGTGCGTGTTCCAAGTTAAAAAGTTACAGGATGATAAAGTTACCATCCATACCAGGGTACTCTTATAAATGGGGACATCGCTCCAGTTATAGTAGCGAAACTGCCAAGGTTGGTAACTACTGACGAGCGAAAGGTTTTGCTCCAATGTGATTCTCTTCCACTTATAGTATATTGTTGTGATGCATATTATTTTGGTAACAGGGTAAACTGGACAAGCCATGTCTACCTATACACTTTAACATTTCTCCTCTCTCCTCTCCTCTTACAACCTCTCCCTCCACATCCACATGGGGCCTCAGCATCTCGGATCTCACCATCAACGACAAACCAATCTCGGACCATTACTTCATCTCCCTTAACTCCTCAATCCCTCTCCCGACCAACACCCAACCCACCTCCATCTCCTACCGCTCCTGGAAAAAAATCTCCCCCCCCTCCCTTTTCCCTACCTTGGAGTCATCTGAACTCCTCCCCCTCTGGGCTTCCTCTTGCAATTACCTATCCTCGGTCACTCTCCTCCACAACTCCCTCTCCACCATTCTCAATGCCCTTGCTCCCCTCATATCCCGAACAGTCTGCTACTCACGGAAGTCACCCTGATACACCACCTCCGCTCCCTCAAGGCACAGGTGCATGCCACTGTACGCACCAGGCTCAAATCTAACTTAACAGTCCCATTGGCAAATCTGGATGGACCTTATCAGAATTACTGCTCTGCCCTCACTTCCGCTAAATTCGTCCTTCTACTCCAAGACAATCTTGGAGGCCAAGGACAACCTAAGGCTCCTCTTCTCCATCACCAGCCGCTTCCTCTGCCTACCCTCTCTTATCTCGCCCAACCTCTCCTCCAATGCCAACTGCGAAGAGATGCTGGACTTCCGAAACCAAAGTTGAGGCGATCTGCTCAGTTACCTCTGCCATTCTGAATACTACCCCCTCCACATCTCCCCTTCACACCCCACCCCCTACGCATCCCACCCTCCACACCTTTGAACCTCTCCTACTCCTCTCTCACCACTTCTACAACCCTCATGAAACCAACCACCCACTCCCTCAACCCTAACCCTACCTTTCTCCTAACCTTCCAGCTCTACCTACTTACCCCCCTTACTCACAGACACCATAAACCTCTCCCTGCCCATTGGCACCATTCCCTTTTAAAAACGGTGATCATCACAACTATCCTTAAAAAACCCGCCCTGGATCCTTCCCTACTATCAAACTACTGCCCCATCTCCAACCTGCCTTTCCTTTCCAAGGTCTTGGAACAACTCATTGCTTCCCAGCTTCGATCCTTCCTCTCCTGCCACTCCCTTCACAAACCCCTCTATTTGGGTTTCCGTACCACCCGCAGCACAGAAACAGCTTTGCTCAAAGTGACTAAAGACATTTTGTCCATCTGCGACCAGGGCTCACTCGTCCTCCTTGACCTCTCTGCTGCCTTTAATACCGTTGACCACCTTCAAAATCCTCCATGGCCTTGTTCCACCCTACCTTTGCAACCTCGTAACCCCCTACCATCCTGCCCGCTCCCTCCGCTCAGCCTGCTTCACGCGTCCCGCCTCGACCTCCCCATCATCGACAGTGAGTCTTTTGTCACTCTGCCCCCACCTTCTTGAACTCCATTCCACAGTCCCTCTACCTCCCTTGCCTCCTTCAAGACCCATCTCAAGACACTCCTCTGCGACCGTGCCTTCGATCACCTTCCTTCCCCCACTGCCATCCACCCTCCCCGATCCCCAGCTCAGGTCCGAAACACTGATTGTCCAGCAC
Source organism: Callorhinchus milii (assembly GCF_018977255.1). Taxonomy (NCBI): domain Eukaryota; kingdom Metazoa; phylum Chordata; class Chondrichthyes; order Chimaeriformes; family Callorhinchidae; genus Callorhinchus; species Callorhinchus milii. The sequence goes on along the minus strand of NW_024704742.1, from coordinate 80,910,356 downwards.
CTTGGGATGTCCCCCGAAGTGAAAGGTACTATACAAATGCAGTCCTGTAGCTCAGTGGTTAGAGTACTCGCTTTGCAAGCAAGAGATCTGTATTCAATTCCAGGCAGGGTGAAAACTTGGGCAAGTTTCCTTACTCCACACGCCTAATAATAATCCCTCCAAAACCCAAAACAATAATAAATTGGTCATTTTCAATCTACGACTGTTTGTGGTACATTGCTGTGCACAATCGGCTGCCGCGTTCGCCCACAAATATACAGTCAATTCACTTTACAGTGTGTTCTGTGAAGCGCTTTGGGACGTCCTCCCGACGTGAAAAGCGCTATATCAAATGCAAGGATTATTATTATTAGGATTATTAATGTAATTTTGTTGTTGTTGTCTCCCCGACCCACTCTCCAGTACTAAAGGTCAGTTACAATAACAATTGGGACAACACAATGATGGTGAGAATGCTAATTATGGAGAGAACCAAATGGAGGACACCTGTCGCAACCATTGGTGTCCTCTACTCTTCTTGCAGTTTGTTTTTATGGGCTTTGTTTGATTAAAGATGATTGTTTCATCCGTATTCTTGGCTGGATCTATTTCTACCTCCATGGCACTGGTGTAGCTGCTACATACTTTATGACCCTTTCAAGGTAACAAGACAAAATTTGACTTTCTCATGGAAACATGTCCTTTGGTAATGTGTCTATCGTTGAGATGAAACAAAAGGTTTTTTAAAACAAAAGGGGTAAATTGTGAGTTGTCCAGCATAATCCAGTCTCGAACAAAGTAAGCTTGAGCCTTTGTTAAGGAAAGAGTGATGGGTAGAATGCTGAAAACTTGTGTAAGGCAACTGCAATTCTATTGTTAAATGTCCTTTGACATCAACAGGTGCTTTGACAGGTGATGTCCTTATGTCTACATACACATTGCTGGTACTCAGCTTTGTTTATAGGGAGAATATGTGCCGTTGTCCTCAAGTCTCTTGATATAAGGGTATTTTGGTCACTCAGATCACTTAGCAATAGATTTGCAATCACATATCTGGCATGTATTCATTTTTGTTATATAAAAATTGTTACCATCTAGCTTTTTCAGAAGAAGAATGAATAATAATAATTCTTATACATGTATTTGATATAGCACTTTTCACATCAGGAGCAGGACTTATTGAAAGTGTAATTACTGTGTGTTTTGTAGGCAAACACAGCTGAAGTATGTGCACAGCAATGTCCTACAAACAGCCATAAAGTGAAGATCAATTTTATTTGGGGGCATTGTTAACCAGGACACCAGGAGAAATTCCGTTCTCTGAACTGATGATATGAGCAGAATGCAAGTTCTGGAGCCAACTCGAAAGTAAAGCTGTAGTGATATATGGAGTTTGTGTGGTTTACTTCCTCCTTTTATCATTGCAGATAACACAACTCTCTGTTCTGACTCCTTGATTCTAATTTTCTCTCAGTGAAAGTTCTACAAAGTCACTATTTCTTGAGACAGTTTGCATTTGTTCTTTGTAACATCATCATTTAATTTCTCGCCCCCTCCCCAAAAAAATTCATAGTGACACCTCCCCAATCACTGTCTCATTGGGAATGCCTTTGTGCCATTAGTTTCTCCTGTCAGTGACAATCTGCTTCAAGCACATGAACTCCACAGATGCTGGAATTGAAGCACTGACCAAATTTGCCAGTTCTGTCACTGCTGAATGACAGGCTGCAGCGGAGAGATACAACACAAATGTCGTTCAGCCTGGGACTCCACCACCACAACAACAACAACAACCACCTGTATTCATATAGTGCCAATATCCTGAAGGCAAATAAAATCCACAGCTGTTCACTTAGTGTTGATTCCCGTAACTTGGGCAGTGCTCCAATAAACACCATAAGTATGCAATAGGATTGCTTATCTGTGGTGAACAGACTCCAGTATCATTGATTTTGTGTGATTTAATCAGCTTTGAGCATTCAATTTGTAAAATGTCTTATACACATCATCTTCTGTAACAGTAAAGCATCTTCCTCAAACACAGGTAGGACAGAGCACCGGTTAGTGGAAATGTGTAATAATTACAATAATAATATACAGACAATTCACTTTACAGTATATTCTGTGAAGCGCTTTGAAATGTCTGCATGGTGTAATTAGGCTCTATATCAAATACAAGGATTCTTTTCATAAGGCAATTGTAAGGGGTACTTCCTCGCCTCACAAGAAACCATTGATCCTGGACACAGTTGCAGCGAGGATGCTTGCCTTTGCCACATCACACGGAGATTTCCAGCGCTATCAAAGAATGAATAGGTAGGTGAACACCAACAACAACATCAAAATTACATTTGTATCACGCCTTTCAAGTCGGGAGGATGTCCCGAGGCGCTCGAACAAAGAATACTCATGGTCTCTATCGAGTTAAAAATTATCATCCTCACCTTCAAGGTCCTCCATGGCCTTGTCTCCTCCTACCTCTCTGAACAGTTAACTCCTTATCAACCTGTCCATTCCCTCCACTCAGCAGACTCTGGCCTGCTCCATTAACCCAGCCTGGCCCGCCCCACCATTGGCGGTCAGGCCTTCAACAATAACAACCACCACAAAATTAATTCAGAGAGTGCTTTTCACGTCTGAAAGATGTCCCAAAGCGCTGAACAGTCAGGTATCAAGGCCCAAGCATGGGGGAGGGGTGGTATAGGGGTGAATAAAGGCAGAGAGGTGGGAGGGCGACCGAAGGCACAATCGGAGAAGAGGGTCTTGAGACTGGCCTTGAAGGAGGCAAGGGAGGAAGCGTGGCAAAGGGACCGAGGGACGGAGTTCCAGAGTGTGGGGGCAGACAGGCTGAAAGCTCGGCCACCGATGGCAGGGCAGGTCGGGCGGGAGACATGGAGCAGGCCGGAGCCTGCTGAACGGAGGGAGTGGGCAAGTTGGTAGGGAGTCAGCAGGTCAGAGAGGTAGGAGGGGGCAAAGCCATGGATGGCCTTGAAAGTGAGGACGAGGATCTTGAATTCTATCCTCTGTGGGATGGGGAGCGAGTGGAGTCGAGCGAGGGTGGGAGTGATTGGGTCATGGAGCCTGGTGAGCGAGAGTACATGAGTTTTGGTTGATCTGCGGTTTGTGAAGGAAAGAGTTGGGAAGGCCAATGAGGAAAGAGTTTCCATAATCGAGCCTTGATGTGTCGAATGCGTGGGTGAGGGTTTTGGCAGCCTGAGGGGTGAGGCAGTGGCGGCGTCTGGCAATGTTGCGGAGGTGGTGGTAGGCAGTGCCGGTCATGGCGCGGATGTGGGGGAGAAAGGACAATTCAGGGTCAAACAAGACTCCCAGGTTCTTGACTGGCTTAGGTTGAGTGTGCAGCTGTGGATGCTGATGCTGCCAGCGCCTGAGGTGCGGAGGGCTACGTGAGCCAATCAGGTGGCTGTCGGTCTTGCTGACGTTCAATTGGAGAAAGTTTGCCCTCATCCAGGACTCGATGTCGGACAGGCAGGCTGTCAGGATATCGGTGGTCGGGGAGTTGAGGGTAGAGGAGGAAAGGTAGAGATGGGGGTCATCAGCATACATGTGGAAATTTACCCCATGTCTGCGGAAGATGTCACCCAATTGACTTAACACCACCATCAACGATTCCATTTGTATAGCACCTTTCAAGTTGGGAGGATGTCCCAAGGCACTGGACAGTCAGGTATTTGGACTCAAGCAAAATAAGAGCATACGCATGGCCCATCTGTTCCCAAAAGGCCTTATTCATCTGACTTCTCTTGTGATATTGTGAAGGTTTTCACGGCTGAGGTGAACACGTTTGTTCTGTGCTGCTGGCAGGATGACAAAGGTTGCCAAAGGCAAGAGTTGCCAAGATTCTGGAGATGTAAAAATGTCATGAATGTCAAAGAATGAAAGGATACTCTGGGTCTCTATTGTTTGCTACAGCCAAGGTCTCAAGACACTCTTAACTATTCTCGCCTGGAATTGCATGTCTCCTTCAAATTGCTATGTCTCTTGGATAACAGGAAAAACACTTTGTCGTGTGAATGAAGTAACAGATGCCTTAGGATGGGTAGTTCTGTAAAAGAACATACCTTGCAAGTGTGATTTGGACTGCGTCTTTGCTGATCAGAAGAAATTTTTTAAAAAAAATTATTCAGCTGCACGTTGGACTAGATTACAAATGTTCATGCAAGTGCAGTAACTAGAATGTGGAATAGTTAATACTGTGGTGATGATGTTCTTGTGCAGTGCACATGTTGAAACAAATGCTCTGTTAAGCGAGCATTCTGATTCCTCGGGACTCATTCCAAGATAGTAATTTCATCGAGACAGAATCCATAAGAGCGAGCTCTTGAGAGGTGTATAGCTGTCATATCAATCTCAATTATTGTTTTGTATTCACTCTAGGGTATCTTTTAGATTGCTTAAGAAAATAATTTACACATTTGGCAATTTATGCCAATCATTCTTAACTGACAGTGGTAGATTGTGACTCCATGCATACAGTGTACTACTGATGTCGGACAATATCTATATCGAAAAATCTATGATTATGACCTGCTCCCTGACAATGTGTATGACTGGTAACTATACTCCACTCAATCATAAAGTCATAAAATATCCAGGACATCTTTGAGACAAAATAAAGTAAGATACCTGTTGCAATACTAATTCTCTGAGATTCAATTGAAAGGATGAATATTTTCCCCAGATTTTTCTGGTCGGGAGCAAAATGATGCGTGTGGGTCTTTGGGATCCCAGATCTTTGGAATTGGGATTGTTTTCCTCTTTTGTTGAAACTGAACTTGCAATTTCATTTACAAACTGTAAAGTCACTGTTTACCCACTGATGTCCAGCTTGCAAACAATAGGATTTTCAGTACCATTGTCAACATTGCTCAACTTAGTGGCAAGTTGAATGTCACTCTCCCTGATCTGGTTAACATTTAACCATGAGGAGCACAACTCAATGTCCATATTGTATCTATTTGTGTGTATACACAAGTGATTATTAATAAGAATCATTTTGATGTTGTCATTGTATTTTATCATGAATTCGAGTGTCGCAAAGCGCCTCTCAGGATCTACTACACTGTAGAGTGCAGTGACTATATATTTTATGGGTGAATGTGTTGGTTAGAGGTCTTGCAAACTCTTGAATTGATTTCACTTAAAAAAGACATTTTTTCGTAAAGCTGCTGTCACTCTTCAGTCTCTTGGCTCATTGAGAAGCACTTGGAGCTCTGCAGCTCAGCTGTTATTTTGTTATTTGATCTATCACCAACAAGATAAGTGTCATTCTCAACTTCCATTCAACAAACCTGCAAAGAGTGCTACTGTGGCACTTTTCAGACCAATTTTTAAGATTTGCAAAGAATTAAAAAAATTTCTGGCACAATCTTCTTCTGTCTGCATCAATCTTCATGGAATTCAAAACCAAGAAAAGAAACAAAGCAGAGCTCCAGTGTTGGCCTAAGACACATCAAGGAATCTGCAGCTTTGTTCAGTATTTGCATTATTTTGCCAATCCTGTATGTTAGGTTGCTCTATGTGCGTGTCCATGTGTTGGTGTGTGTTTGTGTGTGTGTTTGTTTTATGTATGTGTATGCATCATATGTATTTTTTAATTTTTTGCAGATTTTTATTGGTGAGATATCGATGTATTTTATAAAAACAACCAGGGAAAACCTCCTCCTTCAAGAGAAGACAATCGTAACAGGAGAGTGCTGTTACCTGAGCCCACTTTTCCGAAGAATAATTAGATTTATTGGTGAGTTATTTTAAAAACTTGCCTTGATTTTTGGGTGGTAAACAGTTCACAAGTACATGTATTTGGAGGGGAAGTGTTAATTGGATGGTGAGGGTACGGAGAATTCTTTCAGTGGCAGGATGAGAACAGCACACCACACTTCTGACCCTACTATATAAATCAACGAGAGATCTTACATAAAGATAGTGAATGTAATGTTCCTTCAGAAACTTTATCTGTCTCTCGGGAAGAATGATCATGTAATGAAAGAATCAATCGTGGTTCACATGAGTAGAGTGTCTTAATGATAGTTTTTATTATACTAGCCTTGGAGAGTGTCCAGTGATGGTTCACGAGATTAATACCTTGGGAGAAGGGCTTATCTTGATGAGCGACTGGGAGAACTGGAGTTATAAACACCATTCTCAGGTTCCTCTGATTTGCTCCTTACCTTCTTGCCTCTTTTCAGGTACATTTTAAAGTGTATCTCGTTGACGGTGCTTTCAGAAAGAACTAACACAGGTGGGGGAAAGCATTAGTTGGAAGCTGACTATCGCTTATTGTGACTTCTGCTCTATCCCTTCACAATACCATACAGCATAATTGATATGGTGTCTTTTACGTTGGGTGGTGGGGGGGCGATCGGGGTCATCTCAAAGAGCTTCACAGTGCTGAATGGGGCACCCGAGTTCAGGGTAGGAACTGAGAGTGGTGGGAGGGGAATAATAAGAGATATCTTTTCAGATATACCTTGAAAGAGGAGAGAGAGCGATTCAGAGGGAATCTGACATGGAGTTACAGAGCGGAAGGCAGAATGGTTGTAGGTTTAAGCTATACATCAGTGATCATGTTTTTACTCTTTTTAACCAGATCCTTTTCATAATGCCGTACCCTGTAGATTACTAATTTATCTTCCAATTCCCCATTCTCAGAACTCTGCGTTTGTTTGCTTAAGTGACATCTTAATGTTGTCAGCTAAAGGCCTTTCAGTACTTGATGTGGTTTACGTCAGTGTGTTCTATGAAACTTTGGCTACATTTCCCATGAGAGCAGTGCTGAATTATTTTCATTAAAGTGGGATCTTACATTGTTAATTCAACTGTTCTAAAAGGATTTGTGGCATAAGCATCTAACCATTCAGCCAGAGCCAAGTTGCTGCAGCTAAGCCCAAATAAAAAGTGACACTCTTACCCCTGGGTCTCTCCTGCTCTTAGCTGCATCAATATTATGAAGCTACTGGAGGTTAGAGAAGGCTTAGCTGTTGCAAAGCTTGCAATGAAGGCACTGGGTTGTGGTTTCCAGAGCAGGAGAGCAGCCCCTGCACTGCTAACTGAATCATTGTGCTGTGTGTAGGTGAATGGCCAGGAACAGCCACTGGGGTATTTGAACGTGACAGAAAAAAAAACTTGCCTTTGATACAATGCCTTTCATGTCAGGGGGAACTCTTTGCCTGAATCCTCACACGAGTATTCAGGGCACCTCACTTCCGAGAATATCAGTGTTGAGACTTCACTGATGTTCACATTATTGTTCTTCTGTTATTTTAATTGGGAAAAATAAGTCTTTCAAAAGATATTACAATTTTTCCAAATTACTACAGGAACCATTTCCTCAGTGTAAACCAACCAGAAGAACCAGATTTTTGCTTCGGATGTTTGCAGCACTAGATTGTTACCTCTGTTTTATGCCTTTTGATGAATGTTGCATGAGTGCTTGATGCCACAGGCTGTTCAATTTGCTGTGGACAGGTTGTGGCTGATATCTGATGGGATTTAGCAGACTATTAGGTAGCGTTGGCTGCACATGACTTCATATTAGCAACCTTGAGGTCAGTGTTTGTTTATCAGGTTACTGATAGGCTTGGAGTTACATTAGAATCAACAGTGTGTAATTGGGCTTGCCTGTCACACGGTCCGTGTTGGTAGCTGTACTGGTGACTGTCGGACTGCTCTCAGTGGGATGATTGTTGCAGCTGAATTGAGAAATCTGTTCCTGTGTTTAAAATGAAATCTTGTGTCATCCCGACATCCACTTTGGGCAGATGGGTGAAACCGGCTAAGTAGCACTCAGGCTTGTTGTAGCAGTCAGCAGCAGTCAGAACCTGCCTGGATGACTTCCCATTCCAATCTACGACACGGAGAGGCTCTGCCCTGGCAAAACACCCAACACTACTTCTTTATTAATCTCGTCCTGCCAACTCAACTTGGTTGCATCTTGCACTTGCACTTAAAGTAGATTTCTCAAGAATTTCATCCGAAACACTGAAGCTCCGACAATCCAGAACTCCCCAAGACAGTAAAACTCACCATAAGTTGTATCAGTCGGGAACATAACATTTAATAATTTTAATATGACTTAAGTGAAGTCTGAGTTGCAGGCAAACTGTATAAATCGTATAAAATCCAATTTAATCAATAATCTACACTCCACATGTGTAATTCAATGAATCATAGAATCATAGAATGTTACGGCACAGAAGGAGGCCATTCGGCCCATCGAGTCTGTGCCGGCTCTTCGACAGAGCAACTGACTTTTATTAACCCCACTCACCAGCTTTCTCCCCATAACCCTGCAAACCTGTCTTCTCCAGATACCTATCCAGTTCTCTCTTAAAAGCTGTTATCGAATCGGACTTCACTGCCCTTTCAGGCAGATCATTACAAATTCTAACAACTCACTGAGTGTAAAAAAAAATTCTAACCTCCCCTCTGCTTCTTTTGGTAGATATCTTAAGACTATGACCACGAGTCACAGACACACCTACCAGCGGAAACAGCTTTTCCCTTATCTAGCCTGTCGAAACCTTTCATGATCTTGAAGACCTCTATCAGGTCCCCGCGTAACCTTCTCTGCTCTAATGGGAAAAGTCCTAACTTTTCCAGCCTGTCCTCATAGCTAAGCTTCCCCATTCCTGGTATCAGGAATGAAGCTGGTAAGTGCACGAGGTAGTTTGTCACTGCAGTCAGTAAGTACACATGTCCTGACGGATCAAGACTCTGTTTCCTGTGACTCAATAGATAAGTGCAGGAGTAATGAAGGATAAAGTAGCGGTGTTACAAGTTAGGAGAGGATTAGTACAACTAGTGCAAAGAAATGTGAGTGGTTTTGATAGAAAACTGAATGGGATTCGGTTGCAGGTACTTCTTAGGTGATTGTACGATTTATAAAGATAACTTATGTGAGTTTTACTGTACAACAATTTTACAATTATATGGCATGTTTCATGTTTGGAGAGCAGTTGTTGCAGTTATATCTGAAACTACAGACAACACTACAAGTCGTCTATTCCTAAATGTTTTTCTTCTTCATTCCGACAGGTGTATTTGCCTTCGGCTTGTTTGCTACCGACATATTTGTGAACGCAGGCCAAGTGGTCACAGGAAGCCTGACACCGTACTTCATTACTGTTTGCAAACCCAATTACACAGGATCTGACTGCCGTTCCCACACTCGCTTCATAACTGGTGAAACCATTTGCACTGGGGATCCTGATGTTGTTGCATTGGCTCGACGATCCTTTCCATCCAAGGATGCGGCGTTGAGCGTGTACTCTGCTCTGTATGCGACGGTAGGTGCTCTGTTTCACCATAACAGGGCTCAAATATACAAAGCCACCTTCTCACTAATTAACCCACATTGCTATGCCATCATAGCCTTTTGGCTGTGCTTCTCACATCAGGTCACTCTTTAGGATCACAAGATTAGTTTGGATGAAGCGTATGTTTCGGCCCATCTGATCGTATCCCTCCAGAAAACCCACCAGACCATCGTATCATCTCAGCTTCAAGCTGCTTTTTTAAATGAATTAAATATCCTGGTTTTAACTACCCTTACTCACAACCTGTTCCATTCGAGAATTATCCCCCGGGTAAAGGAAAACTTCCTGGTGTCTCCTGAAATTATCTCTTGCAACTGTAGGTTGCACCAAGACAGTAGAATAAGCAGGCATAGTTTTAAAGCAGTGCTGCATTTATTTATGGAATATATCAAGAAATATTCAATCAAGAAATTTATTTTGTTGGCCGACCATAAAGACGGTGGGAGCTGAAGGGCGTGAGGAGAGGAAAGATGGAAGAAGAGAGAGGTTGAAAATGTTGCCCACCGTTGTGGGTGAGAAGATGGGAGGTGGGAGCCGGTGCTTGTTGAGCAAAAGGAGCAACTGTGTCGGGAGGGTTGTAGGAAGTTGCAGAGTTTAAATGGGGTGAGATCATAGGGGGAACTTGAACGCTGAAACATAAGAAAATTAACAAGGTTCTAACATAACTGACATAACTGAGGGCCCCAAGTGCAGTGTAACACTTCATCAAATAACTCATGAAATAGAAAAAGGTTCCAGAGTGAGGATGAGCTCAGAGTGGCAGGTAAAGTAAGGTAAACAACAACTTGTATCAGAGGGAAGTGTGGTGTAAGTGGCGGAATAACAGAGTATAATACATTGAGTGTGATGTAAGGAAAGATATCAGTATACAATAATGCTGAATTCGGTGTAGCTGCAACAGCAACGACAAGATTACATTTGTACAGCACCTTTCACATCGAGAGGATGTCCCAAGGAGCTGGACAGTGAACAGCATTTCAAACCCGACCAGGGTTCAGGGGGGGAGAAGGGAGGGGAGGGGAAGGGGGGTGGCCGATGGCATGGTCGAAGAGGAGGGTTTTGAGGCGGGACTTGAGGGAGGCTAAGGAGGGGACGAGGAGGAGTGATTGGGGGATGGAATTCCAGAGGTTGGGGGCAGAGTGGCTGAAGGCTCTCCCGCCAATGATGGGGCTGGTGGGTCGGGACGTGGAGCAGGCCAGAGCCGGTTGTGCGGAGGAAACGGGCGGGTTGATAGGGGGTTAGGAGGTCGCAGAGCTGCAATACATTTGAAACAGTCTTTTCCTAAGTTTGCGCTACTTAAACAAAAGTAGCAGAATCAGGAGTGGGGGACGTGGTGGCGGGAATGCCGGGAACAAATTACAGAAAGTTCTACACATTCATCACATTGTTGTTTTCACTGTTAGACATTTACTCCCCGCAGCATTGGCAACACCAGAGGTCAATCCAGTGGAGGAAGTGATCCAAGAGGGATAAGACTCTCCTTTCACACTGTGGTCCGTCTATGAATGGCAAACCTACAGAGTAAAAAGGTAGCAGAGGACAATAAAGAGGGATGACAGGAATTAATGGAAAATATTAGTTTCCACATATTTTATTGGATTTCAAAATCCTCACAGCAGTGTATAACTTCTACAGCTTGGTGGAATAATATTACCAAAGTCTTGTCTCAGCTAATTATTTCATTTATTCATCATTCAGAGGCATGTCACGTGGTAGAGAATATATTGTTTCATATTAAATGGAAACACAGCAATATTTAATATTTAACACGCATCCTGGAGGCAGTGCAGAGAAACTCATGTTTCTCCTTTTTGCATTCTACATTAATAAACCCCAGTTAGAATCACACTCAGAATTAAACACAAGCATGTTATTGGAACGTCAGGCAGTATAAGATTGATTTTGCTGCTCATGACCGTGGTTTAAATGAATGTTTGACATTTAATGAAATGGTTTTGATTTGGTTGTGAAACAATTACTGTTTTAAACCTTACTTTTCATGAAGTCATTTCCTTCTCATGCCCTCACTTGATGAGTGATGCCTGTCTTACTGTAGACTTTGGGAGACAATCCAATGTTTCTATACAGTAAATAGGTGTAACCTTGAGGACAAATTGCATCCTTCAGTGAATCAATTGGATCAAGATAAACCCAACTGATAATCTCGCTTCATCTCACTGTGCTGCAATGACATGATTAACGCTAAAAGAGCACAGAAGAGCCATTGATAAAATGATGTCTGTATTTGAAAATAATTAGACTAAAATATATCTTGGAGATGGATTAATAAACAAATTGCAGTTTAAGGTTTTACTTTAATATTTATGATGTGGACTTAAACAAGTTTCTTTCTATGAGGTTAAACTCCACATCCTTGCTGTCCTCATGAACATGTCATGGACTTCCTGCATTTTCAGACGTCTCCAAACATCACTGTTAGCGAATTAGTAAATATAACAGATCAAAATTCTGGTGTTACATCAGCATTGCAAAATGTTTGAATGTATTGGAGGCTGTTCTTTGGTGTTGACTTATGCACACTCCAGAAACGAGTATTCATGTGGTGAACCGGGGTTGCCTTAATATTCCCATGTTAAAAAAAAATCACACTCTTTACTTAAAAAATCATCAGTGCCTTCCAGGTAAAAACACTGGAATTTCAATCCTTAGATCCCTTGGGGCAGAGTTCATATTTATACTTCAAAGATGCTCACACTAACAATTTTCAGAAGCTCTGTTGGGAAATGATCAAACTGTATGTGCTTAGTGCCCGCTAGCGGTCAACTTGTGTTTGTTTCTTAATATGAATGCAAAGTTCACTTCTTATTGTACGACTGTACTTTTCACTGGATCACAATATTTGAGTAAAAGATCCAAACAAAAGATGAACAGTGTATTTGTAGAATAATATCTGCTATCCTTTATATCCACCTTACAATTAGAGTAAGTGAGTGTTCCAAAGGAGGATTATTGAGTCTCAGATAATAATAATAAATAATAATCCTTGCATTTAATATAGCGCCTTATCACGTTGTTGAGATGTCTCAAAGCGCTTCACAGAATATCCTGCAAAGTGGATTGACTGTGCCTTTTGTGGGTGAAACCCGACAGCCCGTTGTGCAGAGCAATGATCTGGACCAAAGAAAAAGTGTGGAAATATTTGCCAAACATTGCGGGGCATTTGACAAATTTTGCGGAGAATTGGGGAGAAATTTTCCAGTTAATTGTGGAGGATTGATTGATGCTACGGAGAGACGCATTTTGTGAAACAACTCAGATTAAAACTATAGGCATATATTTCCTGAACATGTAGCTATGTTTAAAATAATAAAAATGTTAATTTGAATAGTACAGCACTTACCAAGAATTGGTCGCAGGAGCCCAGTTTAGGCCTCGGACGCCGGGCAAAGTCGATTTCAACACTCCCCCTGCCGCGCATGGGGAACCAGAGCTGCTCCACCCACGGTAGCAGCGTCGAGCAAACAGCGCGAGAGGTACAGGGCCTAGCACACTGTGGACAGGTTAGTAGTGGAGGGGGTGTTTTTTCCGTGGAAAAACTGCAGCCGCACTTTTCTGTTGGTCCAGTGAATGACCAACAAACAACCATAGAGTGAGTGACGAATAGCCAGATCAGGGTTCCACGAACCTCCCTAATGTTGCTTGCATATTGCCATGTTATTTATTTCTTACAGGACACATGTCCATCCAGTTAATTTCTGATGTGTCTCTGTTCTGTTTCAGATGTACATCACAAGCACAATAAAGACTAAAAGCAGCAGGTTAGCAAAGCCGGTCCTGTGCTTGGGAGCACTCTGTGCTGCCTTTTTAACAGGACTAAACCGCGTCTCTGAGTACCGGAACCACTGCTCTGATGTGATTGCAGGCTTTGTCCTGGGCACCACAGTAGCTCTGTTTTTGGTAAGTCTGTTGCAACTTAAGTGTGACGCGACTTGGATCTAGTCTGTCAAAGATTAAAGAAACACAGGTCAATTAGATCAAATAATTTAAATTGCAAGTACAAACATCAAAATTTTAGGAGCAGAAAAATGTATTTACTGTCCCCTTTCAGATTCTCAGACGCCTTGACCTGCCTTCTCCATGTCCCTTATGAGCTCTACAGCCTTTGGCTTCACCATTGAGCTGCAATCTCAATCTAAATATAGGCAGATGGTAGATCGGTTTAACATCCTATCCTAAAGGCAGCATCTCTGAGAATGCAGTGCTGTCTAGTAATGCACTGGATTGTCAGCCTAGACTGTGAGACCTTGTGCACCTGCCTCCCATGTTCAAGCACAGTAGCTCCAACATCAATAACTTCAAGACCCTCCTCTTCGATCGTGCCTTTGGTCACCCTTTTACCCCTACCATCCCCGCCCTGCACCCCACCTGACGCCAACCACCAGCTCAGGTGCGAATCCCTGACTGTCCAGTGCTTTGGGACGACTTCCAGACATGAAAGGCGCTATACAAATGTTAAGTTTGTTGTTGTTGTTATATAGTGCCATTCATGCAGGGCAGAGTCTCAGAGCGCTGGGGAGGGAAGAGGTGACCTTAAACAGAGTCAAAGAGGAAGGCCTTCATTCGTCACTTAAAAGAAGGAAAAGTGAGGGCAAGGCAGAGGGATTGGGGGAGAGAGTTCTAAAGCTTTGGGGTGAAGCAGCTGAAAGCATGGCTGCTGATGGTCGAGTAGAGGGCCGAGCAGGAGGCCAGACAGCCGAGCAGAGACAGCGGCTAGTGGAATGGGGGACACAATTAATTATAATAATAATTATAATAATCTTTGCATTTAGTCTAGCACATTTCACAAGATATACTGTATAAAGTCATTAATCATTATGACTTGCAAGGGTCCTTCTTAGGAAAATGATTGCCTCTTCCTTCCTTCCTCCCCACCCCTCACTTGCAATCAAAATATTTTTAGTCCAATGCTATCATAAATGTCCCATTTGTGCCAGGGAATATGTGTTGTTCACAACTTCAAAGGATTGCAGACCACCGCGCCTAAACCTAAACCTGAAGACCCCCATGGACTACCATTGATGACATTCCCTCGGGTGGAAAGCCCACTTGAAACGTTGAGTGCTCAGGTAAGCCACTGAATCTCACCTCCACTTTGTGGTCCTGTATTAACACTGCAAAGATGCCTTTATTCTTGATGTCCAAGCACTTACATACAAACTCTATACAGCTGAGTAACAGTTAAGACAACTAGAAATTCTCACAACACTAAATATGATCACATAGAAACTTTAGCACATAAGCAGACCATTCAGCCCACCATGTCTGTGAGTGTGGGTACTCCTTGCTCTAACGTTATCAAAGGCTTGATTGCCCATTAAGAGAGAAGTCCCATAAAGGGCCAAACTGAAAGTTTTGTCCAACATCTGATCTTTATTGGGTTTAAAAATGAATGATTTCAGGTAGACTTCAGCTGAAAGTGAGTTACCCTGATAGCGCAGTAACTAAAATCTGGGTATCTGAATGATACTGACTGGCTTGAGACTGATATTGAATAATATCCAGTGTGAGCGATATCTATTAATAACCAGGTGAGAGATTTCTATTGACATCAACCATTGATACCCTGTGTGAGACATAACAAAAACAACAGCAGCAACTTGCACTTTGCATTTGTGTCACATTTTTGAATTCAAGATTTGGTAAATTCTTAAGGGCAACCTTAATTTCATAGCTGGATTGTTGTAAGTTTGTATTATAAACTTCAGGCACCCGACTTCAAAGTTAAGACTGAATACAACAATTTGCCAAATTCTGTACGCTCTGAAATACCATGTGAATGAAGTAAATTCAGACCCAGGTGAACATTTTCCAAAATCAATATGCAAATTTATTTACTTAAGTTTTATTATTATTATGGAGGTCTCTGAGTTCACCTTAAAAATAGTAGACTGTTTTACCCCCTCAATTCCTAATTCAATTCATGGTTTTTAATTTTTTTCACGAGAAAATTAAAATAAAGTAAAAACTTAAAAGGAAAGGCCCCAAAGTGTTGCACGCTTTATACTATGTTTTCCTTTTTCCTACCTTGCTATGTTAGGGTTTATTACTTCACTGTCTGTCGGCAATGCTGAACCTATTGAGTTGGCCATCGAGCCTGTTCCACCGTTTAATTAGATCATGGCTGATCTGTACCTCAACTAATCTTTTAAATTCCAATTTCCCACTTTCTCCCCATATCCCTTAATACCCTGACCTACCAAAAATCTATCAACCACACTCTTGAAGGTGTGGATGGATCCAGCATCCACGGCCTTTTCAAGGTGAGAATTCCAGATTTCTACCACCCTTTGAGCGAAAAAATGCTTCCCGATTTCACTCTTAAAATCGTAAAAATCACTCCTTACCCTCTACCAACCCGCCCATTCCCTCTGCTCAGCTGGCTCTGGCCTGCTTCACATCCCGCGACCCACCCGCCCCACCATTGGTGGGAGAGCCTTCAGCCACTCTGCCCCCAACCTCTGGAACTCCATCCCCCAATCACTCCACCTCGCCCCCTCCTTAGGCTCCTTCAAGTCCTGCCTCAAGACCCTCCTCTTCAACCATGCCATTGGTCACCCCCCTTCCCCTCCCCTCCCTTCTCCCCCCTGACCCCAGCTCGGGTCTGAAATGTTGTACTCTTTCCAGCGCCTTGGGACGTCCTCCCAACATGAAAAGCACCATACAAATGTAATCTTGTTGTTGCTAAATGGCCTGGTTCTAGTTTTAAGACTATGCCCCTCATTTCGGATTCCCCCCACAAGAGGAAATTGCTTCTCTGTATCTACCCTATCAAATCCCTTTATTATCTTAAATACCTCAATCAAATCACCCCTGAACTTTCTAAACTCAAGGGAATACAATCTAAGTTTACGCAGCCTTTCCTCGTAACAACCCTTTTAGGCCTGGTAACATTCTGGTGAACCTGCGGTGCACCCCCTCCAGAGCCCATATATTTTTCTTCAGGTGTGGTGCCCAAAACTGAACGCAGTCTCCAGATGGGGTCTGACTAACGCTCTCTACGGCTGAAGCATCATTTCTTCCCCTTTGTATTCCAGACCTCTTGAGATAAAGGCAAACATTCCATTCACCTTTTTGATTACTTTTGCACCCGGGAACTAGTTTTTAGTGATTTGTGGATATGGGCACCCAAATCCCTTTGCTCCTCCACAGTTCTTAACTTCACCCCATTAAGAAAATATTCTGCTTTATTTTTTTTGTCCATAGTGGGTAACTTCACACTTCCCTACATTGAGCTCCCATCTGCCACAGCTTTTCCCACTCACTTAATCTGTCCAAGTCCCTTTGTAACGTCCTACTCCCATCTAAATAATAATAATCCTTGCATTTGATATAGCGCTTTTCACGTCGGGAGGACGTCCCAAAGCGCTTCACAGAACACACTGTAAAGTGAATTGACTGTATATTTGTGGGCGAACGCGGCAGCCAATTGCGCACAGCAATGTCCCACAAACAGTCGTAGATTGAAAATGACCAATTTATTATTGTTTTGTTTTGGAGGGATTATTATTAGATCTACACAACTTACTGAGCCTCCTAGCTTAGTGTTGTCTGCAAACTTGGATATAAAACTTTCTATTCCTTCATCCAAGTCATTTATATATGGCGAATAGCTGAGGTCCCAGTACAGACCCCTGGGGTCACCACTTGTCACATCTACTAATCAGAGAATGGTCCCTTTATCCCTACTCTCTGATTCCTGTCTCCCAACTAATTACCAAGCAACACCATAAGGTTACCATCGACTTGATGCACTTCCATTTTCGTTTATAATCTTTTGTTTGGAATGTTATTAAATGCCTTCTGAAAATCCTTATAACCAATATCCATAGATACCCTTTTATCCACCATTTTAGTGACCTCCTCAAAAAATTCAACAAGATTAGTCAGACATGACCTATCCTTCGCAAACCCATGCTGATTCTCTTTGACTAGCTCATACCTGTCCAAGTGTTCAGTCACTCCCTGTTCATCGTCCCTGACGATGGATTCCAGTATTTTCCCTACAACCAACGTTAAGCTGACAGGTCTGTAGTTTCCTGGTTGCTGTCTCCCTCTCTTCTTAAATAAAGGGGTGACATTCGCAATTTTCCAAGCTAAGGGCATAATTCCCGAATCTAGTGAGATTTGGAAAATTATTACGAATGCATCCGCAATTTCCTCTCCTAATTCGTCTCATAATTCCTTTAACAGGTGGAAACAATCAGGTCTTGGAGATTTGTCTATCTTGAGTCTGATTATTTTCTCCATTTCCTTTTTTTATTTATATAAATTTTATTAAGCATTTCTCTTTGACTTGTCCTCATCCTCTACTGTAAAAATAATAGCGAATATTAATTAACAAGTCGGCCATTTCCTTATTTTCCGTTATAGTCTCACCTACATCTGTCTTTAACCCACGTTCCCCTTGACCATTCATTCTCTTTCTTTTGGTATATTTATAAAAGCTTTTGCTATTGGATTTAATATCCCTTGCAAGTTTTTTTTCAGACTCCCTTTTTGCTCCTCTTATTACTTTCTTTGTATTCCTTTGATGCCTTTTGCAGTTCTCCCAGTTCTCTGCATTCCCACTTTTTCTTGCATTTGAGTAAGCCTTTTCTTTTAGCTTGATACAGTCTCTAACCTCTTTTGTCCACTATGGTTGCTTAACTACACTATTGGAGCTTTTGCATTTTAGGACTATGTACTTGTTCTGTATTGTATCAAATACTTTTTTGAATACTTTGCATTGTTCATCTGCAGGTTTACTCACTAACAATTCAGCCCAGTTTACCTTGGTCAATATATTTCTCATCCCATTGAAATTTGCCTGACTTAAATTTAAAACCTTAGTTTGGGACTCTCCCTTCTCCCTCTCAAATCTAATATATGATCACTATTTGCAAGATGTTCTCTTACTGTTGGATTGTTAACTCGTTCTGGCTCATTACTCATCAAATGCAGTATGGCTTATTCCCTTGTTGGTTCTAAAACATATTGTTCCAAAAAGCTGTCCTGAATACAGTCTAGAAATGTGTTGCCTTTACTACCTGAGGTTCTTCTAGTTCCTTAGTCCCAGCCCTGTTCATGTGCAGCCCATCCCAGCAGTACAGCTCATTCCTGTCCCAGTACTAGTGCCAGTGTCCCATGAAATGGATCACCTCCTTCTCACATCAAACTTTATCTCTGCCAATTTGCACGTGGCTTGGGTAGCAATCCGAAGATTACCATCTTCAAGGTCCTGTTTTCTACTCCTGACTTCACTCTCCGATCTCCCGCAGGCCCAGAAAAGACTCCCGCACTGAGCTCTCTCATTGGTTCTGTTTCTCCTTTACAAAGAGATCGAAACAAGTTCTCACCTGCACCTCCTTCCCCCTCTGCACCAAATTCCCACTCTCACCTAATTCTCTAACAGAATTCTCATTCTGTTCCACCTCATTTAGTTCCTTCTTCACTTTGCTGGGCTCTCTGCAAATCTATATCAGTGTCGTCCAGTAAACAACATTGAGGGCAGAAGCCAATTCATTTGGATTTGGGTTAAATTTGTACGATGAGGAGAATTTTCATACGGGATAACTGGGAGTACGATTCTACATTTCTTTCCAGCAGCAATGGTTGAGAAATCCCTTTACGTCCACATGAGGCAGACCAAACCTAAAGTTATACATTTACTTGAAATGCCATTCACGTTGCAGTCAATTCCCACCAAGCATAAGTTATACAGCGGTGACAGCTGTATTTGCTGTGAATGACTCCTTGCTTCTCTTCGAACAACTGTGCCTTTTATGCTTTAGACTCAATTCATGAAGCTTTAGTGGATCCACACTCTCGTATTTCCCTGCAGATGTATAACAAAGCTACTGTGAATATGTTACGCTGATTGACATTGTTTGGATTTTGCTAAGCCCAGTGCTGTGGTACCGGTGTATTGTGTTGTTGCCAGTTTGCAGAACGTTGCCGATCACAGACGGAGGCGTGAACGGCTCTGAG
This sequence comes from Callorhinchus milii, assembly GCF_018977255.1. NCBI lineage: Eukaryota > Metazoa > Chordata > Chondrichthyes > Chimaeriformes > Callorhinchidae > Callorhinchus > Callorhinchus milii. The sequence goes on along the minus strand of NW_024704742.1, from coordinate 80,891,055 downwards.
TGGAATTTGAACATAATTGTTGATCGATCTGCCATAATTGAACTGGCAAACCTTGAACCTCCTGGTGTTGATTCACAAACAGTATAAGTACCATGCTATGTTCATGCTGATTACAGTTTTTTCACAACATGGCTCTTCTTTCCTTAATGCCTGCATGACAGCAAAGTGGGAGACGTCGTCAAACCCCCCGAGAGAGGGTGTTTCGTCCCAGGGTAATATTTCAGGACCAGACAGACACCCAACTCACCAGGAGGTACACACTCAATCACCGTGCAAGGATGGACCTCGCTCACGAGCTAAAGGGGGATGATGAGTCTAACACTGTCACAGCTTGAGCTGCCTCTGCTCCCTCTGTTACTCCTAGGTGCATGGTTTCCTCCAGTCGCCCACGTTAATCTGGCAATAGTGTAACATTCATGTCGCATTTTTATTTCTCCACTTCAGGTCGTCCCAGTTTAGTTGATGTTTGTGGTGGACCTCTTTTTTTTGGTGTTTGTGTTCATTTGTTTCTGCTCAGAACTGCCTCTCGATTCCCCTTCGAGTGTCCCCAGACAACACTAGACAAGGAAGCGGCAATCCACAAATGTGCATTGTCCATGCTTTAAAACTTTGTTTCATTCGTGCTTTACTAGCATCGCCTTATTTTTTTGTGTACTGTTTTGTTTGTAACATGCCAGAAGGGCCCTGTTATAAACCATCACTGTTGAGGTAAAATTGGACAACACCTAAACATTATATGGGAAAATGGTTGATGTTCAGTGTTCACAGGGAATCTGCACTCTATGGTTTTCATGATGTCGCCCTCCCTCTGAATGTTGTGTTTCAGCACACTTTCCGATCTACAAATGTGCTTTATCTCTGCCAAAGGTTTAGTGAATAGTGTCTACCCAGTATTCAATTCAGCAAAGTTCCTGCAATTCAAAGTATACTGGAGCAATGTTGCAGTCAAGTTGCATTTAAAGCTCAGTGGTGTCACCATGGTTTTGTAAAATGATTTCTTACTGGGACTTTGGTGAATAAACATAGTGAAACCCAAACCCTGATCCACGCAAGACTCTGGACTGAGTGGAAGCTTCTAAACTCAACTGCAAGTACAACAATATACATTTATAAGGAACATTTCATATTGGGAGGATGTCTTAAAGCACTTCAGGCAACTGAGCTATGGGAAGGTGGGTGGGGGAGGCACTCAGGAGGTTGCGGGGGAAGGGGAAGATGACCCAATGAGTGATCTAGAAAAATAAGTCTTAACACAGGATTCGAAGGTGGGGAGAATGGCTGAAAGCTCACCCATTAGGTGGATCAGGTGGGAGCAGATCTGATTTTGCCGAGCAGAGGGAGCAAACTCAGTTCAGATTGCCAGCAAATCTATTGTAATTCTTTGCGCTACATTATTTTGGATTGATCATTTTAAAAAAGTAAACGTAGTTCAACAAGAGAAGTAGGCAGTATATTAGGCCAACACACTGTCTTTGAACCATTGGAAGTGAGACTTCAACCTGACCCAGACTGATGGGATGAAGGTCACTTCTCTCTGCTGGTGTAGGAATCCAATGTGAAATGAATTGGGGTAATCTAAAACACAATTTCTATACCACAAAACTTCCCAGAAATTGGCACTAATGTGGCGAACACCTTCAAAAGCTTAGCTAGTGTGGGAATGGAAATTCAAACAAATGCAGTGCAGGATGCTCAACAGAGAATAGGGGCCAAGGCACATTGCAGTGATGAAATACTGGAAATTGGAACTCTGTTATTTGTAGCCAACATGTTGGTGCTAAAAAATCACTAAAAATCATTTTACAGTAATTGCTGTGAAGCGCTTTGAGATGTCCTCCTGACGTGAAAGGTACTATATCAAATGTAAGAATAATTATTATTATCCTGCACCTTAAAAAACAAATAGGGGTGATAAATGTGATGTTTCTTATAATATTTAATGTTATCCCATTGAATCTGTTATGAAATGTCACATTTTTCCCATACGTATACGCAAAAGTTCTACACTAAAACCGTTCTTCTAAATGAGAAACACACATAAAAGTGAAAAATCAGGTAAGTGGTTAACCAACTCATCTTGCGTTTCATCGTTTTGACTTTTTCTTTTTCATATTTGAGGCAGGAACTTTTTCTGTTTCAGGTGATTAGGTCGCAGAGGTGACCTGCATGGCTACTTTCTTCTCCCAATGAAAACAGAGGGAGCGTGAGTGTGCATGGAATGACATGTTGCCCCAGTTGGGCAAGATGCATTATTTTTTACTTATCCCTCCCACCCACCCTGGCCCTTTTTGGAGTTCACATTAGTCCATGGGAGCATGTGCCAGGTTGACGTATGGGTAGAAATTCCCAGCAACCCAATGACAAATTCTCTTGGAAGTGCCTTCCCGTTCACCCGGTGGTGCGATGCTCAGTAGTTATAGCCTTCCTGCTCGTATTCCTTTCTTCCCCATTCCCCCATTACACAATAACCTGGGTAGCACTGGCTGAATGACAACATGCGAGATTATACTTATTCTTTAAAAATACACCTGGGACTGTGGGGTAAAATATTCAAGATATCCGAATCAATTCAATGTGATAAAATTGCCTATTACGCCATGACTATAAGCTGTTTGATAGTTATAGCCCAGTGATAATAAAATGCTCGAGCCTCACTTTTCTGATATAGAACAATGACCAGCACCCATTCCTTTGTGCCTTTGACTAGTTAGTCATTCTTTGTCTTTGAGATATCTGAAAGCGCTTCACAGGATAAAGTGTAAAGTCGATTGGCTGTATAATTTTGGGGGTGAAAAGCGGCAGACAGTCTGCGCTCAATTTTCTCCCACAAACAGCCGAGGAGTGAGTCAACAATTTTATTTGGTGGATTGTTGGCCAGAACACTGGGAGAAACTCTCTTCTCTTTTCGAATAGTGTCACGGGATCTTTAACGTCAACCTGAACAGGCAGACTGGACCTCTGTTTAACATTTTATCCGAAGGACAATGCAACACACGCCCTATATTGGAGTGTCAGATTAGACTATGTGATTCCAATCCCAATGAGAGCTTGAACCAACAACCTTCTGAACAGTTCCTGTACATTTCCAACTGATAAACTGCATAAAATGACAAAATGCATTTATTATTCTAATATTAACCTTAAGCTGCTAAAATCAATTAATAAATACATTTTGAATAAATCCAAATTATTTAAAAATAAATGTTTCCTTCCCTGCTGTGGCTTTCTTCACATCTTTCCTCTTGGTCACTGTTTGATTTGTACTTTTTTTTAACTACTAATTTCTAACCTGTTCTGTTTTTCTAACTATTTCTAATTTGAAGTTCATTGCCTTACTTTTGCTCTTCTTCCTTCCAGCTTCCACCCTCCGCTTTGGAAGGTGGGAACAACTTTTCTTTTCAGTGATTTATCACTAGCTCCAAATGGGCAGGACAGGCAGCCAACCAAAGAGGGGCGAGAGATGGATGATTGACAGGGCTGTGGAAAATAATTGCCGCCCTGTTAATCAATTGATGGACTGCCTGAGTCTAAGAGAGGAACTTATAAACATGCCTGTGGCACTCCAGGGGTTAAGAAAATGTCTACCTGGTTTGTCTTTGCTGGATTCTTTTCCTGAGCTCAGTTTGACACCTCGGCAAAAGTCTCACCTCTTCTCGTCCCACTTGTGTCTGATTTGCTTACATGTACTTGCATTGGTTGGAGCCGCTGGTGCTGGGGTTACTGATGACACACACCATGCAATTTACTGTGAAACCGCTTGATTTCATGTCGTTCGTCTTCTTAATAACTTGCTCGATTCTGTTGTCATTTTTGTTACAAACACCTGACCTGTCTGTTATTGTATTGTACAGTATACCGTGATCCCTTACCCATTCCCCACACCTACTCCCCCTTTACAGGCTGTTCGGTGCACTATATGTCTGAACAACTACAACCTTTTTTTCACCTGCACACTGCAACTGATGCATTCAATGGGGACTCTTGTCTGCTGGCAGTGTGATTGTCACTGTTAACAAACAATGCAATTGTACATTGGAGTTGCATCTCAGTTGTACACAACATTGAACTGACAATTGAAATTTAATTCATTTGGATTGTTTTTAAAAATCTAAAAACCAAAGCAAAGTGAGGTAAGAATTGGACTTAACTTGGATGTTGTTTTAATGCTTACAAATAATTACATTGAAATCCCAATGAAGTTGCATTATTTTGCAGTGTGTGTGTTATCCCCACGTCTGTGTTTTTGTTTTTGTGAATCATCTGTAATGTTCTTTACATGATCTCTTCTTTTGTCCTCTTACAGAACCACTCCGCATCAATGACAGAAGTGACCTGAAGAGAAAAACCTTTTCCGTTTAAAATAAAACACAAATTGGTACTTTTATAATAAGTGTTAAAACTGTGGAAAGAGCAACACAGGAACTTGTCTAGTTAGCATCAGATGTTTTGTACATTTTGTATGAGAAAGTGCTGTAGCTTACCTTGACTTTTTGCCTGTTTTGGTATGTCTCTCCCAGAATTAAAGCATTCCATGTAAAAGTTTCTGATTTCTAATGTAAATGCAGTTGGTGTTCCGTGGTATTTGTACAATAAAGTGCGTTGTCTGGTTTACATACACACAATAGGTGTTGAAATTCCATGCATCTTTTTTTAAATAAATATTAATGAGACAACTACCTAAAATGTGTTTTGGTCAACTACCTTGCTGAAGGATACTCAGTAAATAAAATATGATCAAGAAACTTGTCAGAGTGGGCTGAACAACAACAACAAAATTACATTTATATAGTTCCTTTCATGTTGGAAGCATGTTTCATGGAGCTGGACAGCACCCGAGCTGAACCTTTCTGCTTTCACCTTTGGGACCTGTATTCTTATTACAAGATTACAAGAAAAATTTGAATGAAGGAAGCCCTTTGGTAAATTTGATTAATGCTTCCAGAAAACATACTCTAGTGGCCTTCCACTGTAGCATCAAACTGTTTTTAAAGCCTCAATCACCCTTCCTCATAACCTCTTCTTGTCTTTAACAATCCTACGGAGAAATAAATACTTCCTGGTATCTGTTCTGAAATTGTCTTTTGCAACCCTAAACTTGTTTCCTGGTGTCTGCTGCGTTAGTGCATCCTAAGTGTCGGTCTGGGTTTACTTTCTCAATTGCATTTAAAACTTATATACTTCTACACGGTCCTTTCTTGGGTGCATTTTTTCAAGACTTGAGTCCAAGCTTGTCTAATTAGTGCTCATAGCTGATTTGTGTTCCAGCCTGAATTGATTGAATTTAAAATCTCTTGTATTTTAATTGCCAGATTCCTATGAAGGCAAGTACAATTCAGCACAAAATGATCACTTCATTCAAAGAGGCTGGAAGGATGAGTGGCAAGAGTGAGAAATGTAGCAGAGCAAGAGGCACTGATTGCAGTTGACTGTTTTGCACTGTTGTAGAGTGTTAATCAGTGCAGCTTTGATCTGCATCTACTTGTGCTAAACCAGACTTGGGAATGCTTGAAATGATAGTGAATTCCAGCCTGAAATTGTGTCCACTTACCAGTGCTAAATGCCCAGAATTAATTCTTTACATACAATGTGGCTTCAGTTACAGACAAAATTGCACAAAGAATAAAATGCATCTTATTACAGCTAAGATGGTATTACCTCCCTCACTGCAATTACCTACTATAATACCATTCCTCTGCTCTTTCCCCTATCCTTTAATATTCCACTTCCAGTGTAAGCGATTCTACTTCTTGTGGTTGGTGAGAGAAGGAGCTACTATTTGAGCACGGAGGAATAACACAGAACACATGTAGCTGAGTAATGTAGTAAATAACACTGAAGAGTTGGGGGAGAGGGGTTAAGCATTTGTCTGTAGCCATGTTGCAGTGCAAATTTGATTAAAAAATAGCCTGTAAAGTAGCACGTAACGATAATAAACTAAACAAAATGCAAAACACTGCAGATGCTGGAAATCTGAAAACAGAAACAGAAGTTGCTGGGAACACTCAGCAGGTCAGGCAGCATAGGGTCATGGACCTGAAATGTTGACTCACTTTCCTTTTTCCACAGCCTAACTTGCTGAATGTTCCCAGTGATTTCTGTTTTTGTTAATACACTTTAAATGTGTTCGTACTTAACAGAATGGGGAAAGGTCTCATTCAGACAAACTGCAGAAAAATTGGGAACATTTGTAAATTGGGAAGTTAGCACAAATTTGTGGGAGAATTGTGTACAAGGCCAGATATATCGTTAGTTGAAAACCGTAATTTCAACCATAATTCAAAATGATAACATAAGAAGGTTAAGTCTTTCTAGATTTTAGTTTTTAAGAAGGGTGACAAAATAAACCTGGCAACTACAGAAACATTAACGTGACTTCAAAACAGGAACACCATGTATCAGTCTGGATAATAGGAACAATTATGGAGTCAATCACCAGAAAGGAAGTGGAAGATTAGCTATAAAAAATAAGCTAATCATTTACAGTCAACACAGGTTCAGAAAGAGTAGGTCTTTATCAGACCAGAGCAATCACATAGACTTTTTTGAGGAGGTGATAGCCCAAATTAACTTTGGGAAGCAGATAACGTAGCATACTTCCAAAAGGTGTTTAACTAAGTACCACATCAAAATCTCCTCAATAAACAGTGGTTGCTGGATATCAAGGGTAAGATATGGACATTGAATCAGTAAGATCTGAAGGGAAAGTGTTTTCTTCACGTAGAGGGGAATCAATAATTGGAACAAATTGCAAGGACAGAAAATTGGAGCCAGGACACTAGACTTAATTAAAAAATAGCTGGAGGCAATGATGGTATGATCAGTGTTGTGGAGGGATGAGATTGAATATGCAAAGTATTCTACATCCAGACCAATCTCGTGATCTTGTGAATATTGCTAACAAACCCCACTGGCCTGTAATATTTTTTTCCTTGCTCCAGAAAACAGTCAATTCACTTTACAGTGTACTCTGTGAAGCACTTTTGAGACAGATCAAAGACACGATAAGGCACTATATCACTTAATCTCCCTTAACTCCTCAATCCCTCTCCCCACCGCCACCCAAGCCAACTCCATCTCATACGGCCTCTGGAAAAAAATATGCTCCCCTCCCTCTCAGCTGCCTTGGAACTCCTGAACTCCTTCCTCTCTGGGCGTCCTCCTGCAATGAACTATCCTCATCGGTTACCCTTCTCCACAGCTCCCTCTCCTCCACTCTTAATTCCCTCACTCCCCTCTCTTTCTGAACCGTCTCCTATTCATGTAAGTCACCCTGGTACACCAGCCACCTCTGCTCCCTTAAAGTTGACGTGCACTCCGCTGAGCAAACCTGGCTTAAATCAAACATAACTGTCCAGCAGCAGATCTGGCTGGACCATATCAAATTCTACTGCTCTGCTCTCACCTTTGCTAAATCGTCATTCCACTCCAAGACAATCTTGAATGCAAAGGACAACCCCAGGCTCCTCTTCATCACAAAATGGCTCCTTCAGCCACCCTCTCACGACTCACCCAGCCTCACCTCAAATGCCAAATGCGAGGGGATGCTGGACATCCTCAATTACAAACGGAGTTCCAGAGCCTCGGGGCATAGTGGCTGAAGGCACAGCCGCCGATGGTGGAGCGGAGGACTTGGGGGACAAGGAGGAGGCCAGACCCAGTGGAACGAAGGCAACAGGTACTGTTGTGAGGAGAGAGGAAGTCAGAGAGGTAGGGGGGTGCAGATGAGAGATGAGTGGAGGGATTTGAAGACAAGGGTGAGGATCTTGAAGCCAATCCTCTCTGGGACAGGCAGTCAGTGCAGTCTGGCAAGGATGAGGTAATTGGGAATCGGAGTTTGGTGCGGGTAAGAATGCAGGTGGCAGAGTTTTGTATGACCTGGATTTTATGGATGGTAGTGGAGGGGAGACCGGCAAGGAGGGCATTTGAATAGTCCAGCCGAGAGGTAACAAAGGCATGGACTAGGGTTTCAGTTGCTTTTGGAGTGAGGTATTGGCAAAGACAGGTGATGCGTCGGAGGTGGAAGAACACGGTGCTGGTGAGGGATTGGATGTGGGGGAAGAAGGATAATTGGGGGTCAAACCTGACACCTAGGTTGCATACGGGATTGGAGAGTTTTAGGTGGAGGTCGGGTAGGTGGAGGAGGTGAGAACCATGTGATTTTAGATCACGCCTATCTTTAAAAAACTCTCCCTGGACGCTTCTCTACTCCTTAACTACCGCCCCAACTCTAAACTCCCCTTCCTCTCCAACGTACTGGAATGAGTTGTTGTTTCTCAGATTCGCTCCTTCCTCTCCCGCCACTCCGTTCTCGAACCCCTCCAATTGGGTTTCCGTGCTGCCAACAACACAGAAACAGCCCTGGTCAAAGTGACAAATGACATTCTGTCCATCTGTGAGCAGGGCTCCATTTGCCTTCTGATCCTAGTTGACCTCTCTGCTGCTTTTGACACCGTCAATCACTGTAATCTCATCCACCGCCTCTCTCACCTCAACGGCGCTGCCCTTGACTGGTTCAGATCGTACCTCTCACACCACCTGCACTTCATACCCACAAACGGCTTCTCCTCTAGCCCCCGCACTGTCTTGTGCGGCGTTCTTCAGGTCTTTGTCCTTGGCCCTCTCCTCTTCAATATCTATATACTCCCTCTTGGTGACATCATCCGCAGACATGAGGTCAACTTCCACATGTATGCGGATGACACCCAAATCTACCTCTTTGCTTCCACCCTTGACTCCAGGACCGCTGCTGTCCTGACAGAATGTCTGTCAGACATCAAGTCCTGGATGAGAGGTAACTTTCTTCAGTTAAACATCAACAAGACCGAGGCTCTCCTGATTAACTCCTGTCAGCGCCTCCTCACCTCAGGCACTGACAGCATCACCATCCATGGTTGCACACCCCACCATGCTAAGTCCAGAACCTTGGAATCTTGTTTGACCCTCAACTATTCTTTCTACTCCACATCTGTGCCATGACCCGCTCTGGCTTCCCCCACCTCCGCACAGCTCCACTACTATCACACCGCAGCCTGACGAAACCCTCATGCATGGTTTCATTACATTGAAGCTTGACTATGCAAACTCATTGCTTGTCAGCCTCCCCAACTCCTCCCTCACAGGCTGCAGATCATCCAGAACTCTGTAGCCCGTGTCCTCTCCTGCAATAGGCTCCACGACCTTGTCATCCCCATCCTTGCCCAAATCCACTGGCTTCCCATCACACAGAGGATACAGTTCAAGATCCTGTTCCACACCTTCAACGCCTTCAACAATCTTGCTCCCCCCTACCTCTGCGACCTCCTAACCCCCTACCACCCTGTTCGCTCCCTCCGCTCAGCGGGCTCCAGCCTCCTTCACGTCCCCCGTCTTGCTCACCCCACTATTGGGGGGTGGGCCTGCCACCATTCTGCCCCCACCCTCTGGAACTCCATCCTGTAGTCCCTTCGCCTCACCCCCTCACTGGCCACCTTCAAGACCCACCTTAAGACCCTCCTCTTCAACCTGCTTTCGATCTCCCTGCATCCCCCACTGCTCTCCACCCTCCCAAACTCCGACCCTAGCTTGGGTCCGTAATTCTGTCTGTCCAGCGCCTTGGGACATCCTCCCAACGTGAAATGCGCTTTACAAATGTAATCTTATTGATTTTGTTGTATATCGAATGCAAGGATTATTATTATTGAATATCAAAAGTTTAGAAAAGATCTGTTTGCCATTTAGCTTAAGAAATCCAAAAGACACAGCATTCCTTAAAACAACTATGTTTCATTTCTAGTATTTAACAACAAATCACTCTTTGAAAGACAGAAACCAAAAACTTATAATAAACCATGAATGTGTGTCCATAACTAACCAGGTGATAAGTTTCCTTTTAGATAGCATTCTGGACAAACACATTTTGTATATTTGAAACATACTGCACATGAATTAGTGTGTTCATCAATCATATTATATAGTTTGGGGTATCTGGAATATACTTGTATAGTATTTGCAAGGGGTACATTACATTAGAATACATTAGAATACACAGCATAGAAACTGGCCTTTCGGCCCAACTGGTCTATGCCGGTGTTAATGCTGCACATTAGCCTCCTCCTGCCCTTCCTCAACTAAGCCTTCAAGCATAACCTTCTATTCCTTACTCACTCATGTACCTATCTAGCTTTCCCATAAATACATCTATGCTATTTGCCTCAACAACTCCCTGTGGTAACATGTTCCACATTCCCACTACTCTCTGTGTGAAGAATTTCTTCTAACTTCCCTATTTGATCTATTTGTGACTATTTTATATTGATGGCACCTGGTCTTGGTCTTCCCAACAAGTGGAAACATCTTCCCTATGTCTACCCTATCAAAACCTTTCATCATTTTAAAGCCATCTATCAGGTCTCCCCTTAATCTCCTCTTTTCAAGAGAAGAGTCCAAGCATGTTCAGCCTTTCCTGATAGGTATAACCTCTCAGTTCTGGGATCATCCTTGTGAATCTCCTTTGCACCCTCTCCAGTGCCTCCTCATCCCTTTTATAATGTGGGGACCAGAACTGCACACAGTATTCTAAGTGTGGTCTAACCGAGGCTCTATAGAAGTTTACCATAACTTCCCTGCTTTTCATTTCTATCCCTCTAGAAATGAACCACAATACCTGGTTTGCCTTTTTTATAGCTTTATTAACCTGTGTTGCTACTTTTAGTGAATTGTATATGTGTACCCCAAGATCCCTTTGCTCCACTACCCCATTTAGGTTTTTATTTTCCAGGATATATGTGACCATGTATGGACACAATGACATTTAATTATCTAAACTGAACAACCAAGTTTTTAAAAAAATATGTTTTCCCCTCATCTACCTATTCCATTGGATAGTCTATTACAATTGAATAAGATTCTATAAGAATGTTAAATGTACAAAACCCTTACTGATCCCAATGAATAAACTTCCAATTGTGTAGGATTTTGCTTTCTTTCCCATTTTTATGTTGACACTGATATGATCAAAATTTCAAGGCAATGAAAACTAAACGTGTGACTCGAGAATCGGTGGACACAAGAGAAGTTAAGTTTGAAATAAACAGCGGATCAACTGTAATGTTTCCTCCCCCTTCCCCCCAAACGTATCACACAGACTGTAGAATAACCCGCTTTATATTTTGGTCAGCTGGTTGACACCTAGAAAACCATCATCTTGCTTAAAGGTATCCAAACCAGACTGACTTTTCCATATGTAAAGTAGTCCACTGAGAATCAATATCGAGGGGCTGCAATGACCTTTGGAAACCTATCTCAACTTGAGTCCCTGGCTTCTGAAAAGGAGAGGGAAATATTGTGGGAAAAATGTGTCTGAATCAACTACAGCTGCTTTCTGATAAGTTGCCAGTTCAATAATTTTGCGGAATTGTATCTCAGCTCAATTCCAACCTGATTCCACACTGCCCTCCATTTCATGTTGGCAAATGGTTTCTCCTCCCGCCTCCACCCGGTCACCTGCAGGGTAGCCCAGGGCTCTATCCTTGGCCCTCTTCTTTTCCTTATCTATATGCTCCCTCTGGGCAATGTCATCCGCAGACATGGGGTAAACTTCTACATGTATGTGGATGACACACAAATCTACTTTGCCTCCTTTATTACCAACTCCAGGTCCGCTGATGATCTATCAGCTTGTCTGGCAGACATCAGAGCCTGGATGAGTGCAAACTTCCTGCAGCTGAATGTGACAAGACAGAAGCCAAACTCCTTGGCTACCGTCAATGTCTTCACTCCTACGGTTGTGAACCGCTTAACTTCCCTGGGCTTTCCCTCACGCTCACTGAACCAGTGCGCAATCTAGGTGTCCGGTTCGACTCCCAACTCTCTCTCCTTCCCCACATCCGGTCCCTGACCAGCACCGCCTTTTTCCATCTCCGCCACATTGCCCACCTCCAACCGTACCTTACCGCAAATATAGCCAAAATCCTCGTGCATGCGTTTGTTACCTCATGCCTGGATTACTCAAAAGCACTCCTTGCCAGTCTCCCCAGTTCCATTATTCAAAAGATCCAGCTCATTCAGAACTCTGCTGCCCGCATATGTATCCAGACCAAACTCCGTACCCACCTCTCACCAGTCCTCACCTTCCTCTTTGATCTCATGGCCACTTCCCCCCTCGCTCAGAGTCAGGCTCCGCCAGGGTTAAGCAGCTCTGAGACCCTACCTCTGTGAAGGGCACTATATAAGTGCTTGTTGTGAATTGCGTTAGGTAAATGCTCACCCACTGAATGAACCAATGGCACTCCCTGACTGTTTTCAAATATGAAATTGTGTCATTTTTATGGACTTATTGGCTTGGAATCTCAATTTTAATGTCCATGTCAGTTATGGATGAAATTTTACTTCTGAATGTAACTTCATAAAATTTGTTGTGAATCCTTAAAACTTATCTATAAAAGAAAATTGCCATACACCAGTATGATTATATCTACTCAGGACTGGCTTCATCTGTTTCACTTTCCAAAGCTACAGTGACTTGCCCAGGCCAGCTGTCAGCAAGATCAAGCTGTTTTCAGCTGAAAGGCAAGCACAGTGGTGGAGAACTATCCTCTGCTAATGTACCGACACAGATCACATCAAGTCTAGATTACATCTAAAAGGTGCTGCTTTACAAAACCATGTATCAGGTTGATGTAATTGAATTCTATGAAAGTACGATCTTCAGCTATTCTCATCTACCTCTCCTGAATGACTGGTTCCAGAGGTCTGAAAGTTTTCAGGAATTCTACATATTAATCTTTCCCTTAAAATAGTACCAATTTGGGTTTTAAAATAAATTTGTTTCAGGATAAAATATCAGATTGTGAAAGCTTCTCAGGCAGAATGTCAATAATCTGGTACAGTCCTGTAGCTCAGTGGTTAGAGCACTCGCTTTGCAAGTGAGAGACCTGGGTTCAATTCCAGGCAGAGGGCGAAACCTTGGGCAAGTTTCTTTACTCCACATGCCTAATAATAATCCCTCCAAAAAAACACAATAATAAATTGATCATTTTCAATCCATGACTGTTTGTGGGACACTTCTGTGCGCAATTGGCTGTCGTGTTTTGCCCACATATATACAGTCAATTCACTTTACAATCTATTCTGTGAAGCGCTTTGAGACGTCTAGAAAACGTGAAAAGCGCTATATCAAATGGAAGGATTATTATTATTATTACATCAAATGCTGCATCCAAATTCATAACTCAAACCTCATCTTTGTCAAGATAAAATTGTTCAGACAAAAGGGACTCAGAAGACAGGAAATTTAACAACCCTATAACATGGAAGCGAATAGGTGGCTGCAAATAGGTGGCTGAAAGTATGCATTGAGCAACATGCTTCTTGTTGGCACAATATACACGTGACACAACATCCATGTCAGCCTGGCTCAGACAGTTATGGGTTTGAGCCCCATACCAGGTCTTTGAACTTACTGTCTTGGCTGATGCTCCAATCTAGTGCTGGGGGTGTGCTGCAATATTGGAAGTGTGTCCCTTGGATGATAGGTTTAACAGAGATCCCATCTACCTGTTCAAATTAAAGATCACATGCCACTATTCGAAAAGATAGGGGAGTTTGTCCCGGTGTAAGGGCCAGCAATTCCCCCAAATAAAATTGGTCACTCACTTCATGGTTTTTATGGGACATTGATGTGTGCAATTTGGTTGCCACATTTGCCTTCAAAAACACAGTCACAGCACATTACAGTAAAATCCTATAAAGCACTTGGAGACATCTTTACGACATATTAAGGTGCTATAATAATTTGGTCACTCAATACATGAATGTTTATGGGAGACTAGTGTGCCCAATTGGCTGCCACGTTTCGCCCACAAAATATGGTAAGGCTCTATATCAAATGCAAGGATTATTATTTATTATTATAACAGAGCAAGGATTATTATCATATATCAGGATGATGTGTTGTCACCAGAACTCACATCATCTTTCATTCCGGATTTATTGCAGCAGGTAAATCCAGATCAGTATTTTGTGAATGGCTCCAGTTGACAGTTTGATCAATATCAAAGTGTCCCACAAGCAATTGATCCTCTGCCTAATTGTCCACTTATGGAAGCTGACGGAAATTTTCCCACTGCCCACATGAATAATATTTCATGAGAGAAAATAAACAAAATGGTCAGCAGTATATATATCACAAGCAGAAGGCATATCACAATCAATAATTGTACAGCAGGTATTGATTACCTCTGAATATTACAGGAAACGGAACCTGCAGACACTGTAATGTGACTTATTTAGGTCAACATCACTATTTAAGGGGAAACAAATTGTGAATGATCAACATTCTCCCTCACAAAGGCCCTCTTGTGCAAGAGGGTCCAAATGACCATGCGTAGAGTAGTGCCACTACACTCACATAGGGTGTACAAGCATTGCTATAATGGGGAAGAGAGTAGTGCCAAACTTTATGTACAAAATGAATGCAAGTGAGATACCTGGGTTCGATTCCTAGCAGTAAATGGGAATCCAGTTGTTAGTCGATTGGCGGATTGCTTTTCCAGGGTAAAGAATTCCTTCAAAAAAATACATTGGTTACCCAATCCACGACTGTTTAATAATAATAATAATAATCCTTGCATTTGATATAGCGCTTTTCATGACGGGAGGACGTCCCAAAGCGCTTCACAGAACACACTGTAAAGTGAATTGACTGTATATTTGTGGGCGAACGCGGCAGCCAATTGGCACAGCAATGTCCCACAAACAGTCGTAGATTGAAAATGACCAATTTATCATTGTTTTTGGTTGTTATTGTTATTATTATTCTTTATGCTACACTGCTGTACATATTTGGCTGCTGCGTTTCACCCACAAAATATGCAGTCAATTCACTTTACAGTATATTCTGTGAATTGCTTTGAGACTTCTCGAAGACGTGATATGTGCTATATCAAATGCAAGGATTATTTTATTTATCATCATTAAAATGACAATGTAAAATCCTACAAAAGTAAGTTTTAAAAATGGATTGGTTATCATCAAAGAACAAAGGAAGAAAAAGTCCTCATATCACTAAGTGAAAATGAAATGCAGGAGACACCATGTTATCACACAACAACAATGCATTTACATTTAATAGAGACATAAAGACATTTTTTTTACCAAAGATTGTTGGAAGTGTTTCTATCCTGAGAAGCGAGGGATACTGTTTGCACATTATTACATAGTTCAGGCCGTTAAGTCAAATCGTATGCTTTGGGCAGACATATCTGTCTTATTAAAAAAAGTATGCACAATTCAAATATGACTTTCCATTGAATTTTTAATGTCCTCCTGTTCAAAGATACAAATAGATGTTCTGCTGTGGCTCGTGCATTTACCAGTCTAACAAGGGTTCCTGGTATATTCTTTAACACTACTAAAAGATCACATGGAGAAAAACATAACAGTGTCACAATGATCATCGACGATAAACTATCGCTGGTGTTACTTATTGACTGGTTGACAATTGCCACCTGCCTTTAACAATTTGTGATTAAACACTTCCCAAGTTCAACACAATGGTTTTTAACAAAGCCACTTTTCAAAATAGTTCATCTGTCATCTTGAATTCTCGATTCACGATAGCAGGCAATGAATACTGGTTGAGTTAAGCAGGTGCCCAATTTTTCACTGCACGTAAACACCATTCCTTGTGTTTGAAAACAAGAAACGGAAATCTGAAATCTCGGGCCACAACCATTATGCCGAGATTGGGGTCGGTCTTCAGCACAATGGAGAAAGCTACAGATTCTTGAGCTCCACTTGTTTCCAATCCGCTCAGCTGGCACCAACCTGCTTCATGCCCCCCACCCTACCCACCCCACCAGTAGCGGGCAGGCTTTCAGCCCATCCACCCCTATTCTTAGGAACTCCATTCTGGAGTCTCCCTCCGATTTCCTTCCTCCCTTACCTCATTCAAGGTCTATCTCAAGACCTATCTCTTTGAGCGTGCTTTTGATCATCTTGTGTCTTCACTCTGGCCTTCCCCTCCAGCTCGGGTGCCAAGACATGAGCGCCTTATGATATTCTCCCAACCTGAAAGACGCTATATAAATTTGCTTTTATATTGTCATCATGGATAAAGGCATTTGTTTATGAGAATTCAAATTCTTGCACCAGCTGGTCTTACTGATTTTGGGACAACCCTTCATTCATCATGAATTTACAGACTTGGTGGAAGAGTCACATTTGTCTCAGCCGATGAATACACTTATCTTGCTGTTGTCAGCTAAATGTGAAAGAAAACCCAACCAATTCAGGATTCAGATGTTCTTATCTGCCCTGCTCAGCATATTCAGTTTGAGTCTGTATCAGCCCGTTCATGTCAGTTGACAGGAAGTTTAGTAGTGGAGATACATGCTCACTGGAGGCTGAGCTGATGGCTTAAAATTCATGTAATTTTAAGATCCAGAGAAAATCAGAACAGAGTGAGAAAGAGAGAGAGGGAGTTCTGTCATTCTGGGCTGGACTGAAATCCCAGAAATGAAAGACACTGTTCTAACTCACTGAGATATCCAGACCATTATTTCCCATTGCATAAGCACTTAGAGCAATGGGTTTTGATTGTTGCTTTCAAATGGAGTTCTTTTCCTAAAATGTTTGAATTTTTTAAATCTCCCTCTCCCATCCCCCAGAAGGTTTTGACTCTTTTTTGACACAGTTCCTAAAGCACTGGTAAACATCCAGTGCTGTTTGCCTCAAGGGCCATTCTTTATGTGGGAGCTTTGATACTACATGTTTCCGGTAAGGCAAGCCAGCTTGAGCATGAACCTGTCCAAACCCAACATCTACGTGACCCCACCTTGCTGCAGGGAACTCTGGACAACCATCAAAAGGAGGGAAACCTGGCTGATTTTCTCCTCTTTAAAGCTATGGTGCTGAGGCCAATGGTATTGCCCTAACCGCTGCCTTGGCTGTGATCAGAATTAATGGCTGATTAATTCCATGCAGAATTAATTGCTATCAACATCTCAATTATTGCAACATGCAAATACCAGGACGGTAGAAGGCAAACTCAATGGACCTAGGTCTTTTTTCGTCTAGCAATTCTTATGTTCCTATCAGCGAACTCATCATAGGGCGAGATTCAATCTTTTAACCATTCGGTCTGTGTGGAGAGCTGAACATTTAACATTAAGTGCTATAACAGAGTTACAGAAAAGTACCGAACTATAAAAAGTTCTTTTCATTCACAATAACCTTGAAATAAACATAATAACTGGATTCCATGTTTCAAAGAATTAAAAGTGAGACCAGCATAGTGCTTCTTTCTGCACCACCTCATATACACTGTCACAGCTTATCTTTTTGAGATAAGATATCAGGTGAAAAAATATCAGAAGCATAACCTGTGTTCAAAAGTCAGCAAATAAAGTTTTCTCTTTGCAGCATCACTCAAATTGCAGCAGATGCTCTGAGACCAGCATATAGGTGATGGTGGACCTAAAGCAGCTCTGTACTCTGTACATGGAGTCCTGTAGCTCAGTGATTAGAGCACTTGCTTTGCAAGCGAGAGACCTGGGTTCGATTCCCGGCAGGTTGAAACCTTGGGCAAGTTTCCTTGCTCCACACGCCTGATAATAATCCCTCAAAAAAAATAATAAATTGGTCATTTCAATCCACGACTGTTTGTGGGACACTGCTGTGCGCAATTGGCTGCCGCGTTCCGCCCACAAATATACAGTCAATTCACTTTACAGTCTATTCTGTGAAGCGCTTTGAGATGTCAAGAAGATGTGAAAAGCGCTAAATCAAATGCAAGAATTATTATTATTATTATAAGTACTGGGCTGTAGATTAAAAGATTTCCAGTTCTTGAATTCATGGCAATTACCTAATCTACACCTCAACCGATCTGTTGCAAGTCACTTCTGGGACAACTGTGCATTACGAATTGAGTTTACTTTCACAAGAATTTACAGATGGCACAGTGTAAGTTATGGTTTCAAATAAGACTCTGGAGAGTATCCTGTTGTATTACAAAGTAACTGCAAAAACATTAACGGGCTAAATATCACAAAAGGAATTAACATTTAAGCTATCTATACCCCCACCATGGGGTAGGTCTATAAAAAAACAACTCTGGAACACTTTAGATGGAACACTTCCACTCTTCAAAACAGAATATTCTGTACAAAATCTTGAACTCGTTCATTAGTTCCATCCCCTTCTCTCTGGTGTATCTCCAAAAATAAGGTTCTCTAACCCAACTTGCAGGCTGTTGTAGTGTCCTCAGTTAAGACTGAGGTGCACAAATCTGTCGTCATTTGCTACATACCATGAAACAGTCCATGGTGATTGTAAAATTCAATGTCAGCCTTTCTCAGTTGCTAGCGCTCTTGCTTCCATGTCAAGCCCCACGTCAGGACTTTGAACTCATGTTGTCTCAGCTAATACTCCAATGTAGTCTTGTGGGTGGCATCCTCTGGATGAAATGTTAACACGAGGTCTGCTTGTTCACGTGAATGTTAAAGATCAAAAAGAGAAGAGAGTTCCTCCCCTTGTCTTGGTCAACAATCCCCAAATAAAATTGAATATTCATTTCTTGGCTATTCATGGGACATTGCTGTGCACAAATTAGCTACAGTGTTCACCTACAAAAAATACACAGTGACTACACTTTACAGTGAATTCTGTGAATCGCTTTGAGACGACGTGAAAGGCGATATGTGAAATGCAAGGGTTATTATTATTTTTATTGAGATCTTAGGTTTAGTTCTGGGGTCATTCTCCGCCTGTGTGTCCATGTGTGTTGATGCGTACAACGTTGTAGGAAGGAGTTCAGGAAAGACAACAACAATTCTTGAGTCAGCTAAATGAACAACTTTAACATCAATACTACTGAACAAATCTCAATGGTTCCCTTTAAATAGTACTGCCTTTGTTTTATCTATAGCTGAGATCACTGCACATCATCTGTTGTATTAAGAAATATAAACAACCAACCAAAAAAAGCTAGTTCAGACTTAGCCCAAATCTGTGCAGAATTCATCTTTCTCAGCGGGGATGAAACACGATAGAAACCAAATAGTTCGGAGAGAATGGGGGAAGGTGGGTGGGGGGGGCGAGGTCATCTTCACATTAATTCTTCAATGTTAAAAAGAAGGCAAGTGAAGGCAAGAGATGAAATGAAGTATTTCCAACCAAACTATTTCTTTTGCTTTTTTCCCTACAAAGTGTCGGTAATACCTTTATGATTCTGTTTTTTTGACTGTTCTCTGATACTCTTCCAACTCGTTTTTCCTGCTCATAGCTTTCTGCAGTTCCTGCTTAATAAACTGAATCTGTTTCTCCAGTTCTGATAGCTCGTGAATGACTGAATTCCGGGCTTTAGTAAGTGGTTCAGATTTCCCGTTGGAATTGATGGCTACAGGGAGCTCCTTCGCCATTTGGGGTAGGTGTTCATCCTTGCAGTGCTTGAAATCAATTTCAGATTGCTGTTCCTCTTGGAAAATGCATTTTCGTTTGCTCCAGTTTACTTGACTGGCAGTATTCCACACAACCTGCTGGTTATTTCCTACATTGCATCTGATAACAAAAGAAGATGGAGTTACATAATTTTGTTTAAACTGGACACTGTCATTCTTTTCTGGATGGTTATGCTCCTATAGAAAAGAGTGTGCTATTCACATTAATGTATTTCTTCCTTTACTTGAAATAGTAATTGTACAAGCAGAGGTATAATACATTATAAATTACATTTCTATAGCATCTTTCATGTCAGGAGCCCTCTGTAGCGGTTTTGGTAGTCTAGTTCCTGAGCCAGGTGGGTCCTAGTATTCCAGGGTACTGCTGATGACAGCACAGCCAATTTAATGACAGTACCTGGATGGGCAGACCAATCACTGGGGATAGGGAGTCATCCTACTCAGCTCTAAATAACACTCCATAGCCCAAAGCCCTAACTGGTAGGTCTAGTTGGACAAGCCACAGGAAATGTCTGAAAGTGCTTGGCAAGAGCTGAGGAAAGTGAAGAGAAGGATAACTGAAAGAATGACCAAAGATGTATGTTTTCAGATGTATTCTGAAAGAGGAGAGATGAGGAGGCAAATCGGAGGCACCTGGGAATGAGAGATGAACACTTGGCTTCCGCTCAACAGATATGTAGAAGGCATAGATTGTGCACCTGTGCATGTGTGTAGTATGGGATGGGGGGAGGGTCTGATGCATGGATTGTTTCATGAACTTAGCCCACTAAATATACAGTCAATTCACTTTACAGTATATTCTACAAAGCGCATTGAGACATCTCGAATGATAAGGCGTTATATCAAATGCAAGGATTATTATGATTTGGTTCAATGGAACCAAAGATCTCTCCTTGTTCTAGACTTTTTTTTATAGTCTTACAACATGTGTGCACCACACCACCACCCCCCCTCCCAACGCCCCACCCCCACACATTCACACGAGCAGTGTATGATGTTATAGATTTGCAGGACATGTCTTAAAAGTGTCTCAAATGTGTTCTTGTTCTGTTTCTTTTGTGCATTCAAATAAAGCAGAACTCCATTGGGTAGCCTGTTATAACATAGTAGTTGGGGGTAGGGGGAAAAGGGCAATCCAGAAAATCCCAACCAGCTTTATAACAGGGCTCGATTGCTGGTCAGTGCTTCCCCACAAGGCTGGTGCATCCAGACAAAACACCAGCTGACACATGGGAGGCCAAGGTCGCCAACTTCTGGGACATAAGGTTACTGCCAATGTCACTTCTTATGGTACAGTGAGGATGACGGGGATATTGTTGAGATACTTTGTTAGCTTACTGTGGAGTTACTGGCAGATAAAATTGGGCAGAAAGGTTGAATTATTTATTTAGCTACTAAAAAGGTTTGCAACATTTATATGGCAATCAAGCTTCCTTACCTCTTTTCCAGTCTATTTACTTTCTGCTGAAATTTTTCATCAGCGATAGATGCATTTAAAGCCCGGTGAAATCTCTGGAAACGAATACACAAACAGTTTTAGTCATATCTAGTGAATAAAACTTTAGATTTCATTAAACATTTATGAAGCTCTGTCCTTACTTGTTCAACTCAAAATACATAACGTGAATTCATTTTCTAAATGAGATTTCATTGTCAACACATTTTTGTGGCACAACAATATCAATTTACCAGATTTACCAATTTAACAGATTTTTTTCAAGTAATCACCTACAAAATACACAAACACTTAATTTTGCAGTAAAATTCTGTGAGGCGCATTGAAACGCCTTCCTGATGTGAAACACTCTCTATCAAATTCAAGGATTAGATTTTTTTTAATGTTAGCTCATTGTACTTGTGCAACTCCATCTACTCCATTGATTAAGGTTGAGACTCGTTTTTTTTACTTCTATAGAGGGCACATCTCTTTGATTCCAGTTTAATCTCAAGGACACGCCGCTTTCCTCCTGACCCCGACGTCATTTATAAGATGTCTATGAGACATGTTAACTGATCTGAAATAATGTGAATTGGCAAAGAGCTGAGAGGACATCCCCATCAGAACCTTCAAACTCAGAACTTTCTGTGCTTCTTTGCTGAACCAGTTGAGTGGCCTGTGACTGTGCTCAATCACTGTAAAAGGAATATCAGGAAATGCAGACAACTTGTAAATTCCATGTTGCAGTCAACTCCAATCATCTTTTCAGCTCACAATGTGACAGAGGCCCAAGAATCTGCTGGGCTGACAATTCCTATCGCACTGCATGTGTACATTATGAATTCAAAATGTGGATCTAACGAAATCTGATTTTGAAAGGGTTGTGAATACACATGGCAATTTTCAGAACAGTTTGGTTATGCAAATTAAGTAAGTGGAATATTCCTCCCCATAGCTACTTTGTGTAAGTGTTTTTATCTGACACATGCAGAAACCTGCAGAATCACAGTACTGTATAGACTTGCTCAAGAATATCCAAACCAGATGGAGCTCTGCATGAACATTTGAATAACATTAATCCGATATTGAATCCTTATTCTGATGTGCGCAAGTTTCATGCAGTTTCCATTGCTTTTCACTGTACTTAAAATGCAGATGTCACAATCTTCACCAGGAACGTTAACTAGAATGGATTATTGCCAGAGATGTGCTGAGTATACCACTCTTGTGCCTGTCTGCAATAAATCTCCAATTTATACGCGCAAGCAATGTTTTGCATTGTGAAGTTTTCTGGTGACAGGTTATTATCAAGGCAATCTGGTTAATGGAGCAAATTCACACTTTTGCAAAAGGTCAGCATTGAGCAACCCTGCATTGTGTGCCCTATCACTAGTCACAGAGCTGGGTCAAATTAGCTCTCCTGTCTGCATACAAAACATTTGTTTAATTTTGAATTAATCTAATTTTGTGAAATGCTTGGAGAAGTTTTTTTACATGACCCAGAATATAAACAATCTGTTGCCAACCTCTACAAAATACACAATCAGTACTATTTACAGTACGTCCTGTGAAGTGCTTTGAGACGACCCCCTGACAGGAAAGACACTATATCAAATACAAGGATGATTACTATTGTTGTTAGTAAGCACAACTTTACCTACACTGTCCAAAACAATCTACGTTAATCCCAAGGTCAGGAAATACCCTTTACTGTATCAGTGTGACTTTTCCATTTCCTACAACAGCAGTTCTTACAACTTTTCTGAAAAGGTTAAATTGTTAAATTGTGAATGCAGAGTATGCACATATTTGCATGCAGCACATGGGGTTGTTCAACAGTAATGGAGCTGTCTGTACAAAAGTGTCTGGTAAATATCTTGAAACACTCTTATTTATAAAAAAAAACTTGCAATTTTACAGCGTCTTATCACTTTGAATTGCTTCAAAACATGTTCCAGGTAGTCAAATGTTTACTTGAGAATTAAAAAAAAACATGCAGTGATGTATTTCCAATCACTAAATGAAATAAAACAAGGAAATTGGAAAATCCAGCAGCTGATAAAGGTGATGTTGGAAGCTTCTTTGCCACATTTTACTAATCTCATGGAATTGATACACAAAAGAATGGATAAGGGATTCATTTTCTGTGTCCTCCCCATTTCATGTTGTGATAGGAATATTTCTGAGTTAGTTTGACTAGCTTCTATAGGATTCTGATTGCTCTTCGTATTATATCTTACAGTCTTTTTCTGTGAGCGTACATTGATCGTAACATTGTTAAGGATGATAAAGGTCATTTTTAATTGTTTAAAGTTAAAATCTAAATATATCCATTAATAAATGTACAGAGTTATTTTACATTGCAGTGCTTGAATGTTGATGTATTCAAGTTATTTTATGTCCTCATATGCACTCATACCTGACTTGTATGGAGCCAATACGTCAGTTTAGGTTTTCTTTTGATTCTCGGAAGCACCAGTCTATAGATGATGTGCTCACCAACTGTTGCGAGGAGAGAACCAATGATTCCAACACAGAGCATCACAAAGAGTCCTGAGAAGTGCATGATACCCATTTGTAAAGTCTGTGAATATAGAGAGAATTAAAAATATGATTGAAACTTGGTTCTCAGAATGGAAGGGGGACAATGTAATTGTGTTATAAGATAAGTCATTAGCTTAGCTGAGTGCTGAGCTAATCTTCATTGAAATGCCTCATGTGAATACCAATAGGTTTTGGGAGCTATTAATGAGTATGCCAGTTCATAACCCACACTTTGTCTTGAGATACAAGAATTGTACAGCGCTTCGAAGCGCAAGTCTGTATGAAGGGCACTATATAAATGCAAGTTGTTGCTGTCGTATCAGTCAGTAATCTCAGTATCCATGTACCACCATCTCAGTGTTAACTACAAGACTACAGACCTGTTTCTGCCATAATTAGAAGGTTAGCTGTAATGTTGCAAGTAAAATGTTCATAATAAATATAGATTGTTTGAATGGATGAAGTGCCTATTTGTCTTATAAGTGCTTATTTTAGATTTTGTCTGCCTTGTTCAGTGCTTTCAAGAGGTGGCAGCAGAGGCTCTCATCACTGACGACCTGGTTATTTCTAATCTCAGACTCTCACAAGCACAAATAGGCCAAACCCATCAGGGATTCTTGTCTTAAAGCTGTGGAATTGCTGTGGAATTGGCATTATAACAAAACAACTTGCATTTATATTGCACCCTTCACATGGGGCTGTGTCTCAGACGACATGAGGCTGCTGGTGGGGCTTTTATTCCAACAATCATCTCATCCTGGAGCATGCTTAAAAGGAGCTTTCAACCTTATCATTTCTGACAGACATTGATGAAAGATATGAGCCATTGTGGCTGTTTTGTTTTTACAGACATTGAAAAACAGTGGAGCCTTTTTCCAGCACTACTATGCTTATCAAAATAATCATCATCAGAACTGAAAGGGAATGGCAGCAAATGTGAAAAGGTTATGTGATGTTTTTCCAAATCTAATTCCTCGGGTTGACAACAGATCATTATCATCATTATTTACAATTAGTTTTTATTTAACACTGTATTTTAAGTTACTCCAGATTCTCTTGGGTTCCATGGATAAGCAATCATTTTCATTAAGGAGCAGAATAACTTCTGAGGCTTTTTGTGCACAAATATTTCCTTTACTTTTACTACCCTAGATTCATAGAATCAAAGAATTACAGCACAGAAAGAGGCCATTCGGTCCACCGTGCCAGTGCTGGTTCTTTGGAAGAGCTATCCAATCAGTCCCACTCCCCCGCTCTTTCCCAATAGCCTTGTATGTTTTTCCTTTTTAATTTCCTATCCAATTCCCTTTTGAAAGTTGTTATTGAATCTGTTTCCCTCACTCTTTCAGGCAGTGCATTCCAGACGTTAACAAATCCCTGTGTAAAAAAATTCTCCTCATCTGTCCTTTGGTTCTTTTTCCAAATATATTGAACTTATGTGCTCTGGTTACCAACCCACCTGCCATTGGAAACAGTTTCTCCCTATCTACTCTATCAAACCCCCTCATAATCTTGAATACCTCTGTCAAATCTCCCCTTAACCTTCTCTGCTCTAAGGAGAACAATCCCAGCTTCTCTAGTCTCTTCACTAAAGTCCCTCATCCCTGGAACCATTCTGGTAAATCTCCTCTGCACCCTCTCCAAGGTCTTGATATCCTTCCTAAAGTGTGTTACTCAGAATTGGACAAATATTCCAGCTGATGCCTAACCAGTGACTTATAAAGGTTTAGCAGAACTTGCTTGCTTTTGCACTCTATATATAAAGCCAAGGATCCCATATGGTTTTTAACAGCTATATCAACTTCTTCTGCCGCCTTCAAAGTCCTGTGTATGTGAAACCTGTGTTCTCCTGTAAAAGGAAGATGATTTAAGCCTTATTGCATGGCTTTGTCCCACTTCCCTTCTATGCTTCGATTCATCTTCCACTTTGGACAGCTGCCAGGAGACCAAAGTGTGCAGGGGAATGCTCAAATTAATCTCAAGGTTCATTAGTATGCAGTTTTCTATTCTAAACATAGGATTTTCATATGGGAATCAATCGACAATCGCGATCTGTCCTGAAATAGTTTGTCTCATTTTAGTGAGGAAAGCATGGTGAATGGTGAAGCCAGATTGAGTTCCGGAGAGGCTCCTCGGAGATTAGTGCAGTTTTACTTGCCCCATAAAAGTAAAAGTTGGAACTTGTATTTTATATTTTTTTTCTTAAATATATTAAATGCATTTAGTAACTTTACTTTTTTCAGTTTCAAAACATTCAAAACAATACTTGTTGCTATCCTGTGCCTGACTGGAAAGTATTTGAACAATATGATCATCAATTTGCTAAAAACTGGCTTCAATGCCAGATTTAAAACCTCTAATCATTGAAACTTGAATTGGTCAGATCATTTAAATCATTGGGTAAAATGTATTACACTTTTGTAGTATGGTGGTGGGCATGAAGCTTTGTTAGTTATCCCAAGAGAGTTATTTCAGTTAACGTGCACTATAATTTAAAGGAATTTGCTACAAAGTAGTATAAAGTAACTGGATTAGCATCAGTAAAGATATAGTCAATATCGCAAAGTGTTTCAGCTGTGTGTGTCAATTCAGCTTCTTCAAACTGTTGGGCACAGAAGTTACATTGAAATTGGGATCACCACTGGGTGTATCGCTCTTGCAGTGTAATTCCAAGTTGCCTCTAAAGTCTGACACAGACGACAAGAGAGTACTGTTGAAAACTTGTAAAAACTGAGCAATTTCAAGTTCATGCCCTTGCAATTGCTCGTATTAGAATTTGCCAGCTGAGCCTGTAATGAGATATGCTAGCTGAAAAGCTCACAGCAACAGAACTTTTTCACTCCGGATACTAGTTTTGAAGCAGCGTGGAGGAGAATGTAGCTCATCTGAGCTGAAGTTGCTTAAATGGAGGCAAGAGAGGGTGGATGACAGGAAAACGTTTAAATACTCTATAATTCTTTAGGCTTAATAACACATTGATTTAGTGACAAAACAATATCCTAAGCAAGCTTACCAGGCATAGTTTCAAAGGTCCAAAGGAAAGCGTAGGACAATGTACTAGATCAGTGTTCTTTCACTTGTGATTAGGTTGTTCAAGAATTAAGCAAACTGAACATTAAAGGGTTATAAATGGAATGTGTTGTGCTGTGGTGCTGTAGGATGTCAGCCTGATGTGAAAGGTGCTATATAAAAATATTTTTTGTTTGTTTGTGCTCCGCAACTCTGTGTGGCGGACTTTAAACCACACCAAAGGCTATTTTCCAATGCTACCAGTCGACTCTTTACTAACCATGCGATGGGTAGAGATATTCAATAGAAAACAGTCTCTTTTTCTTCACTGGCTGTAAACTAAGTATTTAACAAGATTCACATGATTGTGATGGCCTAAAGGGGCAGCAACACTGAGTAACAAAATAAACTTACTTAAATGACTGAACTACTTTCATCTTATTTATGGTTTGTAGAATACTTTGTACTTATTTCAAGTTTGTGTTTTTAGTTAACATTCTCAAAATGCACCAAAATACCAGAGAAAATATTTAAAATATGCTCACAGAAGGAATTTTGTTTGAAATTGGTGTGTTTACAATTGAATGATTAAAGACTATGCATTAAACTTTAACCACAGTCCCCTAATCCAAATTAGGGGAAACGTTCCAAGTCAGATAAAAAATATGGCTGTGTATTACGCAAATATTATGCATTTCTTTCAATTTAATAGCTTCAAAGAGCATCACCACAAACCACAAATAGCAAAGCTCCCTCATTAAGTAGGTCAACTACTGTCTTTTTAATACTTACCTTAGTTCACAAAGTTTATTTGGATAAAGAAGAACTTTTGGCCCATCTAATCTCATCTTTTCAGTATATCCAACCTCCCATCACAGCACAAAGCTGCTTTTTAAATGAGTCCAATGTCTTTGCCTCAACCACCCTTCCTGACAACCTGTTCCAGTTGTTAATTATCCTCTATGTAATGAAAAACGTCCAGTGTCTGTCCTAAAATTGCTCTTTGTAATTTTAAACTTATGTCCTCTTGTTCTGCTGTCTTGGTACATCCTTAAAGAGTTCTCACCTCTGTCACTGCAAAACTTCTTTTGCCGCACGGAACAACTTTATACCATTTGTCGTGAAGCACATCCATAAAACCATCGGACTTGTACTGGCTAATCAATTCAGAAACATTTGAAGTCAATGGAGCATTCTGTGGAAGGCCAATACCATATCCTACAACGTGTAACATGGGAAAAGAAAACAGTGAAATTAGAAACAACAGTTTCTCATTAAATAACCCGCTGAGGGTCGTCTGTATTAAAAAACAAATAACGCTTACATGATAATTATAGTAATAATAAGCCTTGAATTTGATATGGTGCCCTACTGTTGAAATTTCTCAAAGCATTTCGCAGGATACTGATGTAAAGTATATTGACAGTGCATTTGTAGGTGAACATAACAACAACAGACAATAGTTTACATTTATATAGGATTGTTTGCGTCAGCATAACATCTCAAAGTGCTTCACATAAGTAACTGTGAGCTCAAGCTGGAGGTGGCAGGCTGCAGAGGATTGATGGGGGAGGAGGGGGAGTTGACAGAAAGCACTGTCTAAATGGCAGATATTAAGACAAGGCTTGAAAGGTGGGAGTGAGGTAGTAGGATCCCAGGATTTTCCGTGGGGCATGTCATCGGAAGAAACTCCCTTCTCTTTACGGAAAATCCCACGGGATCTTTAATGTTCACCCGAACAGGCAAAAGAGATCTTGTCTCATTGAAGGACAGCAACTCTGACAAGGCAGTACACCTGTAGTTCTACACTGCACTATCAAAGCCACAATGAGTTCAAAGTACCAATGTGAGGTTTGGACCTACAACCTTCTGACTCAGAGTCAACAGTGCAATCAAATGAGCCAGGCTGACACACTGCCATTTATGTGGCGTGAACATCTTGTTCATCATCCAGGAAAGTATTGATATCCTAGACTTATTACAAGGCAGCAATTGGATAAAGGTACTCAGAGGAGATTGTAAAACTGTGAGAACAAACCTTAGCCTGTAGAGTTATATGAACCCAGAGGTGGAAATTACAGGCTTCAAATCACTTGAGAGTATTGTCTTTCATTTCAACATCTACTGTAGACTTTTATTCCATTCAGAACCTTATCTTCTTGTCTTTGTTGTACAGGCTGTCATGCTGGACACCGACAATCAGTATGCTCCAGGTAGCTGACATGTAATGATGTCAACCCTGAAGGATTGACAACAGAAAGGCAAACACTGCAAGTGTCTTGACTGATAAATAGCAGTGTATTACCAGGTAATGTCACTATCTATACACATCATTGGTCGATTGCCCAAAACAGTTACCAAGTCAACAGGAAAAGAAAAATAAAGGTATGTAATAAAGAGTGGTGCCAAGAAGTATACAGCTCAAGCATCCAGTAGGTTACGTCCCAATGGCACAAGTTGAATGTTTTTTGCATATGCTCTGTTCATCAAATTTAGAGAGCACGAGAAGCAACCTGGATTCATCAACTGTCACTGTGTCACTAAAGTTGTTTCAAATACTTTTTTGAAAGACATCAACATACTTAGACCTCACCCATTCTTACTGACAAGCAAATCAGATTGTAATGTTGCTGCAATTCATCAATCTTGCTCAGTTGGTCTCAGTTGCAATTCATCAACCTTGCTCTCACCTCTGAGTCAGAAGGTTGTGGGTTCAAGGCCCATGTTGGGATTTTGAGCTAATAATCTGGGTTGATACTCTAACTGGGAAACACTGCATTGTTTGGGATTCTGTGCTTCAGATGTTAAGATGAGGTCCAAGCTGCCTGTTCATATGGACGTTAAAGAACCCATGGCATTATTTGAAAAGAGAAGGTAGTTTTTATCAGTGACTGAGCCAACAATCCTCCAGATAAAAATTGGCCATTCACTTCATGGCTGTTTGTGGGACATTGTTGAGTGCAATTAGCTGCCGTTTTGCCTACAAATACAGTGACTTCACTTTACATTAAATCTGGTAGAGCGCTTTGAGAAATGTCTTTGGTGTGATAAGTTTGGTGAATCAAATACAATAATGATTATTATTAATAATAACCTATCAACAAATAGAAACACATTTCTTGAAATGCTGCTGATCATAATTTAATAGTTAATGCAATAAAGTCAGACTTTCATCATGTGTGACCAGGGCTCCCTCTGCCTCCTCATGCTCCTCAACCTCTCCGCGGCCTTTGACACCGTGGACTATTCAATCCTCCTCCACCTCCTCTCCTCCCACTTCAACCTTCAAGGTGCTGTCCTTGACTGGTTCAAGTCCTACCTTTCACACTGCCTCCACTTTGTCGCAGCAAACGGTTTCTCCTCCAGCCCCCGAACTGTCTTGTGCAGTGTTCCTCAGGGCTCTGTCTTCGGTTCCCTCCTCTTCACCCACTATATGCTTCCCCTTGGTGACGGCATTCGCAGACATGGGGTGAATTTCCACATGTATGCGGATGACACCCAACTCTACCTCTCTGCCTCCACCCTGAACTCCAGGACTACTGAGGTCTTGACCGACTGCCTGTCCGACATCAAGTCCTGGATGAGGGACAACTTTCTCCAGCTCAACGTCAGCAAGACCGAGGCCCTCCTGATTAGCTCGTACCAGCGCCTCCACACCTCAGGCGCTGGCAGCATCAGCCTCCATGGCTGCACATTCAACCTCACTAAGCCAGTCAGCAACCTGGGTATCTTGTTTGACCCTGAACTGTCCTTTCTCCCCCACATTCGCGCCATGACCGGCTCTGCCTACCACCACCTCCGTGAAATTGCCAGACTCTGCCACTGCCTCATCCCTCAGGCTGCCCAAACCCTCACCCACGCATTTGACACCTCAAGGCTCGATTATGGGAACTCCCTCCTCATTAGCCTTCCCAACTCTTCCCTTCACAAGCTGCAGATCATCCAAAATTCTGCAGCTCATGTACTCTCGCGCCCCAGGCTCCGTGACCCCATCACTCCCACTCTCTCCCAACTCCACTGGCTCCCCATCCCCCAGAGGATCGAGTTCAAGATCCTCGTCCTCACCTTTAAGGCCATCCATGGCCTTGCCCCCTCTTACCTCTCTGACCTGCTGACTCCCTACCAACTTGCCCACTCCCTCCGTTCATCAGGCTCCGGCCTGCTCCATGTCTCCCCCCGACCCACCCTACCATCGGTGGCCGGGCTTTCAGCCTCTCTGCCCCCACACTCTGGAACTCCATCCCATGGTCCCTTTACCTCGCTTCCTCCCTTGCCTCCTTCAAGGCTGGTCTGAAACCCTTCCCTTTGACCGTACCTTTGGTCTGCCTCCCACTTCTCTGCCTTCCTTCACCCCTACACCACCCCTCCCCCATGCTCGGACCCTGACATCTGACTCTTCAGTGCTTTGGGACGTCCTCCCGATGTGAGAGGCGCTCTATAAATATAATTTTGTTGTTGTTGAATGGATCGGGTAATTTCAAAACTCTGGACACAATTTAATCTACAGCAATGTTAACATTTGTTGATATTACCTTGTTTTTGACATAAAACTGCAATGCATATATTGTTAACACTTTCACTTTATTCATTTTGTACTCTGTGTTGACCTCATTACAATTTTTCTCTGAAATCTATCAATACATAATTACATAAAAGATTAGTGCTGCTTTGACTTGAACACCTGGTTTAGCTTTAAGCAAGTCTCTGTGTTTTAAAATTGACAACTAAATCATCTGACATGTCTCAGCATCCAGCTGAGCAAGCAGTTCATTTAACGCAACAAATTTACAAATTATACCCAGTGAAATGATACAAAACGTGAGCATTTAAATTTCTGAACTATACAAAATTAATGAAGCACACGTGTACACCTAACCTCCAAAATGTGGCATTATTGATTGTTACCTATGATGGAATTAAACATTGCAAACTGAAATGCTATTATGATTGGTACTGTTGTTTAGTCAGCTTTGCATTAGTATATTCCTAAGTGTATAATTCTGCAATCAAATTAAGAACTTCTCAGAGGAAATTAAAAAAGGGAATAATAACTGGCAGTGAGTAGCATTTACTAATTTGCAAAACAAAATCTACAGGGCTGGTAACATCACCTATATTGTACTATTGAGATTCAATTCCGGCAGTCTCCAGATTGGAATATGGCAGGAGACACAAAGGAATGAAAATGATGAAGGCTGCAGGGATTTCAAACCAAAATATTCCATTGGATTCCATCAATGAATTGAAGCGTCCATGCATCAAATAAATGAATTAAAGTGGTTATAGCATAAAGAATGATATCAGATCTCAGGGTGGTCAGCAGGTGCAGATGCTCGGGAAAGCTAAGGGAATGAAACCAATATGAAGAACACAAAGAACATGAGCCAAGAGTATTTGTGACTGGGGTTAAGCAGATATTCTGCTAACAGTTGGATCCGTAGAAATAAAATAAACCGATTTAAGGAACCAAGACTATCCTTAATAACAGTGTTGAAACATTTGATCTCATGTTACTTGAAAAGCAAGCCTAATGTTACACTATTAAATTGTTTCTTAAAATATTCTGGTTCTCCAGCCTTTCTGGCAGAAGATAATTAATTTGCGGCACTTTAAAAAAACTTTTGCTTTATCTTTCAGAAAAAAATAATGCATACCTTCAATAGCAAAAGGCTTGCCAACTGTTAGTAACTTGCACTCGGCATCAATCGAGACCTCATAATCCAACAGTGCTTTGTCCATT
The DNA here is from genome assembly GCF_018977255.1 of Callorhinchus milii. NCBI lineage: Eukaryota > Metazoa > Chordata > Chondrichthyes > Chimaeriformes > Callorhinchidae > Callorhinchus > Callorhinchus milii. The sequence continues at coordinate 80,858,885 of NW_024704742.1, read as the reverse complement.
ATAAAAGCATCAAGTGTTTCTGGATCGTGCCTAGATTGAGAAGTCAGAAGATTCGAATCAGAAATTCAGATTTCATTTTCCAATTTCATAACTACTTTACAGCACATGCTCCCTTAGGATGATATAATCCTTAATAACAGTGTTGAAACATTTGAGAACTACTACACAGATAGCAGTTTTCAGGATCCCGGTTCACTAAATAAGGCACGCATTTGTACATTTTCCAAATGTATGTATGCTTTGCACAGCTAAACACAGGTCAGTATATCAAATTATTATGTAACACTGCTGTACCCTGCATAATCCAAGGATGTGGAATAGGTGCAGGAATCCTCAATGTCAATTTGAGATATCTTTCCTTCGCAGTATTTAAATTTCACCAATCTCTCAAAATTGTATGATTCGTTTTTTTAATCCATAAAAAAAGTACACTTCTGTTTTTTAAACCAACAGTACTTTTTGGAAAAGTAAAACTGCCACGTTCAATGCCCTTTGCATGCTGGGCTGTCCTCCTTCACCAACATACTCTCGTCTTTTCTGAACCATGTCCATCAAACCTTGCAGAGACTCCTCACTGGAACAGGTTTTGCTCTGCTGTTGTGAAGCCATTTTCCACCACAATCTGTAAGGTACAACTCTCGAACTTCTTAACATTTATCGGACTCAAGTGGCTATTTAGTTGCTTCAGAAAAGCGGAGGGTGAACTTTCAGGCAATTGGGCCGATACTTTGTTTTCATTGAAGCTTCATAAATTTGGATTTCTGCTCAAGCCTGCTAGTCACTCAGTGGTTTTTGTCAACCAAGCCCTTAAAAGTTTGAAAAACATGCCCTGTACTTAATCTTAACACATTAAAATAGGTACTTGGGAGAAGTGCGAAAACGATTCCTGAATATGGACAAGGGAGTTTCTCCCAGTTTCCTGGCCAACAATCCCCAAGATAAAATTGGTCATTCACTTCATGGCTGTTTGTGGGACATTGCTGTGCACTAATTTGGCTGCTGTAATCGCCCACAAAACACATAGTATCTGCACTTTACGGAATAACCTTTGAAGCACTTTGGGACGTTTCCCTGATATAAAAGGCGCAGTACTAAGTGGAAGGATTATTTATTATTCTGTAACTTGACACAGGCCTGTTACCTTCAGAAGAAGAATAAGGTAGAAAAACAGCTTTAAACTCTAATTTAACGAAACTGCTTCTGTAAATAGTGCAGTGAATTTCCACGTTCGTACCTGATATTACATCACTGTAGAACAGCTTAGACTTCACTGCCCTATTCCATCATCCATGAATGATGCCACAAACAATTAACTGGCACCATTTCTCATGAAATATAAATTGGCAACAGTTTGGGGGGAAGGGAAAACAACTCAAGAAGAGGAATGAGCTGCCACTGAAAACAACAGGGTATTGTCACCGTATAATCTTGTGGAGGTCATTCACTTACTGGGACTGACTGTACATGTGACACACGTGATGGACTGAACATTGCACATTTCAAGATTTGCAATCTGACAAAACCGGATAGGTACCTGGCTAATCATGCAAGGAGCAAACCTGAGAGGAGCTGTCAATGTTGGGTATTAAGAAATACATGGATCTGACAATGCGCAAACAGGAATCACCACTTACTTTAAATATTCCACCCCATCTGGGGTTGTTGGTACATTGTACCTTCTCATATATTCGTTCATCTCTGGAAAACTCTTCTTCACATAATCCTCTGCACTGCTTTCTCGCACTGTTCCAAAGCGGAAACCTTGTGATGGATGATGAAGCTTGAAAAGAATAAAGATGGAAATCAAGAGCATAGTATATTCCTTTTAAATTTCACCATAATATCCCCAAGATAGGTACAGTTATGAATAATAATGAACAGCGCAATACAAATGTGAATTATTGTTCCAGTTGCAAGTTGTTCTTTATCAGGAGATTCCAACAGCTGACCACAAGTAGCAGTCCAAAACCCAGCCAGCCCAAATCAGCTGGATTGAATCTTACAGCGTAGAAGAAGGCCACTTGGCCCATCATGCTTGTTCCAGCTCTTTGAAAGAGCTACCAACTAGTCCCACTCCTCACTCTTACCCCATAGCCCTGCAATTCTTTCCTTTTCAAATGCCTCTTCCAATCCCTTTTGAAATCTACCAACGGAACTGGTTATGCTACCTCCCTCTCCCCCAGCCTCCGCCACTGTTAAGTGCTCTGAGACGCTACCCTGCATGGAGGATGCTATATAAGTGCAAGTTGTTGTTATACCGCCTTTACAGGCAGTGCATTCCAGACCGTAACAACTCACTTGGTAATTTTTTTTTTTATCCGGGACAGAATAAATCTCTACTTAGAGGAACATGAGGTAATTAGAGACAGCCAACATGGATTTGTTAAAGGCAAATCTTGCCTAACAAATCTAATAGAATTTTTTGAAGAGGTGACTGCGAGGGTTGATGAGGGAAATGCGGTGGATGTTATTTACATGGATTTCAAAAAGGCTTTTGACACAATACCGCGTAAGAGATTAATAAAAAAATTAGAGGCCCACAGTATTAAGGGGACAGTGGCAGTTTGGATTAGGAACTGGCTGAGTGACAGAAAGCAGAGGGTGGTGGTTAATTGCTGTTTCTCAAAATGGAAGGAGGTGTGCAGGGGTGTCCCCCAGGGATCGGTATTGGGACCACTGCTCTTTCTAATATATATTAATGATCTGGACTTGGGCACAGAGAGCACTATTTTCAAGTTTGCAGATGATACAACGTTAGGTATGGTAGTAAATAGTGAGGAGGACTGTAACCAACTGCAAGCAGACATACACAGAATGGTGGAATGGGCTGACATGTGGCAGATGAATTTCAATGTGGATAAGTGTGAGGTGATACACTTAGATAGGAAAAATGATAGGAAGCAATATAGACTTGGTAGCTCAATCTTAAGGGGGGTGAATGCACAAAGAGATCTGGGTGTTCAAGTAAGCGAATCATTAAAGGTAGCGGGACAGGTAGATAAGGCAGTAAAAAAGGCATTTGGTGTACTGAGCTTTATTAGTAGGGGCATAGAGTATAAGAGCAGGGAGGTTATGGTTAATCTATACAAAACACTGGTTAGGCCTCAGCTGGAGTACTGCGTCCAGTTCTGGGCACCTTACTTCAGGAAGGACATTAAGGCACTGGAAAGGGTGCAGAGGAGATTCACGAGAATGATACCAGGAATGGAGAACCTTAGTTATGAGGACAGGCTGGAGAAGTTAGGACTTTTCCTATTCGAGCAGAGAAGGTTACGCGGGGACCTGATAGAGGTCTTCAAGATCATGAAAGGTTTCGACAGGCTAGATAAGGAAAAGCTGTTTCCGCTGTAGGTTTGTCTGTGACCCGTGGTCACAGTCTTAAGATATCTACCAAAAGAAGCAGAGGGGAGGTTAGAAGAAATTTTTTCACTCAGCGAGTTGTTTGAATTTGGAATGATCTGCCTGAAAGGGTAGTGAAGTCCGATTCGATAACAGCTTTTAAGAGAGAACTGGATAGGTATCTGGGGAAGACGGGTTTGCAGGGTTATAGGGAGAAAGCTGGTGAGTGGGGTGAGTGAAAGTGACTTGCTCTGTCAAAGAGCCGGTACAGACTCGATGGGCCGAATGGCCTCCTTCTGTGCCATAACATTCTATGAATCTATGAATCTCCTTTCTGTTTCTTCTGCCATTTATCTTAAATCCGTGGCCTCTGGTTTCTAACCCACCCACTAGAGGAACCAGTTTCTCCCTATCTACTCTATCAAAACCCCTCATAATTTTGAACACCTCTCTCTATTAAATCTCCCCTCAACCTTTTCTCCAAGGAGTATAATCCCAGCCTCTCTTATCTCTCCACATAACTGAAATCCCTCATCCCTGGTATCATTCTGGTAAATCTTATCTACACCCTCTCCAAGGCCCTGACATCCTTCCTAAATTAGACACAATACTCCAGCTGAGGCTCAACCAGCAATTTGTAAAGGTTCAACATAACTTACTTGCATTTATTTTATTTTATGCCTCTATTTATAAAGCCAAGGATCCCATTTTTTTTAACAGCTTTGTCAACTTATCCTGCCATCTTCAAAGATTTGTTCATGTGAACCCCCAGGCCTTTCTGTTCCTGCAACACCCTTAAGATTATACCATTTACTTATATTGCCTTTCCTCATTAATGCTACCAAAATGCATCAATTCACAATTCTCTGGTTTCAATTCCATCTGCCACGTGTCTGCCCTGTTCACCAGCCTGTCTATGTCCTCCTGCAGTCTGCTACAATCCTCCTCACTTGAAGCGCAATACCTTTTTCATAGATCTTTATGGAAATAGGACCAGTGTTCGAACACGAGCCCTAATGTTTCTGAAGTATTGTTAATTGAGCGCCAAAGTGCAGTCCAATGCTGCGGGCTTAAAGCCAACCAGCCAGACTCAAATTCTATAATACTTGCCTCCAAGAGGTGCATGTGTTCACATATATGTGTGTGTTTTATTCTTTGCATCAGTTTTGCTTTGAAGTGGCTGGCTGCAATTTAACTCTACCTGCCTTTGATTTAGTTCCATCCAAATCCTCAGTGAACTATTTCTGCTGCCCTGTCACCTCTGTAGTGACGAGATTGGCAGGGCAGGAGGCCAGTGAATTGCACTCTATGTAAGTATATAGCTGCCTGTCCCCTTCTCCCTCCATAATGCAGGGAGCAGTCAATGTGGAGTCCTGTAGTGTATTGGTTAGAGCGCTATCTTTGGAAATGAGAGGACCTGTGTTTGATTCCCAGGCTAGGGAAAACCTTAGGCAAGTTTCCTTACTCCGCACTCCTCTGTTTATATAGCAGTAAGTAGGAACCTGGTTGTTAGTTGATTGGCGGATCCCTTTTCCAGGTAAAAAAAGAATAATTTGGTCACTCAATCCATGACTGTTTGTGGGACACCTCTATGTGCGTTTAGCTGCCGAGTTTCACCCATAGAAATATACAGTCAATTCACTACAGTATATTTTGTGGAGCACTTTGACACGTGTCGAAGACATGATAAGCTGCTATATCAAATGCAAGAATTATGATTATTACTAATACAGGCCTATGATTTTCAGCTGGTTATACACTATCAGGCAGTTTTAAGTCACTGTAGAAGCATTACTTTAAATGATGTTAACATTTTCAGAAGAGTTTAACATTCAGGTGGCTGAAACTCATCAATGTAATAGATTTATGCATATCATTAAGTAGTTCTGAGTTTATATTTTAATTATTTTTTTATTCAGTAACTATTTGAAGGTAAAATAATCTATTGTGGACTTGTGTTCCAAGGAAGCGCAGCTGCCTGAGGATTAAATTTCTTTACAAACTGTCATATTTTATTCAGTATTTTTATTCTTTATTTCTTTAATATAAATATGTCAGAAGGTGGCTTGCTTTCTCCCAGGCAATTCTTCAAACTAGTACACAAAGCCTATTTTCAGCTATATGATATTTCTGACCGCTAAGTACGGAATATAATATGCTTTGACCTTTGTGGCAAATCTGTAAAGAAACAGATTGCTTAAAAAAATGCTGAAGCTCTTTTGTGATGGGCATGGTTAATTAATTCCAACAGTTCTGGTATTCACAGTATTTTGATCTGTTGTAGAATTTTTTTTCGGCAAATTTATGACAACTACTTTTTGACCTTGCACATTAGAGATATAAAACAAAGATTCAAATGCGCCTGAACTGCAGGCATAATTTTCACCTAGAAACAAAATAGGGACTATGTTATTTCAATCATTTCTACCCTTTGGTTGTAGATTAGATTGATGATTTTCTACTTGGGCTATGCCGTTTTATATTTGAAATTAATTTCACAATGCAAAGTGCCTCTCGGCAGGCTGTAGTAATAAAGAAGCAGATTTGTCTTCTCAAAACCTAATTACTGAAAGGTGCTAATGAGGGTAAAACATAACCACAAGCAGGATGATTTCAAACCTAATTTCCCACAGTTTTCAAAGCTTTCTGATTAACTGCATTTACCCAAGAAAGAAACTTGCATTTTTATAATGCCATTTATGTCAGAAGCCTCAAAGCACTTTATGATAATTATTGTCAAGCGGATTGAATGTTTTGTACCCAAACGTAGAAGCTATTTAATGTGCAGCAAAGTCCTATTGACAGCCTTGAGATGAATGATCAATTTATCTGGAGGATTGCTGGCCAGGACCCTGGAAGAAACAGCCACATCCTTTTGATTTGTGACATGGGATCTTTACTGTCCCCATGAAGAATAGGATGACCAGACATTAGCATTTCATCTGAAAGATGGCAACCCCGGCAATGCAGTGCTCCCCAGTGTCCCCAGCTATTTCTAACTAGATGGAGACCCTTAACCGGATGGATATAGTTACATATATATAGTACTTTATATTAAACAAAAGAACACCCAACTTACACACAAATGGGAAAACTGCCATCTAAAACAGATATAAGTGGTGTATAATGATATTTCCTGTGGAGAGACATTTGAGTAGGATGATTATATATTGGTGATTCTCTCTGTTGATTTGTCGGAACAACAACAATCTGCAAATTATACTTTGGTGCATGTACATCCTTGATGTATAGATATAGTCAAAATGTTCCTGTTTTATCTGCATATCGGCAGTTATACCAAGGATTTCCTTCAACCCATTTGCAAGATCTAGGACCAAGTGGTCAGATGAATTGATGGAAAAGGGGAAATGACTGCAGGGAGGGAAAGGAGGACCCCAGCCACATTGGCCAGTTCTTGAGCCAGGTACGTCTGCAGTATTCCAGGGCCTTGCTGATGACAGCACATCTAGCCTGGCTCATCGGCAGTATCTGGAAGGGAAGACCAGTCACTGGAGGCAGGGAATCATCCTACTCAGCTCCTGTTAACCCTGCAAACCAAAGCTCCAATGGGTAGGATGGTCCTAGCTGGACAAGCAATGAGAAAGCTTGCCAAAAAGCAATATCAATAATAATAATAATTTTTGCATCTGATACAGCGCATTATCAAGTCTTCGAGATACCTCAAAGCACTTCACAGAATATATTGTAAAATGAATTGACTGTATATTTTATGGGCGAAATATGGCAATCTATTGCGCACAGCAGTGACTAAATTATTATTATTTTTATTTGGCAAGGATGCCAAGTTATGTGGATTTAGCTGATTAGACTCCCGCAGTACCCCAACGCACACTCTGGGGTCCCCAAGCCTTGGCTCTTGCCAATGTGCACCTAATTCTTCCAGAATTAGGTAAATAGGATGCGTCCTTCCAGCATGCTAATGCTAATCTATTAGATTTTTCATAAAGACTCTTGAAACCACTGGTGTTGTTATTTCATTGGCCAGCGAATACATAGATAGATAGTTACCCAATTATTTTTACTCAGCAACACTGCAAAATAGAATTCACAAGCTATTTTGTTTCTATTTTGCCTGAAAATAACAAGCTCACTGTTGCCTTGCCGCATTGCTTCAACCATTTGTTTATAAATTGATGAGTGAACTGAAGGAAAAGTATCAGTAACAACAAATCTGCTGTTTTTTAATTGCAACATACAACTGTTGAAAACCGCGGTTGTAAGAAGATGACTTCTGTAGGATGGATTCAATGTCACCCGTACGATTTTGTGGAATTTGCATAGTTGAATATTCATAGGAGCTACATTCAAGGATGAACAATTGTGCTATTTGCAGGGTTGACCGGCAAATTATTGAGAGCACATCCAAACAGTTATAAAAACATTAAACCATGGGTGTGATCGCTATCAACATATCTTTCTTACGAGACAATTCAAAAGAAACTTTCAAAAGATGCTTTTGATTAATCTCTCTTGATCAAAAAATCTGACATATTCCCACAAAAATGCTTCCCTTTAATATAACACCACCCCATATCCTTCTTTTCATAACTCTGTTCCTGAAGTTGTTGCTCTATACATTCAGACTCTGCTATAATGCAGTTTTTGGGTATATTAAAATAAGCCTGCATTATGATTGTGCAGTGCATAAAGATGTAGTTTATGAACTCCAAGCTCATTGATTTGAATTACGTTTTGCATTCGATCTACTGATCTCAACCAGTGCTGCATGGAGAGGCAAAACCAGCCCTGGCCTACCCTGCGTTAGGGAGGTTCAAGTCAGACAGGTTTCCTGTTCCTAGTCCCAGTCCCTTCTTGGCAGCATTTACTGGTAGTGCACATGTTTGGCTGAAGAGAGGTGAGGTTCAGCCCTGTATGGTTGAGTAGCCTATCAATATTCATGATCAACGTTCACACCCTGATGAACATTGGCCGCTTGGGCAGGGAACTACTGGAGGGCAACCAGCACGTGTAGAACTGCACCCCAGCATGAGGAAGATGTGGACCTGGCACAGAGGCATGTGCCAAAAGGGATATCATTGGAAACATTAAACTTTGTAAACAAAAATAGATATTTGCCACTTTTCAACTTAATGATCTCATTTGTACAGGCCCCTCTGTGTTCTATTCCCTTACTCCTCATTATTGGTGTGTCATGTGAAACCCACGTTGAAAAACAGATATATGTGCAAACCATGTCTAAATATGCCTACAAATGCTGATAATTATATAATCAAGTAAGGAACGGGATTTGCTTTTGCATTTCATATCTAAGAACACCTGCACTTACACATGGCTTACGCACAGCATTATAATAGACTCCAATAGACACCATGATCATGAACCCTGACAGGAGCAGTCATCAGTTAGAAAATTGAGAGGGAAAAATGTTAGGAAAAATGGAAAAAAATCGTCAGCTTCCATTTTAGTTTGAAAATGCTGGACAATTATTTCCATCTGTACCACATTACAAACATTTCAATTTCCTATGGCAGAACAATGAAAAGGATTCTGATTGTATGAAGTACGGTTATAATATAATGTATTCAACAAAAAGCAAACCAACTACAATACATGGACAAAAAAAAGCAAAATCCCTATGTGTTCTCTTTGGGGAGAAACAACAAGTTGCTTTGATGATGAAAATTGAAATGCTTATCATCTTTTAATATCAAGACTTCCAAGCTAAGGGTAATCCCTGATTGAAAGAAAAATAAAACTAGAACATACTGGAAATCCACAATGTGTTGATCAGCATCTGAAGAATAAAGGCAAGTTAAAGTTTTGGGTCTTCCTAAGAACTGAAACGATGGACTGTGGTGAAGGAGACCCTGTAATCTTTTTCAAACTGCTTCCCAATTTATTTTTTCTTGACATGCACACCTCTATCCTAATATAACTGGCCACACACCACCAGAACCTGACAGGTATTGAATGCTAATGGAAACAGGCTGGTTTCACAAATCACAGCTCATTAGCGCAGGAAAAGACCAAAGCAAACTATAATATCCCTGGCAGAGGCAGACAAGACTTGCCAACTCCTAACAGACGCTGTGGGACCCTGCATGCACCTGGGTTCAGGAATGACTTGCTGTGAATTTCCAACAGCATTTCTTGTTTTGTGTCCACGAGAGAGATCCTGTCAAACAGTGGGTTCCAAAAGCTTTACGTCTCTTTTGATCACCACTGACTATCTTTAGTTGTCGGGCAGATTGCTCGCTGTGAATAGATTCAGAACTTTTGGTTTTCTTTTCCTGGCTGTCTGAGTAAAACTAGCTGAGCTTTGAAGAGATTGTTGTAATTGAAATGTGTAGGACAAGTAAACAACATAACAGTCTGACTGCTCTATATGCAAATGCCATTCCTTCCTGACTTGCACCAATCCGTCCTTCCCCATCCCCTTTGCAATCAGAAAATATGTCCAATTCTCTCTTGAAACTACCTGCACCATCTATCTCCCCTGGGCAAACCATTCCATGTGTTAACCAGCCTCTTAAACATAGAAGATGCAGGCTTCAGGCAGTTTTGATGTTATTGTCCTCTTTCACTTCACTTCCTCTTCTCTCACCTCAACCTTCATTGACCTGTCCTTGACTAGTTCAGATCCTATCTTTCACACTGTCTCCACTTTGTCTCCACAAATGGCTTCTCATCCAGCCCCCACATCATCTCGTGTAGCATTCCTCAGGGCTCTGTCCTTGTTCACCTCCTCTTCAATATCTACATGCTCACTCTTGGTGACATCATCCACAGACATGGGGTCAACTTCCATATGTTTGTGGATGACACCCAACTCTATCTCACTGCCTCTATCCTCGCCTCAAGGACCAGTCCTGAAAGAATGTCTGGATGAGAGCTAACTTTCTACAGTTGAACGTCAACAAGACCGAGGCCCTCCTGATTGGCTCCATCAGTGTCTCCACACTTCAGGCGTTGACAACATCACCATCCATGGCTGCACACTTCACCTCACTGAGCCAGTCCGGAACCTTGGCTGCTGGTTTGACCCTCAACTGTCCTGTGTCCCCCACTTGTGTGCCATGACCTGCTCTGACATCCACCACCTCCGCAACATTGCCTGACTCCGCCACTTCCTCTGCTCTCAGGCTGCAGAAACCCTCATCCACGCATTTATTACATCTAGGCTCGACTGTGTCAACTCCCTGATTGTCGGCTTCCCAACTATTCCCTCCATAAGCTACAGATTATCCGGAACCCAGCAGCTTGTGTTCTCCCTCTCACCAGGCTCCGTGACCCTATCACCCCCATCCTCGTCCGGCTCCACTGGATCCCCATCCCAGCAGAGGACAGAGTTCCAAATCGTCAAAGCTCTTCACAGCCTTGCTCCTTCCTGCCCCTATAACATGCTAACCCACATCAATCTGCTCCACATCCCCCGCCAAGCCCACCTCACCATCTCCACTTCAATCTCTCTGCCCCACCTTTGGAACTCTACCCGATAGCCCTTTAGCTTGCTCCTTCCTTGCCTCCTTCAAGGCACATCTCCTCCTCCAATACCTTCCCTTCAACTGCGCCTTTGGCCATCTTCCTACTCCTGCCAAACCTGCCCTCCACCTCTCCGATCCCATACCCTGCTTGCATCCAAATTCCTGACTGTCCAGCGACTTGGAAAGTCCCCCTGATGTGAATAGTGCTATACAAATGTAATTTATTGTTGTTGATGACTACTGTAGAGACTGTTTCCAATGTGGAACAGTTTGACTCAGGAGGCAGTGGAGGTGGATGATCCAGGTATTTTAAAGAGAGAACTGGATAAGATTTTGATTGTAAAGGGAATAGGTTGGAGGAGTTTGTGATTTAAGAAGTGATAGTATTTGACAATATCTAAATTTTCAGAGAAAAAGAAAATATGTAATGAATGTACTGACCTTTTAAGGTCATACTGCTTTTAAGGCATTATCTTCTGAAAGGCTTTGAGACATCCTCCCAATGTGAAAAGTGCTGTATCACATGCAAGGATCATTATTCCAATAATAAAATATTGTTCTATCATAATGTAGTTTTAAAACCTAAGACTGTGGCCCAAAAACTTTCGTCCTCCACATCTGACTTTCTCTTTTTGGCTTGCAAGCTATCGGATGATGCTAATGCTTCAACACTTGTCATTGTATAATTTTTGTAAGAATCTCCTCAAAACATCTGGATGATGAGCCCATCACTTTGAACCTACAAAGCAGGGAGTTAACTTGAGTTCATCGCTGCTCTTGCAAATTGGTGGCTTCTTCCTGAGCAAATGTAAGCAGGCTGACAACGTGGAGAAAGCTGCACACAATTCCCTTGGGAAATGATTTCCAGCTTCTGGCAGTGTTATATATAAGCAGAAGACACAGTAGATACTTTTAGGAAGCCATGGGCTTAATTTTTTGGGAAACTATTTATAAAAATAAAACACGTTAGATGGAATCAAAAATGTGTGTACCTATACAAACATTCAGACAGCTGAGAAAAAAGACTCCCTCTTGTTAAAATTATGGAGGGGTTCTGTCTAAACATGGGTGGTAATAAATTTAAATAACAGAATCTACCAGCACCATGCAGGTTTCTTTCTACATATAATAATAATAATCCTTGCATTTGATATAGCATCTTATCACGTCTTTGAGACGTCTCAAAGTGCTTCACAGAATATACTGTAAAGTGAATTGACTGTATTTTTGTGGGAAAAACGCAGCAGCCAATTGCGCACAGCAGTGTCCCACAAACAGTCATGGATTGAAGTGTGCAATTTATTATTTTTTTGAAGGAATTATTACCTCCAGAAAAGTGATCCACCAATCGACTAACAATTGGGTTCCTACTTACTGCTAGGTAAACAGAGCCATGCGGAGTAAGCAAACTTGCCAAACATTTCGTCCTGCCTGGAATCGAACCCAGGTCTCTCGCTTGCAAGGGGAGTGTTCTAACCACTGAGCTACATGAGTCCACATAAAAGGACATATCTACATAAAAGAAACATGGAGGGTAATATTGGCAATATTTCTTATTTAACATGAGTATAACCCAGCAGGTGTCAGGCTGGCTGAAATTGATAGCTCTCTCATCTCTGAGTCAGAAGGATGGGTCAGAGGGTGAGCTTTTCCTCCATATTACTCCTTCACTTTCTACTTCAAAAATTACACCTTTGGACATCTGCACTCATCTCCACTTTAGCCCATGCTATCAATCTGACTTTGTAAAGACCTTTGAGAAGTTTATCTCATGAAAGGCTCCAGATTGTGTGTTAGCTTGTCTCAGTTGGTAGCATTCTTGCCTCTGAGTCAGAAGGTTGCAGGTTCAAGCCCCATGTCACAACTTGGAACTCTTATAGTCCAAACTGACATTTCAATGCAATGTTGGGGATGTGTTGCGTGCTGCATGTGCTGTGCTTCAGATGAGACCTTAAACCAAGGTCCTGACTGCTTGTTCAAGCTGACATTAAAGATTCCATGGCATTGCTCAAAAAGAGAAGGAAGTTTCTCCCAGTGTCCTTGCCAACAATCTCCCAATAAAATTGGTCATGGTTGTTTGTGGAACATCTCTGGGTGCACAATTGGCTGCCGCGTTTGCCCACAAAACATACAGTCACTCCACTTTACAATTTGTTCTGCAAGGCACTTTAGGGAAATCCTCCCAACATTAAAGGATGTATTAAATGCAAGAATTATTATTATTATTAATAAGTGCAAATTGCAGTTGTATTATCTTATTAATACTGAACTGAAAGACCTTTTGTCAAATTTTAAACTGTATCTTTTCGAGCAATACAATGAGTATAGAATGAATAGAATGAAAAAAAATGAAAAAGGGAGAAAATAACCAAAAATATTGTGATGTGAAAATTTAGACCTCATTATTATAATAACAAGTTAAAATTGCAGTTCAGTGCCTGATTCATGCTGATCCTTGAATTACAACTAAGTTATTATAAACTGGTATGTGACATGTTTCCAGAAAGGCTTTCCAACACATCATACTCCTGGCTTTACTGTGTCGAGATGTCTGCTACAATATAATTTTTTAATATACAGACGAGTCAATGCTAAAATTGCTGGGAAAGGTGCAGAATAGTAAAGGTATGAAATTTAGTAAATGTGCAGAGCATCAACAAGAAGAAGCAAAATCCTTATCCGTTCTCCTCTCTGCCTCCTTGTTTATTTTAATCAAACCTGTTCTCAATTAATCTTTTCATCTTCCAACCATTGTCTCCAGCTAACGCCCCAGCTCCAACCTCCCAGTCATCTCCAAGGCCCAGGAATGAGTTGTCGCGTCCCTGCTTTGCTCTTTCCTCTCCTGCCATTCCCTCTCTGAACCCCTCCAATCGGGTTTCCATGCTGCCCATAGCATGGAAACAGCCCTGGTCAAAGTCACCAATGACATTCTGAACATCTTTGACCAGAGCTCTCTCTGCCTCTTTGTTCTCGTGGACCTCCATGTTGCTTTCAACATTGTCGACCACGCTGTCCTCCTACACCGCCTCGCCTCTCAGCTCAATCTTTGCATAGATACCCTAGTCTGGTTCAAATCCTACATCTCCCACCATTTCCAGTTTGTCGCCAGTATTGGCTTCTCCTCCAACCTCCGCACTGTCACGAGTTGCATCCCTCAGGGCCCTGTCCTTGGCCTCTCCTCTTTAATATCTACATGCTCCCCCTTGGTGACATCATCCGCAGACATGGGGTCAACTTCCACATGTATGCGGATGACAGCCAACTCTATCTCTCTGCCTCCAACCTCGATGCCAGGATCACAGACTGCCTGTTGGACATCAAGTCGTGGATGAGCTAACTTCCTGCAGTTGAATATCAACAAGGCTGAGATCCTCCTGCTTGGCTCCTGTCAGCGCCTCCATACCTTGGGTGCTGACAACATGGATACACTCTACATCTCATGGAGCCAATACGAAACCTCAGCGTGCTGAGCGACCATCAACTGTCCTTCATCCCCCATATCCGTGCCATGACTCGCTATGCCTTTCCCCACTTTGCAACATCGTTCGATTCTACCGCTATCTCAGACTGCGGGCTTCTGGGATCCTCATACATGCATTCATAACATCCAGACTCAACTCAACAAACTCCCTGCTTGTCAGCTTCCCCAACTCCTCCCTCCATAGGCTGCAGATCATCCAGAACTCTACAACCCATGTCCTCTCCCGCGCTAGGCTCCACAACCATATCACCCCCATCCTCGCCTGACTCCGTTGGCTTCCCATCACACAGAAGATACAGTTCAAGATCCTGATCATCACCTTCAAAGCACTCCATGGCCTTCCCCACTGCATCTGCAACCTCTTAACCCCCTACCAAATTGACCGCTTCCTCTGCTCTGCAGGCTCTGGCATGCTTTACGTCCCCTACCTTGCCCACCCCACTACTGGTGGGCAAGTCTTCAGCCTCGCTGCCCCCACACTTTGGAATTCCATCCCGCAGTACCTCCGCCTCCTCCCCATCCCTTGAATCCTTCAAGACCCATCTCAAGATCCTCCTCTTCAACTGTGCCTTTGGTCACGCTCTTTCCACCCCTGTTCTCCATACTCCCCGATCCTAATCTCCATCTTGGGCCCAAAGCACTGATTGTCCAGCACCTTGGGATGTCTGCTCAATGTGAAAGACGCTATACAGATGTAATTTGTTGTTGTTGTTGTTGATGTTGTTGCCTCTGTAAGAGCAAGACCCAGATGATGGATGTCAATTATATGGGAGGGACTAGACATAAGGGCATGATGGTATCAAAAGGACAGAGAGAGTTAAAGTGATCAATGTGTGGAATGAACTCACTTTAATTATAACTATTTCATTATTTGGGGAATTAAGCTTCAGGAAATGAGTGAAATAAAAGATTGGAGCTTAGACTAAAGAAAGTAAAAGAAGCAAAGAAGCTAACGGCAGAAGAGGAAGTAATGAAATGCGAAGAACCAAAAATAATAAAAAGCAGGCAGAGCTAGAAAAGAACAGGGACAATAATGGAATTGTACTCCATAGTTTGCATCAAATCAAAGTGGTTGAGACAACCAGCTCTTTAGTATTGTTAAAAATGAACTGGTGTTTGACATATGGATTATAGCAATATTCAAGTTGTACGTGAAAGTTGAATATATCAGGAAGAACGGATGAAAACCTAGTAAAATACAATTGAATTGTCAAATTTCCAGACATTGCAGACACTGAGCAATTCAAAGAATTGATTTAAGGTCACAAAAACATCATTTTTGTTGGAAGAACACGATCCGGAACACGTTGCATCAGCGTATGTACATGTAGGAGATTTTTATACAATGTGATTTCTAATTATTTCCAAGATTCAAACACAACACACTCCTCTCTGTATAACTGAACAATCATCACAATACATTTAAAAGCTTTGAAAGCTTTCACCTGTATTCAGATGAACAAAATACAATATTCTGTAGAGAAGTATAATGTGATACATTGTCGGGACAAAATCTTCAATTTGAAGACTTGTTGGATGGGATTCCTCTCAAATTGGTTGACCATGAAAGAAGTGAGATCATTGATCACACCATGAAGCCTAAATTGTGACTGGACCAACCAAAAGCACGGATGTACAACACAGACAGTATAATGCAAATCAAAGGAGGTTATTCTGTACTGTGTTCTGTACAGGTTATTAGTACTGTGTCCACTCTGGGCACCACATCTGGTGAGGAATATTGAAATATTGGACCAAGTGCTAAGGAATAATAACAATAATAATTCTTGTATTTGATATATATAGCATCTTAGAGACGTCTCAAAGTGCTTCACAGAATATATTGTAAAGTGAATTGACTGTATATTTTGTGGCCGAAACGCAAGGAAGTCCGACATCCTGATTCCATTCTTCAGAGGGTGTTGCTACAGTGAAAAGGTTAGGGATGGGAAGCTATTCACGCTGCAGCAGAGAAAAGTTAGGAGCAATCTTTGCGAGTTCTTGAAGATCTTTCAAGGAATCGATATTTGGGCAGGTGGCAAGATCTACATCATTATGTGACCCAGAACTCAAGGTCACATCATCAAGCTGGAGAGAAGTCACTTCTGGATGGACGTGGTGAAGCACCTCATCACACAGGTGGTGATGATCTGGAA
This sequence comes from Callorhinchus milii, assembly GCF_018977255.1. NCBI lineage: Eukaryota > Metazoa > Chordata > Chondrichthyes > Chimaeriformes > Callorhinchidae > Callorhinchus > Callorhinchus milii. Next base: position 80,842,443 of record NW_024704742.1, on the reverse strand, counting down.
GAGCTTTCAATTTGACAGTGTCTGTGCAAATAGCATTCACTCATTCGAGAGCAGTCCGGACAGATTTTGCAAGGTAGACCAGATTGTCAACTACTGATAAACCAGCCTAACTATGGCAAGCTGACATTACTAATTGTGGTATGGTAGGGTTTGTCGGATAGGCTCTTGATAGCCCTCCCTTGGAGCTCACTCAACTGCCATTGGGAATCTGGGAGAAATTTTTAGTGACCTTTTCCCTGGAATTGGCTTTGGTTTTTGGGGGGTTCTCTCTGGTTGTTCCCTAGAAGCTGGAAGAACTTCGTGGCTGATAACTCTTTCAAGACGGAGATATATATTTGTTAGGTTAGAGTACTAGGAGTTTTGGGGCAAGGGTGGGTAACTGTACTTGAGGTACAGATCAGCCATAATTGTATAAAATGGCGGATGTATGCTCTATGATGTATACTCTATATAGTTTCTATGTTTCTCTGTTAACAGGAGAGAAGTAGTTGGAATTTTAGGTGGGGTAGACTGTGGGAATTATCTCAAGAATGGACTCATCCTCTAGGATGTTTTCTATTCTGTCCTTTCTATGGATCTGTTTATGTGTCTAATATTCTGTGACAAAGAGTGATGTTGGAGTGATGATGATTGTGATGCTCCCCAATTGTTATTTCAGGCAGAAAAATCCAACGCCTCCTATTATAAACACCAAATACTCCTTTGGAATGTGTAAATGAAAATGTTTTTTGGGTTGTAGAATAGTGCAACAAACATCACACTTTAAGGAAAGAATTGAAATAACTGAACATTGTTTACCAGGAATGTGCCTCCTGATAAGGAGAATTGGAAAACAAACTTGGATGAAAATATTTGAGTTGAAATCCATCATATGGACATCTGGTGGTTTGAACACTGCTGGTAAACATGCCCTGCAGTATCAGGCCTATGACCTTTAAACACACAGTGTGTATCCATTAATTAATTGGTCTGGGCTTTACACAGCAACAATTCAGTCATAAAAATAGATAGTTCTGTCAGGAACAATGAGATGGAGATCTGATCGACTCCCAGCTGTTTGCTGGTCTCCCAGAGGTTGATAACTGATCAATACTTTCTTTTCTGAAACCTGCTTGCTACCATTATTGTATCTAGTGATAGAGGTTCAATACTCTCTGTGTAACTATTGACTGTTGAACTGTAATAAAGGAAACATCTCTTACCTTGGGATCATGAATTCCTGAAAGTTCCTCATACGTTTTCTCTCCCACCATGACAGCGGCCAGATTAGCTGTGTATGTCGACAAACAGAACAAGCAAAATATAGCCCACAGGTTCATCAGGAACCTTCCTGTCCAACACTTCGGGGTTTTGATGGCAGCGGTCCGGCCAAACAAAATAGCATAACACACGTTGAGGGCTGATGAAAACGAAAAGACCTTCTTCCTGTTTCTCCCCTTAGGAGTCATTCCAAATGGACTTTTCCATTCGTACAGAGTCAGAAACAACGCAGTTATATGAAGAGCCACAAAGATCCCCAGCCACATTGACCAATGCAATGGCCACATAAAAGCTCCTATAGGAGCTGCTGTATCTCTCGTTCTCACCAGAATGCCCAAACTAGTGGAGAAGAAAGGACTGGTGAAATCAACCACTTGGCTTCTCGCCGAGTTAATGCTGAAAGATGTCACAGCCAAGTCTGCAGCACCACTGAGAAGATCACCCACCAGGCCTGTCCAGCGACCGCCCTTCCATGCACCGTATTTTCCGTCACCCACTATGTATAGGTCGAAGTCGAAATTCATATCCTCAGCCAGCTTCTCTAGGAGATCAATGCAGTAACCGTAGCAGCACTTTTTGTACTCTATAGGCACAGAATCATTTCCCGACCGCAGGTTTTCAAAAAGGCTTGCAATGACTTCACTATCATTTGTGAGAACATCCAGGCACAACTGTCCCGCGGGACACCGTCCGTCTTCATCGGTATTGCGGGTGAACACAAAAGGGTGTTCAATAAGCGTCACTACTTTCAATTGCAAGCGATACGCCCCACTGTTCCTTTGCTTCTGCATCTTGTTGGGCCAAATCCCATGGTCTATGACAATTGCCCCTCTGTGCCACCTCCCAAGTCGAGTCCACATGGGTTTTCCAACAGGGTCATTTTGCAGGTTCCAGATGTAATAATGACTGTCTGAAGTGATGATGAATGGCTCATTCACTTTGATGTAACCTGTTACACCGTCAAAAGAGGTGTTTGCTAAAAATCTGAGGGAGGAAGAAAATTATTTGGTTTAGTCCTTGCTTTTCCAAAGTGGTTTGCAAACTACCCAAATCTGCTCAGAAATCAGCTTTCATGCAACTAGACAGTAATTTGATTTGCATGTTACTCCCTACCAAATTACTTTATTTCAGCACCTCACTGACCTGAAATTCCACTTAATTTTAGTCAATTAAGACCATTTTTGTTCAACCTTAAGGATGTGTAAATTTATAATAATAATAATAATCCTTGCATTTGATATAGCGCTTTTCACGTCGGGAGGACGTCCCAAAACGCTTCACAGAACACATTGTAATGTGAATTGACTGTATATTTGTGGGCGAACACGGCAGCCAATTGCGCACAGCAATGTCCCACAAACAGTCGTAGATTGAAAATGACCAATTTATTATTGTTTTTGGTTTTTGGAGGGATTATTATTAGGCGTGTGGAGTAAGGAAACTTGCCCAAGGTTTCGCCCTGCCTGGAATTGAACTCAGGTCTCTCGCTTGCAAAGCGAGTGCTCTAACCACTGAGCTACAGGACTGCACGCTTATGAAAAAGTCTTCAATTTACTTCTGAAGAACTGCACGGAAATTGGTTTCCAAAATTGAGAATGAATTCAAGAAATTTTCTCATTTCTGTACAAACATAGGTTTTAGAACAAAATGGTATAAATGGACTGAGATTAGATGGAATTTTAGGTCTCATATATGTGGTGTATGAAGTAAGTACTGTATTGGAGTCCTAAATAGGCTTCTAACATCTTCATATTGTTACTTCTACTTTTCTAATTTCTTTATATTGTCTGTGCCATTGCACAAAGCAGGTGTAATACAGTTTAGACGACACCAAAAAGGTGTTGACAAAAAAATGTTTTGAAGTTTCTATGCTACAGGGAGAAAGATTAAATACCTGCATTTAGAAAACAATTATAAAAAGTGCAAATGTGCTTGAATCTGATTTCCTAAATAAAGCTGGATCAATGCAAACTGCAAACTTGGATAAAATTGAAGAGACACCGTTACCCTCTACCGCCCATTGATTTGATTTTCGTGGCTGTGTCATTAACTTTAAGTGAGTTTGAAATTACAACTTGCAACCTGCCAATATTTGTTTCAGTTAATAAACTATAGGGTAACAGGTGTGTTGAAAAACACTGCTTTGCTGTCTAAACAAGTGGAAGGAAAAAAAGAGAAATGCAATTAAATTGGATTCAATCCAAACTGAAATGTGTTTTTCAACCAGTCATTTTAAAAAAAATACCTAGCAATTTAAAGTCAGTTCTTCTTACTTAACATCCAGTCTGTGTTAACAGGCGGTTCAAGAGATTTGTTTACAGAGCTCACAATGATTTTTGATTGAATCACCAGGATAAGTGGCAATGGTAGCCACGCTGCAATTTCATGCAGCATCAAAATTATTTCATACATATTTTGTTTATCCTTATTGTTAATCATTTCTCTCCATCTACAAAAGCTTCAAGATTGTGATGATACCTTTACAATCTACTTTTGTTTAATTGATCACATGTCTTAACATATGAGATAGCTGTTGCCAGTCCCTTCAGAGTTCAGGTGGACGTGAAAAATTCCATGGCACTGTTCGGAAAGAGAAGGGAATTTCTCTCTGTATCCTGGCCAGCAATTCCCTAGATAAAGTTGATCTTTCACTTCATGGCTGTTTGTTGTGCATTATTTTGCAAACATCAAGTGATTTGAGAAAGTCTCCAGTGTAAATGGCCCCATATCAAATATAAAGACTATTTATTAATTGTATTCGAATAGAGGTATTGTACTATACAAATTATATTGAATTTGACATGGCCTTCCCAACTCTTCCCTTCACAAGCTGCAGATCATCCCAAACTCTGTAGCTTGTGTACTCTCGCGTACCAGCCTCCGTGACCCCATCACTCCCACCCTCGCCCGCCTCCACTGGCTCCCCATCCCTCAGAGGATCGAATTCAAGATCCTCGTCCTCACTTTCAAGGCCATCCATGGCCTTGCCCTCTCCTACCTCTCTGACCTGCTGACTCCCTACCAACCTGCCCGCTCCCTCTTTTCAGCGGGCTCCGGCCTGCTCCATGTCTCCCGTCCGACCGGCCCTACCATTGGTGGCCGAGCTTTCAGCCTCTCTGCCCCCACAGTCTGGAACTCCATCCCACACTCCCTTCATCTCGCTTCCTCCCTTGCCTCCTTCAAGGCCGGTCTCAAGACCCTTCTTTTTGATTGTGCCTTCAGTCGTCCTCCCACCTCTCTGCCTTCCCTCACCCCTAACTCACCCCTCCCCCATGCTTGGGTCCTAACCCCTGACTGTCCAGCGCCTTGGCACATCCTCCCGACGTGAAAGGCGCTCTACAAATGTAATTTTGTTGTTGTTGTTTGTTACATTAAAATACTAAAAACAATAGTGCTACAGTCTCTGTGTTGCAAAATGAAAGAGAATGTCAACAGCAGATAATTGTATCCATTTAATTTCAGTTTACACATTACCCTTCTGTGATGTTGTAAGCTTTGGGTTGAAAGTACTTCACAAGAATTCGTCAAAAAAGGCTTAATTTTTTCTTCTGCATATTTTTCGATTTCCCTGGAGCTCATGTATCCACGGCATACAGACAAAAATTCTCTACTCATACTTCAATTTGTACTCTTAAAGCAACACAATATAAAATTACTTCTCTGACATATAGCGAGCAGAATCTGTCTTCTGCAAACTGACTGCAATAACTGTTGAAGTGTCTCCAAGTGCTTCACAGATTAATTGCTGTTAAGTACAATGCCTGCCTGTATTTGTAGGCAAAAGTGACAGCCAATTTACACATTACAAAGTCCCATCAACAGCCACAAAGGTTATCAGAAAAAATATTGGCCTGGATACTGGAGAGAAATTCGCTTCTCTTTTTAAATTGTGTCAATGGATTTTTCATGTCCACCTGAAGAGGCAGAAAAGAATACAATTGAACATTTCATCCAAAAGACATCACTTCTGACAATGTGCTGGCGGCACTCCCTCAGTACCAGACAGCAATGTCAGCCTAGACTGTGAACTCATAATCCAGTCCTGGAACGAAATCTAATCTTCTGACTTAGAGATGAGAAGGCTATGACCCAGCCCAGCTGGCACATGGAACTAGCACAGATTCAACATCAATTAAGTCATAGGTGTAAATTAGGAAAATGCAAAGTATAATGTGAACTGTAAACCAGGTGTTCCATTATAAGGATGAAATAGAACTTCCCAAGTGAGAAGCTGAAAGAGATATAGCAGCTGTTAGTTTATTCAGTGCTCACCATGTCGAAACAGTGCAAGGGCAGCAATGCACAAGGCAAACAGGCTGCTGGGCTACACTGCCAATCCGTTGAAATCACACTCTAGCTGTACATACAGTGTTCTGGTAAGACCGCACCTAGAGTTCTGCATACAGTTCTGGTCACTGCAACATAAGGAGGCTCCCAGGGTCGAAAGGCAATGCAGAGAGCGATGAGGATGAGTGAGAATGATTCTTCCGATGTTGAAGGAATGAGCTACGTATAACAATTTAACAAGCTAGGACTCTTGAACAACAACAACAACAAAATTACATTTGTATAGCACCTTTCACGTTGGGAGGATGTCAGTGCCTCGGACCTGAGCTGGGGATTGGGTTTCAAGGAGGCAAGGGAGGGGCGAGGCAGAGGGACTGCGGGATGGAGTTCTAGAGCCCCTCCCACCAATGGTGGGCCGGGTGAAGTGGATGACGGGAAGCAGGCCAGAGCCCGCTGAGCGGAGGGAGCGAGCACGTTGATAGGAGGTTAAGAGGTCGCAGAGGTGGGGTGGGATCAAGGCCATGGAGGGCTTTGAAGATGAGCACCAGGATACTGTATCCTCTGTCTGATGGGAAACCAGTGGAGTCTGGTGAGGATGGGGGTGATAGGGTCGCAGAGCCTGGTGAGGGAGAGGACACAGCCTGCAGAGTTCTGGATGATCTGCAGCCTACGGAGGGAGGAGTTGTGGAGGCCAACAAGCAGGAAGTTTGCGTACTTGAGCCTGGATGTTATGAATGCATGTATGAGGGTCTCGGCAGTCTGTGGTGTGAGACAATGGTGGAACCGGGTGATGTTGCGGAGGTGGGGGAAGGCAGACTGGGTAATGGCACAGGTGTGGCGTAGGAAGCATAGTTGAGGGTCAAACAAGATGCCAAAGTTCCAGACTGGCTCAGTGAGATGGAATGTGTATCCTTGGATGGTGATACAGTCAGCGCCTGAGGTATGGAGCCAATCAGGAGGGCCTCGGTCTTGTTGACGTTCAACCGTAGAAAGTTAGCTCTCATCCAGGACTTGATGTCTGACAGACATTCTGTCAGGACAGTAGTCTTGAAAGAAGACATAACAGACTTGTTCTTAAAAAAGTTGTATAAAATTTTAAGTGAGATTGAAAATGTAATCCCCCTCCAAAATACTTTTAATACATCAAGACATTTGAACAAGAGGACAGAGGTTAGACACAGTAACATACAAACAGAAATAAGCCATTCAGCCCTTCAAGTCTGTTCCCCCATTCTATTAGATTATGGCTGATCTGTAACTCAACTCCTGTATGACCTATCTATCCACCTCAGTTCTGAAAATTTGAAAGAATTCACCATCCACAACTTCTTGCGGGGGTGAGTTCCATATTTCCACTACACATTGCGTGACAAAATGCTTCCTGATTTCACTCCTAAATGGCCTAGCTCTAATTTTAAGATCATGGCCCTTTGTTCTGGATTGCCCAACCAGAGCAAATAGTTTCTCTGTAGACGCAGAGAATTGGTAAGCTTGGCACTGATGGTGGGGTGGGTTGAGCAGGGATTCACAGCCCAAATTAGCTGATCAGAGTGGGGCAGGAGGAGGTCTGAGAAACAGGGACTTGCTAGGACTCAAAGAGATTTGCTAGTGACGGTAAGGACCAACAACCTGTGTTACTCACCCATATTAATCATTGTCCAAAAAGGACAGTTTATAAAATTTTATAGACAGTGAGATGAGAGTAATTACAGGCTTTATTGCATAGATAGTTGCACTGCAATTACTCCCTGCTACGTAGAACAATTGCCATTTTTATAAACCGCAATTAAAAGACATTATAAAGTCATAAAACTCTGTACTAAATGTTAGTACAGAGCATATGAACATTTATATAACAAACAAATGGTCTGAGACGCATGTGGAAGACGTTATACAAATGCAAGTAGCTGTGGTTGTAAACAATGAAAGCTAATAATACGGAACACCGAACACTAATCAAATAAAACACAATATATCTTGCTCACATTTTTTTATCAAGAAAAATCAAAGAAGCTTCAGTCGTTTAAGACATTGTGACTTAAGGACATACCCAAAGATGTGACTAGAGAAAAAGATGACGTGGGGGAGAATGGTAATGTTGCTATTAGTTTACACAAAAGATTGGTTTCAACTTTCTTCTTGTTAAAATGACATTATCTAGTTCCTCCTAGCTTCACCTGGTTGGGAGAAGGCACATCTCCAGTGATCTGAGTCGATCCTCAGTTACCTTTTCAACCTCATATTCAGTCCTTGACTCAGACTGTTTTTTTCATCTCCACCACATTACCGATCCCATCTCACATTAAACATCGCCGAAACCCTCATCTATGCTTTGTCACCACTTGGCTTAATTTCTCAAATGTGCTCCTTACTGGTCTCCCCAGTTCCACCATCCACAAGATCCAGCAAATCCAAAATTCCATCATCTTTGTCCTCACCCCCATCAAACTCAGTACACCCTCCAACCCAATCCTTACCAGGCTCCACTGGCTCCTTCTCTCCAAATGGATCAATTTGAAGATGCTCTCCCTCACAAACAAATCCCTTCCCCTTCTAGCACCTCCCTATCTTGTCACCTGGTCATACCCCACCCATCACTCAGCTAACCCGAGCTTCTGTGCATCCCCTGACCTCTCCATGCCATAATCAATAGCTGGGCTTTATTCACCATGCCCCAAATCTTTGAAACTGCCTGTCTTAGTCCCTCTGCCTCATCCCTTTTCTATCATTCTTGAAATCTCATCTGAAAACCTCCTCTTTAACCGCGAAGTCACCTCCCCTTCTCATTCTCCATTACTTGGCGTTCAACCCACCACTGCGCAATGCTCCGAGATGTTAGCCTTGTGAATTGTGCTACATAAATGCAAGTTGGTGTTTGCTGGCCCAGGTGTATGAGATCAAAATGGGAAAGTCATAGCATAAAATCATTTACTAATGATCAAGCACCTGGTTGTTGTTCTTGTCTACCTTCTGACATGAAGGACACGATGAAATGCAGATGTCTTGATTCTCTTTCTGTCATTAATAGGCATTTCACAAAAGAAAATTACCGAAGCTTAGGTGTCAGCTTGGCTCAGATAGCAAGACCTACTTTGGAACTTTGAACTCATATAGTCTAGGCTGTCATTCCAGTACAATGCTGGGGATGTGCTATCTTTTCAGTTGTGTCATCCTTAAGATGAGACGTTAAACTGAGCTGCCTGCCTGTCCAGATGGATTTTAAGGATTCCATGACACTGCTAGAAATGAAAAGGGAGTTTCTTCCAGTCCTGGTCAACAATCCCCCAGATAAATTGAGCATTCATTTCATAGGCTATTTGTGAGCATTGTTGTGGGCAAATTGACTTTCTAGATTTTTGTATTTTGCTTACAAAATGCACAGTCACTACCCTTTGGAGGAAATCTTGTAATGCATTTTGAGATGTCCTCCTGACATGAAAGGCACTATACCAAATGCATGGATTATTATTATTATTATTATAAAATGGAACTGTACATTCAGCAATGCCATGTTAATTTGAATTGTTTTAAATTAGAATATTTGAAAATGTAGAAACAGTTGCCCCAACTTGGATTGATTTGAGCTATTGGTTAGTTTCAAAATGTATAATAATAATAATCCTTGCATTTGATATAGCGCTTTTCATGTCGGGAGGACGTCCCAAAGCGCTTCACAGAATATGCTGCAAAGTGAATTGACTGTATATTTGTGGGCGAACGCGGCAGCCAATTGCGCACAGCAATGTCCCACAAACAGTCGTAGAAAATGACCAATTTATTATTGTTTTTGGTTTGGAGGGATTATTATTAGGCGTGTGGAGTAAGGAAACTTGCCCAAGGTTTCGCCCTGCCTGGAATTGAACTCAGGTCGCTCGCTTGCAAAGCGAGTGCTCTAACCACTGAGCTACAGGACTCCCCCCTCCCTGCATAGATATTGTGTTAACACCTGGATGGCATCGCTGTAGAACTCACAAGTGACAATGTAGTAAACAAAATAATCTTTCACATGATCATTGCAGAGAAATTCAACCTGGATCTGAATATATTGATTTATGTTACCATATCAGTAAGTCAAAATTTGCAAATTCTTAAATACAACCTCAATTTTTAAACTGGTTTTCAGTAAATTTCTTTTAAGAACTATAGAAAGCTGACTTCCAAACTCAAACTAAATTCAACAACTTGCAAAATTCTGGATGCTCTGGAATGTTGTATAAACAGACCCAGGCATAATTTGATGTTTATCCCCATAGATCTGGTCATTTCTTAGAGAGTAACCTCATTTCTCACTTTAGTTCTTGTAGCCATCAACATGTTATGCAAAACTACCGTATAATTATTGTGTACTGATGATCACAAATATCTTCAGAATAATAAAGCTTACCTTGAAAGAAACTGGCCTGATGATGCATTCATTGTTTCCCTTTGCATGCAGTTTGTTGTAGTTGGAATAAGAGCCAACTCTGGTTTGACATAGGTTGCAGCTGCAACTGCTCTGGCTATCAGCTCCACTGCATCCTGCACATAATTGCGGAAAACAGGTTGTGTAGTTTCACCATGAGCCAAAAGACCTATTGGTAATCCTTCAGTTCTTAGTTCTTCCACATTCTGCGAGTCGCCAAGAATCCAATGATATTCTGGCAATGTTAATCCATATTTCATGGCTAATTGAAAAATCCTTCGGAATTCTTCAACGTCACAGCCGAATGTGATGATGGTCAACAAAACGTCTTTTTCTGTGTCCGAGCGCTCTTGTAAATAATTCAAAAAGTCGTCATCATCTTTCTCTGAAGTGATATTTAAAATAGTTTCAAGGTGAAATTTAGAGTTATTGTGCAAAAGGTTGAGAAAGTTGGTAACGTTCCATTCTTGGCACAAAATCAGGCTGACATCATACCAGCTATTCATTGTCAGGAGGAAGATAAGTATATCCACATGTGAAGGGTGAAAATTGTTTAGGCTCATCTGCAGATGGAGTGGATTCTGTATTAACAGATAAAAAGAAGAAAAAAATCAGTACAAAATGTCAAAAAGAATTATACTTTATAAATATTGGCCCAACTTTCCTAAATATATGCAATTAGCATTCTTGCAGTCTGTTTTTGTGGAAATCCTCATGACTCCTATTTTGAAAGGAGCTGGAAACATTTGCCCTCTATATTAATTTGGCATCTATGTTATATGCAGTTCCTCCTGGGAAGTCAAAAGCTGAAGCTATTCAGCAAATTGCTGCAATTGCAATTTTTCAACATGGAAAATTCAAAAGTACAAAATTAATCAAATGAGAAAACCTGAGACAATTGGGCAATGTTAGATTACTTACCTGATGTATCGTCTTCCTCATTTATTTGAATGAAATTGAACATACTCCTAAAAGCGAATAGGACACAGTGTATATCTGAACAGGGGATAAATATTGGGACAATGTCCCTTGAAGAGTTTGATGGTATATGGGGGTCATGATAGTCATTTGGTCATTCATGTGCTTCTCCCCCATCTTCCTACCAAACAAAAACAAACAACTAGATTGGTGAATGCCCTTGATTTTATTTGAAGGGAAATGTAACATTCCAAATTTATTTTCTTATTTTCTCTCCATGGCTGGCACATGCACGACATTCTGAATTTCTCAAATGTAACCCACGTAAAGCGTCAGACATAAACATCCAATTGAACTGATTTTTCTGAAGCGAAGCTACATATCCTGAAGATGAATGGTTTCTCATCAACATCTGGATGTATTACTTGAATTATGCAGTTCGTTGTGACAAAAATCTGGAACATGTCTTTCAAAACAAACAAGCCCAAGGCCTTGGTGACGAAAGCCAAGTCATATGGAAGAGTTTGCCTTTAGATTTTGCTTTTGCATTTCTAGGATCAAAATGCCTTAAATAAAAAGATCTCACTGACTAGCCTTGGAAAATTATTTCCTTAAGAATCAAAATCAAGTCTACAAAACAAAAGTATTGGCATTCCCTGAGTCTCCTTCCTCTCTTAAAAGAATGTAATTTCCCTTAAAACTTGAAGCCTAGTCAAGACAGATTCTTGTCAAAGATATTTCTTTCAAATTTATTCTTATTTTTTACATTTTCCAGTGTGATATTTAAATCCTTTTGCTGAAATGAAAATTTTGCCATATTTGACTTTCAGGACTAATGGAAATCTGAACATCTCAGCCAGGAATATCTGTGAAGCAAAATTCCTCGGGTTGCAGTTGCTACCCAATCGTTGTAGCAGTGTCGCAACATCAGTAAGAGTGACAAGTTTGCACCAGAACTGTCACTGATAGTTTGACAGAAAGGAACAAGTCTGTCCCACTGATTAGTGTTGTTGGTTTATCGACAAATACAACTCAACAAGCCTAGCCGGATGCATTTCTCATCTGCCAAATGCCTGTGGGTTGTAGCTATTTTTTTAGAGTTGTCTTAGCTTTTTGGATACTTTCAAGCTCTGGGTTGAGTAGCCACTTTGTTTAACATCGAGAATATCATGAGTCAATGCGAAGCTAAATGAGACCTTAAACCATTCCTTAGAGTAGACTATATTTGATTTTGTTGCATAAAAACTGAGGAGGGGGCGAGGGTGGGTGATGGTATTGTGCCAGTGACTGTAAGGATAGAGCATTTTCATGATATGTGCAGATTTTTCATTTTAAACACATATCGGCAAAGATTTGTATATTTATACAGCAATAGTTGAGGAGGCCCATGAATGCCCTCAGTAAAAGATAAAGCAACTTTGACTCTCTTCTCCCACCCAATGTTAGGATAATTTATTAATCATATGTAGAGTTCAAATGAAGAAGAAAGTCTTCTCGACTATCAGTGATTTTCCAAAGTGACCACTCTACCTCAGAAAAATAATTACGTTTCAAATCCTTTAATTAAAATAGGTGCAAGGCAAAAGGCAACTTTTGATGCTCTACTGGTGTGTCAGCTTCAAGTTAATGATAATGGTAGGTCAGCGCTAAGGTCCGTTCTTAACAATACAGTTTAATATTTCTCAATATTTAATAAATTATAGAAAATAATTCCTGGTAATATCCTAAAATGCAAAATAGTGACAAATTCCCAAGTTTATTTGCCTTGGTATGTCACTCAATTATACAATTTTCTTTGATTGTTCTATATTAAATGGGTTTGCAATTACAATCACTCATAATAGTGTTAGAATTTACACTTTTTGTATAATGTTAGAATCATGATAGATGTTGCGAACGGGTTAACTTTTAAGTTAAGTGTGTTGTGGGCAGCTGGACTGAAACTCCCTACACGTACACGAGATAACGGACTGACTCAAGGACAGTGTGTTTGTGTGTGTGAGGCACGTACACCCCATGAGGTGTTCACGTGAACCCAGCATGATTTCGACAGGTGATCTAATATCCACACCATGATTGGATGAATATTGGTATAAGAGTTCCGATAACTTTGTGTACGGGGCCGTCCTGGGTCGCGGAGACAAGGATACGGGAGATGGAGCCATCCCGGGTCGCGGAGACAAGGATACGGGAGATGGACCGTCCCGGGTCGTGGAGACAAGGATACGGGAGATGGAGCCGTCCTGGGTCGTGGAAACAAGGATACGGAGATGGAAGACTAAGAGCTGGAAACACTAAGACTGAGGATATCAGATGGAAGATTGAAAGCTGTAAGCAAGAAGACTGAAAGCATGAAGAATCAAGCTTGTGTGCTGGAAAGACACAGTGTTGAACTCTTGAACTCGAGATATCTATACTGGTGTTATTCTGTTATAAGATCTGTTGATTGTACCGGCCTTTGGTCTGACCCATCGGGATATTGGGGAATAACGAACGAATTATAATAAAACAGTCTGATATCTGGTTAGAGGAATTAGCGTTATTTCCTTGCAGATTTGGCTGATTTTATTTTCTAACAATAGGAAGAGTTTCAAAAGGGACAATTGAGAGAATTCCTCCTTTGCGCCTTTCCCAAAAATGGGCAGATACAAAGAGTTGTTTAGGAGGGAATGAATACCAGAAATGGGAAGATATCATGTCTTTGATGCAAGTTAAAAAAAAGCCAAGGTAAGACAGAGGTCTGAGATAACTAATGAAAATAAGTGAAAACTCCAGAAGACAAGAAGGAATCAGCAACAAGAGAGAATGGAAACAGTTTGCACAATGTGGGAAAGAACATGATTGAAAGTGCAAGTGGATCTGCCTGTGCAGATCAAAGATAGGCAGAAAATATCCTGACAGAACAAAGATGCCACAAACGCACATCAGGAAGATTTTGAACAGACCAAACACCATCAATACGGAATGATTGTTCACAGAGTTGAAGGAAGAAGTGGCAGAATTGTATTTAAGCATTGAACCTTAACAAGGAATGAGATCAGTAAGGCCACGCTAAAAAAACGTTGACAGATGATTAATGACTGGTGGAGCAGATGTCATGTCTTTGAGGCCCAAGATGGCGCACCAGAAATACATATATTGGATCACATTAGTTTTGATCGAAATTTGTTGATAGAGGACATAGAAAAATCATTGAATCGCTCTAAAAAAGGTAAAAAGCAGAAGGTATCAATATTATCTGTACCTGCAAGGTACATCCGTACATGTGAACTGGAAACAATCAAAAGAGTGATCAATCATCAGGAAAAATATCAAAGTGGATTTCACCAAAACAAATTCAGCAGATCTTTGTAATAAGGAAAGTTACTAAAATACCTTTTAAAGACCATTTGATTTTAGAAATGAAGGAAACACATGTTTTTATGGCACCTATATTTGAGAAAACATCTCAAAGTGTTCCAGAATAATTCATGTCACCTGTAATCCCATATGATTGGCCTTTTTTAATGGGAACATTTTGCAAACATTCACCAAGAGGTTAACCTGCAAGCGAAATGAAAGTAGAATATAGAAAAAAACTTGGTATCTTGAAAAAACATAGTCTCTTATTATATTATTATGAAACCCCAATATAAATTCAGTTACAGTTTTACAATCTAGATTTCAGTTAAATGTAGACCCAGGTTGAATTTGTCCCTGTATATTTCATATTCAGAACTCATTAGGTGAGGAACTTTAGGATAGAGTTCCATGTCTATTAACATGTAACAAAAATCGGGTATTCCCGCATAATTGGAGCATGAGTCCAATGACTTTCATATTAGCCTTCATACATCACTGTTAAATGATCCCAACACATAAACCATAAAGATAGCAAAGGAAAGTATAACTTATAAAATCCTGAAGCAAAAACGCTTTCATTCTGCCTCAGACAGGATCATGCTACATACCGTTTGAAATCTCGTATTCATGGGAAACTGATACGACTGTGGAGTTTGAATTCATTTTGCTGAGTAATTACTGTCAGTTTGATTCTCATAAAGAAAGGGAGAGTTCAGAAGAGACAAAGGCATACACAAAAGATGAAACACAATGAGCACAGCATGAATAGGATGGTAACATAAGATCTGTGTATAAAGTGGTCATGTTCAATGAGAGACACAGCGATCATCTTTTTTTTTAAAGTGTTGGAGCATATGAATATGAAATATGCGGGAAAAAAATCAATCTGATTTGCTCAATTTTGACAGTATCTAGAACTTGGTAAATTTATAAATGCAGGCTTAAATTTTCTGGATTTTTTTTAAAGAACTACAGAAAATTGCTTCAAAGCTGAGACTGAACTCAGCAATTGACCGAATTCAAGATGCTTTGAAATGCTACACAAAGGGAATAATTCTAGACCCAAGTGAAATGTCTCCCCAACCTGTCTTGAGCTTTTTGAGATTCGGTAATGTCCTTTCTTCAATGGGGCAGCTCCAAATCCATGTACTCAGAGGACACAGTTTCATGGACAGGCAGGCAAGTTATTGTTTTGATGCCAAGAAAAGAACCACATGGTTCCAAGCTAATGAGTTTGCCATTCCCCCTTCGCCCCCCACTCCCCAACCCGCTCAAGTCCTAATCCCCGACTGTTCAGCACCCCTTGGGACGTCCTCTTGACGTGGAAGGCGCTTTACAAATGTAATTTTGTATTGTGTTGTTCATGTATTGATAAAATCACAACCCAACCTTATCTCCAGCTGCTGTGGTCCTTTTCGATGGATCTTAGAAAACCAATGAGAACCACAGCATATACGTGAACACTTTACATGATTTGTTGAACAACTGAAACATTTCTATCGTCTGTTGCAATGATTCTATTGCTTCACAGCTGTATTCATGTAAAATCTATCGCTCGAATATGCAATTCGTTGGACCATTGTTTGAATTAGGACAATCATTTGGTTGATGTCTGTGAACTCTATAAATGTAAATTGCTGTTAGCCCTGGGAGTCAGCTGTCACCGAATGCCTTTTGTACAATTGTAAAGGGTAGCACAATGATGGAACTATATCGGTTTCATAGAAACATAGAAACAGGAGTAGGCCATTCAGTCCCTCAATCCTGTTGAGCTATTCTATAAGATCATGGCAGATCTGTACTTCAAGTCCAATTACCTGCCCTTGCCCCATATCCCTTAACATCCTGACCTAACAAATAGCTATCCACCTCAGTCTTGAAGGAGTGAATGGATCCAACATCCACAGCCTTTTGGGGGAGAGAGTTCCAAATTTTCACTACTCTTTGGGTGAAAAACTGTCTCATAATTTGACTCCTAAATGGCCTAGCTCTAATGTTAAGATTATGTACCCTTGTTCTGGATTCCCACCAAAGGAAATAATTTATCTGGATCTACCCCATCGAATCCTTTTATGATTTTAAAAACCTCAATCAGATAACCCCTCAAACCTCTAAACTCAAGAGGATGTAGTCCAAATTTATGCAACCTGTCCTCATAATTTAACCCTTTTAGCCCTGGTATCATTCTAGTGAATCTATGTTGCACCCTCTCCAGAGCCAATGTATCTTTCCTGAGGTATGGTGCCCAAAACTGAACGCAGTACTCAAGATGGGATTTGACCAAGGCTCTATATAGTTGAAACATTAATGTCTCCCCTTTATATTCCAGCCCCTTTGAGATAAACGCCAACATCCCATTAGACTTTTTGATAACTTTTTGTACCTTTTTTTCACTTCACTTCAAATTGTCGCAAAGTCTTTAAGTCTCGTAATGCTCATCTGTGTTCATTGGCAGAATATCTGATGCTACATCTGAATTCTTAAGTAAGCAATTGTTTGCGCAGTTAAGTCAGTGCTGTAGGGCACAATATAACAAATGAGCACATTAAAGAAGATGTAATGATTTTACATTGCTTTTGATTCCCTTGATAAAAGTTCATTACATTCCAATGCATCACGTTTTGTCTTAGTACAGAACTGCTGTTACTCAGAGGAGCTGCTATGTAATGATTCTCATCACGTTCTTCAATGCCTTACACTGTACATACAAAGGTGACTCAAAAGAACTGTTCATGTGCATTACATTATAAAGGTTCCGAGGTTCTCTTGATTTTTTGGAGCATCCACCCCCAAAACATTACAGACCAGTGGGAACACATCTCTATTAATGCAAGAGATTTGTGATGTCCTACATGCCATGCCCAACTACTGCTCTTTATCCTGATATCTGCTTTTTATTTCTAATAAACTGAAAGACTTGCTTGCTTGCGCCCCAGACATTACTGAGCACCTTTAAATCAATAACAGAAAAGAAAGGAAATCCCCATTGATCTCAGTCACAAAAATCAAGATGAAGGTGAATTAGGCAAAGTTGTCACATAAATGGCTCTTTTCAGTCTCTTCTGATAAGGCAGGTCTCCATGGGAGCCCTTTATGGTAATAAAATAGAAGACTATTTCCTCTTTCGAAAGGAGACATTCTTACAATAATGTTTCAGCCATTTTTCTGAATTCTTCAAATTACCTTTGAATCGAGAATGGGAGTGAAGGACTCGCACATGTTTAGTGCAGTGAACCATTAATGCTGAAAATAGCAGCAAGATGAAGTCAAGAACAAGTGTTTAGACAACCCTAAGGTTGGGTCTTAAAAGCCTGCATATTGCAAGCTGAAGGGAAGAATGAAGGCACTTACCCACCAGGATTCTGATATGTATTGCAACATTCAAAGTTATTCCAGAGGATTTGAGATCCTGGAAAAGATTTGATTAGTGGAGGAGGCAGTGTGATGAGATGTTTCAATTCCAACAAAGACTGAGAGAGAAAGACCCAATGATGTGCATAGAGTTTGGGAGAATAAAAAGATAAGCATTGGGGGTTGCAATGACCATAGCAGTTTTAGCACAAGAAAGAGAGAGAGAAAGAGAGAGACAGTAAGAATTCAAATGGAAAGAGAAAGTATTGCTCTCCCGTGAGTACTTTTCTCATTTGAAGACAGAATGCTGTGCTGATTTAATCAGGGTTGAGATTTAATGGACGATTATTGCCTGAACTTGACAAAATAGTATATAATTGTTTTTAACGTGAAACAGAGTTCTGAATACAACCTGTCAAAAAATGAGCTATAACCTAATTAAACAGACACACAATCTGACAGCTTGCTTTCAGCACACGACTCCAGTGTTTAAGAAAAGTTGGCATAGACTAAATGTATTGAGACACTTACCCACCAGAATTCTAATATGTGATGCAAAACTCACACATTGTAATGAAGCATTTGATGCCTCACTTTGATGCCTCAGTGGTATTTTTCAAGAATTAAATTTTTTTGCTTCACTAACATTTAGTACGGTTTTACATTTTCATTGACTTTTTGTTACCAAAAAGCAGATGCTCAAAAGTAATCTCCCCAATATACTGAGGAAAAGAGGACTGGACTGAAAACCAACAGTAAGTACACCAGTGTCTTAAATGAAAGAGTTATAATATGATTAAACATTGAGGTTTTTTTTTCTTTTTTTTATTTGATATTTAAATTGAAACAGTGTAATCACTGAAGATAATATAGGAATTGACTGGCAGGATAATTTGTCTTTGACATTGCAAGAGAGATGTTTCATCCACAAAATATACAGTCAATCCACTTTATAATACATTCTGTGAAGTGCTTTGAGACATCTTGACGTTGTGATAAGGCAATACAACAATAATAAATAATAATAATCCTTGCATTTGGTATAGGGCCATATCATGCCTTTGTGATGCTTCAAAGCGCTTCACAGAATAAACTGTGAAGTGAATTGACTGTATATTTTTGTGGACATTGATTTTGTATGTTTGTTTGTTTGTTTGTTTGGACGGAGGGAGGGAGGGAGGGAGGGAGCGTTATTATTATTATTGTTCTTCTTATTATAAATTAGCATTAATGTGATTACAGTTATCAATCCAGGACATTTCAACAATTGAATTATTTCAACATATTTGAGGAAAATAGTTAACACTTCTGGGAAACTACACCAAATCTAATTCTTGAATCAGAACAAACTATATTAAACAAATATATTCTCAAAATCAAGAGGCTGTTAAAATTAATCATTCCCTCTGGAGTAGTACTCATGGTGCAGTGGATAGAGATGAGACTTACAGACCAGCATCTTGGACCATGCTGAAGTTACTCGTGGGGTCATGGGAAGGCTTTAGCCTTACCAGGGTGAGTAAGGGTAAAATCAGCTGGGTTAGTGTGTATATAGAAGACGCCCCCTACACTAAATGGTCTGCCGACACTAACTGCAGCAAGAACAAATGCCAATTGTTAAGAAAAATAATCAGACGTACTAAAAATATTTTAAATATTATACTTCTGACATTGATTTTATTCCAATAAAAGGGTCCTGATCCTTTGACACTCACTTTAATTCAACAAGATCAACATAAAAGAAACAGCAAAGTGGAACTTCTAGTTAATAAATCAGAATGAGAAAGATAAACTTGACTGAGATTTTTCACCACGCAAATGAAATGAATGAAATACCACATTGTGCTTGTATTGGACCACACACTCTTTCTGATTTGGAATATTTAGTTAGGACAAGTTTTTTTTGGTTATTGTATGTGTATTTTATGTGTCAAAAGCAAGATTTAAAGAAAATAAGAAACAGAATGTTTGGAATCAATTTCTTTAAAAAAATCGCTAACAATGAAAAATAAAGTCTGTAGATTCAAGACCTGTTCTTTTCACACATCAGCTAAAACCACATTTTTGTACTAAACTGTCATATTGTTAATAAAATATTCTATCATTCATGCTGCAGCCTCTAAGTAAAGCCCAATGGAATTGTGAGTACTGCAAAGTCAAAACAGTTAAGGTCATATGTTATTCTACTCAAACATGTCTTGCTCACCAGTTAAAGCAGTCAACTAATCAATAAGCTGTTACAGTTAAATTTCAGCAAAACGCTAAGCTACGGATTATGTCAAATCTCTCATTCCTGAGTCCACCAAACAATTGAGTTTCCTAAATTTCCTAAACATGAGCCAGAATGTACAGAGTTTTATGCTGTGGGCCTGCACTTGTGAAAAACTGCGAGTTGAACCCATCCTTGCATAACATTTTTTATTTGGTCAGTTACGTGTCTATCACCAAGTTGAAGAATATCTAAACCAGATGGAGGTCTAAGTATGTTACTGGCACATGGATATTTCCATGTCTGGAATGGAATGTGCACTCTCTTCTTGGAGCAATGTACCTTGCTTTCCTAATTCTGGACAGTATTATGCATAGGTGGCAATAGCCAAAGAATGGGGATCTCAGAGTGTGCTTTGAGATACTGGAGATGCTGGAATTTAACCAACTAAAAACTGCTGATAACAGCGCAACTAAAAACTGCTGCTGGTGATCTTGCTCATCAGCAGGATCTGGAATTTGAAGATTTAGGTCACACTAAAGCCTTGAGAGCTTCATTCTTGCAATTTGGTATCACTTGAAATTCGTGATTAGATTTTTCTCCTGTAAATCGCTGACAGTTATCATGAATCCTCTACATGCTGCAATTTATAAAAGTCACTGCATAACAGTAGCAAACTGTAAAATAAATAAGAGTGGACAGCCAGGAAAGATCATTGAGACAATAACGCAGCAAGTATAACAACAACAACAACAACACAACAAAATTACATTTGTATAGCGCCTTTTGGGCGGGAGGACATCCCAAGGCACTGGAGTTTAGATGATATCAAATCAGAAAGCAAAATACTTGCTGTGAACCAACACAGGAAGTTAGTTTAAATCCTCACCAACATTCTTCCCAGATAAAATTGGTTACTCATTTCATGGCTGCTTGTGGTACATTGCTATGCGCAACCTGACTGCCGCGGTTGTCTGCAAATGCAAGGTCACTACACTTTATAGTAAAATCCCGTGAAGTGCTTTGAGACATTTGACAATAAGATAATGTGCTATTTCAAATACAATAATTATGTTAGCATTATAAAGAGCTTATTGGATTTCTTGTGCATGAGATTCTGAAGCATTTCAGCATAAATTCTCTGCAAGACGAAATTCAACATTTGCTTAGTCCTAACATTTTAAGGTCATGTTTCCTTGTATCAAAATATTACCTTAACTCCCAAACAATGTGTTTGTTACCCTGTTTAAACACATCTTAATGTATATCTATAGGAATACAAAAATATTTGACAAAAGTAATAACCAGCATTTTTTACCATCAGAAATGTGATTTTATAAGAAATAGGTAACAGAGCCAGGAACTGTACATACCAGCTGCATCTTAATCTTGTTTCTTTCAGATGTCAAGTATATTATTTATATCTTATGATGCAACTGGATCTTTAGGATTAGGTTATTCCCTTGCAAATCCATCCTAACTTTCTTTCGATATAAAATTAACTACAAGAATCAATATATTTTGCGAATACATTGAAACAAATTATGTTTTGTTGCAGTCTACGTGTCATAGATCCTACATTTTCGTATTCCAGCACCTTGGGACATCCTCCCGACGTGAAAGGCGCTATGTAGATGTAACTTTGTTGTTGTCGTATTTCTCAAAGTGCTGCAATGCTTGTTTATTTGGTAGATCATTGCATCCATAAAGTATTCAATGTGTTCAATCATGCAAACAGCACTTAATGTAAGAATTGTTTTTAAATGTTTGCAAAAGAAATAAAATAAAAATAAAACAATTACTACCTTCTGTGCAAGCTGTGTTAAAAATGGCCTTCACTGTAGAGATCGGATCCCAAAACCACCTTTACCCCAACAAAGAACTATTGCAACTAAACATATTTAATTTGTTTATTTGTAAAACAAATCTCCAACTCTTGTCTCTGGGTTCATGACCCACATCAGAAGTTGGACTTTTTATTTCATCTAAGCTGACTCTCCAATGCAGAGCCGGGGGTGCACTCCTTCATCGGAGGTGCCTTACTTCAGATGAGATGTCAAATCGAAGCCCTATCTGCCTGTTCTTCAGGTGGATGTTGAAGATCACATGGCATGATTCGAAAAGAGAAGGGAATCTTTCCCAGTGTCCTGGCCAACAATCTCCCAAATAAATTTGGTAACTCACCTCATGACTGTGCGCAAATTAGCTGCTGTGTTCATGCACAAAAAGTGCAGTCACTACACTTAACTGTACAACAACAACTTACACTTATATAGCACCCTCCACGCAGGATAGCATCTCAGTGCACTTAACAAGGGTGGAACCTGAATCCGAGCCGGGGGGAGGTGGGCGAAAGCGCAGTTGAACAGGAAAGTTTTCAGGTGGGACTTGAAAGAGGGTCAGGGACCGGATGTGGGGAAGGAAGGCAGTTTGGGGTTGAACTGGACACCTAGATTGTGCACTGGTTCCCCTAGTCTGAGGGAGAGCCCATGGAGGTTGAGGAATTTAGATCCGCAGGAGTGAAGACATTGACGGGAGACAAGATGTATGGCTTCTGTCTTGTCCATATTTAGCTGCAGAAAGTTTGCACTCATCCAGACCTTGATGTCTACCAGACAAGCTGACAGAACATGGGTGGACCTGGAGTTGGTATTATGAAGCGCATTGGGATGTTCTATTAATGTGAAAAGCACTAAACCAAATTTAAGGATTATTATCATTGACACAATTTGGAGATTTAAAAGTCTAGGTGTAGATTTGAGCAAATATGACTGATAACACGTCATGGATACTTAAAAAAAATGTATGATATCTAGGTGGATGTGAGGGATGGGTAACAAATATCTGTTAAGAATATAGGACTGACTACATTTCAGTTTATAAACTGCAGTGTCACTGTTACTGTAACAATGTCTCATCATCTGAATTGAATACTTAGCTACTTGTTGCCTGGTATTTTTAAACATATATACTGTATACATACAGTATAGATAACAGAAATTATATGAATATTTAGGATTGCATTGGTACAACATCCTCACAAAATATATTGTAATACAGCAACAGTGTTGATGCAAAGCAAAGATAGCACGTTAACTGCAGTATACAGAGGGTTTTGCAAGGTTAAACAACCAATTTCTTGATACATTTGATAGGTCGTGGTTTTACAGGGTGACCAAAAGTCGTGATACCATTGCAATGTCTAATAAATCTTAAAGAAATGATTTTTTTTTTGGAGATAATCGAGTAGGTATCACAACTTTTTGGTCACCCTGTAGTCAGTTCCTGGTTGAATCAGAGAAGCATCGAGGCTTCCCATTAGATGGCGCTCCAAACCTGTTTGTAACTCGAACCAAATGACAATTACAGGAACTGAGAGGGAAAATATTCCGCATGAAATCACTCGGAGAACACTTTGCTCAACAGCCTTATTGTCTGTGTGCGAAATCTGACTGCGATAATGAATCCCACCTAAAGTAATGCTGCCCACTCTGTGCCACAAATAAATAGGAAGCAAGAGTCTGCGAAGGCGATTAAATCTCTGGCATGCCAGAGAACATTGGATGCTCGTTCAATGTGAATCCTCAGAAACCTTGTGATCAATAATGTCATGATGTCGAGAAACTGCAAGTTTACCTCTCACTGGAGATGTACTGGTGAGGAGACAGAATGGCATCTGCCTGTGACTGTGCCCAGATTGCTCCACACTCAAATGCCAATGTATTCACATCAAGTGAACCCCAAACAGCACACACACATATTGTAACAATTGCACTTCAAAGAGAGGTCCCCCCCCCCTTCCCCCCACCCCACCCCCCCCCCCCCCCCACACACACACACACACTTCTTTACAATGCAGTTTCTATCAAAAGCTTTTCTTTAAAAAAAGCAACATTAACGACTCTATTTCTTCATCAAATCAGCATTTTGGTAAACGGCACAGAGTAAAATATTTGCTATATATTCAATAGAAAGAGTTCGATAAGGGATCTTGAAAGAGGAGCCAACATGGGCACAGACAGTGCCTGCACATCCCTGGCGTGTCTGTCTGTCAGTGCAAAGGGGTCTGTAAGGTAATGTATTGCACTGAGTTGCCTTTGCCCACAATGGTCACTAAATACTGAATATAGGTGTGAATCTGCGCACCGCTCGGTGAGACCAAGTCAATTTCCCAACCAGAATCCCCACTCGATCGGGACAGCTTTTCGTGGAGGGATTATATCTTCCTGGGAGCGGTAGGTTTCCTCCAAGAGTCATTTTTAGTCCGATGTCCCCTTAAGTGCTGGCGACCGATGTGGATCAGATGGGGCTGGGAACTCACTGACCTGATCAGTCTGCACCATCTGAAGAAGTGGAGCAGACAGACAGACAGACAGACAGACAGACAGACAGACAGACAGACAGACAGACAGACAGACAGACAGACAGACAGACAGACAGACAGACAGACAGACAGACAGACCAGACAGACAGACAGACAGACAGACAGACAGACAGACAGACAGACAGACAGACAGACAGACAGACAGACAGACAGACAGACAGACAGACAGACAGACAGACAGACAGACAGACAGACAGACAGACAGACAGACAGACAGACAGACAGACAGACAGACAGACAGACAGACAGACAGACAGACAGACAGACAGACAGACAGACAGACAGACTGCAGCTCTTACTTTTCTCAATCGATGCGTAAAAACGGCATTTCGGGATTTATGCACAAGTAACTTTAGGAAATCGGAAGCCTATTTGCTTTGCCGGTGCAAAACCCCCTCACCTGGTCACTGAGAATCCAGCAGATTGAAAGATGTGCTGAGACCTGATCCTACCATCACACAGCCTGGAATTGAAATAATAGAACTATTCTCTTTTAAGCCACACATTGACTATCTCCAGCACCAACCACTCGGCAAAGTGTGAAGCCTGTAGGTTTGTATCTTAACTCTTACAGTGTTCAGCAAATTGGTCCTCCATTTGATTTGCGGAACAGAAGTTGCATCTGACACTTCTCAACCACTTTATCAAAAAATGCACGACCTTCCCCTTAATATTGTTCAACATGTTACCCCACAGGGTCCTCCGACTTGTTTCTCTCTTTTTCACACAAAGCTACGTGTAGATCATATGAATGTGTTTTCTATTTAACTGCAGGTAAAACTGCTCTCCAGTTTGACATGGTGATATTTATTTTGCAGTGTGGCACGAATAGCAGCAATAATAATCCTTGAATTTGATATCGCGCCTTATCGCGTCTTCGAGACGTCTCAAAGCGCTTCACAGAATATGATGTGAAGTGAATTGACTGTATGTATTGGTGGGGGAAACGCAGGAGCCAATTGCGCACAGCGGTGTCCCGCAAACGGTCCTGGATTGAAGTGACCAATTCATATTTTTAAAATAATTATTACCCAAGGAAAAGTGATCCTCCAATTGATTAACAACCCGGTTCCTACTTACTGCTGGATAAACAGAGGCTTGGGGAGTCAGGACATTTGCCCAACATTTCGCCTTGAATGCCCCCAAAGGGGATTTTGCCCCCGAGATGAGGGAAATACTCAGTGCTTCGACGTGGACGTTGATGACATGAATCAAGAACGGTGGCAAACAGGGTCTGAGCCGACGTGTTTCTGCCCCAAAGCGATCTAAAATTCCCTGTTTGACTGCGAATAATAACGATCGTACGTTTTAGTCTTTTCTTCTCTTAGTTTGCCAAATCAAGTGAATGCTGGTGTGGTCTTGCGGTGAAGCAATGTGTGTGTGGGGGGGTGGGGGTGGGGGGGGGAGGAGGTTGGGGGATAATATCTACGAGGTGTAAGGTGAGGAGGAGATTAATCGTATATCAAGACGAGCAAAGACTTTTTTTTTTGCAAAGGCAAAACGTCTGATCTCTTAATAAATCTGTAATCACAGGTCCCACTGTTCATGGCAGTGAGTGGATGGTGAGATGTCAATCAGGACCTCCACTGCGAGATTAGGGATCGCTTTACTTTGCAACTAACTGTCCGGACGACCACAAACTTTTCCTTCTCTGCTACAAACCAGTGGGTTGTTACACTTTATCCCGAGGCAGCCCGACACCGACACCCTGCGATGCCCTGTGCTGTGCTGTGCTGTGCTGCACCAAACCCCAGAAACACCCCCTTCCCTCAGGATCCCCTCCTCTGGTGTCCATCCCCGAGCAAGTGGGAGAATCGCGATCGAGTGCCTCGTGGGAAACACCGACCGCGGGTTTCTGCTTTAGTCCTTTCAATGAAAGAGTCGCACGAAATCATTGCCATTTGGAAATATTGGTGCTCGTCCCCTCCCCCACTCCCCCCCCCCCCCCCAGTCCCCTCCCTCCCCCCACTCCCCAGTCCCCCCCCCAGTCCCCCCCTCCCCCACTCCCCCAGCCCCCCTCCCCCAGTCCCCTCCCCCCCCACTCCCCCAGTCCCCCCCTCCCCACCCCCCCCCCAGTCCCCCCCCTCCCCCAGTCCCCCCCTCCCCCCCCCTCCCCCGCCCCCCCTCCCCCAGTCCCCCACCCCCACCCCCCAGTCCCCCCTCTCCCCCCACCCCCAGCCCCCCCTCCCCCAGTCCCCCACTCCCCCACTCCCCCAGTCCCCCCCCCACTCCCCCAGTCACCCCCCCTCCCCCAGTCCCTCCCTCCCCCCCCAGTCTCCCCCCCCCCCCCCCACCTGTTCAGTGTAGTTCGCGGAAACATCTGTCACTCCCCAAAACAATATGAACTCTCTCATTTCACACCTTACTGTCCTTCCAGTTATTTCCACCCAAACGACTCCGCTGAACACTTCCTAATCACAAAGCCCCACATTCCTCACTTACAGAGTTGCCATAGTCAGAACTATTTAAAATACGCCACAGTGCACACCCCCGACCCCCACCCCCAGAGTCCTGGACCTATTTCTAAGCTATAAACCATGTTGGTATCAGTCAGTCCCTTCGGGTGAGCGATTAAGCATTTGTTTTGGGGGAATCAAAGTGTCTCGGATTCTGCTCCGGGAGTTCGCGCGAATACTTTCCGATGTAAAGGCGATCCATTCCCCCCTTCACCATCGCCGAGAGACGAGAGCGAGTGGCACTTAATCTGATAGAGTTAAAGTGAGCGATCCCCCCCTCCCCCCCCCCCCCCCCCCTCAGGCTGACACATTAAAATCATCTGCTGCGTAACTCCGGGTGTAGGAGAAGGCGATTTTGATGATAAACTTTTTTTTAATATAAAACAACGCCGTAACTTCACAGAGTGCGGTTTGTTTCCCTGTTCGGCTGTGACATAGACTTTAACAATCTCGAACTTCATCAAAACCAATATATATATATCCACTCACACACACACACACACACACATATATACACATAAATAGCGGTGTACAGTTGCGCTGTGGAAGTGTTTACAGATAAAAGATCAGTGTGTGTATGTACACCTTAACGACTGAATTAGATATTTATTTTCTATTAACACCTACAACACAACTGTACACCGTTATATATATATATCTATATACATACACTATACATAACTTTATATATATATATCTATATGTATATTCACAGCTTATTTTCGCGATCATTTCCCTTGTGCTGGAGGTGTCTCGCGGGGGGAGAATCCCGGGGCGGGAGGGAGGGGCTCCTTCCTTACCTTGGAATTCCTGGGATACTCCTCTTGGACGAGGCTGACGACGGGGATCCGGATGGTGGACGACAGGAACTCGAGCTGCACTTCCCTGTGCTGAGCGGGAAGGCGAGGATGGCGGCGACCCCCTGCACGACCACCGTGTGACACACGCTCTCCAGAAACGACTGGGGGTCCCTCCGGGCCAGAGGCGAGGAGCTGAAGAGCGGCAGCTCCCCGAGCCCCACCTCCATCCCCATCACCAGCTCCACCGACAGGTTGTAAGGCAGGAGCCCGCCCTTCCCGTTCAGGTGCCGGGCGGCGCGCAGGAGAGCCTCCCGGGCACCGAGGGGCTGAGCGCTGCCCTCCCCCACCCCCACCCCCTCCACCCCCCCCACCCCGGGGCCGGGGCCGGGAGCCCGGGGCTGGGGTTGGGGCAATAGCAGGACGGCCCCCAGTCTGACCGTGTGCCCGATGCGCTTGAGGATGCCGCAGGGCTGCGGGTGGGTGCGGGTCGCGGGCAGCGGACTGAGCAGCAGCAGCAGCAGCGGCAGCGGCAGCGGCAACACCCGCATCACTCCGGGTGCCGACTGGGCTGATCTTTAGAGATATATATATATATATATATTTATATTTATATTTATGTATTATATATATAGATATATAGATATATAGATATAATAGTTCAAAGGAGAAAAGGGAAAAAAAAAAGGTCACTTTGCAAACTCGACCCTGAAGAAATCCCCGGTTTAGCGGCAAACTCTAACCCCCTCCGCAAAGTCTCCGCAAACTCCACTTGAAAAAGAGAGAGAGGGGGGAAAAAAAAAGGAACAGCAGATCCCGACGATTTGCAAAAAAAAAAAAACTGTTCCCGGTTTTCCGAGTGATTTCCTTGGGCTGTTGCTCTGCTGGGTGGATGCTCCTGCCTGTCCTTGCCTGTCTCTGCCTGTCCTGCCTGTCTCTGCCTGTCTCGCCGCGGTGTAAAAGTAAAGAGAGCAGCTGCCTTTGCTCCCCCCACCCTCCACACCCCCCCACCACCCTCCACACCCCCAGAGTGGTTGCTGGCAGGAGTGGCAGGTGGCTGCAGCACAGGCGGGCAGGGCAGGGCGGGCAGGGCAGGACAGGGCAAGGCAAGGCGGGCAGGGCGGGCAGGGCAGGGCGGGCAGGGCAGGCAGGGCAGGGCACGGCGGGCAGGGCAGGGCACGGCGGGCAAGGCAAGGCGGGCAGGGCAGGGCAAGGCGGGCAGGGCGGGCAGGGCAGGCGGGCAGGGCGGGCGGGCAGGGCAAGGCGGGGCAGGCGGGCAGGGCGGGCGGGCAGGGCAGGGCGGGCAGGGCAGGGCAAGGCAAGGCGGGCAGGGCGGGCAGGGCAGGGCAGGGCAGGGCAGGGCACGGCGGGCAGGGCAGGGCACGGCGGGCAGGGCAGGGCGGGCAGGGCAGGGCAGGGCACCTGTTGCCGGCTCCGGCAGGAGCAGTGTCAGCGCGGCGCTGGGCAGCGCTACACCCCCGCGGGGCAGTCATGGTCCCGGGAGCGGCACTGCGGGGGGAGGCGCGGCATCGCGGCTCCGGCGCCTCTCCTCCTCTCCCGCCTGACCAGGTCCTCCGGGAAACGTCCTGCCAGTGGTCTGGGCGTCGCTGCCTCTCTCTCACACTGCCTTTCTCGCTGCCTCTCACACTCTCTCTCACTGCCTCTCACACTCTCTCTCACTGCCTCTCACACTCTCTCTCACTGCCTCTCACACTCTCTCACTGCCTCTCACACTCTCTCACTGCCTCTCACACTCTCTCTCACTGCCTCTCACACTCTCTCACTGCCTCTCACACTCTCTCTCACTCTCTCTCACTGCCTCTCACACTCTCTCACTGCCTCTCACACTCTCTCACACTCTCTCTCACTGCCTCTCACACTCTCTCACTGCCTCTCACACTCTCTCACACTCTCTCTCACTGCCTCTCACACTCTCTCACTGCCTCTCACACTCTCTCACACTCTCTCACTGCCTCTCACACTCTCTCACTGCCTCTCACACACTCTCTCACTGCCTCTCACACTCTCTCTCACTGCCTCTCACACTCTCTCACTGCCTCTCACACTCTCTCACAGTCTCTCTTATTGCCTCTCACACTCTCTCACTGCCTCTCACACTCTCTCACACTCTCTCTCACTGCCTCTCACACTCTCTCACTGCCTCTCACAGTCTCTCTCACTGCCTCTCACACACTCTCTCACTGCCTCTCACAGTCTCTCTCACTGCCTCTCACACTCTCTCACTGCCTCTCACACTCTCTCTCACTGCCTCTCAGTCTCTCTCACAGTCTCTCACACTCTCCCTCACTGCCTCTCACTCTCCCCACCTCGCTCCCTTCCTGTGTCACTCCCTCCCTCTCTCCCTCCCTCTCTCTCCCTTGCTATCTTTCCCTTTCTCCCTGCCTCTTTCCCTTGCTATCCCAGTATCTCTCTCTCACTCACTATCTCTCTCTCCCTTTGCCATCTCTCTCTTTCTCTCTCTCTCTCCCCCCTTTGCTATCTCTCTCTTGTGTAGTCCCCCCCCCCCCCCCCCCCCTCTCTCTCTCGGTTTCTCTCTGGCTGTGCCTGTGTCTCTGGCTGGCAAGGAAGGCTGGGTTGTGCTGGTGATCAGCAGTGCCTGGTTCCTGCCTTTCGCCCCTGGCTGTGCACTCTCTGCAGGACACTGAGAGCAGGAGAGGTGAACGGCAATAGCTACCGTGTTTTTTTTGACATGTTTTATACACAGCGTTTAAGTTATTTGATGTGTCGATGCTTACGTGTATATTCTGCAAAAGGTGCAATACATTTCAGTCAGCTTCCAAGCATCATTTTTTTTTTGTAGGTGGGATGGAGGCAGTGTTTACTGAGATTCAAGTGATTGGACTTCCAGCCAATTTCCAGCCCAAGGTGGGAACTGATCCCAACACTTGGGAATCACCAACATGAAGTGCAGTGAGATTCCCATCTCTGTGTGTGTGTGTGTGTGTGTGAGAGAGAGAGAGAGAGAGAATCCTGTACCATTTGAACTCATGGACCTGTGGTTATTGTAATGACTGAGATCTCGAGTAAATCGATGATTTACGTTTATTTTAAATAAATTAAAACGGATCATTACGAATGAATGAGACTCGACAGGAATACGAATTCACACCGGAATAACCCGGGGGGGAGGAAAAAAACATCAGCCTTGTTACAACTGAGCTTTGCATTCTTTATTGGGTGATATAGTTTACAGTGAAGTGACTGGATTTTATACATTTTCATGAATAATGTTTAGACTGCAGAAATGCAAAACGGTACAGTGTTTGTGGAGTGCGCGATGGTGTGGAGGAGAACATTAGCTTCTGTATTGCTTTGCTTCTCTGTCTTGGATTTCCCCCTTTCGTCCAGCTTCAAGTCCTAGTCATCCCCCCAGCTTTGCCATTTTCTCAGCCTTTCACTTACAGGGAAGAGTTATCTTTAAGGGTTAGGTTTGTGGGAGGAGGGAAGATGAGAGTAAGGTGACAGAGATGCAGGGCTAAGCCAGGCTTAACAGTGGTTACATGCCAAGTCAAACTCCCTTTACACTATCTCAGAACAGTGCTACTCCAACACTTTCAATAGGACATTGGCATTTCCACACCAGTTATCTGTGCTGGTCAAATAGTGCCACAAATATTTACTCATTCCCCCCCCACCCCCCCACACACACCCCCATTAATGCCCCTCCTAACTTAAGACACGCCCAAACTCATATTTTTCAGGATATAATAGAAATTACACTTTTGTCCACCAATTGTCTGGTTTGATTTGAACCTGGGTGATCGAGATGCAAAACAGCATCTAAACTCACTCTCTGGCACTCTGTTTGTGATTCGTGAATCTGATGTCCTTAGGTAAGGGAACCATTTTAGTTCATCAAATTTCAGCATTTGGTTTATTTTCCTTTGGTAAGCATTTACAAATGCGTGTTTAAATTAATAGGTGCTCACATTCCACTGAGAACATGCTGATTGCCAAAAGTTGTTTCCTTCTCCATCACCCACTTATTCAAAATGATTTCTCCTTATCTCACCTTCAGAGGTATTTGGGAGCTGTCTTGGCTATGCTCAAAAATGGTTTATATATTCTATCAGCTTGAATGAAAATGGACTGATTTCAGAGTGAGGGCTGCGAGGATAACTTGATTATCAACAGGAATGTGACTCAATGGAAGAAAATAGAGCAATATCCAAGTGTGTCTATCAGGTGACCAAGAGAGAGAATATGATGCAAAAAATGACTGCCCTTTTCACCTACAATACAGTTACCATGCTTTACAGTAATCCCTGTGAAACGTTTTGAGATGTTTCAGTGAATCGATTGAGTGCTTATATCAAATTCAAGGATTATTATTATCATCTCTGGTATGTGTGTGTGGGTAAGTGGAGGAAACAACGAGCCAGATGGTATTGAAAGTATCTGTGCCAGCTGGAAAAAGATAGTTATGAACATCTCTAATAATCTTGTGAAATTATTGGCTTCAACATTTTGGATCTACGTTCAGATCAATTTTGCGAGGCAACTGTGTTAATCCAGAAACCATGATTCACCAAAACAACATAAGGTTCATTGCAGCCATTAATTTCCAGATTACTGCATTACTTTTCATGCCAGTTGTTTCTCAGCTAATTTCATTTTCAGCAAAATGATTACAAAACAATCTGAACATAGTTGTGATTGTTTATGAGTCAGATAATAATTTGGATGAACATCTGATGTATGAAATGAGTGAAATAATAAGAGATGGGGCAGACGAGAGCAGGAAATATGAAATACTGTCCTAATTTGGGTATTTTTTTCTAAGATTTAAACCCTGGCTCCTGTTCATCTGTAATGTTGGAGTACATACACTGTAGCCCTGGGTTAGCAAAATAACATAGAACTGATCAAAACCTGTGCTTTAACCGGTTGGTTGAAATAAAATTGGAGGCAGTGATATTTGTATCATTTAAGTTCCATTTGTTGCCAAGTCATTCATAAAAGGTTCAATAACTTTGACAGGTAAGACAGACATCCAGTCATTGAAAACCGCGAGATAAAAGCTGGTGTGGAACTTGTTAAAGACGTTTGTGTTCTTGCTTTTAAAATAAAGATTTAGATTGAAACCTACAGTATGATATTTTTTTAACAAAGATTGTACACATTAAGCATGCAGGAATTTAGGTATGAGTCTCGCATGAAATGAAATGATTGCATTTACAGTAAGGAGTAGGTTGAAAAAAGGAGTTGTTTGGGGTGAAGCCTGGTGTTATTTAAAATTACTTTGAAGATCATTGTATTCCAAAACTTCAATGCAAATTTATAAGGACAGAGCAAATAATTTTACGAAGCATTCTTTAACATTTGCCAAATACCTTGTTAAAATAAAATCAACATAATTATCCATTAAACAGTCTCCATTTCAATCCCCGTACAAAAGAAGGACATAACTGAATTCAAAGTGCCATAGTGCTGCCATCTATTTTTTGAAGTATAGTCAAGGACTGGCATCAAATGGGCACCCCACCAAAAGATGATCAACACAGAACCTCACAGAGAAATGAAGATGAAATAAAACAGAATTGTTTCAATAAGGATAGCTGGGAACACATTATTCTTAAGCAATGATAAGCCTATTTTGGTAAACATCGATGTGAGGAGCAGTCAGCTATGCAATTAAATCACGGCATCATCAATCATTTTATTATAAACTCCTTTATTTACAACCCTGCTAAAGTATCTGAAAAGTATGAAGGGCTCTGCATACAGATTAGTTTGTGTGATGTACATGTTGAATGTTTACATTTCCTTCAACATGAAGGGGGGTGTATTTCCCTTGCCTTATTTCACCATGCACATGCATCCTTTTTTGATGTTTTACAATTGTGACTGAGATAACATGTCGTGCATAGTTGCTGTATTTTGGTCTGGATAACTGCTGACATTCCTGCTGTATCCACTTAGCTTTTTTATTTGCGTGTATCATGCATGCATGCTCTCATTTGTGTTCCTTCACTGTCTTTTTAGTGCTGATTTCAGCATTTCACGCCTCTTTTGGGTTGTTTCGTTATGTGCCTCCCTCATGTAAAGTCTTTATGTTGAGCGGTGCTGAAATCTTTGGAGTGCAAGTAATAATGAACCTAAAAAGCAAAACAATGAATTATAAAGTTTGTGGGCACTGCAGAGAGAGAGAGCATTTGCTGAAGCATGAAGTTACTCTCTGGCTGATGGATTTTGAGCTGAGTTTTCAGAATATTCCTGGCTGTTCCAGAAACATTGACTGCCAACATTTCCTTGGTAACTTTTTGACATAAAATGTAATTGATTAAAATTCAGTTGGCTTGGTACTAGTCGTTCGGATCNTTTTTTTCTCTTTCTCCTGGAATCATAATTGCAAAATCACGCTTCGCCTACAATTGTCCCTTTCTGTTTGTACAGTGTGTGTTGACTAAAATCAGATTGAGAAACCTGGAAATTTAACATGATAAATCCTGCAGCTGGATTACTAACTTGACACTGTCGCAGTTGGTGACTTCGAAAAATAAAATACACAACAACAACACATTGCATGTAGATAAAACCAAGTGAAGTAAAAGCGCTCCATCACATTTAACTGTAGGAGCATAATAAAGGCAAATTACTGTCAGTGGGTTCACAAGAATCCTACCAATCACTTAGACTTCATTGACACCGCCTGACCTCTTGTACATGAGTTGAATGTGAAAGAACACGAGCCATTGTTTAATGCTGAATGTTAATTTTCGGCTTTTATCTATTTTCGGCACATTTTGCACACAGACTTGCACTGAAACACACACACTTGCCATGTAAATCAATGGAAGAAATAAAGGAATTGTACTTGAAGATGATTTTCTGTCTACGTGATTTTCCTTTGGTGAGTCAGGCTGTCGTATAAAACAATTGAGGTGTCAGGTACCAAGTGATGCAGCTAATTACAACATTGCATTTTTGCCTCTGGGAAATGGGATTGAATTCAGAGACCAGATTGATGGAATGAAAGTCATTCAGTGCTGGCTGTAGAGGTCCTAATGTTACATGAACTGTGTAATTGCGACAATGCTGACACAAATCTACAGCACCAAATTGCCCCAAGTGCAGCACCACACGATACTAATTTCAGCAATATTTTAGAGCCATAAATGTGGCTGGTGCAGGAAGAGAAAACATTCATCGTAGTGTGGTTGAGGGTATTCTCTGGTGATGACCACAGAGAAATCACATCCAATAGCCTTGTGACTAAATATTTTGTGTGGTGTGGCAGTGAGCTGTATGGACAAGGAGATTGCCTCAGTTTCAAGTGGGGAGCAGTGGGGATGTTGGAGGTACTATCAATGTGCCTGAGGTCAAGAAGGTAAAAATAAGTCAGAATGCTTATTTCGGGTTGCTCATCTGGGTAACATCTGGGTAAGTGTTTGTGAGTAAACTCTAGTGAGGAAAGGACAGGGAACTCTGATTTGACCTTTCTTGCCAAGGTTAGAGAATGTCAATGTCACCCAAACACATGCTCTCCTCGTTCTCACCATTCTGATTTGATGCTTTTCAGTCTGGCCTTCAACCCACCCATAACAAGGAGCACACTCTAGTCAGAGTCATCATTGATATTCTGTCCAAATGTGACCTGATCCCACTATCTCTCCTCATACTTCTCAGACACCCTTTTACATTGTTGACCACTCTATTCTCCTTCATCGTCTTTCCTCCATTCCTGCCAGAGCCGCATTTATGGCATCATCAGGGATGAGGGACTTCAGTTATGTGGAGAGACGAGAGAGGCTGGGATTGTTCTCCTTAGAGCAGAGAAGGTTAAGGGCAAATTTAATATAGATATTCAAAATTATGAGGGGTTTTGATGTAGTACGTAAGGAGAAACTGTTTCCTCTGGTGGATGGGCAGATAACCAGAGGACACAGATTTAAGATAATTGCCAAAGAAGCAGAGGAGACAAGGAGAAATGTTGTTAGAATTTACACTTTTTGTACAATGTTAGAATCATAATAGATGTTGCGAACGGGTTAACTTTTAAGTTAAGTGTGTTGTGAGCAGCTGGACTGAAACTCCCTACACGTACACGAGATAACGGACTGTCTCAAGGACAGTGTGTTTGTGTGTGTGAGGCACATACACCCCATGAGGTGTTCACGTGAACCCCGCATGATTTCGACCGGGTGATCTAATATCCGCACCATGATTGGATGAATATTGGTAAAAGAGTTCCGATAACTTTGTGTACTGGGCCGTCCCGGGTCGCGGAGACAAGGATACGGGAGATGGAGCCGTCCCGGGTCGTGGAGACAAGGATACAGAGATGGAAGACTGAGAGCTGGAAACACTAAGACTGAGGATATCAGATGGAAGATTGAAAGCTGTAAGCAAGAAGACTGAAAGCATGAAGAATCAAGCTTGTGTGCTGGAAAGACACAGTGTTGAACTCTTGAACTCGAGATATCTATAGTGGTGTTATTCTGTTATAAGATCTGTTGATTGTACCGGCCTTTGGTCTGACCCATCGGGGTATTGGGGAATAACAAACGAATTATAATAAAACAGTCTGATATCTGGTTAGAGGAATTAGTGTTATTTCCTTACAGATTTGGCTGATTTTATTTTCTAACAATGTTGAGTTGTTACGATTTGGAATGCATTGCCTGGAAGAGTGGTGGAAGCAGATTTGATAGTAGCTTTCAAAAGGAAATTGGATATGTACTTGAAAAGGAAAATTTGCAGGACTATGGGGTAAGAGTGAGGGAGTGGGACTAATTGGATAGCACTTTCAAAGAGCCAGCACAGGGGCGATGGGCAAATGGTCCCTTCTGTGCTGTAGGATTCTGTGATTCCATGCTATGATTTTGTGAAACATTCATGCTTCCATTCTTCACTGTCCTAACAATATCACTACTTCCTCTCTAGTAGCTCTTGACCTGTGTCTACATGGGCTCTGCTCTGGTGTTCGCCATCAGTCACCATTAGTCACTGCTGAAGAGTGTCAAAGAGAGAAAATTATAGGAGGAAAAATAAATCTATCAAGAGATGATTTATGGTTTCCATTGTCTTATCATTGGAACAATAGTCAGCATTACTAAACAGTGTACAAATGTTTTTCTACACTCTGATTTTCAAAACTTCTTGCTGGGGCTCATATATTGAACTACAAATGATCTATTCTTTAAGTTATATTTAAAAATTCCTTGATAAGGTTTTGTATCAAGAAAATAAATCCATCTTAAATAATTGCAAAGAACATGATGTTCAAAATTGGTTGCATTGGATCAACATTGTATTGAACAGCATCACTTTGAAATGTTCACATTAAACCTCTAACAGAATAAGAACCGATACCCTGCAAAATGCAACATTTGCACTGTATTAATCAGCCATTAACCTTTAATACTTAATAATGCAAATGGAAAGTCCACCTGTGTGCGGCTAACTCAATAAATTATTAATCTTACTAATAAGGGTGCAAGTAAATTAAATGTTTCTCTTAATTCAGTAAAATATATTTACATTTTAACATGTCCTGGAGTGCTTGACAGTGGCGGAGTCTGACAATGAGCCAGGGGGAGAGGGAGGGGGCAGGGGACCATAAGCATGATCAAAAATGAAGGTGTTTAGGCGGGATTTAAATGCGGAGGAATTGAGAGAGTTCTAGTGTTTTGGGGCGTAGTGGCTGAAGGCGCGGCCACCAATGGTGGAGCCGAGGGGACAAGGAACAAGCAGGAGGCCGGAGTCAGAAGAGCAGAGACAGTGGATAGTATAATGGGGATAAACAGGTCGGTTAGGTAGGGAGGTGCGAGGGCATGAAGGGATTTGAAAATGAGTGAGAGGATCTTGAAATTGATTCCTTCGGTAATTGGAGGCGAGTGGAGCCTGGCAAGGACTGGTGTGATGGGGTTACAGAGGTTTGTGTGGGTGAGTATCGGGCGGCAGTGTTTTGAATTAATTGTACTTTGTGTATGGTGGAGCTGGGGAGACCAGCGATCAAGGCATTGGAATAGTCCACCAGGAAGTGACAAAGGCATGGAAGAGGATTTCAGCTGCATTGGTTGTGAGGACAACCATCCATTGCAAAGTGTTTTGCAAGCCTTGGACAAAGCATCTCATTCATCACAGAAACATAGATAATTACAGCACATAAATAAGACCATAATTTTGTGCCTGTCNTTTTTTTCCCTCTCATGAGTCATGCAATGTAATCCCACTCTCTTTCTCACTGTCCATACCCTTTCCATATTTTTCTTTTGCAAGAATCCATTTCTTTCTCTTTTAAAATAATTATTGATCATTCACTTCAAGGCTGTTTGTGGGACATTGCTGTGCACAAATTGGCTGTTTCATTTGCTTTCAAAACATACAGTTGCTATACGTCATGGTATATGAATCTTAAAAATAAAAATGGTCAATAACTAATTGACTGTTTGTGGGACATTGCCGTGTGCAAATTGACTGCCTCGTTTGCTCACAATGCAGAAGTCGTCACAGAACTTTACTGTGTATCCTGTAAATCACCTTAGCATGTCCTCTCAATGTGAAAGGTGCTGTACCAAATGTAAAGATAATGATTATTATTATTATTATAAAATCCTGAAATGCACTTTCAGCTGTCTTCCTGATGTGAAAGACATATTAAAATAAAATTATGTTTTATTATTTATTACTAATGTATGGAACCTGCGTATGCAGCTGTCAATGTCAGATATAGAGGGGAGTATCCACACCTTGTTAAAATGTCACTTCTTGGACCTTCATGGAGGTTTTGTTAAAACGAGCATCTGAGCATTGTCCAGCAACGTTTTATCTGGCACTACATCCTGAGGAAGCAAAGCCCATAAATTCTTTTAAAGGGAATGAGACAGACGTTTGAAAAAAGGAAGAATATTAAAGGGATTACATTAGAAGCTTCATGCAGAGAAAACTCCCAGTATGGCCTTAACGAGAGTAGCCTATTTCTGTTCTGTAACATCCTATAATTATGAACGTATGATGAAAGAAATTATCAGCTCCATGTGCAGGCTATCCGGATTCCTGCCAAAGCACATCACAAAATGATAGACACTTTCTGAAAAATTATTATGCACACACAAACATCACTAAAACAATTATGTATACATTTAAACACTTGAACGGAATACAATTGAGTAAATTTAATTATCATCATTCTTTCACATGTCTCAGTTGATAGTCAGTGCAATGTAAAAAAAAACTGGGGTTAACAGATCTTTCTGAACAACCTGTAGATTGCATTATTTCAACATTGACTGGATACAAGGAGTATATTGTATACTGTTATGTTTTTGGTAATAACACTGAATACAAACAGGGGAACAATCTGCTATTCTGTATATACAAGCATGCCTTTAACATGCACAAAAAAATAAAGTCACATCATAGGGAGAAACAGTGAATTGCATGGGATACTGAGAAACTAAGCCTTCCATATAAGTGAAACAGGTTTTAAAATTATTTCATTTTCCTTTGCTTTCTGTTCACTGTCCATGGTCACATGTACCATGGAAAACATTTTCTCATGGGCCAATGGTTGATTGCTGATAAATGCATGAGAGCTGTTGAAGGTAAATTTCCCTTCAGTTCCCCAGTGGGGAAGAAGCTTAGGTTTATTCTGTGTCTCTGCAATGAGATGGCTGAAAGTGACAGCTCACTATTGTGTGGGGCATCACATTTTGTTCACTTGACACATATTCTACAGTGCACTTATGATCTTTGATTTTCTGGAATCTGCTCTACTTTGTAGAAAATGGTGGATTGGCCATGACAATAGTATTTGTCCATTGTGGAGCATTATTACAGTTTTAATAATAATGATAATAACACTTATGTTTGATATAGCACCTTTCCCATTGAGAGCACTTCACAGTATATAGTAAAAATAAATTGCATTTGATATAGTGCCTTATCTAATCTCCGAGATGTCTCAAAGCACTTCACAACAACACCAGCACCTTACATTAATAATAATAATAATAATCCTTGCGTTTGATATAGCGCTTTTCACGTTGGGAGGACATCCCAAAGCGCTTCACAGAACACACTGTAAAGTGAATTGACTGTATATTTGTGGGCGAACGCGGCAGCCAATTGCGCACAGCAATGTCCCACAAACAGTCGTAGATTGAAAATGACCAATTTATTATTGTTTTTGGTTTTGGAGGGATTATTATTAGGCGTGTGGAGTAAGGAAACTTAATATAGCTCTCTCCACACTAGGCAGCGTCCCAAGTGCTTAACACTGGTGGAGCCCGATGCCGAGCCACGGAGATCAGGAAAGTGACCGTAGGCAAGAGGGGAGTGCGCAAACCATTAAGCTAAAGGACTCCACATACTATAAAATATAATGGCTGTGCAATTTGTAGGCAAACATTACAGCACAGCGATGCCCTACAAACAGCCTGAGTGACTGAGTGACCAATAGTATTTTGGAGGATTGTTGACCAGGACATCAGGAAAAAATTCGTCCTCTTTTCATATACATATGGTGCCGTGGAATATTTAACATCACTTGAGCAGGCAGGTCCTCTTTTTAATGTCTCATCCAAAGGATGGCACTCCAACAATGTACTGTAGTATCAGCCAGTTCAAAGTCCTAATACTGTCC
Organism: Callorhinchus milii; assembly: GCF_018977255.1. Taxonomy (NCBI): domain Eukaryota; kingdom Metazoa; phylum Chordata; class Chondrichthyes; order Chimaeriformes; family Callorhinchidae; genus Callorhinchus; species Callorhinchus milii. The sequence goes on along the minus strand of NW_024704742.1, from coordinate 80,802,427 downwards.
TTCTGACCCAGAGATGAGAATGCTACCAACTGGGCTAGGCTGACTCCACAAAATGTGTGGGGTAACTTCGGAGTTCCTGGCTATGTTGGGAATGTTGTGGTGCCCTGTCATGTGTGCGAGTCATGGTGTATGTTACATTTATCCCAGTAACTGCTGCCTAATTGACACTCAGATTCAATGGAGATCAATTTTCCCCAGAAGCCGACTTCACTTATGCTGATAGTCCAACTCTCAGCTTAGATGCAAGACTCGTAGTGCTTAGAATTATTTGCCCTTATTTCCTGTTTCCCCTCGATTAATGCTATAGCATCACCAAATGCTCAAAAAAATGGCACTTTCCCCAACTTCGAGGAGCAGGTGACTACCTTCAACAATAACACTCAAAACAGGCAGCCTTCTGTCAACAACAACAAATTGCATTGATATGGTGCTTTTCAAGTAGCATGGAGAAGCAGGATGTATTTAGGTGGGAAGATTGCAAGCAGTATTGATGACCACATTGCAGCTTTCCTGGCTAATGCAAGGAAAATTAAGCCTTTTCCACCTTACTCATGTTACCTACTTGAAGCTTATATAAGAATATAAACGGCCTCAAGTGAGACTCCAGCTCTTAGTTACCTTTTGAGTTACAAACTCTTTCAGAGTTCAATGACTCCAGACCTCAGTGTCTTGAGCATTGCTTTAGGAATCTAGTGGAAGAGAAACTGTGCCTATAATATATTTTATCAGCATATCAGCAACAGAAAACAAACCTTAAGTTTCAACTACAATTTAACAGTCTTCTTTTGGACTGATAGTTACACTGATTTTTGTATGTCATTGTTAAAATGTGGTAATTACTGGGCGTGTTTCTATTTCTCTGTATTTGTGCCACATATTCATTTATGTACGCATTTTAATTAATGCGAGGCTGCAGTGGCTTTCTTGGCATTGTTTGCTATGTACTGTTAATTTACTAGTATATTTTTCATGTCTGCGCAATAACTTTCAAATTGTCTTGCCTTTGCCCCTACCTTCCGAATGCTCGCTCCCACTTTCCCTCTGTCTCGCCTCCCATCAATCAGTCTTTAAATCCCTCACATGTCCAATTTCTGAAGCACTCTGAGACATTACACTGCAAGAAGGGCACTTATATAAGTGCAAGTTGTTTTTGGATGATTCTGGAGAAGATGTGTACCTCCCCCAGAACGTATTAGCACAACTGAATTGGCACAATCCCAACTTTCCTCCTCAAGTAAATAACCTAAACTCTTCAAACTACTTTTAACAGCCCCTTCATAGAATTGCAAGAAATGTTAGTATTTGATTAAGTCTCTGTAATTAAGTGTGCTGCAGGATGAATCATTGGTATTCAGTTTTCATATTTTTCATAATAAATGCTATAGTAGGAAGCAGGACATCTAATGGAGATATTTATCACAAATTAGCTCATTATACTGCACTTATCAACCCAATAAAATGAAAATGCATCTAAATCATTTCCAATGGAAAGCCATTTATTATTACTAATGATAACAATACTTGCATTTGATGTAATGTCTTTCACATTGGGAATATATGTCTGAGTACTTCATAGAACTTATTGTAAAGTGTAGTGACTGTGTATTTTTGCAGGCTCGTTTGCTTCATTCCCTGCTTTTGGAACAGTCCAAAAATATATGTTGATGCATTTAATGTAAATTCCGAAAAGAAAATTGTTATAAGTGGACAGCAGAATAGATTTGCCAAATCTACGTAAATGATACCGAAAGATTTCAATATTCCATCCGTGTGGGAGACAGGAAGTGGACCTGTGAAATATGACTTGATGTATCTCACATCTCCTGTCTGATCCAAATCCTGCCCTTGATAATAACATCTATTCCCAAGGATGTCTCAGTATCCTGCAAGTACGACAAGGTTTGAGAGGCAAATTATGATTGGAAGACCTCCCTTTCCTTCTCCTACATTATCTACTGCTTCAAGTGGCTCAATCCCTCCAGTCAGAATGGGCAGTCATGTCAGCAACAAGTAGCAAAGAAACTGTAAGTGTCAGGAGATATACTTTCATCCAGTCCAGTGGGAGTTATGATAGTATTCAAAACATTACTTTTACTGGAACTACGAAAAAATGAACCCAGCTATCCTCAGTAACATTTAGAAAAGACCACTGGGCACACTTGAAAATAGAAGTGTCTCTTGATGTGACCCGCTGCTAAAGTTTTCTTTCCATGTGGATTAACAAAAAGTAACAAACGATGATACAGAGCACTTACTGTATTACACACAGCAGAATGGAATGGACAGATGACATTCCACCCTTGCAGTTATGCCTCCAAAAACCCCTGACTTTCCAGCACCCTGGGACATCTTTCCGATGTGAAGGGCACTATACAAGTGTAATTTGTTGTTATCATTACCCAAGACACTAGACATTTCACATGTGACTGTGACCACTGTCTGTATGAATAAGGGCAGCAATAATCTACCTCCTCTCGAATTCTTTCACTCTCTGCATTTCTTCAGGTATATTTGATAGTATCTAGTGATGCATTTAAGTATAGAAAGTCATGTAACATTGCCTTTGGTATCTGATTCCTTACTTATTATTACCTTCCATTATTTATCACATAACAACAACAACTTGCATTTATATAGCATCCTCATGCAGTGTACCTTCCCAGAGCACTTGACAGTGGCGCAGCACGATGACGAGCCAGGGAGATGACCATAGGCACGGTTTAATAGGAAGGTCTTCAGGCACAATCTGAAGATGGGGTAGGAAGGGGCAAGGCAGAAGGATAGAGGAAGAGAGTTCCAGAGTTTGAGGGCATAGTGGCTGAAAGCCCTACCACCGATGGTGGAATGGAGTGCACGAGGGACATGCAAGAGGCCGGAGCCAGTCAAGCGGAGGCAGCGAATAGTGGGTTGGGGAGTAAGCAGGTTGGAGAGGTAGGGATAGAGTTAGAGGTAATAATGTATAAAAACATATACATTTTATATACTGTGTATTAAATTAACATGCTTAATGACGTAGCCTTTTATTATTCTTTACTCTTTATCTGTTGATTATGAAAATGGTGTTTGTGCTGTGTGGTGCGGAACATTTGTTGTTTGCCACTCTGTGTAGTTGAACCGGAAATTACCTCCATCTGACTGTCTGTGACCTTTTTAAGTTTTCTTTGGTGGAGGAGTCTGACATGATTGCGTTGAGTTTGGATATGCAAGATGTGGCTTTGTCCTGGGTCTGTGAGATCCTTCAAGACAGCCCACATGCGCATTATTAATAATATTCAGCAAATGTCGCTTGCCCTGACATATTTTTACACTCATATAATGATTGTTAGGAATGCAATATTGGAAGTGTAGGCATCATTGAACATTACTGGGAACAGAAAGAGAGCAAGAGATGGAGTGAGGTGGTGCAGAATGTTTCGGGAACATATAATCACTCAGCACAGAGGAATAGGATGAGTGTTGAGGGATGATATATAGTTAACCACATAAGGGATTCAACCACATAAGGATATATGGCAGAAACTATATAGATAAAAAATAGTATTGATAAAAAGCAACAAATTGAAAGCTTACAGCTAATATTGAGTGGCAGTACAAAGTAATAGATATGCAGGGGAACAGCTTAGGCAACAATAATGAGAGGCTGCAGAGAATCATAACCATGGCGGATTTCAATACTTCAGCGATACAGTGGGGAAACCGGGGACTGCTGAAAGGAAAGAGTCAAAGTAAAAGCAATTTCACAGCGGTAATAACTGACTGCATCTCAACACAACATCTGAAGGTTACCTGAAGTGAATTCAGTTTTTAACTGTTGTCCAGAAGCAGGTGAACATTTTACTTCTATAATTATTGATCAGTTTAACATTACAATAAAGGTCGAGACCAAAATGTAGAGGTGTGAGGCTTTAGAAAAGCAAAGTCAGGAGCCATGAGACAAGTTCTATGGAGAATTAAATGATTAAATGAATAGCAAACCTATGAAATAAGAGTAGAATTTTTTTCCTATAAAAAGGTTATTTTAAGTAAAATGGAAAGAAGGATATGTGCAGGACAAAGGAAAATTACATTTACACCAAGACCACAGCAACAAATTAGATCACAAGCTAGTTGTAATTTAAGCAGAAAAGGCAATCACAATAAAAGAATCAAGCCAAGGTACGGAAGATACTTGAGAATATCTGAAATGCATTAAAATTGTTAAGAAACAATAGAGTAGTAGATTGAAAAAGACAAGCCTTCTACCCTGCAAGAGCAAAACTGTGAAAAAGCGGACTGCTTTTCAAGGGATATGTTGGATTGAATTTTCATCACAAAACTGGACAGTGACAAATACGTGAAATTAATTTTTCACATCAGTTTTCATTAGTAACTCTTTATGAATAAGACTGTTAAAGCATCATGGATGTGTTACTCTTGACATATGAATAATGCATCTTGGGAATATATATATATACACACACACTATTTCTAGGCTTTGCTATTAGGAAACATATTTGTAATCACTTTAACATTATAGACCTTTAGACACGGTTAAATTGATTATAATTCTGATTTGTTATGCATTTCGCTTATTACGGAAGTTATTTAACATTTGTACTGCTATACTGTCAAGGGAAATTTTGCTGATGGCGGTACTTTGCAATTTTTGTAATCTTGCTAGGAATGTGACTTGCTAGTAATCATGCTAGAATTGTGTTGGTCTTTTCTCTATCCAATGTCTTTGCTCAGCCTGCTACTGGTGTACTTTCTAGTGAGGTTATACAGGTATTGATAATTGTGTGACATTTGTAACATAAACTGAAGGATATTTATATCCTTTCCTTGCTTGGTTGGGGGCATTCAATGAGGAGAAAGGGTACACCACCAGACCATGTCTTGAGGTAGAAAAATGAAACGTTGTTGGTGTGTGATAATGGGATGGTCTTCGTGTCCTAATCGGAGAAGGTTGAGCTTTGTTATCTCATGTCACTGTTTTTGTCAATGTAAAGCTGTGTTTTCTTATCTAAATCCATATTTTTACCAATGCGGTCACAATGAGGTCAGGAGTAGAAAGGATGTTTTAATGGGATAGTTTTTGTGGGATGAAAAAGTAAAATTGCTTTTACCAGGAAAGGGTTTGCTGCCGAGCAAGGTAGGGGGGCGGTGGGGGTGGGTGGTGGAGCAGGGGAGTGGGAGTCGGGGTGGGGGATTAGAGGGAGATGAGCATTGGCTCTTTGAAAGAAGTAGGATTTGAGGCAGAACTGAAAGGCAGAAAGAGGACAGTGAGACAGAAAGGTAGAGAGGAGTTCCGGAGGGTCATCACAGGAACTGAAGGCTCAGTCATCGATGGGGGCATGGAGAGGTCAGGAACACACACAGCGAGCAACAGTTAGCTGAAAGGATAGACAGATTCCAAATATGGCTTCACAAGTTATCTACAGGATCATTTATTTTGCCTAACAATTTAAATCTGCAACACTAATCACATACTATACTTAAATTTCACATTGATGGAAAATTTCAGTGAATGATCAATAATCACACCTAAATCTTTCCTCTTCTCCACCTTCACTAATTAATTTGTGTGTGTTGTGTTCACATTTTATGGTTTTTGTTGCAATATCTTGTATTTATTGGCACTAAAATCCATCTCCCACTCTTAAGCCCATCTGCTTAATTGTTTCCAATTTCTTTGAATGCTGTTCATATTACTTATACCGTGCCACCTGGTGAGATCTATTGTAGGATTCTGAAAGAATTGAATGCAGAAAAGCTTTTGCTTAACCTTTCAAGAAGCTTACTAACCATGATCTCATTTCTAATGAATTTTGTTCTTTAAAGTGATTGAGACATTTACTTTATAGCTGAATCATTTCTATACTATAACATCACCTCCACATGAATATTTGACGGAGGGCCAGTCGTGTATGCTGTAATTCAATGTGACCATCCTCAAAGTCAATGCTCACACATCACACACAGATTCATTGCCAAAGGCTTTACATGAAAGGTCCCAAATATATACAACAATTTACATTTATATAGCACTTTCAGATCAGGTCACCTCAAAGTGCTTCACATAGCTGACGGGAGCTCTAGCTGGAGGAGGGCAGAAGTGATATGCCAGCCACTTTGATATTCTTGAGGTCCAAGTCCAATACAACGTACCAGACTTACTCAGCACTAACTGCTTAATTTAGGTCTTTATATGAATGGCTTTCGCAAATAGACATGTCCGACAAGAAACTGATTCACAGAAGGAGCTGAGGAGGGTGAGGGTTTAAAGCTGACTGAAAGAACGGATGAAAAAGTAATTTTTAAGACAGGTTTTAAAGGAGGGGAGAGAGGTAAGAGGCAGAGCGTTCCAGAGAGGAGGGGGACAACGGCGAAAAGCTTGCCTAGCATTCGTGGGGTGGATCAAGCGGGATACATGAAACAGACTAGTGGAATCTGAGCAGAGGAGTTGCAGGTGATCACAGAGGAAGAGGCGATGGAAATAATGCATCAATAATAAATTATTTTTAACCATTATTCTGAGAAGTAGAAGATAACTAAATTTACTCTTCTATTCAAAAAGGAGTAAGATATCAATGATGCGATTGTGTATAAGTTAAACTGGTATTTATAGTGGGTGAAATGTTCAGATATATTTAAGGCATCCTTCTTTCAATGCTCATCTGAAGAACACAAAGGAGAAGAAATAGGAAATACTGTAGTTGAAGAAGTTTCTGTACTTATCGATCGATTGGAACTATTCCAGGATATAACCCAGTAGTGGACTATTACTTACCAATGGGTATAATGTGTTTGGATTCTCTAAAGGCATTTGATAAAATGACACTTGAGTGACTTAAGACAAAATTGAGGGTTTCAATGTTATGACAATTTAACCTATTGAATTAAAATTTGTCTTTTGCAACAGATGATCAGAATGGATAAGCTGGTGCTGGGGCGAATTTTAACAGGTGATGTTTACATGGTTTTGTTCTGTCCTCTGTTTATGCTATTTGAAAAGTGAAAGTGGCTGCAGGAAGGGAGAGCCCTTGTAAATAGTTGGGATTATAGTATAAGAATCATTAGTATTGATCATGTAATGAATAAATGAATTAAGTAGAATGAATTAAAGAAATAAAAACTGCCATGTGACACACACACACACAGTCTTAGAAAGGGGCACCGAGCTAGGAGTACAAGGGTTTGTGATCCATGGCCAGGGAAGATAAGGATAGCTGAATCTAGAGAATGGATGGTAGGCCATCTGCGCTTACAAGGGCATGTGACTTACAGGCAGGAGAGATAGGAACCTGGGATAATTGGACCAGGAGAATGGATAGGATGCAAACTAGCAATTAAAACTGAGGAAAAACTTAAAGTGAGCAGGTCACATGGACAGAGTTAGAAAAAGGACCGAAACTTCAGGGACATAGAGTCAGGTGGTTTGGTCAGGCTAGATATGATGGAATAAGAGGAGTATTGTTCTCTTGCAGAAGATACTACTAGCTGGTACAAGGAGAAACAACTTGAAGATAGGAAAAGAATGCCTGGGAAAGTGCAGAGAGTGTGAGAAAGAAGTCTTGGGAAAGAGTTAGAATGTAGAAAAAAGGGGTATGATAAAGGGTATAAAAATCGATTGCCAAAACTAGTTGAGAGAGAGGGTAAAAGAAGAAGAGGAAAAAAAGAGCTGCGGCAAGAGCTGCGGGAAGAGCCGCACGACGAGACTTGGAAGAGCCTCAAGAGGAGACTCGGAAGAGCCTCGAGAAGAGCCTCTGACGAATCTCTGGAGAGCCTTTGAGGAGCCTCTGAGGAGAAAGGTAGAAAGAGGAGAAAGGGAGAAAGAGAAGAAGCGGGTAGAAGGAAAGAGGATAAGTCCAGCTCTCACCAGAGAGTGGACCGCAAAGAGGACAAGTTTAGGCTTAAATGTTTGCAGCCAGCAGCAAGCCAGGGACAGTGTTTAATTTTTGTGCCAGCCTTATAACTTCGTCACGACTTCCTGCCTTTTTCCTGGAGAGATTGGTAGTATCTCTTCCACTTACTAAAACATGTACCCAACATGCATACAAAAAGTTAGAGATGATTTAGGCACATTTCATATATCACATAANTTTTTTATATATGTTTAGAATTTTAGTATTGAGTGTATTTTGGTAAGTAGTAATTTAGTAAGCTTTAGTAATGTATCTTGTTAAGATAATGCCTTAGTAGTCATTTAAGTGCGACGAGTAATGATTATGAGTTGGGTCTAATGTAATGCTTATGCTTGTGTGGTTTTATATTTGCGAATAAAACATTTTAATAATATCCTTGGTGTGATTTCTGACAAATGCTTGAACCCAAAAATTTCACATCCTGGTTTTCACTGACCTGTTATTCAGCACACTGGACACCGATGTTAATGTCTGTTTGCCAAAGCCAAAACATTAGGGCCGGGATTAAGCAGTTGGTATTGAGTCAATTTGCTAATGACAACTTGCTGTAGAACATCAAGATGGCTGGAGTCACAAGCTGTCCTGTAAAAGCCCTCCCACCATGCTGAAAGCGGGTGTCCATCAAATAGTTGATTAGGAAACTTGGAAACTTTGAAACTTCTGAGTCCTAGTTTGTGAATGTACACTAGGAAGCTTACAGGAAATTCGCTTGTTGGATGTCTAAAGACCAACTTGTGATTATTCCTCTGTGTGTGTGGGGGGGGGGGGGGGGGGGAAGGGGTGAGGTCTCTTTGGAGCTGAGTAGCTCCAAGGTGATGTGCCTTGCAATAATAATAATCTTTGCATTTGATATAGCACCTTATCACATTGTTGAGATGTCTCAAAGCGCTGCATAGAATATACTGTAAAGTGAATTTATTGAATTTTGGGGGTGAAACATTGGAGTATCAGAATCAAGCTGTTCCTCTGTTGTAGTTTCAATTGTCAATTTCATTTCCAAGCCGGGTGAATCCACTTACTCTTAAGCTCTTAAGCAAACCAAAGCCCGAAAACGTGAAGTGCTCCCAGCTGGACAAGGAAAGCGAAGTTTGCCAAACAGTGCATGCAATTTCAAGCTATTTGTTGGTTGAACTCCAGCAGTGCACTAAAACACACTCTGGGGTCCCAGAGCCTTGCCTTTTCACAAATTGCACTGGTCCATCTGGAAAGAGAGTGTGTATTCTATTCTATATTGGACAATCTTTTTAAGAAAATAAATAAGTATTTCTTTCAACAGGATTGAAGAGTACGTATAAAGATAGATGTCGAAATATAGATGAATAATAGTATATAAAGTACAATGGTTCTTATTTTCCTGAGACCATATGTGAATAATTTCCCTCCAATAATTTTTCATGTGTTTGAGAATGCATTTGTACCTTGTTCAGTGACTGATACCTTGTCTTGATACCTTGTCAATCAGTTCAGCTAAAACACATAATATTCTATGTTGAGACAAATAAGATGAGTTTCAAAAAGATGGGTTGGTGAATTGGGAGCCAGGAAGATTATTATAGGACTATGACTCAGGTCATATTATTATCCACGGTCTACTAATACTTCCAAACTCTGTATAGTGTAACAATTTGTTACTTCTACTTTTTTATCCATCTTCTTTCTATTTCAATCATCACTCCAGAATGTCATGTGGAATCAAATATAATGCAGCATTGAATTAAGCCATTTGACTACTTTGTGCCTGTGCTGAGCTATCTCCCGATTAAAGCTATCTCAGTTTTAATCCTGTTACCCTACTCTTTCTCCAGAATCTTTTATATCTTTATTCTGATAACAAAGGGGTAGAATTTCAACAAGAACGGTAACAACAATGTACATTTATTATATATATTTCGCTTTGCACTTTCGGAGACTGTCTCAAAGCACTTCACGCATCTTACTGGGAGCCTGATGTTTTGTGTGGGGGGGTGGGGGGAGGAAGGGAGGAGAGAAAGCTGAGGAGGGGAAGCTGATGAAAAGCACGGTCAAAAAGGAAATTATTAAAAGGAAGACTTTAATAGTGACAAGGAAAGGGGTAAGGTGGAGAGTCTGGCAAGCTTTCCCGCTGCTTGTGTAGCTAGGACCACCCTACCTGTTAGGGCTTTGGCTTGCAGGGTTAACAGGAGCTGAGTCGGATGACTACCTGCCCCAGTGACTGGTCTGCCCTTCGAAGTCCTGACGATGAGCCAGGTTGGCTGTGCTGTTATCAACAGTGCCCTGGGGAGTTCCAAAATGGCTGAAAGCTTAGAGTGACTGAAAAGAGCAGAAGGGCTGACAGTAACGCTGCAGATGGTGGGGTGGATCAGGCGGGGATATGAAGCAGGGCATTTTAAGGATGAAGATGCTGTTGCAGGTGAAAATTCTAATCTTGGTGCTTAGCTTGCGGTTTAAGCAGCTTTTCAGGATAATAAAACTACTTATCTTATTCTACTTAATAGTTACTTTCTAATTATTCTATCATGAGATGTCTGGCTTCCTAATTATAAGAAATACCATGTCTCCGGGTCTTTGTCATCAAGAGGAATTGCATACCTGTTATCAGCCAGAACTTCCTGTTTTTTTTGAAGATCACAGACTGCGAAAGACCTGGGTTCGATTCTTGGCAGGGCGAAACCTTAGGCAAGTTTCCTTACTCCACACCCCTGATAACAATCCCTCATGAAGAAAACCCAATAATAAATTGTTCACTTCAATCCACAACTGTTTGTGGGACACTGCTGTGCCCAATTGGCTGCCATGTTTCACCCACAAATACACAGTCAATTCATTTTACAGTACATTCTGTGAAGCGCTTTGAGATGACTAGAAGATGTGAAAAGTGCTATATCAAATCCAAGGATTATTATTATTATGTGAGCCTACAAAATACACAGTTACTGACTGCACTTTACAGCAAATCCAGTGAAGTGTTTTGTGATTCCCATTCTCGACCGACTCCATTGGCTCCCTATCCTTCAGAGGAACCAGTTCAAGATCCTGGTCTTCACTTCAAAGTCCTCCATGGCCTCGACCCACCCTACCTCTGTGACCTCCTAACCCTCTACCAACCCGCCCACTCCCTTCGCTCAGCCGACTCTGGCCTGCTCCATGTCACCTGATCCACCCACCCCCACCACTGGGGGGAGAGCCTTCAGCCACTCTGCTCCCAACCTCTGGAATTTCATTCCCCAAACACTCTGCCTCGCCCCCTCCTTAGATTCCTTCAAGTCCCACCTCAAAACCCTCCTCTTCGACCATGCCATTGGTCACCCCCCTTCCCCTCCCCTCCCTCCCCCTCTCCCCACCCCCTGACCCCAGCTTGGGTCTGAAATGCTGTACAATGTCCAGTGCCTTGGGACATCCTCCCGCCATGAAAGGCGCTATACAAATGTAATTTTGTTGTTGTTGTGTTCAACATATAAGACTTTCAATAACCACTTGTGGTTATCCCGATAGTGCTATCTATATAGATATTAAAAAAAACTTTCTTCTAACCTTCCCATGTGTAGGGAATTTCTTAGTCAATGAGCACTGGGAAAGAATCAGCAGCTATTTGGTACATCGTAAGTAACTCCATTGAGAACAATGATGTGCTGGGTAAAAGATACATTTCCCGTGACTGCAGACAAGAGTAATTTGTCAGTTGTATGCTTATTCTAGACATGGCATTGTGTTCACCTTTGTAGTGCAGGATTACCAGACCACTTGCTTGGCATCATAATGCTTGGCTTACCAAATGAATCATGAAATATATAAATGCCGCTCTCCACTTTGTTAATCAAAAGCTGCAACTCACAATGCGAAAAATTCATTTTTCTGCTCCAGGGAGAGAAAAAAAAACATTATTTCCAATTATATTTTATATTACAATCGAATTATTTGCTCAGACAAACTTTCTTGTCCCACCTTAAAAAATAATTAGGAGTTAGACAGAACTATATAGTTAGTAAACACCTGACTTACCAGTCTCCGAGTATCCGGAATTCCAACCTTTCCGCAGGTTCGCGTGTGTGTAGCCTCCCAACCACCACACGCCTAGCTTCCCCTACCTCACTATGCTTGCTGGCCTTCAGGAACCAGGGATATCGACTTTGATTCTGTTTCGATCCAGCAAACAATGACGGCTTATTTGCTATTCTTCTGCTATCAGGATTCAAACAATTACGATGCTAATACCAGCATTTGCCGGCATTTTACAGCTCAGAAAAAAACCAGTGCCAAAAACGCTGATTAATGCAGGTACTAGTATTGTAATTATACTGAGACAGAAATTCTGGCTCACTGTCGGATCTTCCCCCATTGGTTATGCCAGCCAGCGTTTCAGTCTATGTCATTAAGCTCCAACTTCATACTGTCCAGAACTTAAAATCGTTATCTACCATTTGACCGCTTCCCCACCCAGCTGCTGGTCACTCTCCCCCTTCTCTCCCCCCTGCTGACCAACATGATCAACCAGTCTCTCTCCTCAGGCTCTGCTCCACTCCCCCTGAAAACTGCTGTTATCAAACCTCTCCTCAAAAAACCCACCCTCGATCCCTCTAATCTCTCACACTACCATCCCATCTCCAACCTACCCTTCCTTGCTAAAGTCCTGGAATGCATTGTTGCAGGTCAACTTCGGTCATACCTTTCTCTCCACTCCCTCCTTGAGCTCCTGCAGTCTAGATTTGGCCCTGCCCACAGCACAGAGAGAGCGCTTGTCAAAGTCACAAATAACATTCTCTCTATCTGTGACCAGGGCTCCCTCTGCTTCCTCAACCTCCTGGATCTCTCTGCCATGTTCAACACAGTTGACCATGCTATCCTCCTCCACTGTCTCTCCTCCCTCATCCAACTTATTGGGATCGCACTCGCATTGTACTAATTAACCAACCACCTCCATTTCATCTCGGCAAATGGTTTCTCCTCCCACCCCCGCCTGGTAACTTGCAGGATACCCCAGGGCTCCATCCTTGCCCTCTTCTTTACCTCATCTATAGGGTGACCAAAGGCATGGTCGAAGATGAAGGTCTTCAGACACGACTTGAAGGAGGCAAGATAGGGGGTGAGGCATAGGGATTGCAGGATAGAGTTTCCAGAGTGTGGGGCCAGAGATGCTCAATTCCCGACAGCCAATGTTGGGCTGGGAAGTACGGGGGACCTGAAGCAGACTGGTGTCCGCTGAGCGGAGGGAGCGGACAGACTGATATGGGGCTTTGAGGTTGGAGAGGTAGGGGTGAGCAAAACTGTGGAGGGCTTTGAAGGTAAGAACGAGGGTTTTGTACTCAATTCTCTGAGGAATGGGGAGCCAGTGAAGCCAGGCAAGAACAGTTTTGATAGGATCCCAGAGGCTGGTACAGGAGAGAACACAAGCTGCACAAGTTCTGAATAATCCGGAGCTTGTGGAGGGAAGAGTTGGGAAATTCAGTGACAAGGCAGTTGGTGTCGTCAAGGTGGGACGTAATGAAAGCGTGGATCAGGCTGTCGGCGGCCTGCGGTGAGAGACAGGGGCGGAGGCGGGAAATGTTGCTGAGGTGTGGAAAGGCAGAACAGGTCATGGCACAAATGTGGGGTTTGAAAGATAGCTGAAGGTTGAAAAGGACATGAGGTTTCATATTGACGCGGTGAGGTGAAGAATGCAGCAATGGATGGTGATAGTGTCAGCGGCTGAGGAGAGGAGGCGCTGCCGGGAACCAAACAGGAGGACCTCTGTCTTGCCAATGTTGAGCAGGAGGAACTTGGTTCTTGTCCAGGACTTGATGTCAGCCAGACAATTAGCCAGGACATAAACGTTCCTGGAGTTGAGGGTGGAGGCAGCGAGATAAAGTTGGGTGTCATCCGCATACATGTGGAAATTGACCCCATGCCTGTGGATGATATCACCAATCGGGAGCATGTATAGATTGAAGAAGAGGGGACCAAGGACAGAGCCCTGAGGGATGCCACCAGTGACAATGCGGGGCTACAGGAGGAGTCGTTAGTGCCCATGAAGTGCAGTTGGTGGGAAACGTAGGATTGGAAGCAGGCAAGAACAGAACCATTGATGTGGAATTAAGAGGAGAGGCAGTGGAGAAAAATAGACTGGTCAACAGTATCATAAGCGGCTGAAAAGTTGAGTAGGATGAGGAGACAGTGAAAGCCTGGTCAAGGGTGGACAGAATGGCATTTGTCACTTTGACCAGGGCTGCCTCTGTACTGTGAGCAGCACAAAACCCAGATTGAAGGGGTTTATGGAGGGATTGCTGGGAGAGGAAAGAGCAAAGCTGAGAAGGGATGACTCATTTCATGACCTTTGATAGAAAAGGAAGATTTGAAATGGAGCGGTAGTTGGAGAGCAGAGATGGGTCAAGGGAAGGTTTTTTAAGGGTAGGGATAATGATGGCTGTCTTTAGGGGGATGGGTCTAGTGCCAGTGGACAAGGAGAGGATAACAAGGTCTGTTAGTAGTGGGGCAAGGAGGTGGAGCTAGGAGGTGAGGAAAGGGGTAGGGATAGGGTCAAGGGAGGACGTGGTGGGTTTCATATGGGAAATAATGGAGGTGAGCGAAAAGGGGGAGACAGGGTCTAAAGTGTGGAAGGAGGGATAGTGGGGGCCTGAAATGGGAACAGGAAGTGGGGATAGGGTGCAGGTAGAGGGGCTAGAGGCAGCAGAGTGTATCCGCTTGACTTTAGACTCAAGGAAATGTATCATCTCCTTGCATTTGGTATTGGAGGATAGGATGGCAGAGGCATGGGAGGGTGGATGGAGGAGTTAGTTTATGGTGGAAAAAGGAGTCTGGGGTTGTCCTTAGCTTCCAAGATGATTTTGGAATAAAAGGATGACTTAGCTGAGGCAAGGGCAGAGTGGTAGGTCTTGGTCCAGTCCTTCCAGATCAGTTAATTTGGATTTGTGCCAGGTGCATTTAGCAGAGAGCACCTGATATTTGAGGGAGCAGAGGTGGCTGTGGTACCAGGGGGATTTGTGTGCATAGGAGGCGGTGCGGGAAATGACGGGCAAGTGTATCAAGGCTGGCCGAGAGGGAATTGTTTAGAAAGGTGACCGAGGAGGGTATGTCATTGCAAGAGAAGGGCCAGAGGGGTAGGAGTTCAGATGCCTCCAAGTCAGCGGAGAGGGCGTGGAGGGGTATTTTTTTCCAGACGCAATAGGAGATACACGTGGGGTGGGTGGCAGAGAGGGGGATGGAAGAATTAAGGGAGATGAAATAGTGATCTGAAATGTCTTTGTCAGTGATGGTGACCTCAAAGATATTAAGGCCCCAGGTGATCACCAGTCTAGCATTTGGCCATGGATGTGAGTGTCGGAGTTGATGTGGAGGGAGAGGCTATGAGAGGGGAGGAAGGAGGAGAAGTCAGCAGATGTGGAGCAATAAGAGGTGAAGTGGAAGTTAAAGTCGCCCAAGATGATGAAGCGTTCAGAACAGAGGCAGAGGGAAGGAAGACAAGATAATGGAGTTGTCAGAGAGGAAAGTGGAGGAGGGTTTGGGGGACAATAGATGAGGAGGATTTTTAAGGAGACATTGGAGGGATGGTAGAAAGTAAGATGCTCAAATTAGGAGAAGAATCCAGAGGGGTAATAGGATAGATCTAGTGAGGATCTGGAGATGAGGGCCGTACCACTGCTACTATGGTTGGGTCACAGGGCATGATGGAAGGTATAGCCAGGTGGCGTGGCTTTAATAAAGGAAAAGGTATGGCCTGGAGTGATCCAGATTTCAGTGAGAGCAAGGATCGACTCAAAGCGCTTCACAGTATAATTATAAAGTACATTATAAGTATAAATTATAAGTTGGTAGATTGCAAAGCTGAACAAGGTAGGTTACAGGAGGATTTGAACATACTTGGGAATTGGGCAGACTGGTGGCAGATGAAATTCAATGTGGAGAAATGTAAGGTACTTCAGAAGGGGACAAAAAATCCAGGAAGGAACTATTATTTAAATGGAAAGGAAATAATATGTGTGCAAAAGGACCTGAGGGTCCAAATTGGCAATAAATTGAAGCTCTCACAACAATTCTCTGTGGCAGTGAATAAAGCAAACCAGATGTTGGAATGTATCAGAAGACCAATAGCAAGCCGAAATAGTGGGGTAATCCTGCCACTGTATAAATCATTTGTGAACTGTACTTAGAGTACTGTGTACAGTTTTGTTCACCGCAGTGCAAAAAGGATATGGGAGAAATCGGAGACAGAGGAGGGCAACTAGAATGATTGAGGGAATGGAGGGATTCGACTAGGAGGAGCAACTAAGTAAATTAGGCATATTCAAGCTGTAAAAGATAAGATTGAGAGATGATATGATTGCTGTCTTTAAGATTCTAAGAGTGCTCAACAATAGAGATCAGGAGAGGCTGTTTCAACTGCTACAGAATATTAAAGCCAGAGGCCACGGCCTGCGATTGAAGTGGGATGAATTCAAAACAAATCTACGAGAACGCAATTTCAGTGAGTAAACTTGTGGAATAGGTTCCCTTGGGAGACGGTTGAAGTAGGAAGTTTTAATTCCTTCAAACACAGATTAGATAGTTTACCTCACACTCGTGTTCAAATGCGCTTTTAACCACTATGCCTCAGAACATGGAATACTCTTTTAATCCCTCCGCCTTGCCCCCTCTCTCCTCTTTTTCAAGTCCTGCCTGAAAACCTTTTTTTTTGACCATGCTTACAGTCATCTCTCCCCCACCATCCACCCCACCCCCCGGCTGTCATGCTCCACTACTTTTAAGTACTCTGAGATGCTACCCTGTGTGGAAGGCGCTAAATAAGTGCAAGTAGTTGTTGGTTTATTTTTTAGATAATAAAATTATGGGATATAGTACATAGGTAGTTCAGGACATATGTCATGCGACAGTCAGGAAGGTGGAAGGCGAACTAAATGGATCTTTGTCTTTTTTTCATGTAGCATTTCTTATGTTCTTATAATGACTGGTTGTTTTGTAGGCGGATACAGCAGCCAATTTGAGCATAGCAATGTCCAACAAGCAGCCAGGAACTGAATAATCAATTTCTCCTGGGGGATTAATGGCTAGGACACCGAGAAACATTCTCTTTTTCAAGTCCTGCCTGAAAACCTTTTTTTTTGACCATGCTTACAGTCATCTCTCCCCCACCATCCACCCCACCCCCCGGCTGTCATGCTCCACTACTTTTAAGTACTCTGAGATGCTACCCTGTGTGGAAGGCGCTAAATAAGTGCAAGTAGTTGTTGGTTTATTTTTTAGATAATAAAATTATGGGATATAGTACATAGGTAGTTCAGGACATATGTCATGCGACAGTCAGGAAGGTGGAAGGCGAACTAAATGGATCTTTGTCTTTTTTTCATGTAGCATTTCTTATGTTCTTATAATGACTGGTTGTTTTGTAGGCGGATACAGCAGCCAATTTGAGCATAGCAATGTCCAACAAGCAGCCAGGAACTGAATAATCAATTTCTCCTGGGGGATTAATGGCTAGGACACCGAGAAACATTCCCTTTTCTTTTTGAATGGTTTGTCGGGATCTTTAATTCTCAAGCTGGCAAGAGGTAGGAAGTTCATTCACCATATACATAAGTGACTTGGATTCAGGTATAGAAGATGTGATGTTGAAATTCACAAATTACACCAAACAGTCTATGGTAAAAACTGAAGAAGAATGCAGGAAGACATAAAAAGGGCTAGCGAATGAGCAGACAGGTGGTGAATTTAGGAGGAACTACTTTATGCAGAGGGTATTGAGGCTGTGGAACTTGCTGCCTGAAGTGGTGGTTGAATCAGATTGCATAGGAAACAAGAGGAAACAAAACCTTAGAATGAGGGAGAGTGGAATAAAAGGGTATGGGAGCAAATATAAATGCTGGCACTGACTGATTGGGCCCGAGTGACCTGTTTGTGTGCTGTGCATGCTTTTGAAATCTTTGCAAATCTTTGTAAATGTCAACTTGAAGAGGCAAACAGGACATCTGTATAATGTGTCAACCAACAATACAGCACACTCCAAGAAGTGCACTGGTGTGTAAACTTAGACTATATCAGGTTTCTGAATGGGGCTTGAATGCACAACTTTCTGACTCTTCGCCAGGATTGTTATCAACCAAGTTGACACACAATGAGAGAAATTATGTTTATTTTTGGCCAGTGCCCAATGTTCTGCTCTCTGCTAACTGTGTGAAAATTGTTGACAGGAAACATAAATATTGTAAATTTGCACTAACAATTTATTTAGTGATGCTCACAAAATTTCTCCATCTTCAAATTCAGTCATAAAAATTAGATCAGAAAAATTCCTAAATTCAGCCTTAATTTGTAAGCCAATTTTCCACAGTTCTTTAAGAAATCTAGCATCAAACTTAAAAACAAATTTAAGAATTTAATTTAATTTCATTGCAAATTCTGCACAATCCTCAATTTTAAGACAACAGGGTTTAGGCTCCATATAATCATAACTAATTTCGGATTCTGAACCTTTTCATGAACAACAACAACAACATTACATTTGTATAGCGCCTTCCACATTGGGAGGATGTCCAAAGGCGCTGGACAGTCAGATTTTCGAACCCGAGCTGGGGGTTGGGATTGGGGATGGTGGAGGGCAGATGAAGAAATAGGGTGATCGATAGCACGGTCGAAAAGGAGGGTCTTGAGATGGTTCTTGAAGGAGGCAAGGGAGGGAACGAGGTGGAAGGTCTGCGGGATGGCGTTCCAGAGGGTGGTGGCAGAGTGGCAGAAGGCCCGCCCACCAATGGTGGGACGGGCAATGCGAGGGACGTGAAGCAAGCCGGATCCTGCTGAGCGGAGGAAGCAGGCAGGATGGAAGGGGGTTAGGAGGTTGCAGAGATGCGGGGGGGGGCAAGACCATGGAGGGCTTTGAAGGTGAGGACCAGGATCTTGAACTGTATGCTCTGTGTGATGGGAAGCCAGTGGAGTCGGGCGAGGATGGGGTGATATGTCATGGAGCCTGGTGTGGGAGAGGACATGGGCTGCAGAGTGCTGGATGATTTGCAGCCTATGGAGGGAAGAACTGGAAACGCCAACAAGCAAGGAGTTTGCATAGTCAAGCCTCGATGTAATGAATGCATGTATGAGGGTTTCAGTGGCCTGCAGTGTGAGACAATGGTGGAGCCGGGTGATGTTGTGGAAGAGAAGGCAGAGCGGGTCATGGCATGGATGTGCCTTAATGGAGTTAAGGATTTTAACTCTGGGTAAGTTTATTTAAAATCAGCTGAATATTAATACATACAACATTTTTCAGTTGAAAAGGCTCTTAAAAAGTGATAATAAAGCCCAAGTTCAGACCTGGAGCACTTGAGCAGAACACAAGATTTACAAGTAGAGGGACATGGGAAGAATAAGTGAGTGATGGAGATGGGGGCCTGGGAGATCAAAGATTAGCACATAAAATTGCAGACAGCAAATTATCTTCATAGGGTGAATGATCTTGCTATGATGAAGGAATTATACTATCCCTTAGCGTAGCGGTTAGTGAGCTTGCCTCATGTGAGAGGACCCAGGTTCGATTCCAGGGCCGAGTAAAGCGTTAGGCAAGTTTCCTTACTCCACACGCCTCTGTTTACCTAGCAGTAAGTAGGATCCTGGTTGTTGGTCAATTAGAGGATCGCTTTCCGGTTGTAATAATTCCTCCTCCCACAAAACAACTTGATCACTCAATAAACGACTGTTTGTGGGACACTGCGGTGTGCAATTGGCTGCTGCATTTTGCCCACAAAATACACAGTCAATTCAATTTACAAAATAATCTGTGAAGTTCTTTGAGATGTCTCAATGATATAGTAAGGCACTATAGCAAATGCAAGGATTAATATTATCTGATACACAAAGAACTTCTGGAAATTGGGTGGGAAAGGAAAATTGACCAATGAAACTCCCTGAAACTTTTTTGCATGAATTTGTGAAATAATTTATACACATTCATAAAAATAGAATCCTGCAAAGACATAGATATGGCTCACATTGGTCCACCTGAATTTTGCTCAGGTCCCGATCTTACTTCACTGTTTGCTGTTTCTTACTATCTAAGTATGTAACAGAGGCACCAAAAATACTGCACTGATTTGTAGATCCCCAGGCAAAAACCAACAGGTACAAATGTATCATCATTTATGATCAGATAGCCGTCTTCCCAAGACGGAATGATCTACTGAAATCATAAAGCAGATTTGATGCCACACAAAGCCAAGGGTGTACCCAAACCACAAGATGTATCATGGGATGAATTTGTAGAGGCTTGTGAAAGCCAAGGAATCCCACATTTTATCATCTCGACTACCTCAGCTATCCCACATTTGGCAAGACCAGAAGGAAGACTTGATGATTAGTTATGAGAGACATTGGCAATGAAGTTACTCCCTTGTTAATGGCAGCCCTATATAATTCCAGGCAAATCAGCTACATCCAGGCTGTGCAAAAGTCCTCATAGACCAAACAACAGAGGATGGAAATTTTATGTTGTTTTAGACTTCATAATAAATACTCCTTGCATTTGAGCATCACGCCCTGTTTTGCTTACTAATGGAGCCAGGCTGACTTAAAACTATTGTCTTATAATTCAGAATTGTGCAGCATATAATCATAGAATTATACAACACAAAAGGAGGCCGTTCGGCCCATCGTGTCTGTGCCTGCTCTTTGAAAAGCAGTTTGGAAATTTCTTCAATTCCATCTTAATTTGGAAGTTGATTTTCTACAGTTCTTAAAACTAACTGCAGAAAACTGGCTTCCAAGTTAATTTAAGAATTTTCCAAATAATGTTAACTTGCTTTGATATTGTACTTTAGTGAGTGTCCATCAAAAGAACATGTATTACTTGATGCTTGCCATTGGTGAATCTCACCCCTCTAAAATAACCATTCAAAAACTCAACAATGATAACTTGCATCGTTCACATAGAATAACATAAAATCATAGAATCATAGAATTATACAGCACAGAGAAAGGCCATTCTGCCCATTTTGCCTGTGACAGCTCTTAAAAGAGCTGTCCAAATTAATCCCACTCCCTCACATTCTCCTCATAGCCATGCAGATTTGTCTTCCCCAAATATTTATCCACTTCTCTCTTGAAAGTTGTTATCAAATCTGCTTCCACCACCCTTTCAGTAGTCCATTCCAGATCCGAGCACGGATTTCACAATCCGTGTGCAAAATGTTGTCCTCATCTCCCCTCTGGTTCTTTTGACAACTATCTTAAATTGGTGTCCTCGGGTTACCGACCCACCCACCAGTGGAAAAAGTTTCTCCCTATTCACGCTATCAAATCCCCTCATAATTGTGAACACCTCTATTAAATCTTCTCTTAACCTTCTCTGCTCCAAGGAGAACAATCACAGCTGCTATAGTCTCTCCTCATAACTGAAGTCCTCATCCCTGGTACCATCCTGGTAAACCTCCTTTGCATCCTCTCCAAGGTGTTGACATTCTTCTGAAAGTGTGGTGCCCAGAATTGAACAGTACTCTAGCTGAGTCCTAACCAGTCTTTTATAAAGATTCATCATAACCTCACTTTTGTATTCTAGGCCCCTATTTATGAAGCCAAGGATCCCGATCTTGGAGTGCTTCAGAAGGACCATACGCGTGCTGAAAGAGGTAGTTTTTAGTTGAGATTTAAAGACAGATAATGAGGGGATGAAATCATGAAATGGGTTTACCTACTCCTGAAATTCATGTGCTTTGTTTGGTTGTACGCTTCCCAACTTACTTGAAGTTTTCATTGAAGATGTACGTCCTCAGCTGGTTCTGGCCTTCTGCTTTTCCCTTGTCCCCTCTACTCCACCATTGGCAGTTGCGCTTTCAGTCACTACCCCCCAAAACTTTAGAACTCTCTCTCCCAGACCCTCCACCTTGTCCCCTCCATCCCCTCTTTTAGATCATGACTGAAGACCTTCCTCTTCTACTGTGCTTACTCCTCCTCCTCCTACTGGTTTAGCATTAGGCTCCATCATTGTTAAGTCCTGAGAGATGCTGCCCCGCGAGAAGGGCACTATATAAATGCAAATTGTTGTATGTCTTTCCAGGAATAGTTCCAGGAATAGTTGAACTCTACTGAACCAGTGAAATTAATATTAACTCTTTCAATGTTTGAGTTTGGGAATTTAGACATCACATGGCACAGTATTTAACAGCATTTAGTAGATTCCAACAGTGATGCTGAGCCTTCAAGTTAATTCAACTGTGTTGGACTCTTACATCTTCATGGCAGCTTGCGCTTGTAGCATTCTCCATAACTGGGATTCCATCTGACTGCACAACAGATGGTGCTTATTGCTGAAGATGTATTTACACATGCAGTTATCATGGCAAAGCCTTGTGGAACGACTGTCTCTGCCTCTGAGCACTGACCTCTTACCACAACTCTTATGTTGGGTTGCAACTCTCAGTCAAGTCTGTGGCTGTTGAGAGGACTCACTTCACCTGGACAAAACAAAGTCTCCAAGACGCAAGCATTATTATATATAGAAATAACAAAGCTGAATGAGAGAAGATACTGAGGAATTACAAATTAAACCTTTGAGTACTGATTGTCTTTGTAGCTTTCGTGCTCCATTGATGTCTCATGTTTTATAATATTTGCAACATTAATTTTCTGTTAATTTGTGGTGTTTAGAACAAAGGAATTGTGCAATTTGTGGATCATTTCACACAATAATCCTCTGAACTGCGATCTTGTTTGATATTGTATTTTGAATGCGTTTACATGACTACACATATAAAACCACATTAATTCTAATTACAAATCCCTTTTAAACATAAATAAGGAAACATTTCCACCAGAATTTAGGTTCACTCTATTAACACAACATTTCAGAGAATCCAGAAATTTGCAAATTCTCATATACAGCCTTAATTTTGAAGCCAGTTTTCTGTACGTTTCTTTTCAGAACTACAGAAAACTAACTTCCAAGTTAAGACTGTACGCAGCAATTTGCAAAATTCTAACATGGACATTCTATTATGCAACATCAATAATCTAAACTCTGGTGGAATTTATCCCTGCCCACGCTTAGCATGATTGGGAAGTAAGCTCTTTAGGATTGTGGAGTAAAATAAGAACAGATTGAATCTAACAAATTCATTTGTGGATCCATTTATTAGATCCGATACATTGCTCGCCTCCACCACTATCTCTACACTCAGGCTGCTGAAACCCTCATCCATGCTTTCATTGCGTCCAGGTTTAACTACGCTAACTCCCTGCTTTCTGCATTTCCCAACTCTTCCCTCCAAAAGCTGCAGATTATTCAGAATTCTGCAGCTTATATCCTCTCTCACACTAAGCTTCGCAACTGATCACCCCCATCCTCGCCTGGTTTCACTGATCCTTGTTCTTACCTTTAAAGCCCTCCACAGACTTGTTCCTCCCTACCTCTGCCACTTACTAAAACTTTACCAACCTGTCTACTCTCTTTGCCTGCTCCACATACCCTCAGACCCCTCACCCTGCCTGCTCCATTATTGGCAGTCATTCCATTCCAGAATCCCTCCACTTCGCCTCTCCCATTAATGCCTCCTTCAAGGTCCATCTCAAGACCTTCCTCCTTCACCGTGCCTTCAGTCCTCTTTCCATCCCCAGCCCAAGTGTTGTGAAACTTAATGGCCTGAAGTTGATCCATACTTTCATAGATTGTGTTATTCATACATTTAAGTCTTTAAGCACACCAAGACACTACAATGCATGAAAGCCTCCAAGGCTGCACTCTCCACATCTCAAAGCCGGTCAGGAACCTCGGTGTTCTGTTCGACCCTGAGCTGTCCTTTCTCCCTCATATCCGCGCCACAACTGGCACTGCCTTTCATCTCCTCCGGAATATCGCCAGACTACGGCACTACCTCACCCCTCACGCTGCTGAAACCCTGGTCCACGCCTTTATCACCTCAAGGCTGGACTATGGGAACTCTCTCCTCGCCGGCCTTCCCGCCACCTCCCTCCACAAGCTGCAGGTCATTCAGAACTCTGCAGCTCGTGTACTGTCCCGCACCAGGCTTCGGGACCACATCACTCCCACCCTCGCTCGCCTCCACTGGCTCCCCATCCCCCAGAGGATCGATTTCAAGATCCTCATCCTCACCTACAAGGCCATTCACGGCCTTGCTCCCTCCTACCTCGCTGACCTACTATCCCCCTACCTACCCGCCCGTACCCTCCGTTCCTCTGGCTCCAGTCTGCTCCATATCCCTCGCCGCAACCGCCCTACCATCGTGGCCGGGCCTTCAGCCTCTCAGCCCCGAGGCTTTGGAACTCTATCCCCCAGTGCCTTCGCCGCCTCCTCCCTTTCCTCCTTCAAGGCCGGTCTCAAGACCTTTCTCTTTGAGCGAGCCTTCACCTCGCCTCTCGACTCTCTACCCCCTCCTTGCCCCCTCCCTTCTCTCCCCTCACCCTGACCATTTCCCCCCTGCTCGGGTGCTGACCCAACTGTACAGCGCCTTGGGACGTCCTCCTGACGTGAAAGGCGCTCTATAAATGGAATCTTGTTGTTGTTGTTGTAAATAAATGCAAGTGTGTGTCAACCTATCCATATATTTCAACCAAGAATTGAAAAACGCAACACTCCCCTTTCATCTTCAAAAGCTGCCTTTTGACCTATTTCTTGGACTGTGCTTTCAGCTACCTTTTCCCTTATCCCACCACCCCTCCTTTCCTCAGTTCCCCTTCTCTGTGAATCAATTGCATTAGCATTTTGAGACAACTTCCCAACGTGAAAGGCACTAGAAATATACATTTTCTTTGTCGTTATTTCAAGTGTGTAGACCATCATTGGATTACTTCTGTTATCTGCATAACATAAAGAGACATTTCTCACTTGGAAGACTTTTTGTTATGGTGTTAATTTACTCTTGCATTGGTGAGCCTTCTCAATAGTATTATTTAGGCATGGCTAATTTGTTGACTGTAATCAGTTGAAAGACGCTCAGATAATTGATGGTAAACAGATAGGTGTGAATTCAGCATTTTGTACGGTGATGCACTAAGGTTGCACTGAACATTGAACAGATTTATTTGCCAGTCAATATATACCGACTGTCAACTACTTAATCAAAACCAAGACCTATCATATAGAAATAAATCGGTCAACTTTACACTGAGCTAGCCAGCTTGAACATAATAAAAAAGTGTTAAGTGTTTAGGTTGCACTATCAGATCCTGTTCTACAGGGAATTCATGTTCTTGTGTTGAAGCAATTTCTAAAATATAGTTGTGGTCTTGGTTTATTAACTAGAAAATTGACATGTATTGACTGAAAAATAAATCTAAAACAGCTTATGGGCTTGGTCACTGCAATATCAGTACAAGGCATTGATCTTACACTGAATCGGTAAGTGTTGTTTTTATGGTTGTATTATATGGTAAAGGAAGACCATGCGGCATGTCGCTCACAGATGATGTAAATTGCTGATATCCTCATAAATTGAGAATAAAGAGCCCAAACAATTGAATAATCAGATAAAAGGTCATTATTTTAAAACATAAATGTTAAACAAGAGCTAATTTGCTGAGTGACTGATTCCTAGAATTTATTATTGCTTTATTATTGCTCAAAAATTCAACTGGTCCAGCTCTAATTTTAGTACATTGATAGAAAATAGATACATTGCATTACAGGTTTTGTTCGAGATCCTTTAAACGAGCCAAGTGTCTTTCTTAAACTGTAATGAGCATTGCCAGATAGAATGCTCTATTTGTTGTTTCTTCAAAGCATCGTAGAGCATTGTATCACTTCCCTCATTTTCTATTCTATTGAACCTATAATGCAACAATCATTAAAAATAGCAATCTTTCAGTATGTGTTTATAATTCCATTGTAAACATGAACAAACAGAAACCAGTAGCCATTGATGAATGTATAAAGAGGCCAATATGTTTATTTTGTTTATTTTTTCATTTGCTGTTTGATGGCACTTTCATTCGTGGGTAACATGGCCTTCAATTGCTTTCTTGATGAATATTATGTTATCATATTCCTTTAATCTTATCGTATTTTGTTATTGTTAGTGCTGACAAATTATCGAATTTGCAGTATTTCATAATGGGATTCCTTCTTGATTAGCATTCCAGTTTTCCCACAAAACACAGTCACTGAACTTTGCAGTGTATCCTGTGAAATGCTTTAGGATGTCTTCCTGAAGTGAAAATTGCTATATTCAAAGTAAGGATCATTATTATTATTAATAACTGCTGCAGCCCTGAATATATAGTTGATAGAGATGCATCTTACGATTAGGAGTTCACTGATTTGTATCATGGTCCATGCTGAGTTTGTTTCTATCAGTCAGAGCTGCATGCAGCCCCAGCCATTCCAAGGTTGGGGAGAGGTAAACTGGGGGATTTTTGGGTTCTTGCGCTTGTCACTTAACAATACCTTCTGCTAGTTCTCTTGTGTGTGCATGTGTGTGTGAGAGAGAGAGAGATCTGGGTAGATAGAGGTCAAGCTCAACGGTGACAACAACAGCAACTTGCACTTATGTAGTGCCCTCCACACAAGGTAGTTTCTCGGAGTGCTAACAGTGCTTAACACTGATTCCGAGCTGGGGGGAGGGGGAAGGCGGCCGTAAGCACGGTCGAAGAGGAAAGTTATTTGAGGTGGGACTTGAAAGAGGGGAGACAGGGAGAATGATATGGGCATTGAGGGAGAGTGTTACAGAGTTTTGGGGCATAGTAGCTGAAAGCGCGACCTCCGATGGTGGAGTGGAGGGTGCGAGGGACGAGCAGGAGGCACCCTCAAATGGGCTGCTGTCATGCGCTGCCAAGACACAGACTTGAACAAAGGTCCCTTGGGCAGGGTACCTATTGTAAGAAAGTTGCTCAGCATATCCTTACAATTGTCAGAATATGAGATCATAACGTAGATGGTTTTATATTTAATACAACCATCATATTTGTGGATGATAAAAAATCATCAAGAACGGTGTTACATTGACCAAATTGTACAGCTTTATAGTTTTTCACAAACATTGACTTGAGCTGGACTTTTCCTGCATGGTGTTACTGCACCCCAGCAAGAGGAGGCCATAGCAGGAGCAGAGAGGCGTATGTCAGTGGGGAGAAAACTAACCACTAAGCTACACAACTCCAATCTCAATGTTGTGAAGCACTCCAACCAGCAGGTGATTCCGAACGTCTCTAAAGTGAGCAAGCCTGCAAAAAGAATGGTTGATAAAATAACAATAATCCTTGATTTTGATATATAGCTGATTGTTTGTGGGATACTCCGAGGTGCCACCTGCATGAAGGGCTCTATATAAATGCAAGTTGTTATTGTTTGTGAGACATTACTGTGCAGAAATTGGCTGACATGTTTTCCCACAAAATATACTCAAAAACACCATTTTACAGTATTTCCTGTGAAGTGCTTTGAGACATCTCAACTACATGATCAGGTTCTCTATCAAATGCAAGGATTATATTACCCCTTGAGTGCAGCTTTTTTTCCCCTAAGGTAATTTTTGCTGAACTCCTCCTACAGGCTGACTATTCTGAATATTTGCATTTCAGCTTCACGGCCCATCAATTCAAGTGTTCACAAAGTTTCAGTTTCGGTACCATGGAAAATAAATCTCTTGTTGCACCTTTGGTAGAATAAGTTAAATTAATACTTCTTCCCTGAAGTGTAATCATAGCGAATATTGGATAGATCTCTGCAGAATTGTTATAGACAAAATGCATGAGATGATGCGGAGAATTAAAAAATAGCTGCAGAGCTTGTAAAAGAAAATCAGTGGGATGTAGATTCTTTCTTAATGGAATTGAATCATTCATTTTTTCCATTGAATGTGTAATTTAAATTTTTTGTCCAAATGGACGGTAATTTCCATTAAGTAAGTTCCAGTAAAATTATCATTCGGGATTATCCAGGAAACAAAGCGACTGTTGACACCTTGTCCTAGGAATACAGATCATTGCCAATTGACAAAACTCATATTGAAGTTCTGTGCATTTGTTTGATCTGTTTTAGAAAACATATAAAACTCAAAACAAATTTCATCTCCAGTTACTACAAATATAAATTGTAATGAAAAAAACTTAAGAGTCCTCAGTATAGTAAGTGGAACATGTCTGAGTTTATCCTGTGTGAGCTGCTCACATTCATTTTATTGTTGGGTGAACTTCCATGCCTTCCAGGATTTGCAATAGCTTCAAAGCATCAACTGTCATTGAAGAAACTTGCATTTTTATAACACTTTATCACTTTGAAACTTCGCAAACCACTTCACAGGTAATTACTGTCAAGTGCAGACACTGTATTTGTAGCCAAACACAGCAGCTATTGGCGCCAGCAAGATCCAGATAGACATGAAGTGAATGAAAAATTAATCTAAAGGATTGTTGGCCAGAATAAGAGAAATAACTCCTTTCTTTTTTCGAACAGCGTCATGGGATCTTTAGCATCCGCATGGAGAACAGACAGATGCGACCTGGGTTTAATGTCTTATCTGAAAGACACCGCTACCGACAATGTAATGCATTCTGGACCAAATGTGCTAATGTGAGGCTCGAATCCACAACCGTATGAGTCAGATGTGAGAGAGCTACCAGTTGAGGAAAACAGACACTGGAGATGTGTTTGCCTAGAAAGACAGCCTATTTGTTGTACTACAGAGTATAGGGCAAGACAATTAATAGAGTAATTCACCTATTTTCTTTGATTAAATCATTACATATGGTGGGAACTGCAATGTTTTCCTCTGCAAAAGCTTGGAAATTAACATTGTAATAATAATCCATTTTTCAACAGTCCTGCTTTTGAATCAGCCTGAATACACAAAGATTTCGACAGAGCACCGATCAGTAGCTGATCAGTAAATAATCAGAACTGCATCATTTTAGTTTGTACACCCATAATTTGTCAATTGTACATCAGTGACAAAACAGGTTATGAAGCACTCAGTAAGTTGGAAAAGCAATCCAATATCTTAAAGGTTAAAATTATATTTTTCTATAGTGTATACTGCAAGAGACATGTTTATGTGATTACATCTTGTGGGAAGAATGAAAAATTAATTTAAGTGAATCAGTTGTCATTTCAAGACATTCTGTTCTCTTGATCAAATGCTTCCCAGTAATCCAGCACAGGGTTGACAAACTATTACAGTTTTGTGACAGTGCAATCTAGAAATCAATAAGGCGTGCATTGGTAGTTGGTAGCACTTAAACAGTAGACAGAAATCCTAATAGGAACCCATAACCCAGTGGAGTCCTGTAGCTCAGTGGTTAGAGCACTTGCTTTGCAAGCAAGACACCTGGGTTCAATTCCAGGCAGGGCGAAACCTTGGGCAAGTTTCCTTACTCCACACGCCTAATAATAATCCCTCCAAAAACCCAAAACAATAATAAATTGGTCATTTTCAATCTACGACTGTTTGTGGGACATTGCTGTGCGCAATTGGCTGCCGCGTTCGCCCACAAATATACAGTCAATTCACTTTACAGTATATTCTGTGAAGCGCTTTGGGACGTCCTCCCGACGTGAAAAGCGCTATATCAAATGCAAGGATTATTATTATTATTATTATTATTATTATAACAATCTCTGTTGTTATTTTACTGTTTCTGGCTTTGTGCAAAAATACATGGGCACATGTTAACACTATATCTGTATTCAGACTATTTGATTCAGCGAAAAGCATAATAGACATAATTATCCTTGCATTTGATATAGAGTATATGACATCTCAAAGCACTTCATGGGTCGTTGCTGTCAAGTATAGCAACTGACTGACAGAAACGTGTGGGTTCCAATCCCAAAATGGGACTTTTATAGGACTGGGAAAGCAAAGTCCCATCTCCCTGTTCAGTTGGGCATTAAATATCCCATGTCATTATTCAAAATAGAGAAGGGAATTTTTTCCAGTGCCTTGTCCAAAAATCACCCTTGGAAAATTGGTGATTTCACTTCATATTTTTTTGTGGGGCATTGTTATGCACAAATTGGCTGCCCCCATTACTATAAACTATTGTGAAACATATTCAGAAGTTTAGAGAGTAAGATGTTATATCAAATGCAAGGAATTGCTGTAATGTGTAGTGACTGTAATGTGTCTTTTGTAGGAGAAAATAGCAATGTCCCATAAATAACAAAAAAGTGAAAGCCCCAGTTTATCTTGGTGAAACTGGGAAAAATTCCTTTCTTGCAAGCATTGAGTTTCTGAACCATATAATGTTAACTGGTGAAATTAGACGACGTCCCAGTGATTAAGATTTGCCAACCTATT
This sequence comes from Callorhinchus milii, assembly GCF_018977255.1. Lineage (NCBI taxonomy): Eukaryota > Metazoa > Chordata > Chondrichthyes > Chimaeriformes > Callorhinchidae > Callorhinchus > Callorhinchus milii. The sequence continues at coordinate 80,772,333 of NW_024704742.1, read as the reverse complement.
AATTAGCACAAAAGCCACAATTTGAGCAATGTTGCTATTGTTTGTGAAGTCCGACTGGAAAGTCATGCTTACTCAATAATCATTTTTTAGGTTAGATTAATTACGATTTAAATTGCATTTCTTCCACTGTTGCTCATTTATATAAAATGCTATTCAAGTTCTTCCGAGGTGAAATTAGGCCAAAATCAATGGTTCATGGGGAAAAGGGAAGGTTTTGCTCAAATAATTCTGGGTATGTCAAATTTTGCTGCTTTTGTTTTTTTGTCAGGCCAGTTTAGAGTATACGATGTCCACAAAGTCCTGTTGCCCCATGTGTTTTTTTTCTCTCCTACAGTGCACTGACCAACAATGAAAAATGTGGAAGAATTATGATAATTGTATTTCGAAGTACTACATTGTATTCTGTATGAATGTTTAACTGTATTTAGACAACCAGATGTCCAGTGTTCCAGAAGAACAGTATTAGCGTCATAATTTTCATGGCAGATAATGATCAGTTGCCATGTTCAGTGCGACACTTACGTAATATGATGGAGTGACTTTCTTTCAACTGCTCTGTAGTTTCATATCGCTGTTTTGTAACAGGACTTTGTGAACACCCTATACAACAACTTGCACTTATATAGCGCCCTTCACGCAGGGTAGCATCTAAACTGTACAGCAGCACTGAAGCATTTATCACGCTGAACAGCGAGGCAAAGACAGTAATGTGCAGTAAAAAGGCACAAATAGCCCTCAAACTGCCTCACAGTTTACCTGAAAAGGAAGCTTCCACATGGAGCTTGAGACGAAGCACTGCAGAGACAGAGTGAGTTTTGGCCTTCACTGGTGATTCCTGTCCTGTCTTGCTTGAGAGAAACATATTCAATTTGCAATCTTGATGTGGTAACAAATTTATCTGAAGTCTAATGCTCAGTGTAAAAAACACATTAGGATTGGCAATGATCTGTTGTCTGATCTATATAAAACATCATTGCTACCAGTTTTAGCTCTAAAACATTGCATGGCTTAAAGATCACAGCCAGTGTTTATATACTCACAGTTGTCTTCTGTGTGATAGGCTGTAATTCTCACCCAAACTCTTTGTATCATAGAGTCCTGTGTATCATGATACCTTTGTATCATAGAGTCGGAGTCCTGTGGCTCAGTGGTTAGAGCACTCGCCTTGCAAGCGAGACATCTGAGTTCAAATCCAGGCAAGGCAAAACCTTGGGCAAGTTTCCTTACTCCACACGCCTAATAATAATCCCTCCAAAACAAAACAATAATAAATTGGTCATTTTTCAATCCACAACTGTTTGGGGACACTGTTGTGCGCAATTGGCTACCGCATTTCGCCCACAAATATACGGTCAATTCACTTTACAGCATATTCTGTGATGCACTTTAAGACGTCGAGAAGACATGAAAAGCGCTATATCCAATGCAAGGATTATTATTATTAATTGGCACGAAGATTTTTTTTCCCAGGAATTTTCGTAAAAAACAATAAGGTATTGCCTTCAAGTATTTGTAACCAGCAAGGAGCACATTTGCAGTTTGGAAAGAGGTTCCTGTCTTTTCTCTCCCTCCCTCCCTCCCTTCCTGAAGTTAACGTGCACCAGAGTTCATACTACAGAACTGCGCTGGGTATGTGGCACAGATGGCATCACCGCATGTGCCATGAATAATGAACAAGAAGTCAAAAGCCTTTTAAGCTGGGTACAAGTTTCATTTTTTTTAAAAAATCTAATATTAAAGCTATAATTTTGTTAAGATCTCCTGCCATCAAATTACTATTGAATGCCCGTTTCTCTGCTTTCCGACTAATCACATTGCTTATTAAAACAATTCTAATTAAAATAATTATGTTGCCCTGACACGATAACGTGGGTCTTGATTCAAGCTGCCTCAATAGAGTTGAATTTGAACATGAATAATAATAAGACTCACAGGATAAACTGTAAAGTGAAGTGACTATGTATTTTATAGGCGAACACGACAACCAGTTGAACACAGTAAAGTTCCACACACAGCCATGAAGTGAAAGAGCAATTTTATCTGTGGGATTGTTGGCCAGGACACTTGAAAAAAATCTCTTCTTTTCTTTAACATTTAGTTGAGCAAGCAGAGGCCCTCAGTTTAATGAGCCTTAAGACGGCACCTCCAGTAAAGCAGTGCACCCACTGTAATACACTGGAATTGACACCTTAGACTACGCGACTTCAAATTTCTGATTTCGGCCTTGAACTCATAACCTCTGACTCAGAGAGGAGAGTGCTACCAACTGAGCCAGGCTGACACAAATGATCAGCAACAAACTTTAAGAGCTGATGATGGCAGACACACATCATTATATATAACAGAATCCCAATAGTCTTAAACTAAAGCTTTAGGAAAGTTTAATTTCCTAAAGCTGTACAACAACTATCTATAAACTGATAACACATTTCGGAATCACACCCATATGATCATAGCGATAGTTATTAATTGAGTGATATGTCAAGGTAAGGCATTACATTTTTATAATAATCTTTGAATTTGACCATTGCCCAAAACCTCAGTTCACTTGCTGTGCAGAAAACATTACCAATGTTTTGGTTAATTTTTCTCAAATTTCAGTTCCACAATTCAAGATTTGTTGCGTTCAGGAAATCTTTTCCTTTTAATCCAAGCAGCACAGTTTAGAAATGTACCTGCCATCATCAAAAGTATTTCTTGTTACCGTTTAATAAATCCTAATCTCCACACAACTTCAAGCTGGTCTTTCCTATTGTTGTGAAGCATGGACTTGAAATACATGAAACAAGTCCATGAAGAGATGGGAAAGTTGCAACTCTGTTTCATGCAGAGTATGCCAAGTGTCAAAAGTGGAAAACAGGTAAGTGATGGCACTGTCTTCTGATTTAGTATTTGTTCCTCACACTTGTCTTCCAATCCTTTCATGCCCTGGGATCTTTCCGACCTGCTTACTCCCCAAACCTCCGCTTGACTGGCTCCAGCCTTCTGCTTGACCCTCCTGCCCTCTGTTCCAGCATCGGTGGCCACACTTTCAACCACTATGCCCCAAAACTCTGGAACGCTCTTCCTCTATCCCTTTGCCTTGCTTCCTCCTTCCCCATCTTCAGGTCGTGCCTGAAGACCTTGCTTTTCAACCGTGACTACGGTTACCACCCTCGGCTCGGCATCGTGCTCTGCCACTGTCAAGCAGTGTGGGAAGTTACCATACATGAACGGTGCTATATAATTGCAAGTTGTTGTTGTTCTGCAGCTTCGTGCACCTTTGACAAAAATCCAACATGCTGTTCTTAACAATGCCAAACATTATTTTTGCAGAGCCTCATTGAAAATTCTATCTGAACAGAGAAAATCAAACAAAACATATGTAGTATTGCAGGATCAGATGCTGAACATTTAATCAGGTCAGATATAATAATTTAATGACTCCACAAGAATTCAGATCCACATGAACATTTCAGTTACACTGGGCATCAGGTTTGATTATTAATCAGGTTGCAGCACATTTCACTTGTCTTAAGGATGTGGCTTTTGAATCCGTCATGATTTTCCAATATTGTGTCCTTTTGGGCATGATTAAAAACAACAATGCTATACACATCTCAAGGCCATTTTTCTTCTGAAGCTTTATTAGTTGTGGGTATTGAATAAAAGACAAATTTGTCTCTCCTTTGAGGCAGCAATGTTGAAAATTCAAGACAGTCTCCATCTCTACCCTATATTCTTCAGCAGAATATGACTGTCAGTCGTCATTAATTTTCCCAAAGATTTCTGTTTATATGTTTCTCCAGGGCGTGCACTGAATCTCAGAAAAACACTGAACCTTTGACAAATAAAATGAAAGTATTGTAGACTGTGAGAAAAGTGATAACTTTGATTTGTAATATACACAATCACATCCAACAACAAATGTCCTTAGTACTAGGTATGTGTGTATGAGAGAGATTGAAATCAATAAATTTTCCTTGCCACTTGTATCCTTCTACTAATAAGTGTATATTTTCAGGAGGTAAAAATTGTCACTTTTCATAATACATTTGATATAATAATTATGAAATGTTACATTTTTCATCTCATTCTTTCAGTATGTTTTCACTTTAGAAGCAGTTAAAGAACCAAATTCAGTACATAACCTGATGTGATGTTTTTAAAAAAAATGTCACAGTATTTCATAGGATTTACTTATATATTTGTATATGAACACAGCAGCCCAAATCGGCACAACAATTCCCCATAAATAGCCATGAAATTAATGATCAATTTTATTTTGGGGATTATTGGCTAGGGCACAAGGAGAAGCTCCCTTGTCTTTTCGAGTTGTGCCGTAGGACTTTTATTGTCCACCTGAAAGGCAGACAGGGCCTTGGTTTAATGTCTCATCTGAAGGATAGCAATTCCGACAATGTAAAGCACCCTAAACATTGCATTGAAGTCTCAGCATAGATAGTGAGTGCAAAGTTCTAATGTGGGACTTTAACAACAAAAACAACAAAATTATACTTGTAAAGCACCTTTCGCATCAGGAGGATGTCCCAAGACGCTGGACGGACCCGAGCTGGGGGTCAGGGTGGGGAAGGGTGGAGGGCAGAGGGGGAAGCAGGGAGATAGAAAGCACATTCGAAGAGGAGGGTCTTGAGATGGGTCTTGAAGGAAGCAAGGGAGGGGGCGAGGCAGAGGTACTGCAGGATGGAGTTTCAGAGGGTGGGGGCAGAGTGGCAGAAGTCCCGCCTACCAATGATGTGACGGGCAAGCCAGGGACGAGAAGCAAGCTGGAGCCTGCTGAGCGGACGGAGCAAACAGGATGGTAGAGGCTTAGCAGGTCGCAGAGGTAGAGGGAAGCAAGACCGTGGAGGGCTTTGAAGGTGAGGACCAGGATCTTGAACTGTATCCTCTGTGTGATGGGAAGCCAGTGGAGTTGGGCAAAGATGGCGTGGTAGGGTCAGGGAGCCGAGTGCGGGAGAGGACATGAGCTGCAGAATTCTGGATGATTTACAGCCTGTGGAGGGAGGAGTTGGGGAGACCGACAAGCAGTGAGTTTGCATAGTCGAGTCTCAATGTAATGAAAGCATTTATGAGGGTTTCGATGGCCTGTGATGTGAGACAGTGGCAGAGCAGGGCAACGTTGCAGAGGTGGGGGAAGGCAGAGAGTCATGGTGCAAATGTAGGGTAGAAAGGACAATTGAGGTCAAACAAGACCCCAAGGTTCTGGACTGGCTTAGCAACATGGAGTGTGCAACCATGGATGGTGATGCTGTCAGCGCCTGAGGTGAGGAGGAGAGCCTCGGTCTTGTTGACGTTCAACTGAAGAAACTTAGCTCTCATCCAGGACTTGATGTCTGACAGACATTCTGTCAGGACAACAGTGGTCCTGGAGTCAATGGTGGAGGCAGAGAAGTAGAGTTGGGTGTCATCCGCACACATGTGGAAGTTGACCCCATGTCTGCGGCTGATGTCACCAAGAGGGAGCATATAGTTATTGAAGAGGAGGGGACCAAGGACAGAGCCCTGAGGAACGCCGCACGAGATGGTGCGGGGGCTGGAGGAGAAGCTGTTTGTGGAGATTAAGATCTTTAAAAAGAGGTTGAAAATAGATGAATTGCAAAGGTTGCTGATAACCTTATGAGTGACAGCTGCTGTGACACCATTGCAAAACATTCATGTCTTTTTAAAGTGGTCTTCTTATTCACCGTAGATTAATTATATATAATTACTTTTCAAATAGATGTTGGAGCACTGCTCTGTGCATTGAAGGCATGTTATCCAGGATATTGTAAAAGGCCCCAGTGAATTAAATTAATTCCCAGTGGACTGTGAAAATGTGTTCTGCATTTGATGCTACAATATATGGATGTGCATCTGAAACAGCCACAAATGTATCATAGCTATTAACATGAAACAAGGTAATATAAACAGACCCAAGTGGAATAATTTTACCATACACAATGACAACACTGACATTTTCTGTCCAAACATTAGGGTAGCGAGGGTGAGGGGTTAAGAGAGATAATTACCAATTGTAATTACCAATTACCAATCGGTCTTGTTGACGTTCAACTGTAGAAACTTAGTTCTCATCCAGGATTTGATGTCTGACAGACATTCTGGAGTCAAGGGGGAGGCAGAGAGGTACAGTTCAGTGTCATCTGTATACGTGTGGAAGTTGACCCCATGTCTGTGGATGATGTCACCAAGAGGGAGCATATAGATATTGAAGAGGAAGAGACGAAGGAGAGAGCCCTGAGGAATGCTGCACAAGACTGGGAAAGCTAGAGGGGAAAGGGCTTGTGGAGAAAAAGGAGGTTTTCCTGTGGTTGGTCCCATCCAACCCATCGGCTTTTCCTCTAGCCCCCGCACTGTCTTGTGCGGTATTCCTCAGGGCTCTGTCCTTGGTTCCCTCCTCTTGCGTATCTATATGTTCCCTCTTGGTGACATCATCTGCAGACATGGGGTCAACTTCCGCACATATGCGGATGACACCCAACTCTATCTATGTAGCAACCAAATTGCACACAACCATGTTCCACAGTCAGACATGAAGTGAGTGACCAATTGTAGTTTGAGGGATTGCGAACAGACACATATTTAACATCTCATCCGAAGAAAGCAACTTAAAAAATGTGGCACACCCCAACACTACATTGGAGTGGCAGCCCACACTGTGAATTTGAAGTCCCAATGTGGAGCATGAACCCACAACATTCTGACACAGAAGAGAGAGCTTCAACTGAGCAAGGTTGAACACCGAGAGCAATAAATAGCAAAAGCTTTATGAGCACCAAAGACAACCTGCTAGAAAGACAATATGCCCATAAATAAAGCTAATGATAAATCGAAACAAATCTGGAAACCCAAAGTCAGTGACAGGAGGGGAAGGAAAAAATTTAACACGGTTGATCGGAGTTCATGTGTTGAAGATCAAACAATGCCTTTTTACCTCAATTATGAGGGATTCTAACATTGATCAATCATGACAGTAAAACATTGACAAATCCTGTTATACCCACTCTTCAGCAGGAGTAAACATCACACGTCAGACTCCTGAGCATCATTACCCTAGGATTTAATAAAAGGAAAGCTCTGCACAAAACGTTTCTCCAATATCTGATTCCCCACTTTCACACAATATATTTATCGTAATCTCATCGATAAGGGCAAGACCATTGGGAGGAATTTTTGGTGTTTCACATTGTGTGTGAACATTGCTAACTACCTTTATTGCCAATGCGCATTCAACAACAACAACAGAATTACATTTGTATAGCGCCTTTAACATCGGGAGGAGATCCCAAAGTGCTGGACAACTCATTCCAAGGCCTTGGAGAGGAAAGAGAGGATGGAGGATGGAGATGGGGAGGTAGTTTCGGAGTAGAAATGGGTGTATGGAGGTTTTTTAAGGATAGGAGTGATGACGGCCATTTTTAATGGGCTGGGAACAATACCAAAGGACAGGGAGAGGTTTATTATGTCACTGAGTAGAAGGGCAAGGAGATGGAGCTGGACGATAAGGAGTGGGGTAGGGATGGGATCGAGGTAGCAGGTGGACCTGTTCATGCAGGTTATAGCGGTGATGAGATAGGAGGGGGAGATAGGTTCAAAGGTGAGAAGGGAAGGATAGGTAGGGGCCGGGGTGGGAGAGAGAGATGGAGAATCACACAGCCCCCGCACCAGTGTGTTGTGGATACCATCTTGGATTCCCATTGCCATAAGCCATCATTGAGGGAGATGTTCAGTAAAAATAGGAGAGAGAATTGATGGCAAATCTAGAAAAGTTCCAGGTTTTCAATGCCCATTTTGCAATCTTAAACCTCTCCAATTTTATTTAGAGGTTCAGTAATAGAGGTCAGCTAACACAGGGTTGTTACATGTTCTCCAACCCCTCTGCACCACCATCAGCGACTGTGCTTTCAGCCTCTTTTAACATTTGGAACTCTCTGCCTCAATCCCTCCACCTTGTCCCCCCTTCTTCCATTTTCAAATCTCACCTGAAGACCACACTTGCGGTCACCACCCCTTCTTTCCTATTCAAAACCCAGCCCCACTGCTTTGCAATGGTCCGAGATGCTATTCTGCATATGATGGGCTATATACATGCAAATCAGTTTAGTTTCAGAATCGGATGTTTCAGTGCTGATTATTCACTTGCTGCTGCCTGTTTACTGATCAGAGAGACAGGCAGAGGTAGCAATTTTGATTTGAACTGATTTGTGGACCACTGTGTTGTGGTACAATGGTCATTTTATTTTCTCTGAAAATTATTCAATGCTGGTTTGAAAATGATCCATCCCTATTCACAAACAATTGCCCAATCTCCAACCTCCCTTTGCTTTCCAAGGTCCTTGAAAGAGTTGTTGCTTCCCAGCTTCACTCCTTCCTCTCCTGCCTCTCCCTTTACCAACCCCTCCAATCATGTTTCTGTGCTGCCCACAGCATGGAAACAGCCCTGGTCAAGGTGACAAATGACATTCTGTCCATCTGTGACCAGGGCTCCGTCCACATCCTCCTCGATCTCTGTGCTCCTCCAGGCTCCACTCCATCTCATGCGGTGTTCCTCAGTTCTCTGTCCTCAGCCCTCTCCTCTTCAACTTGTACATGCTCCCTCTTGGTGACATGATCTGCAGACATGGGGTCAACTTCCACATGTATGCGGATGACACACAACTCTACCTCTCTGTCTCCAACCTCGACTCCAAGACCAGTGCTGTCCTGACAGAATGTCTGTCAGACATCCACTCCTGGATGATAGACGACTTTCTACAGTTGAACATCAGCAAGACTGATTGGCTAACACCAGCGCTTCCACACCTCAGCCACTGGCAGCATCCATCATTGCACACCTCCACCTCACCAAGCCAGTCAGGAACTTTGGCATCTTGTTTGACCCTCAACTATCCTTTCTACCTCACATCCATGCCATGATCCGCTCTGCCTTCCCCCACCTCCGCAACATTGCCTGACTCCGCCACTGCCTCATTACATCCAGACTCGACTATGCAAACTCCCTGCTTGTCGACCTCCTCAACTCGCCCCTCCATAGGGTACAGATCATCTAAAACTCTGTAGCTTGTGTCCTTTTCCGTTGCAGGCTCAGTGACCTCATCACACCCACCTTCACCCGACTCCACTGGCTATCCCTCAGAGGATCGAGTTTAAAATTCTTGTCTTCACCTTCAAGGGCCACCATGGCCTTGCCCCCTCTTACCTCCCCGACCTGCTAACGCCTTATCAACTTGTCCAATCCCTCCGCAGGCTCCGGCCTGCTCCATGTCCCCTGCCCGGGGGTAATAATCATCTAAAAGTAATGTTAACTAAATGGGGTCACTCAATCTACGATTGTTTGTGGGACACTGCTGTGTGTAACTTGCTGCTGTGTTTCGCCCACAGATTACACAGTAAATTCACTTTACTGTATATTCTGTGAAGCACTTTAAGACGTTTCAAAAGCGTGATAAGGTGCTGTATCAAATCAAAGGATTATTATTATTACTATAGGAACCCCAGCTGGTATCCCACTCCATTTTCCCCCCCAACTCTGGGAAGGCAGGAGGTGGCAATTTGGACTTCCTAAACTGCCCCAGCCCAGCCCAGTAAACTCAGCATGAATTAGGATTCAAACCAGTGAGTCTTTTGTCTGTAAACTGCACCACCACCCACAGAGTTGCCCTTGAATAACATTGTTACTGTTTTAATTTGTTCACACTGATTTTTGCACAATCCAGGTAATACTCCCACTCAGATAATCTGATTTTTTACTTGTACTGTATTCATAAGATTGAGAGTGAACACAACTCTAAGTCTGTTCCACTATTTATAGCTACTGACCCGTTAAGTTTTGGGGCTTGGATATTTTTCAAATACAAGCTTGCATTGTAACACAACAGCAGTAACTTGTATTATATAGCACCCTTCACGTAGGATAACCTCTTGGAACGCTTCACAGTTGCAGGGCTAATAATCTCCCAAATAAAATTGGTCATTCACTTCATGGTGTTTGTGGTATATTGCTGTGTGCAAATCAGTTGCCGCACTGACAAAGTACACAGTCACGCCACTTTATAATATATCTTGTGAATCACTTGAGAGGTCCTCCTGACGTGAAAAGCGCCATATCAAATGGAAGGATTATTATTGGTTTCATGTCATCTATACCCTCTGCTAAGGTTTACATTTAATAATGACCACTTTAGGTGAGGTACTATAGGGTAACCAAAACCTATGAAATGGCACCCTAGCAAGAGGTATTCAGATCAGAAGGTGAGAGGCAAGCAAATTGATTACATTCAATTTATTTAAAAGAAAAGGAAACAATGCTTCTAGTTGGGCACATTAACTGAAAGCTCTGATGTGAACAAGAACAACAACAACAACAACAAGATTCCATTTATAAAGCGCCTTTCACGTCAGGCGGACGTCCCAAGGCGCTGCACAGTTGGGTCAGGACCCGAAGTGTAGGATCTGAAGGGAAGGATCTCCACTTCTGAGGGAGAACTTTTACTGTGGAGAATTGCAAGGTAACAAACAAGTCTAAAGAGATCCTGCCTTATGTTGTCATTGCTCATTATTAGATGTTATCTAATAATGAACAATAAAGTCCTGTAGCTCAGTGGTTAGAGCGCTCGCCTCGCAAGCGAGATACCTGGGTTCGATTCTCGGCATGTCTAAATCTTGGGCAAGTTTCCTTCCACCACACACATGCCTGATAATAATCCCTCAAGAAATAAAACAATAATAAATTGGTCACTTCAATCCACAACTGTTTGTGGGATGCTGCTGTGCGCAATTGGCTGACACTTTTTACCCACACATATACAGTCAATTCACTTTACAGTATATTCTGTGAAGCGCTTTGAGACATCTAGAAGACGTGAAAAGCACTATATCAAATGCAAGGATTATTATATAATAATTATGATTATTCATTTTTCTTACGGAAACAAAATTTTGAAACCACTTTACAAGAATTTTACTGTGAATTGGAGTGACTGCATTTATTTGTCTGGCGAACATGCCCTTTGAAGACTGATCAGCACATCACTAAGTTTTCTGTCAGATGCTATTGAGCAGTTTCACATTACGCCTACTCTTTGGATAATTTGCACCCGATATATAGAGGTGCTTTTTCAGTGGTGGGGGGGAGGGGGGGCATGAATAGGAATTTTGTGTATATAGGAACAGTCGATATAATCAATTGAACAACATTATAATTAAAAATTGATCGCTGTGGCTCTTTTTTTAAAAAAAACTTTGCGTCTGCATTAATTAGCCAGTTTGTCCCATTAAGTTCCATGGGATGCTATCTCTTGGGAAATCCATTGATCAGTGTAGTGAACGATCAATGTTTTATTTAACAGTTCAGGAGCAATGTTGCCTTTGAATACTAACTATCGAAAATTTGTCTTGAAATAAAAAGAACATTCAACTGCTATTGCACCCCCAGCTTCTCCTCATTCATTTCCAACTCAATTCAGGTATAAGGACACTTGCTCTGTTTCTCGCTTGACAGGCTATTCACACATGGTTTGCACAATCTGTAATTTTGCATATGGATTGTTAACTCAATCCTCAAATTACTTCCAGGACAGATCACATTAAAATATCGTCTGGAGGTTAATTACTGAAACTTACCTGGAACGTTTAATTTTCTACTGTAATTATACAGTAGACAGAGATATCAAAAGCTATCTTGCTACAAAGCTGCAATTGTGTTATGTAAATTCTGTACAAATGCTCCTCGTCCACTACCAGTGTTCTCCTTGATCATCAACAACAAGATTAACATTTATATAGTGGTTTTCATGTTCCTCAAGCACTCTAATCCTCTACCCCTCCTGAGGGGTGCTAGATAAACACAAGTTATTGTTGTTGTTCATTAGTCATCTCAAAATGCTTCACACAGCTGACTGAGAGACCTAGCTCAGTGGATGGGAGAGGGGGCTGGCCAAATACACAGTTGAAAAGATAGGTCTTAAGGCAGGTTTTGAAGGTGAGGAGGTAGAAGAAAGACTGGGATGATCCAAAGCAGCCCAATAATTACATAAAATTTCATAGACTGAGCAGCACCAAAATAGGCTGTTCAGCCTAACTGGTCCATACCAATGTTTATACTCCGCATGGGGCTCCACCTCTCCTCATTCACTCTCCCAATCCCCCTCCATACTATTCCCTTCTCCCTCATGCATGCATTAGATTCCTCTTCAAAGCATTGATGATTTCTGCTCCAACCACGGCTTTAGGCAGAGTTCCACATTCTCACCACCCTCTGTGTAAAGTTACAACAGAAACAAATCATTTCAGAAATGCCTCATAAAATCAGAATGGGAAAATAATCTTAACACAACATCACAAAATGTTGGTGACCTTTTCGAAAAGCAATGTCTTTTAGAATTCCTCTACCGCTTTGAACAAAACAGTCAGATTCTTTTCAATTTGCCAGTGCAACAAATCCTGTTTGACAACCTGCTGTGAAAAGGCTAATTTTGTTTAATCTAATAAACTGTTTTTAAAAAATTATTTCAGGATGACTTTACAGCAAACAGATCAAAGTGAATAAATTGCGTGCTGCAGAATGTTTTGCTCTCTTGTCAGCAATTGAACGTAAAATATTAATAGTGTTTTGCTACTGGACCATTTCATAGGTTTTTCACTATAATGGACGGTTTTTCAAAATACAAGTCATTTCAAACTGTTGCTGCAATTTATTAGCCGGGCTCTTAGCAGGGTCCTGAAACTTTTTTTTTGAAAAAGGCCAACAACACATTAATGTGAAGGTGATTGTTGAATTTTGATTTGATATTTAGTGGAATATTTAATCTGTTAAAAAACAATCTCTTATTGGATTTAAAGCTCATTTTCTGTCAAAAGGAACAATCAAAATAAGTAATCAGGGGAATTTTCTGATTTTATTCACCTACAGAATTCTATTTCTTCCATCGGTCACATAATTATTATTTATATATTATTATTTGTATAACTAGAAATGCCAATCAAGTGCATCAACTAGTTGGCAAATATTGACCTTACTTGGAATTCTCCAAGGTTTATATAGTTATGTCTGCAGGTTTATGCTTTCAAGATAATTTTCTAATTAACGTCCTGTGATTTATGGAAATGTAATCTAGTTTACATGATTAGCATTTTACCCCCAGTAAAGTACCATTTAATCCCCAAGTTTCAGAAACAATGCACTTTGTGCTTTTGTTGCAATAAAAATCTGGTTTGTAATTAATACAATTTGCATCTGCAAGCAATGCAGTTGAGCACCGTTCTGCGATGTGATACCCTTCATGGTGTAAAAGTCATCCTCAAAACTTGCCTTGCAGAGGTAGGATTTAGATAAGTTTGAGTTATAACTGAACATTCATTTTCTCATTATCTCAGCTGGTGTGTAGAAATTGGGCCTAATTAGCACAATTAATTCATTAATTATGCTTATCAGAGTATTCCGGAGGGAGAACAATTTCTAAATTATAATGGAAGTCCTTACTTTTCAGGAAAGTACATGTTAATTAGCATAATTTATAAATGATGACATTCCATCCTATTTTGGGACAGAGGTCAGATTATTGCCATTTGACTGTCTTCCCAAGGCTTAGCTTTCTACAAATGGATAACTCCTTTTATTAATCCTTCCTTGGTATATTCAATTCCTGAATGATTTAAAGCCCATTTGAAGGTCAATTTTATTTCATAAAACATAGTGGAAGTGTTTAAAATCCTTCATCCAAAGCAGTCTACATTTTTAATTCAAGCCTCTAGTTCTCCATGATTTTGAAAGATAGGAATAAGGGAAGGCTATTCAGCCCATCTTAGTTTATTTAGATTATTATTATTATTATTATTATTGTAACTGAATATCACTTGCCTGCCTTTTCTCCATATGCCCGAATGCACATAATCATCAGGTACTTATCCACTTCCCTCTTAAACATTCTGACTGACTCTGGCTTAACAGTCTTTTAAGAAAATGAATTCCACAACCCACAGCTCTCTGAGTAATGAAGTGTCTTCAGGTTTCACTTTTGCCAGGTCTAGATCTAATTTTTAGTTTATACATTTTTTGTTCTGGATTCGTCAACCATACTAAAGCATTTCTCCTTCTCCATTCTATTAATTCCCTTTGCTCTCCTTATCCATTTCCTAGACTACATTTCCTGGACTCATAGGTTTACAAATTCCGATCTGCACCTCCAGATTACTTGAGGAATTTGGTGTTATGGAGGTAGGGGAATTTTTTTTGCTTGCAAAGAGGCTTAGCTGTGATTATTGTGAACTGTAATAGGATGCTTATATTGAAAGGCAGGTATCACACTGTTGCTGACTGCTTGCATCTTGAGAACTTGCTTGGCAAGCTCAAAATCTTGTTTTGTTGAGGCTTCTTGTAAATACAACCCAGAAATGTGCTCTCTTCAGAGATAAACAGACCTCATCAATAAAATGCTGTGAGCATTGAACAACATGCTGGTGCAAGTAACCTTTTCAGGACAGTCAACATGACAATCATTTGGTCACATGTTCCTGTGATTTTATTCAGAAAGCACATTGCCCACTGATTTCAGATTCTCACAGCAGTACGCTTTGCAGGCTAGAAGGATAAACATATATTTAAAGTTGCTTTCTGCTGGAAAAAGGATACATGTTATATGTTGAGCTGCAGTAGGTTGACTAATTATACTTTTGGCAGTCGTGTTTCTTAGACTTGCCAACACAGAACTCTAGCTGAATATAGTGTAATGCAGCTTATCATGCAGTGAAGTAATTTTGTATATCATAATAAAGCGGAGCCCATTTTTATTCCCAGCAGCCACCTCTACCTTCTTGGTCAACAATTCTCTCTTTCTGCCTTTAATGTATTCTGGGCTACAGCTTCTGGGTAACATTTTTGTACCTTACCCAAGTGGCTTTACTTTTCACATGTGAATCTGGAAAGCGAATGGTGGCACAGTCTGCAAATATCTAGCTGAGCCCAATTGACATCAACACTCATACAGCAAGGGTTACTGGATGCAAATCAGGAGCTGGAACAATAGTTGATTTGTCACTTCACTAGTTCAGAGACAATTAGTTCTATCCCATTTATAGAGGGAATATGCCATTTATTCCCTAGTTCTATCCCACTTAGCAACCTTTCACCCACAAACTATAATAATAATAACATTACAGTAAACTCTGTGAAGAGCTTTGAGACGTCTCAATACCATAAGGTGCTACATCAAATTAAAGTATTATTATTATTTTAAATGGGCACAAATTGAATAATTAAGCTCATGATCATACGACTTTCAGGTCCTTGGCAAAGCCAAGGCAGGTTCATGTTGTGCTTTACAGGTGCTATGCCTGACTGAGGTGAGCTTGATGCTGACACTGAAGGCCAACGTAAAAAATACCTCTCCATATGCTTACAGGTCCAAAATACATTTAACATTATTCTGTATAACAAAGATACTTTATTGCTTAAAAACTGTAGTGGTAATGCATGCTCCATTTATATAATAATTGGTTATACAATCGTACATGCAAAAAGTACTGAGTGTTATGTTCTCACAACTCAAAATGTAGAAATCACTATTTTACTCTCAGCTCTCAAAACACTATCCAACACTACAACCAAAACCAATGCAGTCAGTTACCCCTGCATCCTGTTTGATATTTTCTGATCCCCTCTCATTGGTTCCCAGTTAATTTGTCATTTCTTCTTTAAGGGTATTTGGTTTCTTCTTTTATATCTCTGTGTCTCAGTCATGTTCAATTAGTCTTCGTATTGGTTTCACTAACCTTCCTGAACTGGTGGTTCTGATGTTTCTGTCACCCCTGGATCTTCCTTCTGCTCTTTGTTTTCTACATCTGTTCTTCTTCGATGTATTTCCCATGATGTTCTTTGATATATTTTTCCTGTATCACTTTTAATCTCTATGATCTTGGGTTTTTTATCCTCTTGTAAAGGTTTTCTCCTTTCCTGGTTCGTTTTGTGGTTTCTCTCCATTTCTATTGTGTTGTACTTGTGATCTCAATTTTTTTCTTCCGAGATTAACAAATCTCTTAAATGTCTTGACTTCAGTATTTGTACTGATGAATGTCCCGCATTGTCTTTCGGTGTGTTTCTACAGGTCAGAATTGGCAGGTGCTTATCTGGCTTTGTGTTGTCTGTTTTCTTTCACATTTTCTTTATAGTCTATTTCACGCTCCACCATACCATTGATTTGGAGATACCCCTGTGATGTAGCTTTGCAATTCATTTCCCACTGCTTTATGAATGTCTTGTATTCCTTGCTTGAAAATTGGGGCCAATTATCAATAATTATTTCCCTTGGTATTCCATGCCAGGCAACGATTTCCTTGGTTTTGTTCATTATAGTTTCGGAAGTTATATCTTTCAACTCCATATATTCACTATATCTTGATGTATAGTCTTATTATTATTAAGTAGTGTTTGCTATTAAAGTAAAACAAATCAGTTCCTATTTTGGTCCAAGCTTTACTTAGTGTCTCGTGCCATATAATTTCCCAGTTTCGAATTCTCGCACGTTTCACATTTTCCAATGTAGTCCTCCTCTATCTGCTTATTTATGTCCAGTCGAAAAACTACTTCTCTCGCTTTTTTCACTTTTTCTATTCCCCAATGTCGTTCATGCCGACTGCTGTACTTGTGGCAATTTCTTCACATTTGTGGCTAGCGCAAAATTTCAAAATCCCACTCAAATCTTTGCCAATTATGTTGTAAGTTACATTCTAAACTCAATGTAGTGGCATTTGCACATATTTTGGTATGGCATCCGTTTCTGCTTTTCCAACACTCATTTTGTCTTGCTTATCATCCCTGTTCAATCTCGTAGACTTTTCTGATTCAGTTCAGTTTCACTTCTGACGCCATGTTGTATTCTCACAACTCAAAATATAGAAATCGCTATTTTATTCTCACCTCTCAAAACACTGTCTAACACTACAACCAAAACCCCTTCAGTCAGATCCCCTGCATCCTGCTATATATTTCCTGACCCCTTTCATTGGTTCACAGTTAATTGGTAATTTCTTCTTCAAGGGTATCCAACACTGAGATTCAATTTATAGTATTTAGCAGGATTCATTTATTGGGAATCCAAGTGGTGTAAATGACAACTTTTTGTGATAACTGGAATCATGCTGACCGATAGACATTCCTCTTTGACCCAATCTTTTTCTGGATCTCAGTTGCCATCAGTCGACAGGAATTTCTTAGTGAACAATGCGATTAATAATTGTTGCAAATTAGATCCCGCTGCAAGCTGGGAAATAATACTCAAAGAAACTTGTGCACTGTATATTATTACAATGGAAAGTTCCTGCTTGTAAAGAACAATCATTAAAATGAAGTGAATGGGTAGAAATGAAGCTTGCAGTATTTTCTGTAAAAATTGTGAAATTAAAGGGCTGCCCTTTTTTATTTCTCCTTTTCTTTAATAGAAAAATTCTTTAAAACACAACACATATGTATAATAATAGCACTCTAAATTCAGTTTTAACTCCACCACTTGCATGCCTTTTTGTGCCTAGGGAAACTTGTATCAACATTCCACCTGGGTCTATATTTCTTTCTTTTTATGTTGCATTTCAGAGCACCCAGAATTTGGAAAATTCTTCAATACAGCGTTAAATTGGAAGGCAGTTATCTTGGCATTCTTTGAAGAATTTAACAATTATTGAAAAAATAAATGTAACAATTTGCCAAATTCGGGATGCTCTATAATGCAATATCTAGTAAATGTCGATCCAGCTTAAAGATTGTTGTGCAGCTTTCAAATTTTTTCATGATCCTGCTCCCTCTTATCTCTCCTCCAGCTCTGTCCAGAGGTCCACTCTAACGTTCAAACACTCATCGTCTGCTCATACATCAGTCCCTCCATTTCTTCCCATATTTCAGTTTGGAGAAGTAGGTCAGACAAAACGTGTCCCCTTGATGTGGCCCCAGCGCCTTGGGGTGTCCTCCCGACGTGAAAGGTGCTATAAAAAAGTAATATTGTATTGTATCGATCACCTCCAGGACATATTGAAAGCCTACTGTTTGTGTTGATCATTGTGGCTGCTCATCTGCCTTAGGGACCTGAGACGTGCAATACGACTAGAAATGTCCTGTTCCTTTCCTCCACCCCTCCCCCACCAAAAACAGCAAGGTTAAATAAAACCAGTAGCAGAAATGTTGAATTTTACTGTCATCTTAAAGAATAAAGCTTAAAGATTGTTGTGCAGCTTTCAAATTCTTTCATGATCTTGCTCCCTCTTATCTCTCCTCCAGCTCTGTCCAGAGGTCCACTCTAATGTTCAAACACTCATCTTCAGTTCATACATCACTCCCTCCATCAAACCCTATTATTCACTTAACTTTTATGCACTGCTCCCTGGACCTCTCTCCCCAACTCAGCTAGCTCCTTCTGTCCCCACCAATGCAGAGATTAAATCTGAGCTAGAAACTCTTGGGCAAATACATGTACACCTAATTCCAAGAAAGATGCTTTAGGCAATCGTCTCTTTGGAAACGGGAGGTGGCATTATGGTCTGTTGGTGTCCTGTAGATCAGTAGTTGGAGTACTCGCCTCGCAAGCGAGAGACCTGGGTTTGATTCACGGCAGGACGAAACCTTGGGGAAGATTCTTTACACCAGACGCTTGTTAATAATCACTCAAGAAAAAAACCCAATAATAATTTGATCACTCAATCCCCGACTTTTCGTGGGACACTGCTGGGCGCAATTGGCTGCCACGTTTCGCCCACAAAATATACAGTCAATTCACTTCACTTTTCAATTCTGTGAAGCGCTTTGAGACATCTAAAAGACGTCAAAACATAATACAAATGCAAGGATTATTATTATATTATATATATTATATAGTCACACAACTTGTTTTTTGTATCAATTGTTAGAAATATAATTGTTCTCAAAGATAGAAATTTCAAACCAAATTTGGAGAAGTATTATACTGCATTTCCCATTGCACAGCTCTCGTCAGATTATTGCTATTACACAACAAAATTATTGCTTTTGCAATTTTAAGACTGTATTTGCATGTTACAGCTGATAACTCGTCTTTTTATACTCATCTTTCAGTCGCTAAGTGACAATTGTTTACCAGTCTTCCTCCAAGTACAGATCACAAATCCCATTTTGGTTTTCTCATCTGTCCCACCACATAGAGTGTGAAATATAATCCATTTTTGTGGCTGAATGTGAGAAATAATATGCAATGTCCCACTAGATATCTTTTACATTGGATTTTGCACAATTGAACACTACACAGATGTGCACAGTGTTTAGATCTGAATCATTCAATTGCGAGATCCTACACTGTTAAGTTAATTAACAGATAAGGAATTCCTTTCAGTGCTTGAAGTCAAAGTGACAAAGTATTATTCTGTTTATTGCCATTATCATCATAAATAAAAATAAAACAGACTTTGAGACTTAGGGGTCCAGAAGTACAATTTTTTGCTGACTTTGAATTGGCGTGGAAACCTAATATTTTGCCTAATAAAAATTGTGGAGATTGAAGCTCTAAAGGATGTTTCAAGCGACACATTAGTGTTTTCATAACTCATAATGATAATCTTTTGATATAGTGCCTGTCACATTGTGAGGATGTCTCAAAGTGCTTCACTGCACTTGAGTGAAACACTAGATTAGGAGTTAAAAGTCCTGATGTGGGGCTTGAGCCCACAACCTCTTAACTCAGAGCAAGAGTGCTACCAACTGAGCCAGGGTGATGCACAGATTTGCATTTACAAAAGTTGCAAGTGAAAAATGAACCTCTCAAAGTGCTTCACAAAATATAATTGGTCATTACAAGGCATAAATCGCGTTAGAATTCATTATTCCATTTCAAAATCTCTTGGCAGACAGAATCTCTTGCAAAAATTGCTTTGGTGAAAATGATGTGGGCTCATCTTCTGATTTAAAAAAGGCCTTCTGTTAAAAGAAAATGGATTGAAAATTGTCTTTTGTGTTCTTGTGACGTTGCTCTTCTGACAAGGTCTGAGTCAATAACTGACCCAAGGTGAACATTTCTTTTGCTTTTGATCTGGAGTCTGCAACTTGAACATTTCACCTTTGTTCAAAGGGTTGCATTGAAGTTATTTGCTGCAGCCATTGAGTCGGTCAGCAATGCCATTGAACAAATTGTTGTGCAATTCCAAGCATTTCAGTGCTAGTTCAGGGAATAACAACTTAACTGTTTCGCAATGGCAATGTGGCTTCTGAAGGTGACTTCAAGTCTAACTATTATCATGGAATTGGAGGGGCAGTGGGAGGTCATTAGTGATAAACTCCCTCGACTGCATTACGATCAATAGATTAATTATCTGGAGATACATTAGTGTGGCAATTTTCAACTATCATCAGATATCGGCATTAAAACCTCAAGGCATTTAAACTCAGGAACTGACGGCAAGTTTACCAAGGACACTAAGAAGTCAGAAAATCTTCCAATATAAATTTTCCGTTCGACGCTTCCTGCATTTAATCAAATAAAATGGAATTGGTAGATTAATTTTTCTATAAATGATAATGTGTATCACTTGCATGCACACCTGAAGCTGTAGTACTGGGACTATGGAAGATAAGATAAGATGCAAATGAATGGCAGATGCACAGGGATCAGACGCAAACAAGACAGATGAGTTGAGTTGATTAAGTTGAGTTGTGCTTGTTACCTGGGCTGAAGAGAACAGTTACAAGACTAGTGGATGAAGAAGACCACAGGCTGATAGACAATGCAAA
Organism: Callorhinchus milii; assembly: GCF_018977255.1. NCBI lineage: Eukaryota > Metazoa > Chordata > Chondrichthyes > Chimaeriformes > Callorhinchidae > Callorhinchus > Callorhinchus milii. The sequence goes on along the minus strand of NW_024704742.1, from coordinate 80,751,599 downwards.
GAGGGATCAAAGAATCATAGCAGCCTGCAGCACAGAAGGAGGCCATTCGGCCCACCATGCCTGTGCTGGCTCTTTGAAAGAGTTATCCAGCTAGTACCACTCTTCCACTCTTACCCCAAAACCCTCCAAATTTTTCCTTTTCAAATGCTTATCCAATTCCCTTTGGAAAGCTATTTTGGAATCTGCTTCCACCACCCTTTCAGGAAGTGCATTCCAGATCGTAACAACTCGCTGGGTAAAAAAAAATCCTTCTCAACTCCCTTCTGGTTCTTTTGTCAATTATCTAAAATCAGTCAGTTTCTCCTTATCAAAACCGCTCAGTATTTTTACCATTTGCGTTGCATCTGTGCAATAGAAATCGGGGACAAACCTAGGACCGAGGAAAGAGGGTCAAGACCTACACTGGTGGTGGACTGCAGTTCTGCTTGCTTTCCTTTCAGTCAGTGGCCTTTGGTTCTTGTTCTGCCTAAGAGAGAACGAGAGATAACGTGGCATATTATACTATATATTTACAGTGGCCAACATGGAATTGAATAGTAGGTAGGATGACTTTTCTGGGACATTTGCACACATTGCTGTTCTATTTAGAATCTTGTTATATACCAGGAGAGTTGATCTCATACACTGCAGTCACTGTACAATATCAAATCAGCATCAAAATTCTACATTTCTGCTTTCCTTTAAGCTGTTATTCCCTGAAAAGGTATTGAAATAATAACTCTTGCATTTGATATAATGCCTTACCATGTTGTTGAGACATCAGAAAGTGCTTCACAGTTTACACTGTGAAGTGGTGTGAATGTATGTATTTTGAGGGCAAACATGGAAGCCAATTTGCATATGTAAGCAGGGTCTCCTTGGAACTGAACTGGTTACAAGGCCAGGTGATCATCAATAGATATAGAGTCTAGCCTCTGTGGCAGTCTAGTTCTAGTTCCTGAGCCAGGAGGGGTCACAGTACTCCAGGGCACAACTAATTGTAGACCAGCCAGTCTCATTTGTTGCCAGGACTTGAAGTGGCAGACTAGTCACTGGGAGCAGGATTCTCACGAATCTGCTCCCATTAAATGCACAAGTCAAAGCCCTCACGGGTAGGGTCATTTTTGTTGGACAAGCTGCTTGAAGCTTGCCAGACAATGGCAATTGCTTTCAATGGCAAAGTGCTTCACTGTGTACACTGTGAAGTGGCGTGACTGTATGTATTTTGAGGGCAAATGTGAAAGCCAATTTGCATTCAGAAGTAAGCAGGGTTAGTGCTCCCATTAAATGCACAAGTCAAAGCCCTCACGGATAGAGTTATTTTTGTTGGAGAAGCTGCTTGAAGCTTGCCTGACAATGGCAATTGCTCTCATTGACAAACTATGAGATTTTAGTTGCTCCAGGAGTGCCCCCAACAGACACTGCAGTTGTCAAGCCTTGGCTCTTGCAAATCTGTGCCTAATACGTTCTGGGAATAAATAGGGTTCATCCCTCTGGAGCACAGAATGAGTACTCTGTGCTACACAAAGGAGAATTGTCATGCTTACTCTTTAGCATGTGATGGGATTCTACGTGTGTCAGATAATCAGTCTAACTAGGCAAAAAACAACCAAATGAGCAGGTTTCAGATTCGAAAGGGAGTGGAGTTTCAAAGCAGGAGAGGGATGAGAATAAAAATAGTTGGGTTGGGTTGACAAACTCAAAAACCTTTTTCATTCCTGCCTCCTTGTTATCTTTTGTCTGGATTATCTGTATTATAATTTACACATATATTAGTGTTTTTCAAATCAGGACATTTTGATGGCGTTGTGATCTTTTATACTGAAAATATTGATAGCAAAGGTGCAATTTTGATACTGACTAATGAATGAGGCTAAGGGACATTATTGGAGCAAAGCAGAGGCTTTTTTCTATCCTGCATTTGAACTGGTATACCTAACCTAGGAGAACTTGATGTTCATTGCATTGTAGTTTTAGACATAGAGGGAGCCTTGTAGTGAATCAAATTCTTGGTAATAGGAGGAAACGCTCCTCTGTGTCAGATGACAATGCATTTGGATAGTTGACCAATGGACAGTTGCTTTTGGGCATCAGTCCACAGCACAAAACTGCTTGCAATTTTGCATTAATTGGCAATTCTTTGGAAATTTCAACCAGAAAGGTGTCAGGAATGGGTATTGTGAGAAGCTGAAATTTCCTAATGAGAAGGAAAGAGATAACCTTCTCGGGATGAGGCTAAGGGACATTGTTGGAGCAAAGCAGAGGCTTTTTTCTATCCTGCATTTGAACTGGTATACCTAACCTAGGAGAACTTGATGTAAGTTCTGTGTGTAATTAATTGAAAAATATTCAGTTCACTAACACAGACATGCCTTCACATTAGTGAGCACAAATGTGTCATCCAAACGTTAAGGTCCATTTTGAAGATTCATTGTAATATTACAACCCCACAGAGAACAGAGAACTTTATATTTCTTACGACTCAGCACAAATGGCAACGTATCAGTTGGGATTACGGATAGCTCATAATGAACCTCTGTGATCAATGCAAAAGCTCCTGGGATATTTCTAACATTCTCAAACTCATACTTTCAACTGGAAAAGTTCATCTTTTAACTATAAAAAGGACAAATCTTTACAAGGTCCCCAGATACAAGGACAACGTTTCTTAAAAATGTAAGGCTTCTCACCAGATTTAGCATATCTTTAAAACACATTTGAATAATATATCACTGGAAACATTTTTGATTTTTTTTTCATGTCATCTGACTTTATTGTACTCACTTGACAATAAATTGTTATTTGTAAATCACAGTTCATGACGTTGTTATTTGTACAATTATGAATTATAAAAAATCTCACCTCCAGTTTATTGTTCTCTGTTACTGGCTGCCTCTTCTCTTTGACCGTGCCTTCAGCTCCCCTCTCGACTCTCTTCCTCCTCCTCGCTCCCTCCCTTCCCTCCCCTCACCCTGACCATTTCCCCCCTCCTCTCTCCCTCCCTTCCCTCCCTCACCCTGACCATTTCCCCCTGCTCGGGTCATGACCCAACTGTGCAGCGCCTTGGGACGTCCTCCTGACGTGAAAGGCGCTCTATAAATGGAATCTTGTTGTTGTTGCCCAAGTTTATTAAGCCTATGCAACACTAACAAACCCTTTCAATGATTGTTTCCCTGAATTTTGACCCCAGAGAGAGGGAGTTTGGAGTGCAGAAGCAATTGAGGTGTTCAGATATGAAAAAAACATAATTGCAAGCAGGATTTATTTACAGTTGCATTGAATATAAAAGCAAGGAGGTGATGCTAAATAAATACAAGACATTTGGTGAGACTGCAGAAAGAGTACAACATTGAAGTTTTGGATTCGATATATTTATATAATCTGAAGTTGCATTTATTCAAAGTTTTATCATGAACATATTGTTACATTTTATTGTATTAGACTTAGAAATGACAACACATTACATTTTCACATCAGGAGGATGATCCACACAGCGACTGGGAGCCCAAAACAGTGTTGATAACGTGAAAACATTTGAATCTAAACATGGTGTTGTCGGCCTGGTTCAGTTGAGGGTGAGGGGGAAGTGACCGTAAGCACAGTTGAATAGGAAGGTTTTCAGGTGTGACTAGAAAAAGGGGAGAGAGGGGCAAGGTGGAGGGCTTGAGGAAGAGTGTTCCACAGCTTCGGGGTGTAGTGGATGAAAGTGCAACCTCCCTTGGTGGGGCAGAAGGTGCGAGGGACGGGCACGAGGACGGTGCCAATTGAATGGAGTGAGGAGATTGGAGAGGTAGGGAGGTGCCAGGGAGTGAATGGAGTTGAACACGAGTGTGAGGATCTTGAAGTCGATCTGTTCGGTGATGGGAAACCAGTGGAGCCTGGCCAGAACTGGCGAGATGTGCGTACGGAGTTTGGTCCGGGTCAGTATGCGGACGGCCGAGTTCTGAGTGAGCTGGATTTTTTCAACAGTGGAGCTGGGGAGACCGGCAAGGATTGGGTTTGTGTAATCTGGGTGGGAGGTGACAAACGCATGCACGAGGGTTTTGGCTGCATTTGGGGCAACGTACGATCAAAGGAGAGCAATGTGGCGGAGGTGGAGTAAGGCAGTCCTGGTCAGGGACTGGATGTTGGGGAGGAAGAACAGCTGGGGTTTGAACAGGACGCATAGATTGCGCACTGGTTCGGTGAGTCTGAGGGAGAGCCCAGGGAGGTTGAGGAGTTTAGATCCGCAGGAGTGAAGACATTGATGGGAGCCAAAGAGTATGGGTTCCATCTTGTCCATATTCAGCTGCAGGAAATTTGCACTTATCCAGGCATTGATGTCTGCCAGACAAGCTGATAGAACATTGGCGGACCTGGAGTCAATGCTGGAGGAGGCAAAGTAGATTTGTGTGTCATCCGCATAATTGTAGAAGTTTACCTCGTGTCTGCGAATGAAATCACGAAGAGGGAGCATATAGATGAGGAAACGAAGAGGGCCAAGGATGGAGCCCTGGAATATCCCGCACATGACCGGACAAGGGCGGGAGGAGAAACCATTTGCCGAGATGAAGTGGAGGCGGTTGGTTAAGTAGGACTCGAACCATAAAGTGGATGAGAGAGGAGAGGTAGTGAAGGAGGATGACATGATCAACTGTGTCGATCATTGCAAAGAAAACCAGGAGGATGAGGAGGCAGAGAGAGCCCTGGTCACAGATAGAGAGGACTTTGTTTGTGACTTTGATAAGTACTGTCGCTGTGCTCTGCGTAGCGCGAAAAACAGACTGCAGGGGCTCGAGGAGGGAGTGGAGGGAGAGGTGTGACCAAAGTTGATTTGCAACAATGGGTTCTAGGACTTTAGCAAGGAAGGAAACGAACATGAGAACAGCTTAGAAAAAACTTCTTTCTTTACACTTTCAGCACAATCCTGAGTTGATGCCTCCTTGTTACCGATTTACCAACCAGCTAGAATAATCTTTTCATACTCTTCGGCAGGCTTTCAGAATGCCTATTAGATACACTTTAAACCTTCTCATTTTCTACAAGGGGTATCAGACACTAGAATGCCCTACGCCATCTGAGTCTTAGCAATGTCTTGCATAAATTTAACATTACCTCCTTTTTTTAATATTTAATGACACTATAAATAAATCCTACTTACAATTATGTTATATATATATATACATGAACGCCACATTTGAAGATCATTTGTTTCTGTACTCTGAAGCTCCCTCTCTCTGAAGTTGAAATCCAGGGAATCAAGAATTTGAAGGAGTCAGAAATATATTTTTTATGCGCTCAGTAACACTCACATATTATGGGAAAGGCACACAGCTTGCAAGAGCTGGCCAGCAAAGTGGGAAGCAGAGAAGTCTTTCACAGCTTGGCATGGAAGGTGTTCCCTAAATATCTACTCTTCTTGCCATTAAACTATGCATTTACTTAAATGTTCTGAGATGCAACTGCACGTCATGGAGCTATGTAAAATGCAAGCTATCACCTGTTGTTGTCGTTTAGCAAATATAACCTGCACATGTCATCAATTTAATTTTTTTGTTAGGGGATGACTTATCAGTAGGAGAATAAACTGGTCGTTTACTCCTCCATGTGCATTGGGTTCTCAAGGCCGTGTGCAATTGTAAACTGTAGCTCATGGCTGAGAAATACTCATGGCCAAATCAATGTTCCAACACGGATAACCTGCCAGATCTCCCACATGTTTTCACTTTGGGCAAGTTTTGTTCCGTTTATCTAATTTCCCCAAATGTTCACATAAACTGTGTCTGTGGAGTCTAACCCACAGACACAGGATCTGAGAAGTAGTCAGGTTCTGCATTCCCTGACACTGACACCTCTTGCTTTGATAAGTAAATGCATTCATTGCAACAGACATCTTAATATCTTAACATGGAATGATTGCTTTTTTAAACATTTTTTGTAACTTTATCTTGCTAATTGATCTTCGCAGTCTAGTTGAAGCTTTGTGCTGAGGCATTGAAATAATCAATTTTATATGTATACAAACATCTTAAGAATGAAAAATATAGTATCTCTTCCAAAGCACCATTGCACAGCAACAATGATGCGGGAGTTTGTTTTAGAAATGCTGAATATTACTTTTCCTTTTTAACATTATAAAACAATTAGTTCTCCATCAGGTTTGTCATAGCTACGCTGCAGAAGTGCAGTATTGTGCAGAGTGTTCATAAAGCCCTGTTACCTACTGTTTTGTTTGGCTATTATTTTTTATTTTCCGTTGCATATGAGTCAAGTGTAATAGTATCTGATTCGAACAACTTCCTTGTCATTCCATCCATGTTACGGAAGATGTTATGGCAGGGCGAAACCTTGGGCAAGTTTCCTTACTCCACATGCCTAATAATAATCCCTCAAGAAAAAAGTAATAATAAATTGGTCACTTCAATCCACGACGGTTGTGGGACACTGCTGTGCGCAATTTGGCTTCTGCATTTCGCCCACAAATGTACAGTCAATTCACTTTGCACTATATTCTGTGAAGTGCTTTGAGAAGTATAAAAGACGTGAAAAGCACGATATCAAATGCAAGGATTATTATTATTATTATTTTTGCACCGAACATTGCGACAGATCTTAATCTGCCATGAAAATGATGGCACTGACACACACCAATCCTCTAGATATCTAAATATAGTTAAACACTTGTATTGCATACACTTGTATTTCAAGTAATTCTATATATAATTATCATCATTCTTCCACATGTTTCAGTTGTTGGTCAGTGCATTGTAGAAAACAAACATGAGGGAAACAGGACTTTGTGAACACCACAAAAAATAAGTGATTATATGAACACGACAATGCAGAATTGATTTGAGTCATTAACATCTGATCTTGATAGGCAGAATGAATAACAGTTGCACAATTAGGATCTGACACAGTGCAAGGGAATAGTTGCAGGAACCTGTCAATGTTGATCTGAGGGATAACTCCAGTGTCGTGTCTGGAAAATGAATAGGGCACAGGGGAGGTCAGCAGATGGAGATGACCCTGATAAGTTTAAATCTCTTTCATGCCCTAAGGTGCACTAAGTGAGCTAATTGGCATATTGCAGTTTCAGTTCACAGACTCACTCCTGTAAAGATGACAGCCACAATCCCATCACTGAAAGAAACTACAGTAAATAGATTTAACACTGCATCACCCATCAAAAATAGGATGAACATTTCTGTTTCAGGCCAGTTGTCTCAAAATGATTATCACAGAATAGATTTTGGTAGAAAGAATAAGGGGAGGCAATATGGGCTAGGTAATACAATCCTTAAGGGGGGTTGAAAGAACAGAGACCTGGAGGTTCAGGTAATTTATTCCTTGAAAGTGGCCGGACAGGTAGATAAAGCTGTGAAAAGAGCATATGGGATACTAGGGTTTATAAATAGTGGCATAGAGTACAAGAGTCAGGAGGTTATGATTAACCTATATAAAACACTGGTTAGGCCTCAGTTAAATATTGCGCCCAGTTCTGGGCACCACACTATAGGAAGGATGTTAAGGCATTGGAAAGGGTGCAGAGGAGATTTACGAGGATGGTACCAGGAATGAGGGACCTTGATTATGAGGAAGGGCTAGAGAGGTGGGGATTATTTTCACTAGAGCAGAGAAGGTTATGAGGAGACCTAATAAGGGTCTTCAAAATCATGAGGGGATTTGATAGGTTAGAAAGGGAAAAACTGTTTCCATTGGTGGGTGTGTCGGTGACTCGAGGTCACAAATTTAAAATAGTCTCTAAAAGAAGCAGAGGGGAGGCGAGAAGAAATGTTTTCACGCAGCAAGTTTTCGAATCTGGAACCCATTGCCTGATAGGGTGGTCGAGGTCGATTTGATAACAACTTTTAAAAATGCGGTGGACGGGTATTTGAGGAGGACGAGTCTGCAGGATTATGGGGAAAGGGCTGGGGAGTGGGATTGACATTAATTGCTCTATTCAAAGAGCCGGCACAAACTCAATGGGCCGAATGGCCTCTTTTTGTGCTGTAAGATTCTATGATTCTATGCTGAGAATAGTTGTCTCATTTCTGAACAGTCTTTCCTATTTTGGGACCAGGAGCAGAATCTCAAATCAGTTCTAACATGTTTTGATGCAATGGTAGGATATACATTCCATTATTCAACACACCTCAACCTGAATCTCATAAGTGTGAACTCTGCTACATAAGTGGGACACTTTCCATTTTGAAGCACAACCTTGATGTAGCCTCCAATTTAAATTGTCAATTTAATGCCAAGTTAAAGGCAGTTTTGCTCTATGAGTACATAGCCACTTATTCAGGTTATAAATATTACAAAGGCTGAAAATTTGACCTCAGTATTTGTAATGGGAAGCAAAAATGAGTTTTCATTTGGGTTCTGAACTTGAATTTGGCTTCAGAGAATTTAGAAATAATAAGAATGGAAAGCACAATTGATTTTCACTGATGCTATTTAGGGACATCAAAGAGAAGTAAAAAGATTAAAATGTTTCTCATGTCATATAACTATGCTCAAACACACTTGGTTTTTCCAAATCTCTGAACTTCTTCAGATCTCTGCTCCTATTCTCAAGGTTTTTCATTCGCTTGTCCTATTTATTGGAGAACTGTTTGTTGGTTTATCGGTTTAGTGACGTCCCAAAGCATAGTGGTTGACGAGCTTGCCTCGCAAGTTAGAAAACCCGGGTTCGACTTCCAGACAGGGCAAAATCTTAAGCAAATTTCCTTACTCTACATGACTCTGTTTACCTTGCAGTAAGTAGGAACCTGGTTGTTAGTCCATTGGCAGATTACTTTCCAGAGATAATAATCCCTCAATTTGGTCTCTCAATGCACGACAGTTTGTGGGACATTGCTCTGTGCAATTGACTGCCACATTTTGCCAACAAAATACAGTCAATCCACTTTACAATATATTCTGTGAAGCGCTTTGAAATGTCTCAGGGATGTGATAAATGCAAGGATTATTATTATTATATTGTCTCTCCCATTGCCCTGTTAGAAATAAAAGAACAGACAGAATTGAACTAACCACTCTGCTGTGCTTGTCATTATATGTGGTCAGAATAGAAGTAGCTTATACTGCTGTGCCAATGCTGTACCAATACATGAAGCAGGAAATCTGAGAACAGAAGAACCAAAACCACCTTTTATGCTTAACAACGTATTTATTACTGAATCAGAGACTCATTGTGAATCATAGGCAGTATCATGCTTACTGAGTCAGCCATATAGACATTTCCACATTGATGCAATAAGCAATATTTGGCTAACTGAGAATACATCACCATGGAAACAATATAAAATTTTGAAGGCAATGGACAAGGATTCTCTTGGCTTGAAAGTGTTGTTAATGGTTGTTGAATTTAGTAATTTTGAGAGTTTGTAAAATCCATAGAATTTATACTTTATAATATTTGTAGATTGCTTCTCCTCTTGTAAAGTTTGTAAAGTCCGCAGAGTTTGAAGATGGCTTCTCTTCTTGCTTGAACCTCAGAAAGAAAGAGTGGGTGATGTGCATTTTGCATTGCTTTTGTATCCCAGTTGGTTACTCCATTATTAGCAGCTGTTTATCCTGTGTCCAGCAGAAGCATTTTTTTTATCATATTCTTGCAGACAACTTTGCCTGAATCCACATTCCCATAGCATCCTTTTATCACATTTCACCAAATAACACTGTCCAACTCCACTTTCTCAAGTTTCCACATCTAACATACCCATTTTAGTCAAAAACAATGCACCTAGTGGACAGCCACAAACATTTTGAATAATCTTTGTCCTATCACATCAGTGGTGGCCAACCATTATGGTAGACCAACAAAAAAATTTTTTTGATTGAATATTTCTTGACTTATGGCATAAATCAAGAAAAAAATGTCAATGTAAACAGATTTGTGTGAAAATTCAGGGGTTTGATTCTTGACAGCCGTGCCACGGTCCACTTCCGCCCCGCAGGCTACAGGTTGGCCACCACTGTGTTACATTCTCTACTATCGGCACTACTTTGCAAAAATAGCAGGCTACATTCCACAAACATTCAGCAGATTGTTTTTAAAAACAATCCCACTGAACCATTAATTTGCCTTCAACCAACACCAAAAACTCAAATGCAATAATTAATTTGATTAATATAGCTGTTAGAACCATAGAAATTTATGTATCCAAAAAAAATTCTCCTGACCTCCCCATTTGCTCATTTGATATCTTAAATTGTTGTCCTCCAGTTACTGTTGTAACTGGATTAATTGTAAGAGGATCAAATTCAAGATCCTCGTCCTCACTTTCAAGGCCATTCATGGCCTTGCCCCCTTCTACCTCTCTGACCTGCTGACTCTCTACCAACCTGCCCGCTCCCTCTGTTCAGCGGGCTCCGGTCTGCTCCATGTCTTCTGCCCGACCTGCCCTACCATCAGTGGCCGGGCTTTTAGCCTCTCTGCCCCCACATGCTGGAACTCCATCCCACAGTCCCTTCACCTCGCTTCCTCCCTTGCCTCCTTCAAGGCCGGTCTCAAGACCTTCCTCTTCGATCGTGCCTTCAGTCATCCTCCCACCCCTCTCCCTCACCCCTCCCCCACCCCTCCCCCATGCTCGGATCCTGACCCCTGACTGGGACATCCTCCTGACGTGAAAGGCGATCTATAAATGTAATTTTGCTGTTGTTGTTGTAAAATCACAATGCCCCAGACACAGAAAGACCAACAGTCGTTGATTTTAAAGCAATTATTCACCATAGACAACATGAAAAATATCTCTTGCTAATTCAAGGAAAACAAGCAACATGAACTGAACATAAACTAATCTGGTTCTAGTAAATGCCCCTAAAGGCATGTGTCAAACCCAAACCTTTTTGTCCATCACAAACACTGTTCAGAGTTATCATGTGAATCCTGCATAGAAGAGCCTGACATTTTTCATTCTGTTCCGCTGTGAGACCTCAGTGACAGGGGAACTGGTGGTGAAAGAATTAGAATGGAAATTAAATTGGCATTGACAGCAAGATCCAGTCCAAAGCCTTCTGGGAATTTCCTGATGTCAGTTTTGAAGGGCTGCCTGCAATCCTATTCCGAAAGAACCTTTATCATATCCTCTGCTAACAATAAAGGAGTATTGGAGTTTACTGCCAAAAGCATGAAAGGTCTTATTTTAAAACGTGCCTCTCCTGCCTGGAAAACAAAGTGTTCTCCCAGTCTTAAACAGCAAAGGAAACCTGATCCTGGCCTGTAATATCCAACTCATAGCACACCAGCTGAATGCTCCTGGTGGTAAAACAAAGGACAGTATTACCGAATTTCCTAATATAAAGGCAATAATCTGTCCAGACAAACACAATGAACACAACAAAACCTGTAAACAAATGGTTCCTGTACAGGCCCAATCCTACTCCTGGTCACTCCTGGTGAAACATCAGATTGCTCCAAGTCCACCAGCCAACTACTACTGGTGCTTTGGGTAGTCCCTGCATGTTTATCTCTTTACTCCCAAGGTTTCCAGTTTCACCATGAGAACTTCATGAAGGATTAGGTCAAAAGCCTTGCAGAAGATGCTGAATACAATGTAGGTGGGTTTCCTTTAGCCATATGACGTTTTGCGATCTTATACAGAGCTACAACCTATACCACACATTTCTCACAAGAAGAACCCAGCTTCCTACATTCTCATGAAACAACGAGCCTCCAAAGTGTGCGATAAATTTGCAATGACTACTCAAAGCACAACTTTACATGCCACTGAAATCAGTGAGACCCTCTGTATTTCTCAGTCTCACTAGTGTTACCCTTCTTGTGAATAGACACCACAATTGCACTTTGGAACATTAACAGAGTCGTGCCAGAAAGAGTCTTGCTGACTAGCGTTAGGAGGGCAGCTCCGAGGAGAGTTGGAGGCTCCTGGCTTGGATCTAGAACAACATCCCTCACAATTCTCCATCCCCGCCCACAGACTAGTTTATAGGAACTCAGCATTAACGCTGTCCACACCAGCTGCCTTGCTATTAGCAGTGTGCGGAGTCCACCTCCTCCTAACAGATTGGGTCATTAAGGCCCTCAATCAGTTCCACACCACCCACAAGCTTTTCTATCCTCCATGTAGATGGATCTTTGCTACAGCCTGTTGCAAGCTTCGCGTAATGTTCCATCCAGACACCAAGGATACCCTAATGGGCCTTTTGTAGATCGTTGGACTTGTCCAACGTTGGCCACAAGCCAGAGGACCCCCTCAGGCCCTGACCGACGGCAGACTTCACCCAACGGAAAAAAGATTTGGGATTGTTCCTGTGCAGTTGCGCCTCCTTTAGGAGTGACACAACCCATTAATCCCAGATCATTTCTCTAATAACCTTTCTGACTTCTTGGCATGCTTGTTCATAAATTGCCTTTATTTCAGTTTTAGATTGCTCCAAGGAAAATTCCAAAAATGCTTTAAAAGCCGTCTGATTTCACCTAATAGATCTCCTTGCCTTTGTGCTTACCTTGAAAGGGGTACAGGCTGTAGCTTCAGTTTCCTTACAACCTCAGCTGAAGGAGCAAGACAGTCCTTGGCGACATCATCAATCATCAGGTCCACGCTCAGACTCGATCCCAGACTTCATGGTCATCAATACCCCTCACATGGTGGAGTATCTTGGCATGATCAATGATAGCTCAAGGCACACTGATGGCTCTGCTAATTTTGCCCCATTAATTCTATAAAATCGACTGCATATCTTGCCTAATAGTTTCTATAAAATCCACTACAAATTGTATACCTTTGTGCATTAAATATAGCTGCAAATTTTATCTGTTTTAAAACCTATTGCGATTTTACCCCATACCATTTTTCAAAGCTCCGGTACATTTTATGTTAAAGCTGCTTTAATACATGCAGCAAATTTTGACCCATAGTTTTTATAAAATTCACCGTAAATTGTACACTTTAGCTGGCTGGAAACCTGCTACAAATCTTACCTCATACCTGCTTTAAATTTTTATCATATAACTGCTTTAATACCTACTGCAAACATTGCTCCATGGCTTGTGAAAATACAGAGCAAATTCTGCCTTCACTGCTTTAAAACCTGCTGTATAGTTTACCCCTTTTTGTAAGCCCACTGTAAATTGGCTCATATCTTTAAAATCTACTGCAAATTTTACCCATAGCTTCTTTAAAACCTGCTTTTACCCTATACCCATTTTCAAACTTTTTGCATATTTTACCTCGAATTCAAGATCCTCGTCCTCACCTACAAGGCCATTCACGGCCTCGCTCCCTCCTACCCTCTCCGACCTACTATCCCCTTACCTACCTGCCCGTACCCTCCGTTCCTCTGGCTCCGGTCTGCTCCACATCCCCCGCCCCAACCGCCCTACCATCGGTGGCCGGGCCTTCAGCCTCTCAGGCCCTAGGCTCTGGAACTCTATCCCCCAGTGCCTTCGCCGCCTCCTCCCTTTCCTCCTTCATGGCCGGTCTCAAGACCTTTCTCTTTGACCGTGCCTTCAGCTCCCCTCTCGACTCTCTACCCCCTCCTCGCTCCCTCCCTTCCCTCCCCTCACCCTGACCATTTCCCCATTGCTTGGGTCCTGACCCAACTGTCCAGCTCCTTGGGACGTCCTCCCAACGAGGGTGGGAGTGATGTGTTCCCGAAGCCTGGTGCGGGACAGTGCATGAGCTGCAGAGTTCTGAATGACCTGCAGCTTGTGGAGGGAGGTGCCGGGAAGGCCGGCGAGGAGAGAGTTCCCATAGTCCAGCCTTGAGGTGATAAAGGCGTGGACCAGAGTTTCAGCAGCGTGAGGGGTGAGGAAATGCCGTAGTCTGGTGATATTCCGGAGGTGATGGAAGGCGGTGCCAGTTGTGGCGCGGATATGAGGGAGAAAGGACAGCTCAGGGTCGAACAGAACCCCGAGGTTCCTGACTGTCTTTGAGAGGTGGAGAGTGCAGCCTTGGATGCTGATGTTGTCAGCGCCTGAGGTGCGGAGGCGCTGACGCGAACCAATCAGGAGGGCCTCAGTTTTGCGTACATTGAGCTGAAGAAACTTGTCTCTCGTCCAGGACTCGATGTCGGACAGGCAGCTGTCAGGACATCGGTGGTCGTGGAGTTGAGAGTAGAAGAGGAATGGTAGAGTTGGGTGTCATCCGCATACATGCGGAAGTTAACCCGATGTCTGCAGATGATGTCACCGAGGGGGAGCATATAGAGGGTGAAGAGGAGAGGACCGAGGACAGAGCTCTGAGGGACACCGCAAGAGACAGTGCAGGGGCTGGAGGAAAAGCCATTTGTGGAAACAAAATGGATACAGTGGGAGAGGTACGACCACTCAAGGACAGGGCCTTGAAGGTTTAGGTAGGAGGACAGGCGGTGGAGGAGGATAGCGTGGTCGACCGTATCGAATGCGGTCGATAGGTCGAGGAAGACGAGGAGGCAGAGAGAGCCCTGGTCGCAGATGGTCAAGATGTCATGAGTGACCTTGTCTAGGGCGGTTTCTGTGTTATGGGCAGCACGGAAACCCGACTGGAAGGGATTGAATAATGAATGGGCGGAAAGGAAAGTACGCAGCTGGGAGGCGACAACTCTTTCAAGGACCTTGGACAGGAAGGGGAGGTTGGAGATGGGCCGGTAGCTTGATAGCTGCGACGCATCAAGGGAGGGTTTTTTCAGTGTGGGAGTGATGGTGGCAGTTTTTAGGGCAATGGGAACAGAGCCAGAGGAGAGGGACAGGTTGACGATGTCTGTGATATGTGGGGCAAGGAGTTGGAGCTGGGAGATAAGGAGTGGAGTGGGGATGGAATCAAGGGAGTAGGTGGTGGGTTTCAGGGACAGGATGAGGTTGGTGACAGAGGATGGGGAAACGGGTTCGAAGGTGTGTAGGGGAGTATGGGTAGGAGTTGGAGTGTGGGAGGGAAGGGGTGGTGGGTGGGTGGAAGTTGGAGGGGCAGTGACCGCGGAGTGGATTCCCTTGATTTTGGATTCAAGGAAATACAGCATCTCCTCGCAGTGAAGGTTGGAGGAGATGACCTGCGCGAGGTGGCGGGGGGGACGGAGGAGTCGGGATGTGGTAGAGAACAGAAGCCTGGGGTTGTTCTTCACCTCCAGGATTATCCTGGAGTAGAAGGATGACTTGGCCGAGGCTAGAGTGGAATGGTAGATTTTGAGGAGGTCTAGCCAGATTTGTCGGTGGACTGTTTGACCAGATTTGAGGCAGGTGGGTTCAGCGGCCCGCACCTGGCTCTTCAGTGAGCGGAGTTGGGTGGTGAACCAGGTGGAGGAGCGAGTATAAGAGACAGTACGGGAGGTGATGGGGGTAAGAGTGTCGAGTGTGGAGGAGAGGGTGTTGTGGAGGAGGGTAAGAGCAGAAGAGGGCAGTGATGGTTTTTTCACTTCAAGGGCAGTGATGGTTTTTTGTTTGGCTTCTTCGGGTTCCAGGGTGCTCTGCTTGGCTCTGAGGGTGATTTTACAATGTTCAGAGCACATGATGTAGATTTGTTGTGTATTTGTGATACTTTGCTTCATTGTGTGGAAGACTGTTATGTTTTCTTGTGGAGACATAGCACACCAGCAGCGTATCAGAACCTTAGCAAATTGTCCACAGGTAAAGTTGTGCCATGTCTCTTCTGCCCCTCCCCTTTCCCGCTCATTTAAAACATAACTATTTCCTATTCATTATCCCTTCCAGCATGTATTGGGTTCTTGACTTTGACGTGGGAAGTATTCGGGACAAAAGGATGACTGTACCAGTCATTTAATAAATTAAGTACCTTTATAAATAAGATAACCTGCTCCCTTCCAACATAACTCAGTTCTGATGAAAGGTCATCGACCTGAAACCTTAACTCACTTTACTGTCTCCATAGATGCTGGCTGACCTGCTGCATGTTCCCAGTGACTTCGATATTTATTTCAGATTTCCTGCATCTGCAGCATTTTGCCTTTTCTTCATAAATAAACTTCGGAAATGGAAATTAATACTATCTGCTTCAACCTCCAATTTGGGTGGTGAGTTCCACAATCTCACAACCCTCTGCATAAAGTAGTTGTTCTTAAATTGTCTTTTAGATCCCCTAATTGCTATCTTATACTTGTGACCCCTGGTTATGGACTCCCCACCCAAGGGGGACAACCCATTTATGTTAACTTTATTGAATCCTTTTATAATTTTAAACCCTGTCAAATGTTCAGTGTAATTTGCTATATTTTCCAATTTTCTCTTTACAACGCTGATTTTCTATTCATCCCTCAAGACTTGTAATAGTTCTTTGTATCAATTGTGCTACATGGTGAACAAAAAATGCTGCCTGCAGGAATGCTGCTACAATTATTGTCTGTCACCTGATTCACGTTGAAGCTGTGAAATGTCCTTTCACTGAACTTCTGTTTGTGCCACTGGATTAAATTTGTGCACTGTGATTTGTTCGCTTCCATGTCGATAACTAAAATTGTTGATTGGTCATCGGCAATGTTGGCCTTGGCAGTTTATGAATTACGACAGAGTGCTATTTCAGGGGATGTGACTTTATTTTGTTTGGTTTAACTGTGTCATGCTTAAATGCTTGAAGTCTGCAGCTCAGTGGTTAGAATACTCACCTCGCAAGAGAGAGACCTGGGCTCGACTACCGGCAGGGCGAAACCTTGGGCAAGTTTCCTTACTCCACACGCGTGATAACAATCCCTCAAGAAAAAAAACAATAATGAATGGGTCACTTTAATCCATGACTTTGTGGGACACTGGCTGCCGCGTTCGCCCACAAACATACAGTCAATTCACTTTACAGTACATTCTGTGAAGCGCTTTGGGATGTCCTCCCGACGTGAAAAGCGCTGTATCAAATGCAAGGATTATTATTATTATTATGTATCGAAGACATGAAAAAGCGCGATATTAAATGCAAGGATTATTATTACTCATTGCAATGATCTTAACTGAGGTGATGGGAGGAGGTACATATCTGTTTGTCAATCGATGTCTTTAGTTATTTATTCGGTAATTTGTTTGTACAATGTAATTGAGATATCTTTTTAAGAAAACCCTTCCACTCTTTTCTATTCTTGAAATTCTACTGACAAGACCATTTTGTTATGAGCATGGTGTGAGTCCTGAGGCTCTGGTATGACCCTGTCAGGCTTGCTCTGTGTTTACTGCCCGCTCCTCATATGTCACATCCAAGGCTGGTACAGCTCTCACTGCCCTTTGCAAGGGGCACTTTCCTTCCCTGCTCCCATAACTACCACAACAACCTCAACAACTTGAGGTTTTTGTGGAGTTTTGTGGAGTGTCGTATTTTGTGCACTTGCCTTGCAAGCGAGAAAACTCAGAAATAATTCCCGGCAGGGCGAAACCTGAGGCAAGTTTCCTTCATCTTCATCTTCTTCATTCCCTGTTTACCTATAATAATAATCCTTGACTTTGATATAGCACTTTTCACGTCTTATAGACCTCTCAAAGTGCTTCACAGAATATACTGAAAAGTGAATTGACTGTATATTTGTGAGTGTAATGCGACAGCTAATTGCACACAGCGATGTCCCACAAGCAGTCATGGATTGAAGTGAAAATAAACTTCAGAAACCAATGTGTTCTCTGTTTGCACCATGTACGATGACTTAACAAAACATCTGTACACATGTAAACCCATGAAAATTCAAACCTTTATTTAAAAGATTTTTGTTTAAGGCAGCAAGAAACCTGGTAATATGTCTAACTGTCGTTCAGGTATTGCACACTATATTCATATTCATTTTCTCATCACTGCAGAGACTTAAATGGCAGAATCCACCAAAGTTTGTTTAATCACAAAGGAATTATTTCTTATGTGGCTGTGCTGCAGATGTTCTTTATTGCTTTTCACTGGAGTTGGCCCAGAGTAATTCTGGGTGCATTGGGAATTGTTGGTGCACTGGGAATCTTAGGGGAAGGGATACTTAAGCTCATTGTTCTGTTTAACCTGGTCAAAGAACAGAACAACTAGCAAAAAGCCAATGCTTTTCTAAAGCAGTTTCAGATCATCTTTGAACAGGATATATCATTGTAAATGCCAGCTGAAAGCACAAAAAGATACAAAATACAACGGAAGAGGTAATGTAAATTATTTACAGGGAGTTATTGTTCAGATTCCAGACAGTTTCGAGAAAGAAACTCCACTTTGCTTTCTCTGAATTTTCATCCAAGAGGTTGATCCAAACTTTAACACTTGAAGAAATGTTTTGGTGGCAGCAGAGGATAAAGTAGATTACATAAATGATCATATCCAGCTATCACAATAATATGGAAGTTATAACCTCTTTGGAGCTCTGTGGAGATCCATAATGTGAAGATTCTTCATCTAATCATACAGTTGGAAAGATGTGTGGCACAAACAATGGGGTTGAAAATGTGGCATACTATTGCAATGCAGAAGATGCTGCGATCATACCAACTCCTGGTTTGTAAATAAATTGCTCTCAGAGAGGGAGATAGAGAAGAAAGACAAATACATATCTGGCACAAAGTATGCCATGTGGACAGGCTTCAGATTAGTATGTACACTTATAATTTAGAATGGAAAGCAATATTGAAGCATTAATAGCAAGATTAATTTATGCTTGATTCTGATCTGACTTTGGTAGTCTTCAACTCAAGACAAACCTTGACTATTCTCTGTGCAGAGTTCAAGATATCTTGCCTTGATGTACTGGACAGTCAATAGATGTGTATGTTACCTACACTTGAAATTTTGTTCACAAAAATGTAACATTCTCTTCTTCATGCGATTCCTTCCTGAAACACTACTGTCCAGAATGGCATCAGGGTCACAAACCTCTGCCAGTGGGCATTTAATGCTAACGCTGTAAGGGAAATTTCCCCTCCTTGCTCAAGTATACCATATTTCATCAATGAATATTTATCACTTAAATGTACATTTCTACTTCAGGAAGTGGGAAAATCTGAAACTACTGATAATAAACAACATGAAATGTCTTATATTTGGAAGTTTTTCTTTACCTAGAGGGTAATTAATGACAAACATGTTACGAAGGGTGATTGATAGCAGGATACTGGACTCGCTGAAAGAACTTGATGTTGCGAAGGGAGGGCAATAGGTTGGGTATTACACTACAACAACAACAACAAGATTCCATTTATTGAGCGCCTTTCACGTCGGGAGGACGTCCCAAGGCGCTGTACAGTTGGGTCAGGATCCGAGCAGGGGGGAAATGGTCAGGGTGAAGGGAGGGAGCGAGGAGGGAGTAGAGAGTCGAGAGGGGAGCTGAAGGCACGGTCAAAGAGAAAGGTCTTGAGACCGGCCTTGAAGGAGGAAAGGGAGGAAGCGGCGAAGGCACTGGGGGATAGAGTTCCAGAGCCTAGGGGCTGAGAGGCTGAAGGCCCGGCCACCGATGGTAGGGCGGTTGGGGCGGGGGATGTGGAGCAGACCAGAGCCAGAGGAACGGAGGGTATGGGCAGGTACGTAGGGGGATAGTAGGTCGGAGAGGTAGGAGGGAGCAAGGCCGTGAATGGCCTTGTAGGTGAGGATGAGGATCTTGAATTCGATCCTCTGGGGGATGGGGAGCCAGTGGAGGCGAGCGAGGGTGGGAGTGATGTGGTCCCGAAGTCTGGTGCGGGACAGTACACGAGCTGCAGTCGAGCTGAGGTGGAGAGTGCAGCCTTGGATGCTGATGCTGTCAGCGCCTGAGGTGCAGAGGCACTGATGTGAGCCAATCAGGAGGGCCTCAGTTTTGCGCACGTTGAGCTGAAGAAAGTTGTATCTCGTCCAGGACTCGATGTCGGACAGGCAGCTGTCAGGACATCGGTGGTCGTGGAGTTGAGGGTAGAGGAGGAAAGGTAGAGTTGGGTGTCATCCGCATACATGTGGAAGTTAACCCCATGTCTGCAGATGATGTCACCAAGGGGGAGCATATAGAGGGTGAAGAGGAGGGGACCGAGGACAGAGCCTTTAGGGACACCGCACGAGACAGTGCGGGGGCTGGAGGGAAAGCCATTAGTGGAGACAAAGTGAACACGGTGGGAGAGCTACGACCTAAACCACTCAAGGACAGGGCCTTGAAGGTTTAGGTAGGAGGACAAGTGGTGGATGAAGATAGCGTGGTCGACCGTATCGAATGCTGCCGATAGGTCGAGGAGGACGAGGAGGCAGAGGGAGCCCTGGTCACAGATGGTCAGGATGTCATTGGTGACCTTGACCAGGGCAATTTCTGTGCTATGGGCAGCATGGAAACCCGACTGAAGGGGTTTGAGTAATGAATGGTTGGAGAGGAAAGAGCACAGCTGGGAGGCGACAACTCGTTCCAGGACCTTGGACAGGAAGGGGAGGTTGGAGATGGGCCGGTAGCTTGATAGCTGCGACGCATCAAGGGAGGGTTTTTTTAAGGTGTGGGTGATGGTGGTAGTTTTTAAGGGAATGGGAACAGAGCCAGAGGAGAGGGACAGGTTGACGATGTCTGTGATATGTGGGGCAAGGAGTTGGAGCTGGGAGATAAGGAGTGGAGTGGGGATGGGGTCAAGGGAGCAGGTGGTGGGTTTCAATCTATTGAGTGCAGTCCATAATGGTAGGGCCCACAAATATCTCTTGTAAACAGGGGAGCATATTTGTTTAGAAGTTCCCTTGAAGAATGTAATTGCTCTCTATAATAGGAAGTTTCTTGTCCAAGGTTTTTATTCTATCAAAGGCTTTTTGCCTTTTCAGTACAGCTTCAATGAGTACATTAATCATTATCTGCAAATGTACCCTTTAGTTTCTTGTTTTTGCTTAAAAAAAGCTCTAAAAAAACTATATTCACCCTCTATTAGACATGAAGACAATTCAAGGGTTTATATGGCAATTGAGATTATTGATGCTATTTTCTTTTATTGGGTGTAATACTTTTCAACTAATTCATGAATCAATCACTGGTAGCTCTGGGAGCTCTTTCTGAAGCCTGTTTCACAATCTGCTCACTTTTTACTTAGCCAGATGATTTTAATACACAGCCCACATTTTTCTCCCTTTTGTTCACCCCAGATCTTGCATGCTTTTCCAGATGATGAAGGCACACTCACAAGCCTCATCCATTTCATTCCATTATGAGCATTGTAATTTTGGTAAACAGTACAGAAAAGAAAAGGAAATCACTTTGACAAAATTAGATTCTTCATGTGAGGTATTTTCCCATGGTAATAATACGCAATCTGAAACCCGAGTATGATAGTAAGTTTCTTTATTCTCAACTGAAAGAAACCCAAACCACTAACCATAGCCACATCGCTTTTTTTTCCAATCCTGGTGATTTTTTTGTAATTTGTCTTTTTCTCATTGGCTCTTTTGTATTTGATTTTAACTCTTAAAGTGATACTATATCTTCCTTTATCTAGTTTTTTTTCTTCAGCTTTTTATTAACTTTGCTGGTCGTCTAATCTCTTCTTAATTTTGTGTGTGTTCTTACTCTTTCATCTGGTCTATTTGTTTTTTGCTTCATCTCTTTTTTGTTTGTTCTTTTTGTCCGTGACCCTTTTTCATATCTCCCTAGATGTTGTTCTGTATTGGTTTCCTTTGTTGTCTCCTATCCAATAGGAACTTGTGTTTTTAAAATCGTTTTTCAATACCTTCCCTTCTATCCTGATATATTTCTTTCTGAACCATATTTTCTCGTTTGTTTCAAAACTCTTTTCCTTCTCTGTTTCGTCTTTCATTTATTTCCCTCCTCTGTACAGCTATGATTTTCATCTTTTTTCTCTGCATATTAATCAATTCCATAATTGTTGCGACATCAGTATTTGTGCCCAGTGACCTCTCTTTTTTTTCTGATGGCATGTTTCTGTATGTTAGAATTGCTAGGTGATTTTTATTAATTGTCTATACTATTCTCTTTGTCATCCTGTTACTCTGTGGATATCCCAGGAATCCTATCATGTGTTCTATCCCCCAATTCTTTGTAAATTTTCCATATTGATCACTCACAAAATGATGTCCATTATCACTTATCTCTGGTATTCTGTGCCTTGCAAAATCTCCTTTTTTATCACTGTTTCTGCAGTCTTGTCTTGTATTTGCATATTCAAAATAACTTATAAAATAATCCTTGCATTTGATATAGCGTTTTTCATGTCTTCTATACATCTCAAAGCGCTTCACAGAATATACTGTAAAGTGAATTGACTATATTTGTGGACGAAACATGGCAGCCAATTGCATACAGCAGACTCACACAAACAGCTGCAGATTGAGTGACCGAATTATTATTGTTTTGGGTTTTTTTTTTCTTGAGGGATTATTATCAGGCATGTGGAGTAAGGAAACTTGCCCAAGGTTTCGCTCTTCCGGAAATTGAACCCAGGTCTCTCGCTTGCGAGGTGAGTGTTGTAACCAGTGAGCTACAAGCTCAGTGGACTAAACTTGATGTGTAACATATGATTGGTTACTGCCTCTCCTGGTTTTGGTATCTGGCACATGTGTTGCACTTACCAATGTAATCCTCTGTTTGTTAATTTCAAGCCAAAACACTACCTCTCTTGCTCTTCACTTGTCTCTCTCCATTCCCCAATGTCCCTCATGAATGTTCTGAGAAATTTAATTCTCAATTCTTTTGGGATTATTCTCTCCTCTCAATATTCCCCTTTTTGTTAATATAATTCATGTCAATATGGTTTAATTTCCACTGGTGAATCCTTTCTGTCAACCATTTCATAGCATATTATTAATGACAGCACTTACTCCATCTCTTCTGGTAGCTTCCCTGATTCTTGTTTTGTTGCTTTTGCCGTATTTCTTTTTTTTATTCTCGTTTCCTTCCACTTGCTGCTTTTCTTAATGTATCCACTGCATATAGCATTTTTCCTGGTTTTTATTTGAATTCCATATCATATTTTTGTAGTTGTATATGTATTCATTGGAGTTGGAGGCATTTCATTGTCCTTTCTTAAAATTGCCTCAAATGGGTTGTGATCATTCTCCACTGTTATCTTTCCAAACACACATTGTTTGAATCATCCACATCTAAACCTATTGCTGAACACTTTTTCTACTTCTGCATATTTCTTTCCTGTGTCTGATAATACTCATGATGCATAAGCTAATATATTCTCTCCTTGTGTTAATACCGTACCTATCCCTGTTTTGTTTGGGTCTCTTGATATCTTTACTGGAGCATTTATATCATAAAATTTTAAAACAGGGCCCTTTTCAATAACTTCTTATCTTATTAAATATCTGCTACTGTTCTTTCTCCCATATAAAATTCTGCCTTTACCAATTCTTATTGGCCCCATGATCTGTCACTTCTGGTATGAACCAGGCTATCCAGTTCACCATTCCAATTGGTTCTTTTAGTCCTCTCTTGTCCTGAGGTGCTGGCATCTTTGTTATTGCTTCAGCCATCTTTGAATCTATTTTCAACCCTTTGTCCTAGATATTTGTCCTCTGTCATTTCTATATTGCACTTTTCCTCATTTAACTTTACATTTTCATAACCTGTGTTATGCTCTTCTCTTGTCTTTCTGAATATGATGTAATCTTTGTAATCCCTACCAGCATTTGTGCTAATTTCTTCTGGAATATCTCCTGTGCTGACTTTGTGGCAAATGACATTCCCCGAAAACAGTATCTTTCAAATTATTTGGGGAGGATAAGTTTGAGGGCTATGGGAAGAGAGCGGGGGAGTGGGATTGATTTAGAAAGCTTTTTTCAAAGAGCCAACACAGACAAAATAGGCTGAATGGCCTTCTTCTGTGCGGTATAATTCTATGATTCTATGAAATGGTGTTAAGAACGTTGTTAAGTATGCACTACTTTGTCAACTAACCTTACCAAGAATCCAAGGAACAATCTAGTGTTGAGAAGCATTTTGCTCCATGCAACATTGCATGTATACCTTCAAGAATAGGTAATGTATACTATTCTCTTAGAATTCCGGTTTAGTTGCTTTGGGTCTAAACATATACTTAATGATTTGCCTGGCTTTTCTACAATCACTATTGCACTTTTTCAGTCAGTAGCTTTTTTCTACCTTAATGACTTTCTCCATTTCCATTTTTTTAATGTGTTTCTTAGTCTTTCTTTGATGACTTCTGGCACTCTTCTTAGGGGTCGTATTACAGGATTGTGTGTTTCTATTAGCTTTCTCATTCTCCCCTTCATTAATCCTCTTTCCCTATAAAAATGGTTTGTGTTTTTTCACTATTTCCCCTGTTCTAATTGTTTATTTTCTTCCTTCACATTTTGTATTCCTTTCAACAATCCGATTTCAATTATGTCTTGAAGTCCCAGCAGGGTATCCGCCTTCCCTTTTACTATGTGAATTGTATTTTATATAATCTTTTTTTTGCTTTGCTTCTATTCCTACTGTCTCAATTGAAAATCAATTTCCAGTTTTTATCTTATCTTCCTGGTTCTCACAGCCTTAAATACTCTTCTAATGTCATCACACGTTCCTATACTTCTGTGTGTAATTTACATTGTGTTTTTTTTTCCCTTTTGTGCACCTTAGCAGTACTATCCTTTCTTTCTCTTCCCTTTTTTCTGTGTCAGATTTCTCTATGAAGCTCATCGGATTAATATTGTATTCTTCTTTCTTATCACTAATAGTGGATTCCACATCCGAGCTGCCCAACAATTCATCTTGCCTTGACTGCATTTGTGCAATCTTGGTTCCCGGATATTTACTTTTCCTTTGTATTCCCTTCTTCCTGGTATTCTTCTCTTTTGTGACCTCTCTATTGTTTTCCATCCTTTGTTCATTTGGGGCCTTTGTTGTCTATTTCTGCATTTCCTTGCATAATGATTATTTAGTAAGCAGTATACTAGTAATTTTTCCACCTGTTTACAGACGTATTTATGGTATCACACAAGAAGCACTAGGTATTGAACAATTTACCCTTTTCACTCCCCAACCAAAAAGAATGCAAGACATACATCTTCAGTGTACATATAGAGAAAAAGGTCCAATAGAATAAGTACATTTATTTTCAGAGTTGTGACATTTCAGGAAAATATTTAAGAAATTGTTCCCATAATAAATATTTGTTCTTGGATATTACATAGAGTTGTGGATCCCCAGACTCTCTCGTCTACAACTGGCAAGAACAATTAATTTCTCAATGGGCAAACTGAGATAAAGACTGCAGCAATATACAAATACAACTATTTCTGTAAAATGTCTTTAACCTCAGACCTTTAACTTCTTTTTACCTTCATGTATGTTATAATAACAGAAAACCAATCGCTGTTATATGCAGCCCTAAACTGAGCTCTGTTTAATACCAGGGGAATGCCTACAAAATAAATAGGTACTGCACTTTACAGAAATTCCTGCGAAGCACTTTGAAGGGTCCTCCTGATGTGAATTATTATTTGTATTATGATTATTATTTATTAATGCTGTTGCTAGTTGTTTTAATATAGCGTTAACCAATATATAAAAAAAATAACTTGTCAAAATCGCATTCTTAGCCAGTAAAAAATATTTTGTCTTAAACTTTAAGATGGCACAGATTGTGAAAAATTCTTAAATTCAGTCTTAATTTCGATGCTGAATGCAGAAAATGAGTTTCCAAATTCAGACTGAATTTAGGAATTTTTCACAATTTTGATTGCCTTAAACATTAGGACAAAATGGATTTACGGGCTGATTGCAAGTGGAATGTTTAGCTTTCAGTGCTACAAAAACATAAGAAAAATGGCACAGGGCTTTTCAAATAGGATTTCTATAGCAACAGAAAAAATAGAATGGTAAACCGTGAGTTAGAGGTTCTTGTTTTCTTACCTCTGCAAGGGTATTATGAACGGTAGGAGTTTTTTTCCCTCACAAATACAAATGATTATTCTTCCCCTGGGATCCTTTAATGCATCGCAGCTTGCAGCGTTCAGCCCAATATTACAGAAATACTATACAAGCCGACATTTGCCTGAAACTACTGCAGTTGTACCACTGGTGTAATTTTACCATCTCTCGCTGCATTGTCTCCAAGTTTCTGAGCAAGTGACAATGCTCAGGGGTAATAGTCACACAGGTCCAAGGAGAAAGATAAGGAGGAACATGGGTTCCATGGACTTTTGATTGCCTGTTTTATTGCTCTTGTAATTTGAGGTATGAGCACAGTGAGATGCACTCTTACCATTCAGTACACATAGGTATGTCCATTGTGCACTTCTGTATCCCAGCTGCACATTTGCTCACTAAATTGTGTGTATTATAATGAGTTTGTGTTCAATCTTTGTGATAGAACTTAATGTAATTGCAGACTGATCACAGTACAGGGATCAATTAATGTCACCGCAGTTTCTTTGTCAATATCTCCCCCACTGATATACCCTGATTTACATTGAACAAATCAGATTGTCTGAATAGACAATGCAAGAAGCCATCCCTGAACACAAGCAGCACTTGCAGTGCTTAACTCTCAGTTGCTAACAATCCAGTAAACGTTCTTTATAAAGTAATGAAGCAATGAAGCAACAATACTAATGAAATATGATACTGTCATCATCTAATGTGCAAATTATCATAATATTGGTATTTGTTAAAGATCGGAGTAAAATGTTAGTGTATGTTAGGATGTCTTACACAAAGAACATTCTGCATGATTTTGTTCCTGTTCATTCTTTTGTTGTTGCATTTCAGTGAATTTACAATGCAATTATATAGAGACCAGCAGATTCCCAGCCCCTCCTACCCTCAGCTAGCAAGAATCATTAATTTCTCAATGAATAAACTGAGATAAAGACTCTATTGCAATACCAGGCTTGAAAAGTTTGCGAGCCATGCAGATTCGTACCAATGGGAGAAGAAACATTCTGTATTGTTTCCATCTGCACTGTTGTTAACAGCTGCTGAGAGCAGATAAATTCTTGATGGCTTTACGTTGAGGAAGTGCAAAAAGAGCTATTGTATCTGTACTTTAATTGTACTGTTAAGCCTGGAACTAGGATGCAACATTTTCCAATTAGAAAGGTGTTACTTCTCTAATTATATTCCAGTGACTTTTAAGATACATGTTGGTGAACAGCTTCAAAGAGTTGTGCTTCTTATTCATGTCAGCTACCGTGTGTGATGCTGTTCTGCAAGGTTTTAGAGAAACCTTACCCAAAACAAATTTAATTTATGGTAACTTTCATGAAAAAATAATGTTTGACAAATGCATTGGTTCACAATGAGCAGCGAAATGAGGCAATTTAAGATGTTGCTCAAAGGCATGGTTCAAAGATCATGTGTTTTTTAAGATTTGTTTTAATACATTGAGAAGAGGGAGGAAGACAAAGAGATTTTGGAAGAGAGTTCTAGGAGACGAGAATATGATGACTCAGGGCTATTCTTCATGAATGCATGGATGAGGGCCTAAGCGGTAGTGTGGTTGAGGAAAGGGCATAAGTGAGAAATATTCCAAAGGTGAAAGGAAACTGCCTCGGCAATTGACCCAATGTGATTCTTAGCTACACTGAGGAGAAGAGGTAACACTACCTGCCCTTGGGATTCCTGGGCTCATTACTCATTGATTTTCTCTAAGTCTCCTCTCAGGATTAGATGGCTATGCTACCACCACAAAGCTGTTTGCGTATAAATACATAGTCACTGCACATTGCAGTAAATCCTGTAAAGCATTCACCCAATGGCAAAGATGCTATATCAAATGCAAAGATTGTTATGTTATTGTTATAAAACCTGCTCCTCGTTCGATGGAATAGATCAGAGCTTACTTTTGTGAGGGAACATTCCCTATCCCCAAATGACCTCCCTACCACCAATTGTGCAATTCCCCTCCCCCTATTTGTATTTTTCTTTATACTTGTTTTCATCTCTTGTCTCCCACCTTCCTCCTAAGGGCAGGAGGTGCTGGCGGTGTTCTGATGCATTGAAGAGGAGCAGGCACCTCAACCAAGTGGCCATTCTTCATGTGCAGTGGCATTGGTAGTGCGTGAAAGTATCCTATTCAACTGATACTGTTCTCATCCAATTCCCCTCCCTCTCACCCCACCCCAACACACACACACAGACAGTTAAACACACACATTCAACATGTCCAGCAGGGGTCACTGGAATCATATTGTTCAGCAAATGAATTAAAATCTTACATACCTATATTAATATGACTCTGGCCACCAGTGAGACCTGCTCACCTCTCAAGTGATACAAAAGGATTGCAGGATAAGTGAAATACAGATTCTTACTTTAGTTTTTTAATCAGTGTTGATTATTGTGGGACTTCAAAAAAGAATCAAATATTTTATAATAAAATAATAATCTTTGCATTTGATATAGCATCTTTTCCAATAAAACCTTACAGGATTTATTACAACAGGTAGTGATTAAGTATTTGTACACAAACAGCTTTGTGGCAGTACAGTAGCTTTACTTAAAAGTGGAGATACTCAACAACAGCATTTTGCACTTATATCACACTTTTCACAAAGGATGATGAACATCTCAAAGTGTATCACAGGGTCCACCCGCAGCGACCCTGAAGCAGCCATCAAGCTTCAACTCCCTCGTCCCTCTGAAATCCAGGACTGTCTCCAAACCCACCTGATGCCCCAAGTACAACTGCCATTTCTGCTCCCTAAAATCCCACACCTGGCTGCTCGAGTGCAGATGGCAGAAAAACAGCTGGTTCATGGTTCATCACCAGCTGTGGCTCGAGCATCTTCACACCCACTGCCATTTCCTGTTCGCAAGCAAATAATGCACACTACTGAAACATCATAATGGAGGCCAACAATAACTCCAAAATTATTTTTCCCACTGCCCACCACCTCCTCCATGCGCCACTTCAAGCAATCTCAATCATCACATCTAACGCCAAGTGTGAAGAGGTCATGGACTTCCTTACCTCTAAAACTGACAACATCAGCCTAGCAGCTTTATCTTTCTACCCCGTGTTACCTACCACCGCCCCCATTCCATCTCCCTCACCCACCCTGACCTCAGCTCCTACCACGGCCCCCATCCTACATTCATTTGCCCTCATCACTCCTTCCTCCCTCTGATCCACCATCACCACAATGAAACCCACCACCTGCTGCCTCGACCCCCTCCCCACTCAACTGCTGATCACCCAGCTTCCCCTCCACTGCTCACTGCTGGCAGACACTATTAACCAGTTTCTCTCCCCAGGATTAGTCCCACTCACCCTCAAAACCGCGGTCAACACCCGCCTCCTTAAAAAACCTACCATTAATTCCTCCAACCTCGGCCACTACTGTCCTATCGCAAACCTGGCCTTCCTTGCCAAAGCTTTGGAATGCATTGTTGCCAACCAACTTCGTGCACACCTCTCCCTCTACACCCTACTCGAACCCCTCCAGTCCGGTTTCCGCCCTGCCCACAGTACAGAGACAACACTCATGAAGGTCACAAATGATATCCTCTCTATCTGTGACCAGGGCTCCCTCTGCCTCCTCGTCCTCTTGGATCTCTCCGCCATGTTCGACACAGTCAACCACGTCATCCTCCTCCACTGTCTGTTATCCATCATCCACCTCAGTGGGACTGCATTCGTTTGTTTGAGTTCTACCTTACAAACCGTCAGCACTACATTTCTGCAAATGGCTTTTCTTCTCGCTTCCACACAGTCACCTGTGGGTTACCCCAAGAATCCATCCTTGGCCCCTTTCTCTTCCTCATCTGTATGCTCCCTCTCGGTGCTGTCAACCGTAGACACGGGGTTAACTTCCAAATGTATGTGGACACTGAACACTATTTTTCCACCTCCAGCTGCGATCCCCAGTCCCCTGATGTTCTCTCAGCTTGTCTGTCAGACATCAGGAACTGGATGAATGCAAATTTCCAGCAGTTAAACGTCAGCAAGATGGAAGCCATACTCTTTCGCTTCCATTGACGTCTTCTGTCCCACGGTTCCGACCTCTTTAACCAACCAGACCTGTCCTTAAAATTCTCTGAACCCATGTGCAACTTAGTCATCAGGTTCAATCCCCAGTTATCCTTCCTCCCCCACATCTGGTCCTTGACCAGCACCGCTTTCCTCCACCTTCACCACGTTGCCTATCTCCGACAATACCTCACCCCAAAAGCTGCCGAAACCCTTTTCCATGCCTTTGTCACCTCTCAGCTGGACTACTCTAATCCCCTCCTTGCCGGTCTCCCCTCCTCCACTATTCACAAAATTCAGCTCATTCAAAACTCCGCCTCCCGCATTCTCACCCGCACCAAACTCCACACTGCGATTACCCCAGTCCTTGCCAAACTCCACTGACTCCCTGTCACAGAGCGGATTGACTTCAAGATCCTCACTTTAGTGTTTAAATCCCTACATTCCTTGGCACCCCCCCCTATCTCTCTAACACCCTCTCTCCCCACAGCAGTACCTGCTGCCTCCGCTCTACTGGGTCCGGCCTCCTCCGTGTCCCCCGAATCCCCGCTCCACCATCGATGGTTGTACCTTCAACTGATACGCCCCGAAACTTTGGAACTCCCTCCCTCAACCCCTTCACCTCATCCCCTCTTTCCTCATCTTCAGGTTGCGCTTGAAGATTTTCCTCTTCAACCGCGCCTACGGACATATTCCACCACCCTCTGGCTCAGCCTTGGGCTCAGCCATTGATAAGCTCCCTGAGATGCCGCATTGCCTGGAGGGTACTATATTGCAAGTTGTTGTTGTTGTTGTTGTAGTATTCCTTGTGTTAGAAAGATATGGAACTTTCCAAAATGTCATATTGAGGCATTTGGTGCAGCATGAGAGTCAGTCCAATACAGGGCCATTTTAAGATTAGAATTCAGTTTACTGCACACTGCTGTGGATTACTGATAATGAATGACAACCTGTGATGCACTGGGATACCCCTGTACTAGGAGGTTAATTGAAGGATGAGGCAATCTACTGGTCAACCGTCCTCCATTGCCTGCCACAGTACGGTCAGGTTCCATTGCTAGCCTTGTTCTTTTGTGTACTTCAGTGGCAAACTCTACACATGAATTATTCCTGTAGGTTGCAATAATGTTGACACCAACTAAGTGGAACTGGCATTTCCAGTATAGCCTGTTTACTGATTGCATTCTTTCATGTAGGTGTACATTTGCTAGACATAANTTTTTTCAAAATGTCAAACACTTGGGGAAGGTAAAATTAATCTATTTCCTTTGAAGATACATAGGGATGTGCAGGGGAACCTGCTGAGTTTTCGAGCATGGAAAATAAAACTTTAATGGAGTAGAATGTGCTTAGGTGGGTGCTTGCATTGGTTTGGTCATTGTTTTGCAGTAGCTGTGAAATTGTTTTATTAAGGTTATCCTCAGTTATACTGAGGTCGTCCTTTACATTTATATTTTCTTTGATATGTTTTGTAGTTATTTGTTTTTTTAAGGTTATCCTCAGTTATGCTGAGGTCATCCTTTATATTTAAAGTTTCTTTGATATATTTTGCACTTATCAGGGTGAGGGGTGTGAGATGTCAGCATTTCTGCATTTTGTCACCTAACATCAACACCAGAACATCAAATCTAAAACTGAAGAGTTTCTTCTATATGTGGTATTGATACCGCAAGGAATGGGATTAATAATAATCTTTGCATTTGGTATAGTGCCTTTCGCATTGGAAGGACATCGCAAAGCACTTAACAGGATTTACTGTTAGTGCAGTGACTGTGCATTTTCAGGCGAATATGTTTTTACCCAAAGAGGCAGTGATAAGTAAAGAATTCAAACTAGCTAAGAATGTTTCCTTGTCCACAGGGAATTGATCAGTAAGGGTGGGTAAATCTCTACAATGTTTTATGAACAATAAAATGGGCAATTTTTTAACCAAATGTAAAGGTAAGAATTTTACAGATTAACGTAATCAGGCAACAAAAACTGACAGTGTTTCATTCTGAACCTTAACTTTGAGGAATGGAGAGCTTGTTTGAGTCAATGGTTTAATTCTGGAAATTGAAGCTATTCAAATAACAGGATAGCAGCGTGATGAAGCCTTATAAACAGCAATGGTAGAAGGTAGTAATGAGTAATGTAGTGATAATAATAATCTTTGCATATCCTCCGGGGGGGGGGGCGGGCGGGGGGAGGGGGGGAGAGAGTTAAATGAGTTCTGGCAACGGAATGTTGGAATCGCGTCAGAGCCCTCTGTGAAGTGCAGTTCCTGGCCAAGTGGATCCAAAGTATTCCAGGGCACTGCTGATGATAGCACAGCCAGCATTGCTCATCAGCAGGATCTGGAAGAGTAGACCAGTCACTGGAGGCAGCGAGTGATCCCACTCCGCTCCTTTTAAGCCTGAAAGCCAAAGCCTAATGGGTAGAGTAGGCCTAGCTAGACAAGCAGTGGGAAAGCTTGCTAGACAGAATAATCTTTGCATTTGATATAGTGCTCTCACATTGGAAAGATGTCTCGAAGTACTTTCCCTGATTTACTGTGAGGTGTAGTGACTATGTATTTATAGGTGAATTTGGCAGCCAATTTGCAAGGATGAAGTCAATAATTAGTTTTATTTGGGGGATTGTTAGCCAGAATACTGGGAGAAATTCCCTTCTCTTTTTGAATACTGTCAAGAGATCGTCAAAGTCCACCTGAACACTCAGCCAAGACCTTGCTTAATGTTTCATCCAAAAGTCGGCACCTCCAATAATGCAGCACATCCCCAGCACTGCACTGGACTGTCAGCACAGAAAAGGCTTGAACCTACAACCTTACTGACCATTAAGCCAGGCTGACACTAGTAATGGAAGAACAGAATGATGCATTACTAGACATATTGCAAAAGTGCATGATACTGTATTTTATTGGCAAACGTTGCTGGTGACATGCCATGACTGATTTCTGACATTGATAGTCCGTTGTTTGTATTTATTTTACAGGTAATCAAGGAACAAAAG
This sequence comes from Callorhinchus milii, assembly GCF_018977255.1. Lineage (NCBI taxonomy): Eukaryota > Metazoa > Chordata > Chondrichthyes > Chimaeriformes > Callorhinchidae > Callorhinchus > Callorhinchus milii. Next base: position 80,718,883 of record NW_024704742.1, on the reverse strand, counting down.
GATTTCAAAACAAACATCAATGTTAATTAAATTGAATTGTCCTCTGCAATTTCGTTCCTTCCTTGCTTTTTCATTCTTACTTCCGGTCCAGATTCACGTGCTTTCCCTCAAATCAGCATCAGGATTACATTCTGGGTGGGATGAACAATAAACCAAATAATTTATAAATTTGTAACACAAAAACAAAACTAATCCTTGCGTTTGATATAAGACCTTCATGTCAGTAGGGTGCCTCAAAGAGCTTCACAGGATATTCTGTAAAGCTATATATTGTATTGGTGAATGGGACAGCTAATTTGCATACAGCAATATCTCACAAACAGCTATGAAGTGTATTCCCAATTTTATTTGGGGGATTGTTAGTCAGTGTTAGACACTTGGAGGAATCCCTTTGCTTTCATATCATCCCATGAGATCCTTAAACTGAACAGGCAGACACGACCACCTGCATGTCATCCATAGAAGGCACCTCCACCAATTCACATATCCTCAGGTCTACACCAGTGTCAGTCTATACTGTAGAAGTTCAAAAAGGTCTTCGGGAGAAGCCTATTGCCTGATAGAGAAGCGTACAGAGTCATATAGGAACTGCATTGCTATATAAAACAATTTATTGTTGTTGAGATTGATTCATTTGTGTTTTCAGTGCAGGCCAATCATTCCCGACAAGCCAATTACTCGGGAGCCATGAAAACAGAACTGTCTGTTTTTCTTTCTGGAATTTAATATTCTTGACATGAAGAAGAGTTAAACAAATGGGGCAAAAAGGTTATTTAAATTTTTTTTAAACCCTGGAGAGCAAGTGCTGTACACAAATCCTCATATGATCAAGTTAGGAGTGTCAAAGTCCTAAATGATATCCATGTCCTTGAATCAGTTGACTGTCCCTTCAGAAATCTTTCCTACTCCAAATTCAACCCACAACTTGGGTGCAAACCTTGATTTTCCAGCGCTTTGAGATGTCCTTCTGGTGTGTAAGGTGCTATACAAATGCAATTTGTTGTTGTTGTTGGACATTGATATCTCTGGAATTGTGGGTTCAAGCCAGCCCCATGTTGGGACTTTGAGTCACTGGGACTTTTGACACAGTCTATGATGATATTCCAATGCAGTGCTGGGGAGTGCGATATTGATGAAGTGCCATTCTTCAGATGATACGTTAAACTAAGTCCCATCTGTCTGCTCAGGTGGATGTTAAAGATTCCATAGCACAACTCTAAAAGAGAAGGGAGATTCTCCCAGTTTCTTGGCCAATGATACCCCAATATAATTGTTCATTGATGTCATGGCTGTTTGTGGAACATTGCTGTGTAAATTGGCTACCACTTTCAACTGCAAAAATACAGTCACTACACAGTAAAAGAAATCCTGTGAAGCATTTTGAGATGTCTTGACAACATGTCAAGGCATTATATCAAATGAAAGGATTATTATTACTATACTAGTTTGGTGTTTAATGCCACATGTTATAGCTTGTATGTGTTAAAATATTGATCTGAAAATCACCTGCATTGCTACTGCTACTCTGCATTCCTGAATAGCTAAAATAGTCTTTGATAATTTTTTTCACACAGCGAGTTGTTTGGATCTGGAATGCACTGCCTGAAAGGGTGGTGGAAGCAGATTAGATAACACCTATCAAGAGAGAAATGGATAGATATTTTGGGAGGACAAATTTGCAAGGCTATGGGGAGAGAGTGGGAGAGTGGGATTCTTTGGATAGCTCTTTCAAAGAGCCAATACGGGCACGATGGGCCAAATGGCCTCCTTCTGTGCTATATAATTCTATGATTCTATAAATATTCAGGGAAGATTTTGCATTTGTTTAGAATAGTTACTGCATTCAATTGTCTTTCACTTGGTTTTACTAGGAAGATCATCTTCACTCTGCGTTCACACTGCACAATCTTTGTAGAATTCTATTTACAGCAACTGCAAGGTGTATTGGATTGTTTCAGCAGCTGTTCTATTAAGATTAGTTTCTGTTTGATTCTTCCCAAGTCCTTCACTCTTGATTTGAAATTTCTACTTTAGCCATATCTTTTCTCTTCTTACTGCTAGGTAAACAGCGGTGTGTGGAATAAGGAAACTTGCTCAACATTTCGCCCTGCAGGGAATCTAATCCAGGTCTCTCGCTTGTAAAGCGAGTGCTCTAACTCTGAGCTATAGGATTTACTAAACTGATGGAACAGGCTTGGTGGGTTAAATGGTCGCTTGCCTATCCTGTTTTCCTATGTTCCTAAGTCAGAAAGCAGCAACATAGACAAACAATGCAACAATTAACAGCAACATAATTTCATTATCAATCACGTCTGGTATCTTTTTCATATTTTTATACTAGATTAAAAAAATTAAAAATTGCAAACATTCACAAAATAAATAATATACACTCCACAGGTGTTTGCCCCAATTACAAGTAATAAGAATAAGAATAAGAGGAAGAAGAAGAATCTTTAAGTTTGATATAGCAACTTTCATGTCAAAAGGATGTCTCAAAGTGCTTCACAGGATTTATTGTAAAGTGCAGTGATTGTATTTTGTAGGTACACACTGCATTACACTGAATAATGCAGTTACAATGGCTTTTTAGAGAGGAATAATCCTAAATAGTCAAAGTTCTTTATCTGTCTAAAAATAGTTTTAAAAGCAACTAATGCTTGAGTGAAAATTGTAATGTTTCTTTACAGAGGAATGGACTGCAATTCTAGTAAGTTACACAGAGCATTATTGCAAATGGGAAAAATCCATTAGCGACTGACCTTGATAATCCATACATGTGATGGCAAATAGTAAATTCAGCCTATCAAAGTGCGAATTATAATATATCTGTAAGAAAGAAGACTATTTACATCACTTTTTTATAACAAAAGTATACAAATAAAAAATTACAATGAAAAATTAATTCATGTTAACTACATTAAATTCAATGTTTTCTTTGAAACATCAGTGAAAGCTTCCCTACGCAGTCCCAGTATAAGAAATATGTACTATTTAACTTACCTGGGTTATTCTGTTCTGTTTCCTAATGGAATAAATTCACTCAGATGGCCAAAGTGAAATTCTGCTCTGTTCACTAAGGTAGTTTGTTGCTCTGCATTTATAAGTTATTGTAATGCAATTTAAAATCATGAATAACATTGAATTATACATGTGAAATTGTATTTTTAAGCGCATTGCAACTTTTTCTGTAAATTTACAAAATGGAGCAGAATTAGTGCTTCAACCACAAATGCACTGCGTTGAAAGCAAAGAGCAGGACAATTTCCCAATGAGTAGTGTTGAAATATAATGCCTCTGATGGTCAGAAATTAAACTTGAGCCCAGCTTTATTATATTAATGTAGCATTTCAAAGATCCAGAAATTGTCAAATTCTTAAATATAGTCTGTCTCAGTCAGGCTCAGTTGGTCGCACTCTTACCTCTGAGTCAGAGTTGTGGGTTGCACTCTAAACCTCTCAAAGCCAGTCAGGAACCCCGGCGTTCTGTTCGACCCTGAGCTGTCCTTTCTCCCTCATATCCGCGCCACAACTGGCACCACCTTCCATCACCTCTGGAATATCGCCAGTCTACGGCACTACCTCACCCCTCACGCTGCTGAAACTCTGGTCCACGCCTTTATCACCTCAAAGCTGGACTACGGGAACTCTCTCCTCGCCGGCCTTCCCGGCACCTCTTTCCACAAGCTGCAGGTCATTCAGAACTCTGCAGCTCGTGTACTGTCCCGCACCAGGCTTCGGGAACACATCACTCCCACCCTCGCTCGCCTCCACTGGCTCCCCATCCCCCAGAGGATCGAATTCAAGATCCTCACCCTCACCTACAAGGCCATTCACGGCCTTGCTCCCTCCTACCTCTCCGACTTACTATCCCCCTACCTACCTGCCCGTACCCTCCGTTCCTTTGGCTCCGGTCTACTCCACATCCCCCGCCCCAACCGCCCTACCATCGGTGGCCGGGCCTTCAGCCTCTCAGCCCCCAGGCTCTGGAACTCTATCCCCGAGTTCCTTCGCCGCCTCCTCTCTTTCCTCCTTCAAGGCCGGTCTCAAGACCTTTCTCTTTGACCGTGCCTTCAGCTCCCCTGTCGACTCTCTACCCCCTCCTCGCTCCCTCCCTTTCCTCCCCTCACCCTGACCATTTCCCCCAATGCTCGGGTCCTGACCCAACTGTACAGCGCCTTGGGACGTCCTCCCGACATGAAAGGCGCTTAATAAATGGAATCTTGTTGTTGTTGTTGTTGTTGTGGGTTCAAGCCCCATCTCCAGGCTTGAAACTCGCACAGTCATTGTTGTAGGTACCATTCTTGAAATGTGATGTTAAAACAAAATCCCATCTGCCTGTATAGGTGGATGTGAAAGATTCTATAGAACTAGTTGAGAAGTGAAAGGAATTTCTTCTGGTGTCCAACAACCCCCTAAATAAAATTGGTCACTCACTCCATGGTAGTTTGTGGGACATTGCTGTCCACAATTTTTCTGCTGCATTCGCCCACAAAATACATAGTCACTATACTTTGCGGTATATCCTGTGAAGTGATTTCAGATGCTTTGACAATGTGATAAGGCCATATATTGAAATGCAAGGATTATTATTTTCTGTAAATTCTCTAAGAACTGCAGAACTGCAGAAAACACATATCAGAGAATTTAAGAAATAACCAAATTTTGCATTATCTGAAATGCTATATTCATTTAAACATAGAGTGAATTTAAACTCAGATGGAATTTCTACTCATCGGTTGGTTTAAGTACTAATTAAAGTCTAATGTCATGTACCAGACTTATTAAGCACCAGCTGCTTAATCCAAGTCGTCATGTGAGGGGACTTGGCAAATAGACCTGCCTGTGTGAAGCTGCCTCCACGCCCAAGGTGCTTAGTGACAGGTCAGTATCGGCCAGAGCCCTCCCTCCCTGCCGCTGCTTCCCGTGTTTGCCACAACTCCACCTCACTGCTTGATTTGGACTTTACAAATTGGCCAGTTGGCCCAATGTTTAATATGTTGGGTGGAGTGCAGAAGGTCCCCAGATGAGTTCACCAGCAGCACAATATCATCCGCAAACAGATATGCCACAATCCTGTTAGAAGACCTGGCGCAGATATACAAATTCCATCCCACTCAGTGCCATCCAACAAGTCATTATAATAATAATGATCATTACATTTGATATAGTGCTTTTCACGTCTTCTCGACATCTCAAAGCACTTCACAGAATAAAGTGTAAAGTGAATTGACTATATATTTGTGAATACATCTATTAGGGTAAGTTACAATAGCCAACATTGCTTCACCCCCCCACCCCCGCCCTTGGGTGTCAACCTTTTCCCAGATCTTGGAGCTGGAATAAACATTCCACATAAAATCCAACATTTGGTCATGTACTCCCATGGATTCCAGTTTCATCATGAAGGCTTCAGGGGATAACTTGGTCACACACAGATGAGCACGTTCAGAGAAACTGTGAGAAAAGTTACACTCAACAAAAAATTGTATTAGGAGAAAGGAGTCACTATCATTACACTACACATCATCTTTGTGCACGAACCGTATCGTCTCAAAAATTCAATTGTGAATGAAATGTGATTTTTAGGATATTACATGCCAGTTGTGTTAATTTCAGGGATTTGCAAATCATCATACCATTCAGGCTCATTCACACATGGAAGAACCTCACATCTACTCATTCATTTTACCATGGGTTAGGATAGACAGGAAGAGCACCTCTCTTCAAGAGGCAATATCAGGATTTCTAGTTTACACACCCCAGGCTGACACTGTAATGCAATCCTAGAGGTTTGCCTCATTGTTGGAGGTGAAACCTGATGAGACCTCCTGAAATTCTCTCTGCCTGTTCAGGTTCAACATTAAAGACCTCCCTGAGTTTCTCCTGATGTCCCGGCCAGCAATCCCCCCAGTTAAAATTGATCACTTGCTTCAAGTTTATGGGACATTGGTCTGTGAAAATTGACTGCTGAATTCTCCTACAACAGGATTGTTGTGAATATGTTAGCCACTAACATGTGGGAACTGGGGATCCAAATGTGGTGAAATTGTGTTGTTAATGTGTAACTGAAAAATGTGTAATAGACACTATCGATGTGCATGCAATCTCAATACTTATATTCGTACAGCGTATGCATGTGCACTTTGACCTTTTTGTGTTTTTGTTGGTAAAATGGTAAGAGGAAAATCAGTGTGTATGAGTGTTTTGGGATCATTGTGTGTGCTTTAACTCCTTGGTTATTGCTTATTGGTTAATTGCTAAAATAATTCATAACACAGGTGAAAACTTGGATTTCAGCACCATGGAAACACCAGCAATATTGTATGGAGAGGGGAGCTGTCCATTGTGGTCAGGTAGACCAATCTGAATAACCACTCCAGGCCAGCAGAATACATTAAGCCCAGCCAACAATGATCAACTCCAATAGGACAGGACATGTCATGGCAAATGGAAAACAATATCCAACTGAGTTCTGGATGGAGAGCAAGGGTGAGTCTGGCGAGTCATGCGAAAGAAAAATAAAGAGAAGTTTGCTTAGCTTCCCACTGAATGACGGTAGATGTTTGTGAAGTAGATGTTTGTTAAGTAAATATACATGTAAACATACAAACAAAGTAGGTTTACCTGTATTGGGTGAGTGCATGAAAGGCATTTACTACTAAAATCAGTGCATTGTAGCTAAAATGGTGTCAACCTAGTCACAACTGTGACTAGTCAGTGTGGTTTCTATTGGACAACACTATCCTACAAATATACAGTTATTACAATCTACGATAATTCCTGTAAAGCACTTCAGACATTTCAATGACGTTCCAATGGTACTATATCAAATGCAGGGATTATGACTATAATGATGAAGTTATGCAACAACACAAACTACTTGACTGTGTGTAGCTTGGATAATTCACAACATTACCTCCTGAAACAGGTTATCCATGCACTGCTTTTCTTTGTACAGCAACACAATTAGGCGTGTTACCAAGATTGGCTATCAAGGCTGGTCAGTAGAATCATTCAAAAGGGCAACACAATGTGCAGCTGAACATCAAAAAAAATGCTTAAGAGGTATGCGGAAGAGGCTGGAAATGGAATCTACAATACAGCATCTATGATGTTAATCTCTAGAACTCCTTCTCTCTATCCTTAAACCTCATCCCCTCTCTGTCTTTAATTCCTACCTAAAAGCCTATATCTTCGACCACAGCTGTGATCTCCTCCCTTCTCCCCCTCCTCCCTTGCTCAATATCAGCCCCTGTCTTTGTGCAGAGCTTTGAGAAGGACTCTATGTGAAGGCAAATATTTCCTGTTGGTAAAGGGCAACATAGAAAAAAACAAATCTTGTTGGAGCAATTTAATTGACCAATTTAATATAGTTCTATGAAGTAGTAACAGCAAATGTAAATCACAGCAATACTATATGGATGTATATTTGGATTTCCAAAAAGCATTTGATAAGATGCCCCTTGGAAGATTGGTGAAGAAACTTAAGAAACATGGAACAGGGAAAGGTGGTGATTTGGATAGAAGGGGTGACACAGTCATGATGGGCAAATGTGCAGAAATAATCCTATACTTCTAAGTTTCTATTGCTATTGCATTTTAATTTATCCCAAGGCCCATTTTTACAGCCATTAGTCACCAGAGGATGGTCTAGACTTTAGAGTAAGGTGGCAGTGAAAGTGGAGCAACACATTCTATCCTTATGACTGAGGTTAAAGAAAGAGATATGCTCCAAGTGTTTACTTCAGTTACAAACAGCAGGCTTCTTATATGGGGCATTGCTTAGATGTAACAATTATAAATAAACCTTGCATCTCGATATACCACATTATCATGTTGCTGAGACGTCTCAAAGTGTTTCACAGGATTTTACTATGAAGTGTAGTGACTAGCATGAGAAGGACAGATCTTGTTTGAGTAATTTAATTCACCAATTTAATATAGTGCTTTGAAGTAGTAACTGCAAATGTAGATTAAGGCAAAGAATCATTTAATAAAGTGCTGCATGGAAGATTGGTGAAGAAACTTAAGCTGTCAGGCACTGATAGCATCACCATCCATGAATGAACACTCCACCTTTCTAAGCCAGTCCAGAACCTTGGTGACTTATCTGACCCTCAACTATCCTTTCTACCCCACATCTGCGCCATGATCCCCTCTGCCTTCCCCCACCTTCGAAACATCGCTCGACTCTACATCGCAGGTCGCCGAAACATTCATACATACATTCATTACATTAAGGCTTGACTATGCAAACTCCTTGCTTGTCGGTCTCCCCAACTTCTCCTTCCATAGACTGCAGATCATCCAGAACTCTGCATCCCAGGTCCTCTTCCGCACCAGTCTCCATGACCCTATCACCCCCATCCTCACCTGACTCCATTGGCTTCCCATGACACAGAGCATACAGTTCAAGATCCTGTTCCTCACTTTCAAAGCCCTTCATGGTCTTGCTCCCACCTAGCTCTGCGACCTCCTAACCCCCTACCATCCTGCTCGTTCCCTCCGCTCAGCGGGCTCCGGCCTGCTTCATGTTCCCATAATCGGTGGGTGGGGCTTCTGCCACTCTGCCCACACCTGCTGGAACTCCATCCTGCAGTCCCTCCGGCTTGTCCCTTCCCTTGCCTTCTTCAAGACCCATCTCAAGCCCCTCCTCTTCGACCATGCTTTCTATCTTCCTGCTTCTCCATCTGCCTCCACCTTTCCCCACCCTGACCCCCAGCTCGTGTCCGTGACTCTGTCTATCCAGCTCCTTGGGACATCCTCCTGATGCGAAAGGCGCTTTACAAGTATAATTTTGTTGTTGTTATTGTTAAAACCCCACATTAGAACTTTGCACTCACTAACTGTGCTGAGACTCCAATGCAGTGCAGACCCTCCTCTTCAACCATGCTTTCGATCATCTTGCTTCACCACATGCCCTTCACCCTCCCCAATCCCAACCCCCAGCTGGGGTCCAAAACCCTGACTGTCCAGTGCCTTGGGACATCCTCCCAATATGAAAGGCACTATACAAATGTAATTTTGTTGTTGTTATTGAGACACATGGAATAGGGAAATGGGGTGGCTTGTCCGATCCATCAATGTTCAGCACCTTGGTAAGTCCTCCCGATGTGAAAGGCACTTTGCAAATATAATTGCATTGTTATTGTTGTTGTTAGCTTGGATTGAAGGGTGGTTGAAGGCTAGAAAGCAAAGAGGGCTGTTTTTCCATTTGGAGGAAGGTTGTGGCGTGCCCAGAATATGTCTTGGGGCCTCGCCTCTGTTCTATATACGTTAATGACCTTGACTTGGATGTAGAGGTTATGTTATCAAAGTTTTCAAATACCAAGCTAGGATGGCAAGAGACTGCAAGAGTATTTAAGCAGATGAGTGCGATTGGCTGATCAGTGACAAATTAAGTTCAATGAAGGGAAATGTGAGGAGATTCATTTTAGTAGGAAAAATGAGGGAAGGCAATATATGCTGAATGGCAGTATCTTGCAAGGAGGCAAGGACTAAAGGGATTTGGGAGTCCAGGTACCTAGATCATTGGCATCACAAATGACAAAGGCTGCAAAGAAAGCTTAAAGTATGCTGTGTTTCATACACAGGAACATAGAGTACAAAAGTAAAGCAACAATACTCTTTGTATTAATCATTGGTTAAGCTGCAACTGGAGCATTACATTCAGTTCTGGACACCTGACTTCTGAAAAGATGTGAAAGCCTTAGAAGGGGGACAGAGGAGGTTTATGGAAATGATTTTGGAATGAAGGGCTGTGGTAATGAAGAAGGATTGGAGAGACAGGAAGGGTCTTGAAGCTCTCTGAGATGCCATCCAGCATGGAGGGCGCTATATAAATCCAAGTTGTTGTTGTTGTTGTCTGTTTTAATTGGAGCAGAGAAGGTATACAAAATTGTAAGGGGTATTGTTGGGGAAAAAAGGGAGACGTTATTTCCATTGATAGGAGAGTCAGTAACTAGGGGACATAGTTACAAGATAACAATAAGAACAGTAAAAGAAGAACTTAGAAGGATTTTTTTACCTATAACAACAACTTGCACTTATACAGCACCCTCCACGCAGGGTAGCATCTCAGAGTGCTTAATAGTGGTCGAGCCTGACTCTGACCTGGGTGGGGGTGCATGGGGTAGAGGGTGGGGAGGTGACCCCCAACCTAGAGAATTGTTGGGGTGTGGAACTCCCTGCTCAATAGGATGGTGGAGGTGGAGTCCATTATGGCTTTCAAGAGGGTAGCAGACAGGCATATGAAAGAGAGGGGCTTGAAGAGGTATGGGGATATGACGGTGAGGTGGGATTGAAGTGATCTCCTTGCTCTGTGAGCCGGTGCAGGATTGATGTGCCAAACGGCCTCCTTCTGCTCGATAGATTTCTATGTTTCTATTTATTTTTGTGCATGAGTGGGTGAATGCAGCTGCCAATTTGCAAAGAGCAATATTCCACAAACAAGGTAGAAGGGATATCGAGTCCAGTCAGCCAGTCACTCACTTAGAAGCATGTGTCCACCCACTGCAAATTTTTTGAACAGTCACCTTGCATGGTGGCTTATTCTCAAGGGCAACAAAGTAAACTATTCTACTCTGATATGGGAACTGATTGGAATACATAGAACTTCCCCCTTTTCCTCTTTCTATCCCTCAGGCATTTACTGTTTCCTCAACATCTGCTAATTAGGCCATTGGACTCATTAACACCGTCTTTGGTAGAAACATTACTCATTTTTCCCAGGAGGCAAAAATTGCACACTTTATGACTCACTTTGCTGTTCTGAAATATTTTGTTTTCTAAAAAAAGGCTAATCTGGCTAATTTTCTTGTCAGGTTTTACGCTCAGTGCGAGAAGTGTCAATGCTGGGAATAAAACATATTTTTTACTTTTCTCACCCAGTATCATCCTGGTGTGTGCTGATAAATGCAGCGCAAACAGATTTTTCTTGGTTCAGTCAGGTATGCATCCAAAGCAACAACGTCAATTTGCATTTATATTGTGCCCTTCACAAGGGTTAGCACTCTGGAGCGCTTGATCACATATGTATGTATGTCCCGGAGCAGACCACATATGTATGCCACCTACACATGGAAATTTCCCTGTTTTGTGAATGGAATGCATGGAAGGATTCACCCCATGTACCAAATTCTGGAGAGCATTAAGTACAGGTTGGCATGAGCCAAGTCTTGAGTGTGCATTGTCTAGAGTTTAACTAGCTAAAACCGCACAACTTGCCATTGAGAGCCCTTTCTGGCAAGCTTCCCACTGCTTGTTTGGCACAAGCCAGATGGAGAGCCATGGTTCCCTTTTACTCTGTCTAAACAATTAAGTTTAAGAAGAGAATTCCCTGAAGTTCCAATATGAAATTTCCAATTGGCATCAATTTGCTTGCTCTGCATTCACACTCAATAGAAACATTAGTTCAGACTGCCAAACTTATTTCATGTAGGATTTCCTGAGCCAACAGAGGGAACAAATCTTAATCACTTTAGCCTTTATCTCATGGAATTAAAACTGTCCAAAGGTGAAAGGACAGTGTGCACTATCAAGTCTCTATGAAATATTATAGTTGAGTGTCACCTCATGGGATACCGAATTGAGTGCAACGGCTCAGTTTATAGCACTTTCACCTCTGAGTTAAAAGGTTGTAGGTTCAAACTGCAAGTCAGGACTTTGAACTCTAGACTGACTCGCAAGTGCAGTGCTCCATTGGTGGAAGTGCTGTTAGGAGATGTTAAGTGATGTTAAACACTGATCTTGAGAAGGGAGTTTTTCCTGGTGTCCTGGCCAACAGTCTTCCAAATAAAATTTATCATTCACTTCATGGCTGTATGTACTGTTTGTGGGTCATGGCTGTATGTAAGTTGGCTACTGTGTTCGCTTACAAAAATACGCAGTCACAGTCACGTTTTAGAGTATTATTCTGTGATATGCTTTGAAACATCCTCTCTCTGTGAAAGATGTTATATCAAATGAATGTATAATTTTTAATAACATTATTAATAATAATAAGTCTTGCATTTGATATAGCGCTTTTCACATCTTCTAGACGTCTCAAAGCACTTCACAGAATATGCTGTAAAGTGAATTGACTGCATATTTGCAGGCGAAATGCGGCAGCCAATTGCGCACAGCAGTGTCCCACAAACAGTCGTGGATCGAAAATGACCAATTTATTATTGTTTTGTTTTTTGGAGGGATTATTATTAGGTGTCTGGAATAAAGAAACTTGCCCAAAGTTTCGCCCTGCCTGGAATTATTATTATTAGTGTTATATTAATATTATGTTCAGTATGTGTTTTACACGAAATGAGATTGCTGTATGAAGTAACCTTGTTTTATTCTAAATTTCCAGCACAATAGTATGAGTGGATATCTTATCCTTGCCTGGTGATTTCCAAAGAACTTCCGGGATGTGATTGTATCTCAATCCTGTTTAGGACACTCAATCTGCCTTGAAAGAGATTGTGTGGCTGAATGAAAAGGTCAGAGCTCACGGTCACTTCTTTAGATGTTTTTTTTAAGACAGAAAAGGCTAATACATTTTATTTGAGCAATAATATCAACTGAAATGCTATAAACTCGAGTCAAATGCTACACAATTTGAAATGAAATACTGCCCCTGGAGCTTAAACTACCTTGGAGCATACTGGGAAAAGAGGCCATCACGATTGGAAGTGTACGTACTTTTGTTAAAACCACCATAGCCCATTAACTGAGAAAGACAAATGTTCCTCAACATATTAAAGATAGGCTGAAATCATTTGCATATACTGTAAATCATGTCAAAGATGTGAGGGTGAATTTAGGTACATGCTAGTGATTGTGTCATTATTTTAAATGGAATTGAAAAAGTAAACCCAGTTCAATGGGTTTAGAGTTGCAAAGGACAATTTCAGCACCAACACCAGGAAGTTTTTTCTTTAAGCAAATGGATAAACGGATGGAACAGGGTGCCAGGAAATGTGATTGAGACCAGGGCACTAGAATTATTTAAAAAGCAGCTTGATGCTGTGATGTGAGATGGTAAGATTATTGTTATAATGTGCTTTCCTCCTTTTTGGTTCAAGATTGTCACTTTGGGTTTATGCAAAGTAATAATGCTTAGACGTAGCTTTGAAGATGGATAATTTGTCAAATAGCTAGGAGCTCTCAATATGTTGGAATTTCTTATGCACATCTACATTTTTGATAAAATTAGCATACTTTCCGGCCACTTCAGGGGATAGAAAACTGAGAGCACAGTCTCCAATTTGAGATGAGTATTTTGTTGTGCTAGAAATGTTCATTCTTCCTTGTATAGTACCCGAACACCTTTCATAGCTCCAAAATGTTAACCTACTGTTTTCAGATGTTAATCAACCTCCTGTCAATAGAACTAGAATACAGAAGGAGACCATAGAATAGACCATTTGGCTGCTTGAGTCTGTGCTGGCTCTCTGCAAAAGTTATCTATTTAGCCCAATTCTGCTGCCTTTTCCACACAGATAAAAAATCTTTTTTGGTTTCATTTCCACTTTCTAGCATTCATTTTTTCCTTTTCAATAGGTTCACCTACAAAAAGTGTTGGAACACTCACAATATATTGTCAATCATATACACTGCATTTCTACTCTGCCAGGTATATAATTAACAATTTTTGTAAAAAAAATTGTACTGGGGTCTTTATAACTTCTTAGGTATGTTCTTTGATTCTTGAGTAGGTTTTTCCTCCATTAAGTCGATCAAACTTTAATACTATTTATCTGCTTATCTCCATAACCTTTAATATTCTTATTTAACAATTGTTTAGTTATTGCTAATTTGAACTCATCAATAAACTATTGACTTGTAAAGTCAATCTGTTTTATACTTTCATGACATTTTATGCGAGGAGCACCGATAAGTGGCAGTGACTTGAATTCAGACTTACATACAGCTTACAGCACCCACAATCAAACACCAATAATATAAACCTGTGCTAATTCTTCTCAACAATTCAACCAGCACAGTTGGACACCAACATCAGCCGAGACACTTTCCTGAAGGTCTGTGCTGAGAAGGGGTGAAGGGCACTTTGGTTATGTTCCTCCCTCTTCAAGGACAACAAGGTCTCAAAGCAGGTCAAGCTTGTCTCATACAAGATCTGTGTGTAAACAGTTCTCCTTTACCTATCTGAGCTCCTGGGGATGCAGCGAAGAGACTTCCTCCGAACCATCTGCAAAGTGCAAGATCAAGCAGCGAGGAGGATTTGTGGCAAACACGGGAAGCGGTTGCAGGAGAGGGAGGGCTCCAGCCTACACTGACCTGTCACTAAGCACCCTGGAGGCAGAGTCGATTTCACAGCCAGCACGTCTATTTGCCAAGGCCCCTCACATGAGGTCCTGGATTGAGCAGCTGGTGCTGAGTAAGTCTGGTACAAGGCATTGGACTTGGACCTCAAGAACGTCAAGGTGGCTGGCACATCACAAGCTGTCCTATAAAAGTCTGCCCACCATGCTGAAGGCAGATGCCCACCAGATAGTTGATGAGGAAACACTGAGGCTTGGGGTGACAGAAAGCTGGAATGAGTTACCTGGAGTCCGAGTTTGTGAACACATATTTGTACGTCCAGTGCCTGGAATCTATCTTGGTTGGCCTGCAGAGAGGCAAACAGCTGCTGCTAAAACTCCGCACCTCTAATTGGTGGAACCATTGCTCACTGGGAAGCGATGTGTGCCCGAGCTGCGGGCAGGAAAATGGTGGCAATGCTCTCACGAATTTCATGCTGAGATGTGTTGCCCACTGGGAAGCGCGCAGGGAGTTCATTGTACCTATTATCCACCACTAGCCATTGGCAAGCTATATGGTTTTAGTTGGTTAAACTCCAGTAGTACCCCAACACACACTCTGGGGCCCCCAAGCCTTAACTCTTGCCAACCTGTGCTTAATACTTTCCAGGAATTAGGTAAGCAGAATGTATCCCTCCAGGGACAGAGTGCGCATCCATTCAAATAATCTATCTCTGGGATTTCCATGTGCATTTGAGATGCATGGAAATCTTAGCTTGGTTTGCATACTCTTAATTATGGTGATGGATTTCCACATGTGTCAGACACCCGGCTGACCAGAAAAAAAGTACAGCACAGCACACAACATGGTGACTTCTATAATAGAACCACATTTTTTTTGCTAACACAGCAGGGGAAGGCTAAAGTTTCACTGACTGTTACCTGTAAGACCATTTGATCTGAAAATTTAAGATCACACAGAATGGTGGAAAATTCTTACATTCAGTATTAATTTGGAAGCTGGTTTCTTTTTAAGGATTGTGGGGAGTAAAAAGGCTTCCAGGTTATCACCTACTAAAAAATGATGAACACAAGAACTTTCCACAAGTCTGTTTGAAAAACCAAATGGTGTTATGGGCTAAAATTAAGTGGAGTTTCAATCCTCAGAGAGAACAAGTGGCAGCAGTTTTGACAGCCATGTTCCTAATTACTGAGGAGACTCTCAAGCTTTCAACTGATATTTTGGAATCGTTAGTGATTGCCACCTTGGAAAGCCTCAAATGTTCTGACACTGCTCTTCAGAAGTTGCCTCTGTATAAAATAAAATCTGGCTTTAGTCAATGTGCCTACAGCTTTGTTCATGCAGCTTCTCATCTGACAGCTACAATGGGTGAGAGGTGATAAGGTTCATAAGGTAGTGTCGGGCTTTGTGAACGCTCCATCCTGTGAGTGGCTGCTCGGAACCCTTTTTATTGTAGAATCTAGGAAGCTCAGTTTAGTGTTTGGAAGTGTGAATAAGGCACTATTCAATTGGATTCAGGTACCAATTAATTTGTTCATTTGGAGTTTTGCTGTTGGGTACAGAAACAAATTTCCAACAGCTGGACCATATGCAGAAAACCTTTAACCTCTGTCTAAGGTAGAAGTTTATTTGATTTCCTGGACTATTGTATTGTCTGAGGACCACCAGACTGTTGGAATTATGTATGACAATGTCTTGAGATATCTTTGAGATATCTAGAATACGTGAAAAGTGCTATATCAAATGCAAGGATTATTATTATTTTATTATTTGGGGGATTATTGGCCAGGACACTGGGATAAACCCCTCCACTTATGAATGCATATAAAAGGATTTTCAGTTGCCTACAATTAAAAATGATATCACCTATAATCTTTTCCAGTGTTTTCTTAATTATATAATTACTGCATTTCTGTACACGTGTTTACACGTTGTTAACACAACCTACAAATTAGACCCCAATGTATTCATCACTCCCCTCTCTGCATCCAATGCTATTTCCACAAGCCTTGTAGAAACGTGCTATGTTATTCATTTTCATTAGCTCGTGTGAGTGACAAGAAATATAAATTTTCATTGAAATGAGCAGTATTGCAATGAAGTCTAAATGCAAGATTCACAAAATTATTTGCAAATCGCAAATTGGAGAATTTATCATAGCCGACCTGCTGGAATTCCACTGAGCTGCTTATCTTGGATTGGATGTCTGAGTAAAGTTCCAAGGGGGTCACAAGATCACAAGATTGGTTTGGGTGAAGAAGTCTCTTTGGCCCATCTGATCTCAATCCTTCCAGAACACCCACCCTACCATCCCATCATAGTACCAAGCTGCTTTTTAAATGAGTCCAATGTCCTGGCCACAAGTATCCTCCCTAGTATCAACTTTAACACCTTCCCAATGCTATTTTTTTTGAAAACAAGATTAATAGAAAAACAAGTGTGTCTTTTTTTTTCAACTTTGCTTTGACCTAGCTTTGCCTGTATTTTTAGCCTTATTCCTCCTCCGTGCTCCCTTCCAGCTTGGACTCCTGCCCAGTCTGTGTAAATTGCCCTGAGATTGTTTTCCCCCAATATGAATGCACCACAAAATATAAATTGTTGTTGTTGCATTCCAACAAATTATTTTAAAGGTATTTTAAGTTAGACCTGTCCAAAAATTGTGATCATACCGTACCACAATACATGACTGGAGAACATTAGTAGTTCTGCTGAGAGTGTTCCACTATATCGACACTCACTCTTGGCCTAAGGATGACGTATAGCCTGTCCCTATCCAACTGTGCGATGAAAACCATTGAGTCACAGCCCAATAAAACATTTCTGGGGCACGAACATCCATTACCTTGTACAGTTAATCCTTAGAGACTGTCACTGCAGAAGTAATTAAAAGCATCTGTTATTCATCTTCTACATCTTTTAATGAAGGAAATAATTTTTTTTGTTAAGAAATATCAAGATTTTGTTTGTTGGTCTTATTCTTGTCTAAAGAGTAACCTGCCTTTTGGGAATTGAACCTATAATTCTGTGCACACTGAGCTGACAAAAATCAACTTCAAGACAAGTTATTTTTATTTCAGCCTTGCCAAAATTGAAGAATCATTCATCTCTACTTTGAACCTGAATACAAATAGTTTCACCAATGAAAATAAAAACAGGGAATTTGAGCTTTGGATTCCCTTGCACTGAAATTAACTTTTTGCTGCATGAAATTCTTTTATTTCTTTAAGAACTTCTATGTATTATTTATCAATGTGAAAAATGCCACACTTATTGGAATGATTCTGTTGCAAAATGTCACATTTTTCATCCCATCATTTTATCAAGCAGTTGCCAACAGATACAAGAGATATGTAAAATATCATTAACTCTAAATTGGTGTCAGTTCTACAGAAGCTTCTATTGCTCTGGGCTGACAAGCTCTGTATATTTTCAGGACACATAGTGTTATGTTGCATATTCCCCCCAGTAATATTACAATGGAAAGATATGCATTAGAGTAGCAAAGGGAGTTTCTCTTGATGTCCTGGCCAACATAAAACTCCGGAACATAGTAAATGATGAGAAGGATAGTAGCAGACTTCAGGAGGACATCGACAGACTGTGAAGTGGGCAGACACATGGCAGATGAAGTTTAATGCAGACAGAGAGACCTAGGGGTGTTCACATACACAGGTCTTTGAAGGTGGCAGGATAAGTTGATAGAACTGATAACTAAACATATGGCATCCTTGGATTTATAAATTGAGGCCTAAAGTACAAAAGCAAAGAAGCTCTGCTATACTTTAATAAATCATTGGTTAGGCCTCAGTTGGAGTATTGTATCTATCAAGGGCTTGGAGAAAGTGTAGAGGAAATTTAACAGAATAGTACCAGGTACGAAAGACTTTAGTTATGTGGAGAGACTAGACAAACTTGGATTGTTCTCTGTTTCACCCACAAAATATAGAATCAATTCACTTTACAGTATATTCTGTGAATCGCTTTGAGATGTCTCAAAGATGTGATAAGGCACTATATTAACTGCAAGAATTATTATTCATATTTTAGAATGTTAAGGGGAGATTTAATAGAGGTGTTCAAAATAATAAATCGATTTGATAAAGTAGATAGGGAGAAACTGTTTCCTCTGGCAGGTGTGTCGGTAACCAAGGAACATTAATTCAAGATAATTGGCAATTATTTTACAGAGTTGTTACAGTCTGGAATGCACTGCCTGAATGGGACATGGAAACAGATTCAATAATAACTTTCAGAAGGGAATTGGATAGGTACTTGAAAAGGAAACATTTGCAACGATATGGGGATAGAACAGTGGAGTGAAACTGATCGGGTAGCTCTTCCAAAGAGCCTGCACAGGCATGATGGGCCGAATGGCTTCCTTCTGTGCTTTAATATTCTATAATTCTATGAATCTATAATTCTAACAATCCCCGAAATAAAACTGGTCATTTGTTTCATGACTGTTTGCGAGACATTGCTGTGTGCAATTTGGCTGCCACATTTGCCCACAAAATACAATCAGTGCACTTTAGAGAATATCCTATGAAGCGCTTTGGGACATGCTTCTGATGTGAAAGGTGCTGTATCAAATGCAAGAATTACTATTATTTTATTATTACCTGTATTAGTTTCACTACTGGAATATTAACCTCAAACTATTCAATAAATAAGACTTCACCTGCACATGTCTTGCCATCATTTTATTTCTATCCATTTTCTATACTTCATTTGTATTTTTTTTCATAAACGCATCACGTCCTCCTGATGTGAAAGACTCTATACAAATGTAATTTTGTATTCTATTGTTATAACTATCTTAAACCGCTTGTACCTTTTTCACTTGAAAATCTTTCAATTGTCTTTCTACTTGTAACTATTTTGGAGATGGGATTTTTAGTTGGCTGTAAGGTTAATTTGAAGCAGATTTAAAATATTAATAATCTGTGCATCTGCAGCCAAGCAGTGAATGACTGCTTGTTGAACATTGCTACATGCAAATTGGCTGCTAATGTGTGCATAGCAAATTTCTATTATTGTGCACATTAGCTGAAACCCTCATCCACGCTTTCGTCATCTCCTGCTTTGATTATTCCAATGCTCTCCTTGCCAGTCTCCCCAGCTCCACTGTTCACAACATCTAACTAATTAAAAACTCTCTCACCCATCTACTCAACTGCACTAAACTGTGTACCCCAATCACATCAGTTTTTGCCAGGCTCCATTAGTTCCCTAACATAGAATGGATTGGCTTCAAGATCCTCACGCTTGTGTACAAATCCCGTCATCCCCTGGACCTTCCTACCTCTTAAGCTTGTTCACTTCCCATTTCACAGCTCACCTCTTCTACTCAGCTGACTGGTCTCCTGCTTATGCTTCATCCCCTCCTGTCCGCCATGGGTGGCTTTCATTCATTTTGCTCTGAAATTTTGGAACACTCTCCCTCAGTCCCTCTGCATTGCCCCCTACTTCCCTATTTTCAGACAGTGCTATCAATGGAAAGCTATGCAGTTTTATCTGGTTAGACTCCAGCAGTACCCCAACGCACACTCTTGCCAACCTAATACATTCCAAATTAGGTAAGCAGGATGCATCCCTCCAGGGAGAGATCCACATTCCATTCCAACAATTTATCTCGTGAATTTCCATGTGTATGTGGGATGCTTGGAATTGTTTTGTTTGGATACTCTTAAGTATGATGATGGGTTTCCACACATGACACCCAACTGACTAAAAAATAATTCCCCGGATAATACCTGAAGACCTTCCTTTTCGACAGTACCTACAGTCACTTCCCCTATCCCCCCAGCTCAGTGTCAGGTTCTGCCACACTTAGGCATTCCAGAACTGGATGATGGGCTCTATATAAATGTAACTTGTTGTTGTCGAATAATCAAGTTTTATTTGAGGGATTGTTGGCCAGAACACCAAAGAAACTCATGTCTTGTTCCAAATAGTGTCAGGGGCTCTTTATCATCCTCTTGGATAGGTAGACAGGACTTCAGTTTAACTTCAAATCTAAAGTATGGTATCTACACATTGCAGCACCAACCCAGATCTGCAGCTAATAAAAATGCCACACTTGCAAGTTTGATATAGGTGTAAAATTTTCAGGGTTTCTTATCTCCTGTCAGTGTTAAATATAATTGCCCAGAATGTGGCATGGTGTCCCTCCATGCAAGTGGTTTCCTCCTTTTCAGATACATCATTTGCCATTTGCAAACATTTTAAGCGAGGATTTAAAAAAAATTGACTAGAGTTTTTTTCTGTTTAATATTTATTTCTAAACTTGATCTGTGGAGGAGGGGTAGAAATCTTTTCTTTCTCTCTGCCCAGCCAAAAATACACAATTGAGCAGGCTAGGCTGATTGCCAAAATTGTAATATATGTTGAGGGGGAGAGTTGGGATTTCACCTCACCTTGGCTGATCAAGCAGCAGAATTAAATATGAAACAAAAGAGACAATTTAGCAGCCCCTCTAAGGCACATGACAGCAAAACAAAAATACCTTGCTTCAAATTTTAACAACAAAATTGTTTGCCCACAAAATACACAGTCACACCACGTTTTATAATATATCCGATGCAGCACTTTGTGAAGTCTCTATGACATCATAAGACATTATATCAAATGAAAGGATTATTAATATGAAATGTTTGGTTTTGGATCTGGTATTGATTAAGTCATTACCAGGGGGAGTGTGCTGCCACTTGGTGAGGGAAGTTTAATGCAAGCATTAGTTCAGAACCACCACAAATGCTAACCTTTTCTCAGATTAAAGATGCAGTCAGACTAATTAGTGATGTGAAAATTCTGCCCTGTGCAGGGTGATGAGTGAACTTGTCTATGATGATCAAAGAACAAAGCCTGCGTAATACAAACTAATGCCATAGAATAGGTAATTAAGATTAAAGAGAGGACACAGCAAGACAGATTCTGAACCATGAATAAATCAATGAGCTTAATGCTTCTCTCTCTCTTCAGTTGTAGAGGGAGAGCAGCACAAATAGGACAAGAAACTCCAAACTGTGTGGGGCCCATCTTCCTTCTTTAATGCGACTTTGGAAAAATATTGTAGTTGTAAGACCGCGAGTGATGAGTATCAGAAACCTAATCTATCATCTATGCTGAAGGTAGGGACGACTTGAGATAAAGAAATGCAAAGGAAGCAATTCTGGAGATACTGAAGGGGCAATGGAGCTATGGGTAAATGTTCTCCAAAACCTCTCAGCTCAGCTAATGTAATTAACGGTATCATCCCCAAGTTTTGAAAATACATAATAAAGTTACTTTGAAAAAGTGATAACCATCTATCACTGAATTGGGATTCATGCTAGATGTTGATTAAAGAAATTTAAGATTGCATAACAACAACCTGCATTTATATCGCCCTTCAAGGGGTAGTGTCTCGGTGCACTTAACAATGGAGGAGCTTTGATGCCGTGAAGAAAGGGGAGATGATCATAGTTCTTCAATCAATGGTTTTCAGGTTACTTTTTTGAAGATGGCACATTGCAATATATTAAGGCTCTGTCATAGTTAGTGAATATAGAACATTACAAAAGACAACGAGCTGGTGTTTGACCCAACTGTCCAGTGCTTTGGGACGTCCTCCCAACATGAAAGGCGCTCTATAAATGAAATCTTGTTGTTGTTGTTTGGAGATCATCACTATGTGGAGTCCTGTAGCTCAGTGGTTAGAGCACTCACTTTGCAAGTGAGAGACCTGGGTTCGATTCCCAGCAGGGTGAAACCTTGGGCAAGTTTCCTAACTCCACACGCCTGATAATAATCCCTAAAGATAAAAAACAATAATGAATTGGTCATTTCAATCCACAACTGTTTGTGGGACACTGCTGTGCACAATTGGCTGCCGCATTTCGCCCACAAGTTTACAGTTAATTCACTTTACAGTCTATTCTGTGAAGCGCTTTGAAGATGTGAAAAGCGCTATATCAAATGCAAAGATTATTATTATTATTTAATAAACTGGCTGTGGGCATCTATCTCTATTTTGACCAGGACAATGTAGACCCATGAAAGATCAAATAGATCAATGCAAAAATACTGCTGGAGCCATTTAGGTATGGGGCTCTTGGATGTGTGGTAATGCCAATCATGGGATATTCATCAGAAACAGTGAAACTGCTGTGTGCAATTGGCTGCACATCTTTCCCACAAAATGCACAGTCAATCCATGTTACAATGTGTTCTGTGAAGTGCTTTGAGGTGTCTCAATGATGTGATAAGGTGTTATATCAAATGCAAGGATTATTATTCTACTTTTGAAGTTATGACATTAAATCAATAAAGTTGTCTGCTGCAGTTTTTAGACCGAATATTTGAGTATTTCTTTTGTTGTATATTTTGTCAGATTATTATTAATTTCAGTGGGTATCAACAGGAAGCCATATGAGCAGGTTGCAGCTAAGATCTGTCTTAAAGATGCAGAGCAATTATGGTGTAGGGTTTAGCAAGGTCATTGGCCAGATTATAAACTGAGGGGTGTGGAATGTTACCATCCATTCACATCAATGTATTTCCACTTCTGTGTGCTGCTGTAAATTTGTAGGCAAACTCAGCAGCTAATATATGAACTGCAATGTCCTATAGTCATGCAGTGATTAACAAATTTTATTTGGGAGATTGTTGGCTAGGGCGCAAGGGAAAACCCAATTCTCTTTCTGAATATTATCATAAGATCTTTAATTGGCTAAACAAAAGGCAAAATATTGCAGATGCTGGAAATCTGAAACAAAATCTGGGAACACTCAGCAGGTCAGGCAGCATCTCTGGAGAAAGGAAAGTGACTCAACGTTTTGGGTCCACGACCCTTGGTCAGAATTGGGGCATGTTGGGAGAGAGAGGCTTTTAAGAGCTAACGAGAGGGGGGAGGCAGGGCAACAAAGACAAAGGAGAAAATGGAGTAGAGGACAGGGGGTGATGAGTTAAAGAGGTCTTGATGATGCAAAATAAAAGGGTGGGGGGAAATTGCAACAAAATAGGCAGACCAGAGAAAAAAAAACAGCTGCACTCCTCCCATACCACTGACCAGGGCCCCAAACAGAGTTTTCAAGTGAGACAGTGATTTACATGTATTACCACCAATGTAGTTTACTGCATTCTCTGCTCATGATGTGGTCTCCTCTACATTGGAGAGATGAAACACAGATTGGGTGACCGATTTGCTGAACACCTCCATTCTGTCCGCAAGCACAACCCTGAGCTTCCAGTTTCTTGCCACTTCAACTCTCCCTCCCACTCGCACTCTGACCTCTCCATCCACAGTCTCCTACAACAACAACAACTTGGATTTATATAGCGCCCTCCTACGCTGTTCCAATGAACCACAGCGCAAGCTCGAGGAACAGCACCTCATTTATCATTTACCTTACAGCCCTCTGGCCTCATTATTGATTTCAACAATTTCAGACCATAACAGCTCACCTTCCCCCTCCCCCTCTTCTGTGACCATTACAACATCATTTGGGTCCCAGACACACCTTTTCTCTCCAGTCCTCCTATCTTGTTGCAATTCTACCCCACCCTCCCCACTTGTTTTACATTATTAACACCTCTATTCCCCTGTTTTGTTGCAATCCTTTGACAGAAAACTTTCCTTTCTCCAATAGATGCTGCCTGACCTGCTGAGTGTTCCCAGTGACTTCTGTTTTTGTTGTCTTTAATTGCCTGTTGTGTTTACCCATACATAGATTGTCCCTTCACTTTACAACAATTCCCCTTGAAGATTTGTTTATGGTATAGGTGCTTTATCAAATGCAAGGATTCTTATGATTAATTTCAGAATAGACGTGTCTATTTCTGTTTATTCTTCGACTAAATATGTTCAAGATCTACCCACTGAACCAAAAAAACTCTTCCAACTGACAGGGGTGGGGGAAACGTATCAATATACAGTGCTGTTAATTTCTACACTTCTGAAAAGAATGATGCATTCCACAAGTTTGAATGATATTCTGAATGCCCAGTGAAATGATAAGCAGCACAGAAAAGAAAATCTGCACATATTTATTAGAAATGTTATCACTTGGCACCAGCCAGGCACAGGTTTCCAAAATCAATTTAAAGACTGCATTATATGATCTGAGGAATCATCCACTTCTTTGGCAGAAACACCATCTTTACCAGTGACAGAGAACTCCAAACTTTCTTCGAAGAGAAAGATAATCATGAATCACTTATCATGTATTTAGCAATTGGGGTTCTACTGATGTCAGCTTGGCATTGTTCTCACTTCTAGTGCTGGAGGCTGGTTTCAACTGAATATCGGGAACTAAGGTCATAACCTAGGGTGACACCTCACTGTAAAACGGAGGAAAAGCTACTTTGTTGGATGTGCCATCTCTCAGCTGAGGTGCCAAATTGAGTTCCCATTTGCCTGACCCAGTGATTCATCCGAACATTAAAGATACTAATTTACTTCAGAGAAGACAGGGACTTTTTGTTCTTGCCAGGATACATCTGACTTATCAAAGATAGATAACAATCTGTGGCCATTCACTCTATTGCTATTAGTGGATATTCCTGCTGTGTTTGCCCATTGACTCAGTCGCTACACTTCAAAGGAACTCATTATCGAAAGGCTAAAGTAAGGATTTTTAAAACACTGAAAGATGTTTGAGATGGTTGGGGAGGATACGAATTGTATGTATTATTTATTATTTTTGTTCTGTGAAGGAGCAGTAGAATGAGTCTGTAGAGAGATGCCCTCACTTTGATAAAAAATAGAATCACTGAGGCATGACTGGAAACTATATCACATCAAAGGAACAACCACCGATTCAATGAGTAGACATGAGCATGGCTATCAATATCTACAGTTACCAAGTTTTCTAACAAGTATCTTCCTGTATTTAACATTAGAAATTTGAGACTAAATTATGCAGTTGCAATTTTAGTTTGAGAACAATGGAAGGCAGAAGAAGAAAAGTAAGGCCCTAAGCTTCAAAATTCTATCTAGTTTTAGCTTGGAAGGCCATCACATCTTGTAATATAAACTAATAATAATCATTGCATTTGATATAGCACCTTATCACATCATAGAGATGTCTCAAAACGTTTCACAGGATATAATGTAAAGTAGATCGACTGTGTATTGTGTGCAAAAGCTTCAGCCAGTTCTGCACAGCAATGTCCCACAAACAGTTATGGAGTGAGTGAGCAATTTTATTTAGGCTTATTGTTGGCCAGGACACCAGGAGAAACTCCCTTCTCTTTTCGAATAGTACCATGGAATTTTTAACATCCAACTGAACAGGTAGACAGGATCTCGGTTTAACATCTCATCCAAAGATGAAATCTCAACATTGCAACCTCCACCCCCCACCCCGCCCCAAACACTCCATTGGAGTGTCTGCTTAAACTGTGATTTTGAGTCTCGACCTGGGGCTTGAACCCACAATCTTCTGACTCAGAGGTGAGGAGTGGCTACTGAACCAGGCTATGTAGAATAATGACAAATTCATAACTTTATATTCGGAGACCAGTGCAGAGGTGACTGACATTCTCTTCCAAGTAAATGATTCTGAATGGATCCCATTACTGACGGACACAAACAGATTCTATGCATAAGTGCAGAAGTGGTCTTCCAGCTGAGAACAAATTGCTGAAGCGGGTAAAAAAAAACTTGTGTGGGGATCAAGCAAAGAAATGATACTAATGTGGCCATTCGAAGGGGAAGACAAACCACATGAGGAAATAATAGGGATAAAGGTGACAGGTATTCCATTAACAACAACAACAACAACATTCCATTTATAGAGCGCCTTTCACGTCGGGAGGACGTCCCAAGGCCCAAGGCACTGTACAGTTGGGTCAGGACCCGAACAGGGGGGAAATGGTCAGGGTGAGGGGAGGGAAGGGAGGGAGCGAGGAGGGGGTAGAGAGTCGAGAGGGGAGCCGAAGGCACGGTCAAAGAGAAAGGTCTTGAGACCGGCCTTGAAGGAGGAAAGGGAGGAGGCGGCGAAGGTACTGGGGTATAGAGTTCCAAAGCCTAGGGGCTGAGAGGCTGAAGGCCCGGCCACCGATGGTAGGGCGGTTGGGGCGGGGGATGTGGAGCAGACCGGAGCCAGAGGAACGGAGGGTGAGGGCAGGTAGGTAGGGGGATAGTAGATCGGAGAGGTAGGAGGGAGCAAGGCCGTGAATGGCCTTGTAGGTGAGGATGAGGATCTTGAAATCGATCCTCTGGGGGATGGGGAGCCAGTGGAAGCGAGCGAGGGTGGGAGTGATGTGGTCCCGAAGCCTGGTGCGGGACAGTACACGAGCTGCAGAGTTCTGAATGACCTGCAGCTTGTGGAGGGAGGTGGCGGGAAGGCCGGCGAGGAGAGAGTTCCCATAGTCCAGCCTTGAGGTGATAAAGGCATGGACCAGAGTTTCAGCAGCGTGAGGGGTGAGGTAGTGCCGTAGTCTGGCGATATTCCGGAGGTGATGGAAGGCAGTGCCAATTGTGGTGCGGATGTGAGGGAGAAAGGACAGCACAGGGTCAAACAGGGTAGAGGAGGAAAGGTAGAGTTGGGTGTCATCCGCATACATGTGGAAGTTAACCACATGTCTGTGGATGATGTCACCAAGGGGGAGCATGTAGAGGGTGAAACGGAGGGGACCGAGGACAGAGCCCTGAGGGACACCGCATAAGAAAGTGCGGGGGGTGGAGGAAAAGCCATTTATGGAAACATAGTGAAGACGGTGGGAGAGGTCCGACCTAAACCACTCAAGGACAGTGCCTTGAAGGTTGAGGTGGGAGGACAAGCGGTGGAGGAGGATAGCATGGTCGACCGTATCGAATGCTGCCGTTAGGTCGAGGAGGACGAGGAGGCAGAGGGAGCCCTGGTCACAGATGGTCAGGATGTCATTGGTGACCTTGACCAGGGCAGTTTCTGTGCTATGGGCAGCACGGAAACCCGACTGAAGGGTTTCGAATAGTGAATGGGTGGAGAGGAAAGAGCACAGCTGGGAGGCGACAACTGTTTCGAGGACCTTGGACAGGAAGGGGAGGTTGGAGATGGGTCGGTAGCTTGATAGCTGCGATGCATCAAGGGAGGGTTTTTTCAAGGTGGGAGTGATGGTGGCAGTTTTTAAGGGAATGGGAATGGAGCCAGAGGAGAGGGACAGGTTGACGATGTCTGTGATATGTGGGGCAAGGAGGTGGAGCTGGGAGATAAGGAGTGGAGTGGAGATGGGGTCAAGGGAGCAGGTGGTGGGTTTCAGGGATAGGATGAGTTTGGTGACAGAGGATGGGGAAACGGGTACAAAAGTGTGTAGGGGAGGATGGGTAGGAGTTGGAGTGTGGGAGGGAGGGGGTGGGGGTGGGTGGATGTTGGAGGGGAAGTGACCGTGAAGCGAATTCCCTTGATTTTGGATTCAAGGAAATCCAGCATCTCCTCGCAGTGAAGGTTGGAGGAGATGACCTGTGCGGGGTGGCGGGGGGGATGTAGGAGTCGGGATGTGGTAGAAAACAGTAGCCTGGGGTTGTTCTTCGACTCCCCCTTGGTGACATCATTAAACAGGATACTCTCCCTTGCTTGGTGGGTAGTGGATTTGGGAGTAAACAGTTCAGAGAGGTAGGTAGGTGCCAGGGCATGAAGGGATTTGAAGACGAGTGAGAGGATCTTGAAATCAATAATGAAAAAACGATCTTGAAAAAGAATAGCTTTGTGCACATTTACTTCAAAGTGTATGAACAAATTCGAAGCATCTGTGTGTAAAATAATAACCTTGCTAATTTATCATGACAGCACGTTTAATTACCCATGATAAAGATTAATACCTTTAGCCAAAGTTCAGATCCCAAAGAGATGAAAGTTACAGAGGTTTACTGCAACATCTCAGCCAATCTGCAGCAAAAAATGGATACACTTAAGCAATCTCAAGCACTTATTCTTAAGAAGATTTTGTAAGCTAGGTCATCACGGTAGTTTGTCCTTGACATTGACGTAAGCTTACTTTGTCTGAAAGGCCTCAGACCTCTGGGCTCATCACTCACTATAACTATATGCCACAGGTCACTTTGCTCTCGTTCCTCAGTATATAAGTCTCAAAGTCAATGGGCTTAAAATGGCATGCCTCTACAGACAGTAATCTCCAAATATGAAGAGTTCAGAGGCATTTCAGAAAACCTTCTTTTTGTGTTTTCATCAATAGCTTACCGGGGCTGAAAATCACAGACTTGGGGGTTGAAATTCCATTACATGAACATAGATGACATAAAAGGGTCTGGAGATCACTGCAATATTATTAGTTGTACTGCAACTGGCACTGGGTTCAGAGTGTAAAACAATGGAAGCTTCCCAATGTGATAGCTCACCCATGTCTATCAGACATCATTTCCAGATCAAAGTGCCAATTCAACAAGAAGCTTTCACAATAACTTGCATTGATACCGCATCTGCCACAAACCCACCCTGCAACCCACCCCCACCCCCCTTCCCATACACACACAGTCATTACACTTTATAGTGAATCCTGTGAAGCACTTTAAATTCTGCTACCTTTCCTGGCAACCTGTTTCAGTCAATGATTAACTTCTGTGTAAAGATAAAACTTCCGGGTATCTGTCTTAAATTTGTCCTTCACAACTCTAAACCTATGTCCTCTTGTTCTATGTTCTTGTGGGTTTACAAATGTGTTTGGTGTGGATCAAAAATGAGGTGATGTAAGGGTGGGGTGGTTGTAGAGGTTATATGAGTCTAAGTATTCTCTGGAACTTCATACTGGAGTCCTTCCAACTCTCTCCCTCGCATAGTCCATCTCAATACCTAACAGTTTGACTGCACTTTTGGTCATAGAAACAAAGAAATATAGCAACATCAAGGATGTCAGGATCAGGGAGGGTGGAGGGCAGGGGGAGATGGAGGGTGATCAAAGGCATGGTCGAAGAGGAGAGGCTTTTAAGGAGGTAAGGGAGGGAGCGAGGCAGAGGGACTGTGGAATGGAGTTCCAGAGGGTGGGGGCAGAGTGGCTAAAGTCCAGCCCAACAATAGTACGGTGGGCGAGGCAGCAGATGTGAAGCAGGCCGAAGCCCACTGAGCGGAGGGAATAGGCAGGTTGGTAGGGGATTAGGAGGTTGCAGAGGTAGGGGGAGTGAGACCATGGAGGAGTTTCAAGGCGAGGACCAGGATCTTGAACTGCATCCTCTGTGTGATGGGAAGCCAGTGAAGTCGGGCGAGAATGGAGGTGGTAGGGTTACGGAGCCTGGTGCAGGAGAGGACACTGGCTGCAGAGTTCCGGATGATATACAGCCTGTGGAGGGAGGAGTTGGGGAAGCTGACAAGCAAGGAGTTTGCATAGTCAAGCCTGAATGTTATGAATGCATCTATGTGCGTCTCAGCGGCCTGTCGTGTGACACGGCGGCGGAATCGGGCGATGTTGCACATGTGGCAATAGGCAGAGCGAGTCATGGCATGGATATAGGGGTAGAAAGTATAGTTGAGGGTCAAACAAGACACCAAGGTTTCGCACTGACTCAGTGAGGTGGAGTGTGCATCCTTGGATGGTGATGCTGTCAGCATCTGAGGTGTGGAGGCACTGATGGGTGGCAATCAGGAGAGCCTTGGTCTTGTTACCATTCAAAAGTTAGCTCTCATCCAGGGCTTCATGTCTGAGAGACATTCCGTCAGGAGAGCAGTGGTCCTGGAGTCGAAGGTGGAGGCAGAGAGATAGAGTTGGATGTCATCCACATACATCCGATGACCCCATGTCTGCGGCAATGTCACCAAGACGCAGCATATAGATATTGAAGAGAAGGGGACCAAAAACAGAGCCCTGAGGAACGCCACACTAGATGGTGCGGGAGTTAGAGGAGAAACCGTTTGTGGAGATGAAGTGGACAAAGTGGGACAGGTAGGATCTGATCCATTCAAGGACAGAATTATGAATGTTGTGGTGGGAGGAGAGGCAGTGGAGGAGGATAGAGTGGTCAACAATATCAACAGCAGCAGAGAGATCAAGGAGGACAAGGAGGCAGAGGGAGGCCTGGTCGTAGATGGCCAAAATGTCATTTCTCACTTTGACCAAAGCTGTTTCTATGCTGTGGGTGGCACAGAAACCTGATTGGAGGGGTTTATGAAGGGAGTGGTGGGAGAGGAAGAAGTGAAGCTGGGAAGCAACGACTTATTCCAGAACCTTGGAAAGGAAAGGTAGGTTAGAGATGGGGCAATAATTTGAGAACAGGGATGGGTCCAGGAAGGTTTTTTCTAAGGATAGGAGTGATGTTGGCCATTTTAAAGAGGGTGAGAACAATGCCAGTGGATAGGGAGAACTTTATGATGTCTATGAATAGGGGACAAAGAGGTGGAGCTGGGAGGTAAGGATAGGGGTAGGGATGGATTTGATGGAACAGGTGGTGGGCTTCATGTGGTTTATGTTGGTGAAAGAGGAGGGGAAGACAGGTTTGAAGGTGTTGAGGGAAAGATGGGTAGGGGCTGGAGTGTGAGGGGGAGATGGGGAGGGCTTAGTGATCGGAATGGCAGAGGCAGCTGAGTGGATCCCCTTGACTTTGGTTTTGAGGACGTCCAGCATCACCTCACAGTTGGCATTGGAGGAGAGGATGGGTGAGGTGTGAGAGGGTGAGCGGAGGAGCCAGTTGGTGATGGAGAAGAGAAGCCTGTGGTTGTCCTTGGCCTCCAAGATTGTCTTGGAGTGGAAGGATGATTTAGCTGACGTGAGGGCAGAACAGTAAGTGTTGATAGAAACATAGAAACATACTAACAGTTGTAGGCTTTTCAACCCCTCGAGCCTGTTCCGACATTTTATGAGATCATGGCTGATCTGTACCTCAAGTACAATTAAAGGCCCTTGCCCCATATCCCTTAATACCCTGACCTAACAAATATCTATCTACCTCTGTCTTGAAAAAGTGACAGCTTTCCCCTCTCCACATTCCTCGGCTTTCACCCCCAGCTCAGGACCATTACATACCCTGGGAGGTTCTCCTGACATGAAAAACGCTCTACAAATGTAAATTTGTATTATATTTTAAGCACTCACTGATGATATATATAATATATATATACCTTAATTCTTGTCCTTAATACCTCTCATCTTTAATACCAGAGGGTTTCAATTTCATTCACAAGTCAACCTTTTTTTATATAAACAATCATATTAATTTAAAAAATATATATCACTTTCCTCATGAAAAACCACACCCGTGACAGAAAAAAACACAGAAAGCTACTTCAACCCGGTTACAATGTGCAATGGCCCCGTCCTCTTGTTTTCCCAAGCAAATATATTAATTATTATCTAAAAAACACATTCCGCTTGGCCTCATGGAAAAGAACAACCATAACAGAAAAAACACAACTATTTAAACTCCATTACAATCAGGACCCATCTCCTTGTGGCAGCCGTTTTGACCCCCCAACACCCCCCAAACCCTGTGCCACCCGCAACCCCCCCGGGGCCCCCCACCACTGACTGGAGGGAGCTGCTGTTTCGGGTCACAAGTCAACTTTATCCAGTCCATAAATAACCACTACCAAGTCAATGTTCATTCTATGCTGTTTCAAATAGACATCTTTATACATCGTCTATGTTGCTCTCAATGTAAAATTATTTTCTATGCAATTAAATGTGTCCCTGAATAGGTGCAAATCTGAGGCCATTTCCTATGGTTTGACAGCACAACTATAACTCTGCAAAACCTGTTCAAACAGCCCGCAGCAATGTAAATTTAACTATCCTATCTTTATGCACTTTCCAAATTACACGGCCAATCTTTCAAATCTAAATTCAGATTTGCTATGTAGTGCACAGAAGTTCAACTCCTTAGTATCTTAAACAAAACATGTAGAATGTTACAAATTCCATTTGGGGGACATTGAATTAAGCTTAGATATAATTTTTTTACCAATGTAATGTATGCTTTCTTGCATATAATGTGTAACCCACTGGCTCAAATTAACTTATTCTTAGATGATCAATGGTGAATTATCTTTTCTGGCCACTTGTCACAGCTCAGCTTAAATATTTAATCTTTCCAATGATAATTACCTTAAGTTATCTTCATTGATGAAATGTGACTGCCTGCTGAAACCCAGCTCCTTTGCCAGACAAAGATTTTCACATCAATCGATGCTCACAGTTCACAGACATTGCTTGTGACATGCAATGACTCAGTCTGGGTCACAGAGACACAACCATGATGCAACATCAATAAAAGGTAACATGTAGATGATATTTGTACATAAAAATGCTGAGGGGAGAGGAAGCAGAAATAACGATTTGGAGAAAACAATGAAGAAGGGAACCAATTGTTTAACAGTTGTTATTAACACTGTCAGCAGTATGTGCAACCAAAAATTTCATCTTGTCTTAGGCTGTAAGACCTTAAAATTTAAGATTGTGTAGAATTTAAATTCAGTCATAATTTTAAAACTGACTAGAAACCACATTACAAACTAAGAGAAAATTTAAGAATTTGCCGTAAACTCTGCACAACCTTAGTCTTTTAAACCAAAATTGTCGTACATGGTTGGACCCCCCGGAATGTCAGACTGCTGTTCAGGTGCTTTGATTTTCAGACAAAGCTTGTAAGTACTGTAGCATGTCTAAAGCTGGGTGGTGCACAGATCATTCAGATCTGAATCATATGTAGCTAATGAGGAGCAGATTCAGCCACTGAAGTTCAAAGCAGTCCAGCAGCCATAAGCCAGCAAACTGTTAGTCAGGCAACTGACTGTTGAACATGCCAGACTCAGCTGGAAGCCAATTTTCACCACACAGATCAATACGGGGGAGCAAATTCCACTACAAAAAAGGAGCTGTAAAGCTGGTAGGGTTATACTATAGAGACCACCAAATAATGGGAAGGAAAGAGATAATAATAATAATCCTTGCATTTGATATAGCGCTTTTCACGTCTTCTAGACGACCCAAAGCGCTTCACAGAATATACTGTAAAGTAAATTGACTGTATATTTGTGGGCGAACCCGGCAGCCAATTGCGCACAGCAATGTCCCACAAACAGTCATTGAAAAAGACCGATTTATTATTGGGTTTTTTTTGAGGTATTATTATTAGGTGTGTGGAGTAAGGAAACTTGCCCAAGGTTTCGCCCTGCCTGGAATTGAACTCAGGCCTCTCACTTGCAAAGTGAGTTCTCTAACCACTGAGCAACAGGACTCCACATGAGCAGATTTGCAAGCAGATCTCAGACAGATGCAAAGCCAATAGAGGCGTGATAATGGGGGACTTTAATTATCCCAACATAGACTGGCAAAACAACAGCGCAAAGGGCAAGGAGGGGGAAATATTCCTAAAATGCATAAAGGACAACTTTCTTGATCAGTACATTTCCAGCTCAATGAGGAAGGAAGCAGTGATGGATCTAGTTCTGGGGAATGAAGTAGGGCAAGTGGAGCAGGTTTCAGTGGGAGAGCATCTGGGCAATAGTGATCACAACATCATTAGATTCAGAGTGCATATGGAAAGAGACAAGGAACCATCAAAGCTGAAGATACTCAACTGGAAGAGGATTTGTTTCAGTGAATTAAAAAGGGACTTGGCCAAGGTGAACTGGAAAGAAAGATTGGCAGGTAAAACAACTAAAGAGCAGTGGGAAGTCTTCAAGGATGAGACAGCTCGGGGACTGAATAAATACATTCCCACAAAAGGGAAAAGTAGGGCTTCCAAACCTCCCTGGATGACAAAGGTAATTGTATCTAGAATGAAGCAGAAAAAGGAGGCGTATGACAAATGTCAAACCCAAGACACAGAAGACAACCAAATAGAATATAGGGAGTGCAGAAGAGATTTGAAAAAGGAAATAAGAGGGGCAAAAAGATTATACGAGAAAAGGTTAGCGGGTAACATTAAAGGGAATTCTAAAATATTTTACAAACACATCAAGAAAAAAGGTCAGTCATAGGTAGGGTGGGGCCAATTAAGGACCAAGGGGGAAATCTTATTGTGGAGGCAGAGGGCATGGCTGATGTACTGAATGAGTACTTTGCATCTGTCTTCACAAAAGAAGTGGATGCGCCAAATGCTGCAGTATCGGAGGAGAGGGTAGAGGAAATGGATAGCAGAAGTATAAACAGAGAGGAAGTACTGGAAAGGTTGACCAGGCAACTGGAAGATAAGTCGCCCGGTCCGGACGGGATGCAAACAAGATTACTATGGGAGGCACGGGTACAAATAGCGGAGGCTTTGGCTACAATTTTTCAATCTTCGTTGGATACAGGGGTGGTGCCAGAGGACTGGAGTGGCCAATGTGACTCCCCTATACAAAAAGGGACAGAAGGACAAACCTGGGAACTACAGGCCAGTCAGCCTAACATCAGTAGTGGGGAAACTCATGGAGACTATAATCCGGGACAGAATAAATCTTCACTTAGAAGAATATGGGTTAATTAGGGACAGCCAACATGGATTTGTTAAAGGCAAATCTTGTCTAACAAATCTAATAGAATTTTTCGATGAGGTAACGGAGAGGGTGGATAAAGGAAGTGAAGTTGATGTAGTTTATATGGACTTTCAAAAGGCATTTGACAAAGTGCCACATGAAAGCCTTGTAAGAAAGATAGAAGCCCATGGGATAAAAGGGAGAATGGCAGCGTGGATCCAGAACTGGCTGGGAGACAGAAAGCAGAGGGTTCTGGTGAACGGCTGCTTTTCTGACTGGAATGATGTGCACAGTGGCATCCCCCAGGGATCAGTACTAGGACCACTGTTCTTCTTGATATAGATAAATCATCTGGACTTGGATATAGCAAGTACCATTTTCAAGTTTGCGGACGACACAAAGTTAGGTAGGGTGGTAAACAGTGAGACAGATAGCAGCCAACTGCAGGAAGATATAGACAGAATGGTAAAATGAGCAGACACATGGCAGATGAATCTCAATGTGGAGAAATGTGAGATAATGCATTTTGGTAGAAAGAATGAGGGGAGACAATATAGGCTATGTAATACAATCTTAAGGGGGGTGAACGAACAGAGACCTGGGGTTTCAGGTAAATTAATCCTTGAAGGTGGCCGGACAGGTAGATAAAGCTGTAAAAAGGGCATATGGGATACTAGGGTTTATAAATAGGGGCATAGAGTACAAGAGTCAGGAGGTTATGATTAACCTATATAAAACACTGGTTAGGCCTCAGTTAGAATACTGCGCCCAGTTCTGGGCACCACACTATAGGAAGGATGTTAAGGCACTGGAAAGGGCACAGAGGAAATTTACAAGAATGGTACCAGGAATGAGGGACCTTGATTATGAGGAAAGGCTAGAGAGGTGGGGATTATTCTCATTGCAGCAGATAAGGTTACGAGGAGACCTAATAGAGGTCTACAAAATCATGAGGGGATTTGATAGGTTAGAAAGGGAAAAACTGTTTCCAATGGTGGGTGTATCGGTGACTCGAGGTCACAGATTCAAAATAGTCTCTAAAAGAAGCAGAGGGGAAATGAGAAGAAATGTTTTCACGCAGCGAGTTGTTTGAATCTGGAACACGTTACCTGAAAGGGTGGTGCAGGCCGATTCAATAACAACTTTTAAAACTGCAGTGGACGGGATTTGAGGAGGACGGGTCAGCAGGGTTATAGGGAATGGGCTGGGGAGTGGGATTTGACATTACATTGTTCTTCTCAAAGAGCCGTCACAGACTCAATGAGCCGAATGGCCTCTTTTTATGCTGTGCGATTCTATGATTCTATGAATTTGTGTATGGTGGAGCTGGGGAGATCAGCGAGGAGGGCATTGGAATAGTCCAGCTAGGTAGTCACAAAGGAGTCGTCCCGCAGGACTGACCCGCAGGAGTGAAGACGGAAGCCAAAGAATGTGGCTTCTATCTTGCCAACATTCAGCTGCCGGAAATTTGCGCTCATCCAGGCCTTGATGTCCGTCAAACAAACTAACAGGATATCAACGAACTGAGAGTCACAACTGGAGGAGGAGAAAAAGTAGATTTAGGTGTCATTCATGTGGAAGTTGACCCCATGCCTGTGAATGACATCGCTGAGAGGCAGCAAGTAACTAAGGAAAAGAAGAGGACCTTGTGGTACCCCGCAGGTGACCGGGCGGGAGCAGGAGTAAAAACCATTTGCTGAGATGTATTGTTGGTGGTTGGTTAAGTAGGACTTGAACCATGTGAGTGTGGTCCCATTAAGGTGAATGAGGAAGTAGAGGTGCTGGAGGAGGATGGCGAGATCGACAGTGTCGAACACAGCGGTGAGGCCTAGGACAATGATGAGGTAGAAGGAGCCTTGGTCACAGAGAGAGAGGAGTTTGTTGTTACTTTGCAAGTTAAATTTACTCTCATTGCTGTGGGCAGGGCAAAAGGCGAGTAGGGAGTGGAGCGAGAGGTGTGAGGAAGGTTGATTTCCAATGACACATTTCAAAACCTTGGCCAGGAAAGGCAGGTTTGAGTTGGGTCTGAAATTTGTGAAATTGGAGGGAAGGAGAGTGTGTTTTTTTAAGAAGAGGACTGATGAAAGTGGTTTTGAGGGGAGGTGGGACGGAGCCTGAAGAGAGGGACCAGTTGATTGTGTCAACAAGCAACAACAAATTCCATTTGAATAGCGTTTTTCACGTCAGCAGGGAGAAGAGGAATGGGAGTTGATTTTCCAGAAGCTGGATGGAGTGTATGATAGGGGCTATGGTAAGAATCGTGGTAGAAGGACAGGGTGATAAAGTAGGCATGGCAGGGGGTGGGGCTGGTAGGCGACATGTGGGGATTGGGGAGGAGGCAGCCACCCACGTGGATGGTATGTATCTCAAGGATAAAGAAGTCCAGGACCTCTTCACACTTGGCATCGGAAGTGAGGATTGCGATGCTTGAGAGGGGGCGTTGAGGAGGTGGTGGGTACTGGAGAATAGGATTTTGGGGGTGTTTGGGGCCTCAAGCATGACCTGTAAATAGAAAGCGGTTTGGGATTGAGGGAGGGACCAGCAGTAAGTGTGACGATGCTTGAGCCACGACTGGCCAGTTTTGTGCCATCTGCGCTCAAGCAACCGGGTTTGGGATTTCAGGAAGCAGAGATGTCTGTTGTGCCAGGGGAGCGGGTTGGAAAGAAGGGAATTGAAAGTTGAGGAGAGGTGATCGTTCAGCAGCTTGACGGCTGCGTTTGGATCACTTTGGATGAAAGGCCAGAGAGAGAGAAGGTCTGAAGTTGAGAGGGCGTTTTTTGAGGGATTCGGGGTGGAAGCTTTTTCCATGGGTGGAAAAGATGGTGAAAGGAGGGGAGGATGATATGAGAGGAGAGAGAGATGAGAAAGTGGTCTGAGGTGGCCTTGTATGTGGTGGTCAGATCAGAGATATCAAGGCCATGGGTGATGATGAGGTTGAAAGGGTGGCCGTGGTTATGGGTTGGGGAGTTTACATGGAGGGTTAGGTTTAGGGTAGAGAGGAAGGTGGCGAAGTTAGAGGAGATGGGGCAGGGGAAATTGAAATGGAGGACACAGCAATGTCCCTTGAACAGCCATGAGGTGAATGACCAATTCTCTTTCTGGGGGATTGGCCAGAACACTGGGAGAATCTCCCACTCTTTTTTGAGTAGTATCGTGGGATCTTTAAGGTCCACCTGATGAGACAGATGGGACCTTGATTTAACATCTCGTAAGAAGGACAGCGGCTTCATCAATGCCGCACTCCTCCATATTTTGGCTCCTTGAAAAGTCTGCTCAAACCCTTTATGCAGAAAACAAACGGGTCAAAATTGAACACCACATCACTTTGCCTACTAAAACTTGACAATAATTACTGTAAAATGCTTTCTGAAGTTCAATACAAACTATTCTGAAAAAAAACTGCTCTACGTACACTTACCTCCTTAAAACTGTTTCTTTCACATTCTCCATTGCATTCTACCTATGTTTTGCACAAAACCTCCAGTGTTTGAACATTTGCAATTTTTTATTTCGAATTGTGAAAGGCCTTCAGGGAGACATTNAAAAAAACCTGGAACACTACTTACTAAACAGCGGCATTTCCATCCCTCGCAATCTGAATCTGAATCTGAAAGATTTAATTTGTTTTCCGTATCCAACTGTTCTCATGCATTACGATGCCACCTGTGAAGTGGTCTCCAAACCAGGCAGCTATCAGAGAGGTAAAGAACTCCCATTATTGCTACCAAGAGGGCTCAGATCCATCACAGTCATATCCCTTTTCCTCAGTCTCTGGATATTTCCACCCAACTGTGTTTAATAGTTCTTTTTTCAGCCTGTTGTCTGACACCTGCAGAAAACCATCACCATGCTTAAGAGTATCCCGACCAGACTGAGAGTTCCGTGTATCCCACCTCCACATGGAAACTCTTTTGTATTGGAATGAAATGCACATCAGTCTCTCCCTGGAGGGACTCACTTTCTCCATGGAGGGACAGAGTATTAGGTGCAGTCTGGCAAGAGACAACGCTTGTGAACGTTGCCTTGGGGAAAGTTGCTGGAATTTAACCAGCTAAAATTCTAAAGCTTGCCATTGAAAGCATGTTTTGGCAAGTTTTCCCAGTGCCTTTCCAGCTAGGACAACGCTACCAGATAAGACTGCAATGAACTGAGTGTGAAGAATCTCTGCCATCCGTTTACTACTGGGAGTATATATTTAAGGTTTTTTCATATATGTTTGTAAATATTAATAGATATATTTTTAAAGATATTTTTTGTGCTTCCAGTATTTTTAGATTATGGTGGAGGAAGATAGGATACTGTGTTCGAACATCATTTGAAAAGGGTCCAGTCAACAGCCAAGGAGCAGTCTGTTTCCATAAGCCCAAAAAATGGAATAAACTGCACATGGAACAAACATCCGATTGGGATTGACAGAAGCCAAGGTACTGTAGATCTTGTAGGCTAACACCCCAAGTTTGAGTGCCCAGGTAGCAATGTTAAGTGCTATGGGATTTTATGACGTGGAAGGTGCTATATAAATGCAAATTTGTATTGTATTGTATTGTATTGTATTGAGTGGTGGATGAGGATAAAATGAATCTTGGCTACTACACCCTCAAGTGAAAGAGCATGTTGACATTCACTATGTAGTAATAATAAATCTTGCATTTGTTATGGTGCTTATAACACTGAAATATCTCACAGGTCATTCCTGTAGCTTCTGTATATTTCTGGATAGATGCAAAGAATTTGAATACAGCAGAGTCCAACAAACAGCAATGGCATTAATTACTCATAACAACAAGAAAATTACATTTGTACAGTGCCTTTCATGTCGGGAGGACATCCCAAGGTGCTGGACAATCAGTGTTTCAGAACCGAAACGTAAAGCATCATCTTTAACTAAGATCTCCAACTTCCACCTGAACTGGCAGTTTAATATCTCATCCAAAGGACAACAGCTCAACAATGCAGCCCTCTTTTAAGTATTGCACCGGAGTGCCAACCTGGATTTTGAGCCACAAATCCCAATGTGGGGCTTCAGCCTGCAAACGTTTGACTTTGAGGAAAGAATGCTTCCAACATCCTAAAGGAAGGTGAATTGGTATTCCTGGAATTGTAGCCCAGCATGAGTCACTGCCTCTGGGTGAGAATGAGAGCAAATCCAAATCAAACCTTTGCAGCAGTGTGTGTGCAGTTCCAGATCACCCTGTGGATGTTGTCAGCAATGTCAGTAATGTTGTCAGCAGCACCCCCTAAAGGCAGCATGTGGCAGCAAAACATCAACACAAGTCACATTCTCATCACTCCAGGATAGTTTACATTGCAGCCATAGGCAGAGGGTGGCCAGGGCTAGAGAGGACTCAACCCCCCATCTAGCGACAGCTCATCTCTTTAAGGGAAGCTGGTGGGGGAAAACCTTGAGGCTTGAGAAGGACCATAGCCAATCCTCTGAGCAGCCCCAACCCATGATACCCACATGCCTGCTCTTGCCCCTCTCCAAATTTGTTGTAGGCACCCACCCACTTCCAGTCCAATGGGCTGCTCATCAGGGCTTCCTCAGCTCTGATTGGCCAATGGACCTGTCAGTCAAGCCAACCTCACCTGTCTAAGGGGTCCAACACCCCCCACCACCCACCATCACCCCCAGATTCACAAGCCACCTGTGATTACAGCTGGTTATCTATTCCGGTAACAGAATAACAATTCACAAATACAACAGCAAATACACAGATATCTGGCAAAATCTCTTCCAGATTATCAATTCCGATCTGATGTTTGCTGCATCCATTGATCTCAAAATTCCTTTTTTTTAAAAAAAGCAATGTAAGATGAATTAAACAAAAGTCTAATCTAACTTGCTTGTTCTTTTTTTTATTGTTTTACTGATTAGAAGATATACAGATGCAATAAACACAATCATTTGGAGGAAAATGTCATTCATTTGCAAATATTTTACTAAACCGCACACTAAACACATTTTTAAGGTATGCAGAAATGTATTTTATGAGGACAGAGTCTATCCTTAGTATTTTGTTTTGTTTCTGACTCTGTGCACACACGAGTATGTATATGAGTGTGAGTGTGTATGTGTGTGGCTGTGCGTGAGTGTTTACATGCATGTGCATGAATGTGTATGTGTGTTTGATATAAGTGTGAATGTGTATATGTGAATGAACAAGTGCGTGATTGTTTCTGTGTGTGTGTATGCATGTGAGTGTCTTTGTATACGTGTGTGTACAGGTGCCACACTGTGAATGCGCGTGTGTGTGCTGAATGTGTGCCAAAAGTCAATCATGAGCACAGTTTTGTTAGCGACAGTTTAGTATCTACTGGGAACTATCCAAACTTTCACTTGGACCCTTTTACAGCTGTTAAAAGGGCAAGCAAAGACCTTTCATCCCATCTGTGAGGCCTGGATTGAAGCCCATGTTTTGAAGATGAAAGAACTCCAGTGCCATCCAATTCCTTTTGGCACTACTTAATGTTTTCTTTTTACCAGCTTCTATATTAATAATAATAATCCTTGCATTTGATATAGTGTCTTATCACGTCTTTGAGACGTCTCAAAGCACTTCACGGACTATACTGTGAAGTGAATTAACTGTATATTTTGTGGGAGAAACACATCAGCCATTTGTGCACAGTAGTGTTCCACAAACACTTGTGGATTTAGTGACCCATTATATTTTTAAATGTTTCTAAAGGATCATTACCCCAGAAAAGTGATCCATCAAACAACTAACAATTGGCTCCCTACTTACTGCTTGGTAAGGAGAGGCTCTGAATGGTAACTCAAAATAGGTTTCTGCTTTCCACTCCTTGTGTCCAGAAAAAATCGGTCACTTTGTAGCTGTTTGTGGGATATCGTTGTGCGCAAGTTGGCTCCCATGTTCACTCACAAAAAATAAACAGTCCCTACATTTGCAATACAGCCTGTGAAGCATTTTGAGATGTCCTCCAGGAATAATAATAATATTCCTTACATTTGGGAGAGGGCCTTTCCAATCAGGAGGGCATTTCAAAGTGCTTCACAGGTATACTGTATTGTAAGCAATTCCTTCATCTTCCTTCAGAACACCATAGTCCTCCAAGATGGAATTAGTCAGGTCAGCAACGAGCGGAATCTGCATTCGGCCAATACCGTAAAGTGGAGTGAATGTTTGTTTTGTGGGCGATCCTCATATGAAAGGCACTGTCAATCTTGATTGGCTTCTGGCTGCAGCCATTGAAATGGGTTTGGAGTGATTTGACTACAGAGCACCAACAAACTAGTGATTAGAGTTGTAATTACATGATGGAAACATAGTTAATTTAAAGATATGTGATCGGTGGTACTACCAAAACAGCAACACAATATTGTAGTATGTGAGTGTTAGTCTCTGTAAGTTTCACATTTTACTTTGACACTAGTTATATGGAAACTTCTTCAACAGCCCATTTCACAGAAGGATGCGGTGAGGAAGAGGAGGAGGAACTCATAGGCAGCAGACCCTTGAGTCATTGGAATCAAACTCTGTTTGGGGGCACAGGCAGTATTGCCTGGCATTGCTAAAGAAGCAAAGCCTGGCTCAAGGTGACAGCACATTGGTCAGAGCGGTCACACCATTCTTCAACTCCCTCTCTCTAGCTTCCTTTCTTTCTGGCTTTACATAATGCCTTAATTCCTACAACAAGAAGATTACATTTGTATAGCGCCTTTCACGTCGGGAGGACGTCCCAAGGCACTGGACAGAGTACAGCATTTCAGACCTGAGCTGGGGTCGGGGGGGGGAAGGTAGGGGGGGTGGCCGATGAGATGGTCGAAGAGGAGGGTCTTGAGACGGGACTTGAAGGAGGCTCAGGAGTGACTGGGCAATGGAATTCCAGAGGTTGGGGGCAGAGTGGCTGAAGGCTCTCCCGCCAATGGTGGGGCGGTTGGGTCGGGGGACATGGAGCAGGCCAGAGCCGGCTGAGCGGACGGAGCGGGCGTGTTGGTAGGGGGTTAGGAGGTCACAGAAGTAGGGTGGGGCGAGGCCAAGGAGGGCTTTGTATGTGAGGACCAGGATCTTGAA
Source organism: Callorhinchus milii (assembly GCF_018977255.1). Taxonomy (NCBI): domain Eukaryota; kingdom Metazoa; phylum Chordata; class Chondrichthyes; order Chimaeriformes; family Callorhinchidae; genus Callorhinchus; species Callorhinchus milii. Next base: position 80,676,223 of record NW_024704742.1, on the reverse strand, counting down.
CTGGATCCTCTGAAGTATAGGGAGCCAATGGAGTTGGGCGAGAGTGGGGGAGATGGGTTCCCGGAGTTTGGTGCGGGAGAGGACACGGGCTGCAGAGTTCTGGATTATCTGCAGCCTGTGGAGGGAGGAGTTGGGAAGGCCGACAAGCAGGGCGTTTGCATAGCCGAGCCTGGAGGTGATGAAGGCATGAACAAGAGTTTCAGCGGCCTGAGGGGTGATGTATTGGCGGAGTCAGGCGATGTTACGGAGGTGAGGGAAGGCAGAGAGGGTCATGGCTTGAATGTGTGGGGGAGAAAAGATAGTTGAGAATCGAACAAGACACCTAGGTTCCTGACTGGCTTGGTGAGTTGTAGTTTGCAACCATGGAGGGTGATGGTGCCAGAGCCTGAGGTGCTGAGATCCTGGCGCGAGCCAATCAGGAGGGCCTCAGTCTTGTTCACATTCAACTGCAGGAAATTCCTAGCTATTTTAATACACCTATGGTCTCTCCGCAATCCCCCCCACCCCCAAGCCCCCACCCACCCACCCCTCTCACTCAGTGTCGAACCTTGTCCTTGTAATATGTTCCTATGTTCCAAGGCATTACCCTATGTGAAGGGTGCTATATAAAATAAAGTTTTTTTTTGTTAAAGTGTGGATGAAGCTGGATTTCAGGAATGGCAATACTGAAATGTGACTTGGAATATTAGAAAGATTGACTTGTAGTGAGTTTGAACAAGATTCTTTACCAATGATATGGTTACTGTTCCTATATTGATTGTAATTAAAGCACAGACCTTTCAATAGGTAGGTGGCAATCAATTTTAATACAGCCCTTGTTTCACACAAAGTCTGACCAGTGATCAATTTAATTTTATTAAAAACCCTTCAGGGATTGAATATTTTCAATTAATTTGTTACATCTCAAATGCAACAAATTTACATTTATATATATACATTTCATGTCAAAAGGACATCTCAAAGCACTTCCCAGAATTGGCGAGAAGTCTGTGTCGAGGGGAGCTGAGGAAAAGGTGTAAGGGAAATATTCAATACATATTGCAGTCTCCCATTTTTCTACTGCATTAAGGATGTTATTATTATGTGCCTGTGCTCTCAGAGCTCTACAAGATCATGACTGAGGAAACAGCATCAACACTTAAACCATGTTTATGGGAGGAGAAGAGAAGCAGCTCCAGTAGCAGCTGAATATTCTCTGTCTGTACAAAACGCCCACACAGACGTTAGCCAAAAAGCTTCACACGCATTCTTGTGCATGTGGAATTCTTTCCCACATAATCTGACGATACCCTGTCTTTGCATACAGAAGCTGAAATCAAGAGTTTAATGTCATTTTCTGAACTAGGAATGTCAGAGCAATGATCTTGCCCACTCCCCCAGCCAACTCAGGACTGCTACATATCCCCCTGTCCCACCGTCGGTAGGTGAGCCTTCAGAATTCTCTGGAACTCTTTCTCTAAACCTCTTCATCTCACAACTTCCCTCTCTACCTTCAAATTCAACCTAAAAAAACTATCAATTGCATTTGTATAGCGCCTTTCATTTTGGGAGGACATCACAAAGGACTGGACAGTCAGAGATTTGGACATGAACTGGGAGTCGGGGAGGGTGGTGGGCAGGGAGGTTATGAGGATGGCTGAAGATTCGTTCGAAGAAAAGGGTTTTGAGGTGTGCCTTCAAGGAGGTAAGGGAGGGAGCGAGGCAAAGAGTATGTGGCATGGAGTTCTATAGGATTTGGGCAGGAAGGCTGAAGGGCTGACCCTAGATGGTGGGGCGAGCCGGGCGGGGGATGTGGAACAACCTGCTGAGAGGACGAAGTGGACAGGTTGATAAGGAGTCAGTAGATCACAGAGGTAGGGAGGGAGCAAGGTCATGGAGAGCCTTGAAGGAGAGGACAAGGATTTTGAACTTTATCCTCTGGGGGATGGGGAACCAGTGGAGCCGGGCAAGGGTGAGTTGATGGGGTCACGGAGCCTGATGCAGGAGAGGACATGGGCTTGCAGAGTTCTGGATGACCTGCAGTTTGTGGAGGGAAGAGTTGGGAAGCCGACAAGCAGGGAGTTGACGGAGTTTAAAAACAGCCCTGGTCAAAATCACTAATGACATTCTGAACATCTGTGATCAGGGCTCCCTCTGCCTCCTTGTTCTCCTCGACCTCTCTGCTGCCTTCGACACTGTCGACCACTCCATCCTCACACCGCCTTTTCTCTTTACTTAATCTCTGTGGACCTGCCCTTGCCTGGATCAAATCCTATCTGTCTCACCATCGCCACTTTGTTGCCTCTAACGGTTTCTGCTCCAGCCCCCGCACTGTCACATCTGGCATCCCCCAGGGCTCTATCCTTGGCCCTCTCCTCTTTGATATCTACATGCTCCCCCTTGGTGACATCATCCGCAGACATAGAGTCAACTTCCACATGCATGCAGATGACACCCAACTCTATCTTTCTGCCTCCACCCTCAACTCCAGGACCACTGCTGTCCTGACAGACTGCCTGTTGGACACCAAGTCCTGGATGAGGGCAAATTTCCTACAGTTGAATATGAACAAGACTGAGACCCTCCTGATTGGCTCGCGCCAGCGCCTCAGCACCTCAGGCTCTGGCACCATCAACCTCCATGGTTGCTCACTACAACTCACCAAGCCAGTCAGGAACCTAGGTGTCTTGTTCGACCCTCAACTGTCTTTTCTCCCCCACATCCAAGCCATGACCCGCTCTGCCTTCCCTCACCTCCGTAACATCGCCCGACTCCGCCACTACCTCACCCCTCAGGCCACTGAAACTCTTGTTCATGCCTTCATCACCTCCAGGCTCGACTTTGCAAACTTCCTGCTTGTCGGCCTTCCCAAGTCCTCCCTTCCCTGGCTGCAGATAATCCAGAACTCTGCAGCCCGTGTCCTCTCCCGCACCAAACTTCGCGCCCTATCACCCCAATTCTCGTCCGACTCCATTGGCTCTCTATCCTTCAGAGGATCCAGTTCAAGATCCTCGTCCTCACCTACAAAGCCCTCAATGGTCTCGCCCCACCCTACCTCTGTGACCTCCTAACCCGCTACCAACCCACCCGCTCCCTCCACTCAACTGGCTCCAGCCTGCCCCATGTCCCCTGACCCACCCACCCCACCATTGGTAGGAGAGCCTTCAGCCATTCTGCCCCCAGACTCTGGAATTCCATCCCCCAATCACTCCGCCTCGCCCCCTCCTTAGCCTCCTTCAAGTTCTGCCTCAAAACGCTACTGTTTGACCATGCCATCGATCACCCCCCCTTCCCTTCCCCTCCCTTCTCCCTCCCTGACCCCAGCTCGGGTCTGAAATGCTGTACTTTGTCCAGCGCCTTGGGACGTTCTCCCGGCGTGAAAGGCGCAATACAAATGTAATCTTGCTGTTGTTGTTGTTAGCTTACATGGGATGAATGTGTGGACGAAGGTTTATGACACCATTATATCTATTGCTATATTTAGCAACATGAAGAAATTCACCCTCTTAAGGCTGTTAGATTTCAAATCGTATATTAAGTCCTTCTTTAATACCATAACCGAAGATGAACAATAGGTAAGTTAAATTCCTAAAATATAAAGCCAATTAGCCCTTGTGTGAAGTGGCTAAATTGGCAGTTCTTGAAAACGAATTACCTCGTGTTCTTAAAACATTCATTTTATATCATTATCTGTTTGAGAAAGAGTACATCTGTCATACTGAGGAGAAATAGTTAGGTCCTAAAGATACTGCATTTAGAAAGCTCCCATTAAGCAATTACAAAGGATGGATTCAGTTAATAGCACTGGCTGACTTCCAGTAAAATCATCATAAGGTTTAAGTGCTGAGTAACTGCTGAGCAAGTTAACTTCATATTTGTTAGTTTGTATAAAGATAGTTAACCAAGAGAGATCAATAGGGCCGCAGATCTTGTGTGACTAAGAGTCCCAGTGGAAGGGTGAGATTTGTTATGGTGAAGTCAAATTTCTACACTAGAGTGAGAAATATTCATCATCCAACTGGATAAGCAGAAGGATTTTGTGACATTGTAACGTTTCACCCACAGAATATACAGTATATTTTTATACTGTACTTTACAGTATATTCTGCGAAGCGCTTTGAGATGTCTCAAAGACATGATAAGGCGCTGTATCAAATGCAAGGATTATTATTATTATTAATGAATAATTTTTACAGAAAAGATCAGACAATTGGTTTATCTAATCTAATCTCCCTCAAAAAAATCAATGATCGTTCACCTCCATGTTGTTTTTTGTGGCATTCACCTACAAAACACACAGCCACTGCACTTAACAGTATATCCCAAATATTACGCTCAAAATTATTTTTCATTGGAAGGATGCTCACTGCAGTTGTAACAAGGATGTACACAAGAACCAGGATGTACTTATAATTTTCTTTCAAAAACTGACGTTTCGAAAAATCTATAAGATAGGAAAGTAGAGGTAGAAACAGAAAACATTCAAAAAGAAATAGGATGCTCTGTGAAGATTTTAGATAGCAGGAGTACGATACAATACAAAATTACGTTTGTATAGTGCCCTTCACGTTGGGAGGATGAACCCAAGACGTTAATACTTGCTGGAGGGATGGCTTTATTTCCTATGGTCTTTAACACTGTACTTTTGCTATGACCTCAGATTCCCCTGGTTTTGCACACTGCATTTCGATGAGCACTGGCTGTGATCTAAGCTTCCTTTTTACACTGTCCGAATTTAATAAGTGTGTTATTAATATCATTGAAAAACTGCCTATTTGCCAGTGTGAGAGAGTTGAATGAACACCAAAAGGTGGAATTATTATCTCCTGCTCTTTGGAGAGTTGAGGTTAAGTTAGTCATGTCCCTTGCATTGGAATTCTTAACAATTACCCCTCCCTCACCCATTAGCTCTTACTGTTCCAATAAAAATACCTTTAAATTAAAAAAGTACAATAATAGCCTAGAAAATAACTGGAAGCATTAGATCATCATAAGAATTTCTAATTATTTAGTTCTTCAAGGGAATACAGATGATAAAATTCAGTTTCATTATGCGATGTATCTGAGTTTTAATCAGTAACTACCATTTACCATCCTTCTGCATACTTCGAGGCGGGTAGTGGAGTGGCGATGAGATTGTCAATAAGGTAAACACTTATCACTCTGCCTTCCTCCACCTCCGCAACATTACCCGGCTCCGCCACTGTCTCACACTGCAGGCCGTCAAAATCCCCATACACGCATTCATAACATCCAGGCTTGACTATGCGAACACTTTGCTTGTCGGCCTCCCCAACTCCTCCCTCCACAGGCTGCAGATCACCCAGAACTTTGCAACCCATGTCATCTCCTGAACCAGGCTCCGTGACCTTATCAACCCCATCCTCGCCCAACTCCACTGGCTTCCCATCACACAGAGGACACATTTCAAGATCCTGGTCTTCACCTTCAAAGCTCTCCACCGCCTTTCTCCCCACTCCCTCTGCAACCTCTGAATCCCCTACCATACCGCCCACTCGCTCCGCTCAGCGAGCTCTGGCCTGCTTCATGTCCCCTTGCTTCGCCCACCCCACCATTGGCAGGCGGGCCTTCAGCTACTCTGCCCCCACCCTCCATCCTACAGACCCTCCACCTCACCCCCTCGCTTGACCGTGTTTTCGATTACCCTGCTTCCCCCCCTCCCCTTCGCTTTCCCCAATTCTGACCCCCAGCTCAGGTCCAAAACTCTGACAGTCCAGCACCTTGGGACGTCCTCCCAAATTGAAAGGCGTTATACAAATGTAATTTTGTTGTTATTGTTATTATCAATTGCCTATACTGATGATGATATCTTTATCACTTGTTTCCCTTAACTGCTCTTGATCTTACATTGTCGCTGCTGTAATTACTTGCCCCGCAGGCATTTTATGAAGTCAGCATTCAGTTTCTTTGCTTGTACACTGCTGAGAATACGGCATTATTGCATTTACTTTCACTTCAAATCAATAGGTTGATGATGCTTTTCTAACTCTCATCAGAACGGTCAGTTCTATACATCTTTAATTTTCTTGCAGTTAAAGTATTGATTTTTTTTATTACTTAATTCTAATTAGTGAACTGACTTGCAAGAACTATGGAGCCGGAAACAATGCCTCGCTACAACTAGTTCACTTCAATTTATGGCTAAATCAACTTCAGTCACAAGAAATATCTAAAATTCTAAGTGCTTGTTTGTTTGACTTCGCATTTTTTTAAGAGTTCAGCATATTTTATTTAACATAGGATTCAGCTCTTATATTCAAATGTATAATCCTCATGATTGTTCTCCCTTTGTGTTTGACATGGAATTGAAATACTTAATTTCATTCCGTGTTCAGTCCGTTATATCTCATTATGAACTTAAGATGGTTTCAGCTCATTTTATTTCACATTTGCCTTGGCTTTGCTTATCAGTGTGTACTGAGTGTGAATTCCATATCCTTTTGTTACTTTTGGATTTGACATTAATGCTTTCCTCGCAATGGATTCTTGTGCATTCAGCAAGATTTGTTTTGTTTTTCATTCAGCTGTGCATTCAAAACACTTTCTTTCCCCACCTCATAGAACGCACATTCAGCATGCTTTAGTTCACTTTGTATTGACAATAAGAACATTAAAGAATGAAGCACAAAATAAATAACAATTCAACCTATCAAGGCCATTCCTTACACACACCATGTTTAATCTGGTTTGTCATTTATTCCATCCAACTCATCCAATCTTCTAAATAAAGGCTTCTGCAATGTTTCGTTTTGCTTTCAATGGTAAATCAAGCAAACTTCCTAAATACTTATTGACTGACCACTTTAAATGTATTTGACAGTTAACTTCCTTGTTTCGGATGAAAATGCAAAAAAAACCTAGTCACTACATTTTACAGTTTAAATCCTGTTAAGCATTTTGCGATCTCTCCCTGACATGACAACTACAACAACTTGAATTTATATAGTGCCCTTGGCATGGGGTAGTGTTCTGGGGTGCTTGACAGGTGCTGTATCAAATGCAAGGATATTATTTTTATTATTTTGATTTCTCCAACATTTCATGAGCATTACATCTCTGATAGCATTTAAGTATCTTTATGTATTCTTTCAACCCTTAATCCCATCCCTAACCAGATATCCATATTTTAAAATGAAGAATATGACAGTCCATTAGTCAATGAAAAGATATTAGCTGACAGTGAGGAATAATGTGATAGAATCATGACTAACACAAGTTGACAAAGTTAACAGACATACAATTCACATCCCTGAGGTGTAACAGATGTTCCAGCACATTATATATTGTACAATAAGGTGTTGTTGGACGGGAATATTGTTTGTTACTTCATTAACCAATGGGAATGTGCCAAGCAACACCATGCGTCAGACAAAAATGTTTTGCTGTGACATTTTGAGAAAAAGGAGAAAATCAGTACATATTTCTATTCAACTGCATATTTTAGTCCCAGTCTGATGCACGGGAAATATATTTTTATAAGTCATGTTGTAAAGCAGAGGAAATCAGGCAGCAAAGTATAATTTTTACGTTAGTAATATGAAACTTTTATTTATTACTTAACATTCAGAACATCACACATTCTCCTCCTTACCTGTGGGACCTAATCCAATTTTACTCTCTTGCCCGCCCACTTCTTTCGGTGCAAATTACTCACCCTGTCTACCCCATCGATGGCCAACTCAAGATGAAAATGTCTTGTGAAACTCCTTCCCTAAATCCTTCCATCTTGACTCCTCTCTACCTCTCTTTAAAATCCACCTTTTCAACTGTGCCTAAAGCTAGCTCCTTCCTTAACCATCCTCCCTGCTTGATGTGAAGTCCTGTAGCTCGTGGAGTCCTGTAGCTCAGTGGTTAGAGCACTCGCTTTGCAAGTGAGAGACCTGAGTTCAATTCCAGGCACAGGGCGAAACCTTGGGCAAATTTCCTTACTCCACACACCTAATAATAATCCCTCCAAAAACAATAATAAATTGGTCATTTTCAATATACGACTGTTTGTGGGACATTGCAGTGCGCAATTGGCTGCCGCGTTCGCCCACAAATATACAGTCAATTCACTTTACAGTGTGTTCTGTGAAGCGCTTTGGGACGTCCTCCCGACGTGAAAAGCGCTATATCAAATGCAAGGATTATTATTATTATTACAGCACCATCTCGAACACTGTTTTAGATAGAAGCTTCCCCAGGCTGCCAAAACCCTCATCAAATCCTTCAACAAAAACAACAACTATCTGCATTTATATAATTTATCTTCATCATGTTCAGGCTCGATTATTCCAATGCCTTACTCAACAGATTCCTCAGCTCCTCCCTACACATGCTACAGACCATCCAGAACTCTATAGCCTGTGTCCTCTCCCATCACCCCAAACATCATTTGGCTCAACTTGCTCAGCCATAATAGTGCAGAGGACAGAGACTAGCATCAGGCCCGGGTTAACTGAATGGAGGGGGCGAGCAGAGGAGAGGAAAATGTATGTAAGAATGTAAATTGTTGTTAGTGTATACAATAAAAAATTACATTTGTATAGCACTTTTCACATCGGGAGGATGTCCCAAGGCACTGGCCTGTCAGGGATAGGTGGGGTTAGCTTCAGGGAGGGTGGAAGACAGGGAGGGTAGAAGGGTGGCCGAAGGCGCGGTCAAAGAATTTATAAATATAAATTGCTGTTATTATTGACTTAATGTAACAACAATAGCAAATTATGTGCGAGACAATGTTCGAAGATACAGCAATTAGGCATTCAAACATTTTAAATGAATTTTAATGATAATGCAAGTACTGTTGTTACAGCAGAAAGTATGGTGCTACTGCAAGCAATACTAAAGCACACTCAGAAATATTAGACATAGGTGATTTGCCTATTGTGACTATTTAATATGATATTACTGTCATCGTTGTTTTTCATTTGAGCTGCACAGGAAACTCAATTTATCTTGAAACTTTACTGCACAGAAGAACGCAAGCACACTTTGTCTTTGGATATCTAAAATGACTTTGTGAAGCACTTTTCACAGTTTTTACATGGAGTTCACACTCGTTGAGAGTGCTTTCTCAACCTCTCGTCTGTAAAAAGAGATCTTTGTAGGGATCTGGGCAAATAATGACTCCTCGGAGCTGATTTAACACCCGTTCATTTCATCTTAATAGGGATGAAAAAAGGTGATGCAATGTAACAGATATAATATGTCAATATAATAACTATCACATGGTAACTTTCATGAAATGTCAAACTTTTTTCTTTATCCCTTAAAAATGGTGACTGAATGAACCACATGGTCCTTTGCTCAACAGCCACATTCTTCAATCACAGTCTTGACAGCAGCTTAACAGATTGAATCGGTTATGAAATGTCACATAGTTCATCCCCAACTTGTTAATACAAGTGTGTTTTAATAACACTGAACCCCCCCAGTTCCAATAAAGGTCTGATGGATGTCCATTGACTACTGTGGTTTGTATTATGTTTCAGATTTCCAACTTCTGCAGTTTTCCCTTTATTTCTCCAAATTACAGAGCAACTAACCTTCTCGCTTCCCTCGGGCCCATTTAATGCAGCCTTCATCTTTTCTCTTTTGGGTCTTTTACAGCATGCATTAAGCATTTTGACCACCACTTGTAGCTTCTCTGGTTCCCTAGTGTCTGCCAATTCGCAGGAGCCTCACCGCTCTGAAAAGTCTGGTTGGAAGTGATAGAGAGTTAGAGAGGGAGCTCTTCATTATACTCACTTAAGCCTGTTGTAAATTAGAACCAAAATCATCTCCTAAACCAGTTCAATAGCATCCCGCAATTCAGATCATCTCTATCCCCAAAAGCAAAAGAACTCTCTTTTTATTTTTGAATTCCAAAAGGTAGAAAGACCCATAAGAACTATTGGGCAGAAGGTAAAGGCCAGAGTTACTCTGGATTTACTACTGGTTCATATTGCTGTGTCAGTAACAGCTGCAGAAATGAAAAATTTACGAAGCACCGCCACAAATGTCAAGTGGATAATTAATCCCCATGTGGATTTAGGAGAAAAATAACCTGAATTGTAAAAGGATCTTGCACTTTGCCAAGTTTGTTCCCTCTCCCAGCTCAATATTTCTCATGATATTAGATTTAAGAATGCTCCATTAAAATTTAACATTATGCATCATTTTTTTAAAAAATTCACTTAGGTTTAATTTTGTAAAGTTAGCTTTTGGGGCTTTTTTGTGTGTGGGTGGGGGGTGGATGGGGGTGGGGGAGGTGGAATTTACATCCAAGATAAGCCTGAATTGAATTTTTGAAAATGTTCTACAGTCTTAAATTTTAAGACAATTGTCCTAAGGCTAATAAGGATATGAGATATTTCAAATCTAAAGAATACTCAGCAATCCGGTTGTCATTATTTTAGCCACTTGCTTCTACTACTAAATATAACAAAGTATTTGACAAATGTAGCCCAAAATTAAAATAATTAGACCATATTATTGCATGACATATATAGATCTATGTGTCATTTTGTGCTCACTAAAAAGTTATCTTTTTATAATGTTTATATTAAACAAGGATAAATAAAAACAACAACAACAAGATTTCATTTATAGAGCGCCTTTCATGTCGGGAGGACGTCCCAAGGTGCTGGACAGTTGGGTCGGGACCTGAGCAGGGGGTAAATGGTCAGGGTGAGGGGAGGGAAGGGAGGGAGCGAGGAGGGGGTAGAGAGTCGAGAGGGGAGCTGAAAGCACGGTCAAAGAGAAAGGTCTTGAGACCGGCCTTGAAGGAGGAAAGGGAGGAGGCGGCGAAGGCACTCGGGGATAGAGTTCCAGAGCCTCGGGGCTGAGAGGCTCAAGGCCCGACCACCGAAGGTAGGGCGGTTGGGGCGGGGGATGTGGAGCAGACCGGAGCCAGAGGAACGGAGGGTAACGGGCAGGTAGGTAGGGGGATAGTAGGTCGGAGAGGTAGGAGGGAGCAAGGCCATGAATGGCCTTGTAGGTGAGTATGAGGATCTTGAATTCGATCGTCTGGGGTATCGGGAGCCAGTGGAGGCGAGCGAGGGTGGGAGTGATGTGGTCCCGAAGCCTGGTGCGGGACAGTACACGAGCTGCAGAGTTCTGAATGACCTGCAGCTTGTGGAGGGAGGTGCCGGGAAGGCCGGCGAGGAGAGAGTTCCCATAGTCCTGCCTTGAGGTGATAAAGGCGTGGACCAGAGTTTCAGCAGGGTTGGACAGAAGCAACAACAAGCAAAATAACAATGTACCATGAGGTTAGCAAACAAATTTGTGCCAGGACACCAAAGAATAAGACGTATCCATTGTATTTACTTTTGTCAACTGGGTTTTTTCCTGTGTTTCACTTCATAGCGAGCTTGACGGAACTGTAGGAAAAACACATGTCAAGAACTGATTGATTGCTCTCACCTAAAAGTCTTAGGTACAATTCTTGATGTGCGCTGAATTAGATGTTTTCAGTTGAGTCAGCAGTTAAAGCATTATAGTTGACCTCCGGGTGATTGGGCTTGGGAGGGGGAAAATAGCTAAGATTCCCTCTTCTGGTTGCTGTTAAAGTGCCATTTGAGAAAAGTGGTGGTTCTCTCTACTTGTATATGGGTATGCTGGAATGGGAGTACCTTTGTTTCACTACTAATTTTCTAAATGATGTCTTAATTCTGATTTGATCTTGATTAAGAAAGCAAAGGGGACTGAATGATTGATGAACTCTCATAAATATTAATAATCTTTACATTTCATTATAGTATCTTTCATGTCAGAAGGACATCTCAAATACTTTATAGCATTCACTGCAAAGTGTTGTGATTGTACTGCAGGCAAAGAAGCAATGTCCCATCAACAGCCATGAAATGAGTGACCAATTTTGTTTTGGAGGATTGTTGGCCAGGGCACTGGGAAAAACTCACATTTCTTTTTGAGTAGTGCTGCAGAATCTTTTAATATCTGCCTGGAAAGGGGTCTTGGTTCAACAGTAAACAGAAAGATGGCACCTCCAAAATTACAATGTTTTCTACACTCAAGTGATATAATTGGATTAGAAAATCTTACTGTGCACTTTATTTTCCTGATTTCAGTTTGTTGATATAACTAATTATTTGCAAAATTTGTGTTCTGCCAGTTATGAATCTGGTTCACGTAGAGCAATGAGGGATCTGAGTGCAGCACTGGTCACTCATTGCAAAGTCCAGGTTAAGCAATTGGCCCCATATAACGTTTTCCTGAGTAAGACGATAAGGCATTGATTCACACACTGAGTACACGTATAAGTTTTTATTCGGTATTTTACTTCAGCCAAAACAAGCTTTAAGGGTTTCCACTTGACTTCCTGTAAGATGAACCCAAATGAGCATGTACAAAACCTAACTGGTCCCTGGGCTCAACCACCACAAGAGGGTGTTCCAGACATTACTAATATCCCTCATAACTGCCGGGTTCGTTACAACCAATTCTGGTTTCTGAGGGAAAATGTACAAAGTACAAACCCCTAAATTGATGGCAGCTATTATTCATACAGCGATATAACAAGCAACATGTTCCAATTGGTCTGAAAGAATTTGACAGCATTACATTTTAGAATGTCCAAACTCTGTAAGGAAAAAACATTCTAATTAGTCAGTGGGAGATACTTTCCCCCTTTCTTTTGACAAATATGATAACACTGTGCATTAAAAATTATTTACTAGATTTAGGATTATAATAGGGATGGGCTGTGGTGAAATTAACTGACTGGTATCCACTCTGTATATCTGCAGCCAAAACTGTTCTATCAGGCTGAACAGATCTCTTTTATATTCAACACATGCACAAAGAGTATATCATGGGGTCAGTACTCTCCCTTTCCATCAGAATCTGATGGAAGGTCTCCTCTTTGTCCCCCAAGTCCTCCGCTCCACCCTCGGCGGCCGTGCCTTCAGCCACTATGCCCCAAGGCTCTGGAACTCCCTACCTCACTCCCTCTCTTCCTATTTTCAGGTCTCTGCTGAAGACCTTTCTTTTCGACTGCGCCTTTGGTCATCTTCCTGCCCCTCCCCCTGGCTCGGCCCCAGGATCCGTTACTGTGAAGCACTCCGAGACTCCGTCCAGCGTGGAGGGCTCTATATAATTGCAAGTTGTTGTTGTTGTTGAATCAAAGTCGATTTTATTTAGTTGCGGCTCTCAGAGGGTTGGGTTTATTCACATAAGGAAAAGCCAATATAACGAGGTAAAGTAACATTGTGATCTAATCGTTATTTTTTGTAGCTCAAGCATGATACGATTATGCCAGGTCAGGTAACCGAAGAATAACAAAACATAAGAATGAAAGTGGAGAATAAAGGAAATGAAAGGAAATGGAAGAGGTACGGGAGGAGAAAAGGACACAGAGAGAATTTTGTGTAAATCCCCACACAGCAACAATCTATGTATATTATCTTTATCTGAATCTGTTTTGATGTCTGTGAAATAGTTGTTTAGGCTTTTGTAAAAGCTTTCAAGGTATCTTCTGCAGTTTATTAATCTTTACACTTGTACTTTTCATTCTTTCAAAAATACTTTATTAGTGTAATTGTATTATAATGATATAGATTCTTCTGTTTGCTTTATTTAAGCCTTTCAAACTGGGTTATTTCTGACTATTCTCTCGGTGTATAATCAAAGAGAATTTTGAATATCTGTGGTCTTTTGGAGGATGAGTCAGTTTCAAGCTCACACACCTACTAATTGAAAATCTCTGATCTAAACTGATGGCCAACAGTCCCCCAAATAAAATTAGAGATTAATTTCATGGTTGTTTGTGGGACATCGTTGTGTGCAAATTGGCTGCTGTATTCACTTACAAAATACACATTCATGACTTTACTTCAGTGTAAATTCTGCGAATTCTATGAGACGTCTTCCTGATGTAGAAGGTGCTACATCAAATGCAAGGATTAGTATAATAACAACTAAAGTGCAACATTTAAGTAGAAAGAATCTCAGATACCTTATTTGATGGATTATGATATCTTCATTTCCCCAGCGGGACTCAATAATTGATATGGACAAGGAGCTGTTTATAATCAGTTAATGTAATTCTTGTCATTCTCTCTAGAGCACTTATGAATCAACGCCACAGGGATTGTATTGTTGATGAAGTTTTAAGGGAACCCTGCGTTTTTTTAATCTTAGCTTAAAATATACTCACATTGCTATACCCAGCAGTTGTGCTATTGCTCCAAGTCAGAAATTCATCCCACTATTTTGAGATTCTCTTAATTGAGCAAACTCTAATTTTGCATCCATTCAAAAATCTATTAATTCTGCATTCTGATAGCTCTCTGAGTAGACCCTCTGCGATTAAGCACCCCAACTGAGTAAACTTTGTGATGTTTAAAGCATAATTACTCATGTTAATTTACGTCACTGCAAATGACCACTAGGTCAATATCCCCACCATCTTGCACATATATAGCACCCTTCCTGCAGGTAGCATTTTGGAGCAGTACACATTTGCTGTGTTGGACACAGAACAAAAGAAAAGGGGGAGGGGGAAATGACTATAGACGTAATCGAAGAGGTAAGTCTTAAACTGGGACTTAAAGGTAGATAATGAAAGGTGAGGTGGAGACACTGAAGGAATGTATGTTTTTGTTTCAAGTGTAGGCCTTAGAGTTCTTTCTAAAGGTATTTTTGGATTTAAATTTATTTTCTAAATTTGATCGGCTGAGAAAGGGTGAGATTGATGTTCTTCCTGGTATAAACTAACCTTTTATTAATCAGGCCTAAAGTCTCAGATATAGACCACTCGATTGGTAGAAAACAGATTCCCAGCTTAAGATTGAATTTCAGAAGTTCCAAAATTCTACAAAATCTAGCTCTGTCAGGAAGTTCCAGTTGGGAGGCGGTTACATTTACTAACAGCAAAATGATCAAGCTCTAATATTTTTCTATTTAGAGAGGATTTGACAGCTACTTGTCAAATAAATGATAGAATATCGGTTCATATATCCCAAGGACAAGAAGCTGCATCAGGGGCGAGAGATCGTCTGTGATAATATTAACAGGACAATAATTTCCATTTATTAGATGCTTTTCACATTAACATCGCAAAGCAATAATAATAATCCTTGCATTTGGTAAACAAAGCTTAAGGTGCCAGTAGTCTGTGTGGGGGATGTGTGTGTGGGGTGGCGTGGGTGGGGGGTTGTTGAATTGTTGGAGATACCATCCTTCGAATAAGATATAAAACAAGTTTCCTTACTCCACACGCCTAATAATAATCCCTCCAAAAAAAAAACAATAATTAAATTGGTCATTTTCAATCTACGACTGTTTGTGGGACATTGCTGTGCACAATTGGCTGCCGCGTTCGCCCACAAATATACAGTCAATTCACTTTACAGTGTGTTCTGTGAAGCGCTTTGGGACGTCCTCCCGACGTGAAAAGCGCTATATCAAATGCAAGGATTATTATTATTAAAACCAAAGTTCCGCCTATGCTTTTTCAGGTGGACAACTCGAAAAATTTCTCACAGTGACCTGGCCAACAGTACCCCCAGATAAAAAAAATGCTCTTTTACTTCATTGTTATTTGTGGGACATACTGGATATTCTATGGATCACTGTGTGCAAACTAGCTGCCACATTTTCCTACAAAATATACAGGTAGTTAAAAGATTATTGTTCTTTAAAACTCAGAGAAAATAACATATTTCTTTGAAAGCAACAGCAGTATTTTCCCTATATCTACTTGACTCACAATACATGTGACCGCTGGTGCTATTTATCACAAGGAGATAAAATGCAGTTGTTTAATGCAATGTCCTTACCGACAGATTTGCGACTGAACACTTTCTTGTGAAGAATGCTTTCACACTCCAGCCTGTCAGAATCGGTCAGGGAAATCTTGACTCACAGGGCAGTACAGCTCTTTTTTTAAATCATAAAAATACTCACTATATTAAAAACAAAGATGGTGGCAAATCAAATCAAAATGGCTACAGAGAGAGATATTTCTCTAGATGCTTGGCTATTTGTGGGACATACTGGATATTCTATGGATAGCTGTGTGCAAACTGGCTGCTGCATTTGCCTACAAAATACACAGGGAGTGAAAAGATTATTACTATTTATAATTGGGAAAAAATTATGTTTGGGTTTATCCTTTAATCATTTCACTCCCTGTGTAGTTTGTAGGCAAATGCGGCAGCCAGTTTGGGTTCAGGCCCAAGCCTGTTATTTGGTAAAGAACATAAAAATACACATTTTTGTCTTTGTAATAATTATGACATCACATGTAACATTTTCTCTCCCGCCTCTCCCATTATGACATTTGATAGCACTGTTGCCTCTGAGTCATAAGATTGTGGGTTCAAGCCCCATGTTGGGATTTGGAGCTCATGTAGTCTAGACGGACATTCCAATGCAGTACTGGGGATTGCTGCTTTGTTGGAGATGCCGTCCTTCGGATTACACATCTAGTCTGAGCTCCTGTCTACCTGTTCAAGTGGACTTTAAAGATCCCATGGCACTATTCAAATAAAGAGTTTCTTCCAGTGCCCTGGCCAAACAATATAATAATAATCCTTGCATTTGATATAGTGCTTTATCATGTCTTTGAGACATCTCAAAGAGCTACACAGAATATATTGTAAAGGGAATTGATTGTATATTTTGTAGGCATACTTTTTTTTGCAGGAATTATTACCCCCTAAAAAGTGATTCGCCAATCGACTAACAACTGGGTTCCTACTTACTGCTGGGTGAACAGAGAGAGGCATGTGGAGTAAGGAAACTTGTTCAACATTTCACCCTGGTGGGAATTGGACACAGGTTTCTCGCTTGCGAGGTGAGCGCTCTAACCAATGAGCTACAGGACTCCAATCTCTCAAATCATTCACCTCATGGCTGTTTGTGGGACATTGCTGAGCGCAAATGGGATACCATGTTCACCTACGAATACACAGTCACTGAACTTTGCAGTATATCTTTTACAATATATTAAGTCGTCTTGTCGAAATGAAAGGCACTGTATCAAATGTTTTCAATAATTCAATATTATTACATTGTCGTACAAAAGGAGTATTCCATACCATGAACTGCAGGCAGAGAACTCAGACGTGTTTTGTGTTATCTGCAATGTTCTCTCAACAGAAAAATGCATAGTGTTTTTTTCACTTTCTGTTGAACATAGTGATTCAGTTACATATGACAGTACAAATAAAGATCATCAGCGTGATTGTTATCTGACCTTGTGTAGAGATGAACTTCACCCTGGAGCATAAGCAGCATGAGCCTCACGCCTCCGATGGTCAGACGTGAACAGTCTATTAATACAGAGCCTGGAGCAGAGGGTCATTAAATCTTTACTTCAAGCGTTTCCTGACATGGGACGTTCAACATGCCCCCTTAGGACTAGCCCGGTTTAAATATTGTTACTGCTCTCTTTCTTGCTCAACAAATGCTTCTGCAAGAATGACAGCTGAGAAGATCAGAGCAGCAACATACAAGAGTCCCTGCATAGCTGAAAAGTCTAAAGGGAAAGCTTTAACTCGCTGCCAGTGCAAATTAAGAGATAAACCAAGTGATTTGTACTCTGTGTTGGTGGTGCCTTCCTCAATTCAGTAATCTTGAACAGAATATCTTAAGGGAGAATTAAATAGTAGCATCTTGTATTACTTAAAAGTTTAAATGAGTTTTGCTCCCTGCAGAATGGTTACATAAGCAAGTAATTATCAATACTGATGGTAACAAACTCCATAATTAATTTTGCAAATGGTGAGAAATTTGTACTCACAAATGCTACTGTAATATATATAGATATGTGTATATAGATATATAATGTATAATAAGGCAATGCATGTGATATGGTTCAATTAATGATGAATTCAAACCGGATCAAAGAATTTATACTAATGACTGCCAACCTTCTACAAATTAACTGCACAGATATGGAATTGTCATTCCACTTGTATTAAAATTGAGGGACACATACAAGCAGCTTTTAGTTTTTGTAAATCAATAAGACTCTGGTAATTCTGCTGTTAACAGTGTTACACTTAGGAAAAAATGTCAGACCCCGAGTTGGGGTTGTTGGGGGGATGAGAAAGATGACCATAGATTTAGTCAAAGAGGAAAGTTTTCAGGAGCCTTTTAAAGAAAGATGGTGATTGGGATTTAAGGAGGGAGTTCCAGAGAGTAGCGGCACAGCTGGGTGGAAAAGGGGAAGAACACGCAGCAGATCCAAGTTTGTTAAGCATTAGGGTGGGCAGGAGGAAGAGGCTGTAGAAGATTATAGCTATATTGAATGGCAAAGGTAAATAGGGATAGTAGGTGAGAATGAGGATTTTGTAATCGATCCACTGAGCTACAGGAAGCCAATGGAGACTGGTGAGGTTGGGGTGAAGGGCAAGTGAAGCTTAGTGTGGGTAAGGATATGAATAGCTGGGTGAGCTTTCAACCAATCTTTCTATTTTCTACACTGATTGACCTGCAATGGATTGCCAATGTCTACTGCTTTTGTTTCAGATATTTGCATTTTTTTTCATATTGGCTTATTATAAATAATAATAATACTTGCATTTCATATAGTGCCTTTCATGTCAGGAGAATGTCTCAATGTGCTTCACAGGATTTATGGTATAGGTGTTTTATCAGGATATAACTGATAACTGATTGAGATAAATAGGTAAAGTTTGAGTAAAACAAACTGCTACTATTATGTTT
This sequence comes from Callorhinchus milii, assembly GCF_018977255.1. Classification (NCBI taxonomy): domain Eukaryota; kingdom Metazoa; phylum Chordata; class Chondrichthyes; order Chimaeriformes; family Callorhinchidae; genus Callorhinchus; species Callorhinchus milii. The sequence goes on along the minus strand of NW_024704742.1, from coordinate 80,657,566 downwards.
TCACTCCAGGCCATTACGAAATAAAGGAAAGGAGCAACAATATAGAGGACAAATTTCTCCCCTCAGCTCTTAATTTGTACTTGAAGCAAGTTAAAGCATCTTCTTGAAATCTGGCATGTCCAAGGAGTCGTGTAGCTCAGTGATCATAGCACTCGCCTCATAAGCAAGAGACTTGGGTTCGATTCCTGGCAGGGCGAAATGGTGGGGAAGTTTCCTAATTCCACATGTCACTGTTTACCTAGCAGTCAGTAAGAACCCAGTTGTTAGTCGATTGGCGGATTGCTTTTCCACGGGTAATAATTCTTTCAAAGAAATAATAAATTGATTCACTTCAATCCACAACTGTTTGTGGGACACTGCTGTGCGCAATTGGCAGCTGCATTTCGTCCACAAAATATACAGACAATTCACTTTATAGTATATTCTGTGAAGCACTTTGAGACATCTTGATGGCGTGATAAGGCACTATGTCAAATACAAGGATTATTATTATCCCAGGCTTCCAAGGCTGAACTCTCCATCTCTCAAAGCCAGTCAGGAACCTTGGCTTTCTGTTCAACCCTGAGCTGTCCTTTCTTCCTCATATCCGCACCACAACTGGCACCGCCTTCCATCACCTCCGAAACATCGCCAGACTACGGCACTACCTCACCCCTCACGCTGCTGAAATTCTGGTCCACGCCTTTATCACCTCAAGGCTGGACTATGGGAACTCTCTCCTCGCCGGCCTTCCCGGCACCTCCCTCCACAAGCAGCAGGTCATTCAGAACTCTGCAACTCGTGTACTGTCTCGCACCAGGCTTCGGGACCACATCACTCCCACCCTCGCTCGCCTCCACTGGCTTCCCATCCCCCTTGAGCCTCTCAGCCCCGAGGCTCTGGAACTCCATCCCCCAGTCCCTTCGCCTTGCTTCCTCCCTTTCCTCCTTCAAGGCCGGTCTCAAGACCTTTCTCTTTGACCGTGCCTTCAGCTCCCCTCTCGACTCTCTAACCCCTCCTCGCTCCCTCCCTTCCCTCCTCTCACCCTGACCATTTCCCCCCTGCTCGGGTCCTGATCCAACTGTCCAGTGCCTTGGGACGTCCTCCCGACGTGAAAGGCGCTCTATAAATGAAATCTTGTTGTTGTTGTTGTTATGTTTCACTATGTTTCAAGTTACAGCACATTTTTTCCAGAAGTGCTTGTTGAGCAGCAAAAAAGGGATAACATATAATTGGATAGAAATTCCACCAGCATATAAATTTACTCTATTAAAGTAACACTTCACGGCGTCTTAAGCCATAAGATTATTTGAACTGCAGAAAACAAGCTTCAGAGTAAAAAAATCGTATTCAAATTCTGCACACTCTGAAATGCAAAAATAATAATCATCCTTGCATCTGATATAGCACCTTATCATGTCATTGAGACGTCTCAAAGCGCTTCACAGGAGTTGACTGTATCTGTAGATGAACATGGCAGCCAATTTGTGCATAGCAATGTCCTACAAACAGCCATGAAGGGCCTTAAAGTGAATGACCAATTTTATTTGGGTATTCTTGCCCAGTTTATTGGGTGAAACCCTCGTCTCTTTTCGAATAGTGCCATGGGATCTTTAATGTTCTTCTGAACTGGTAGAGGGGATCTCAGTTTAACATCTCATCTGAAGGACAGCACCCCTCACAATGCAGTGCACCAGCAGCAATACTTTGGAATGTCAGCCTCGACTGTGAGCTTCCCCATACCCTTTGCTATGTGGGGCTTGAACCCACAACCTTACCGAGTAATTCTAGACTCAGGTGGAATTTTATGCCAAATGTTCCAATGTGAACCGAGAAATCTGAGCTTGGCGCCTGTCTAGAAATGTAACAAAACTTTCTGTCAGCTTCTGAACTTCACTCCAGCCAAACTGACCAGGGGAAGGGGGGAATGTGGATTGTGAATAGGTCAAATATCACACCACACTTCATTTTGCACAAACTTTTCTGATTCGTATCTGATTCGTATCTACCATTTTAAAATATTCACAAAAGGAATTAAAAGGCAAGCTTATAAATAAAATTACACAGAGGGTGGCTGGAAATTTATGCCAGAAACTCTAATTTAATCAATGTTTATATATTATTTCCATAGGGAATTCCACAGCTGGTTGTAAAAAGATTATCTTAGCAGGTATGTGAGAGCAAGCACGGAAATGGGATTAGATCATACGGAAAATAACACCAGTGCAGACGGGATGGGCTGAATGGCCTGTTTCTGTGCTGCAACATTCTATTATGATCTTGGCTCCCTATCATTGAATGGAGCGATTTTAAGATCCTCACATTGGTCTTCAAATCCTCTCCGGCCCTGGCATCTAGTTACCTTTCCAACCCGCTTACTGCCCAACCCAATACCCATTGCCTCCACTCGACTGGCTCCGGCCTCTTGCTTGTGCCTCATACCCTCTGTTCCACCATTGGTAGCTGCGCTTTCAGCTACTACACCCCAAACCTCTGGTACTCTGCCCCATTCTTCCTTGCCCTATGCTTCCCCATCTTCAGTTCACATCTGAAGACCTTCCTCTTCGACCTTGCCCTCGATCACCTACCCCTTCTCCCTGGCTTTTCATCATGCTCTGCCACTGTCCAGTGCTCTGGGCCGCTACCCTGCATGAGCGTCATTATATAAATGCAAGTTTTTGTTGTTGGCATTGCGATTCTTGGCAACATTTATTTTCTCTGTGAGTCTGTGCTTGCTTTTATTGATCTCTTTTAGTTGCTAATCCTCTTGTTGCTCTTTTAAACGCTATGCATCTGGGGAAGGTGTCACCCACCTGTAGACAGAAACAATATGTTTACATGTAATCCCGCATGTTGTTGACATGTCCCTTCTGTTTAAGATTTATAGTTGGTGGAAGAAATACATTTATCACAATGGCAGGAGCAAGGTGTTCCTGTGGACACATTCCTATCCACATTCCTTAGGTACCTTGCTATTCTTCCGTCCTTGTGTATTGGACTACTGAATCAAAGCTTCACCTATGAGCAGTCAATAGCAGCAAATGAATGTCAACTAATACTGAACATTTGTCCTCAGTTATAAAATTGCAAATTCGAGTCTTCACAAGATATCTGGACATCTTGAGGCCACATTCTATAGGCCCCCATTTATAATAGTAAATAGTAAAACAAAATCTTGCATTTGATGTAGTGCATTGTCACGTCATCAACAACAACACCAACACTTGCATTTATGCACTACGCCCTTCATGTGGGGCAGGGTCTTGGAGCGATTTGAGATATCAAGATGAATTAATGTTTACCAATTATTTCCAAAGGGAATTCAAGACATCTCAAGGTGCTTCATATACTGTATAAACTGCAAAGTTCAGTGACAGTGTTATTTTGTGGATGAACGCAGCAATCAATTTGCTCACAGCATTGTTGCTTTATTGTGAACAAAGTTCCATCTGTCTGTTCACTGGATGTTAAAAATCTCTGAATAAAGCCATGAGATCTTTAATGTCCCCTGAACAGACTGATGGGACTTTGGTTTATTGTCTCTTCCAAACACTTCCCCAGCACTGCATTGGACAGTCAGCATAAACTGTATGGATTCCAAGTCCTGACGTGAGTCTTGAAGCAACAATCTTCTGATTCAGAAGTGAATGTGCTACCAACTGAGCCAGCCTAACATATTTACATTCAATATATCTTGTCATTTTTAACTAAAAGTGGCTGCAATTCCTCACTATGTTGCTTCATTCAAAATTCGGCTTCAATTTCACTATTCCTGTTTGCCAAAAGCAAGCTACCTGATTTTGGAATTAGCTTACCAACACTCATGTATGCAAATAGACTCAAATTGGGACCCAGGTCACACGAGAAGCTATTGCTGTTGCTCGCCTCCAGTGCAAAGCTATCTTGCATAAAATTAAGACTTTACTCATTGTTCCAAGCGAATTAGAATGGTTATTGAACCTAAAAGTAAATGGTATTATTTAATATTGGATAGCCACCGCAGTCAGACGGATGCACATTTTTAAGTGCAATGGAACGTATTCATGACTAGTGATGTGAGTTATACAGACAGATGGATAAGAGTACCTCCATATAGAATTGTCACTTAGAATTCTGTAAAATGATACACCACAGAAACAGGCCATTCAGCCCAACAAGTTCATGTCAATGTTCATACTCCACATTAGCCACCACCCCTCCTCTCCTCCTTTATTATACATCAAATTTCTTCTTAACTATATTGAAATTTTTGCTTCATGCACAGTGAGTAGATCTGCTACTAACTATCTTATATTGATGTTTTATCCTTATGCACCAACAAGTAGAAACAACATATTGATGTTCACCTTATTGAATCCCTTGATGGCAGCATTTCTTATACTGGTTGAAAAATCATTAGGGGAGGAAGGGGCGCTGCAGTGATCCAGTGGTGGTGGCACAATGGGTACAGTTGTGATCTGGGATGTGCTAAATTAACAAATGCATTAAATTTAATGAAGTTATGATATTCAACACATTGAACGTTTTATCTTGTTAATCCCACGGTATCCCACATTAACCGACTAACCAACAGTCCAATAATAAAAATAACCTTCACATTTGATATATCGCCTTTTCACATTGTCGAGATGTCTCAAAGCACTTCACAAGAAATCTTATGAATTATAGTGACTGTGTATTTGTCAACGAATGCGGCAGCAACTTTGAGTCAGAAGCACAAGCCTATCGTGCATAGTCATTGTGATATGGTGTTGGGAAACGATGCATTAGCCTATAGGTCATCAGGGACCAGTTGATTTGTTAATTATCATACGTTTCTTTTGTAAATGATGTATTAATTAATGCTATTGATGTCAATTTACACATTACAATTTTCACAGCTATGGCTTCTCCTCCGGGACCTGTGTTTGAATGCAACTCATAGTGACAGGATGCAAGATTCTTGCCTCACTCTCTTCTCTTTCTCTGATCACTGTGGGGCCATAAGTGAGATAGATTGTGATGGAGTCAATTTAGTTACTAGTTGCTACAAATCACCAACATAGCCTTGAATTCAGCCATGATCGCTGTTACATTAGCAGCCTTACTCAGCATGGTTGACGTGAGAAATGGAAACATCTTCAGGTTCTGTAGGGGTGCACAACAACAATAATATTGTATTTCATAACAGCAGAAGCATCAAAAGCTATATTTAGAGCATGTTGTTAGGGCAGAGTGAGGAGAGCAGTGTGGATAAATGACTGGCGAAGCAGTCATGAACATATGCCATGTGATTTGACATGACCCAAGATTAAAATTTCAGCACAGAGCTGCCAGTGACTGTGTCAGTTGCCCTGTGGCTTGAAAATTCTACAGCACAAATACATTCCAGGCACCTGCTGTGGATATGGGGCACTGTCGAACAACCAGCTGCATGCTGCTGTGCTGAACAAATCGCAGAATAATATTCGTTCAGTTTTCCTTCAACCATAAGCAGCAATTGAAGCAGCAATTGTTCTCCCATGTAGCCAGTGTCTGAGGGGCCATTGACTGTACCCACGGTGCTGTATGCAGACCCAGCAGGAACCTCTTGCCTGTAACAGTCAGAACTTTTGCTGAATGTAAGGTTGACCTAAAAAAATAAGTTGACCTTAACCCACATTGAACATTTTGGAAGAGAGTTTTATGCCACAAGCACATTCCATACACCTGTTGCATGTATCAGATCTTGTTCATACTTTGATGTCCAAATCAGCCTCTATGCCTATATATCCACTATAGGAGCATAGGAAAAGGAGTAGGCCATTCAGCCCCTTGAGCCTGTTCCACTATTCTATTAGATCATGCCTGAAGTTTTCAAATTTCAATGAGGCAAAACATATCATGCCTTGATGTGATAATTACCATTGGTGGCAAATGACGTGACCAAAATGTTTAGCAATGTGATCAAATCACCAACATTAATGCTAGTAAGCTAATGCAAACTTATGAGATTGCCGACAGCTATATACCAGTGACCACCCACATGTATATACAAGAACAGAATACTGCAGCAAAGGATCTCAACAGGTTGGGATAGGGTCTGCAATAACCAATCTCAGATAAAGAAATGAAGGGATGAAAAAATATGATGTGATAATTAGCATTAGTCGTTTTGTCACATGGCTGAAAATTGTGGTCAAATCATTTGCCACCATTGGTAATTATCACAACAAGGCAAGACATTTTTTGCTTCTTTGAAATTTCAGCACAGAAGATCATCATGCCTGGTAGCTCCCCTTTTGAGATGTTTTACTTAAAGTAAAATAACTCCTTACATTTGATATAACATCTTCACATTGGGAAGACATCTAAAAGTGCTTCACAGGATACATTACAAAGTGGAGTGATTGTATATTTTGTAGGTGAATGATGATTGTAATCCCATTTACATAGTCTTTCGCATATTTTAATTCCTCAAAATGGACAACAACAACAAGAAATTACCTTTCTGTAGTTCTATAGTGCCTTTCATGTTGGGAGGACATCCCAAGGCACTGGACACTTGAATACTGAAAACACAAAATATAGTGCTTCTCTATTGTTTTTATTTTCCATTATATAGCTATAGATTGGGATCTGCAAGGAAAACTGAACATGAGCTGATCGTATATAAGACCAACTGAACTGGCTCCAAGGTGAACTGCGTGGCAGTAATAATAATCCTTGCATTCCATATAGCTCCTTATCATGTCTTCAAGACATCTCAAAGCGCTCCACAGAATATACTAACAAGTGAATTTCACTGTACACTTTGTGGGCAAAATGCAGCAGCCAATTGCGCACAACAACGTTCTACAAACAGTCAGAGGTTGAGTGACCAATTTATTATTTTTTTTGCAGGAATTATTACCTGCAGAAAAGCGATCCGCCAATAACATCTGGGTACCTACTTACTGCTAGGTAAACAGAGGCATGTGGAGTAAGGAAACTTGCCCAACATTTCACCCTGCTGGGAATCGAACCCATATCTCTTGCTTGCGAGGCGAGTGCTCTAATCACTGAGCTGCAGGACTCTGCAATACTCCATATTGTGGCCACAATTTTGTTTTTAATAATGATAATAATCCTAGCATTTGATGTAACGCCTTATCATGTCGTTGAGAAGTCTCAAAGCGCTTCACAGAATTTACTGTAAAGTGGATTGACTGTGTATTTTGTGGACGAAATGCAGCAGACAATTGCGTACAGTAATATCCCACAAATAGAGTGTCACAAATAGAGTGACCACATTTTTTTTTGGGGGGGTGAGGGATTATGACCAGCCAGGAAGTGATCCAAATGGAAAAATAATGGAATTTATTTTTCAAAATCGTATTTTTAAATCAAAATTGAAAAAAAAATGGAAAATACAATTACATTTTCTAAACAATTCCAAGTTTGAGTTACTTTCTCCTCCACTAGATGCATTAAATTAACAATCGCTACTTCTTTATTTGTAGCTACGCAAAAAAAATTCTATCCCATTTTTTGAGCTCAAAGTGTGTACATACCATTCCAAACACAGGGAAATATCTGCATGTAAGTAGCACACATATGTGGAACTTTGAGTCTGGTTTGTATACTCTTAAGCATGGTGATGGGGTTTTGCATGAGTCAGATGCTTGGTTGCCAAAATAAAATGAGCTGGTTGTGGCACGAGATGTACAAGAAGCACGTGCCTTGAATCCGTCAGAGGTTGGAAGAGAGTTTCATTGGAAAATAAATGTGCACTATTTTTCCTAACTAAAGTAATTGAAGTTACATAACTTGTTAAATGTTTTCTCTACATTTCATTTAGCTGATGTGAGTTTCCACAACAAATGATGACATTCAATAAGTTATTTAGGGGGATTTCGGAAAGGATCTTTAATACACTGTTGAAATAAAAGGCTTGGCAGAACAAGCTCAGTAGTTGTAATCTCAATAATTTATTGCCTTCAAAGTAGAAAGCTTAGTGACTGCTAAGTGGTGACGCTGCGACGACTCTTTATTCTGGTGTGTGTGAGATTTCATTATCAGCTGAGAGGCTGCTGAGAAAAGGCTGCATGTTCAACTGTGAAAGGTACACCAATCCCAGTCACTGATAGTACAGTAATACTTTTCATATAAGCACAGTGATCAATGGCCTGTATATGGAATTCTCCATTAATAACGTCTACATCAACATGTCCCTACCAACTGGGTCATATGATTTCACATGCCCTAGACGTTGATTTCTATTAACACTATCTACACTATTCAGCATAAATTAATTTAACTTTAGAGAAAGATGTTGACGTTCCTTTTAACTGCATTGTCACTGATCTCTTATATACACTTTAGGTTGAATATCTATTCAACAGAGCCTCCTCCCTGCACAGAGGACCTGTCTAATTCTCCCTTCATTCATTTCCCTAGTTCATTTATCACTCAATCTCTGTAATATTTATTCCACTGCACCGAATCCTGACAGTATGTGACAGAGTGCCTTCTAATGTAGATGATGCAAATTATTGCGCAGAAGTTTGTGTTGGTCATATAATTAGAGCATTTGGTTATGTGCAATTGTGAAAGGGATATCCCATTAGCAACTGATATTATCTTTTCCTCTATGTGTAAACTCAACCAAAATTTCAGCCCAAGTATAACTGTAGATACTATGGCTCCATTTCCTAGGTTGCAATTCCAGTGAATAGAGGATAAAAAAAGGCACAACATATTAATGCCACAGGCATTTACATATTAAGTGTTGAAATATTAAGACCTTCAGTATTTTACAAATAAATAATAGTGACCCTTGCATTTGATATAGCGTCTTATCATATCAAGACGTCTTAAAACGCTTCACAGAATATACTGTAAAGTGAATTGTGGGCGAAACACGGCAGCCAATTGGGTGAGACGGGAGGGTTGCCCCGAATGGATCCAAAACGCTACTGTACCAGGGTCTAAGGCAGGGACCAATAATTACTACTCACTGTACCTTTCAAGTGAGAATGCACATGGTTTAATGATAATGACTCTGGCACGTTCAGAGAAATAAAGCCCCAAAATGAGAGCATTGATTCCCTCAGACTAGCACTGTGCCAAGGCTGTGGGGTAGGAGGAAGTAACTTCATCTCATCAAGCATCTGTGCATGTCCCATATATCATCAGCAATCAGAGATGATGCATTTTGCAAACTTCCATTAGTGAAGTAGATGTAGCAGAAATAATCTGTCACAAATCAGTGTCTCTGGTACACATTTCTCACAGCAAGAATCAGTGGATAACCACTGGATTTAATAATAATTTGATAACCTCCAATTCCTTTTCTTACCCACGAATAGCAACATTGACTTCATTGTATAGTATCTTTTACTCCGGCACAGAGAACTGAGTACATATATAAGACACATTTCCTTATGCTGCCAGGATAGCCAGATCCTGGGACCCACTATCACCAACTTTCTTAAATGATAGGATTCATTGTGAAATTTGATATAAAAGGGAAAATATCAGGAGAAAATACCATCCCCAAAAATGCAAAGGCCAAGAAAAGTCCTGAAAGGAAAACACAATCATGATCTTGCCTTCAGGTTTCAGTCTTTTTGAGATTAAATATTAATTCTATATAACTCCATAGATGAACAAGAGGGAGGGGTGAGGGCTCCTGTAGGGTATAAACACTGGCATGGACCAGTAGGGACAACTGGCCTGTTTCTGTATTGTGTCATTGTATGAAACTACGTTTCTAAAAGTTAATTGTTTTAAAATTGGGAATTAGCTTTATTACTTTACTTGAAACAGATTAGGGAAAGAAATGTGATTCCATGACCCGACGGGGGGCTTGAACCCACAACCTTCTGAATCAGAGGCGAGAGTGCTACCACTGAGCCAGGCTGACACATATCAAATAACACAGTACTGAACTGGGATCGAGCTCACTGTCAGATTCAGCGTGAGTCTGTATGAGCTCATCTTTTGTTCTGTGATCTTTCAGGCTTGGCACACAGAATGATTGAAAGAATTAAACAAGTTCCAAGGAAGGAGTGAACGATTACATGTGAGCTGACAGTTAAGTGCAATTGGTTATGCAGAGAGTGGTAAATAAGTGGAAAGAACTACCCAGGGAAACAGAATGTGTCAGCAAATGTGCATTTATATTCGTGGCAGGCCTATGGCTATTTCCATCTATAGTATAACTCAACTGCAACCTCCCGGAGTGTGAGAAACATCTCAAACTCACTGTACAATGAGGATTATGTTAGAGCTGGGGACCATTCACTTTCAATAATAAAGAGTAGGTAACAAAATCTATTAGCGGCATCGAAGCGACTCCACTCCTTTGTGATATGCTCAATCTTTGCAAACTTGTTCCTGCAGAAATTTTTAACAATCCTTCTGTGGATATTGGATCTTGAAAAATGTACATCTAAATGATATTCTATATCCTATAAATGTACATCTAAATGACAAAGTCATTTTTTCTGGTCTTTTTAATCTCTACATCCATAATTTCCAACTCTCTCCTTCGAACATTGATGGGACATTTCCAGGTGCAGCAATCCTCCATTACAAACTAATTTGTTTCAATCATGAAATCAGATTCTAATTGCAGACACTGTGTGCAGGAAGATGTAATGATGTAAGAGTAATTTGAGGGTAGTTGCAGTACACTTATATTGGACATTGCGACAGAAACACTGCTGATTATTGGGAACCAATTGCAGGCAATAGCCATAGTCGTAATGCATTTTAAATGGTGCTAAATACTGCATTTTAATCGATTTATTAATTTTAATCGATAGGATTCAGTGCTGAGTGTCTGAAATGCTTTACAGTAGACAGCCTGATATATACACTATTTGGAGCCAGCCCTATAAATAGGGTGGATAACTGTGTGTGTGTGTGTGTCTCTGTCTCTCTAACTGCCTGTTTGTTGGAGCGTGGGCATTTCTGTATCTCTAAATGTTTGTGAGGTAGAGGGATTGAAGCAAGAGGTTCCAGAGTTTAGGGGCATAGTGGTTGAAAGCACAATCACTGATGGTGGCACGGAGGGGCCAGAGCTACTCAGGGGGTCTGTGTTAGCTGAGCAGAGCAGTTGAGTTACGTGGGTTGGAGGGGTAGGGAGGTATTAGGATGTGATGGATTTATGTGTGTTTAAAATGGTCATTCCTGGCACAATGCCTATCAAACATGCCTGATCTTTAGGCCTAACTTGATCGGAGGAAACTTGCCCAAGGTTTCGCCCGAATAGTCATGTTAAGATATGTTCATTACTTGAAAGTAAAAAAAATGAGGTTACTATCACCTGGATGGAATTTTCAATCATTTGGCTTTGTTTTGTTTTGATTAATAATTGTTTTCTATGCCAAGGATGTGAATCATCCACACACTCTCAGAGATAACATTATGCAGATGATTTGGTTAAGTAAAAAAAAAATCCATTGGCTACAATTTAAATTACAAATTCCTTCACAACGAAAAAGAATGTTATAATGGTACTGAGAAAATAATGGCAGGAGATACCATTCTCCTGGAGGAGAAGGAGGAGCACGGTGATGTGTCCCAAATATTAGATTGCAAATACAATAAATTCTGTCCTTGTAATATTCACCATATTGGGATAATTATTACATTTAACAATTATAAATCCCAGAAATGTCACCAAAAAGTTTGCAAGAGACAGACAGGTGTGCATGAAGGGTGTCTTATCAGGTGACAGAGAGGCCTTCTTATAAGCCTTGTGAGAAATGATAGAAGATTTTACATGGAGGATAGACCCAATGGTGAAATAGCTAGAGTTACAGTTTATGGACCAAGAGCTCACTGGTTTTAATCCTGGTCTGCTGGTTTCAGTCAGGGTTGCATTGGGAGGCTAAATTTGCCTCGACCTTCTGAAGGTTAGGGAGAAGAATATCAGACAGGGTTTTTGCTCCTAGTCCCTCTTCAGCACCCTTTACTAGTTTTGCTTACAATGTGGCAGCTGGGTGGGTAGAGGTCAGACTCGGCTGCGATATTTTCTACAGTAAGGTGACCTACCGATGTTTATTGCCAAGGTTCACACATGAACAATGATCACATGGGTAGAGATTTGGATGGCAACTGGTTCTTGCGAAACTGCACCCAGTAAGAGGAAGACAGGCTAGGAGCAGTGAGGCATACACCAGTGGGCAGAAAATTGGAAGAACTGGTCGCACTAAATGTATGTAAAAAATAGGATTCGATGAGAAATTAATATTATAATTAACATGAAAGAAGCCATATGAAATGGAAAGATTATTAATGTTATTATTTGATACCTGTAGTCTATTTCTGGTGCAGGATAGTAAGCCTTAATTATTGGGAGCAAAGACAGAATGGCTCGATGGTAGCAGTAACCAGCAATAGGGAGTTAACACAGCTCATAGTAAAGCTCTAATCATCTTAGCCAAGGACAAAATAGCCATCTTATAATATTTCATTTTTTAAAAAATAGATCTAATGGAATTTGCCAGTCTAGCGTGATTGGGATTGTTTGTCTTATTTCAGTGCATCATTAAACTGAATATTTGTGCTATATAAGTAAATTATATAAATTATACTCCCGACGTGAAAGGCGCTATACAAATGTAATTTTGTTGTTGTTATTGTTATACGATCTACTGGATTTCAAGTATGAAAACATTCTCACTCAGTCTGATAAACTTCAGGCTTCTCTCGTAATTCCAGAAAGCTTCTCTTCTTATATTGTGTTATAAATAACTCAGAGTATGGTGTATTTGCTTAGCACACAATTCAGTACAGCTAATTAAACGGTTTAAATTTGCTGAATTCAGACTCCAGAGATCACTTAATGAAATGACTCAAGAAGGAGAGGAAACAATAAGGTTTCCTCATCAGTTCAGTCATTGCACATTGCCTAATCCTTCACATATTTGTCTACATCTGACATATTTATTATCATCTCAAAAAGTAATTAAGCAGAAATACCAGCATTTGTGATTACTTCTGGGATGTGCACAACTGAGAATCTTTTGTTCTTAAAGCATCTTGCTACTCAGAATGTTTTCATTAAAAAAAATCTGAAGATCCCAACATTGATTCAGATAAAGAGAAACATTTGGCTGATTTGAGTTTATCCTTCTAAAATAACCTGTAAATATTTCCCATTGTTGATTTGTACCTTAATGCTTGACACCTCCTTTACTCTCTCCATTTCAGCTGATCATATTATTGTCACTAATTTTTTCATGACCTCCTACCGTCAAGTCACTTACTTACCCTGGCTTGTTGCATAACACCAATTCAAGCACTGCATTTTTTAATGTATTGGGCATCCTAACATACTGATTGGAAACTCACCATTGAAGGAATCAATGGCTAAACTGTATCATATTACTGAGTAGCACAGCAATATACTAAACCATCTTAGCCACCACGTAAAGGCCATTTATTGGATTCATAAATATTCTCAGTTCTATAATATTACCTATTTGACTTTCATTATAGAATCTGTCATTTTAAACAAAGGGTTGAACTCATAAAGATTTTTGAGGGATGCCTGGGTATTTCACTTCACATTTTGTCATATGCAGAAAATAAATTCCTATTATCTTGGTTTAAATCTATCATCATTTAGCATTTATTTCATTTCGGAAATGTGCCCCCGTAATAAAAAGAGAAATAATTAATAGATAAGAAACAGTCTTTACATTTACATTGCCTGTCTTGTTGGGAGGCCATCTCAAAGCATTTGACAATGCTACTTGGGCACCTGAGTGTCGATGGTGTTAGAAAATAAAATCAGCTAAATCTGTAAGGAAATAACGCTAATTCCTCTAACCAGATATCAGACTGTTTTATTATTATTCGTTCGTTATTCCCCAATATCCCGATGGGTCAGACCAAAGGCCGGTACAATCAACAGATCTTATAACAGAATAACACCACTATAGATATCTCGAGTTCAAGAGTTCAACACTGTGTCTTTCCAGCACACAAGCTTGATTCTTCATGCTTTCAGTCTTCTTGCTTACAGCTTTCAATCTTCCATCTGATATCCTCAGTCTTAGTGTTTCCAGCTCTCAGTCTTCCATCTCCCGTACCCTTGTCTCCACAGCCCGGGACGGCACCGTACACAAAGTTATCGGAACTCTTATACCAATGTCCATCCAATCATGGTGCGGACATTAGATCACCTGTCGAAATCATGCCGGGTTCACGTGAACACCTCATGGGGTGTATGTGCCTCACACACATAAACATTGTCCTTAAGACCCCTGTTATCTGATCTAATTGTCTGAGATAGAGGATTGATCAGTTTAGGACTGTATCTGGTGCTCATTATTTTGTGGTGTGGGATCATTCCTTTTAAGTGACTGGTTATTTCTTATCAGTATCCCGGGATGGTACCAAGGCCCTCTAGTTTAAACAACTTGCTCATTAGTTGCTATTCTTGAGGGTTGCCTTCTTTCGGTTGGCCCTGTCAGAATCTAGTGACTTATTGCTCAGTCGAGATCCTGTGTCGACCGGTATCTTGGACCGTTACCTCTGTGGGCGTGTGGTCATTTACTGATAAGAGGTGACCCCCTGCCCTTTTCCAAAGCTGTCCTGTTATTCTTTCAAAAACAGAGAAAAACAGATGAGTCCTATCCCATGACTGTCAGTCCAGTTGTCCCCCACACTTAACTTAAAAGTTAACCCATTCACAGCATCTATTATGATTCTAGCAGTATACAAAAAGTGTATATTCTAACAATGGGAACCAGGGGAGGGGAAAGATGACTGAATTAAAGATAAAGCAGAGGGGAGACAGAGGCATAGAGGGAAGAAGTTCCAGAGATCAGGTGCATAGGAGCTGAGTATCACAAAGTGAACTCGCTTATCATTTGAATAACAATAATAATCTTTGCATTTGATGTAGCGCCTTATCACATCTTCAAGATATATCAAAGCACTTCACAGAATATATTGTAAAGTGAATTGACTGTATATTTTATAGGAAATGCAGTAGCCAATTGGGCACAGCAATGTACTACAAACATTCGTGGATTGAGTTACAAAATTANTTTTTTTCTTAAAAACAATTTTTTGAAGGGATTATTACCCCTAGAAAAGCACTTTGCCAATTAACCAATTGGCAAAGTTCTTTTGTATAAGCTTAAGACATTGGACAAAATCCAAACTGGAACTGAATCAATGGAATGTACAGTACTGCTTCTACCCAATATTTTATTCCTCTAGGTATAAAGTTCAGATGTTACAAGTCACTATCTAACAAACTTGATAAACTTCCCTCATATTGGGGTTTGATGAACTGCTTTGAAAATATGGATTGGGCTCACTGCGAAAACTTAAAATTGTGCTGGATCCTTTGCTAACTTCTAATTCGTTTCGGAATATTTCACGTTATCTGTATAAATTTAATCTATTGTGGAATACGATAATACTGAGAGATCATGACTACTCCTCCACCCAACAAAAACCCACAAAAATCATATTCCTGTCCCCCTCGCTTTGAGGATGTGTATCCTATCATTTTAATTGCATCAGTATTTGTTTAGGATAGCTCTCCATAACAGCATGAGAAAGCTAGTGTTGAGCCTCAAGGACTCTATTGGGAGTTTGTTTTCAGCTGCAATGTCATCGAGCTCTGCACAAGATTGGTGTCCCTGTCCCAGGGAATGTATATTGATTGCCTCAGCACTCTTGGCAGAATTAAATGGACCAGACTTCATACACATCGTTACATTCTTCTTACTTGCTGTTACAGCTGATTTCATCATGGATGCAGTGATAAGTCAACTCAGAGTGCATCATGTCACTGAGCAAACTGCAAGAGATGTATAAACCGATGACATTGAGGAAAAAGCATGGAAGGTATCAAGGCGAGACCATGTTATGTTTCGGTGATTCACCTTTTCTTCTTTGAATATCGATGAACAAAATAATAAATAATAACAATGGACCTTACATTTGGTATAGAGCCTTTCATATCAGGAGATGGTCCCAAAGCACTTCACAGGATATATTGTAAAGTGGAGTGACTGTGTGTGTTTTGGAGAAACCCAGCAGCCAATCTGTGCACAGCATTGTCCTATTCATGGAAAGATTAAAACAAGACTGATGCCTGTTAGTTGGATTAGTGGCCTCATCAACCATCCATAGCAAGGTTACAATTATTTCCACATATGGCTTATTGATAGGGGTTGAAGTCCACAGATTGTCCAGATTTAAATTTTTGCACCCTATGTTCAAATTTGGTCAGCCTGGCTCAGTTGGTTCACTCTTGCTTCTGAGTCAGAAGGTTGTGGATTCAAGCCCCAAAGTCAGGACTTTGAACTAACATAGTTTAGTCTGACATTCCAATGCTGTGCTGGGGTTAACTCCATGTAAGGGTTGCAGTCTGCAGTCCTTTGGGTGAGATGTTAAATCAGGGTCTTGTTTGTCTCTTCAGATGGACTTTAAAGACCTCCTTCCCCCACCTCTCCATGACACTATTCAAGGTGAGAAGGGAGGTTCTTCCATTTTCTTGGCCAACAATCTCCCCAGAAGAAAATGGTGATTTGCTACATGGCTGTTGGTGCTGTGTGCCAATCAGCTTTTGCCCACCAAAATATACACTGTCACTACACTTTACAGAAAATCTTGTGAAGGGCTTTGCCATGATATTCTGATGTGAAAGGAGCTATAACAAATGTAAGGATAATTATTTATTTTATAACTGGTAAGAAAGAACTTTCTTTTTTACGGTGACTCATCATGGTGAAATAGCTCAAATTATTGTGTGTTTTTGTAGGTAACTGTGGGAACCACAATGCTATTTTGAAATAGAGTCCTGGGATCGTTAGCATTCACCTACGGATTGGCAAATGGGACATCAGTTTAACGTTTCATTTGCTAAACAGGACCTCTGACAATGCAGTGCTCATCTCACTCTGCACTGAAGTGACAGCCGGACTATAATTTCCGATGTAGGGCTTGATCATACAAACTCCTGACCCAGAGGCGAGCAAGTAAGCCGGGTAAACACTGGTACTGTGAGAAAAGTGCTGTACTGAGTAAAGGTCAAGGATTTCTTCAGAAAGAGGATGAGTTAATCTGTGCTGCTCTCAAATCGCCAACAGCTAGTTCAAGTACAATACTGTTAGGCCCTGCAATCAGTCACTTGCTCGAGTGTGACCCACGCAAACTTAGGATAGGAGGGAGCGAGGAATCTTAATAAGCAGCAGATAATAAATCGAGGGTAAATGAGGTTAGAGTCAGTACAATTAAATTACCTAATGAAGCAGAAAAACTAATTTAATGTTTATTATGCAACCTGTTTGTCTCAGTGTGACAATATCTGCCTATAAAATGTGGCATTATGTTCTCCTGAATGTTATAAAAAGTTAACGCCAAAGCATTATATCAATATGACAGGAGAAAGATGGGATTCTAAAGAGGAATATCTTTAACGAGAAAATGACTTAAAGCTTAAACTGGGAAAAGCCAAGACTTTTTTCATTACAACAGTTAAGATTGAGAGGAAACCTGATATAAGGTGTTAAAAATTGGGGGTGGGGTTTGACTAGGTAAATAGGGAGGATTTATTTCAACTGATTGGTGAGTTGATAATAAAAGAGCATAAATTTGATAACATTACCAAAAAGAACACAAAGGAAGAAGTTATTTTTTTTATTACCCAGAGGATTATTAAAATATGGAAATACCTTACTAGAAATATTGACTGTAGAAGAATCCTTTTTGGTTTGGTCAACCGATTATCTGACACATTCGGAAACCCATCAACATGCTTAAGGGTATCTACACCAAAATGAGATTTCCATGCATCGCACCTACACATGGAAACTCCGGAGATAGATTATTGGAATGGAATGTGCACTTTCTCTCTGAAGGGACGCGCGCTTAACTAATTCTGGAGATTATTAAACTTGTGCGTTAGGGTAATGCTGGAGTCTAACCAACTAAAACATCATAGCTTGTCATTACTAACTTTTAAATGGGATAAATATTTCAAAATTAAAAATATGAAAGGGGAAAAGGTATTGGGAAGGGGAGAAGGTACAGATACAATGAAACAATTGGATCCTTATGCCCTGATTGTATGAGCTATCAATAAAAGAGATTGAGTTTGCCTATTCACCTCATTATTTCTACTGGAAGTTCCTCCTTGCTGCACATAGAAGTGCTCAGCTGGGAGAAGTTGCATGACTCTAAGATGTAACCTTTCAATATTTCCTTCCATTTACACTCCAACATATTCTCTTTATTGTATTAATATAGTTGAGAATAATCTGTTCAGGTGGATGTTAAAGATCCCATGCCACTATTTGAAGAGAAGGAAGTTTCTCCCAGTGGCCTGCACAACAATTCCCCATAAAATTGGCCATTCATTCCATGACTGTTTGTGGGATATTGGTATGCACATATTGGCTGCTGTGTTCACCTACAAGCACACAGTCACTACATTTCACAGTAAAAACCTGTTTTGACATGTCTGAACAAGGTGATAAGGAACCATATCAAATACAAAGTTTACTATTATTTTTTACCGCGCATCTCAAATGTATTAAACTGAGGGAAAAATGTGAAAATTAATGATAGAAATATAATTTGCTGAAAATATGAATGTAAATGAGAGCTGGATAGATGCAAAATAATAATAATAATAATAATCCTTGCATTTGATATAGCGCTTTTCACATCGGGAGGACGTCCCAAAGCGCTTCACAGAACACACTGTAAAGTGAAATTGACTGTGTATTTGTGGGCGAACGCAGCAGCCAATTGCGCACAGCAATGTCCCACAAACAATAGTAGATTGAAAATGACCAATTTATTATTGTTTTTGGTTTTGGAGGGATTATTATTAGGCTCTGTGTGGAGTAAGGAAACTTGCCCAAGGTTTTGCCCTGCCGGGAATTGTGAGACAGAACCTGAATGAATTATGAATGACAGACTGGTGCAAAACATAAAATATTTCTTGAAATATATGGCTGTAATAAATAAAATGAGAATGAAATAGAATATGTAAAGTACAAAAGGATTATAAAAAATGTGATCAGTATAAATCTGCTAGGTTAAAAAAAGACAGTTAATTAGGATAACTCACTGAGATAGGAAATGCTGAGGAGACTGGATACAAGATGATTTTTCTTTACGATGGGATGGCTTTAGATGTTGTTTCCTTCCTGACATCCCTTTTCATTGATGTACTTAGCAACCCAGCTTTTTCCCTGCAACAATATTCATCAGAGAAATGGGATGGAAATCAGTAAGCATGAAAGGGGGGAGGGGGGGAGTGACATAAGCAAACATGCAAATAGGAAGAGAACAAAAGCGATGAAGCTTTCAAAGATAATTTGATTGATTGAATAGAGAATATTAAAGAAAATACAAATTAAAAATATTTTTAAATTTATTCAGATTAGAATTTTTTCTAAATGCTCATAGTTTTCTGTTTTTGAGATGACTATGTGTGTATTTAAGTTGATTAATGCAAAGTGACACTGTGCACCACAGTAGGATTTATTCTAAATTGTTATTGAGAACCCAGTGAGATGGAGTAGAGCGAGTGAGATTGGGTTATCTTAATGGCTATCTTTTTTCCCACTCAGAAAGTGTGAGACTGCACAAACTTATTCAGGTTCCTTTGAAGCTAAGAAGAAGTGAAGACTTTCATCCCATTAGTTAAATTGATCTGAATCACAGTATCAGATGTCAAAGGATATTGGTGTAAGAAACCCACGGTTCATCAACTGAAGTTGAAAGCGGGTTGAAAATCCGGTACTGCAAATAGGGAGGTTATCAAGGCCATAGATAATTATATCTATAATAATTATCATGATTGTTTGTGACATATTGCTGTGTGTAATTGGCTGGCATGTTTTGTCCACAAAATACACAGTCAATTAATGTTTCAGAATTATTCTGTGAAGTGCTTTGAGATGTCTCAATGACCTGGTAAAGTGCTATATTGTGGAGTCCTGTAGCTTAGAGGTTAGAGCACTCACCTCACAAGTGAGAGATCTGGGTTTGACTCCCAGGGGGAGAACGTTGGGCAAGTTTCCTTACTCCACACACCTCTGATTACTTAGCAGTAAGTAGGAACCCGGTTGTTAGTCGACTGGTGGATCGCATTTCTGGGGGTTATATTTCCTTCAAAAAAAACTACTACTACTAATAATAAATTGGTCACTTTAATCCACAACAGTTTGTGGAACACTGGTGTGTGCAATTGGCTGAGGCTTTTCGCCCACAAACTATACAGTCAATTCACTTTACAATATACTCTCTGAAGCACTTTGAGATGTTTCCAAGACATGATAAAGTGCTATACCAAATACAAGGACTATTATTGTTATCAAGTGCAAGAATTATTATTATTATTATAGAAAGGTGCAGAGAAGATTCATTAGGATGATTCCAGAGTTCAGAGGTTTTACCCTTGAGGAAATATTGCAGAGCCTGGAGCTGCTTTCTCTACAACAGAGAAGTTTAAGAGTTTACCTGAGAGAGATTACTAAAATTATGAGAAGCTTTGATTTAAAAAAAGGTGAAAATTTTTTGCACTGTTTGGAAAGTCAGTACTGGAGAGCATACATCTATACTAATAAAATGACAATGTCTGTCTGTCTGTCTGCGCTTCAAGAAGCATCTCAATAACTGATTGATATAGAGACATGATTTATAACTTCTCGGAAACGTCTTGCATCTGGGAGTAATATGGAAATATTTGTTTCTGGGCATCTCCTATCGTTTATGAGTTATAACCTACAATGTATTTCAGTTTTGCGTTGTTCGCTGCAGTTACACCTGCAGTTACACCTGCTGGCCGCTGAGTCAAAGTGGCATTGTGGCATTGAACAGTTACACCTGGTGGCTGCATTGGCTGACTGTGGTGCTGTGACAAAGTGCGTCACAGAGCATGCACGTAGCCAAGTGGCGGTGGGAACAAAATAAAGAACACAAACAAAGCTAATCCGCGGCAACAACAACAAAATCACATTTTTAAAGCCCCTTTCATGTCGGGAGGACGTTCCAGTGATTGTAAGTTATACATTTATATTCATCATTATAAAGATACTGAAGCGAAAATCAAACCTTTCAAGGATAAGTAAAAATGCTAGACAAAAGAGAGAAGGCCCATTAAATGAAACTGAAGAACAAAGAACAGTGCAGCTACACTTCAATGCTGAAAGGACTGCAACAGCACACCAAAATGAATTGCCCACTCAAAGAACAGCATGACCAAAATGTGTCCTCCCACAGGAGTCCTCCCAGATGTGTGTAGACAAAGATGAAATTTCTGTCTGTGTGTCCACTCTACATTTCATATTGGATCCTTTGGTTGCAAGTGTAGCTGCAACAAATACAGCTAGTTTAAAATAATTAGAAAAAGAACAAAGTGAGAAGTTTGGAGATTTTCTTTATACAGAGTGTTGTTGGGATGTGGAATGGCTGGAACAATGGTACAGTACAATACAAATTTGCACCTTTCATGTCGGGAGGATTTCTAAAGGTGCTGGACAGTCCAGAAGTTGCATCCGAGCTGGGGATGGGGATGGTGGCCGAGGGGATGGAGTGGAAGATGGTCAAAAGCACGATCGAAGCAGGTCTTAAGGTGGCGATGAAGAGGAGCAGGATGGGGTAAGCTGAAGAGAAACTGCAATGAAGTTTCAGGGAGTGTGAGCAGATACTCTAAGAGTCTGACTGTGATGGTGGGGTGGGTGAGATGGGAGATGTGAAGCAGGCTGGTGCCCACTTGACATTCACAGGTGTGGAGTTAACTTTCACATGTCTGCAGATGACACCCAATTCTACGTCTCTGCTTGCACCCAAGTTGTGAATGGGGAATCCTACCAGTATTCTGATCTGTCTGACATCAACGTTCCAGCAGAGATAAGAGATCAAAGGTGGAATTCTGGCTAACATCACTCATAAAAATTCAGTGAACATTGGCATATCTGGCATAGATCAATAATAGGCCACGGAAAGAAAATCAACTATCCTTCTCAGAGCAAACAAATTCAACAATAGCAAGCAAGTGAACCAGACTATAAACTTTACTTCAACCTGAAACAGTCAGTTATGTTTATAATAATAATACTTACATTTGCTATAGAACTGAAGGGCTATTCATGACATGTCTAGACAGCTTCATTGTAATCCTAAAATATTTTCATGCTTGACCAGTCCTGCATTGTCTCATCAATGAGATAAGGATGTGTTGACATGTCCTCAACCCCTCAGAGACCAAGTCTGCAGATGATTCCAGATGAACAGAGAAACATTAAAACTAAACTCTTCATACTGGTGAAAATCTGCTTGCTTAAATCTATATTCCAGGGGAAAGTATATCCCAGGGGAAGACTCTTATATCTAAAACAAGGTTACATGTCTATTTCCTCTTGTGGTTCACTGCAGTGGTCTGATTTCTGGTAATTAATTTGCAGGTGAGTTAGTGTCCATTGCTGTAGGCTATGTGAGATGAAACGATTAGAACACAACACCCTGCAATCCTTTGATGCATATTATTTTTTCTTGTAATGGAGAAACCTATAACTGAGGAACTTATTCAATATTTTGTGGTTATTGGGGGAGTCTTGTGTGCACTATTTTACAGTATCAGCAGCCAGATCTTCACCTTTGATATTAGTTTCATGAATAAACCACAGTTTAAATCTCCAAAGATAAAACCTGAAACAGCCCAAATCAATTGTCCCTATTGGCAATGCTGGTTAACTTTTTCTACTTTTATTTTTGTCTCACACTTTGGCCTGCATCAGCAAATATTTAGTCAATAGATTTAGTGATGGATTTGAATAAAATTCTCTGGAATCCTTCCAAATCCAACTGCAAGGAGATTCTGGACTTCCTCGAGACCAATATCGAGGTGATCCGCTCAGCTGCTTCTGCCCTTCCAATTGCTACAACTTCCCCATCTCCCCCTCACACTCCGACCCATACCCATCCCTCCCTCCACACCTTCAAACTTGTCTGCCCCTCCTCTCTCACTACCATTATGGCCCATAAGATACCCACCACCTGATCCCTTGACTCCATCGCCATCTCTCTCCTTACCTCCCAGCTCCACCCCTTTGCCCCTCTACTCACAGATATCATCAACCTCTCCTTGTCCACTGGCACTATTCCCACTCCCTTAAAAAAAGCCATCATCACTCCTATCCTCAAAAATCTTCCCTGGACTCATCCCTGATATCAAATTACCGCCCCATTTTCAACCTCCCTTTCCTTTCCAAGGTTCTGGAACGAGTCATTGCTTCCCAGCTTTACTCCTTCCTCTCCCAACACTCCCTCTACGAACCCCTCCACTTGGATTGCCGTGCTGCCCACAGCACAAAAACACCCTTGGTTAAAGTGACAAGTTACATTTTGACCAACTGTAACCAGGGCTCCCTCTGTCTCCTCATCCTCCTTGACCTCTCTGCTGCCTTTGACACTCTTGACTACTCTATCCTTCTCCACATCTCCTCTCATCTCAATCTTCATGGTTCTGTCCTTGAATGGTTCAAATCCTACCATTCACAATGTCTCCACTTTGTCTTCACAAATGGATTCTCCTCCAGCTCCAGCACTTGCTCGTGCGATGTTCCTCAAGGCTCTGTCCTTGGTCCTCTCCTCTTCAACATGTACATGTTCCCTCTTGGTGACATCATCTACAGACATGGAATCAACTCCCACATGTATCCATCGATGATTGTGCCTTTAGCCTCTCTACCCTCACCCTTTGGAACTCCATCTCACATCCTTCATGAGAAACTTGTGTGGTAAGACAGCGCCCAACAACAACATTTTTAATTGATAGCACCCTCCACGATGGGCGGTATCTCAGCGCATTTAACAATGGTGGAGCCCAAGGCTGAGCCAGGGGAGGCGAAGGTGACCGTAGGCACGATAGAAAAGGAAGGTCTTCATGCGCGATCTGAAGATTGGGAAGGAGGGGATGAGCTGAAGGGGTTGAGAGAGGGAGTTCAAAGTTTCAGAGCGTAGTGGCTGAAGGCATAGCCACTGATGGTGGAGCGGAAGATTCAGGGGACACGGAGAAAGCCGGACCCAGTAGACCAGAGACAGCAGGTACTGCTGTAGGGAAGAGAGGAGGTGAGAGAGATAGGGAAGGTGGGGGGAGGGATGCAAGGAATGGAGGAGATTAAACACTAGAGTGAGGGGATACCGGCGAGGAGGGTGTTAGAGTAGTCCTGCCAAGAGATGACAAAGGCATGGACTAGGGTTTCGGCATCTTGTGGAGTGAGGTATTGTCAGAGACTGGCAATGTGGGGGAGGTGGAAGAAAACAGTGCAGGTCAGAATGTGGGGGATGAAGGATAACTGGGGATCGAATCTGGCTTCTAAGTTGCGCAGAAGAGTCAAAAGAGAATTAGAATTGTTGTAAAGGTGACCCACCACTATTTTGATGTGACTTATATAACAATTCTGCTCACAAAACAAGGAAAAATGGTTTGCAAACATTTTATCAGGAAGACATGGTACCTTTAAAATTTCCATTTGAGCAGAATATACTCTGCGGGAGTTATAATGAATTATCTTGCTTACAGCAGGAGGTTCAATAAGTCGGTGTCTTTTAATATTAACATTTTTTTAAATGTTATTTTAATATTCCAGGGTTTCTCCTGCATACAGTATTTGCTAATTCTACATTTTAATATTTATGTAAATTATCCGAGCAATTTCCATATTATTTTACAGTACATTTCAGGGAGTAAACATTAAAGTGCGATATGCTTGTGCAAAAGCTGTCAATTTGGGCAATGCTTTTAATGCACTTGATCGTTCCCTGTATGGGATGATCCATGGCACAATATTATCCTATTTTATGCCTTTTATGTTTAACGGCACGAATAAGCTGTGTGCAATGCTTTATTTATCAGAGTAAAGATAGCTGCATATATAGATGAATGCTATCTTTTTTACAGTGTTTATTATTATTAATAATAATCTTAATCCTTACTTTAAATTTAGCGCCTTATCACATCACCAAAAGCTCTCATAGCGCTTCACAGGATTTACTGTAAAGTGTAGTGACTGCATATTTTGTACATTGATGCATCAGTCAATTTGCATACAACAATGTCCCACAACCAGCCGTGAAATGAATGGCTGATTTTATCTGGAAAATTGTTGGCTAAGGCATTAATATGCAGATGTATCCATTGCTGGAGAAGACTAAATAACTGATTTTGTATCGGAACAAATGAGTTGCGGTGACCATCTCTCTTTCCTGAATTGCAAAATCAAGTTAGTTGAAGTTTCACTGCTTCTCAATAATAATAATAATAATAATCCTTGCATTTGATATAGCGCTTTTCACGTCAGGAGGACGTCCCAAAGCGCTTCACAGAACACACTGTAAAGTGAATTGACTGTATATTTGTGGGCGAACGAGGCAGCCAATTGCGCACAGCAATGTCCACAAACAGTCGTAGATTGAAAATGACCAATTTAATTATTGTTTTTGTTTTTTGGAGGGATTATTATTAGGCGTGTGGAGTAAGGAAACTTGCCCAAGGTTTCGCCCTGCCTGGAATTGAACTCAGGTCTCTCACTTGCAAAGCGAGTGCTCTAACCACTGAGCTACAGGACTCTCAAGACCCTCCTCTCTGACCATGCTTCCCCCCCCAACCTCCCCAATCCCGACCACCAGCTCGGGTCCAAAACACTGACCATCCAGCGCCTTGAGACATCCTCCCGACGTGAAAGACCCTATACAAATCTAATTTTGATGTTACCGGGGTCAAGGCGGAGGGATTGAGGGAGAGTGTACCAGAGTTTCGGGGCATAGTAGCTGAAAGAGCTACCTCTGATGGTGGGGCAGGGGTTGTGAGGGATGAACAGGAGGCCGGTGCCAGTCGAGCGGAAGTGCCAGGTGGTGGAATGGGGAATGAGGAGATTGGAGAGGTAGGGAGATGCCAGAGAATATAGGGATTTGAACACAAGAGTGAGGATCTTGAAGTCGATTCGTTTGGTGATGGGGAGCCAGTGGAGCCTGGCCAGAACTGGTGAGATGTGGGTACGGAGTTTGGTCTGGGTCAGTAATGCAGGCGGTAGCGTTCTGAATAAGCTGGATCTTTTGAATAGTGGAGCTGGGGCGACCGGCGAGGAGTTTTAGTAATCCACGTGGGAGGTGCAAACGCATGCACGAGGATTTTGGCTGCATTTGGGGTAAGGTACGGTCAGAGGCGGGCAATGTGGCAGAGGTGGAAGAATGTGGTCCTGGTCAAGGGAGGTGGTTGTGGAGGGACGGTCATTTATCAGCTAGATGGCTGCATCAGGATCACTGTGGGTGGCGAGCCAGAGGGAGAAGAGGACCGAGGAAGAAAGGGGAATTATGAGGGACTCAGGGGAAGCTTTTACCAGGGGAGGAAAAAAATGTTGGAGGGCTTGGAAGAGGGAAGGGGAATGCAGGAGGAGAGTGAGATGAGGAAGTGTTCCGAGATGGCCTTGTCCATGATAGACAAGTCAGAAATGTCAAGGCCATGTATGACGATGAGGTCGAGGGAGTAGTCACGGTTGTGGGTTGGCAAGTTGATGTAGAGGGTGAGGTTTAGGGAGGAAAGGAGGACAGTGAAATCCGAGGAGGTGGTGCAAGGGGAGTTTAGGTGGAGGTTGAAATCACCCATTATGAGCAGGTGTTCAGTGCAGAGTGACAGGAATGAAAGGAGAGAGGAGATATCGGTGAGGAAGGAGCCAGGAGGTTGGGGGTCCGGTAAACTAGGAGGATTTTGAGGGAGAGAGAAGAGGGATAGTAATATAATAAGAATAATCCTTGCATTTGATATAGCACTTTTCACGTTTTCTCGACATCTCAAAGCGCTTCACAGAATAGATTGTAAAGTGAATTGACTGTAGAATTTTGGGCGAACCGCGGCAGCCAATTGCGCACAGCAGTGTTCCACAAACAGTCATGGATTGAAAATGAACAATTTATTATTGTTTTATTGAGGGATTATTATTAGACGTGTGGAGTAAGGAAACTTGCCCAAGGTTTTGCCCTGTGCCTGAAATTGAATCCAGGTGTCTCGCTTGCAAGGCGAGTGCTCTAACCACTGAGCTACAAGCCTCCGCAGGACAGGACTACAGGACTCTTGAATTTGAACAGAGCAGAACAATAAGTCACTCTTTTGACATTTACCACCTTTAGTCTTGATGAACAGCCGTGACAGATACTCAACAGGCACAGCACGAAAAAACAACCAGGTCTCATCTAGGTTCTACACATTTTCGGGATGGTAATCAGCACAAATATCAGACACAAGATTCTTCCAGGTAGCAATTTCTTCAGATGAATTGCATATGGTTTTGAAGGGAGGGTTTTTTAAAACTATGCTGAATCACTTGCGCAAACTTTCCAACCATTACTAGCTTTAAAAGAACTCCCCAACAGCGAGACAAATTCCAATGCTTTTCTTTGAATCATTAGGCCACTCACAGGAATGTTGCTGTCTTGCACAATCTGAAACCAATCAAACAATTTATTAAGATAATCATTCTCAGTTTTCCTAGTAGAGTTTGAGGTTTTCAAAGAAGGAGAAACAGCTAGAGGAATAGGGGTAAAGACCAAGGGAAGCTTGGGAGATGAGGGCCAACCCAACGCCACAATGGAGAAGAGAGTGGTATAGAGAGGATTTGGGTTCGTGGGGGAGAAATGACCAAGGAGTTTGAGCAGTGGGAGAGTTGGGGAGGGTATGAATGAGGAAAGGGGAAGAAGTGTTTGCCTTTCGGAGGCGGTTGGTGCAGAGAGAGTGAGCATTAGGTCAGTTCCAGAAGATAGAGAAGGTGAGTAGGGCGGTGGGAGAAAAGGACAGAATGGGAGTAGTGGATAGTGGGGGATAGGAACAGGAACATTGTCAGGGGGAGCAGCTCGGGTTGGTCGGCAGCCAAAATGTGCATACAGAGACCAGGAGCGAGCAATCAGTTGGGCATCATCAGCCTGTGGGCTTTGGGAGACAGCACAGGGTGGGGCAAAGCAAAGGCATGGCAATCATGGCTTAGGCATCAGAGACCGGGAGGGATGTAGCACAAGGTAGCAGAAGAATAGTAAAATTGACACTATACTTTCCCTACCCTGGCGGATTTGAAAATGAGGCCCAGAAGTGACATCCCACTATCGGGACCTCAATTTAACATCTCATCCGAAGGACAGTACTTCTGAAAATGTAACATACTACCAGCACTGCGTTGGAGTGTCCAAGTCCCAATGTGGGGTTTGAACCCACAACCTTCTGACTCAGAGGTGGAAGTTCTACCACTGAGCCAAGTTGACATCTTATATCTGTAATGCACTATTCACTGTAGTTTGCACCATCATTAATGGCCCATTGCAGGACATGGGCACCTTTGAATCTGCACATTTGCCTTCAACTCCTCAAAAGCCCAACAGCAACAACACCAACTTGCACTTATATAGCGCCCTCCATGCAGGCTAGCATCTCAGAGCGCTTAACAGTGGCAGAGCCTGACTCTAAGCCAGGGAGAGTGGGAAGATGGCCGTAAGCACGGGTGAAGAGGGAAAGTTTTCAGGTGGGACTTGAAAGCTTCTGCTTGGCCCACCTGACTTGAGGATATCCTGGAGCCACTGCAGCATGAACTGCGGCACTTACTGCTAACCTGCCCTACTACCTTTGTCTGCACAATGCTGCCAGTGGCCACAAAAATGTTGTGTCTGGAGGTCATTGACACCCACTGTCAGAGCAATGTGCCTTGGAGGACTGTCTATTTCTGCTCCCTCTCTGCAGCAGCCTGGGTAAGTGCAGGTCTGCTGAATTCTATCTTAATGCTGCCATTTCCCATTATTGAAATTGCCATTTATTTATATGGCTGAGAAGCTCATGCAGCAATTATCACCTAGTTGTGCTTGTTAAAGTAGCCCCGGGGAAGTGTCTGGAAACAGCTTCTGTTTGGCTACCGTCTAGCTGTGTGCTTTTGACCTTGCCAGAGGCTAACGCTCAAAAAAATGAATATGGCACCATGAGAGTGTGGCAGGGTGGGTCAGCCTAATTGAGTCACTCATCAAACTCTGTCTCAAACTATAAAGCCTTTAATATTCAATTAGTGACTGTGACACATCCAGCTTTTTTTTTCATCAGTTCATCAGATTTTTTCAACACCTCATGCAGCGCCTCATTTTGAGCTATACCGTCTTCCTGTGATTCTAAGATTTATTTTTCTACTTGTTTGCTCATGACTGTAATGTTTCCACTTGATCAATGGATCTTTTCCTATTGTCACCTGGCCTTGCTGTTGAATACCGGTCTGTAAGTGACATGAAAGCTCCTTCACTGTATCTTCAGCTTTTGTCACCTGTGTTTTATTTAAAAACAAATAGTGGTTCTCAATCTTCTAAATTCCTCTCGTGTTCAGTATAATTGTAAAATAGTCCATAGAATAATAATAATAATCCCTCCAAAACAAAACAATAATAAATTGGTCATTCTCAATCCACGACTATTTGTGGGACACTGCTGCGCGCAATTGCCTGCCGCATTTCGCCCACAAATAATACGGTCAATTCACTTTACAATATATTCTGTAAAGTGCTTTGAGACGTCTAGAAGATGTGAAAAGCGCTATATCAAACGCAAGGATTATTATTATTTAAGAGACTCTACCACTCATGCTTGCTCATGGCATTCATCTATTGACATCTACAGCCTCATTGTCCTTCCACACTTGTTAGTAGTTTGCAGTTGCTAGTGCTCCTTTTGGTACTCTTTGCTCATGGTTGTAATCTTCTCTTGCAGTGGAACATAGGAAGATACGAATTGCTAGATGAAAAAAGACCAAGGTCCATTTAGTCCGCCTTCCACCGTCCTGGTAGTCACATGCAACAATAATGGAGATGTTGATAGCAATTATTTATGCAGGGATTAGTCTACAATAGAGTGGAAAGCTTTGGGAACCTTAGATCGAAAGCTGCCTAGTTCATCCAAGCATATCACAACAACAACAAAATTACATTTGTATAGCGCCTTTCACCCTGGGAGGATGTTCCAAGGCACTGGACAGTCAGTGTTTTGGACCCGAGCAGGGGGTCGGGATTGGGATTGCAGGATGGAGTTCCAGGAGGTGGGGGCAAAGTGGATGAAGGCCTGCCTGCCAATGGTGAGGCGGGTGAGGTGATACACGTGAAGCAGGCCAGAGTCCGCTGAGTGGCGGGAGTGGGCGGGTTGGTAGGGTATTAGGCGGTCACAGAAGTAGTGGGGAGCGAGGCCGTTGAGAGCTTTGAAGGTGAAGACCAGGATCTTGAACTGTATCCTCTGTGTGATGGGAAGTTAGTGGAGTTGGGCGAGGATGAGAGTGATAGGGTCATGGATTGTGGTCAGAATAGGACACAGGCTGTCAGCAATTGATGTCAGTGCCTGCACTTACTATATGTTCATGACATGTCATGTCAGAGAGACCACTTCCAGGATCGCTTTGTTCACATTGTCCAAAACCTTTGATCCTCTAAAACATCTGCCAAAGCTCAGTCATGGAATCGTTGGGTGAAGTGAACTCCCACTCTATCTTCACAATATGAAGATTATCATCTCTAAATCCCTAGTAATGGACTCTTCTGCTAGCTGGTTCAGGAGCTCTATCTTCACTTGCTCAGTAGCCATTCATTTTAAATTCAGCATTAATTTCTAATCAGTTTGGGCAATGTTCTCTATTGTTTTCCCACCCTCTTCACTTATTCTGATGCAATTGAAAGTCTGGAATTTCCTTATCCCCTATATTCTTCAGTGCAACTATTTAACTGAATGATTGCTTATCACAAATTGTTTTATCATTCTTTGGACAAGACATAAAACTGAGGACCTGCCTATGTCTGGTCAGGTGGACATAAAAGATCCTATGGCACTATTCAAAACAAGAAGGGAACTTCTCCTGTTGTCTTGACTGACAATCCCCAAAATAAAATTTGTCATTCACTGTGGCTATATGTGGGACATTTCTTGTGCAAATTGGCTGCCATATTTCCCTATAAAATATAGAGTCAGTACACTTTACAATACATCCTTTGAGGTGCTTTGAAATATCCCCCCAATATGAAAGGTGCTATATCAAATGTAAGTATTATGATTATTATTTTATTGCTGGTTATGGTATGGTTTATTATTGTATTAAAGAGCCAAAGAGCTATGGACCTCTGGTCTAATCATTTGCTGGGAGAAATGTCCAAATGTGTCAACAACATCCTTCTGAAGATAAGATAACAAACTGTACAGTTTTCCAAATTTGGCTTTGTTAGTGACCCACACAAGATTAGGAATTAAGTATTTGAATTATAGTTAAATGTCCTAAAGTTGTAACCTAATATTTCATTTGTTTTGTTAACAGAAGCATCACATTGTCTGAAAACTTCAAGGCATGAGTAATATGCTTACCTCCATCTTGTTCCTTCTTCGGAGTTAATGGATACATGTTTACTATCTCCTTTTTCCACAATGCATTAACATGCATTCATCTGCCTTAAAATGGATCTGCTACTTGTTGGCAAATATGTTTATTTGTTCAGATCACCTGGGGATACTCCCTATTCTTCTCGTATTGGTGTTGCAAGAAAGGTTAATAGTATCTTGATAAATTTACTTGAACACTTGGCTTTGTTGATTATTTTGCCTGCTAGTGGCAGGAAAATGAACAATCTCCCATTCTGGACACCATTGTAAACATCAAGAGCTCCCATGTCAGCTGTCAGAGCTTATTGTTGGTTAGGTTCACAGTAAAACTATTATTATAATTATTATTTATAAAACTCTTCTATCTTAACCTAGCCTCAGGGATCAGGTAGAGGAGTTTTACTATGAATCCAACCAGCTAGAAGCTCTGATGTCTGATTCCACCCTTTGGTCCCTCTTTTTCCCATTTCCTTTGGCTCCTCTTAGCAAGATTCCCAATCTCGTGCTAAACTAATGGGGTTTAATGGTGTGAATCCACATCTATAGAAAGTGCATTAAGACTGCCTCAAAATTTGTTCATATTAAATCCGTACTACCAATAAGACAGAGGAGATTAACAGTCTCGGCTAAATTCAAACCTGTGGCCAGAAATAAAAATCCAGTATCTAACCTACTGCTCCACCAGGATCCAATGATCAATTGCTACAATTGATGAAATCCATAAGTAACAAATGAAATCCACTGCGCACTGTACAGCTAGAAATGCTATTGGACTTTTGAAACTCCTTGTGTAAACCTCAGGTAGAATTATTGTACCATTTAATCTTCGAAACTTACAGCTATGCTCAACACAGAATAACCATTTACCTGAATTAACCTGAATTCTGTTCATCTGAAAACACCTATTGCCTCCAAGTAATTCCTCATTCTTTTTAAAACATAAAAACGATAGTGACATTCCTGTTTCCCTTTCTCTCTCACTCTCATGAGTGTGTTTTATTTACAATGCGTTTCCATCTAGCCGGGGTAAATGATAGCCTCTATGGAGTTTGTACCTGGAGGCACAAAGTT
Organism: Callorhinchus milii; assembly: GCF_018977255.1. NCBI lineage: Eukaryota > Metazoa > Chordata > Chondrichthyes > Chimaeriformes > Callorhinchidae > Callorhinchus > Callorhinchus milii. The sequence continues at coordinate 80,625,150 of NW_024704742.1, read as the reverse complement.
CTGAAAGGCAGTAAATGCTGCTTGCATGTCTGTAAAATAAATTGGATCAATTCCAGAGAAGGATGAGCCCCTTTTACTACAGAGCATTCTGTCAGATATGCCTAAAGTCATTTCAATTTACTTCCTCTTGGGACAGTTGAACAAAAGCCCACCAAATGTGTTCTTTCCCCTGGTTGAATTTAAGCACCGTCTTTTAATGAAATGATAGTTTTGTTTGACTAACCTGCTGTTTCACTCTAAGGATGAAACTCCCTCATGGGATTGTGGGAGGGGAGAAGTTGCTTTTCTGTAACAAGAGCAATCCATGTTGCTTTTCTGCAAGAAAAACAATCAAGGTGCTCTTCATTGAGTGTTTGAGGTTGAGTTAGATTGCAATTTTATTTTGCAATTTCCATTACGGAAACCAATCAAATAATATCTAAATATAATAATAATCCTTGCATTTGATATAACACCTCATCGTGTCTTCGAGATGTGTCAAAGTGTTTCTCAGAATATGCTCTAAAGTGAATTGACTATATTTTATGGGCGAAACGCAGCAGTATATTTACAGCAGTACCAAATTTGAATGTGTAACTCTAAGTCCCACTTCAGGACTTCAAACCCCCAGTTAAGCTGATACTCCAGTGCAGTGTTGGGCAGAAAAGAAATCAGAGAAAAGAATCATGCCTGGCCATCTACAATCAGCATTAGCACTAACTGAACCTTAAAAATATGTTTAGTTATAATATTGATTTAAACCACAACACTAGCATATCTGTCCTAATCCAATTCCCTGCTTTTGTCTTAAACCTTCCAATATCCTTTCTCTGCATGTGTTTGTCCAATTATCTTTTAAAAGCTCTCTTCAACTTTAACAGCCACACTTAATAAACCACTGCCATATTCTGACAATCCACTGGAAGAAGATGTTCTTCCAAACCTCTTCTTTTGCTCCTTTAGTCACAATCTTGAATTAATTTCCTTTTGTCTTTGAATCCCGTTTTACACAGGAGCTAACTACTCAAATTCATTGGCTGAATTGTGTCCTGATTTGCTGTATTTTGTATATTCTACCCTATACATCGTTCTGTGCTTTTGTTTGAGTATGGCATAACCTGGTATTAATGGCAAAAGCTGAATGCAAGTTGCAGCTTGAAAAGGTGCTTCATCAAAGATTTGCTATCCTTAGGAAGCCTGTTCAGGTGGATGTTAAAGATCCCATGTCACTATTTGAAAAGAGAAGTTTCTCCAGATGTTCTATCCAACAATGCCCTAAATAATATTGTTCATTCACTTCATGGCAGTTTGTGGGACATTGCCCAGTGCAAATTGGCTGCACATTTGCTACTAAATAAAATAGTCACAACACTTTTCAATGAATCCTGTGAAGCTCTTTGAGACGTCCCCCTGACATGAAAGGTATTAAATCAAATGTAAGGATTATTACTATAACTATTATTGAAAATCTGTTTTAGCTACAAAACAAGTTACTACTAATACTGTAACAAGTGTTGCACAAAATCACAGAATATCTTTTTCAAATGGTCTACAAGAATGGTTATGGTATGCAATTATTTTATAAAGCTGGATAGAGATGGATGTACATATGTGGACTGATGAATGTCTCTATTTTGCTGTGTCATATCAAGCTTTGTTTAGCATTTTATGAAATGCCACTGCATATCCTCACATTTTGTGCTTTCGCATTATTAATGACTCACAATGAGTTGGTGAAAATAAATGTCTCATAACCAGTTGCTTTATCTGGTTCTTTAAGCCCACTTGTGCTTTGTTGTGTTGTGTTTTACAATATACAGTATGCATAGACTGCTAACCTGCTCAGATTCTTTCTCTACTGAGTTCTGAAAGATTCATTAGTGAGTCATATGCCTCATATGACATCCATCTGTAAAGAGTTTCAAATAAGTTGTTAATTGCTGAAAAATTGACTTGAACCTAGAGTGTAGGTAATACAGAAAGCAATTTTGGTACTATATTGATTTTTTGGCTTTCAGCTATTCTCTTATGTGGTTAACTACTTGATTCCTGAAAATGTATTAATTCACAAAATCACAAGATTGGTTTGAATAAAGAAGACTCTTTGGCCCAATTCATCTCAACCTTCCAGAATGCCCACCCTACCATTCTCCCATCACAGCATCAACCTGTTTTTTAAAATGAGTCCAGTGTCCTGGATTCAACCACTTTTCCTGGTTAACCTGTTCCTGTCAGTATAATGATAATCCTTGTATTTGATATCGTGCCTATTCACATCGCTGAGACATTTCAAAGAATATACTGTAAAATGAATTGACAGTATATTTTGTGGGTGAATTTATTACCTTCTGAGTCCATATAACGGTCCTATGTTTTCTTGTTCTACTACATTGGTGTATCCTAAAGTATTGTTCTGGTTTTGTTTTTGAAACCCATTTAAAATTGTATAAACTTCTTTAAGGTTCCCTCTTAGATCTATTTTCTTAAGGCGGAGAAGCTCTAGCCAGGCCTATTATTGTAATCCTTGCATCTGATATAGGGGTTTTTCACGTCAGACAGAAATCTCAAAAGCGTTTCATAGCATTTATTGCAAAGTGTAGGTAGTGACTGTGTATTTTGGAGACAAATCATCACATCACCCCCCTAGTTCTAATCACTTACATTTTCTATTCCTTCTGATATTACACTTTCTTGAAAGAAGTGAATGATGCAGGGAAATGGTCATACACACTCTGCTGGCTTCCTCATACTTCATCCAAATTATCATTTTTCACATGTGAGCTTGACAGAGTGGTTGAAGGCTGCTGGGCTGTAAAGCTAACACAATACCGACAGATTATTCCTTGACCTGCTGCCCACACACATGTATCTCCAGGAGGAATCACTGGATACAAACCAGAAATGTTGTCCCCCCTTATTTCTTTCCCTGAAAGAGACGATCACAGAGGATTAACTCAATTATGATATTGTGTTGCCAAGCACATCACCTTGGAGCCAGTTCAGCACCTTCCACTCCACCCTCCTCCCAAGAGGATGGCCAGTGGTTGATCAAAAAGCTTAATAAAATGCCTGTTCTTCAGGTGAACTGTTGAACCATGTTCAGGTGGCTGTTAAAGAGCCCATGGCATTATTCTAATAATAGAAGGGAGTTTTTCCTGGTATCCTGACCAGCAATCCCCCATATAAATATGGTCACTCACTTCATGCTGTTTGTGGAACATTGCTATGCGCAGTTTAGCTGTCACATTCTCCTACAAATACACAGAGGTCACTAAATTTCACAGTAAAATCCTATGAAACGTTTTGAGAGGTCACAATGACATGATAAGCAAAGATTATTATTATGATGATTATTATTTGTCTGGTGATGTGATCCATATCCATATCACTGCTCCCATCATTTTCTTTCTTTGGGAAATTATTGAGCTACAATGGGACGCAAAGAAAATGCATGATGAAGAGAAAAATGATATGATTCATATTCTAGTTGTGCCATTGACCATAACTCATTTGTGACTTCATCACTTACAAGTTACCAGAACACTCAATTTTGACATATGAATCAACTCAAGGCTCTCTGTTATGTGTCCTCTAAAAATACATTCTACGCTCTTACTTTCGTAATAGCTCCGCTTTAGATCTACAAAGTAATTTCCTTGTTGTAGCATCCTGTCAATTTCATGTCCATTACTTTGTATTGTTGACATCCTAATAGCTTTGTAAAATCATTTCAGGCTTACCTGAAATGTTATTAAAATGCTTTTTCGTTTATTGGGAATGCAAGATAATTCTGATGAGAAAGAAAAATGAAGATTGAGTGAGTAAATGGCCGAAATGGAATCTCTGACATTGAGAAGACATTCAGAAGACACTCAAACTGCTTATCTGGAATAATTGTGAAATACTGGAATAAATTATTGCAATACCTATACCTATCCAAAATTCTGTATATTATATCTGGTACTTTTATATGATTCTGCCCAGTCATTGAGAATGTCTCCACATGATTCCCTTCAGTTCTTGATAGCTTAGCAGTTCTGTTGAGTCATTATAATATTTTATAAATGTATCCCAGGCTTAATGAATTTGTTTTGCGGTCAGCTGTAGTCCACCAGTTAGTGGTGATGTCTGTTCAAGTGGTGACTAGTTTTGCTTGTGGCATATTACTTTAACATTCAGATTATCATTGTGACTTACAATAATTGGGGCTGCTTGCTGCTTAAATTGGTCTTGCAGTGCTCCTTGCAAGGGAGGGTGGCATAAAATGCCATTGCAACATTAAATATGATTTGGAATATGGTTAACAGATACTATTACCATTCCAAGTACCTTTAGTGTCTGGACTTGTCTGGACTGTCATGTTCTATGTTCTTACAAAGGTAAGACCCAAGGTTCCAAGTTAATCCTATTGGAAAAGCTTTAATCATTCTTTTGCAAAGGTATGTTGACTTTTATTATTCTGAAGCGTATCAGAGTGGGTTGAAAGACCTTTCTTCATTCCATATTTCATCTACTTCCTCATCTCCCTAATTTTCTCTTCCACTCTCCTGAAGGCACTACAATTGGTCCAGTTCCGTATGTGTCAATAGCTCTCCTGTACCATACTCAAATGTTCAGTTCAAACACACAAGTGTTAAGGCAGCAATTCAGTCATTATACGACAGATAAGCCCAAGTCTATCCACGTTTTTCATTCGCAGAGACCGCAACATTTAGAAGCAAAATATAGTGAGGGTGAAAAAAGTGACAATTCATAGCACATTCAACCCATCATAATTATCACATAACAATCTGTTAAAAAAAATCGGAATTTACCTTGGGTGTACATGTTAACTGAGAACTTCAAAATACATTGTTCCTTCTGAGCATACACAACATCTCTTGCATCGTCATTAAAAATTAATTGTTTACATCAAGGTTTGCTGTGCACAAACGGGCATTGTTGTGCACAAATTGGTTGCCATATTCGTTCATAAAACACACAGTCACTCCACTTTACAGTTTATCCTGTGAAGTGCTTCAGGATGTCCTTCCAACGTGAAAAACGCTACATCAAATATAAACATTATTGTTGCTTATTGATCAGCTAATCCTTTCTGTGTAGTGACCCAAGGTGATATTACAATATACAGTTTACAGTTTTGTTTCACAATTTAAAGCAAAATATCGTAATCATAGTAACATGGCTAGAAATTGAAAGCAGCTATTATGAGTAGAACGTATTACATTAAGAGGATTTTTAGCTATTTTAAATGGATTCGGATGCTCCCTTAAATGTTGCATTTAATTTTCATCCGTTTTTTTGTCTGGAGCAAGGCAATGCAGCTTTTCTCATTAATAGGCACAGCGGAAAGCACAGGAGCAGGCAAATCAACTGCTGAATGGAGTGGCCTAGATAAAAAGGACTTGGATTGATGCCGAAAACATTTAAGTATATTTTTTCTATGAAAGAACTTCAGATGGAGATAGTGTTCAATCACCAGCTTAGACAGCCACTGTGGGACCACTCATCCTGAAACAACCAATTACTGCTAAGGAGAGAGTGTCAGGTGCTTTTTGCTCGAGTGCCTGAAGGGAGATGGGGCTATGAGGTGGGTGGAATCATCATTGATTCTAGTATATGTCCCTGGGTAACTCTTTCAATGCAGAAACTTACACTTCAAGCAATTTGCATTAGTTGTTAGCAAGATTCAACATGATGTTATATTTTCAAACATAATTTTGCCTCTTTAGTCCCACAGGAGCCACGGATCCAGGGAATTGTGAATTCCCTGGCCAGGCCATTTTTCTAAAAATAATGCCTACGTACACAAAGATTACATACAGCGCACAGAAGAATCATTTAATATAATGATTAGCATTTGATATAGCATCAGAAAAAGCACTTCATAGGGAATTGCTGCCAAACAGAGTGAATGTGTGTCCATCACAGTCATGCAATTCAAGATTAGCTTTGTTATGGTGATCTTAATGCAAAGTTAACTCTTAAACTGCTGTAGATGTGTTTACTTATTTAGCACAGGATTTCTACAGCAGAATTCATAGCTCCTTCTGATTTAATTAATGATTCAAAGTTCGACCTGGTTGCATCAATCTTCAGTGAATGATTGTTTTTTGTTGCTTTCATATAAAAATGGCCTATAAATCTGTTTTATTTGCCAATCAAAATAACGATTTAAAAAAGCTGCTTCACCTTTCAAAATGTATGGTGTATGCTGAAAGAAAGGTGACAAACAGTTGTTACAGAGAAATAGGTTAGGATAGGTCAAAACAAATGGAAATTTATTCAGAATAGGTGTAGAATAGTTGGGAAAAAGGGACAAAAATGATGAACAAAATGTAAGGCCCTTAAAAATTATAAGCTTGATTTTATTTTTGATCAGTGGTGTCTGATACATGATGAAATCCATCACCACGCTTAAGGGTCAACAACAACAACTTACATTTATCAATTTTTATATTTGCATTTATATAGGACCATTCATGCTGGACTGTGTTTCAGAGTGGTCAGAGCACTCATCTTGCAAGCGAGAGGCCTGGGTTCGATTCCCAGCAGGACGAAACGTTATGCAAGTTTCCTTACTTCAAATACCTCTGTTTACCTAGCAGCAAGTAGGAACCCGGTTGTTAGTCGATTGGCGCATTGCTTTTCCAGGGGTAATAAATCCTTCCAAAAAAGATAATAATAATAAATTGGTCACTAAATTCACGACTGTTTGTGAGACACTGCTGTGCACAATTGGCTGCCGCCTTTCACCCACAAAATATACAGTCAATTCACTTTACAGTATATTCTATGAAGCTCTTTGAGATGTCTCGAAGACATGATAAGGTGCTTTTTCAAATGCAGGGAAACTTATTATATTATAAACCAGACTGGGAGTTCCACATATAAATTTTGCACTCCCCAGAAGGATGCACCTACCTAATTCCAGAGGATTAGCCACAGGTTGTTAAGAGCCAAAGTTTGTGGACCTCAGAGTGTGCTTGGGGTATTCCTGAAGTTTAACTAGCTAAAGGATTATAACTTCTTTCAAAAGCAAATTAGATAGATTTATTTTAGGAAAGAATATCTTGGTATACAGTAGTTTGGGACATGACATGTGCATAAGACTGGCAGGATGGTGAAAGGAAAACTGGATGGATCTTGGCCTTCTTTTGTCTAACAGGTTGTATGTTGTTATGTTTACTTATAATAATAGCACACGGAGCAATGGCAACAAAAATAACAACAACATAATTACATTTGTAAAACGCCTTTCATGTCGAGAGGACGTCTTAAGGCGCTGGACAGACAGAGTTACAGACCCGAGCTGGGGATCGGCATGGGAGAGGGTGGAGGGCAGGGGGAGAAGCAGGGAGATTGAAAGCATGGTCGAAGAGGAGGGACTTGAGATGGCTCTTGAAGGTGGCAAGGGAGGGGACGAGGAGGAGGGACTGTGGAATGGAGTTCCAGAGGGTGGGGGCAGAGTGGCAGAAGACCTGCCCACAATAGTGGGGCAAGCGAGGAGGAGGACGTGAAGCAGGCCGGAGCCCGCTGAGCGGAGGGAGTGAACAGGATAGAAGGGGGTTAGGACGTCGCACAGGTAAGGGGGAGCAAGACTGTGGAGGGCTTTGAAGGTGAGGACCAGGAACTTGAACTATATCTTCTGTATGCTGGGAAGCCAGTGGAGTTGGACAAGGATGGGGGTGATAGGGTCGCAGAGCTTAGTGCGGGAGAGGATACGGGCTGCAGAGTTCTGGATGATCTGCAGCCTGTGGAGGGAGGAGTTGGGGAGGCCGACAAGCAATGAGTTTGCATAGTCGAGCCTTGATATAATGAAAGCATGTAAGAGGGTTTTGGTGGCCTGTGATGTGAGACATTGGCGGAGCCGGGTGATGTTGTGGAGGTGGGGGAAGGCAGAGCGGGTCATGGCACAGATGTGGGGTAGAAAGGAAAGTTGAGGACCAAACAAGACCCCAAGGTTCCAGACTGGCTTAGCAATGTAGAGTGTGCAGCCATGGATGGTGATGCTATCAGCATCTGAGGTGAGGAGGCGCTGACGGGAGCCAATCAAGAGAACCTTGGTCTTGTTGACTTTCAACTGAAGAAAGTTAGCTCTCATCCAGGACTTGATGTCTGACAGAAATTCTGTCAGGACAGCAGTGGTCCTGGAGTCAAGGGTGGAGACAGAGAGGTAGAATTGAGTGTCATCCACATATACGTGGAAATTGACCCCATGTCTACGGATGATGTCACCAAGAGGGAGCATGTAGATGTTGAAGAGGATGGGACCAAGGACAGAGCCCTGAGGAGTGCCACTCGAGACAGTCTGGGGGCTAGAAAAGAAGCCATTTGTGGAGACGGAATGCAGGCTGTGTGAGAGGAATGATCTGAACTAGTGAAGGACAGTGCCGTGGAGGTTGAGGTGAGAAGAGAGGTGGTGGATGAGGATAGAGTGGTCAACGGTGTCAAAAGCAGCAGAGAGGTCAAGTAGGGTGAGGAGGCAGAGGGAGCCATGGTCACAGATGGACAGAATGTAATTTGTCACTTTGACCAGGGCTGTTTCTGTGCTGTGGGCGTCACGGACGCCTGATTGGAGGGGTTCGAGAAGGGCGTGGTGGGAGAGGAAGGAGCGAAGCTGAGAAGCAACAACTCGTTCCAGGACCTTGGAGAGGAAGGGGAGATTGGAGATGGGGCAGTAGTTAGGGAGTAGAGAAGGGTCGAGGGAGGGATTTTTAAGTATAGGAGTGATGACACTGGTTTTTAATGGGGTGGGAACAGTACCAGAGGACAGGGAGAGGTTTACAATGTCAGTGAGTATAGGGGCAAGGAGAGCAATGGCATAGACTTAATGGAATGAGTAGCCTCCTTCTGTGTTGAAAATCTGTAAGTTCCTATGATTCTGATTGGAAAATTCTACTGTGCTACTGATGCTGAGCTTTCCATTGGTGAAACATTAACTGGTTGACTGAAAAAAATACATTTGTCGGTAAGGGCTGGACATAGCATTTAAGGTGCTTATATCATTACAGTGAACATGTCAAAAATAACACATTTCAATGGATTAGTGTAAGGAATTCCAATTGCTACAGCAATAAATTACATTTATATAATGCCTTTCATGTCTGGAGGATGCCCAAGTCTCTGGACAGTTGAGCTGTGTTTGGATTTAGGAGGGTTGGAGCAAAGGGTTTGGGGAGGTGGTGTGGGGCAGATGATGGCTGAAGATGCAGAGAAAGTACTTCAGATGGATCTTGGAGGCAGCAGTGGAACAGTTGAGGTGAAAGGACTCAGTAATGTAGTTCCAGAGAGTGGCGACAGATATCCCTGACCACTGTTGGGGGACATGCTCAATGTGTTAGCTTCGCTCAGTCACTAGCACTCTCACCTATAAGTCAGAAGCTTGTTGGTTCAAGCCACAATTTGGACCTCATGTAGTCTAAACTGACGTTCCATTGCACTTCTGTGGATGCGCTATATTGTTGGAGGTGCCATCCTTCAGATGAATGTTAAACTAAGGTCCTATCTACTTATTCAGTTGGATATCAAATATCCCATGGCATTATTCAAAAGTAGAAAGGAGTTTCTCCCAGTTGTCCTGCCCAACAATCCCCCAAATTAAATTAATCATTCACACCATGGCTGTTTATGGGACATTGCTGTGTGCAATTTGACTACTGCATTTGCCAACAAATCACACAGTCACTGCACTTTACAGTAAAATCCTGTGAAGCGGTTTGGGACATCTTGCTGATGAGAAAGGCACAATAACAAATGCAAGGATTATTATTAAGATGTAGGTGGTAAACCTGTGACATTTCATAGTAAATTCTATGACAGAATGTCACAATTCTATAGCAAAAGTCACAAATTTTACATTCTTGTGAACAATGTCGAGTGGAGCAGGGCATGAGCTGCGCAGGCAGAACAAAAGGTGTCAGCCAGGCTAATAATTTAACATATTGTAACTGTGCATTGGTGAAATTGGTCACTTTATCAACTGATGGAATTTCTAAACCTAGTTACTTAATATCAGCAAAAAATGTCCTTAAAATGAGAAATAATTATATTTGTGGATGCTGGAAATAGATTGAAAAAAGGCTTCTTATTTTAACTACAGGTATCTCCCAAAGCAATGAACGCTTCCTTTCTCCACACCCACTTATTTATTGCTTTCAAACAGAATAATTTATATGATTTAATCTAAGAGATGTTGATGGCTTTTCTTTGGAAGCATATCTTCAGATATGTATGTAGCAGACTGTTGATCTGAGCAGACCACAGTTGTGAAGACAGGCTTCACACAGCATGATTTAAAGCCTCAAATACCACTGATAAGAATAGAGATCTCAGGAACCCTTCAAGTGCTGATATACTTGTCAAAATACCGCAGTAACACACAGCATTTAATGGAGTGAGTCAGCTGCTCGAAGTGCAAAATGTATCTTGAATGAATAACCGCTATTATTGAGGCTGAAAACAAAGGCTATTCTGAAGATGGGATCCATTATGATTGCCGACCTAAGCATATTATCTGGTGTAGGATTTGGTGAGTGCAGGTATTCAGACCCCTTTAGAGTTACAAAACTGTGTTTCTTTTCAGAGAGAATGAGTGATAGAGAAATTAGTCACATTCTTGAAACCAGTTGAAATGTGAGGGTCAGCATGACTGACATGCTGTGTTTCCATTGATTGAGACTGAGCATGGAGACTGCCACATTAACACCAATAGGAAAATAACAGGGATGGAAATTGAGATTGCTTATGAAGTTCTTAAATTCATACAATTACTTAGTTTATTAATTATAAATTATGACCATTTGTGGGACATTGCTGTGCGCAATTGGCTGCTGCACTTCGCCCACAAAATACAGTCAATTCACTTTACAGTATACTCTATGAAGCAGTTTGAGACGTATCAACATTGTGATACGATACTATATCGTATCAAATGTAAATTTATTATTATTATAGATGGCCTGTTTATAGAAATAGGCCATTTAGCCCAAGTAGTCCATACTAGAGATTATACTCCATATGAGCCTAATTCTCCAATTCCCCTCTCCCATATTCTTTTAAGTGAGGTTTTACATTTTGGGAGTAAGAATAAGGAAAACCATTACATGTTAGGTGCTAACATTTTAAAAGGAGTGGAAGAGCAGAGGGACCCACCTTGGAGTTAATGTACATAAATCCTTCAAGGTGGGAAGGCTGGTGGATAAAATTATCAAGAAAGCAAATAGAATCCTAGGCTTTATAAACAGAGATATAGAATGTAATCCAAACAAATTATGTTAAACCTTTATAAATTGTTAGTTAGCCCACAGTTAGATTATTGTATCCAGTTTTGGTCATCCCACTTTAGGAAGGAAGTCAAAGCCACAGAGGGGGTATAGAAGATATTTACTTGGATAATAATGGGGATGAGTGGTTTGGCCTATGAGCACAGCCTGGAGGAACTTCTTTTGCTGGATCAAAGCAGATTGAGGGGTGAACTGATAGAGGTCTTTAAAATTATAATGCGTTTATAATAGGGGGAATAGGGGGAAATGATTCCACTGTCAGTGAATCAGTGACTAGAGGGCATCGATTTAAGAGAGGTAGCAAATGAGTAAATGGGGACGTAAGGAGATTTTTTAAAAAATACGCAGAATTGCATAGCATGCCATTGAACGCATTGTCTGAAAATTTCACCAGCTCAGTCCACCATACCCATTAGAGCTTTGGCTTCCAGTGTTGATAGAAACTGAGTAGGACACACCTCTGCCCCAAGTCCTAGCAATGAGAAGGATACTGGCCTGTCATCAGCAGTACCCTGAAGTACCGGCTCAGGAAAGGGACCACTGAGACCATCACAACAGAGGGTTGACTTGATCCTAACATTCCGTGACCAAGCATGTCACATTAGAGACCATTCAACTCCAAGGAGACACAAGGAGGATGGTCACTAGTTGCTCATTTGATATCTGACAAGCACTAGATAGATGGCAGGTACCAAGAACACCCTGGAGCTTCCTGGTGAGCAGGAAGCTTCCATCCCAGCTTTCAAAAGGGAACTAGATAGATATCTAAAAAGGAGTAAACTGCAGAGTTATAGGAAAGGAGGTAAATGAATCTGAACAGATTGTTCTTTAAAAGAGCTAGCAGACACATGGTGGCAATCCATTGTGTAAATCTTTATGGATAATTTCTCTCCAGTTTAAGTGCAGCACAGTAGGTTAATAGCATGAGCCAAGGAGATCTGCATAATCCATAAGTAACTGAGTTGTAAATGATTTTAAACAAATGTCATTCACAAGTGGAATAAACAAGTTGCAATACTCAACATCACCACATGTATAACATTCATATGAAATACAGTATATGTGTGAATCTTAAGCCTGAAAATCTACCTAGTGTTAACCTGGAAGTCCATTTTGTCTTGAAATTTAGGATAGCACAGAATTATGGAAAAATATTTCTGTAATAATGAGAGGCTTGCTACTTCACTATCAAAGAGTCTGTAGTGATAGTGACTCCATATATAGAAATATGGAAGATTCTTCCACAGTGAAGAAGAATTGTGAAACAACAGCTTCCAAAATCAAACCTGACTTTTAAATATTTTCCACAAATTATGCACCAATCTTAAAAATTGATCCAACAGTCTAAGCAAGAGTGGAAAATCGAGGTGATCCATTCAGCTGCCTCCTCCCTCCCAATCGCCACTCCTCCCTATCTCCCCCACACTCCGAACCCTACCCATCCCTCCCTCCACATCTTCAAATGTGTCTCCCCCATTCTCTCTCACCACCACCATATCCAGCATGAAACACACCACCTGCTCCCTTGACCCCATCCCCACCCCTCTCCTTGTCCCACAGCTCTACCTCCTCACCCTTTTACTCTCTGACACCATTAATCTCTCTATACCATTTGAAACCGTTCCCGTCACCCTAAAAACAGCTAAAATCACCCCCATCCTAAAAAAACCTTCCCTAGACTCATCCCTGCTTTCTAACTACTGGCCCATCGACAACCTCCCTTTCCTTTCAAGGTCCTTGAAAGTCATTTCTTCCCAGCTTTGCTTCTTCCTCTCTTACCACTCCCTTCACGAGCCCTTCCAATCGGGTTTCCCTGCTGCTCAAACTGCTCTAATCAAAGTCACAAATGACATCCTGTCCAGGTGTGACCAGGGCACCCTCTGCCTCCTTGTCCTCCTCGACATCTCTGCTGCCTTCGATACAGTGGACCACTCCATCTTCCTCCACTGCTTGAATGGTTCAGGTCTTACCTCTCGCACTGTCTCCAATTTGTCTCTGCCAATGGTTTCTCTTCCATCCCCTCACAGTCTCGTGCGCCATTCCTCAGGGCTTTGTCCTCAGTTCCCTCCTCTTCAACCTCTACATGCTCCCCATTGATGGCATCATCTGCAGACATGGTTTAACTTCCACACATACGTAAAAGACACCAAACTTTATCTGTCTGCCTCCATCCTCAACTCCTGGATAACTGACGACCAACTTTCTACAGCTGAATGTCAGCAAGACTGAAGCCCTCCTGATTTGCTCACTCCTGCGCTTCGGCACCTCAGGCACTGGCAGCATCAGCATCCAAGGTTGCACACTCCACCTAACCAAGCCAGTCAGGAACCTGGGCATTTTGTTCAACCCTCAACTGTCATTTCTCCCCCATATCCGTGCATATCCCCATATCCACAACATTGCCAGACACTGCCACTGCCTTACCCCTCAGGCTACCAAAACCCTCATACACGCATTCATCACCTCAAGACTTGACTATAGAAACTCCCTCCTTGTCAGCCTCCCCAACTCTTCGCTGCACAAGTTGCAGATCATCCAGAACTCTGCAGCTCGTGCCCTCTCCCGAACCAGGTTCTGTAATGCTATCACCCCCACACTCTCCCAGCTCCACTAATTCCCCTCCGTCAGAAGATAGAATTCAAAATCTTCTTCCTCACTTTCAAGGCCCTCCACATTCTTGCCCCCTCCTACCTCTATGACCTGCTAACCCCCTATCAGCCTGTCCGCTCCCTCAATTCAGAAGGCTCCAGCCTGCTCCATGTCTCCCACCCGACCCACCCTGCCATCGGCGGCTGAGCTTTCAGCCTCTCTGCCCCCACTTTTGCAACTCCATCCTACAATCCCTTTGGTTGCTCCCTCTCTTTACTTCTTCAGGGCACGACTCAAGACCTTCTTTTGAACCATGACTTCAGCCACCCTCTTACCTCTCTGCCCTTCCTCATCCCAACCTTGTCCCCCCACACTCAGGTCCTGATCCCCGACTGATCAGAGCCGTGGGATATCCACGCGATGTGAAAGGTGCTTTACAAATGTAATTTTGTCATTGTTATTGTTTTAGCTGGCTAGACACTGACAGTACCCTAATGCACACTCCCAAGCTTTGTCCCTTGTCAGCTGGTGCCCAATACTCTCCACCTGTCTCTGGAGATGTGAGTCACAAGTCCATTACAAGGATGCTTATGTACTCTAAATGATGTCCTGTGCTCTTATTTTGTTTCCTGAGACAAAGAGCCACAATCCTGAATAATGAGGGGCAGTTGTTATCACTTGGTGCTTTACTATCGAAGAATATGCAGTGATAGAGTGTCTGCACTTTTCAAATGGCTTTGATAGTTAGATTTGTTTTCTTTCGCTTCTCATATATCATGATGGGAATATATGTAATGTGAACCACCACAGATTTTTTATTGCATATCCAGTTTTGCTGTGCCAAAGGATACCTCCTCTTGCTCAATATCATTGAAGCCCCAGAAGCATTCTGGCAGTCCGAGCAAAGACATTACCATGGTTACATCTCATGTGAACTGTCACTGAAAATGAATGCACCAAGTTTTGCGTTTCCTTTTTGTTTATATAGTGAGAGCTCATGGTCAAGCAATAAATGAATAATAATTGTTACATTTGGTACAGCGTCTTTCGCGTCAGGAGGGAAGTCTCAAAGCACTTCACGGGGTATACTGTGAAGTGCATTGACTGTATTTTGTGCTTCCTGCCATTTGAGATATTATTACTAAGATTCTGGTTCAAAGCAGATTGGATTGGTATGGCATGATGTTGTTGGCTCTTTCAGTAACACCTTTCAAACTTGGCAATCTTGTTATTAAACATTCTCAGTTATGGTAACTGAACCATTTATACCACTCTCGGTACGTATGCTTGTTTTCAAGCTGTGGCTACTAGAAGCATTTTTCACAATCTCATCAAGGTTGGTACTCTGGCAATTTACACAAAACAGATTTTACATCCTGAGGAGCTTTTTCTGGCACTTGTGCCTTTTTCTCTATGGTTTTCCCATTTTCCATTTGCATTTGAAATACAGTAGCACAATATGACATCATCAAATACCTCGAAGTGCCCCACAGGATTTATTGTAAAGTGAAGCAGCTATGCACAACAGTTTGGGACAGGCTCCTGACTCGAAAGGTGCGATACAAATGTAATTTGTTGTTGTGCATTTTGTAAACAAGTATGGGTGCCAGTTTGCAACAGCAATTTTTCATCTGAATGATGGCACATCTGAAAGTACAATTCCCCCAGAATCACATTGAAGGATCAGCCTAGAGTACATGATTTAAAAATCTTGATGTGGGGCTTCAACCTTCCTACTCAGAGGCAAGTGCTTCCAAATGAACCAAGCTGACATCTCCTGCAAAGCTGCTTTGGATGGTTGAAATGGCTATTGGGAAACACCATGCAGATATAACATGGTGGTTAAATCTTATAAGGGGAAGAACTGAAAACCTCAATTAGGTTAATTGTTAGGAGGCTGATCCAATTGATTTAAGCTCTGCTGCAAATTCTGAATCATTATAAGGTGTGCTCTATCTGTGATGTAGGTCACATTCAGTTCAGGCCCAGTCTGCACCAACAAATTATAGCCATTAAGGTTGAAGTTTTTTCTTTAAGTATCTGTCAGAATATGACAGATAAAATGTGTGTGCATATTTCATTGATGCAAGTTTAGACACTAGCCATTAATACTGATGAGTTCTGCATTCACTGCTACCCAGCAGCATTTTTGCGTATGAACCTTGTTTACCTGACATTATCTTGAATGTACATAAGGTTAAACTGCTGCAGCCGTAGCATTTCTCCATTACAACTGACATGCGTTGAGTTACCACAACCATAACTATATCAATGAGAGAAGACTGAATAAAAGAGCACCATGTATGACTGACTATTGCTGGAACTAATACCACTCTGTCAGGAAATTGAACAGTTAATTCCTATCAAATTACCTTGATTTTGCAATATTTCATAATTAGGAAATCTGTATGTAAGTGAAACCAAATTGTGTGCTCCAGCTTGATCTGTTTTCAGACTGGGGTACCCTGGGACCCAATTGACGTGTATCATGTATTTCCAGCTACCAGAAGGAACCCCAATTAAGGGTGACCATAAAATTGACACTATGATTTACATAGATTGCAAGGCACAGAAACCAGTCCGCTCTGGTATTTATACTCAACGACTCTCCACGCATTCCTTACTCCCTCCCTTACTCTTTTATAGTGCCCCCAAACTATACAGTCAATTTAGTTTACAGTATATTCTGTGAAGTGTTTTGAGACGTCCCAAGGCGCTATATCAAATGTAAGGATTATTATTATTATTTGCTTCTCCCTCATATGTGTATCTAGCTTCTTGTTGAATCTATCTATACTATGCATTAATAATCCTTCAAGAAAAAAAACAATAATAAATTGGTCGCTTCAATCCACGACTGTTTGTGGGACACTGCTGTGCGCAATTGGCTGCCGCATTTCACCCACAAATATACAGTCAATTCACTTTACAGTAAATTTCGTCAAGCGCTTTAAGACATCTAGAAGATGTGAAAAGCTCTATATCAAATGCAAGGATTATTACTATATATTATATTGCTATGTGATTCTAACATCGCTTCAGGTAAATAAGTTCCGAGATTAAGCAACAGGCACAGAGGAGAAAAAGACAAAATAGAGAGACCAGTGAGAATGTACATACCCTGATGAAAATAAACATTAGAACATGTAGAATTCCATTTATATAAATATCTACTTCTAATCTAAACAAGAAACATATCAATATAATAAACCCTGAGTGAGTAATACCAACATAGACAGATACAAATATGATTATTTGTGTACTATGGCACAGTAATGCTGTTCACCACTCGAATGAAGAGTGATAGGGATAAGTGATGCAGCACAGAAACAAACCATTTGGCCCACCTAATCTGTGCTAGTGTTTATAATCCACATGAGCTTCGCAGTCCTTTAATCCCTGTCCTATACATTGGCTTTACCCCCATACATGATAGAGAAAATCACCGTAACAGTAAAACACTGATATCCCTTTTTATTAAATCTTTGCAATTTATACAATGAAATTATGTTATCTTGTTTTTTTCCCACAGATTTACACAATATTGACTCCAAGATTTTGGAAGGAAGGAGAAACTGAGAGAGGCAGCGCAGAGAGTGAGAAGGGGGAGTTATAAGCTGGGCCAATAGAAACGTGCGGATATAATTGCCCAAAAATGCGGGGGTTTGCGGGGGAATTTTTTTTACACATTTTGCAGAGATTGGCAGGGAGTGATTGGTACTATTGAGCTACATTTTACTGGGTACATACATTTTTTCACTTTATTGATAAAAACTAAACATGTTGAAGTAACACATATTAGATTGTGCCAAAATATTAATTGCTTCTTTAAGAAAAACTGGATGGTCTTTATTGGGGAGTGGGGGAGGGGAAGGAGGGACCACCATCGAGGCTACAGGAGCTCTCAGGGCCCAGCACTGCACATGTACCGAGAGAGAGAGGCACAAACATAGAGATGCAGATTCACAGACACAGAGAGAGACATACATACACAGACAGAGAGAGAGCCACACACTCACAGGTACAGAGAGAGACACATACACAGACAGATAGAGAGACTGTGTAATTCCGTGGAAAAGGTGCGGCCACACTTTTCTATTGCCCAGGTTATGAGGCAGCAAGGAGAGCGATGGGAAGGTGATACCACTAATAACCCATTGCCGCCTCCTCCACCCATTGCAACCTGCTCCGCCACGGGATTTCACTCCAGGTAGTTCAAAGATCTTGACTTTGCCTCTTCAAATAGATTCTCCTTCTGCCCCTGCACAGTCATATGCAGTTTCCTAAGGGCTTTATCCTCAGTTGTCATCTTTTCACCATCAATATGCAACCGCTTGGTGGCGTCATCCGCAGCCATATGGTCTACTTGCACATGAGCTCGCACAATATCCTTTCTGCCTCCACCTCTCTGCCTGTGTCGTCTACTCCAGGCCTAATACTGTTCTGACCCAATTGCCTGTCAAAGATGAAGTCCTGGATGAGCGCTAACATTGTTCGGTTGAATGTCAAGAAGATGGAGGCTCTGCTGCTTGGACCTTCTCACCTCAGGTGTGGACTGCAATGATCCACACGGATGCTCATGTTATTTCACAGAAACAGTGCTGAACCTTGGTATTAAACAGAATTTGGCATCTACATTCAGGGTTCAAGCCTATGGTACTGAGGTACTAAATTTAGGCCCAAAATTCCTCTGTTCACTAATGTGCACAAAAATATAGTTACGTGTAAATGGGTCAGGGCATCTGATCATAACAATATTGGAAGTAAGCCTGCAGAAATTACTCCCCTTCACAAATCATAAGTAAAATGTATAGAGATGAAATGATCATGAGGAAGAAATTAACGAGAAGTTGAGAAGTCTCATTGAAAAGTGAATGTTTCATGTCAGATTACACCAGGTGTTACTGAGAATAAAGAGAATTAGTTAGGATTGGAATTAATTCAGAATGAGACACATGAGCTGGAAAGACTGCAGAATACTTCTGACGTACAACACTGGAGGTGCTCATTGATGGCCACACATGATCGGAGAAGAGGAAATTCCTGGAGCAAAGAGAGCATCAAAGGCTCGTGCCTACCAAGAGGCAATGGTTGCACCACAATGAACAGTGACACACCAAAGTGTCTAAGGAGCCATAGCATCACCAGGGAGTGATGTGCCACCTGGTACACAAAGACATCCACAATTAATATTACATATGAGTGACGATGAAGGTCACTGATGCAACGGCTTTTGCCAGTAGGATTTTGCAGGCATCACAGGGTACATAATGGTAGATAATAGAAGCATTATTATGCACAAAAGAGATAATAGAAGCATTATTTTGCCAGGTATCTCACCCAATAGCTGCAAAGGCAGCAATACTTTAACCACATTTCATACTTCCCAAAAGTAAAGGCATCATTGAAAGTAATCACTGAAAATGGTACCACATTCCAATGCCATGCCTTTTGTCGAAATGGTTACATTTGATGATCATCTGAATGATCAACATCTCTTCCTGGAGCAGAAATAAATCGGGTCTTTCTGACACTGAGGTAACTTTGTGAAGCACATTGGGGTGTCCTCCCAATGTGAAAAGCGCTACAGTATATTAACGTGAATTTGTATTGTATTCGGACAAGGCTACGAATGCCTCACATTGACAAGTGGTATTATTTGGTTGCAATTCTAGTCGTAAATCAATGTACACCATAGATTTTGCCAAACCCTACCTGTATTTTCTGGAGTAGGCAAGAGTAGCATGTGCAACCTCTACTCAACAAGGAATATATCAAAATATAAATGCCAACTCATTCCCATTGGCAGATATGCATCACATTGGTCTTCAGGAACTCTTCTCTGATTTGATCTACTTCCAAAGCAGAGTTCGTAAGAGTTGATAAGAACCCTATTAAGCCATACCACAAGTTAGACCTCAGGCACCGCCAGTTTTAGAATTTATTTGCTTACTCTTGCAGCTCTTTGTGCTGTGAGAAAATGTGCAAGCAGTCATTAAATATGAGTTATATTTCTTTATGAGCTTTTATAAAGTTCAAACACATGGTGAAAGTGTAGGCAGTGTGTTTTATGTCTCCTTCAGAGCTAACTTGAGCTCTGTATTGATCAGAAGACTAATTTAGCAAAACAAATAGAAACGTCTCAGCATTTCATTTTGATTGGTGCTGTATAGAGAGATACCGTGATACTCTGTGGATTACAGCTCTGTAAATAAACAGGCTTGAACTTGAACTAATTTCCCTATGGAGGATAGTTGTGAGTTATACATTAAAATTAGAAATCACCTGCGTATGGACAGTCATTACTTACAGACTTGGTTAAATTCACATGCTGGCAGAAAACAGAAGCAGCTATATAAACAATACCAGTATTGTTGCACAATTGTACTCTTAAAACTTAATAATCTGATATATGTCCAAAACCCTGAAAATTGGAGAACAGGCACAAAAATTGGCAAAGGAATCAAAAATCACCAAGCGATTGAAGTCAGAACACACAACAACAACAACAACAAGATTCCATTTATAGAGCGCTTTTCACATCGGGAGGGCGTCCAAAGGCGCTGGACAGTTGGGTCAGGACCCTAGCAGGGGTGAAATGGTCAGGGTGAGGGGAGGGAAGGGAAGGAGCGAGGAGGGGTAGAGAGTCGAGAGGGGAGCTGAAGGCACGGTCAAAGAGAAAGGTCTTGAGACCGGTCTTGAAGGAGGAAAGGTAGGAGGCGGCGAAGGCACTGGGGGATAGAGTTCCAAAGCCTAGGGGCTGAGAGGCTGAAGGCCCGGCCACCGATGGTAGGGCGTTTGGCGTGGGGGATGTGGAGCAGACTGGAGCAAGAGGAACGGAGGATACGGGCAGGTAACAAGGGGGATAGTAGGTCAGAGAGGTAGGAGGGAGCAAGGCCGTGAATGGCCTTGTAGGTGAGGATGAGGATCTTGAATTCAGTTCACATTAGATTACAAGTATTTTATGTCAACACCAGAAGGAACTCAGGAACATAAGAACATAAAAATTGCTGGACAAAAGAAGACCAAGGTCCATCCAGTTCACCTTCCATCATTCGGCGATCGCATGCTCATGTCATTTCACAAACTATTTACTGCATCCCATAATATTAATTCTTAGCAGAAATATATCTAAATTGTTCGTGAAAGAATCAACACTTTTTGCTTCCACTGTCTCCATAGGGAGCCTATTTCATACATTTACTATTTGCTCTTTGAAGTAGTGTTTCTGCAGATTTGTTTTGAATTCACCCCTTTCAATCATAGGCCGAGTCCTTTGGTTCTACTGTTCAGTACAAAAAAAAAGAGAAAATCAAAAACAATGAGCTATGCTCCAAGAATGGGGATAGAAACTGTATTTAGCATTAGGCCAATTCAGTAAAATCCAGATTTGGAACAGGGTATTGACAATTTAGTGTTGGGGCTTGGGTACTTCATTTGAACCCATAAGAGAACAAGAGCATGCATGCAGTGCTAGATGCTTTTGGCTGAAAATGTTGTGATATGCTAATTTTCAGTGGGGATAATTATTATATGACAGAAACAATTAATTACATAGTTAATTTTTCATTATATATTACATGATCCTCTATTTGGTCAATATTTAGTTGTAAGTGTAACCCTTCAGTATGACTTTGACTGGTTTGCTGGTTAAACTTTGGAATGTGAATTCATGAGATGCTGCCCTCACTCTGTGTTTCTATTGAATTAAGCAGACCGACAAGTCCAATGATGGTTTGGGGCCCAACTGTTGCACTGAAGTTGGTGTGGGGGGAGGTGAAGGTTCACATACGCAACCATTGGTATTGGTACAAAACCAATTTTCCTTCAGTCAAATCAAGCTCTTTCCCTGAATGAAACTCTTGACCCCAATGCTGACATTGGAATCTAACTTGCAGTTTAAATGTAAAATATTGTAAGTGTTAATTATCCATGTACTCAGCTATAATGGACACACTCCACCTTCCACCACTACCCCAGTGAAACTCTCAATGTTGAGATCCATCAAGCCAGGTCACACATCTGATTGATTATAATGCTAATCCTTGCATTTGATATAGCACCTTACCACATCAAAATGATTCAAAGCGCTTCTTTTTCAAATAGTCACTGGATATGTGTAGGTAAACACAGTAGTCAGTTTGCGCACAACAATGCCCTTCACCCATAAACTGAATGACCTTTTTTTTTCATCTGCAGAATTGCTATCCAGGCAGAAACTCCCTTCTCTTTAAGAATATTGTTATGGGATCTTTAACGTTAGCCTAGACTGTGAGCTCAAAGTCCCAATTTAGGGCTTAAATCTACAACCTTCTGAGTCAGAGTTGAGAGTGCTTCACACATAACAAGACTGGGACTTTTATTTCCATTTCCAGTGAAACTCTTATAAAATACCATCTGCCTGCTGTAAAGACATCAACAACAGATGCTGTCATGGTCGATATTCCTTGCAAGGAAATGGTAGATTAGGTTTTTGAGTGGATTTTTACACTGAATCATCCAGCTATATTTATGTTTTTCTGCAATACTCTTGAGAATCTGACAATTAGTTTCACATTCAGAAGATGGAGATAATCACAACAGCAGCTGGCTTGATTGTCCACTGAAACAACAGTACAATTTGTTGTGCATTTCAAAGAGATTTTATGTAACCAAATCTTAAAATATAAGGAATGTGGAATTTTGGAAAACAGTCTTAAATTCAGCTACAATTTGAAGGCTGATTTTCTGCAGTACCGAAGAAAATCTGTGGAAAATCAATGATAAAGTTAAGAAATAACGGCCCTTTTGTAAACTCTGCAAGATCTTGAATCTAGGACCATGATATACCAGGAGTTATCATTTTAGCGTGTTGCATATTAGTTGTGTGTAGGTGCATGGACTCCATACAATATCTGTGTTTAGTTATTTTTAAACTGAACTGCAACAAGCACCCCTTCCTCCCACCAATCTAACAGAAGTATAAATTGATCTTTGTGCTCCACATCACTCAAACATTAGATGTCATTCGGCTTGGCTCGGCTAGAGTGTTCCTGGCTGAACAACAGGAGGAAATTATTACATTCACTATTACATTTATTAGACGTCTCACATCAGGAGGATGTGTTTAATGGCAAAGTATGCTTTTTGTTTAGCTGGTTAGACTCCAGTATTATCCCAACGCGCACTCTGGGATCCCCAAGCCTTGGCTCTGGCCAGCCTATGCCTAGTCCTTTCCAGAGTTAGGTAAGGAAGCTGCATATGTTCCAGGGAGAAATTGTAAATTCCATTGTAAACATGGGAATTTCCATGTGTAGGTGCGATGCTTGGATCTCTCAAATGAAGCATACCTCCAGTGAAAGTGTGCATTCCATTCCAACAGTCAATCCCTGGGATTTCCATGTGTTGATGGGATCCATGGAAATCCCAGCTTGATTTGGATATTCTTAAGTGTGGTGATGGGTTTTCATTTGTATCAGACATCCAGCTGACCAAAAAAAAGTAGCATTTCTGGCTGTTAGTGTGAAGCCCCATCTTGGGACCTCAAACTCATACGCTATGCTAGGCTAACACTGTCACTGCTGTGCTGGAGTAGCAGTCCATTTTTGGAGGTGCCATCCTTTGCATGAGATGTCAAATTGTTTCACAAGCACAGGTAAAATAATGTGGAGAATCTACATTTGCACTGTGGAATCTCATTCCTATATATTAACCTTCCTCTGGAATAGCAAACATCTGCCCATTGGTTAAATTGATAATTATCAACTATTGAAATTAAAACATGACTTGTTGTTCTATTTTTCTGTTGGTGGAGATTTCTGTGTCATCATTCTACTACAGCATGCCTTATGATATTTGTTCTCTCTTTTCAGCAGTGTCTGCAAAAGTGACTTATGCAGTCCTTTATATGATCATTTTTAAGGTGGTAAAGCATGTTTGTCAATGGAAAATCAGCACATGAAATCAAGGCAATTATATTGCTAAAGTGAACAAATGAGAGCATTCTCTGGTCCCTTCAGATTGAATTTAACTACATGACTGATAAAAACATGACAAATAGAGATAAAAAGAGGAAATTTATTAAACAAAAGGTAACAACATTATTTCTCAGAGGTCATCTGGTGATAAAAATAAATTAGAAAATCAGGATGCTGAATATTGCATTCTGAGACAAATCGATCAACTTGAAACTGGGTAATTTCTCGAATATGATGTAGAGCCACCCTTTCCCAAATGGAAGCCTTGGAACCACAACTCTCCTAAAGAATCAGTCAGAAATAGCTTCGAGAACGAGTGTGGGAGTAGTAGGTGTGGCTAGCAGACACTTTATTGTGGATCTCTTGGTACTTTTTAATTGTGTTGGGCCCAATGCGTGCAAGATCTTGCAGGATTCCATATAACAACAACAACAACTTGCATTTATATAGACCCTTCACTCGGGGTAGTGTCCCGGAGCACTTTGTGTAACAAAAGGAACTTGATCTGTAAGTATGTTCTAGAAGGGGAGAAAAAGTTTACCTCCAGATGAAATTAAGAATAAGTTCTGGTGATTGTTGTACATCATGCTACTTTTGTATTTTTCAACATTGATTGAGAGGGCATTTGAAACCCTAAAAACTCTGGAGATGTGTTTTGAAGTTGGAATTAATTTAATTTCATTGACAACAAGCAACAGAACTGAAAGAAGAAGAATTGCTACTTGAATGTGGAAAGAGGGGAGTCTCCAAAGAATTATTTCTGATGTTGCAGTATATCAGGAGTTGGAATCTCAGTGGATATCCATAAAATGTCATCACAAAATACTAAGTCATACCACTTCACATTATATCCCGTGAAGCACTTTGAAATGTCTCAGTGATGAGATAAGGTACAATATCAAATACAAGGATTATTATTTATTCAAAAGGCAGAATATATGGCAAAATTACATTTGGAGTTTTAGAAGAAGGAAATGGCCATTTGTATACTGCTCTGTTTCTTGGTCAAACGTCGTAGCAGTAGAAGGCCAAGTATACCAATTGTCTTTAGGAATAATATGATGTTTCTCAACAGTCGCCATAACACATCTGACAATTATCAAATCAATATGGAAGATCACCAACTTCACCTTCTATGATGCACCTTCAGTTTTAAGACTCTGGATTGATAAAAATATTGTGAAAATGGTCAGACACTGACCAAACCAGCCTTCAGATATCTAGAGTAATAGGTGTCTTGAAGTATAAATAGCTTTATCTAAGTGTTTCTTAACTGATTTGGAAAACTAATGGTTTCCTAGACAGGCAGAGGGAACTGGAAGGATCAATAGATCTGATAAGCCAATTGGGAATGACTCTAACCTATCCAGAAGGCCAAACACATCATTGAGCAAAATCTTGTTTCTCTGACTTCCATTAAAATAATTGGTGGGAATGTAATTGTAAAGAGTACAATTTTGACTGCAAATTGAACACTTGAGGGAAGCAACAACAATGCCTCACCAGAAGAAGTGTTCTGAATCTTGAACAGTTTCACCAATATCATGGTTGACTGAGGATATTCATAGTTTAAAATAATAATTTAGTTCTGTCTGTATTACACCACAGTTGGAGGAGCTAGAAATTGAGTGAAGGTTGCTAAATGTTTCTTCCACTTAAGGTTACTGATCTGCCTTTTTAGGGAGAAGATTTATTAGGCAACTGAACAAAGAGCTGAGATCCTCTCAACTTTTGATAAAGTTAGATGATAACATTTAAGATTTATTATGTGAATTTCTATAATTAAACTCCTGAGATTAACCACAGTGAGTGTTAGGTTCAAAATGGACAATATATGCTAACTGTACACTTTCAGAATAAAGTCACACTCAACAGCATTATGATGCCCTACCCAGGTCCATCATGAATGATCTTCCGTGCATATGTGAGAGATTTAAATGGTGATTTACCAGGAATTTTACAAGTGGATGCTGGGAACTTACAGAATGTTATTTAGTGATCACACACTGCCAAGCTGGTGCTGTATTGTAAATGGCTGAAACATGGGGAGACTACTAAAACAAGTGCTTCAGCATTTAGTCAGTTTAAACTGCTATCGCTCGCAGATGTTTCCTATATTTACATCTGTAATTCAATAATACACGGAGAAAAAAAGCGGTCTTTCCCAATACAATATGATTTACATTTATATTGCCCCTTTTCACACCTGGAGGATGTCTTAACATGCTTGACACTGCTGGCTGGGCTCCTAAGCCAAAAGTGGTGGAATGGGAACTGAAGAGAAAGACTACCAAAACTGCAGTCAAAGAGGACACAAGATCGTTTTTAAATAAAATGACCAAAAAATATATGGGTATCAATGATGCTTTTAATTAACTTTACTTTTTAAAGATCTGTACTGTTTGGGGGTAAACTTTACAGCATTACCTTAAGTGTTTCTTAACTTATTTATTGGTAGACTTTCAAGAAAACCAGTAGGTGGCACACCTCGCCAGGTAAGTGGTTTATCCCTCACAAGGTTTTGGATGTCCTACTGATGTGAA
Source organism: Callorhinchus milii (assembly GCF_018977255.1). Classification (NCBI taxonomy): domain Eukaryota; kingdom Metazoa; phylum Chordata; class Chondrichthyes; order Chimaeriformes; family Callorhinchidae; genus Callorhinchus; species Callorhinchus milii. The sequence goes on along the minus strand of NW_024704742.1, from coordinate 80,598,798 downwards.
AGGTGAAATACCAAATGTAAGGATTATTATTATCATTATTTATTATTATTATTAATACTACTGCTTGATCCTGAGATGAAAGCAATGTTAATTTGTTTTGTAAATTGTACTCCTTTATTGGGCTCTGGATTTTAACTACTTTATATTACTTTTCCAAGGGTGATCTGGCTAAAGAATCCAGAATCCACATTAGCATTTAACAATTGGCTTAGAGGCTTCGGGCAGCCTGCCCAATTACTAAAAATATATTGTTTGCAGTCTGGGAAAGTACAAACTAGATAAAATTGGACAGATCAGGAATTTCTAGCAAGTTACAGTTTATGGAATTTATGGGAAATTCAACACATCTATTATACTTAATAAATGCATTGAAGCCATGGTAAGTGGAGGGCCAGAAGTAGAACAGTTCAGAGGACTTAATAATAATAATCCTTACATTTGGTTATAGTCCTTTCACGTTAGGTGGATGGCTCAAACCTTTTGACAGGAGAGATTGTAAAGTACAGTGACTTTATGGGCAAATGACTTGAGAACATTTGAAAGGCCATATTTTTCTTCAAGGAAGGTACAGGATAGTGGAGGGCTTGGTTGCAAGGATGGGATATGAGAATTGAGAGAAATGAAGAACTAGGTGAGATCACTTTGTCAGAGATAGAGAACTAGGTGAAAGAAAGAGAGAGAGAGAGAGAGACCTCAGGTGAAGATGTGGTCAAGGGGATGGCTGAGTGTGTGTGACTGGAGAGAATTATATGGATTATGTGGTCGAGGGAGATGGGGGTAGGGGCAAAGAAATGATCAGACATGGGACAAACAGATGAAATGGAGGTTCAGTCAGCCATGATGAGGAAGTGCTCAGAGCAGAGGCTTGGGGAAGATAGGCAAGAGGAGATGTTAGCAAGAAAGACATTAATAGATTGGTAGGGCAGAAGATAATGGAAATTTTAATAATAAAAGCATTTGATATAATGCCTAATCATATCTTTGAGACATGTCAAAGTGCTTCACAGAATATATTGTAAAGTGTGGTGACTGTTAATATTGCGGGCGATTGCAAGAGCCAATTGCACACACCGGTGTCCCACAAACAGTTGTGGATTAAGTGACCAAATTATTTATGTATTTATTTATTTGAAAGGATTATTACCATCAGAAAAGAGATCCTCTATTTGATTAATAACGGGGTTCCTACTTACTGCTAAGTACATAGAGGCTTGTGGAGTAAGGAAACTTGTCTAAGATTTCGCCCTACCTGGGAATCAAACCCAAGTCCTCTTGCTTGTGAGGCAAGTGCACTACAGGACTCTGAAAGATTAGTGCAAAGGTTAGATGCAAGGTAGTTAGTGAGGTGTTGAAATGAGGAAAGTAATCCAGAGAAAGAAAGGGACAGATCAGGAGGGGATCTGGGAATAAGAGCTGATAACATTCAAAGGGTTAATAATAATAATCCTTGCATTTGATATAGTGCTTTTCACATATTCTAGGCGTCTCAAAGCGCTTCACTGAATAGACTGTAAAGTGAATTGACTATATTTTGGGCGAAATGCGGCAACCAATTGCACACAGCAGTGTCTCACAAACAGTCGTGGTTTGAAGTGACCAAATTATTATTGTTTTATTTTCTTGAGGGATTATTATCAGGTGTGTGGAGTGAGGAAACTTGCCCAAGGTTTCACCCTGCTGGGAATCGAACCCAGGTCTCTCAACTTGACAACAGGGTTATCAACTTGTGACACAGGTGGGAAAGATTGGCAGATGGTTAATAATATTAATAAATATGAGGTTATGCACATAAAATATGAACAATGAGAGCAACATTAATAGGTATCCACACATTGAAAATTATTTGATTGTGATGATTAATCATTAATTGAAAATTTCTGGTCAATATAATGCTGGTACTCCCAAAATGAATCAAATACTAAATAACATCTCAAAGACATTTAGAGACAAATCTCAAACAAAGCATTCTGTGTCTATATGGATCACCGGTGAGGCCATATCTAGTACAACGTGCAAAATTTTGGCTGCCCTATTTCAAATAGACATTAGTACATTCAAAAAGGTTTTAAGAAGAGTGGCATGTTCTAAGAGATCTAAACTATAAGAGACTCAAACTGCTGAACATGGCATTCAAAGAAAAATCTGATTAAGGAAGAAGATTATCCAGGTCTTAATAACTCTGATAATTTACATCACATAGAATAGGTAATGGCCTGCATAATCCTTATACTATTTGATATAGATAATACAATTATGGGCTTGTATAATGCTTATAATAATCAATACAACATAGTATATATCGTCTGCACCTATTGGATGCAACATATATAGTGTTTGGCCATAAAATACACAGTTTACAATACATCCTGTGAAGCACTTGAAACCTTCTCCTGACGTGAAAAGCGCTAAATTAAATATAAAGACTATTCTGTGCTTCTTGAACCGAGCATGTGCAATTTACTTTAGTATGGACTCTGTCTGACCTATATAATCTCGTAGGGAAGCAGTATTAATTTACCTTAATTGCCCCAAAAGAAAATGAGAAAATATATTTATTTTATATATTGTATACAATTTGTGCAGACTATAGATATTGTATAGCACTGAATCTTATAGTATTGTTCTAAATAGTCTGTTTTTTTCCATGATTTCTTTTGTTTTTATAAATAGATTGAAATACAAAGTTTTAAATACATCTAATTTAGAAAGCTACATTTTATGTGAAAGAAGTACACATACAAACTGAGATGATTTGGACTTTCATTCAGGTATTAAAATGTTATATTTACATTCCAGAGTATAAACCAATGGTGGGCAAGCGAAGTGGGGGACTGAAGCAGGCCGGAACCCGCTGAGTGGAGGAAGCGAGCAGGTTGGTAGGGGGTTAGGAGGTCGCAGAGGTAGGGAGAGTAAAACCATGGAAGGCTTTGAAGGTGAGGACCAGGATCTTGAACTGTATCCTCTGTGTGATGGGAAGCCAGTGGAGTTGGGCGAGGATGGGGGTGATAGGGCATGGAGCCTGGTGCGGGAGAAGACATGGGCTGCAGTCTTCTGGATGATCTGTAGCCTATGATGGGAGGTGTTGGGATGGACGACAAGCATGGAGTTTGCATAGTCAAGCCTGGATGTTATGAATGTGTGAATGAGGTTTTCGGAGGTCTGCGGTGTAAGACAGTGGTGGAGCCGGGCGATGTTGCGGAGGTGGGGTAAGGCAGAGAGGATCATGGGATGGATGTGGGTTAGGAAGGATAGTTGAGGATCAAACAAGATGCCAAGGCAAAGCTCTAATGGGTGTGGTCGTCCTCGCTGGACCAGCAGCGGGAAGCTCACCAGTCAGTGCTTTGAATGGTAAGCTTTGAGATTTTAGCTGGTCAAACTCCAGCAGTACCCCAACATACACTTTGGGGTCCCCAAGCCCTGGCTCTTGCTACTCTGTGCCTAATACTCTCCAGGATTATGTAAGCAGAATGTATCCAGGGAGATAGTGCGTATTTATTTTAGAATTTCAGGAATTTCCATACATAGGTTGTATGTGTGGAACTGCCAGTTTGGTTTGGATACTCTTAAGCAAGGAGATTGGTTAAACATGTGTCAGATGCGCAGCTGACCAGAACTTAAATGGCAGTTTATCACCGATAGTTAAAGATGGTCCAGTTAAGGTTTGAGTTCAGTCATTGTGCAATTTGGTCCAGACAAATTCATGTGAAGTAATGTGAAGTCCCACATCTTAAATCTATTATTTTGTGTTGATGACAGGAGTTGGGTAATCATTTATTTTGTCAGGTTAATTATGGCTACAGTATGTTAATTCTAAATGTTTGACTTGTTAATTAGTCAGCCTTGCTTCCACCTTTGAATCTGGCATTTAATTACAGAATTCTATGCAGTGATGCATTCAGCATCTGTAGTTGTCACAAAGCCACTGAGCTAAGAAATTAAACAAATGCAAATATTGCATTGTAAATCAAAAGTAAAATATCTGATATAGGCAGTTGTAATGAATGGCATAAGTTGATGATCGAACTATGACAAATTGAAATTTGGGGTTAATTGTCTGTGTGCACATTAAACCAATAAAATGCACTCATGTTGTTGTCTCAGCAAAATGAACCATCTGTCACTTATCTTTGAAATGTAAATGTGCGATATCCAGAGACGATGTTTATCTCATAAAGCATTGTTATGTCTTGTATGTGTTCATTATATTGATCAAGGGATTTACTTAGTCTGTAAAGTACAAGACTCTTCAATTCAATAGCTCCAGGCTTTTTCTCCTATTATCACAAATACCCAATTCTTCAAATAAAACAAAAAGTAGAAGTATGTGTTGGGGAAAAAAATATTCCTGAGCATATTTAATTAAAACACTCACATTCTGTACTTTTCTTTCAACTCATATAATTACCATAAAATATTATAGTCTCACAGTATCAAATTGTGAAATAAAAATTCAGATTGCTTAAGTTTGAGCAAGGCAGAAGCTTATTACTCCAGCTTTGGCTTTGTGGCATAAAAGATGGCACCTAAATTAATCAATACCACTTTACATTCTTAACATGTACAACGGCTGAGTTTTTTTAAAAGTATATGAATTATAAAGAATACCGAAAGGATGAGTTTCAATCAGGAAAGACGTAAGAAGATCACAGGAATAGTATGGATTAAGAAGGTATTTAGCAAATGTAAAGCTAAACATTCCAACAAAATAACTGAAAAGTATGGAATTTGTTAAAATACATACCAAAAATCTGTAGGCCTTTTTTCAGTTGCAAACATTTCCACTTTATCAGAGTAAAATCCTTAAATAATTCTCATTAATGGGTGTGAGTCCATAGCCAATGGATCATCAGTAATCCAGGACACTGCTGATGACAACCAGCCACCTAGGTACGTCAGTAGGAGTTGGAGGGAAAAATTAGTCAATGAGGTCAAGGATGTTTCCCACTCAACTCCTGTTAACCCTGCAAACCAAAGATCTAATAAGTTGGGTGTTTCTTGCTGGACAATTAACAGGAAGATTGCCAGACCAGTGCTTTCAATGACAAGGTATGCGGTTTTAGCTGATTAAACTAAAGCAGTGCTCAACATATATTAGGTAAGTGGATGTGTGCCTTCAGGAAGTGAGTGTGCATTCCATTCCAAACATGGGAATTTCCATATTAAGTGGGTTGCACTAGGATCATAATATGTTGAAGAAGAAATCTAGCTCTAAAGCCATCCTTTGAATGTCTACTGATATGGCAAAGTGAATTAAATAGATTGTGAATTGCTTGTTATTTTTTGTTTCTTTCATTTATTATGAGTGGGGATGATGTGGGCTATATATGTGTGTGAACACCCTATCCTCAACAACAAAACAGGCTTTCTTGAGAAGCTCAGTACATTGGACACATTTCCATAAACTTTAAAATCTTCTTGTTTGAAGATTGAACTAGTGGCATTCATATGCGGTCCACGAACAGTCAGCTTTATAGTGTCTAGGTCATCAAAGGACAGGTAAAAGATAGGAAGCAGTTATCAAACTAAATATGAGTTGGCCTTGTTCTTCCTGACCTTCCTTGCATAAAGCAGTAATGAAAGGATTTTGTGTTGCAAAAGCCCTCAGGTTACAAGTTAAGTTCTGCAACTCTGAAGTTTGTGGCTCAAATGAATGGGAATACAACTTGCAATATAATCTACAAATGTATTAAAACATTATAATTGCCTTTAATATTCTCCACATGATTTTTGCCATTCCCAGCATTAAATATTCCAACCTAATCATAGGGTACTAATCATAGTCAGTACTCTAAAGCTTAGCAAAAAGAGAGTAATCAGAATTAATAACACTGCCCCAAAAGTTTAATACCACATGGATTCCACAATTGCCTATCTCCAAGACCATTTCAACCAAACTGTCTGTGTATCCTCTCGCCCAAGCAAAATATCATGTATTCTAATCCTATATGTACAACTATATCATGGGCCTCTGAAAAACACACATGTGAACAAAATTGAGCATGACCCAATCACAACTTTAGAACTTCTGAAACTTAGTAAAAATAGAAGCACTCCTCTGGAAGATTCTGCCAGATATTGAAACATACAAGGAAACGTTAACTTTGTTATTAATAGTTAGATCAGTGAGCAAACTGGTACAGAGACAAATTAGCTCATTCACAGGGCTTTAGCAAAACACATTTTTATTTGACTTTGATTATTTTATGTGGTCAATGTGAAATTGGTTCGCTCCATGCTCCATAGCACTTCAGGAAGTCAGTGATTCAGCTCAGCTGTAGGTGTCATCCCTGAATTTCTGTCCTACTGGATGGTGTTCCCCATAACTTAGCAATGATACACCACAAGATCTAGTATTACTAGGTACTTTACCTATGCAAAGGAACTAATTCGAATGGACAATCTCTCTGTGATGATTCACCTATCAACCTTGATGTGCTGCCTCCTACTTGAAAGTAATTCAATTTAATTTTCATTTTGATTTGCCATTTACCACTGTACTTAGGCAATGCACCAATCCAGATCTATGAAAACTTGGCAATCCACCACCATCAGATGAACAGATGACTTGGTTGGATAATTCTATTAATCATGCTTTACCTGGTGAAAAAAAATGGATATAAAGATCATGTTACCATTTGCTTGTCTTTTGTATATGGAAAGGGTAATATTTGTAAGGAATATAATGTAATAATAATACTTGCATTTAATAAAAAGCCTCATTACATTGTTGAGAAGTCGCAAAGTGCTTCACAGGATTTACTGTAAAGTGTAGTGATGGTGTACTTGTAATGTGTATTGACTGTACTTGTAGGCAAATCTGGCAGCCAATTTGCATACAGCAATGTCCCACAACAGGAATTAAGTAAGGGTCAATTTTATCATAGGGTACCACAAAACAATTAAAATCTTTTGCTGTACATACATGGTTCTATAAATAGCACTGGTAATATTGCCTTTACTATTGAGTTGGAAATAATTTCTTTACATTCAAACTGAGATATCAATTAAAATAGTCCCTTATTAAGAAATAGGTGACTAAAAGACTAAATATGTGACAAACTTTCTTTCACCTCTGGGAACTGGGTTTAAATCCATACTGATGGGAGGAATGTCTAATGCTCGTTGTAAGAGTTTTAGATTAAATATTTTATGTTTGTTCAGTTTTTACAAATATGCAACACAATAAAATAAACTCTGTCCATAAATTGATGCTTGTTGGTACCGAATTAGCAAGTTTATTCAGATGGATCTGGGAACGACTGCTGGGAAATTCTGTGTTTCACTCTAGTAAGATTGGAAATAAGCACGGTATTCAAGCAGAGAAGAGGGAACTCTGTTCTGTATGTGGCTTACAATGCAGCTGACACAGGAGTCTTTGATGGCGATGCTGAATGTTAAAAGCAGTAAAGCGTTGAGGTCCCTCGCCATGAAGGGGCCAACCAATTCATCCCAAAATACACTTTCAATAACAAAATACAGGAAGTAAAATAGCAGAACCAATTACTTAAATGTTCTGTTCAATACAGACATAAATGTTAAGTGAAGTAGGAAGTGTAAATGACTTGGTTTATCTAATCTCTTTACATCTCACTGACCTCTTTATCTATTTGGTCTTTGAAGTAATTATCTAGAACTACAAAGAATGATTCAGTACCAAGACTAGTCTGTGCCTGTATATACATTAAACATAAGCCTACACATCTCCTTGTCCCCTCTCCTCTACCCTGCTATTCCCTTCTCCTTCATGCATGCACCAAGTTTCCTGTTAAAAATACACTAAGCAACAAGACTTGTGGAATCCTGTAGCTCAGTGGTTAGAGCACTCGCCTCTCCAGCAAGAAGACCTGGGTTTGATTCGAGGCAGGGCGGAACGTTGGGCAAGTTTCCTTACTCCGCATGCCTCTATTTACCTAGCAATAAATAGGAACCCAGTTGTTAGTCGATTGGTGGATCACTTTTCCAGAGGTAATAATTGGTTCAAAATAAATAAAAATATATTGGTCACTCAATCCATGACTTTGTGGGATACTGCTGTGCGTAATTGGCTGCCAAGTTTCACCCACAAAATATATAGTCAATTCACTTTACAGTATATTCTGTGAAGTACTTTAAGGCATCTTGAAGACATGATAAGGTGCTATATCAAATGCAAGGATTATTATTATTATTATTAAACAAGTTGACACGTTTGCTTCAATATCAGTTTCCAGCAGCAAGTTCCAAAATGTTTTATTTTTCCAAGGAATGGTCATTAATTTATAATTAAAGGCATTATGTTGAGACAGTATTTTGTTCATTCTAAAAACATCAGTAAATAAGCCTTTTAGGTTTCTGTACATTTATCATGTATAATTTTTTTGTCAACGATAACCGAAAATCACGCTTCACCACGTCCTTGTCAAAGAAAAGATGATCATACTTTGAAAGCTGAAAGTGCTCAAAGGGTTTGTTGGAGCAATTTGTGAAAAGACAGGAAAATAGTCAGTTGATTCATTTCAAGATCTAACTTCCAAAGACAGTGACAGGCCTCAGCTGACGGGCATTAGCATTAAACATCTAACAGTCTGAGGTGTCTTCCAGATTTGTTGTGGAGGTGAATGTAAATTGATAATCTGCTTGCATTACTCTGTCCTAAATATGGTCCTTTGGATGAGACGTTAAACCGAGGCTCTGTCTGCCTGATCAGGTGGATGTTCAGGATCCCATGGCAATGCTCGAAAAAAGAAGTGAGTTCCAACAATCCTCCAAGCAAAATCATTTCATGGCTGTTTGTGGAGCAATGCTGTGTGCAATTGGGTGGCTGTATTTGTCTATAAAGGCACTATACCAAATTCAAGGATTATTATCATTATTGTTACAATAGTTATGCCCAAAACCTTTCATTTGTTGTGTTGGTGTGATTACTCCGATTAACAAAATGAAACACAGATATCCAAAAACTTAATATGAATATATTTGGTTAAAAAAGTTGAAGCAACATCTCATCTCAGAAACTCAATTGGGTGAATGCCTGTCCTGATTATCAGCCTTGACTATCCTAAAGACAAGCACTCAAGCTCCCAGCCTAAAACTCTCTTTGTGAAGATTCCCTTTAAATGGTATTTCACAGGACCTCTCTTGTGAATGACAGCATGTGCTTTTCCAACAAATGACTAGAGACACAGTTGGTCTGATATTCCAGTGTTCATTATTTTTTAGTGAAAGTGTAGACAACAAGAGCTTTGTTCCTGTCATGCAGAATGGGCATCCCAAAGCACTTGACAAATAATGTACAGGGAGAGTCAGGCAAGGATATTGTCTGTCAAAACCGAGGATATTGTCAGAAGAGATACTTTTTTTTACAAAGGTAATAAAAACAAGAATACAAAAGGTTGCAATGTCAAGAGTTTGCACTAACAAATTAATCATCTGTATTTAGCATTCCTTTGAGCATTTCTACCCTTTCACAAACCAGAATGAAAAGTTGTAGCACAAAGAGGGGGATGAAGGCAAATAAAATTACTAAGATTTTGTCTCTGGTTCTGAGATCACCCACCAGACAATTTACAATGGGAACCTGCTGCTATTCCAGTGGGAAAGAACAGACAAATTGAAATAATGAAATTGGTTAATCAAAATGCAATTGATTCTTATCAAATCCGAGTTTTCATGCTAATGGAGGTTTTGTTTAGAATGTCCCCTGACACTTGCAGCAGATTAGACAAGCCGTGTATTTAAAATGAGTTCACTGGGGATTGGAAGCAACAAGGGGGTGATTAAAGCAATGAAGAATGATTAATGCTAAGTCTTACAGACGAAAATGATATACATGAGGTTACCTTTCCGTTTCTAAAAATACAAAATAAGAAAAATGCAAATAGTTGCCAATCCTTCAAAAAAAATATTTCTCCCGCACAAGTTCACATACAATTAAAATTGGGCACTTAATCTACGCTTGTGAAAAATGGTTACTGAATTAGATCACAAATGAGCATGACCAAGATCAAGGTGAATAATCTAATTTATTGAGACATTCTGATTTTCATTTTGTATTTTGCAAAGGTAAAATTCAAAATTCAAGAATTTATTTCCAAACCTAACTTCTCTCAGAAAACATATCTATGAGGATACTAACCATCTGTTAGAGGAAATTCTGCTGGAATTCAATGAAAATTAGAGGGCACAGAGAGGTAACATGAAGTTGGCAGTGAAAATACAGGTATAATGTGCCATAACATGCTAAAAGTATGTGACAACCAAATGACCTGTTATGAGCCAATTCCTGAAGTCTGCAAAATATGCAAACAACACACAATTACTAACAATGTCACCGCTTACAAGCATAATCCACAAAATTTAAAAAAAAACTGTAAAATGTTCTCCCTCTATTTTTTTCATAAATCTGAAAGGGACAAAGATGTCCAAATCCAAATTTGACACTGCACTAAATTCATTTTTACCTGGGTTTGCTCAGCTGAAAACAAATTGTAGGCACATTGTTAATAAAATAATAATCTTTCTATCTGATATAGTTAGTGCCTTTCATATCAGGGATGTTTCAAATTGATTCATAGGATTAATGTGGAGTCACTGGCTATTTGTAGATATTCTTTGTGACAGAAATGTCCCACAAACAGCCATTCGGTGAATTAACAGTTTTTCTGGGGAATTGTTTGCAGGGACACAGAGAAATTACCTTGTCTTTTTGAATAGTGTCATGGGATATTTCGTGTCCACCTGACAGGATCTCGGTTTAACATCTCATTCGAAGGATGGCACCTCAAATAATGCAGCATCCCCAAGCACTGCATCAGAGTGTCAACTTAGACAATATGAACTCAAATCTTAAGATAATGGTCTTACAGCAAAGACAAAGAGGGGAAGTTTCCTTACTCCACATGTTTAATAATAATCCCTCAAGAAAAAAAAAGCAATAAAATTGGTCACTTCAATCCACGACTGTTTGTGGGACACTGCTGTGTACAATCGGCTGCCGCGTTTTGCCCACAATTATACAGTCAACTCACTTTACAGTATACTCTGTGAAGCGCTTTGGGAATTCTAGAAAATGTGAAAAAGCGCTATATCAAAATGCAAGGATTATTATTATTATAATGAGAAAAATTGGGACCCAACAGTTTCTTATCATTGGAGCACATGATTCTGGATTTGCTTACATATTTATTGCTCTTGAGCATAAACTCAGAGAGTAACAAAGCAAAGAAAATATGTTTAAAGGTATATATGTAAAACATAGGTAAATGTGCAAAGATAATACAGTATATAGAGAATAACAGGTTCTGAACTACAAGTTTACCCAAAGGTCATCAACTGTCAAGCTTAAAATATATCTGAACACCAAGATTGTATTATCTAACATTTATTTGTAGGTATCTGTTACCACTTATAATCTATCTTCTATATATATTTATTTATCTCCTTCTTCTACCTTCTATGTACTAAGAAAATAACAATGTCTGTCTGCGCTTCAAGAAGTATTTCAATAACCGATTGACGTAGAGACATGATTTATACTTCATCGGAAAGGTTTTGCAACTGCGAATGACATGGACATATTTGTTTTTGGTATCTCCTATCATTCATGAGTTATTTTCAGTTTTGCATTTTTTGCAGCAGTTACACCAGGTGCCGCCAAGTCGAAGTTGCGCTGTGGCATCATGTGTCACAGAGCACCTACGTATGTACACATGCAGTGCAGTTACACCTGGTGGCTGTGCTGGCTGGCCATAGCGCTAGGCATCCTGCATCACAGAGCACACACATGGGAACAAAATAAAGAACACAGCATGAAATAAAAAAAAGTCGAGGCAACAACAACAAAATTAAATTTTAAAGCCCCGAGTCCTTCCATTGAGTCCTCCCAAAAGGAGTCCTCCCACAGGAATCCTCCCAGATAAGTGTAGATATAGATGAAATGTCTGTCTGTGTGACAATCTACCTTCCATATTGGATCCTTTGGATACAAGCAAAGCTTCAACAGGTACAGCTTATCTATACTAAACATGGCATCAATGAAAACAAAGAACTTGCTGCTTGTAACACCAATTTCATTGATATGGTGACTTTCCAGTGTGATTTAAAATTGAAATTAGTGTCATGAAATGTAGGACAAAGGCTTTAACCAAGATTAGGACCGGGAACTGTAGGTACATTGCATCATGATTTTAGAATATTGCTGGCCTTATTGGGTATTCACACCACATTACAGGAAAGCCTCACCTTCCCTGTATGTTACATGGAGAATAATAGATTTCTGGAAGTAATTCCGAAGCAGCAATATAATTAATTCGGAAGATGTAATAAATCACAAGTATGAGCAGATTCTGATTATTAACTCAATTCTTTTGAAGAGATGGCAGCCTTCCAATCATTTTGACGAATCCATTTTTTTGAATAAAACATAATAAATGCCTTGAAGCTCAAAGAAGTGATTTTGTTCAGTTTTGGTTGCAAGGTCTGCAAACAGCTACTGTCCTGACAGATGCTGAAGGTCAGTGTGCTTGATGTGCATGATGACATTCACACTGAAGGATTAACTGCTCCTAAAACATCACCCTCTGCAGCGCTAGGCTAGACAAGAAAGTCAGAAAGTGACAGATTTGAATTACAAACTGCGCTGAGCTACTCAATCACAGCAGTTGGGGGTGATACAACTAGCGTCAGTGTCCGTGGTTCAGGACACAAGGATAAAAAATATGGTCATTCAATCCACTACTGTTTGTGGGACATTGCTGTGGGCAATTGGCTGCTGTGTTTTGCCCCAGAATTACAGTCGATTCATTTTACAGTATATTCTGTGAAGCACTTTGAGATGTCTCAACGACATGATAAGGTGTTATATCAAATGTGAGGGTTATTATTATTATTTTCATTATTATACGAAAAGCAAATCTCAGCCAGGAGTTCCAGCTCTCCACCGTTTTTCCATCCTGAAGAATACAAAAATGGATCATTTAAAATAGGACTAATTTCAGTCCTATCACTTTTAAGAGTTGTGGATACAAGTTTCCCAGACTTTCGAACTGTGATATTCTGAAAATACATTCCAAACATCAGGTAAACTATAAAATTCCTTTGGTTACCTTCATAAATTTTACTAGATATTTTTTGTTCTGGACTGCATGTGGTGTTTTACTAGTTTACAACAATACCCTGCACGCAGAGTAGTGGGTAAGAGCCCTATCGGTGAGAGGGAGTCAGTGGAGCCGAGCGAAGATTGGAATGATGGGAAGGCAGAGTTTGATGCAGGTGAAAATTCAATTCTATGGAATTAAAGAATTGGAATTGAAAAATGTTACAGCCTGAGAGATTATGGATGTTTCGCTTCACAAGGAAGAAATTGGAAATAATATATATATCCTGGTTTTCTATTGTGAAATCCAGGCAGTCTGAGTTTATTGTTTGTATGATTGGAAGTGAATGCTATATGGACTCTGGGGAAGCTATTTTTGGATAAAACTAGTAGAATTATAATCTTTCTATATTAATAAAATGACAATGTCTGTCTGCGCTTCAAGAAGGATCTCAATAACCGATTGACGTAGAGACATGATATATGTATTTGCAACTAGGAGTGACATGGGCATATTTGTTTTTGGATATCGCCTATCATTCATGCGTTATTTTCAGTTTTGTATTTCTCATTGCAGCTACACTTGGTGGCCGCCGAGTTAAAGTGGCACTGTAGCATCGTGTTTTCACAGAGCACCTACGTATGTATGCACACACTGTAGTTACACCTCGTGGCGGCATTCGCTGACCATGACGTTATGGCATCCTGCATCACAGAGCCTGCATGTAGCCAGGCAGCAGGAACAAAATAAAGAACACAGATGAAGCTAAGCCACAAAAACAACAACAAAATTACATTTTTAAAGCGCCGAGTCCTCCCACTGAGTCCTCCCAAAAGGAGTCTTCCCACAGGACTTTAGATAAAGATGAAATGTGTTTATGTCTGTGTGTCAATCTATGTTCCATATTGAATCCTTTGGTTGAAAGCATAGCTGCAACGGGAACAGCTAGTTAAAAATAAGTGGCTAGAAAAGACATGTGATAAGTTGTATCACTAAAATTCATGATAAAACTGATGAGATTGAGCAAGCTTGCTTACCATTATTTTATTTGGGCTGAATTAACTTTGAGTGAGAAAGTTAAAGAAAGGTATAACTCAACTATTGGTAGCTCCAGGGAATGATGGCTTGGATCCTTATATGCATGGTTTGACTGCACAGAAAAGTAGTTATAACAAGGTTCAGGAGCCCTGTTGAGATTGGGTTGGATCCATGTGCAACTGATTGACTGTACAGAGAGGTAGAAAAGCAGTTAAGACGTTCCAGCAATGCACATATTAGAAAAGGGTGGCTCTCTGCATGTGATAGACTGACACAGAGGCAGATATTTTGATATTTTTTCACAATAATGTATCTTTTCTAGTATAAAAAGGCTCTTCTTAATATTTCAGAGAATAATAATAATCTTTGCATTTGATATAGCACCTTCTCACATTTTTGAGATGTCTCAAAGCGCTTCACAGGATATACTGTAAAGTGGAATGATTACATTTTGTGTACAAAACTTGGCAGCCAAATGAGGAAAGCATTAATAATAATAAATAATAATACTTGCATTGGATATCACGTCTTCTCGACGTCTCAAAGCGCTTCACAGAATATGCTGTAAAGTGAATTGACGGTATATTTGTGGGTGAAATGTCACACAAACAGTCACCAAGTGAGTGAGCAATTTTTTTATTTGAGGGATTGTTGGTTTGGGCATTGGGAGACCCTTCTCTTTTCAAATACTGTTGTGCCACGAGATCGCTAACATCCACCTGATCAGGCAGATGGGACAACGGTGTAACGTCTCATCCATAGGACGGTACTTCGGACAATGCAATATTCCCTGAGCACTACATTGGATTATCGATTTACACTATGTGATTCCATGTCTTGAACCCACAACCTTCTGAGTAGAGTGCTACCATTGTGCCAGGTTGACACACTTTTGTAGTACTGTATAAGTAGTTATGGTTTTGCAGCTGAGCGTGTGGTGCTTTAAGCACATCAACCTCCACATTGATCTATCCGCTCCCTCCACTCAGGAGGTCTCTGGCCTGCTCCATGTCCCCCACCCGACCCTCTCCATCGGCAGTTCGGCATTCAACCTCTCTGCCCTACTCTTTGGACCCACAGTCCCTTCACCTTGGTATCGCCCTTGCCTTCTTCAAACCATCTCTCAAGACCCTGCTCTTTGATTGCTCCTTTGGTTACCCTCCTATCCCTACTCTTCCTGTCCTCTACCCTTCCTGATCCCAACCCCTTGTTCGGGTACAGCGCCTTGGGATATCCTCCCCATGTGAAATGTGCTATAAAATGTAATTTGTTATTGTTACTTACCAACATTTTAATACATTGTCTTCAGTGTTAGCCACACAGTCATATATTTATCACTTAGAATGGTCAGACTTTTGCTAGTCAGCTTCAGGGTGACTTAACCTTGGCTTTGAAACTAGTTTCACTCTGCTATGAAGATATAAGAATTTTAAAAGCATTCTTACTGCTTGTTAAAACATTGATGTGTACCACTTGTCTTTAGATTCCTGAAGCCATTAAAACACTGAAATTCTATTATCTGCAGTCAGTTTCCTACCCATTGGTATTAAGTATTATCCATTTATTTAAAGCATTTAAATTGATTTTGGAGTGCTTTTTGTATTCAGCCGAGTTTGTTTCATTAGGATCAAACTTAGAATAGATTAATCTTTGGGTTATCAATAAAAAAAGTCCTTTATTCAATAACAGCAACAATATAATTTATATTTTTTGAGACGTCTCGAAGACGTGATAGGATGGTACATCAAATGCAAGGATTATTATTATTATACAGTGCCTTCATGTGAGTAGCTTAACAGTGGCAAAGCTTGATGCTGAGCTGGGGGCAGAGGGGAGGTGCCTATAAGCACAGTCAAAGAGGAAGTTGTTCAGATGGAATCTGATGAGTTGTAAGGAGGTGTATGATAGGGTGATTGAGGCAGAGAGTGTCAGAGTATTGGTGTATAGTGGGTGAAAAGCATGGTAGAGAGAGAGGACAAGGAACATGCAGAAAGCTGGAGCCAGGTGAACGAAGGGGGTAGGTAGTGGAATGGACTGCAAGTAGGTCAGAGAGGTAGGGAGGTACCAAGGCATGAATTGATTTGTAATTAACTATGAGGATCTGGGAATTGATCTGTTCTGCAATAGAGTCAGTGGAGCATGGCAAGAGCTGGGGTGATGCAGAGTTTGAAAGACTTTTTTCTCTCTTCAGTCTTTACTGAAGTTGAGATTTCAGCCAACCTCACCGACAGAGTAACCTTATTCCTTTATGTTAATATACTCAGAGGGTTGTGAAGATATGGAATTCTCTGTCCAAAAACAAATAGAAGGGAAATCAATCAGAATGTTTAAAAGAGATGCAGACAGATACCTGAGTAGTAGAGATATTAAAGGGTACGGCTAAATGGTGGGATGAAAAGATCTGCCGAAATCTTACAAACTGGTGAAACATACTCATTGGGCTGAACTATCTTCACTTGTTCCTGTTTCCCATATTCCTATGTACTCATGAATGTGATAAACATTAATCATAATCTCCTAATCATATCACTTTACAACACACTTGAGAATCATTCCGATAAATGTTTTATCTCACATTGGTACAGTAAAGTCATCTTTTTGAAGGTACAGATAATTTCTCAGATTTTATGCATTCAGATAAACCGCTATTCAAGAAATCGCTTTGTACCATAAAGAGAGGTTGGTAGGGTCTGGAAGGATGAGACCAAATGGGCCAAAGGGCTTTCTTCAAGATTTTCAATTAAAATCCATCAGTTTTATCTTGCTGTAAGCCAAGATAAAAATCATCTTCAACTCATTTTGGGATTAATCATTTTAATTATTATGATTTATAACAAAATGTTGCAAATTTCTTCCCAATCCTTAATGTTCACCAGGGTTGACTTACCTGTCAATCAGCATAGTTTTGATGCTACTCTCAACAACACCACTGTTGTCACCGCCTTCTTAATATTTAACCCAATGTAGATCTGCTCTATTCTCAGAGCTGGATTTCAAACTAAGAAGGAACATTAGTTTTAAAGAAACAGCAAAATAAATTACAATTTACTCTGTTTTCAGTTGTGCAATGTTGAAATGGTGTCAATTGGTTCAAAAGCTGAACTTTGAAGTGAACATTCAGAACAACAACAAGTTGCCTTTATGTAGTGACCTTCATGTATGATTAATAACTTAGAGGGTTTCTCAGGGACAGTGTTGGATGCTAAGCAAGGGGAGGGAGGGTAAGACAACCATAGGCAAAGTTGAAGAGGTAAGTTTTTAGGTGGGATTTACAGACAGATAATGAGGGGTTTGCAGTGGGGTAGAGGGAGGGAGTTCCAGAGGTTAGGGGCATAGGATCTGGAGGCTCTGCCATTGTTCGTGGTGTGGAGAAGGTAAGGGACATGCTGCGAGCTGCAGTAAGGATAGCGGAGGAGACAAGAGACTGACAATAATCAATGATAAATATCCTTACATTTGATACAACGCCTTTAACACTGTGAGGATGTCCTAAAGTACTTCACACAAGGTATAATTTAAAAAGCAGTGACCTTATATTTTGTAATGAAATGTGGTACCTAATTTGTGCACAGCAATGTCTCACAACTGCCATGAAATGAATGATTAATTTTATTTGGGGAATTTTTGGCCAGGACATAAGGAGAAATTCCTTTTTATTTTCAAATAGTCCCAAGAGATCTTTAATATTTACCTGAACAAGCAGATGGGACCTCAGTTTAATATCTCATCCAAAGGATGGCATTTCCTATAATGCCGCACATCTCCAACACTGCACCGGAGTGTCATAGGAACGAGAGTAACCCTTTCAACTCCTTAAGTCTGTTCCACCATTCTAGTAGATCATGGCTGATTTGTACCTTAACTCTATTTACATTCATTTTTTTCCAATTCCCTTGATAACCTTACCTAACAAATTCTTATCGACCCCAGTCTTGAAAATTTCAATTAACGAAGCATCCACAGCCTTTTGGAGGAGAGAACTGCAGATTTCCACAACTCACAACTGTGTGAAAACAATTCTTGCTAGTTTCAGTCCTAACTGGCCTAGCTCCAATTTTAATATTATGCATCAGCATGCCAGTATAGAATAGATAGGGAGGTGCTAGGGTGTGAAGAGATTTGTAGGTAGGGACCATGAAGTTAATCCACTGGGAGACAGGATACCACCACTGTACTTACGCTATGGGGGATTGCAACTTAAGATGGTGTTTGCTTTTGTGTCATTTCCCAGCCAGGAAAAAGTCTGAAATGTCCAACAAGAGATGGGGAAGTAAAACTTTGACCACAAAATGGCCTGTGCTGACCTTGAGGATTTTTTTTCTTCAAACCTAATATTTATGATCAGATTTAAGTTACAAAGCAAAAGTCCCAATGAACGCAGTGACTTTTGTTTTGCGAAAGCCATATTTTCAATCCCTTTAAATTACATTTTGCACATGGTTTGCACTCCACCTCCCTAACCTTTCCAATTTCCATCTATATCTGGTTTACTGATTCCCATGATTATTTGCAGCTTGGAACCCAGTTTGGTATCATCAGCAAATGCATATATTGTAGCTTGGTTTCAGTCTCCACTTCTCAAAGCATCTATATACGGTGTAAATAGCATCAGCCTGAACACGGATCCCTGAGGCTCTCAGCATTATATTTTACTCAGCAAATTTAATGACATGTAAATTATATAGAAATCTTGTACATAATGCATTAACCCACAGCATATAAAATGTGAACCATAACTCAGTCGCCTTTTTCTATTTACTTGCACATTGAGGTTTGAAAGAATAGGTTCTGGCATGGTGCCAGATAATTTTCCGCATGATGTTAAATTGGTTAAATCTGCATAGCTGAGCCTCATAGACTGAATGTGTTTCAGCTACCCCAATTGACCAAACTAAGCACTGGGGACATTGGAAGCTATACAATACTCTGAGTGGTGAATGTTGAAAGCTCAATGAAGAGGGGTTCCACTTGATTTGTGGATATCTTCAGGAGTTGTTCTTACATTCAGCTGAGAATCAATCAACCACCTGTTTTATCAAGTCGACTGTGTAGATTTTCTCCACTATTTTAGGATAAGAAATATAATTTATCTGATAGACCAGGCTATGTGTCAGCTTGGCTCTGTTGGTAGCACTCTCGCCTCTGAGTCAGAAGGTTGTAGGTTCAAAGATTGGACTTTGAAATCATTGTCTAGGCTGACATTCCAATATAATGCTGAGAGTATGCCATATCGCTGGAGGTGCCATATCGCCAGAGGTGCCATATCGCTGGAGGTGCCGTCCTTCGCATGAGATGTCAAATTGAGGTCTCATCTGTCTGTTTAGGTGGATGCACAAGATACAGAAAATGAGCAGAGAGTTTCTCCAGGTGTCCTGGCCAGCAATTCCTCAGATAAAATTGATTATTCACTTAATTTCTGTTTGTCGAACATTACTGTGTGCAAATTGGCTGCTGCGTTCACCTACAAAAAGACAATCAAATCCTGCGATGGGTTTTTAGACATCCTCCTGAAATGAAAGACCCTTTATCAAATGCAAGGATTATTATTATTATAAATAAAGAGCTCAAGAGCATCAGGGAGAATAGTTATCAAAAGACTGCTTGAACTGAAGTGGAATAAGTGAGAACAGAGGCCTTATGAAGCTGTTCTATTTCACAATGAACAGTCTATTTATGTACCTTTGGTTCAGTACATCCATTTCATTATTACGTAATGTTAAACAAAATCTATTTTTTTTCAACAGCAGATATAAGGGTGAAAAATTAAATATTTCACAAATGATTCAATGTGATACTGAATCACCAAGCTTCACTGGCTGCTTATTCTCCATTGAATGCACTTTAAGATCTTTAGTCTAACTTTCAAATGCCCCCATGCCCTTGTCCTTGTCCCACACTGCCTTTGTGATCTGCTATGGCCCTCTTACTCCATCCACTCCCTCCTGCTGTCTGGATCACTCTCCCCATATCCTATTGACTCAAACCCATCCTCTTTGCTTTCAAAACCCTGCTAAGAGTCCCTGCTAAGACTGTTACCTCCTTCCTGTTGCCTCGCTCCCACACTGCCCACTGTGGTCCTCTGTGAAGTTCTTTGAGAGATTTTCCTTTATAAAAACTGCTATAGAAGGACAACTTGTTGATATTGATTTTGTTAAGAAGCACTGCTGGAGTTTCAGTTGCTGATTATCAATGAGTTGTAGTTGAACACCTCCGCTCCCCATGGATTTCAACACAATAATCTGCTCTGTCATCATTTCTGAAAATAGCTTGGATAATATCTTGAACAGCCATATAGGATGAGCACACCTAATTTAATATGTTTTTATGAACTGGTGGCAACTTTTGACTACTTTTTCACAGGATAACAATCAATTTAATCTATTATATCTATTTTTATCTGAACAATAGTACCATTCTCTCTGGATCTTGATGATGGAGTACCTCTGATCTGTCCCCTGCCTCTGCACATTCAAAGCCTGCCTCCAGGATATACTACTTTGTCCATACTTTTGGTTATCTTTCACACCATTTCCACCCTCTTGGATTCCTACCTCTAGCTTGGATATCCAGCCAGCAATGTCAAGTTCTTTGAGATGTTCCCCAAACGTGAGAGATGCTGCATAAATATAATTTGTTGTTATCCTTTGTATCGTAATATTCTGTCCAATTGGGAGAATGAAAATCTTCAAATCCATTTGGGGCCTGATGGCTACCAATGCTTCCAATCATGGAGAATGACTTTTTTATGCAGCNAAAAAAAAGGAACATTGGCTTGCCTGAACCGTTATCCTGTGAAATAGCATTTAATTGTTGTCTTCAGAGTTCATAAAAATGAACCTATTGCTATTACCACTTACAGGTGTCCAAGATAACAACTGAACAATTTAGAAAAGTGGCTAAAGATCCCAAAAAAACATAAAAATGGGAGGAGGAGGGGGAAGGAATGTTCATCTCTAATTATTGATTGAAATTATTATCAGATTCAAAGTGATTATTGTATTAAAGCAGTTGTGAAAAAATCTGATTCTATGGAGTGAAAAATCATATTCCACACAGTGATTTCATAATGTTTTCCTTGTAATGGAAACTGTTACACTTTCATAAATCACAAAGTTAGGTCAAAGAAGCATTTTATAATGGGATATCCAGGTAGGATTCAGTGGTTTCCAGCTTGTCCACAGTGAATGTTTATGTCTTTAAAAATAAATAAACATCACTCAGGGTGCAAAAGATTGTAAAAGATGAAGAGATTCTATTTCTAATCCATCCTAATGCATCTGAATGTCACATGGATTTCTGATTAGACAAATATTAACATTAATATTGGAAGAATATTAGCACTAGATGAAGATTTTTAATTTGAATTTAAGTACAGTGCACTTTACATTGGGAGAAATTAAAGAGAAAGGTCCAGTTTGTTCACTGATCAACATAACATTATATCAATAAGTGTTCAATTCCAAATAATGAATGTTGCTGAGGCATGGGAAGGTTGGATTAGATATACATTGCTTATAATTCAAAAAGAAAGAGCAGTTTGCATTCAGATGTCGATAATAATTATTGCATTTAAGAATCCTTGCATTTGATATTGCGCCTTATTACATCGTTGAGACATTTCAAAGCTCTTCACAGGATATATTGTAAAGTGGATTGACTGTGTATTTGTAAGTGAAACGCGCTAGTCAATTGCACACAGCAATGTCCCACAAACCGTCGTAGTTCGAATAACCAAATTTTTTTTGAGGGATTGTTATCCCCAGAAAGTGATACGCCAATCGACTGATGACTGGGTTCCTACTTACTGTTAGGTAAATAGTGGCGTGTGGAATAAGGAAACTTGCCAAAGGTTTCACCCTTCCAGGAATCGAACCCGGTTCCTCTCTCTTGTGAGCCAAGTAGACTAATTATTAATATTACTGAAGGGATTAGACTGCCTTTGTTACACTAGTAACTGTCCTTGAATGGTTTAGGTCGTACCTTTCTCACCGTCTTCACTTTGTCTCGACGAATGGTTTCTCCTCCACCCCCCGTACTGTCTCATGTGGGGTCCCTCAGGGCTCTGTCCTCGGTCCCCTCCTCTTCACCCTCTATATGCTCCCCCTCGGTGACATCATCCGCAGACATGGAGTTAACTTCCACATGTATGCGGATGACACCCAACTCTACCTTTCCTCCTCTACTCTCAACTCCACGACCACCGATGTTCTGACAGCTGCCTGTCCGACATCGAGTCCTGGACGAGAGACAACTTTCTTCAGCTCAACGTGCGAAAAACCGAGGCCCTCCTGATTGGCTCATGTCAGCGCCTCCGCACCTCAGGCGCCGACACCATCAGCATCCAAGGCTGCACTCTCCACCTCTCAAAGCCAGTCAGGAACCTCGGCGTTTTGTTCGACCCTGAGCTGTCCTTTCTCCCTCACATCTGCACCACAACTGGCACCGCCTTCCATCACCTCCGGAACATCGCCAGACTACGGCATTACCTCACCCCTCACGCTGCTGAAACCCTGGTTCACGCCTTTGTCACCTCAAGGCTGGACTATGGGAACTCTCTCCTCGCCGGCCTTCCCGCCACCTCCCTCCACAAGCTGCAGGTC
Source organism: Callorhinchus milii (assembly GCF_018977255.1). Taxonomy (NCBI): domain Eukaryota; kingdom Metazoa; phylum Chordata; class Chondrichthyes; order Chimaeriformes; family Callorhinchidae; genus Callorhinchus; species Callorhinchus milii. Next base: position 80,576,087 of record NW_024704742.1, on the reverse strand, counting down.
ATTCAGAACTCTGCAGCTCGTGTACTGTCCCGCACCAGGCTTCGGACCACATCACTCCCACCCTCGCTCGCCTCCACTGGCTCCCCATCCCCCAGAGGATTGATTTCAAGATCCTCATCCTCACCTACAAGGCCATTCACGGCCTCGCTCCCTCCTACCTCTCCGACCTACTATCCCCCTACCTACCTGCCCGTACCCTCCGTTCCTCCGGCTCCTGTCTGCTCCACGTCCCCCGCCCCAACCGCCCTACCATCGGTGGTCGGGCCTTCAGCCTCTCAGCCCCGAGGCTCTGGAACTCTATCCCCCAGTGCCTTCGCCGCCTCCTCCCTTTCCTCCTTCAAGGCCGATCTCAAAACCTTTCTCTTTGACCGAGCCTTCAGCTCCCCTCTCGACTCTCTTCCCCCTCCTCACTCCCTCCCTTCCCTCCCCTCACCCTGACCATTTCCCCCCTCCTCGCTCCCTCCCTTCCCTCCCCTCACCCTGACCATTTCCCCCCTGCTCGGGTCATGACCCCCAACTGTGCAGCGCCTTGGGACGTCCTCCTGACGTGAAAGGCGCTTTATAAATGGAATCTTGTTGTTGTTGTTGTTGTAGTACGCAAAGTACTTTTTGTGCTCTTTGCACTTTTTCCACAGCTGCATTGAATTCACACAGAGAGCTGGGTTTAGGAATCTAATTGGAAATGCTACTCCTCACCTTACAGTTCATATTCAGCTTTCCCTTTCAGAATGCTTCCTTTTCATCTTTAAAAGATGAAAACATATATATTATTATGAATATTCCTTCCTTGCAGGAAACTGATTTCCTAGTCTATGGGGGGCACTTGAAATTAAGATTAGCCGAGTTCAAAACAACCCAATTAAAATTAGTGAAGAGTTGAAGAAGATGCAATAGGGGAAATTTGTGTGGTTTGTAAGCATCCAAAATGATATCCTTTGCAGTTTGCAAGACTATGTTAATTATGCGGAATTGAAACAGGACTCGACACATGGTTAAAAAAAAAAGTATGTTTTGATGCCCTGTTATGTTTCTAATGCTGGCTCAATGTAAAGGCTTCTCGCTGGGTAAAATTGTAAATTGTTCCTACCATGTAGAACGATTAAGTGTCACTGGCACTGCAACAAGATCTAATTAAGATTGTGTGCCAGAGATCCAATGTCACTGAATTTTTAACATTGTGAAATCACAGCATAGGTTCAATTTCTACAGTGGTACAGTTTCTGGGCACTGCGGACTGGTACAGAGCATCAACTGAAAAGGAAAGTGTTGTTTCGATTCTCTTCCTTGCTTATTATAATTCTGCTTGTTTCTACTGCACAGTATTTTGTTTTCAAATTGACAGCAAATCCTTTTCGACAATTTCTCTTCACTCGTATATTGGTACAGCCTGCAGGCAGACAGATTTCCACCATTATGCTTGACCCTATGAGAGTGGGATTCAAACTGTGCTGTTCTCTCAATGCCAGTGTAACAATCTACAATCTTTTCAACTAAGTTGATGCAAATTCAACACTTTTGACTTACCTTGGGGATGGTTTCAAACAGTAAGTTGTTTTGTTTATAAACGACTACACTTTCCAATAAATCCTGAGAAGCGCTTTGAGATGTCCTTCCAACATAAAAGACACTCAATGTAATACAAGGATTATTATTTTATTGTTACCAAGAGTAAAATCTAACCATTTCTGCTGATTCCCAACAGAAATCTTTATTAAGAAGGCCAAAAAGTCACTTCATGAGATTAAAAGAGAGGCTGGGATGAAGAAAGCCCACTTCCCACTCAGTTCATGTTAATTCTGCAATATAAAACTTAAATTGGATGGTCGTAGCCGGACAAGCCACAGGAAACTTTACAGACAGTGCCTTCATAGACAAGCTATGTGTTTTTTGCTGGTTAAAGTCCAGCAATACCCTGAGATACCCAAACTGCAGCCCTTACCAACCTGCGCCTAATATTCGCCAGACTTGGGTAAGCAGGGTACATCTCTCCAGGGAGAAAGTGCACATACTGTTTCAGACATAGGGACATTTCCATGCATAGGTGGCATACATATGTGGAATTCTCCGTTTGCTTTGATAGTCTTAAGTATGGTAGTGGATTTTTGGATTGATCAGACACTGGGCAGACCAATTCTTTTTAAAAAAAAGTCCCGTTAGTATCACTGCATATTAAATCCCAGTGACAGGGATCACATACATCTCATAAGCTTCCTAGCAGACAGTGTTTCTTTTGAGTGTATGTGCCCTGTTGTTGATGCTGTTTAATGTCATGTGGTTCTTTTCCCAGAAATCAGCTTACCAGTCGTTGCAATTGGACATCAACTGGATCAATGGGATGGGGTGGGGGAGGGGTGTGGGGGGGGGGGCGAGTCTTATGCATTTTTTGACGAGTGACAATTAACACATGGAGAGAAAATGTGTTCAAAAGTAGTAGATAGTTATCACTGGTCACAGGAGTTGCACGGAACCATAGTTTATTTGTTTCTGTGTTGCTTCATGAGAATGGGTTCAGTGTACCTGTGAAGTGCTTCGGGATGTTCTTCTGACATGAAAGATATTTTTGTCCATGAGATAATTATTACCAGTGATGGATATCATATTAAATGTAGTTTTTCTTTATTTAAATATTTCATGTCAGTGGACAATAATTTTGTTTCCAAAACAGTTGTGGACATTTAGTCTAAAGTGTCATGTTACAGGATGTTAAATCAATTCTGTCTATACCCAGTAAAGTGACATTGAAACCCCACAATGTGAGATCCAAATCTTTCATGCTGGGGCTAAAAAATGTGCAGGATACAAGTTTATTTTAAGTCTTCTCCATGAAGGAAAGAGTGACAGGCCAAACCCCAATTTTTTTTGCAGTGGTCCGTCAGATGCATTGGTCATTCACCTCATAGCTGTTTGTGGGACATTGCTGGAGCAAAAAGGTTTGCCATGATTATCTTGTTGGAGCTGAAAGTACTCGTAACTATGAAGGTCACATTTGTGTAGATCTGAGCTTTTCCCTGGCTGCTCTTAGGATTGCCTGAGGCAAATGTATAAGTGGATGTGTGTTTTTGAAAAAAAAGTCTCACTAGCTTCTTCCAGCTTGAAACATTCCTGATTCTGGTTCCTTGCTCAAGGAAATACAACAACAACAACACATATGTGTACAGCCCCCCTTACGCAGAGTATCATCTCAAAGTATTTGGATTATATATCACAATGATCTTGTGGGAAAGGAGGGGGGAGAAGGCAGCTGAGGAGAGGGAAGGATCTGTTCTTTTGGTGCTATTAATAATACTGGCACACTGTCTGTTCACCAACAAAATACACAGTTGCTCCACTTTACTGTATAATCTATGAAGCACTTTGCGACATCCTTCCAACCTGAAAGGCGCTATATCAAAAGTGAGGATTATTACAACTATTGTCACACAGCTCACTTCCATTTTACAATTAACTACTTATTTGCAACATTCTACAGCACAAAGATACGTGATTCAATTATTCAGTAGTTGGACAGTATTTCTGCCAATTTCACCATCAATGTTGCAAGCAAATTAGAAGTCACATCAGCCCTGACATTTGTTTTGGCTGTGGGGTCCTTTCAAGCTCCTGGGGTAGATCACAGTGACATTGTGCACAGCAAAGCACCGTGTCAAATTATGTACAATTGTCTACTGAAGCTACGGCAGCATTCTCTTTTCACTTCATAAATTCCTTCCACACTATGCAATGGTTGATGAGGTTAAGTCCCCACACATTGCATTGTCAGGTGAAAATTGATGATGTGTTAATTAACATTTATCATAATACTCTCCCACCCTCTCTCTTTGCTCTGCTAACTCCATCCCAGTTCAAGTCCTCCTCTCCTTCCACCCCACCATAGCTGGGAGAGCTCTCAGCCATTTTGCCCCTGAATCCCTTCGCCTTACATCCTCTGTCACAACTAGAAAACTACTTTTAACTGTGCCTTCCACCATCTTCTACTTTCCTCCTTATTTTCCAACCTGTTGGTGCTCCTGTTCTGTCTCTAAGAAGCACTTTGAGATATTTTTTCTACACAAAGGGGCTATGTAAATTTATATTGCAGTTCAATTAACATGTGGATTAAAATTGGTGTCATTATAATAATTACATATTGACTCATCCCTGGATGCTGTGGCTATCCCTTTCTCTTTCAACATACTTCTGAAAGGTCACATTGAGAAACTGTCCATGGTGCACATTGCGCTTGAAGATTGTGGTATTGGGTTTCTTGTTCGCGAGATGCTTCATTGTGATTTTGCTTTTAGTTCAATCACAATCCAACTAACTGGCAATTCAATGCTGCAATCCATGAGTTGGAAGTCCAATGTGTGGACCATCGCCAGCACAAGGGAATCATTTGATGCGGTTATGATCAGAAGGTCGCAAATTTCATTGTGCCTTAAATTAGCTCATCTGTGTCAATTAATACATCATGTCTGGCATATTTCATCTCATCAGATCCTTTTGCCCAGAAAATATAGTCAATTCACTTTACAGTATATTCTGTGAAGCGCTTTGAAATGTTTCATCAATGTGATAAGGCACTATATTAAATGCAAGGATTTTTTAAAAAAATACTACTGTTTATTGATCAATAAGTGTGCTACACTCAAACATGCAGATAAAAGATAACACCACAGTCATATTATTATATTGAGTGCAGCTAAATTCACATGCGATTCATTATTAAATTCACTTTTTCATTATTAAGAGTTTATATATGCCAGTGTTTTAAACACAAGATGACTGTCTAAAAGGATTGTTGTTGAGGGACTGAATATGGGTTAGTACTGTACTCAAGAAAACTTGTGAGAGAAAATCGCACATACAGAAGCCATGAACTAACAGAACAGAATTAACAATCAAATTTAATTAACATTAAATTCACAAACTTGGTCTTTGAATCTGCTTTGGGATTCCTGAAGGAAACATAAGATTGCCTCTGATCGCTGTAGTAGTGTTTTGTAGACCCCAATAAAATTGCATAAAATATTAGCAATTTGCTGTAAAGTGCTTTATCTTTGAATACAGAGGGGACTGCAACTGCAAACTAATGAACCACATATTCTGTCATGAAAATTGAGCAGCAGGAACTTAAATAGTTTGCTGCAGGGCAGTGATGTCCTGCAATTGACTAAAGAGATGTACAGTCAACTGATAGAAAACAACTTCAGTTGGATGCATTAATTTGTTAAGATTAATGCACTTTCCTTTTCTATAGGAATACTGTTCCTGTTATGTGACATTCCCCATAGTGTCATCATGATTCAGAAATGTGCTTTTATAATTGTATTTAGCTTGAGTTACATGCAATAACCACATTCTGTTGCACAATAAATAAAAAAATTATAAACATGTTGTCCCAGAAGCTTGCATGAAGAAAGTAGGTTATCTGAAAATGCATGAGTTGCAATATGGATTTGCAAAGGATTGAATGCAGATCTGTGTCACACAGATCCACAGAAATTCTTCTCTGACTCGACTGAGTTTAGATCATATCACGACAGAGTGTTGCATAACTGGAATAAAGAGGTGATCAGAATGGAATTAACCAGGGAGTTCGCCAAAGTAGAACTAACAGCTCTGTAAGGTCTGTCACTAAGGTGTTGGGAACCCTAGAACAGAGGAAGCAAAACATCTTGCATTCTTTGCTTAACATGTCATTTTTTTACTGAGTCAGAGACTGATTGTGAATACTGAAAAGTATAATGCTTACAGACTCAGACATATATATTTCCACACTAATAGGGAATAGGCAGTATTATGCTTTAATTAGAATATGTCACCATGGCTACTATAGATTGAGAGTGAAATGAATGTAGTTTGAGAGCATTGGTAGTGAGCTTTGTAGCTATTCTAGCCTGCAGGATTTGTAGAGTATGTATATGGTTTCATGTGAGATAAAGATACATCCAACTCTATCTCTCTGCCTCCACCCTCGACCCCAGGAACACTGATGTCCTGACAGACTGCCTGTCAGACATCAAGTACTGGATGGGAGCCAACTTTCTACAATTGAATGTCAGCCAGACCAAGGCTCTGCTGATTGGCTCGCACGAGTGCATCCACACCTCAGGCACTGGCAGCATCAGCATCCATGGAAGCATGCTCCACCTCACCAAGCCAGTCAGAAACCTTGGCGTCTTGTTCGAACTTCAACTGTCCTTTCTACCCCACATCCATGCCATGACCCATTCTGCCTTCCCCCACTTCTGCCACATTGCCCGATTCCGCTACTGCCTCACCCCTCAGGCCGCCCAAACCCTTACATGCCTTCATTACATCCCAGCTCAATTATGCCAATGCCCTGCTTGTTGGCTTCCCAACTCTTCCTTCCACAAGCTGCAGATCATCCAGAACTCTGCACCTCATGTCCTCCCCCGTGCCAGGCTCCGTGACCCTATCACACCCACCTTCGCCTGGCTCCACTGGCTCAGAGGATCAAGTTCAAAATTCTCATACTCACCTTCCAGGCCATCGATGACCTTGCCTCCTCCTACCTCTATGACCTGTAACCCCTTATCCTGTCTGCTTCCTTCACTCAGTAGGAAATGAGCCTGCTCCACCATCAGCAGTCAGACCTTCAGTCTCTCTGCTCCAACTTCTGGAATTCCATCCCAAATTCCCTTTGATTCGCTCCCTCAATTGCCTCCTTCAAGGCACGCTTCAAGACCCGCCTATTTGATTGTACCTTCAGACACCCTCCTACCCTCTCTGCCCTCCGCCCTCCCTGATACCAACCTCCCCACACCCCCGCCCCGCTTGGGTCCTAATCCCTGACTGTTCAGCGCCTTGGGACTTGAAATGTACTTTACAAATGTAATTTTGTGTTGTATTATACTTGCCCTGACCAACACATACTCCATGGCTGATTATGGGATGTCGTCAAATGCACCTGGCTGCCATGTTGGCCCATGAATACACACAGACTACACTTTACAGAATATCCCCTGAAGTGCTTTTTGCATCAATACTCCTGGTGTATACCACAGGGAGTCAGAGTATCATTCTCACTATTATCACTGGGATTATTTGTTGCATTGTATTGTTGACTTGGCATCTTGGCCTCCTCTGGGATAATTTTCTATACACCAAAGTGTGCCTTATTTTCCCATGTCTAAAATCAGCCTGAAGTGACTCTCTCTGGCAGCTTGAAAATATCTCCCGAGATTTTGCTGATTCATTTTAATAGCAAGCAGCTTCATTTTAATGCATACATATTTATGCAAATTCTCTGCACGTGGAAGTAAAGAAACCTCTCCGATTAATATGCAATTTCTGGACAATGTCTGTTATGTGTGCAAGTTAAGCAGTAGAGCACATCTTTACTGTCATAAAACTCAAAATAAAATGGCAACAAATTATGATTTCCTAACTGGATCTGCAAAAATTGGGCATCACGAATAAAGATAGACTTCTGGAATCTAGTTAGTAACTATGATGTATATTGAGACATTTGAGACATAAAACAAATGAGTTTCATCAATGTTAGTGCATACTGCAACATTTGTAACCAATCATCTTTTGCATTATATCAGTACATTATTCTAAGCACACAAATGAATGATGAATGAATCGATCGATCAATCACTCAATCGATCAATTGATCGATCAATCATCCGTGCATTTAATATAAAGCCTCATCACAGTGATGAGACATTACAAAACACTTCACAAGATTTTAGTGTAAAGTGTAATGATGGTGTAGGCGAACATGGAAATTAATTTGCGCACAGGTGAATGAGCCAATCAATCAATCGATCATTCCATCAATCCATCAATCAACTTAACTTTGTGTTTCTTTTGAACAATGTACAAGTCTTTCCCATATTTGTTTTTTAGTTACATGTGCTGCAAGTATTCTGTTGTCTGTTTGGTTGTTCTACTTTATTGCTTAATTGAGCTGTGTGAAAACAATGTTTGTGTGAGAACTCTGCCCTATTACCCTTTCCAAAAATACTCCTACAGTGTTTTTATGTGTGTGGCTCATATAATTGGAGGGGAAAAGCTGCAATCTCGGAGATAGGTTTGAGAATAATTGCTTTGTGTAAACAAATTGGCAGCGTGTGTGTCAGTAGCAGAATTACAATCTCTCAGGATATAAAGCTAAGTATCTCAGACATGCATGGACCATGTAATTCATCTTATCTATCACATGCCAATAAGCCCAATGTTGTTTAAGACAAACCATCCATTGGCAATATGGATGGCAAAGCAATATATGCTCAACAACTTGGTTCTCCCTTAGATCATTTTTCTTCATTTTGTATCTGTGAGTGGTTGCCATGTTGTGCCGAATATGGCAGCCAGCCAAAGATCGAGCAATATAAATCTTTGGAATAAACTGCTATCATCCCTAGATGAAATCTAAACAGAATACATATTTTTCTCCAAAAAGGCACTCTGTTACCAATCATGTAACCTCATATTCTCCAACACATTGTTCAAATGTTCAGTGCTTTGGAGTTTTGAACCAACACTAATGATCCAATTCGTCAGACTGCAACCTTGGTCCCTCATGGAGAAGATGGGGTTATCAATACTCACAACAGACACAAAGCAAGTTTGCGGTGGATAAGTTATCTACCTCGTAATAGGCCACTGTGCAGAACAGTGCTCACAAACCAGTAGGAGAGGGCTGAATAAAACTTAAAAAAGGAATTATTGTCAGATGCTGGCAAGTTGGTACAAGTGTCTCAGATGATACTGAGGCCATTTTGCATAACCTGCACATTCACTGAATTGAATCATTTCCTGGTCCTGGATCCGTCCTCTTTCACTGCAGGTGCACAGATGGAACATATTAACAGTTGACGATATTCATGATACTGGGCACAACAGCAACATGACAGAATACTTCTCTGCTTCTCAGTTCAACCTGTAGAGAAGATGAAACAAATACAGGTTGAATCTCTACTGGTTCAGCTGAGGCTTGACTGATGCCCAAAGCAGCACCAGTTGGGATTTGAAAGAGAGAATACAACAAATACTTTCACTGTCTTTGGCACACTTTTCATTGGTAAATTCTTTATTAATTCCTTGAATGGATTATACAAGATCCAATTCTTAGATGTAAAGCTTAATGCTTCCACACTCTGAACGCCTCAACTATGCAAGCATGCATCTCCTTGGCTCAATGGGTAACAATCTCACCTCTGGGTCATGCAGATGTTGTGCATTCAAGTACTACATCAGGACTTGAGTTGATAGTCAAGGCTGATATGCCAGTGCAAAAGCTGGCGGAATGGTAGATTATAGGAGGTGTTGCCTGGAGGAGCTCTGTATTATAGGAAAAGAAAAAGGCATATCTCCCAGTGTCCTTGCTGATAATCCTACAAATAAAATTGGTCTTTCACTTCATGGTTCTTTATGGGACATTGCTGTGTGCAAAATAGCTGTGGTGTTTGACTTGAATGACACTTCAATATAAGAAAAATGCAAAGGATCCACCACCAGGTCCGTAATTATTCCATTATCTTTTCTGTTGTACAGCTGTGAATGCGAGGAATATCATTCACTGGAAATATTCTTCTTATTTACAAATTCTCCTTTGAAGGCTGTTACTCACAAAATGTCAAGAGAGGTACAGATGAAGAAGGCATTGTGGCCAATTTGATCCCTGCTTGAAAGAAAATGCACCCTCCTGTTGCCTATTACACCATCAACTGTTTTTCTTGATTCAACCTCCAGGCTTCTATCATTATCTTTGGTAACCCACTTCAGACATTAATTACCATCTGTGTCAATAAGTGCTTCCTAGTATTTATCCTAAATTTGCACTTCACATCTCTGAAACCAAATCCTCTTGTCCCACTGGAAGAATCGCCCTACGTTTCCTATCCTAATTCCATTTGCAATTATTTATACATCTATAATAATTATTCTGAGAAATGTCTTTTCAAGGCTGTACAGCTCTTAGTTATCATTACTATTATTCCTCCTAGCTCATCCCAGTGTAGTAAGAGTGGGAAGATGACATTAGATAATTGTTCAGGAATTGATGTCTAACAGATCTTCCGTCAGGACAGCTGTGGTCCTGGAGTTGAAAGTGAAGGCAGAGAAATGGAGTTGTGCATCATGTGCATATATGTGGAAGTTGACCTCATGCCTGTGGATGATGTCATGAAGAAGCAGCATGTGCATGTTGAAGGTGAGAGGACCAAGGACAGACCCCAACCGATAATTAAATTAGCTAGCTGAGTATCAGTAACAATTAGTTCATCATTCAGTCCATAGAGAACAGATCCGAACACACCCTGGCTCAAATCTAACTTAAATCCATTGGCAAATCTGGGTGGACCACATTAAAACTGACTACTCTGCCCTCGCCTCTGCTAAATTGCCAACACTAAGATAATCTTGGAGGCGAAGGAAAATCGCAGGCTCTTTTTCTCCACCACCAACCGGCTCCTCCACACACCCTCTCATGCTTCGCTCAACCTCTCCTCCAACTCCAACTGCGAGGAGATGCTGGACTTCCTTGAGACCAAAATCGAGGGAGATCCACTCAGCTGTCTCTGCCCTTCCAACTGCTACACCCTCCCCATCTACCTCTCACACTCCGGCCTCTACCCATCCATCCCTCCATACCTTTGAACCTGTCTCTCCCTCTTCTCTCTCCGCCATTATGCCCGATATGAAATCCATCACCTGCTTGCTCAATTCCATCGCTATCTCTCTCCTTACCTCCCAGCTCCACCTCCTGACTACCCTACTCACAGATATCATTAATTTCTCCTTGCCCAATGACACTGTTCCCACCCTTAAAAACAGCCATCATTCCTATCCTCAAAAAAACTTCCCTGCACCCATCACAGCTCTCAAATTAACTGCCCCATCTCCAACCTCCCTTTCCTTTCCAAGGTTCTGGAATGAGTCTTTGCTTCCCAGCTTCGCTCCTTCCTCTCCCGCCACTCCCACTACAAACCTCAATCGGGATTACGTACTGCACAGAAACAGCCTTTCTCAAAGTCACAATTGACATTTCATCCATCCATACAAATGTTCTTCTTCTTCTTCTTCTTCTTCTTCTTCTTCTTCTTCTTCTTCTTCTTCTTCTTCTTCTTCTTCTTCTTCTTCTTCTTCTTCTTCAGGTCTCAGGCAAGTATTCTCTTTCTTGACAGCTTGTCCTTTCCAACAACAACAACAACAAGTTGCATTTATATAGTGCCCTGCATGCAGAATAGCATCCCAGAACATTCACAACATGTTCTCAGATGCATCAAAGATCTATCTATACTGGCTGTATCTACAAGGCAGCCTTGTCATTTGCCAATGTTTGGTAGCTTAAAAGTTAAACGGATGTGGCTGTTCTGCAAAATATTAATCCTGCGAACAGTCAAAAGTTAAAGAAGTGGTTATTGTGTATATTCTAACTGGATAAACATATATTTGAATAAAAATATGACAGATATGCTAATAAATCTCAGTATCTATTGTGGTGACATTGTTCTTCAACCCCAACAGTGTAAAAATTCATGAGGCAGTAATAGAAAAAAAATCTGAAGTTCATGCATTTAATGACCATGAGATTTTAAACAGTGCCTCATTTACAATAACTGCACTGCATTTGGTTACACACTGTGGTAATTTTGTACGTAATACAAGTAACATGAATGGCAAGCAGCAGATTTGAAGCTTAATGGTCTTGGGTACTTATGAGACTTTTGTTGCACCACAAATATTCCTTTGCGGAAACAAAAATCTCAAATATCAATTAGAAGGTTGGCATTATACAAATTTACAATTTACTGAACCATTTTCTACACAATCTAATTGTATAGAATCCTGACCTAAGGATATTATATCAAATTTAAAAAATCTTATCTTCATATGAAATTTTCCCCATGTATTCATTTTCCAAACATTTTAGTACATTAACTTGCTTAATCTTGCTAAATGTTACCTGCAGGCAATATCTTCTAATGGTTTTCTTGTTGAAAATGTACAATTGTACAAAATCTTTCCTATTCAGATTTGGATCGATTTGTTGAGTGAATGAGTTTCAAGTAGAGCACAAAATATTTGCAAATTGTCTGGTTTTATCTATAGTTTACAGAAATCTGGACTCAGGTAGAATGTCCAAGATAAAGCACAACATATTTTGTTCTTTATCAGGACTCTGCAGGTTTGCAGCTGTTATTACTGAGAGAATGTTAAAATACTATCTCGTATTTGTGCCTGGATTCTTCGCTGGTTACCTTGTAAATTGCTGGGAAAGCCAATCGCTCCAAAGGTTCATCTATCAATCCTGTCCTCTTTATAACCCCACATTGGCAAAGTGATATATTCTCCCTTTCCTCCAAACCACTGTGCATGTTCACGTTGGTCTTTCATTGCTTAATGGAGTATTCTCTTGGGATCACACTCTTGGGAGCGTGCTTGCAATGCACACTGTGCGGCCAGTAAAAATGTTGGTGTGGGAAAACATTAGATTGAGAACAAGCAGACAGTCAGAGGTAACAGCGACAAATATGCACATCTTATGTTTTTCAAAACACAGTGAATCATCTCACATGTAAATATCCCGCAGTGCCATAATAAACAGCAGGACACTGTAACTATCAACCAAAGCTAATTCTGCAGATACACTTAGAAAGACCACAACTACTTCATGCAACCTTATAACTGGCCTTTGTCTTTGCTACCATGGATGTTTATATCAAATGGGAATATATTATTGAATACATCTTGTTAAGTGAATTTTAATTAATATCTTCCATCCTATGTCATCCTGGCTCAGTTGGTAGCATACTTGCCTCTGAGTCAAAACATTGTGAATTCAAGCCCCACATTGGGACTTGGAACCCATATAGTCTCTGCTGACATTGAAATGCTGTCCTGGGTGTGTGCTGTATTGTTGAGGTGCCATCCTTTGGGTCCGACATTAAACCAAGGTCCTGATTTCCTGACCAGGTGGACATTAAAAATCCCATAGAACATTTGGAAAGAGAAAGGAGTTTCTCTGGGGTATCCTAGCCAACAATCCATCAAATAAAACTGGCTCCATGGCCGTTTTTAGGACATTGCAGTGTGCAAATCAGTTGCTGCGTTCATCTACAAAACACACACAGCAACTTCACTTTGCAGTATATCCTGTGAAGCTCTATGAGATGTCTTGATGATATCAAGCACAAAGATTATTATTATTATACAGTATTCACCCCCCACTTAGTTACTTCAGCTACAAGCTTGGTTTACCATGACCTGATGGAGATTTATGGGTCAATGTTCTCGCTCACTCACTCGTCTTTACCCAAATTCTACTAATTTTAGTACATGATCAAAGGAGACATTGTCTTCAGGTGCTGTTACTAGCTTTTGTAATGAAATGAAAATGAAACTAAAGGTACTGAGTAAAATAAAGTTAGCTGTTGAGTTAGCTGTTCAGTGGATGATTGCATTTCCATTATCAGTAACAGTGCAGTGATCTGTGTACATCAAATCTTCCCAATATTCTGGAGGACATTGTCCTGAGCAATCTGAATTTTTAAATATTTAAATATCACGAGGCAATATGCAAATTCCTCTCTTCTTTCAGATCTGAACATTTCCTCTGTTGTGCATTTACTTGAACTCCATTTAGAGTTGTGCTATTTATTCCTGTTAGCTAAGGCTTTCAATATGTTTCCATTTGCTGAATGAATGATCTAGAGGAGCTCCACAATATTGATACAAATCTCTTGGAAAGTAAATTTTCCTTTTGTTACGCTTCGCTAAAGTTCTTACCACCAATGATTTCATCATGTTAATTTCTGCATACTTTGCTATAAATCTGCGATACTTTCAATGAAATTAACAACATATATTAAAGGGAAGACACTCTTGGGAGATAATACAACACATTGACATTCCATGGAGCTCCATTTGGAGCCATAACTCTTTGCATAGTGAGCTTTTGATCTTGGGCTGTGCTCTGAGAAGCAGTATGGAGCGTGGACTTGTCTCTGACAGAGTGTTGACACAATACAAAATACAAAATTACATTTGTATAGTGCCTTTCACGCTGGGAGGACGTCCCAAGGCATTAGATGGGAACCCACTTCACTGATAAGAAGCAGCACTAGCCTTGGAGACGAGTCATAGAATCACAGAATGTTGCATTACAGAAACAGACTCTTTAGCCCATCATCAACAACAACAGGCATTTATACAGCATCCTTCACGTGGGACAGCATCTTATCAAGTCAACACTGCTGTTATTCTCTGCATGAATCACCTAAGATAACGAGTCTATCTGGATCATTTCCCATACCATTTAATGTTCTTCTCTACTAGGCTTCATCTGCCAACCCTTTCAGTCAGGAAACAATATGGATGAGGGGAAGAGACTGGGAATATATTTTATATTGGAGGAGAAACTTTTAAAAGTTTGAACGGTATCACAAATTATTTGAAGTAACCTGCGTGATAGTGCTCTCTGCTTCTCTCTTCAAGCAACTGAGCCAAAATTTCTCCATTTATGTGACATAGTCTCTGAGATGTAACATCTTGAGGCATATGAATACTGGATGTCCTAAATTGTGACAAGCTGTTGTGTAACCTGTGTGTGTGTGGGGGTAGTGCAAAATTACAAGACATTGATCTTTTGACTCCTCACAGCCAAGCAGGTGGGGATGCATTTACATCTCAGCTCCACTGTTTTCAATGGAAGAATAAAATAATCCTTTGTGACTGACTTACCCAATAATTGGTAAAAACCCAGATAAGCCAAAAAATCAACTTAACCTAAATCTATTATAATTACTACAACAACACAGCAGTTTTAATATAACAGTAATTGATCTACAGAAAATTTCGAGACCTAAACTGAAGAAACTAGCTCCAGTCAGCTCCACCTCACAATCTAACCAAAGTTGCAAAAACTTGTATGTGTGAGGCAGGGGGTATGGTGGGGGGTAAGGACGGTGTGTAAGGTGGGGGGTAAGGTGGGGCTTTAGGTGGGGAGATAAGGCAGTTGGTATGGTGGGATATAAGGTGAGTGTGCAAGGTGGGATTAAGGCAGGGGGTAAAGTGAGGGGGTAAGGCAGGGGTTTAAGATGGGGGTTAAAATGGGGTAAGGCGGAGGCATAAGGCGGGGGGGTAAGGTGGGGCTAAGGCGCGGGCAGGGCCGCGGTGCAAGAAGGATGTGTAAGGTGGGGGATAGGCAGGAGGTAAGGCGGGGGTTTAAGATGGGTGACTGAGATGGGGGTAAGGTGCGGGTAAGTTGATGATTTTTGGTCACTGTATAACCATGTATTTAAGAGGAAACTCAATGCATACATAAGGAGGAAGGGAATATATGTGTTTGGGAGAGAGGATACGGAGGACACTGGAGGCTCATACGGAGTAAAATCTAGTTGAGCCAAATGTTATTGTGCTGTATCATTCTATGGGCAACTCTCCGTAATTATAGAACAATACATTCTAAAAATACAAAAAATATTTTTAAAATACATTCTTGGCCTTGTAGATAACTCAACTTTGGACTATGTTGTATTTTTAAATTTATTTTTATATATAATATTTTTAAAATGTATTTTTTTAAAAATTAGAAGAAAGAATAATAGAGAAGATGCCATATCACTTCCAGAATATGAAAATAAATAAATATCCCAAATAATATTAGTTATTCACTTGATTGGTGTTTATGGGAAATTGCTGTGCACATTTATCTACATGATAGTCAAATGTGCACAGCAATTTCCCACAAACGAGCGGTATACTTCACAGTAAATCTGTGAAGTGCTTTAAGATATTCTCCTATTGTGCAAGATGCTATATCTAATGTTGTAAGGATTATTTTGGATTTGATGGTGGGCTGCACCCAGGACTTTCCAGTTGTCGTGCATTTGAACCATATTAAGTAAGGCTCTGAATTCACAAATTGATTGTGCTGCACAGTTCCTGTTACTTGAGAAGGAATCTGGGGAAAATACACTTTTGCCCTGGTGGTAACATAATCATAAGCATTAGCAACCCCCTCATCATAAGCAGCTTGTTACACACTACTATGTATGAATCTATGAAAAACAAAGGACGATAACTTTTTCTGTTCAATAAAAAGGCATTTAACAGTTACAAGAGTGCTGGTGCTATGAATGTTTCTGTTTTCTAATTTCCAGCGATTCACTAGACCTAAATATAACGTAACTACCCTTACCATTTGCTTCCTCAACACAGTGAGCCAAACTTTTTTTTGTTTATTTCTCTATTTCATTTCTTCAGTGTATCTACTAACCCAGCAGTAGGCTTGTCGACAACACAGGCACCGATTGCACTGTTACGGGGTTCTAAGTATCTAAGCGTGAAAGGCACTCTATAAATGTAATGTTGTTGTTGTTGTTGTTGGATGCCTTGCCAGTATATGCAGTGTTACCAGTACTGTGCAAATCTGTGGTTGCCTGTCACTGGCTATTTACTACAACACATGATGCCCATGCAAGGTTGAAAATGTTTTGGAAGCCTGGCTTTGTACTGATTCATAACATATGCTGCGGAATAAAGCATGCTCTGAGAGAAAAACATTCACTGAGACATTTACTGTCACTGAATGATTTAAGCCCCAATCTCTCTCTCCCTCTCTCTCCCTCCCCTTTCTCTGGCAAAAGTAAAGAAATGGAGAGTTGTCTATCTGTCAAGTACACTGAGTGTGGCAGGAATGGTTGGACACGTGAATCAAATCACTCAGACGTATCATTTTATCATTAAGCCCATTTCTACTAATCATTTCTCA
Organism: Callorhinchus milii; assembly: GCF_018977255.1. Lineage (NCBI taxonomy): Eukaryota > Metazoa > Chordata > Chondrichthyes > Chimaeriformes > Callorhinchidae > Callorhinchus > Callorhinchus milii. The sequence goes on along the minus strand of NW_024704742.1, from coordinate 80,559,358 downwards.
GTACAGGAGAATGATTCAGACAATCTTTCTCAGGGTCAGCTGTTCTGAAAGAAACCTCAGCTACTGCTTAGGGCCGTTGCCATAGTTGCTGGGTTTCTCTATTGCTGAAGTCACGACTCTACTGGTTCTCTATAATTAGTCATGTTGATGATTTGAACCATATCTATATAGAGTGAATTATTTCAAAGCTTGTTTTTTGATATTCCCGGAGAAGAATTACACATTAGTGCTCCGCTTATAATATATTCAGCCTCTGCTGCTGGTGGGCAAATTCGCTCCTTTTAACGTTAATAATCCTTGCATTTGATATAGCACTTTATTATGTCGTCGGACGTCTCAAAGTGTCTCATAGAATATACTGTAAAGTAAATTGACTGTATATTTTGTGGGCGATACATGGCAGCCAATTGTAGAGAGTGGCAAACCTTGTAGATTCTCTGACCTTACTCATTCCATTTTAAACACAGCAAACAGAAGGAAACATATATATAAAAAAATGTTTTTTTTTATTTGAATTTTAAAATAGGGTTTTGCTACAAATTTATGATCACCTCATTCCTCATAATGATATAATTTACAATAGCAACAATGTTGCACCTATATAGGACCTTTCTTCTTGGGAGGACATTTCAAATGCGCCAACAGAGCTGACTGGGAGCCTGAGCTGGGGATGGGGGAGCTGAAGAAGGGGAGGAGAGTAGGAAGAGGTGACCAAAAACAAGTCAAAAAGAAAGGTCTTAAGGTGAGATGGAGGGTATCCAGGATGGGGTTCCTGGCAGCAGAATGGGTGAAAGTTCGCCAAGTGATGGCGTGGCAGGCAGGTAGGGGACATGAAGCAGCATAGTATTAACTGAGCAGAGGAAGTGGTGGAGGTGGTAGAGTTGCAGTGGGTGGCAGAGGTAGGTTGCGACGAGGCCATGGGGGAATTTGAATGTGTGATAAGGGATCCCTTTTAAATAGTGATATCTTGCCTGCAACCAAGTGTAGGGACTTTCATGGTGTTCACTTATAGGGACAGCCCTTTAAAAGCACACATCAAAGCCAGTGTAAATGTATCACTAATCTTAAATTACAGTAATAGTAAATTCCAAACCCAGACAATCCTGCCACCATCTGCATCGATTGGAGTTGGGCGCTATAATGAGCAAGTGCTGTCTATCATGTAACAGTGCTGTCTGTCACTTTAACATTGCTGTGTTGGGGAATAGGTGAAGTTGCAGGATTGTAAAACTGATTCTGATCAGCTCATCTCTATGCAAACAACAACTTGGAAGAGGTCAGCAAGACTCTGCTCATCTGCTTTCAACCGATCTACATATAGACACATTGCATGTATAAATACAGAGAAAGTATCTAAAGTATGAAAATAATAATCCTTGCTTTGGTATAATGCCTTATCATGTCATCAAAACGTTTCAAAGAGCTTCAAAAGAATTATAATAATAATCTTTACTTTCGAGACGTTGAGATGTCTCAAAAGCACTCCAGAGAAATTTCTGTCAAATGTAGTGACTGTGTATTTGTAGGCAAGTGCAACAGCCAATTTGCACACAGACATGTCCCACAGACAATCATGAAATAATAATAATAATCCGTTGAGATAGCGCCTCATCATGTCGTTGAAATGTCTCAAAGCTCTTCACAGAATATATTTTAGAATGAATTGACTGTGTATTAATAAATGAATGATCAATTTATTTTTATTTATTAACCAGGAAAATCTCTGTATCCGTTTCGAATGGTGCACCTGAATCTTTTAAATGTCCACCTGATCAAGCAGACGGGACCTTGGTTGAATGTCTCATCCAAAGAACGTCAATCTGGGTAAGGGTTGGTGCAATGCCAGGGTCTTTTACTACAATTCTGAAAGTAAATAAAGTCACTATTATTTATTATATTATAGTCATTATATTATTTATGCACTCTTTGAGCATGTAACAACCTGCTGTCACGTCATCAACTTAACGAGAGATCAGTGCATTAAAGAGTAAACAATGCATGTTATTTCAGAAGGCAAGCGACACAAAGCATCAGTATGTGATAAAAGTTGCATAAATGAAGGAGTGGAGCTTCTAGCCTGTTGAAGCATAAACGAGCCATTGCAAATTACAGAGCTTAGCAACTACAACAAATTATTCAATAGCCCGTAGGGACCTTCTGTATATTTTACAGGCATCAACTCATCAAATCAACTAAATCCACGACTGTTTGTGCGACTGCTGTGCGCAATTGGCTGCTGCATTTTGACCCCCAAATACAGTCAATCCACTTTACAATATATTCTGTGAAGCACTTTGAGATGTTTCAATGAAGTGATAAGGCACTATATCAAATGCAAGGATTGTTATTAAAAATCTTATGGAGCAGGTTTCCATTTGAATACCATAAACACCAGATCCATCAATTCCTAAAAAATCTTAGAAATAGAACCATAGAACGACAAAAATAAACAAAAATAAAAAGTAGGAAACATGAATGTGCACACATTAAGATTGTTAGTTTGTGAAAGAGTTGCTAGATTTTAATGCAGTTAATCAAATAAATAAATAATCTGCTAGAAAATTTTTAAAAATCTTTCCTGTATCTTTATCTTAATTTGTTGTCATGCAGTTTAGGGTTTGCACATACTATTTTGAACAGGAACCCCTTGTGACCCCCCCACACCAACACCATGCACTTTCTCAAACACTTGGAATCCATCTCTGATGTTAAGACTTATTTGTCTGGTTATTTACTTTGTCCTGCAATTTTCCTGTATTACAGACGTCAGAGAGCTTTGAAAGGTTTCAACGAACACATTTCTAATTTCCTGACCTACTTTGTTATGAACATGGGTATAGAAGCTGTCAGGTCTGGAAATTTTTTGTTTTCTCATCCAATGTTTACCTTGTACAATTGTCCTGTTCATATTAATTCCTATAAGTCTCTCCCCTTCAATCTCTACTATCATAATGCTCCTTCTCCAGTGTTAAAACCAGCAAAATATCCATTTTATTATTCTGCCATATCCTATCCTCGTATTATTCTGGGGTCCTAAACATAAACGTTTTTAAAGTCCAATTTATTGTCATAATTGTGAGCATGTTTGGGGCAGGCAATACCAATTAAGGTATGGTTTTATTGTAAAACCATAAAATTGTTCTACAATTTTGCAAAAATATTGATCCTTCTGTTTTGCTGAAGATTGCATTTTATGAGTGTGGGTGTGCATTTGTGTGTGTGTGATTCCCAGATTTTTCAAACAAATTAAACATTGTTATATAACGTATAAATATTAGGTGCAGTATGACTAATGTATCAGATTAATAATTCCTCAAGAAAAAAATAATAAATTGGTCACTTCAATCCACGACTGTTTGTGGGAAACTGCTGTGCGCAATTGGCTGCCCCATTTCGCCCACAAAAATACAGTCAATTCACTTTACAGTATATTCTGTGAAGCGTTTTGAGACGTCTAGAAGACATGAAAAGCACTATATCAAATGCAAGGATTATTATTATTAGTAGTAGCAGTATTATTATTATTATAAAAAATACCAGTTTCCTACCAATTACAATAGAACCCCGTTATAACACCCCACGTAACACTGCCTCAATTATAAAAAGAGGTCTAATGTAGATCTGCACTGACAGGAAGAGCTGTGTCGATTAGCTCTCCACACTAAAAATGGAAGTATTGGTGACCTGATCTGTTTTTTCAGACCTCACTTATATCCATGTTACTGGGATACTGGACTAAGTGGACAATTATAATAAGGTATTCCGTGGTATGGCAGAGTGATGGCATTCTTTCCTGGAAAACATTGGTAGTTTGCCTATTTTTGCACTTTATCTTAAATGCCACAATACATGTTGCACCTGGACGGCTGCTCTGACACCAAATCAGATTTTGAAACAATGACTTCAAGAACTTGTCTATGAAGAAACTTTCAGAAAGAAATACATTCACAGCCTCCAAGTATTTGGAAGTCAGGTGATATAAGTAATCTGTGCCTGTTGAATGAAAGAACTATCTTATCTTTCACACAACACACCACATTGTTAAAGGTTACAGAGGAGAATCTTAGCTTTGATTTTGACTCTTCTGTGTATCTAACCCTAGAATTGGATTCTAATCTTCGAGAAACCCTGAGGAACCATGAAAGCCTTTAGTCAAAGCACTCCATTGGCATCATAAGCAACAGGAAGCTTTCCAACACAATTATTACCCTTTAAACAGTTCCCCAAATGGGTTATTTTTAGTGTATGAATTGTTTACCTCATTTGAGTGACTGCATTCTATTATTGATCAAAATACAGAATAAAGTTGGGATTTAATATATGGTGATTTCTAATGGGATTTAAGTAAGGAAACTTGCATTTTTATTGCGCCCTTCATTCAGGGTCTCGGAGAGCTTAACAGTGGTGACCATAGACAAAGAGGAAGGACTTAAGGTGTGATTTGAAAGTGGACAAGGAAGGGGCAAGGTGGAGGGATTCGGGCAGAGAGTTCCAGAGACAACCGCTTACACTCATTTGGATAAAGTCTCAGAGCACTTCACAAATATATGTGGGTGGGACACCAAACAAGGATGAATGGGGGGGAGGCAGCAAAGTAGTAGTATAACATAAACACTCCACTCCGATGCAATTAACCTTAAATTTAGAATTCCAGTGGTCAGCATTTAGCCTTATATATTTTTCCATGCTTTATATATTTTTCCAGTTGAATTCATGTTATGCAAACCCACCTGTGCTTCACTGACCATGCATCTTCTTTGTGTTAAAAAAATCTCAGTAAATCAATAATCTTTTTAAAATATTCTCTCCACAAATTTTATGGTAAGCTTTATTTAATGATCTTATTTTATCCTTGACTTCAGTTCCAGGTTTCTAATATTAATCTATTTATCTATTCATTTTGTTCGAATGAATCCTCACACACTGTATCATTTCCATTCATCTCTGTGTAAGCTCTGCTGCTGAAACTCTAGGATTATTATGAACCAGAGCTTGAACTATAAGTTTGGAATTAGTTGATTCTCATTTTATTATCCTAGCAGATTAGGGCCAGACTTTTCTTGTAGATTACATCATGCTTGTGGGATGTTGTTGTGCCCAAATTGGCTGCCATGATCGTTCTCAATGTGCACAGTCACTACACCTTACAGTAAATCCTGTGAAGTGCTTGGAGACATCCTCCCAATGTGAAGGACACTATTTATCAAATGCAAGGATTATTACTGTTATTTCATTCTTTACGGAATTCCGTTAAGAGTTTTCCTATGCATCCTCAAGATTGAATATTCAGAAGGATAATAGAAAACAAAGGGAGTTATATTTTGATAAATGACTTCATTTAAGGAATTAATTTGAAACTATAATTTTTATGAAAGACTTCATGAATTCAAATTGCAGCTTTACAATCTATTAATAGGCTTTTAATAGGATGTCAAGGGACACTCTATTAATCTTTCTCTTTCTCTTATTTTCTAATTTTTCAAATTTGCTATTATAATTTTCCACATTTTGCACTGTGCATCCATGTGGAGACTTTGTGTAGAGTAAAGGAATTGATGCTGATCTGCAGCATTCCGAGAAACAATACTGTGCGAAGGGCACAAAATAAATGCAAATTGTCAGAATTATGTCAGAATTGTACTGAAATGGAGTTGGATGAAAAAGGCCCTTTGCCCAATTTGATCTCATCCTTCCACAATACTCATCTTACTATCTTCCCATCACAGAATCAAGCTGTATTTAGTATTGGTTCCATTGTCCTGACCTCAACCTACCTCCCTGACACATTGTTCCAGTCATTAATTTCTGTCTACGTAAAGAAAAGCCTCCTGTTATCTGTCTTGAAATTGTACTTTACACCTCTTGTTCTGCTCTTGCTGTACATCCTAAAGTATTGTTCATGGTTCACTTTCTCAGTTCCATTAAAAGGTTATACAACTCTACAAGGTCATGGTCTTCTCTCAAGACTGAAAGTCCTATTTTGTCTGATCATTGTTCATGTCTCATTCCTCTAACCGGAGTTCACCTTCATCACTCTCCTCTACATTGTCTTTAGGGTCAAGACAGTTCCCTTATGTCTTTGCTGTGCTGAACAGTTCTGATGAAAACTATATAAATACTCTAGATTTGACAGACCAGAACTCTCTACAACCTGAGCATGGCATCTGGAGATCTAAACGCAATTGATTTAGTAATATAGTATAGCATCTTGTTTGCCTTGTTATTTGCTACCTCACGCTTGACATAGTGAGCAATGAGTCAACTACCATCTGCAGATCTCTTTTGGCTTCTATCCCATCCATGTGTTTCCTATTCTTACTTCTTATATGTAGTAAAAGAAGTCTTCACTGTCTGCGCAATATGGCCCAGCTCTGCCACTGTCTCACACTGCAGGGCACCCTAAACCTCATACACGCATTCATAACATTCAGGTTTGACTACCCAAGCTCTCTGCTTGTTGGTCTCCCCAACTCCTCTCGCCATAGGCTGCAGATCATCCACAACTATGCACCCCATGTCCTCTCCCGCACCAGGCTCCGTGACCCTATAACCCCCATCCTCGCCTGACTCCACTGGCTTCCCATCACACAGAAGATACAGTTCAAGATCCTGGTCCTCACCTTCAAAGCCCTCCATGGCCTTGCTCCCACCTACCTCTGTGACCTCCTAGCCCCTACCACCCTGCCTGCTCCCTCCGCTCAGCGGGCTCTTGCCTGCTTCAAGTCCTCCGCCTCGCCCGCCCCACCATTGGCAGGCAGGCCTTTAGCCCCTCTGTCAACATCCTCTGGAACTCCATCCCACAGTCCCTCTGCCTCGCCCCCTCCCTTGCCTCCTTCAAAACGCATCTCAAAACCCTCCTCTCCGACCGTGCTTTTGATCACCCTACTTCCCCCCCTGCCCTCCACCCTCTCCAATCCCTACCCCCAGCTCTGGTCTGAAACACTGACTGTCCAGTGCCTTGAGCGTCCTCCCAATGTGAAAGCTGCTATACAAATGTAATTTTGTTCTTTTGGAGTATTTACATTTATCTGCATTTGCCAGCTATCAGCTTATTTGCATACCATATCGAGCTCCCTTTGTAAAACCTTTGCTGCCTTCTCTGATTCCACATTTCCCCCAATTTGGTATCATTTGCAAATGTAAATGACACTGATACTGGGTGTGTGAATCCAGGTCATTAATATATACAAGATACAGAAGTAATCCCAGGACAAACTCCCGTGAAGAAATTAAGGTGCTTACCCAGAGTAATAGTGGGAATGAAAAGAGTTCCCATCAGTGCAACCTGCCCTCGTACCATCATGTGTGGCATTCCACGTAGCTCTGTCCTTGGTCCCCTATTTCTTAATTATAACATTAATTATAACATTACCATTCACGGATGCACTCTCCACCTCACAAAGCCAGTCTGGAACCTTGGTGTCCTGTTCAACACTCAACTGTCCTTTAAACCGCACATCCATGATATGACCCATTCTGCCTTCTCTCACCTCCGCAACATTGCCTGCCGCCACCACTGCCTCTACCCTCAGACCGCCAAGACCCCTTCGTTCAAGCATTCATCACATCCAGGCTCCACTACAATGCTTCTCTGCTCACCATTATTTCCAACTCTTCTGTCCACAAGACGCAGATTATTTAGAACTCTGTAGCTCATGTCTTCTCCCATGCCAAGCTCCATGAGCCAATCACCCCATCCTCGCATGGCTCCAATGGCTCTCCATCCCTCAAAGAATGGAGTTTAAAATCCTCATCCTCACTTTTAAAGCCCTCTGTGAACTACTAACACCATACCAACTTGTCCATTACCTCCGTTCGGCTGGCGCTGGCATTCAGCTTTCCTGTCACCACCCTCTGGAATTACATTCCAGAATCCCTCCGTCTGCACATTCTCTTGCCTCCTTAAAGGCCCACCTCAAGACCTTCCTCTTTGACCGTGTCGTTGGCTACCCTCCCATCCCTCCTACCCTCCACCTTGGGGTTGGAATCAAAAGAGGTGGAGGGTAGGGGCTCTTAGTTACAAAGTCTTAACTGTCCATCGCCTTGGGAGGTACTTCTGATGTGAAAGACGCTATATAAATCCAATTTGTTGTTGCTTAGACGTGTCCATAGAAAAGGATTCCAGCAGGTTGGCAGCAACTTCACAGTCCCATTGTCTTGCTATAGAGGTAGGGATTCAAATGGTAAAGTCAAAGTCAGAAAAAACATCCTCTCTATCTGTGACCAGGGCTCCCTCTGCCTCGTCCTCTTGGATCTCTTTCGAACACAGTCAAACTCTATATTCTCCTCCACTGCCTCTCCTGCCTCATCCATCTTAGTGAGACTGCACTTGCATGGTTCAAGCGGTACTTAACCAACTTCCTCCACTTCATCTCAGCAAATTGGTTTCTCCTCCCTCCCTCGCCCGATCACCTGCGGGGCACCCCAGGGCTCTATCCTTGGCCTTCATGTTTTCTTCATTTATAAGCTCCCTCTTGACGATGTCATTTGCAGACATGGGGTAAACTTTCACATATATGCAGATGACACACAGGTGTACTTTGTCTCCTCCAGATCCGTCGATGTTCTAACAGTTTTTTCTGGCAGATATCAGTGCCTGGAAGAGTGCAAATTTCCTGCAGCTGATTGTGGACAAGACGGAAGCCATACTCCTTGGCTCCTGTCAACATCTTTACTCCTGCGGATTTGAACTCCACAACCTCCCTGGACTCTCACTCAGACTCACCAAACCAGTGTATCTGATTCGACTCCCAGCTGTCCTTCCTTCCTCACATCTGGTCCTTGACTAGGACCACCTTCTTCCAACTCCACCACATTGCCCACCTCTGACCGTACCTTACCCCAAATGCAGCCAAAATCCTCATGAATGTGTTTGTTACCTCCCACCTGGATTATTCGAATGCACTCCTCACCCATCTTCCAAGCTCCACTTTTCAAATAATCCAGCTCATTCAGAACTCTGCCACCCGCATACTGACCCGAACCAACCTCTGTACCCCCATCTCACCAGTACTGGCCAGGCTCCACTGGCTCCCCATCACTGAATGGATCGACTTCAAGATCTTCACACTGGTGTTCAAATCCTTTCACTCCCTGGCATCTCCCTACCTCTCCGACCTCCTCACTTCCCAATCCACCATCTGGCACCTCCACTCGCCTGGCATAGGCTTCCCTCTTGTCCCTGCAGTCCACTGCTCCACCAATGTAGGTCGTATTTTCAGCCACTATGCCCCGAAACTCTGAAACACTTTCCCTCAATCCCTCCACCTTGCCCCCTCTCTTGCCTTTGTTAAGTCGCTCCTGAAAACCTTCCTTTTCGACCATGCTTAGGGCCATCTCTCCCCCCCTGGCTCGGAGTCAGGTTCCGCCACTGTTAAGCGCTCTGAGACACTACCCTGCGTGGAGGGTGCAATATAAATGCAAGTTGTTGTTGTTTTGTAAAGGACTTTTAAAAAATTGTATGGTTAAACAACTCAATTCCAAGAATAGAGGCAATTTCCGAGCTCATGAGTAGTAATAAAGCCACCAGTGATTTACACAAACCTTTCCTCGTTTTGCATTCTGTCGATGCCCCAAGTTAAAATATAGTCACATAAACCAGTTAATTACCAAGTTGCTTTTAAGCGTGTTTAAAGATAACACAGAAGACAGTTAAAGTGCTTTATGAAACTTATGTTACACAGTTACATGTTATGTTAGTCTGATATCAGGAAGAATTATGGTTTTCACTGTAGACTATTTTGACAATTGTAGAACTGAAGCAGTAACCCTGCATTTTGAATCCTATCAGTGCCTGGCTTTGATGTTAAAAGAAGTCTAACCTTTTTAATCTAGTTTTCAATCTAAGTAACTCATTTCAAATTCATTCTTTGAGCCTCAGTTTTCTTTAGCACTCTGAAATGGTACCCCTTCTGAAGGGTACTATTTAAATGCATGTTGTTTAAAAGCATCACCAGTAAACATTTACAAAATCCAAATAAACTATATCCTGTCTTGTGAGTCATGACTGTTGATTCTAAACCCTGCAAGTGGTTCTGATGTAAATTGCTACTGTTTCATAAACCTCTTGAGTCTTATTATTCACATTACCCTAATTGGACCATAATTTCCCATTTAAGTTCTCATTATCCATTTAGTATATTCATATTATATTAGCTCCTTCCAGTCCTCAGGTCAATAATATCTAAAAAATGTTCAACCAATGATTATTTCCTCACTAATTTCTCTCAGGTTTTAGAAACAATCTCATTTTCTTTCTTGTATTTGTTTGTACCATATGACCCATTGAACTGGTGCCTGCTTTGCTGTCTTTATCATCACTCTCTGACATCTTCTTTATGATTTTATGTTTCCTTCTCAGGATTGTGATCCCTTATCAATATTTTAATACAATCCTCTGCTGAGATGAAGAAGCTTTGCAAACATTAAATACTGTTGATCTCTTTCCGTGTGGAACTATGTTTCTATCATATGATTGGTCTGGCCAACCCCCACTCCTAATAAAACTGGTCATTCACCTTCGGCTGTTTGTGTGACATTTCTGCTTGCAAATTGGCTGCCACATTCATCCAAAGTTACAGTCACTCCATTTTAAGTACTTTAAGACATTCTCCAAAACATAAAAGGAGTCATATCAAATGTAACGATTATCATTATTGGTGCCTATATTCTCCCTACTTGTCTATAACTCTTTTGACCATGACAATTCAATGAAGCATCAGCATAGTCCAGGGGTCTCCAACCAGTTGATCACCTCTAGGTGGCGCTCACATACATAATCACAACGACAAGCGAAAGGAGTGATAGAAATATGTCATTATTGAGTCAAATTGAAACTGAAGTCATATGTACAAAATACTTCATGCCTTTTCAAATAAAATATAAATGTTAATATTTAAACTGTTGTAAATATTGCTCCTTACTCTTGTTTTTATTAAGTATGTGCAAGATGGCACCTACCAACAATCGATCGGTTGGAGACCGAGCAGTTTCTGACTCAGAGGTGAGAGTTCTACAAACTGAGCCAAGTTCAGATCCTATAATATGTTCTTAATACCCAAAACAATTGGAGGGAGTGTGCCCCTGCTATGACAATATATGAATGTGCCTATCCCAAAAGAGCCTGAGATGTCACAAAAAAAATAATTCTTGCATTTGATATAGTGCCTCATTACATCTTTGAGACATCTCAAAGCACTTCACAGAATATACGGTAAAGTGAATTGACTGTAATGAAAGTAATGAAATTAAATGTCATGACATTTTACTCACTGCAATAACAATTATGACTTTATTCTCACCCCTTCATCCAGGCCCATTGCAGAAAGTCTGTCTTATTTACTGTGGGAGGGGAGAGGAAATAAGTAAACCAATAATTTAGGGGGGTCAATAAATAAGTCACTGGCACTGTGACACAAATCCAATTTTGCAATTGTGGTATCAGTGTATCATTTGGTCCGAAATGATGAATTCAATTAATTTCATCAAATGTACAACAAACAACTTTGGTAAATGGTAGTACAGGTGACAACTATTTAAATTTCATTTCATTTTCAAAATGGTTACATGATCAATGCAATAACAGTTTGTCTAAAGATAGTGGGCATCTGCTAGCAAATAATTATAATAATAATCCTTGCATTTGGTATAATGCCTTATCACATCGTTAAAATGTCTAAAAGTGCTTCACAGAATATATTGTAAAGTGTAGTGACTGTGTTTTTTTTGGCCACAACACAACAGCCAATTGTACACAGCAGTGTACTACAAACCATCATGGATTGAGTGACCAACATTTTTTGGGAGGGATTGTTACTCCTGGAAAGTGATACGGCAATCAACTATCAATTAGGTTTTCTACTTACTGCTAGGTAAACTGAGGCAGGGAGTAAGGAAACTTTAGGTTGTGCCCCGCCCGGGAATCAAATCCGGGTCCTCTCTTTTGTGAGGCGAGAGTGCTAACCATTACGCTACAGGACTCCATTACATTTGAGGCACAAACAATGTTACATTCAGCTAAGTGGTATTGATGCCTTTAACAGTAATGTGCAATAGAGGATTGCACATTACTGTTAAAGGATGAGCTTGTGAAGATTTTCAATTAGAACATTTCTTTTTATAATCTCAGACAGCCAAACTCCAAATCTTGTGATAACAATCATCTAGAAAGAGCTCTAGGTGCATACTACATATGTGGCCACTGGCTAAAGCTCCTGTGAAAACAGCATTTTCTCCAGGGAATCCCAAATGGATCCCAGAGCCTCAACTCAGACACAAGAACTTATTGCTACCGTTCACTATGTTTGAGGTACAGGGCATTGCTTAGAAGAAATACAGTTTTTGTCATGGTCATTTTTGCAGGCAGCTGCAGAGTGTTTTCATTGTGATTCTGCCCTTAACCAAAAAACCCCAATGACCAAAAACAATTCAACTTGATGTGATTCATTGTGATTGTTAAGATAATGAAAAAGCCATAATTCTCTATTATTAATCAAACCTTCAGTGGATCAGAAAGAGCTGACCTCAACATGCCTACATTCACGTGGGGAGAAAAAAATCAATATGTGGAATGCATCTTAAGAAATATTATGCACAATGAATGAAGGCTGTAAAATAGTCTGTACTGTAACTGAAAAATTCCACATTACATTTATTATTAATTTTAATATTATTTATGAAGCAAGCCCCTTGCCCAAGAAAAGAAAGAAAATCATAGCTACACTCTGTTTTGGGAGGTTAGCACTTTCTCCTGGTGCTATTTTAATCATTGTGAAAGCAAGTTTGGATCCCAAGTCAAACTATTTTTGACAGAATAGGTTCATGTGTCAGAGAAACTAGAGATAGCACAGCATTGATTTTGTTTCCTCTATATTAGGGCAAAGGACTGTTCCTGTTATTCAAATAAACTGTTCTCTAATAATAATTCTTACATTAGATGCAGCAACATACTCTATCAAAACATTTCAAAGGGCTTCACAGGAATGACTCTAAATAGTAACGACCATGTATTTGCAGCAAATACAGCAGCCAATTTGCATACAGTAGTGCCCACAAACAGCCACAAAATAAATGATTCATTTTATTTTGGGGATTGTTTGTCAGCACCCCAGGGGATCTTTAATGTCCTGCCAAACAGGCAAACAGGACCTTGGTTTAAAGTTTCATCTGAAGCATGAAATCGACCGGTTGCAACACTTCCCCAGCAAAATATTGAAATTCAGTCTGATTCAAAATACCCAATTTGGGGCTTGAATCCACAACTTTCTAACTCAGTAGCAAATGTGCTGAGGCACGGTAGCACATGACAATGTCATAAGGTGTTACATCAAATGCAAGAATTATTCTCTTGTCTGACACTGCAATTGCTCAATTTAACTCAAGTACTAACTTTTAAAAAACGAGAAAGAAACCGAAACAAGAATGAAAACCAGCCTCTACTGAATTGATTTTCTGTGAAATCCATCTCTGCATATTCAATCATTATATCTATTCTCGCATTCAAGCTCCTTTTGTCTTTGAAATTCAACTTGTCCAAAATTCATTATACTTACTTTCATTTGCCTTCACCATTAATTGCCTTATTTGCATTTGCTAGATGCAGTAAGTTTAATCCTTCCACAGAATTTGCAACCATCATAATGGGACAGATATACTTTTGCTTTTCTGAAACGTGCATATACACTGACTGAATTATTTCCTGGGAGTCAGCTATTGACTATCAATCAAAAGTTCAGAGTGCCTACTTCACAATCATTAAGTCTGCACCGCAGATGCCATTGTGCATCAATGACAGAGAAGGTACTGACTGTGACAGTGCCTGTCTGCAAGGAACAGACTCTAAATTAAATTAAATCAAATTTCTCAGTCACCTGCTCCACTTGTTTGGCACGGAAAATGTAATTACAAACTAAGGAGTTGAATCTTTGAAAAGGAAGAGAGTTTGCGTGTGTGTGTATGGGAGGGGTAATGATAATGGCCAATTTATATCAATAGAATTTATGGGTCGATCTTCTCAGCACTCAAAATAACAGCATTTGTCTGCCCGCTATCTGTGTATATCGGTAATTCAATTGCACTTGTCTTTCAGATTGGTGAGATGATCACTTTGCAGAGGGTGGTTTTGTCAGCAAGCAGAATATCGATTTTGACCACGTCCACCGTATATTGATTCAGACCGTAAATAAATTGGACTGAGCATTGTTGCATTGATTAGAAGCAATAAGAAACCAAATGCTCTATTATTGTGATGTATAAGGAAGGCATTGATCCTCTATTAGTGCTTCAAAAGATAATAATAATAACATAAAAATTATACTTACATTTGATATAGCACCTTATCATTAAATATCTCAAAGCACTTCACAGGGTTTACTGTAAGGTGCAGTGACTGTGTATTTGTAAGTGTGTAGATTCTGCATCTGTCTACTTTCTCCGTGCCCCCAAAAAACTTCACTTCTACTGATTCTATACTCCCCCCTCCAACCCACCCACCCCAGCTCTCAGTCCATCTACCAGGCTTATGGTGATTGGAACTGTTCCGTTCCTCTCAACTACTCCTGCGGCATTGCCTAATGCTCAAATGAAAGCACGCCCCCAGGAACCAGGAGCAGATGACCATATGACTACCTTCATCGATAACACTCGAATGGGCAGGCTTCTGTCAAAGGTGCAGGGGAGCAGCAGGTAGGTTCTCCAGGCAGTATGGAGGAGGCTGACGTATATCGCTGCCTTCTTGCCAGTGGTACACAGCAACAATCATCCCCCATCATTTTAAATGCAGCTACAATTTAAGCTGGTTAAGAATGTAAATTAACTTGAGTGATTCACTGATCATGGCATGTGTAATTTAGTTACTATCGGCTTCACAGATCAACAACTTCAGAAATACATGGACATTGCTTTATAATAATAATAATAATAATCCTTGCATTTGATATAGCGCTTTTCACGTCGGGAGGACGTCCCAAAGCGCTTCACAGAACACACTGTACAGTGAATTGACTGTATATTTGTGGGCGAACGCGGCAGCCAATTGCGCACAGCAATGTCCCACAAACAGTCGTGGATTGAAAATGACCAATGTATTATTGTTTTTGGTTTTGGAGGGATTATTATTAGGCTCTGTGTGGAGTAAGGAAACTTGCCCAAGGTTTCGCCCTCTGCCTGGAATTGAACCCAGGTCTCTCGCTTGCAAAGCGAGTGCTCTAACCACTGAGCTACAGGACTCCACTTTATGATTTTGGTGTAAGAGTTGTGGCATTTAAATGATTTTCCCTCAGTGTTCACGCAAAAATAAAACTCTGCCTTTAAAGAACTTGTTTGGTACTGATTGTCAAAAGGCTACCTTTACCTTCATTCTTGAAATATTTGTGACTTTTTTGAGGCAGGTTTCTATGCATTTAGAATCATAGAATTATACAGCACAAAGGAGGCCATTCGACCCATCGTGTCTGTGCCGGCTCTTTGAAAAGTGCTATCCAAATCAATCCCACTCCCCGCTTTTTCCCCACAGCCCTGCAAACTTGTCCCCTCAAACAATTATCTACTTCTCTCTTAAAAGTGGTTATTGAATCAGCTTCCACCACCCTTTCAGGCAATGCATTCCAAATCTGAACAACTCGCTGTATGAAAAATGTTCTCCTCACCTCCACTCTTGTTTCTTTTAACAATTATTTGAAATCAGTGTCCTTGGGTTACCGATTCACTCGCCAGTGGATTTGTGGTATCATCCATGCATTTAGCTAAGCTGTGTAAGTGACGTGAGCAGTGTTAGTAATGGAATTGTTTATTCTTTTTAAATTGACCAACAATTTATTATCACCTTGCAGCAAGTTTCTTTAAGCACTCTTACCTTGTGTGATGGGTGCTATTTAAATTCAAGTTCTTCTTATTATATTATTATTAGTCATTGGTTTTGTAGCTTTGAAACAGTCTTGCAGATTGAACTTCCTTTTTAAGAGGTAAAACATTTTTCATATATATCTTACATGATTTTTTTACATGCATTATGTAAGTTCCATCTATCTGCTAAGAGTTGTCTTTCTAGAAATCAATGACAGCTGCCAAAATTGTCCCTTTAAAAGTTTGTTACTGTGGAACTAATGATAAAGTTAAATTGACTCCATGTATTTTGCATAAGTTTTCCAAACTATCATGTACCATTCAGAGAAACCGTACAGAAGATTGACAAGGCTGGCAATGTTTCAGTAATGCAATACACAGGAAAAAGGAGATGTAACCTGCTAGGATTGCTTCTGAAGGTAAAAGTGTTTGTCTAAATTATATTTCAGCATTTGTTCCTGGGTGATAGCAATCACTCTGTGTCCAGCCTCATATAGTGTGATAACTGGGTGACGGGACCATGTATTACTCTCCAAATAGGTTGCCGAGGGACTACCTTATGCTTGGGTTGTGATTGACTGTTCTACGCCTCACTACAAGTCTCCAGTTTAGATGTATTCTTCCCAGAAATATTTAAGTGTTACTGCACCATGCTAATAAACTCCCCTGCAAGCTAACATTAACTCTTTGAACATTTGGCTACCAGAATTTCGACTTCATATTGTATGACAACATTGCCTTCTTCAGATATGGATTAATTTGATAACATTTAGTATCTACCAATGTTCTGATAAATCTGCAGTTTTTATAAAACCACTAAAACCATGAACCAGACTTTCAACTAATTTCCATCCACATTTTCCTGAAGATTCTGCTGAACAAGTCAATTTTCATTTGTTCACACAATTTTATTGTCAGTAACCAACTTTTATCGCACTGTTTTAATCAAATTTGATGCTTAAAGTAATGCTATATAATTTTGTTCCATTATTGTTTTACACTGGTGTTTTACATTGATACCTAGCAAACAAGTAAATTGACAATTCTCCACATGTCTGATTGTTTGACACTGCTGTGTGGAATTTGGATGATTTGGTGACAAATACAAATCTGTAAAGATAAATCTTTACATTTGACAGCAATTCTCCATGAAGCGCTTTGAGACATTTAGAGGGTCTAGTCATCATAGCAAACACAAGGCTTATCATTACTACACCTCAGAATTTGCTATTGATTCATGAATAGATTAGCTGTCTTTGGTTGATAAAGTCTGCATTGTCTTCAATTTGCCTCTTCACTTTATTACCAGTGTGAGGTCTCTCGCTAATGTCTCAAATGAAAGCTCAACTTCCAATCAGCACATAACAGGTCAATCCAAACGATTGATATTGGCAGGCTGGTGATAGTGTTAATGATGGATGATTGATTACACATAAGTGTAAAACTATATAATAAGTATCATGGTGCACAGGAGCATTGCCTCTCATGCCTGCATCACAGATGATTCATGCTTGCATGTGAAGGAAATCCATTCACATTGACTCAGTGACCAGTCTTCAGGATCATACAAAAGGGCAAGCAAATCAGTGAAATCTCAGAATCTAATTTTGACCTTCATGTTACGATCTATGAAACTTGCTTCAACAAGTCCAGGAGATTGAAAAGCATGAGCAGTTGCATTAGATTTCTCTGAAGATGCTGTGTTCTTCTGTGATGAGCCTGCCATACTTTGCAAATGCATGGTATTTCTCTAACTCAGCATTATTTGATTTGGCAGTTCCTGAAAGACTTCCCATGTCGAACACACTCAAGGCTCTCTCTATCTTCATGAAATGCAGTAACAGCTTTAGTGTGAATTGCTTGATCTGTTCCATAGACTCCTGGTAATCATGACTTCAGTTAACAAAGGTGTATATATCAAGGTGTTGTGAGCTGGTAGTAAAAGGTAAATCAAATGAGGAAATACAATTTCTCAACATAATAATTGAAAATAATAATAATAATCACTGCATTTGATATAGTGCTTTTCACATCTTCTAGACGTCTCAAAGCGCTTCACAGAATATACTGTAAAGTGAATTGACTGTATATTTGTGGACGAAACATAACAGTCAATTGCGCACAGGCAGTAATAATAATAATAATCCTTGCATTTGATATAGCGCTTTTCACATCTTCTAGACGTCCTAAAGCACTTCACAGAATATACTGCAAAGTGAATTGACTGTATATTTGTGGGCGAACGCGGAAGCCAATTGCGCACAACAGTGTCCCACATATAATCGTGGATTGAAGTGACAATTTATTATTGTTTTCTTTTTCTTGAGGGCTTATTATCCCTCAAGAAATGAGGCATTAAATGTATTAATTGTTGGTTAGAATCAGTTACCTTTCTCTCCAATGAACATTGCCTAGTATGAGTGACCTTTATATCACTGCAAACTCATGGTGACCAATGGTTCAAATCATAATTCGGTGTAATTCATGTGCAAAATAGTGTTTGGAATGGAAATCTAGGGACTGGACCAGAGAGCATTTCAAACATTAGTGAGGCTATATTATAATATTAATTTCATACTGACTGCTATATTGCTTAATACTGCTATATGCTTTTATCTTTCATATTGTCTTTCGCTTCATTATCCTTTTAGGTTCACTGTTCGGATCAGCTCTCAGCTTTCTCACAGTGGCTCTCATCTTTCAAAAGTTGTTGAAACAATCTCTAAATGGTGAAAGCTGCAAAATAATCAACAAAATAACCTGACTAACTGATTTAGGGAAATAATTAAGTCAGTTTCATAAGAATGCTATAATTCAAATATCAACTTGAATCTCACGTCCAGACTTCTATTTTCGGTGGTTTAACAATTCCAGTTAGTGTTCGTTCATTGGTAAATTGACATTTTGTTTATTTCTTGCTTAGAAGCTCAATGCACCAAAAATTAAGTGCATTATTCAATCTTGTTAGACTATTGTGTCGATAATCAGCTAAACCACCTTCTGATCAGGTTTATAAAGACTAAATTCAAATGGCAACCTGGATTAATTGATACCTCTGAGTCAGAATGTTGTGGTTTCAAGCCCATGTTGGGTCTTTGATCTTACACGTGAACACTTCAGTGGAGTGCTGTATTGGAGGCACCATCCTACAGATGAGATGTTAAACCATGTTCATTTGTCAGTCGCGCAGCATTACTCATAAAGAAAAAGCTTTCCCGGTACTCTATAAAATTGTCATTCATCTCCTGGTTGTTTGTGAAACATGACTGTGTGCAAATTGGTCATCATATTTGCCTAAAAAGAATAATTCTTCCATTTGATATTGTGCCTTATCATATCGTTGAGGTATTTCCAAACACTTCACAGGATATACTAAAAATTTTGTGTATTTTGTGGGTGAAACACAGCAGCTAGTTTGCACACAGCAATGTAAATGGAGTCATTATACATGAGAGTAAATCCTGTGAAGTACTTTAAGAAGTTTTGATGTGATAAGGTACGAGATCAAATACAATCATTATTACATTAGTTTTGAAGTTGTGAAATTCAAAGTTTTCAATTTCAAATCAGATGGATTCTTGAAAGTCATTCTGAAATCCATGAGAATAGTATTTATTGAGGACAGAAGCTTCTAATTACACTATTGCATCTTATTCACTTGAAGATTGGAGTTCATGTTCTTAGTTGTTGGTGATAAGGGAGGATGAAGAGTAGGAGGGTTGCTGAAGGCTCGGTGAAAGAGGAGGGTCTTGAGATGTGCTTTGAAAGAGGTAAAGGAAGGAGTGAGTGAGGCAAATGTTGAATGAAGTTCCAAAGGGTGGGGCAGAGAGGCTGAAGGCCTGACCACCGATGGTGGGGCGGGCTGGGTGGGGGACGTGTAGCAGGTTCATTTCCTGCTGAGCGGAGGGAATGGACAGGTTGAAATGAGGTTAGCAGGTCACAGAGGTAGGAAGGGGTAAGGCCATAGAGGGCCTTGAAGATGAGGACCACGATTTTGAACTCTGTTCTCTGAGGGACGGGGAGCCAATAGAACCAGGTGAGGGTGGAATGATAGGGTCACAGAGCCTGGTGCGAGGGAGGACACGAGTTGCAGAGTTCTGGATGATCTGCAACTTTTGTAGCCAAGAGTTGGGAAGGCTGACAAGCAGGGAGTTGGAGTCTAGATTTGATGAATGCCTTGGTCAAAGCCTTGCTATAGAACCCTGGTCAGACCCCACCTGGAGTACTGCGTTCAGTTTTGGGAACCGGACTTCAGGAAGGATATATTGGCTCTGGCGGGGGTTCAGTTCAGATTCACCAGAATGATATCAGGGCTTAAAGGGTTAAGCTAGGACAGGTTGCATAAACTTGGTCTGTATTCCCTTGAATTTAGAAGGTTGAGGAGTGATCTGATGAAGGTGTTTAAAATAACAAAGGGATTCAATAGGGTAGATATAGAGAAACTATTTTCTCTGGTGGGTAATCCAGAAGATGTATATATTCGCCCACAAATATACAGTAAATTCACTTTACAGTATATTCTGTGAAGCGCTTTGGGACGTCTAGAAGACGTGAAAAGCGCTATATCAAATGCAAGGATTATTATTATTAAGATAGGGGCATAATCTTAAAATTAGAGCTAGGCCATTTAGGAGGGAAACCAGCAAGCATTTTTTCACACAAAGCTTAATGTAAACCTGGAACTCTCCTCCCCAAAAGTCTGTAGATGCTGAATCCATTCAAATTTTCAAGGCTGAGGTGGATAGATTCTTGTTAGGTAAGGGTATCAAGGGATACGGGGCAAAGGCCAGTTAATTGGAGTTGAGGTATAGATCAGCTGTAATCTAATAGAATGATGGAACAAGCTTAAGGGGCTGAATGGCCTACTCCTGTTTCCTTATATTCCTATAAAATGTAGCAGTGAATGTCCTGTCTGTTCCTTGGACCTCAAAACATTAGTCAAATAAATCACTCAAATTTCTAAAGATTTGCGTTTATTGGTGCCCTTGATGTGTTTGGCTCTTTTTAAACACTGAAAGTCTCTTCATATTGTGGAGTCCTGTAGCTCAGTGGTTAGAGCACTCGCTTTGGAAGCGAGAGAACTGAGTTCAATTCCAGGCCGAGGGCGAAACCTTGGGCAACTTTCCTTACTCCACACAGAGCCTGATAATAATCCCTCCAAAAACCAAAAACAATAATAAATTGGTCAATTTCAATCTACGACTGTTTGTGGGACATTGCTGTGCGCAATTGGCTGCCGCGTTCGCCCACAAATATAGTCAATTCACTTTACAGTGTTTTCTGTGAAGCGCTTTGGGACGTCCTCCTGACGTGAAAAGCGCTATATCAAATGCAAAGATTATTATTATTATTATTGTGAAGGAAATATAAGATGTGTTGTTACAACATGTTCTTTGGCACACATGTGGGGGCACGGTCTCATACACTTGATCCAACCTTATATTTGATACAAAGTTTTCTATAATCAATTTTTATGGATCTCAGTGGAGTAATCATTATGTTCAACCTAAGCAACATAGAAATGGCCTTATTTTGTGAATGGACGTTTGTTAACTAAGCACCACAAAGTGCACTGACGTAAAGTCTGTATATCCGGTGATAAATCAGGCAGTCAATCAATGAAGGACGAATGCAGTTGAAGGCTAGCTTCAGGATCTGCAGAACATAATACTGACATCCTGGTCAAATTGGTGCTGTTCATAATGTAAGCACTTCAGATTCCAATCACAGAAGACAGCCAGAGGTACAATATATGCAAATGAATGGGGCACCAAATGAAAGTATAGTAACAGAGGTAATCTGAGAGAAGGAGAATGAGAAGCAGAAGGAGGAAAAGCAGAAGAAAAATATTAAATATGTGTGAAAGTGCTTCACACTGTTGGCTGGGCACATGAGCTGAAAGTGGGGAGCTGACAAGGGTATGAAGGGGAAAGATAGTAATAATAATCATTGTATGTAATATAGTGCCTTATCACTTCTTCAAGATGTCCCAAAGTGCTTCACAGAATATACTGTAAAGTGAATTGATTGTATACTTTAACTGTAAAATGACTAATAGCACTGTAAAAGAGGTGTAAGAAAAGGTGGATAAGTATACAATGTAAATCATAAAAAGAAAGAATCCAAAAAGACAAATGGGACATTAACAAAGCAGGGTGAATCTGTCCCATATGAGATAATAATAATAATCCTTGCATTTGATATAGCGCTTTTCACATCTTCTAGACGTCCCAAAGCGCTTCACAGAATATACTGTAAAGTGAATTGACTGTATATTTGTGGGCGAACGCGGCAGCCAATTGCGCACAGCAATGTCCCACAAACAGTCGTGGATTGAAAATGACCAATTTATTATTGTTTTTTTGGAGGGATTATTATTAGGCGTGTGGAGTAAGGAAACTTGCCCAAGGTTTCGCCCTGTGCCTGGAATTGAACTCAGGTCTCTCACTTGCAAAGCGAGTGCTCTAACCACTGAGCTACAGGACTCCTCAGGATTCAGGACTCAGATCATGTTTTTTTTGTTAGTAATGTTCAGGTGTAAACTGTTTGGGAGTAAAATCCACTTGGGAGCATTATTGCTACTCTGGAGTAATAATAAATAATAATCCTTGTATTTTATACAGCCCCAAATGTCATTAACATCTCAAAGAGCTTCATATGATTTATTTTTAAGTGCAGTGACTGTATAATTTGTAAGCAAACACGGCTGCCAAGTTTCACACAGGAATATCCCACAAACAACCATGAAGTGAAAGGTCAATTTTATTTTGGGGATGGTTGGCCAGGACATCTGGACAAAGTCCCTTCTCTTTAAATAGTGTTATGGGATCTGATGATAGCACAGCCAGGCTTGCTTATTGACAGGACTTGAAAGAGCAGACCTACTCAGCTCTCATTAAATCACAAAGCTAAAGCCCAAATGAGTAGGGTCATCCTACCTGGACAAGCAGTGAGAAAGCTTGCCAGGCAATGCTCTCAATGGCAAGCTATGATGTTTTAGCTGGTTTGAGTCCAGCAGTAGCGCCAGGTTTTGCTCTTGCCAACCAATGCCTAATACTCTCTGGAAATAGGGCAGGAGGATTCTTGCCTCCAGGGAGAGAGTGCGCATTCCAATAAACACCTCTGGAATCCAATGTGTAGGTGGGATGCATGGAATTCTCAGTTTGGTTTGGATACCCTTAAGTGTGGTGATGTATTTCCGTATGTGTCAGACACCCGGCTGACCAAAGAAAATCAGATCTTTGATGTCTGCCTGATCAGGTAGATGAGACCTTGTTTGAAGGATTCTTCTGAAGCACAATGGAGCATTATTTGGATCACCAGCCTGGACTGTGAGTTCCCAGTTTAGAGCTTGAACCCATAACCTTCTGACTCAGAGGTGAGAAACCTATCATTTGACAACTTTGTAGCACTTTTTCTGAATGATAAACACCTGAACTACTATGAAGGAACAAGTAGAACTGGACTTAAATCCTCTCATCTTTTGAGATGAATGTTCAGTGACAATTCTGACATATATCATCCGCACATGAATAAGTAATAATTTACAGAAGTATTTAAATTCGGGAGCAATGGCTGTGCTGTTCATTATGATTATGCCATATCAATGTAAATGTTTTTTTGCTATTGGGAAATTAAGTATATTAATTACACGATCAATATCAGGAGAATCAAGGGTATGGAAATTATACATGTTAAACAGCAGTGACTGCTGCCAGGCTCCTCTGGCTCCCTATCTCCAAACAGATTAACATCAAAGTCCTCAACCTCTTGTACAAATTCATTCATGCACTTGCATTTCCCTATCGCTCGGATTTCCTCATACCTCTCTCCTCTCCACACCCATGTTCAGTTAACAGAGGCTTGCCTCACAGTGTCCCACCTCCCCAGCCCCACCCTGTCCCCCTGAAGAGTGGGAAGAGAGACTGAATGCCCGGCCACCGATAGTAGGGCGGGTAAGGTGGGAAACATGGAGCAGGCCGGAGCCCGTTGAATGGAGGGAGCGGGCAGGTTGGTAGGGAGTCAGCAGGTCAGAGAGGTAGCAGGGAGCATGGCCATGGATGGCTTTGAAAGTGAGGATGAGAATCCTGAACTCGATCCTCTGGGGGATGGGGAGCCAGTGGAGTCGGGAGAGAGTGGGAGTGATGGGGTTGAGGTGCCTGGTGCGCGAGAGTATACGAGCTGCAGAGATTTGGATGATCTGCAGCTTGTGAAGAGAAGGGTTGGGAAGGCCGATGAGGGAGTTCCCATAATCAAGCCTTGAGTTGATGAATGCATGGGTGAGGGTTTTGATCTCCTGAGCGGTGAGGCAGTGGCGGAGTCTGGCAATATTGCGGAGGTGGTGGTAGGCAGTGCCGGTCATGGCGCAGATGTAGGGGAGAAAGGACAGTTCAGGGTCAAACAAGATACCCAGGTTCCTGACTGGCTCAGTGTGGTTCAATGTGCAGCTATGGAGGCTGATGCTGCCAGCGCCTGAGGTGCGGAGGCGCTGGCGTGAGCCAATCAGGAGGGCCTCGGTCTTGCTGACGTTGAATTGGAGAAAGTTGTCCCTCATCCAGGACTTGATGTCGGACAGACAGTCGGTCAGGATGCCAGTAGTCCTGGAGTTCAGGGTGGAGGCAGAGAGATAGAGTTGGAAATCATCTGTAGACGTGGAAATTTATCCAATGTCTGCGGATGATGTCACCAAGGGGGGAGCATGAGGGTGAAGAGGAGGGAACTGAGGACAGAGCCCTGAGGAACACCGCACGAGACAGTGCGGGGGCTGGAGGAGAAGCCGTTTGCCGTGACAAAGCGGAGGCGGTGTGAAAGGTAGGACCTGAACCAGTCAAGGACAGAACCTTGAAGGTTGAGGTGGGAGGAGAGGTGGTGGAGAAGGATTGACTGGTCCACCGTGTTAAAGGCAGCGGAGAAGTCGAGGAGGGCGAGGAGGCAGAGGGATCCCTGCTCACACATAGTCAGGATGTCGTTTGTGACCTTGACCAGAGCAGTTTCCGTGCTGTGGGCAGCACGGAAACCCGATTGGAAGGCCTCATGGCGGGAGCGGGAGGAGAGGAAAGAGCGAAGCTGGGAGAGAACGGCTCTGTCAATGACCTTGGTAAGGAAAAGGAGGTTAGAGATGGACCGGTAGCTGGATAGCTGAGATGGGTCAAGGTAAGGTTTCTTCAAGGTGGGGATGATAATGGCTGTTTTGAGGGGGGAAGGAACAGTGCCATATGACAGGGAGAGGTTAATGATGTCGGCGAGTAGTGGGGCAAGGAGGTGGAGCTGAGATTTAAGGAGAGGGGTGGGGTCCAGCGAGCAGGTGGTGGGCTTCATGGAGGATATGGTGGTGAAGTCAGAGGAGGGGTTGACAGGTTCAAAGTGTGGAAGGAG
Organism: Callorhinchus milii; assembly: GCF_018977255.1. NCBI lineage: Eukaryota > Metazoa > Chordata > Chondrichthyes > Chimaeriformes > Callorhinchidae > Callorhinchus > Callorhinchus milii. The sequence goes on along the minus strand of NW_024704742.1, from coordinate 80,534,143 downwards.
GGATGGGTAATTGTCGGAGTGTGGGGTGGGGGTAGGGAGGGGGTGGAAGTTGGGAGGACAGTGGCAGCTGTGCGGATTCCCTTGATTTTGGACTCAATGAAGTCCAGCATTTTCTCACAGTGATAGTCAAAATAAAGAATCTGCGAGGCATGGCGGGAAGAGTGGTTTCTAGCCGCTGATACACAGCATTCGAGAGGAAAATACAACCCTAGCCTGCCACTTTACGTTTCTATGCTGCTTTTCCTGTTCTGTTTACCTTATATGCTCAGGACTTTCCACCATCAAGCCCACAAATAAAGTCCACTAGTTTATCAGTTAAAAAAACCTACAAGGAGGCAATCACACAAACATGGTAAGGGTTTGCTATGAAGAAATAAACTTCAAAGATGCTAAAATTTGAATCCTGATTAGCAAAGTGAATTGATGCAAAGTCCAAATGAACAAATCAGTTAAATAATTTAAGTAGTTACTTAAACTAGTATCTTTTAACATATTGCATACAATATTCATGCTATGATTTATTCACATTATAGGAAATAGCTGTGCTAAATATGCAAAGGATCTGAACTGTTATGTTAGTGACCCATTTTAGAATTTTGCATAAAATATTAATACAGTAATTTAATGCCAAGTTGTGCTCTTAAAACCCATCAACAAAAAAATGTCTTGCTGCCATGCTGAGGTGCCATTCAGGTTGACGTTAAAGATCCCATGACACCATTTAAAAAGACAGGGTGTTTCTCCTGATGGTATTGCTAACAATCCCCCAAATAAAGTAAGTCATTCACTCCATAGCTGTTTGTGGGATATTGCTGTGTGCAAATTGGCTGCCATGTTCATCACAAAAATCAGTTACATCACTTTACAGTACATCCTGTGAAGCACTTTAAGACGTTTAAGAGAAACTATTTCCTCTGGTAGGGAAATGTGATAAGAGTGTATATCAAAATACACTTTTGATTTTTAGATTATTATGATACAAAATTTTAGTAGTGGCCTGAAGCAATTGAATGGAAATAAAAGCACCCAAATAATTGAATTTGAAATTGAATCCCTGAATTATTGTTAAAACACCCAAATACACAGAAAATTGTGCACTTGGCCCCTATAAGTGATCTTGTGAGAAATATATCCACAGAGTTGGTGCAAAAATATCAACAAAGTTGTACAAAAATGATTTATTAAAGGATGTGACCTTGATTGCATTGGACACTTGAGCCAGGATATTGGTAAAATTCTGAAATGGTATTATTTCTGAAATGTATATGTCAGGAGTGAAACCGTATAGGAGATTTTAGTAAATGAAGGCAATCTGCATAAACAAAATCTGATAGGAGATGCAGAGAAAGTTGAATGATATGGAGAAAGGGACGAAAGAGAAGACTTGTATACTTGTCAGGTCATGAAGAAAGTAAGACAGGATCTAAAATAGTTGAAGATTCTCTCAGATGCAAGGAAGAAGATAGTACAAGCTAAGCTGTAAACTCTACAACTCTATAGGCTGGAAGATTTGGTGCAAAACAAAATTAAACCTCAATGCAAGTGAGAATCAACCATATCTTCATAATATTTTAAATAATCACAATATTGCTATTTATTAATAAAGAACTTTACCCGCCCTCTTTGTGCCAGCATTGGTGGCCAAGCCTTCAGTTGTCACATCATCTACCTCTGGAACTCCCTGCCTCTAGCTCTCTGGCTCTTTCTTTATCTATTTTTAAATCCCACATTAAAACCTACCTCTTTGACTGCAAATTGGTCACTTCCTTCCCTCTACCACCACCTCCTATTCAGCCCCTCGAGCCTGTTCCGCCATTCTATAAGATCATGGCTAACCTGTACTTCAAGTCCAGTTACCCACCCTTGCCACTTAAAACCCTGACCTAACAAATATCTGTCTACCTCCATCTTGAAAATATGAATGGATCCAGCATCCAAAGCCTTTTGAGGGAGAGAGTTACAGATTTCCACTTCCATTTGGGTGAAACACTGCCTTGTAATTTCACTCCTGAATGGCCTAGCTCTAATTTTAAGACTATGCCCCATTGTTCTGGATTCTCCTACCAGAGGAAATAGTTTATCTTTAGGCATTATCCACATGAAAGATGTTATATAAATGCAAGAAAGTGTTGTATTAATGCAATTCATTATAACAATAATAATAATGGTAATCCTTGCATTTGATATAGCCCCTTATCATGTTATTGAGAAGTCTCAAAGTGCTTCACAGAATACATTGTGAATTGGATTGACTGTATGTTATGGGCAAAATAGTATATTAAACTGTATGCTAACTGATAGGCAATACCTAGACATACATATTACTTCTGATGTTGCCAATGAAAATAGTACGATACTTGTTTGTATTTCTTTCCTTTCCAAGGATGAACTAGAAGAATACAGACTTAACAAGAACCAGTTCAATGAACTGAACCACATCCAGCACAAAAATGAAGCACTAATGTATCAATGCAGACATTGAGGGTTCCTGTATCTCTACATGATAAACCATAGAGCACGGAAACAGGCCATTCGGCTAAGTCTAAATATTATTGCGTGCCTTGTGCATGCCATTATTACAGTAAAACTGATGAGTGGATATGAAGTTATCCCTCTCCATAGTAACCAAGGTAGTAAATGCTCTTAAATGTTTTGAATGTTATCTATTTAAGACTGCTTAACAATCTTTGAATACTCATGTGTCTGTGAACTGCAGTCCATAAATAAGTAAAACATCCTGCTAGTTAAAAAAAACTTAATTACAGAATATATGATAGAAGTCTTTTAAATGGTACCCAGTGGAAAGGGCTTTCAAGATTTAGAAAAGTTTAATATCAGATTAGCTCTGGTTTGACATATGGTGCTTGGTAAATAAATATATTCTGAATCTTCAGAAGAAAATGTGTTCCTATCTTTCTTCAACATTTGGAATAGTACATTGTATTACACTGCGCCCATACCTGGTACTGCACAAGCCCATGAAATATTATGGGATGAAGGAAAAATGGCTTTGCATCAAACCAAATTGATCATTCCGCTGCATTAAACCCTGAAGTGATGGAATGTCTTGCTCAAAAATAGATAGCTGTTCAATGATCAACTTAATCCTGAAAGAATGGTATTCCGAATGAACCCTGTTGATATATTTGAATACATAAATGAATACCTGGAGTCAGAAAAGTGAACACTGTTAGTGTCACTGTGAAGCAATATGAATCACAGAGTACTAATTTTCTCTGGATGGAATTCCCATTGCACCACACAGTTCTTTTCAGAACCTTGGACAGAAAATTGCTAAACTTGCCAACCGAGATAAATATTTTAGGTTTGACTCAACTGATACATGAGCTGGGTCAAGAATTATATGTTTGGAGTCTGGATATTGTAAATATATTGACAGAAACATTGTAAACATCATGCCATATTTAATTTGATACTAACTACTGACAATAATAGCAACTAAAGGGCAAATCTTTGTAACACGTTTACTATTTTGACCAAAGTTTGAGGCCACGCTGACTATCGTCAGTTATAATTTTCACCCGTATTCTTTTGCAGCTGATTGAAATATGAAGTTGTATTTTTTTAAAAAAAGTGTCTTCTATCTACAATGTACATGTTTTAACCTTAGCAAAGTACTATGAATAGAAAGAAAACAGTAATGACATTTTGCAATACATCTGATTTCAGTGGTTCATTTGTATCATGCTGCATCTCCAAGGAAACAAATTATACACAAATGATACAGTTTAGATGGAACAATCATTCTTCTGCATGGATGTATTTATGAAAACAAAATTCAAATGATGAGACATGAAAGCAAGGTCACATCCTTCTTCCAGTAATTAAAGTGGATGTTAAAGTAAACATAGGAAGGTGCTTCCCAGTATCCTGGCTAACATTCTTCATTATTCAAAAAAATATTGTTACATTTTAGTTTCACCTCAATACCAATAAAATTAATCATTCACTCCATGGCTGTTAGTGGGATAATGCTGTTGGCACCCAAGTGACTCCAAGCATTTTGACAACAAATCTCAATCTTATCCAAAGTGACAAATGTTATTTCTATTGCCTCCAACAAAAGGCCCATTTCCATTAGTATATACAAATATTTTGAACAGGTGTTTTGTGTGCTCTTAGACACTGCCCTGTGTGAAAAATGCTACATAAGTGCAAGTTGTTGATATTTTGAAGAACAGTATTCACTCTGGTCCTTTCTGGGTGGAATTGTCCTGTGACTCCTGTAGCTCAGTGATTAGAGCACTTGCCTCGCAAGCGAGAGACCTGGTTTTATTCCCGACAGGGCGAAATGTTGGGCAAGTTTCCTTAATTCAAACGTCTCTGTTTAGGAGGAACCCGGTTCTTAGTTGATTGGCGGATCGCTTTTCCGGGGATAATAATCTCTCAAAAAAACGCAATAATAATTTGGTCACTCAATCCACAACTGTTTGTGGGACACTGCTGTGTGCAAATGTCTCCTGCGTTCCGCCAACAAATATACAGTTAATTCACTTTACAGTATATTCTAAGAAGTGCTTTGAGATATCTAGAAGACATGAAAAGTGCTATATCAAATGCAAGGATTATTATTATGATTATTATTATATTATTGTGAAAATGTTTTCTCAAAGCTCCAACAGATCTGAAAAAATGTCTACTTATGGAAGTTCATAGTTTGAACCTTTGTTCACCCCTCAGAATATCCAACAAGTTATGAACTACTTGACTGTATATTACCAAACATATTAAACCTATGCAAAGCAACACCATTATTACTCTTCTTGGTTCCAAAGTTTTTCTGCCCGTATTGCAAAAGCTTCTCAAGGCTGTGACAGTGGGCTTATCAGTTTCTGATAAGAAGAATTGCTTCTATCTACACATATATTGCAAGAGACAGATATTTATGATTGAAAGAGTAATACCTGAAATAAAAGTATTACTTCAATTAACGGGTTCTCAATCCTATCTGCTTCCCAAACTACTATGATGTTTCCTTGAACAGTTGCCCATAGCTTATTAATACCAGCATTACCAGCATCACCTCGTTGAATGCTGTGCTGGTGCTAAAAATGTAGGAAAAGGCTACATTTTTAAATAAGAAAATTTCTAATTTAAATAAGAAAATATCACTGCTCTAAACTCTTCGTGTTAATGAAGAACAGTTAACAATTTTACTGTAATAATGTGGAAATATTTGCGACAGACAAGGGTCTACAGAATTAGATATGTATTTAATGAAATATCTCTATTTTCTTCAAATGCTATTACTTTAAAATCAATTCATTCATAGAGGATTATGTGGAAATTGCACTTATACTGGTTTAGATTAGCCACCATGGTTGCCTACATAACAGCAATAACTACATTTCAAAGTAACTCCCAACGTGAAAGGCTCTGTAAATGTAAATCTGTATTGTATGCTATGAAGTGCATTTAACATGGTAAGACATTATATCAAATGAAAGTGTTAGCATTGCAGGAAACAAAGAGCAGACTTTGATCAATATATCACAACAAATGTGGTTGTCTGAGTCATTGTGAGGCATATTTTTACAAAGCTATATTTCAGAAGAATAACAGATGGCATTGGAGAAGACTTTGTACTCCATTTTAGATGTAAAACTACAAAACCGATTTATGTAGTAGGTGTAATGAATACATATGAATTAAATAAATGGAAAGTCAAAAGAGTAATTCAGATAGCATGTTATGCTGTTGAGTAGTCAAACTAACTTGAAAGCACATAAAAATATGAAACATGTCAAGAAGATGTCAAGAAGAATGTGCTAATATTAGGTCACAGTCAAACATGGATCAAATATCTTATTGGATTTTATGAACAAGAAGTGTATGTAAACCCATATATTTTACAAGTTAAGTTGAAATTCTGAATGTAGTTCCTCATTAAATAAAAATGAATTATTATTTGTAATCATTTATAATAATGAATACTTATTATTAATAATAAAATTAAGTAATCAGAGTCAAGCAAATGGCGGTTCCCTCTGATAACTGGCAATACATAAAGACAATATTTTGCTCTGACACAACCATACTACCAGATCGCTGGTTCGACAGATCTGTAGAAATTCACAGGGTTTCCTGTTAAAGAACATGGTTAAAACAAATCTTTGCATCTGAAGTGAGATAAGCTACCAATCAATATGCATCCAAAAGTTAAACTGTCCCATTTTCCAAAGGGCACATATATTCAGGGACAAATCATCCAAAATGTTGATTTGGTTGGAATAAGTTTGAAATGTCTTATTTGTGCTGATTTAAAACTGAAAACATGCTGTTTGTTACCTGGGAGGTATGATCATTTTTTGTTGTTGCAAGTGTGAGCTCAGGTTCTATAATGTGTTTGCAGGGAATTATTCTTGAACCTGGCACCACATTGAGGGGTTCATTGTCTACCAGTTACAACAGGCAACTTCTAACTGGCCTCTGCTGAAGCTTTGATCAATGCATCACAGACTTAAGAAGAGAGGGGAAGAATGACTATACATTGTCACAATTTCTCCCACTAATACAATAAAATTGAAACAAATACATCCGGAATTACTTGCTGCAAAGTAATATTGTATGTTCTGTCATTTTGTAAAATCTTGGTTCCTTTTCATAAACTGTCTCTTCTCTGTTTTCCAGTACCTTTCATTCTCATTACATGTCTCTTGTTTTTCTAGCTGCTGTCTGTTATTCCTTTTTGCAATCCCTGCCTCTTGCTCGCCACAATCATTTATTTTCATGGTCTCCGATTCCTGCTTTCACATGTGACCTTCTTTCATCTTTCGTCTCAACTTCCCTAGCACATGCACTTCCCTCAAGCACAGCCAAACAGCATTGCACAAACAACTGTTGTCAAAAATATAAATTGGTTACTTCAATCATATCTCAATACCACATAAAGTGTGGTATAAACAAGCCACAGAAAGGGCCTCAATAGTTATACTAGTCTAACAATAGGATTGTATAGCCAACTCAAATCTTCAGATGTGTCTAATGGTATTTGCCAATTTGTTCTTGCAAACCAAGGTATCCCATCATATACACTTCATTAAAATCAATAACAATTTGCATTTATGCAGGGCACTTTACTCAGTGCACTTGGTATTTTGCATTGTTTGTAAATATAATACAAAAAGTCACAACTTGATTCACAATGAATTTACAAGTATTTTGTGGGTCTGCCCTTTTTGGGGTCAAACTGTTGGTTAATATTTGTGATCTTATGTGAATCCAGTTTTAACCCCATCTGTAACTAATGCAAGGATCCTTATTTTTTACACAGCAAGAAAGACAGGGTGTTAGAAAATGCAACATTCAATGTCATAACTAACATTAGTGATGATTATCTTAGCACCGATAAGTCCGCCCACAAAGCATAAAACACTTTGAGCCATCCTCCCTACGTGAAAGGTGATATATTAAATATAAGGATTATTATTTAAGTCTGGCCTAAACTTGTCTAAATTTTGAGAAGTTGGAGAATTACACACCCCCCCACCCCCAGTTTGTTTCACTGCTGGTTTGGTTCCCTGAGTGCCATGTTTCTTGTTACGGACTGTGTGATTATGAGCCGGGCTGGAAATCCGTACAGCATGAATGAAAGGCCTCAATCAGAAATAGGAAGAACAATGATGGCGCCATTCGGAGATGCAACCCGCTTCTGACTACACCACTGTGCTGAAGTGGGGGGAGGGAGTAAGTGTACTACCAAACTGATGATAGCTACAGACACTTTTCGTGATGATCATTGCCAATAAAGTGTTACATCTTTCACCACAGGATGTTAAGATGTGCAGGGGAAGCGGGTGGGGTGGGGGGCGGGGTGCGGAGGGCGCAAGAGTGTTCAGATAGAGTAATAGAAGCTGCTCAAGCAACATTCCAATTGCTTCCTCGTAACCAATAATAATTTTTCATATTCATCCTTTCCCTGCCTCTCACACAGATAGACAGACAAACAGATAGAAGAAAAAAAGTTGCTTGAAACTATTGTGAATATAGTCTTGTCACTTTGCATAGGAAAAAAGAAACTATAGATGCTTGTGTTTTGTTACCAAAGTTATTGCTCCATTTAAACTAAAGTGACAAATAATATAATTGAACTCAATCACATTGTCTTTCTCATGTTGAAAATCTGCAAAGCTCTGAGCCCTGAAGGAAGCAAGATAACAGTCTGAAAGGTAAAGCTCCTAATAAATCTTTTCTAGTCATACAGTACCGTTAAGCAGATCTTCTGGCATGATGTTTAATGCTTTGGCAGAAATTCAATACAGTTTATATCAAATTCAAGAAAGCAATATAATTTCACAATAAAATATGATGTCGAGTAATGAGATTTATCTTGTCTTTTGCTTTCACTCTATACGGTATATACAATATGGATTTTTTTTTCTTAGAATACTCGATGTCCATTCGTACCCTCCATTTTTCTGTGGATTGTCTCTACCTGGACCAATTTCCACCTCAGTAACCATTGCTGAGTGTCATTCAAATGTGCTTTGGGAGAACTCATTCGAATGTCAGTTCTCTGCAGATGAGAATCAAATCCACAAGGAATATTTGTGAACTGCTCCAATTTGTTTCCTTGTTGGATTGCACCGCTTGGATTCCAGCCAGGAATCCAAATGGTATCAGGATACAAGATGACCAAATACAGAGAAATCATTTAACATGGATGAATACTGAATACAAGATGCAGAGTTCTGAACAGCCCTTTATCTTGTAGTAGGAAGAATTGGGAAGCCTCAATGTTAGGAAAGGACATGGATGAGGGTCATGTCCACCTTCGGGGAGAGGTAGTGGCGGAGGTGGGCAATGTTGCTGAGGTTGGGGGAGGCAGAAGGCAGAAGGGATCACGGCATGGACGTGGAGGTAAAAAGGCAGTTGAGGGTCGAACAAGACATCAAGGTTCTGGACTGTCTCAGTGAGGTGGAGACTGCATCCATGAATCCTGATGCTGTTAGCGCACAAGAGCAGGAGGCGCTGATGGAAGACAATCAGAAGGGCCTTAGTCTTATCAACATTCAACTGGGGGAAATTGGGTCTCAGATAGAATTTGATGCATGACAGGCATTATGTCAGGACAGGTGGTCCCGGAGTCGAAAGAAGATAGCTTGATTAGATATGCACAAGGGCTCATAACTGGTAAATGTAGCTTAATACTAATAATAATCAAGGTACTACATATTCAATTTAAGAATCGGAAACAATGGGTAGGAATGAACTTGTCAAGCGGGAAGCTGAAAGAGATGTAGAGATGTTAAATCACTTGTTACTCACTATGTCAACACAATATGAGGCAGCAATAAACAAGGCAAATAGGATGTTGGCCTATACTTTTAAATCGGTTGAGTTTAGATCCCCAGACATCACTCTCAGGCAGCACAGAGTTCCAGCGAGACCGTACTTCGAATACTACATGGAGTTATGGGGGTTGTCATAGCCCGAGAGGCAATGCAGAAGAGAGCAACGATGATAATCCCAAGTGTTAAAGGAATGAGCTTTGAGTAACGATTAAAGAGCTGGGGCTCTTCAATCTAGAGAGAAGTTGAGTCAGAGGGTACTTCATAAAGTTCTATACATTTTTAAATGAGATTGAAAAATGGGATTGATTGTAAAAATGTTAATTGTACACAGATGCCACATGAGCGTATCAATATAAAGAAAATGCAATATCCTTTTACAAACTAGAATGTTATACCGTATCTGAATAAGGATTGTTTCCACTTCTATCATCTTTCAATCTCATTTGTTTCAGTCCAGTGTGTGGTGGGAGGTGGAAGCAGCGGCAGCTGAAAACCATTGAAAAACATCAGGCTGATAATAAAAATAAAGCTGCACTCAGTTCCATGCAAAAGGGAAAAAAAACACAATACAAAATAAAATGACAGAAGGGAGAGGAATTACATTTCCTTGGGGAGAAGAAGAGAGTTGCCCAGAATCAAGAGATTGATGAGAAACTGTTGTACTGAATGACAAACCAATTGGAAAGTTTTCACATTTGGGAATACAGTGCCCCATATTCCTGGAAATAAAATGAATCAATTTGTCCATGAGATTTTTCTGGAAAATAGAATAAGTTTTAAGTGAATTGTTTGTTGGCAGATATATTAATCTCCAGATATATTTGCTGCAGATACATTAATTATAATTGATATTGTTCATTTACCCAAATAGACTGAAAAAGGATATAATACAAGATGGCCAGTTATAATCCTTACATTTGAAGTGGCACTTTTACCATGATATTGAAACATTTCAAAGTGCTTCAAACGTGTTTTAATGAAAAGTATAGTGAATGTATTTTGGAGATAATCATGGCAGTCAAATTGTGCATGGCAATGTTCATAAACAGCCATTTAGTGAATTTTATTTGGGGGAATTGTTGGCCAAGGCATTGGAAAAATGTCCTTTCTTTTTCGAATAATGCCATGGGATCTTTAATAGCCATCTAAACAAGCCAACAACGCCTCATTTTAATGTCTGAACTGAAGGACTGCACCTCCAACAGTGCAGCGCTCCCCCGGCTTTGCACTGAAATGCCAACCTAGACTTTAAGTTCAAAATCTGGAGGTGGGGCTGGAACCCATAATCTTTTGACTCAGAAGTTTTTTTGTGTCACCCTGGTGTAGTGGTAGCTTTCTTATCTCTGAGTCAGAAAGTTGTGGGTTCAACCTCCATATCGGGACATGTGTTGCATTGTCAGAGGTGCCGTTGAAGGAGAATGGGATTGTGTTGCATTGTCAGAGGTGGGTGTTAAAGATCCCATGGTACTATTCAAAAAGAGAAGGAAGTTTCTCCTGGTGTCCTGGCCAACAATCCCCCAAAATAAAATTGGTCACTCACTCGATGGCTGTTTGTGGGACATTGCTGTGCGCAACTGTATCGCCGTATTACAGCCACAAAATACACAGTCAATCCACTTTAGATTATATCGTGTGATGCACTTTGAGATGTCTCAATGACATGATGAAGAGCTTTATCAAATGCAAGAATTATTATAATTATTAGAGAGTGGGACCAAATGATATCTATTCCAATTTGAATTGAGCAAAAAAAATTATCTGTCACAAATTTACAATTGTCTGGCTAAACTCTTATCGAATGTTCTCTCAGCAGCATGTTTCTTGGTCACTGCAAATTTTCTGTCACAAAAATTGTTATTTGTGGAATAATTTCCTGAATGAAGGTTAAGAGATGCTGCATTTAATAAAGCTTATTGTTTACCATACGTTAATAACAGATCTGACATCTGGCAGATCAATTTGCATCTCATGAACATCAGCGGAACAAATGTTCTTTATATGGAAAGAGTGGATTTTGTGGAAAGAGTGGATTTTGCTGTAGAAGTTGATATGGGGACCTTTCATGTGAAAGGTAAAATTATGTTCTTATCGAAAATCTAATGATTTTAACAACTGAGAATATGCTGTTATTCTTGGAGATTGTCATCATTAAGCTTGCTAGGATTTGGTCTGTGAAGAAACTTTAGACATCAGTGATATCAGATCAACATGAGACCTGAAGTCCATCTCTTTGTTTGTCAGGTACTTAACTTGACATTATAACCTGACATTTCTTATAAAATATGTGTCGAGTATTAATTTTTTACTGAAGACGTTTTCAGGCTGCTTGCATATATTCATGTATCTTTGGCGAATCATGGTATTATTGGATTCCGGAAACTGTGAGTTATGGTGGATAAATCCTTAATACATCATATACAGTTTGACAGATATTTGGGCTTCTTTCCTAAGAACACATAGAAACAACCTTGCTCCTTTCAGCAGACTATGCACAATGTATACCTTTATGGACTCAGCCCAACTTATTTAATCTCTTGCGGAAAATAAATCACTGCAGGCGAAACATACAAAAAGATAAAACTCTGTGAACTTTTGCACTGACCCTAAGGGAATCTGGCAACAAATTATGGAATATGAATCAAACATTACAGTCTACATTTTTCATATTTGGACAGTTGACATTTCCATATTTCCAGCAGCACAAGAAGCAAATAATTCTGCATGGTGTTTAATCATCTAAGCCAAATACTTATCTATATATCCTTCAGTACCATCCTTCAACAGATATTTTGCAGCTCTTTTAAAGGGAAATAGTCACTCTGATTTGGTTGGAGTTTACTCCGCACATATCCTCTTTAGGNAAAAAAGGTTCAGTGTTTGAATCTTAAAGTGCAGAAGTAGAATGCACACCATTTTTACACAAAATATTGTGGACATAATTTCTCATTAGATTCTTTAATTGTATGTTAATAATTTAAGATAAATTTACATTATCTGTACTTTAGGCTCTAACTGTTTTCTTTCAGCTTCAGCTGAATGATGACCTTCACAAAAAACACAATCTTTGAAAATGGACAACAAAGCCGTTATTGCTTTCCTATGAGACTTCTCTTTAATGGATCAATAAGGGTGAATACTGCAACATTCAATGCTGCTATTAACAATTATAATATTGAAAGTCCCATAGCATAGTGGTTAGTGCACTTAATCCTTGCATTTAATATAGCGCATTTCACGTCAGGAGGACGTCCCAAAGCGCTTCACAGAACACACTGTAAAGTGAATTGACTGTATATTTGTGGGAGAACGCGGCAGCTAATTGCACACAGCAATGTCCCACAAACAGTCGTAGATTGAAAATGACCAATTTATTATTGTTTTTGGTTTTGGAGGGATTATTATTAGGCGTGTGAAGTAAGGAAACTTGCCCAAGGTTTCGCCCTCTGCCTGGAATTGAACTCAGGTCTCTCACTTGCAAAGCGAGTGCTCTAACCACTGAGCTACAGGACTCCATAAGCAAGAGGACCCAGGTTCTATTCCCAGCCAGGGCGAAACCGTAGGCAAGTTTCCTTTCTCCACAAACTCTGTTTACCTAGCAGTAAATAATAACCCAGTTGTTAGTCGAGTGGTAGATCGCTTTAGCGGGGGCAATAATCTCCTAAAATAGTCATTCATTCTAATAGTCATATTATTATTATATTATTATTATTATTCATTCCATGCCTGGTTTGCGCCACTGTTAAACGCTTTGAGACGTTATCCTGCATGGAGGGCACTACATAAGTTTTTGGGAAAATGCTGTGCACAATTGACTGCCAATGTTTCGTCCATACAGTAGTCAATCCACTTTACAATATATTCTTTGAAGTGCTTCGAGATGTCTCAATAACGTGATAAGGCCTATATCAAATGCAAGGATTATTTATTATTATAAAGTCACAGTTTTTCATCCCAATGGTATTTTGGAAGTAAAATGCACAACTTTTTTCCACAAAATATTGTGAACATAATAATGAATTATATTGATTTAAGATAACCTACTTCAAATAACAGGCAAATGGCTTTGAGGCATTTTCATACTTAAGAGTCTTACCTTGACTTAACACTTTGTTTAATGTGAATGGTCAATAACTACATTTGAAACATTTTCATCTATCACTTTTACCAATGTTCACTCATCCATTATTGATGCAGGCTTTGTGTCTTCTATTCCGATGTCCATTATTTAGCATTTGTCTTTGTAAACGTGTCTCTAACACCTTTGGCCCAAATCTATCGACTCTTTTCCAGAGTCAATCACTCCAGCTCTTGTTTTATTGAAGGTGACAGAATGAGGAATCTCTTACAGCTGAAGCACGAGAGAGGACAGTTAATGACCTGAATTGCAAATCTTAGTCTGCAAAATAAATTCTTAACATTTGGAATCACATGAAATCAATGGGTGAATCCAAAGCTAATTTAGAATAAAGATGACTCATCAGAGATGTCAGATATTGCAGGGCTGTCGAATTGTTTACAATTGGATTTCTACACTCAGATAGTAAAAAGGATTTGGCTCTGATAATTTTTCCACAACAAACCTGCATTGGGCACTAATGGAATGTTCAGGTGCACTGAGTACTTTTTGTATATTTTTTTAGATGTCAGCCAGGCTCAGTTGGTAATACGTTTGCCTGAGTAAGAAGGTTGTGGGTTGAAGACCCACATCAGTGATTTTGAGTTCATAGTGTAGATCGACACTGCAGTGCTAGGGATGTCATGCATTGTCCAAAGTGCCATTACTAAAATGAGATTTTAAACAGAGGTCCAATCTGGCGGACATTAAGTATTCCATTGCATTATTTCAAAATTATTTTTCTCCAAGGGTCCTGGCCAACAATCACTATTATAGAATTGATCATACACTTCATGGCTGTTTGTGAGACATTACTGTGTGCGCATTAACTGCTGCATTTTGCTTATACAGTCACTGCACATTATTGTAAATCATGTGAAATGCTTTGAAATGTTCATCTGACATGAAATTTGCTATATTTATTTATATTGTTTCAATATTGTTAACAAAGTTAACACAAAAGACAACAATTATAGAAATGGATAAAGCAACCAGAAGATGGTATGACATAACATTTGTGTGACCTGTTTTATTTGCAATATTTCTTGTGTTAATTAGCACAAGAAATAGACATTTCCAACAAACACTCTGGGGTGACCAAGCCTTGCTAGCCAGCTCCTAATATTCTCCAGAATTAGGTCAGCAGGATATGCCCCTCCAGGAAATGCATTCACACCATTGCAGACACAGGGAAATTTGCATGCTTAGGTAAATAGCAATAATTATGCTTACATTTGCTATAGCTCCTTTCACTTCAGGAGGCAGTCTCAAAGGGCTTCACAGAACTAACTGTAATGTGTGCATGTTTTAGACAAATGGTGTATACATGTGGCATATATGTGTGGAACTCTCTGTCTGACTTTGAACTCTTTAGTGTGATGATGGATGGCAATGTGTATCAGACATATGGCAATCCTAAAATTGTCCTTCACAACCCAGACCAAGGCTTATTGTCCTACTGTCTTGGTATTTCTAGAAGTAAATTCTATTAACAACAAACATCATTGTGTAGTCTGTTGATTTAGTTCATACAGACAACGTAAGGTTGAAATTAAGTCAAGCCTGGGAGTTGTGAATTTAACAGATACAAACCAAGTTGTCTGTAAGTGTTTCCATCACTTATAATTTGAATCAGTTTATTGAACAAATCAATCAGCAAAGTCTAAACATAATATGAATGTATCCATTGAGGCCAGTCTTAAAGATAATCAAATTAATATGAAAACCGGGAGCACTTAAGGCATCTTTTATTTCACTCCAAAATGGTTTGAAACCCAAAAGGATGCCAGTTTTTACTAATTGCCCAATGTCTAACTGTTATCATTATTATTTATTAAAATAAACGTAAAGCTTGTCTAGACCAGGCAACATCAATAAAAAAAACTGCACAGAGCCTAATCATACGCAACGTCTTGTTTTATTAGCAGTGAACTCTGAAGGGAAATCTACAGTGCTGCACTCAAAAGTGATATTATGTTAGTGAACACATTTAGTAAAACATTCTGCATTGCAGTTCAAGTTCCTCAGCAATTGAGCCATGCTATAAAATCATCAATCGTGGTGAATCACCAACCCAATATTGCTTAAGAAATTTGATGAAATTGCCAAGTTAATTGATGGAAAGCCTCTTTACTCTGGCTTGGATGTTACCTTTGCTGTGCGGTAGCTCACTTACACGTGCTAAAGCCATAAAATAACTATCTGCTTGTAACTCTGGATGACAAAATACTCAACTCAAATAAAGTGTTAGATACGTACATGATTCAAACTGTCCTAAAGATTGAGAGCCACATCTGGCCATGTTATTTACCTTGCCAATTCTCGGTCATCTATCAATTGGCGAATTCAGTTGCCTTTTCCTCTGAATTTCACAAGTATCTGACTAGCATTGGCATAGGTAACAGAGAGACATTAAATGATTGAAATAACTGACTGACTGAGCCTTCTATTTAATGTGATGAGTTTCACATCAGGAGTATTTCTCAAAGCTCTTCACATGATTTATTGCTCGCGCCAGCGCCTCTGCACCTCAGGCTCTGGCAGCATCAAACTCGATGGTTGCACACTAGAACTCATCAAGCCAGTCAGGAACTTAGGTGTCTTGGTGTCTCTCAACTGTCTTTTCTTCCCCACATCCAAGCCATGACCCACCCTGACCTCCGTAACATCGCCCGACTCTGCCACTACCTCACCCTTCAGGCCGCTGAAACTCTTGTTCATGCCTTCATCACCTCCAGGCTCGACTATGCAAATGCCCTGCTTGTCGGCCTTCCCAACTCCTCCCTCCATAAACTGCAGATAATCCAGAACTCTGCAGCCCGTGTCCTCTTCCACACCAAACTCCGTGACCCCATTTCCCCCATTCTTGCCTGACTCCATTGGCTCCCTATCCTTCAGAGGTTCCAGTTCAAGATCCTGGTCCTCACCTACAAAGCCCTCCATGGCCTTGCCCCACCCTACCTCTGTAATCTCCTAACCAGCTACCAACCCATCTGCTAGCTCCGCTCAGCCAGCTCCGGCCTGTTCCATGTCCCCCGACCCACCCACCCCACCATTAGCAGGAAGCCTTCAGCCACTCTGCCCCCAACCTCTGGAATTTCATCCCCCAATCACTTCGCCTCTCCCCCTCCTTAGCCTCCTTCAAGTCCTGCCTCAAAACCCTCCTCTTTGACTAGCCATTAGTCACCCTCCTTCCCCTCCCCTCCCTTCTCCCCCCCCCCCGACCCCAGCTCGGGTCTGAAATGCTGTACACTGTCCAGTGCCTAGGGACGTCCTCCTGACATGAAAGGCGCTATATACATATAATCTTGTTGTTGTTATTGTACAGTGTTGTGACTGTAGATTGCAGGTGAACACATACCTTCACAAATATGTAGCTCCATCAAGAAGACAAATACCACTTACTTTCAATGTAAACACACCTCTCAGTCTAAATTCTGTGCAATTCTCTAGCAACAAAATAATTGTTTTCGTCAGCCAAGTTTCTGACACATGCACACCCATCACCATGCATGAGGGTATATGAACCAGATCGAGAGTTCCACATATCAATGCCACACACGCATAGAAATTTTCTTGTATCCAGAATGGAATATGCAATCTATCCACAGAGTGACATACTCTACTTAACTAATTTTGAAAAATATTAGGCCTGAATTGGTAAGGTAAAGCTTGGGGACCCCGGAGAGTGCTATGGGATAGTGCTGCAGTTTTACCAGCTAAATCTGCATAGTTTGACATTGAAAGTACTGGCTGACAAGCTTCCAGCTGCTTCACCAGATAGGATTGGCCTATTCATTAGGGCTTTGACTTGCAGGGTTAACAGGAGCTAAATGAGAAAAATTTCTTGCTCCTAATGACCAGTCTGACCATGAAAGTCCTGCCGATGAGCCAAGCTGGCTGATCTGTTAATAGCAGAGTCCTTGAGCATTGCAGATCCATCTGGTTGAGGAGCCTGATTACTGAATCCACTGCTGAGGAATGACTTGATTCAGTTGGCAAGCATATCATCTTGGAGATAGCTCAGCTCCAAAGAGACCCCACTTACCATCCCACGCTCACTGAAAATGCCTGGTAAACCAGCAAGAGATCTGACAAATAAGTGTTTGATCTAATAATTAGTAGCACAAATCTGTTCCATTTTAAGACTTGACGGGAAGCTTGAGTTTGGCTTCATGCTCAAGGTGAATAACAATAAGAGTGGTTGGAGCATTCCACAACTCTTTGTTATTCTTTAAGCAAAATTGCAGAGAATGCTGCAGAATTTTTGTGGCTAGAAAGATTCTGGATTCAGAATATATGAGCCATTCTTGTGTCCAGCTTATTGCTTTCTTCTCTACAATCTGCTCATGCCCTTCTCACAATGTCAAAGGATCTAATACTATCACACACTCTGTTGATTGGCAGTGTTTGCTGAGCTAAGATTGTATCGCAGAAGGAAGCAGTACAAATATTTGAATGCTGTTTGGTTGTCAACACTGTCAATGGTGACTGCAAATGCAATGCACACTATCATGCAAACCAGCACTCAAATACTCTTAATAATAATACTGTACTTGAATTTGATATAGCATCTGCAACATCAATGCATCTCAAAACACTTCACTTGGAAATGTTATCAGTGATTGCATATTTGAAGGCAAACATGTAGTCAATTTGTACATTGTACATTGCAAGCGTAATTCCACTAATAGGTATGAAGCGAATGATCAAATTATCTGGATCTTATTGATCCAGCCACCTTCCTTCACTTTTCCAGTAGTGCCATGGGATCTTTAGCATCCATCTGAAACTGGAGGCAGGATCTTAGTTTAATATCCTAGATAAAGAATGAAACCCCTAACAATTTCATTTTCCTGTACACTCTACCGGAACCTTATCCTGGACTGTCAACTGAAAGTATTGACATGGTGTTTTAACCCACAACCTTCTGATCCAAAGGCAAGAATATTGCCAATTTACACTGACACACATAGTTGTATTCCCCAGAAAATAGTCTACATCTTCACTGGGAAGTAGGCTATTCAAGGCTTGACTACAGGAACTCCCTCCTCATCGGCCTTCCCAACTCTTCCCTTCACAAGCTGCAGATCATCCAAAACTCTGCAGCTCGTGTACTCTCATGCCCCAGGCTCCGTGACCCCATCACTCCCACCCTCACCCGACTCTACTGGTTCCCCATCCCCCAGAGGATCAAGTTCAAGATCTTCGTCCTCACCTTTAAGGCCATCCATGGCCTTGCCCCCTCCTACCTCTCTGACATGCTGACTCCCTACCAACCTGCCCGCTCCCTCCGTTCATCAGGCTCCGGCCTGCTCCATGTCTCCCGCCCGACCCACCCTACCATCAGTGGCCGGACTTTCAGCCTCACTGCCCCCATACTCTAGAACTCCATCCCACGGTCCTCTCGCCTCGCTTCCTCCCTTGCCTCCTTCAAGGCCGGTCTCAAGACTCTTCTCTTCGACCATGCCTTTGGTCTCTCTCCCACCTCTCTGCCTTCCCTCACCCCTACACAACCCCTGCCCATGCTCGGGCCCTGACATCTGACTGTACAGAGCTTTGGGACATCCTCCCAACATGAAAGGCGCTCTATAAATGTAATTTTTTGTTGTTCTTCTTCCTAACACTAGTCGGTTTTGAGTAGCCAAACTGGGGTAAAAGTAATTACAGTCCAACTAGAGTTTCAATCTGCTGAGCCACAGATTTTCTAGACAAGAGGCTTCTCTGTCTGGCCTGCCGCATTCCCTACCCTGCCTATGTCTTGGCTGGTAACTACCCCAGATGGATGTGTCTGACTCCCTGCTCACAAGTGACCACTCTAAATTCCAAAGGACTGAAATTTTGCATAGTCTTGTAGCAAACCGTGCAATTAAAACATTTTCTAAAATGCTGCACAATATTCTATTTTCAGATAATGTTTCACAGCAAATTCTTACATTTCTGTACTCAGCTTGGCACACAGTGGCTGAATAGTTGTGAATCCTGAATTGTTGGTAGATTTTGAAATTCTGCACAGTGTGAGCTTCTAATGGAAGCATCATCACTCTGTGCTGCATGCTGTGAAACACTGAGAGTGAGAGAAAGGTTCATTTCAATATTGATGAAGTTACAATTGTGTGGTCATGCGGAGCAGTGGGAGGAAAGACTGGAGCCTATGGAACTAGACAGGCAGTGGGAAGTAAGAGGTATTTGACAGAGATTAATTTGTGAGTATTTTTATTGAAAACATCACATCAAACATTGCTGTGTGAGCCATCTGCCACTCACCCTATGTTGTACCACCTGTGATGTGCCACCTGCCGTCAAGGAATAAGAATCCTTCAAGAACAACAAACCTCTTTCTCTCCCCACCCTTATCAAATATGGACACACAATATGCTTCACAGTTTGGTGGTAGATTGTCTTATATCACCCTATCACCATACACCTCATGGCTGTTTAGGAGACATTGTTGTGTGCAAATCAAATGCTGTGTTCCCCTACATAATACAGTCAATGCACTTTACAGTGAATCATGTGAAATGTTTTGAAATATTCCCCATGTGAAAGATTCTGTATCAAATACAAGTTCTTTGATTGATTATTATGATTATTTTATAATTTACAGCAACAAAGTTGTTTCTTAAATTAGGACCAGCTTCAACCACTGATAACGTATTCTGGCTGTTAATTACTCTCTATATATTAATTAAATATTAATTACTCTTAATCCAAGACTGTTTGTGGGACACTGTTGTGCCATTTGGCTGCCGCGTTTTGCCCACAAAACATACAGCCAATTCACTTTACAGTATATTCTGTGAAGTGCTTTGAGACATCTACAAGGTATGCTAAGCCACTATATCAAATGCAAGGATTATTATTATTATTTAAAGAAATACTTCCTGATAATTCCTATACTGAAATTGACATTCAGAACCCTGAAACTATACCTTCTTGTCCTGTTGCCTTTATGTATTTCAAAGTATTGTTATGTGTTTACGACCGCTACCCTATTTAGCATCTTACATAGCTCTATAAACTCTATCCCTTCCCAGATTGACACTTTGCTGATTTATTAAAGGTGTGAGAACACTATTAGTCAGAGATCTTATTTTTGCAAGTGTTTCTTTTGGGGTTTTGTTGTGTTCTCTCAGCTGAATTGCTCCCTCTTTTCTTTTGGTCACAGTGTGGGTTAGGGGTTTAATAGATCGATGAAGGACAGGGGAATGACACAAAGGAACCTCTACTGTCACTGAGTGGACAGCACTATAGTGAGACTCATGAGAGTTGTTCTGTGTCTTTATCCAGAGCTGGTGGTTCTGTGTTCTGCAATCCTTGCAGTCAAGCATGATGATAACACAGCGAAGATGTGTCTGTGTTCTGCAATTCTTACAGCAGAGTATGATGGTACCACAAAGCTGATGGTTCTGTAATGTGCAGTACTGTGGAGTCCTGTAGCTATTTTGTTAGAGTACTTGCCTCGCAAGCGAGAGGACCTGGTTTTGATTCTCGAGCAGGGTGAAATCTTGGGCTAGTTTCCTTACTCCACATGCCTGTTTACCTAGAAGTAAGTAGGAACCCGGTTGTTAATTGATGACGGGTCACTTTTCCAGGTGTAATAATCCATTAATTTTTTAAAAATGTGCTGATTCAATCCATGACTGTTTGTGGGACACTGCTGTGAACATTTGGCAGCCGTTTTTCACCCATAAAGTATAGTCAATTCACTTTACAGTATATTCTGTGAAGCGCTTTAGACGTTTTAACGACGTGATAAAGACTATATCAAATGCAAGGATTATTATTACTACCACATTGCCATCGCGGTCGGGCCTTCAGCCTCGCTGCTCCATCCTCTGTAACTCCATCCTACATTCCCTTTGCCTCGCTCCCTCCCTTGCCTCCTTCAAGGCATGCCTCAAGATCCTCAAATTTGACCGTGTCTTTGGCCACCCTCCTATCCTCTCTGCCTTCCACCCTCCCTGATACCAACCCACCCCCCCGCTCAGGTTCTCATCCTTGTAATTTTGTATTGTATTGTACAGTGGAAAGCAATGGTAGCCCAGAGCTGGTGTACCCTGAGTGGTCTTCAACTGTACTCAGAAAGCATCTACTGGAACAATTGGAGAATGTTAATTTCTTTAAGGTAAAGAGAAACCACCTGCTGTAATATGCTTTGGCCAATTGTGTCATGGGAATACATCAACATCGTGAATATGCCATCAGGCCAATGTGAGCACAGCAGGCCTTATGCCAGCTTTTAACAAGGGATGCATCAACCTAAATTACCCAATAAATGTCACTCTGCCATAACAAGTCCTTCTACTTTCAGTGTTTCTTAAGGGAACCTGAGGACTATTGCACATTAAGGGACTGTTATGATCAAACTTTTTGGCCAAAAGTTGCTGTAAACTATTAAATATTTATGAAACTTTGCATTGCATTCCGAGTAAGCATCCATCAAATTTAATTGAGCAGGGCTTTGCAAATTTATGACAATAAAGTACAAACATCTGGGATCACATCATGGTTAAATATAACATTACGAATATTCATTATAAATGCTCAAAAATGTGGGGATAAAATCCACCCAATCCAATACAAAAAATATATCAGATCAAATGACTGGAATATTGAACAAAAATGTTATTAGTTTGAATCAATTTATTTTCTCAGACAAAATAAATGGTGAGGGAACTCAATGATTGCAATTACCGCTTGCCTGGGGATTGAAGGTGGTTCAGATTAAACCAATTTGACTGTAAATTTGCTCATGCACTCTGTAATTTGCTAGTAATTTGTTGAACAAATAGATTCACAGAGTTTCAATGAAAATGATTATTGAATCCTGACATACAGTCAGAAACTTTAAAAGAATACTTTTTTTCAAATGTTTGAGTCATTTGAACAAACACTTATTTGAATCAACACAAAATCAGCCAAACATACAACAAATACAATAAATGACACTTGCATAGTGCACTTCACATCAGAAAGATGTCTCAGGGCGCTGCACAATCAGGAATTTTGGACCTAAGATGGGAGATGGGGTCAGGAAGGGTGGAGGGTAGGGTGGTGGGGGTCGGAGGTTGGCCGAAAGTATGGTCAAAGAGGAAGGTCTTTAAACGGGACTTGAAGGAGGCAAGAGAGGGAATGAGGCAGAGGCATTGTGGGATAGAATTTCAGAGTGTGGGGGCAGAGATGCTAAATGCCCGACCGCCAATGGTGGAGCAGGAAGTGCGGGAGATCTGGAGCAGTTCAGTGTCTGGAAGGAGCAGACAGGCTGATATGGGGTTAGGAAGTCATAGAGGTAGGGGGAAGCAAGACCATGCAGGGCTTTGAGGGTGCATCATAACCTTTCAGTTTCACAGCCACATCTCTTTTCTCAGCAATTGTCTCAGGCTCCGTGTTCCCAGCAACTTCTGTTTTTCTACTTGTGTTTATTTGTGTTTGCAATGGTTAATTGTAAAAAAGATTTGCTAGTAATTCTAAAACATATTTTAGATAGGGAAGAGTTGAGGTTCCCTGATATCTCATATCGTGGTGGATGAGCTTCACAGATCAGAAAGGTGCCAAGTTCCTTCTTTTGACGTGTTCTACAATACTTTAGTTAATGTTAACTGGGCACAGTAGAATAGCTACAATTGGCGGCAGTATTCATAGGATAGGAAACACAACCTGGCAACCCCTCCTCCTTTCTATCTGGTGGCTCTTGTTGGAAACTTTATGGACATGGCTGCCTGGCGATGATCAGAATTTACCTTCTTTCTTCAATAAAAGATCAATCACCTTCTCCTTGCAGAATGAACATTTGGTCACATGAAAGTGACCTGTGCCGTCCAGTGGTCTGGAACTCTTCCTACTAACGTGCATTTTGAGGTCACCAATGTCCAGCGTATTACAATTCAACATAAGATACACGGAACAGGAAATAGCCACACTTTTATTAAATACTCTATCAGATTCTGCATTTGAGTCTCGGGCACGTTCCTTGCTTGCTGCACTATTATGTGTTTACTAGTACTTACTTGCTACACTAGTACGTGTTCACTGGTACTCACTTACTATACTAGTATGCTATACTAGATGTGGTCTACCCACTGCATTCGTTAGAATATAACACTGACAAAACAAAGAGTGGAAAAAACATTGGACTCTAGCCAGTGGTCTGTGAGACACCCCTGTGTGACTCAATTAATCCTCAGTCTAATTTCTTTTGACAGTATGGGAGAAAAGAAAATACTATACTGCATTGCTATCAAATTATAAAATAAGTCAACACATTCATTTTTGCCAAAAATCCTGATTCAAAATGATACGGTATGGAGTAGTCTTCAGTGAATTTGTCTTTCTTTACCATGAGAAATTACTGTAATGTTCAAGGGTTGTATTAAGGAAGAGTAAAATCAGGCTGAACCTTTGACTTTCAAGTGTTTGATATGCTGGCCTTTGATCTTATAACTGAACCATGTTATTTCTTGGTATTTTTATCAGATGTCACTTTACTTCTTTGAATGGCTAGGTCACGTGATGGAAAAAAAACCTTGTAGGAATTGGGTGGAGATTCCACAAATAAGCATTTTATTGAAAACTCGCTGTACCCGTTGCAGCTTCGCTTGCAACCAAAAGATCTAATATGGAATGTAGATTGACACACAGACAGACACACAGACCAACATTTCATATTTATCTATACTCAGCTGGGAGGATTTCTGTGGGAGGACTCCTTTTGGGAAGGCTTCTATGGGAGAATTCCTTTAATATATTTTCTCTCACAGTCACTCTCAGTCTGTCCATCTCTCTCTCTCTCTTTCTCAGTCTCTCTGTTTCCCTCTCTCTGTCTCTATCTCTCAGTCTCTCTCTCTCTCAGTCTCTCTTAGTCTCTCTTTCTCTTAGTCTCCCTCTCTCAGTCTCTCTCCTTCTCTCTCTCTCTCTCTCTCTCTCACACACACAGCCTCTCTCTCTCTCAGTCTCTCACTATCACAGTTTCTCTCTCAGTTTCTCTCTCTCTCTCCCCCAGTCTCTTTCTCTCTCTGTCTCTCTCTCAGTCTTTCTCACTCAGTCTATTTCTCACTCTCTGAATGTGGACAAGGCAGAAGCCATATTCCTTGGCTCCTGTCAACGTCTTCACTTCTATAGATCTGAACTCCTAAACTTCCCCAGCTTCTCCCTCAGACTCACTGAACTAATGCGCAATCTCGGTGTCTGGTTGGACCCCCAGCTGTCTTTCCTTCTCCACATGCAGTCCCTGACCAGGACTGCCTTCCTCCACCTCCACCACATTACCCGCCTTCGACCATACCTTACCCCAAATGCAGCCGAAACTCTTGTGCATTTGTCAGCTCCCATCTGGATTACTCAAACGTACTCCTCGCTGGTCTCCCCAGCTCCACTATTCAAAAAATCCCACTCATTCAGAACTCTGCTGCCAGCATACTTACCCAGACAACTCCATACCCCCATCTCACCAGTTCTGGCCAGGCTCCACTGGCTCCCCATCACCGATCGGATCAACTTCAAGTTCCCCGCACTCATGTTCAAATCCCTTCGCTCCCTGGCACCTCCCTACCTCTCCAACCTCCTGACTCCCCAATCCACCACTCGGCGCCTCTGCTCTATTGGCACCGGTCTCCTGCTCGTCCCTTGCACCCTCCCCTCCACCATTGGAGGTTGCGCATTTAGCCACTATGCCCCGAAACTCTGGAACACATTCCTTCAATCCCTCCTTGCCCCATCTCTCCCCTTTTCCAAGTCCCACCTGAAAACTTTCTTTTTCGACCGTGCTTACAGTCACTGCCGCCCCGCTCAGAGTCAGGCTCCACTCTGTTAAGTGCTCTGAGATGCTACCCTGCATGGAGGGTACTATATAAGTGCAAGTTGTTGTTGTTCTCGATAAGGTGCTAGATCAAATGCAAGGATGATTATTATTATTATTCCCCATAACTGGCCTTGAAGTGGAAAAAAAGGTTTAGTGCTGGTGTAAACCATAACAATTTGCCATTCGCATCACACAACTGACTGGGAACCCGACCCCGAAGCCCATAAGATAGCACCCAAGCTATGTGAGGCCCCGCTACTTCATATTCAGAAGCTGTTCTTGTCCGCATTGAAGCTCTCTTTCTAAATCGGCTTGCTTAATTACCTCTTTCAAATACCTTCTAAAACCGTGTCTCTAGTAACCTGGAAATTCAAATCAAGTGTTGTTCAGTGACCATGTCTCCCATTGATAAGCCTTTGAGTCAGTTTCAATAAATAGCACTGCGTGAATTCAAATTCTTGCACTGGCAGGTGGTGTCAATTTGCTCAGAATATGAATTTAAATTTACATATAAACAAGCCTCGTATGTCCTCATGTCATAAAAACAAGAAAATGCTGAGTGTTAAAAAAACACTGCTTATCAGACAAAGCAAATGCTGATGGGGATGTAAAAAGGCCAGTTTACTGGATTTAAACTGTTAATCTTAAAACTCTGCTTGCCATGATATGACTGTAAAATATATGGGAATATCGTAATGTTGTGCCCATTCATTTTGAGTGCTCCCCTCCGAATTTTCCCTCAGCAATATTTGTCATATGTCAACATGCCACCGTTTCCATCAACACCACAGCAGATGGACGAAGAGTTAATTAACTCCTCGACATAATTAAATTTTTTTTAAAAAAGAAATTGCTGCTTTGTGTTTGCATTTATTGGTCTTGCCGAATGAATGGTATCTTTCAAGGAGATAATCCAGCAGCTCACATTTTAAGGCGCTTTTCAAACAGATAAAAATTACCTGTCACACAGATCAAGTTTTCTGAAAAGAGTTTACATTTCGAACTGCAAACTGATTTACAAAAAGCTGGAGAACTTCTTTGTATTGGAGTGATTGAAACTCACTCACAGTATTTCACAGTTTCTTTCAGCCTTTCCGTACCATCAATAAAACTTCATATAAATTCAGCTTCATGTCTACACCATATTAGCTCCGATTTCCTATTAAATGTCAATATTCTGTCAAGCTTCAAACAAGCTCAGTTTTACCATTCTCCCAATGTATACGATTTAGAGTTAAAATTTATATTCTTTTTTCTATCAATAGAATTAGCATCTTCTGATGTGATGTTAAACCAAGGTTCTGTCTGCCTGATCAGGTGGACATTAAACATCCCATAGCCCTAATCAAAAAGAAAGGGGAGCTTCTCTCGGTATCCTGGCCAATAATCCCCAAATAAAAATTAGTTGTTCACTTTATGGCTGTTTGTGGGACATTGCTGTATGCAAATTGGCTGCAACATTTTCCCACACATATAGAGTTGCCACACTTCACAGTGTATCCTGTGAAGCATTTTGAGATATCCTCCTGACATGAAGGCCTTACACTAAATGAAAAGATTAGTATTTTTTTTGAATCATGGAGAAAGCCAGAAATGAGTTGAGGTGTTTTTAACATGAGGTAGCTGCTGCAGTTTATAACTAAAGTCATTGGAAGATCAGATTCATTATTGGGGCAGCATTGCTGCCATGTATACACGATGGGTGGTTAAAAAAGCAGCAATTATTTTTTGGAGTTTGTTTCCCAGCTGGATCTCCTTTGCATGATTCATGCATCTGCAAACACTGCAGTGATGTGCTGCAATTAGGTTCTAATTATAATAATCCTTATCACGTCTGCTAGATGTCTCAAAGCGCTTCACAGAATATACTCTAAAGTGAATTGACTGTATATTTGTGGGTGAAACGTGGCAGTCAGTTGTAGGCAACAGTGTCCCACAGTGTCCATAATTGTTGGAGAAATGCTTGCACCAGTGACAGAAGGAAACACACAGGGCTTCTAAATGATTTACCCATTTTAAAAATATCACGTTTAATAAAAATCAATGGGAGGAAGAAGAACCTATGCACTTATTGATAACTAAGTTAGCTTACATGGCTTTAGAATTGCTGCAGTTCCACTACGTTGAAGTTGGTGTTAAAATATGATGACAGGACAACAGCAAAGAGGTAGAAGCACAAAGTCAAATTACTATGGGTTAAAACGGGTTGGCTTTATCATCAAAGAAGTCGTAGAAATGGGCACTGTCTTAGGCCTTCTCTTAGCACCTAGCACCTCCTTACTTCTCTGAACTCCGAACACACCGATTGACAACAGAACTATCCCCCTCCTTTGCTCAGATGGTTCCAGCCTTTTACGCAACTCTTTTCTCTTCGACTCCACCACTTCTGAAACTCTGGAACTCTCTGCTTCAAGCCTTCTGTCTTATCACATCAGCGAGATGTCTTAAAGCGCTTCAGAAAATGGTACTTTAAAATGTATATTTGTAGGATTACACAGCAAACAATTTACGCACTGCCATGAAGTGAGTGACCAATTTTAACTAAGGGGTTGTTGGCCGGGACATTGGGAAAACCACCTTCTCTTCAATCTTGAATGCAGGGGATCTTTAACAAATATCCGAATAAGCTGACAGTGTTTCATAATGTCTCATCCAAAGGTAGACACCTCCAACAACACAGTGCTTCATTGACACAGCACTACCTCTGCGACCACCTAATCCCCTACCAAACCGCCTGTTCCCTCCGTTCAGCCGCCTCTGGTCTGCTCCATGTCCCACGACCCACCCGCCCCACCATTTGCAGGAGAGCCTTCAGCTACTCTGCCCCCAACCTCTGGAATTCCAACCCTCAGTCACTCTGCCTCGCCCCCTCCTTAGCCTCCTTCAAGTGCCGCCTCAAGACCCTCCTCTTCGAACATGCCATCAGCCACCCCCTTCCCCTCCCTTACCCCCACAACCCAGCTTGGGTCTGAAATGCTGTACTCTGTCCAGCGCCTTGGGACATCCTCCCGATGTGAACGGCGCTATACAAATGTAATCTTGTTGTTGTTATTTTAATATGCAATATGTGTGGTAAAGCACAATAGGTACTCACATATTTAAAAGCAGAGCGTGATGGCTAGCATGAATGACAAGGTACCTGTTCAGTACCTCTTTAGTACACAAGAGATTCAAAGGTCTGCTTTTTAAATTGAGGCAAACTGAATCAAAAATCTGTTAATATTATAAACTGCAAGAGGGAATCACTAGTGCAGAATGTAGCCTGGTGTATAAGCTATCTTGTTTTTCCATTATTATTAACAATAATAATCCTTATTATGTATCAGATAGACTATATATTTATTTAGATATGCAAGCAATCTCTCAAACAAAATTGGTCATTCCCTCCATGGCTGTTTGTGAGACATGGCTGCCATGTTGACTTACAAAAAAAACATAGATACTACACTTGACAGTAAAAAATTATATGTGCTATGAGACATCCTCCTGATGTGAAAGGTGCTATATCAAATATAGGGATATTAATACATATTTATGATATATATATAAATGTATCATATTTCGCCTACAAATATACAGTCAATCTACTTTACAATATATTCTGTGAAGTGCTGTGAGACATCTCAAAGACGTGCTATTTTTGATTATTTATCAGCAGTTACATTTTTTAAATTATCGAATGAGCGTTTTGCAAAAGAGAATTAGTGAGGGTTTCAATTGACAGGCGTTTCAAGTCAAGGTCAGAATATTTACAAATTGACAACCTCTGCTGGAGGAAGCTAAAAATTCTAGTCTCAATGCCTACTCTAAAAATAAAATGTACCTGCTCAGTTACTGCTTTAGGACACAAGAGATTCAAAGGTCTGTGCTTTCTAAATTGAGGGAATTCGTTCCAACATGGCCATGTAACATGGAATAGTTGAACAAATATCCAAATCTATATTTTCCACCAGGAACAAATTGTTCTTTCAGCGTTTTACTGATGTAATTTCCACACCATCAGCATGTCAGAACAGATGACACTCCATTTCTCCTTGACTGTCATGCCAGAATGCACAGCTAAGCACGGCTCCGAGTGATTTTAACTCATTTCACCAGCTAAATGCTGTTTCCAGTCTCAATAGCAACAGCTGCCACAGATACCCACGAGTGCAGTTTTGAATAAGCTTGCCAGCTTTAGCACACTGACAACATGTTGATTTCTTAAGCAGCTCAGTTCCATTTGTGTGGATAAGTGTAATTTTAAGGAGAATTATGGTTTATTTTTACAGATAGTTTTCTTTGACACTCGATACATACAATGCATATTAAAATGAATGATTATAAATTAAGCATCCTAAGATTATCAGCATTTGCCGAGCTGGCCAGAATTTCAATGCAAAACCTTTTCCACTGTATATTTTTGTGAAGAACAGAGAACACGGATTCCACGCTTAAACAAGAATGTTCCAACTGGTAATAAATAGAATAAGATTCAGCAACATTTAAGTCCATGGCCAGAACCCAACCTTGCAACATTTACATTTTTTTTCTTGCACTGTGACCTTCTATTAAAATGCCCAGAATGACCTATTTTCACACATGAATTGAAAAATAGTATTTTTAAACTGAATTTTGTTCTGCCTGGTTTCATTAGGTTTCCCTCTTGCCCAACACATAATGCCATGTTAGCTATCATCCCCAGCCACCAAACTTTCATCATTTACCTGTTTGAAGTGGTTGGTTGGCTCAAAGTTGTGCAGATGTTCCTGGTCTGACAAAGTTTGTTGCAGCTTCAGAAAGCCTTGTTAAATGGAATGTACCAGAAAGATTAAAATCTTCCTGTAATTGGGGATTGCAGCATTCACCAGAGAGCAATGAGTCATTAATGTGTCATTATTATCCACACAGTAAACATGAAATGTGTATGACATTTTAAATATAATGTGAGTGTGCCAGAAAGAGTGCTGATACAGTATTGTTTTCTAACTATCAAATACACACTTTGACTATCACTTGTGTTCAGCAGAATAAATCTAAACTTCAGAATTCAGTGAAAAGAAATATTCGCTTTCAGCACTTTTCTGCAGGTAATGATCGGTGCTGTAAATCTTGTTGCTTGTCCCACTGCCAAGTGTCAGTTGTAAGGCAGAACCAGCTTTTTGGTCACTTAATCTTCTGAAGACACTGATTGTCTTCAGTACTTTAAAAAAACTATAGTTAGCTAAAGCATCAGCCATGTAAGTGCTCCGAGATGCTCCGGGTGAAGGGTGCTTTATAAAAGCAATTTTTTTAAAATTTGCACCAGAAGTCTTCTATTGTGAGATTATTTCTGCGGGTGGGAGGGAGAGAGAGAAAGGCGGTTTGGCCAGGATAACATATCTCTGAAAAAATTGGGCCCAAAATGTTACTTGATTTGTGAAAATATTTGCTTGCATAAAACGATGGAACAATAAAGAGAGATGGAATTTCAAAAGTTTAATAATAATAATAATAATAATAATCCTTGCATTTGATATAGCGCTTTTCACGTCGGGAGGACGTCCCAAAGCGCTTCAGAGAATATACTGTAAAGTGAGTTGACTGTATATTTGTGGGCGAACGCGGCAGCCAATTGCGCACAGCAATGTCCCACAAACAGTCGTAGATTGAAAAGGACCAATTTATTATTGTTTTTGTTTTTTGGAGGGATTATTATTAGGCGTGTGGAGTAAGGAAACTTGCCCAAGGTTCGCCCTCTGCCTGCAATTGAACTCAGGTCTCTCGCTTGCAAAGCGAGTGCTCTAACCACTGAGCTACAGGACTCCACTTTGAGTAAGTTAAGAGTTGGTAAACTCATACTAATATTACATTCTCTCAGAATATGGAGTCAAAAAAATGCTGAGTGGGGAAAATGAAGATTAATTGATTGGAATATGAACTGAGCTTTGCGAGGAGAGATGACGTAACAAATTCCCACATCAGGATTTTCATCTCACAGTTTGGACTGACTCCAAATCAGCGCTGAGGATGTGCTGCATTATTGAAGTCCCATACTTTGGATTGTTAAGATGAGGGCCCATCTGTCCATTCAGGTGGATGTTAAAGATCCTTTGGCACTATAAGAAAAACAAAGAGAGTTTCTCCCAGTGTCCTGTCTAATAACTTCCCCAACTAAAATTGATCATTCATTCAGTGAGTGTTTGTGGGACATGTCTATGTGCATATTGGCTGCTGCACTCGCTCACATAAATTTCAGAAATATTACACTCTATAGTAAGAAAAATCCTGTAAAGTGCTATGAGATGTCCTGCTGGTGTGAAAACCACAAAGTGAAATATATGGCTTAATATATTATTTCACTATTTCAGAAAGAGAATTGTGAACCTGTGGAACAGGATCCCTAGCGAGACAGTTGAAGCAGGAAGTGTTGATTCTTTCAACCACAAATGAGATCGTTTTCTTTAGGAAATAACATTATGGGATATAGTACATACGTAGTTGAGTACATATGTGAATGCGACCGCCAGGAAGGTGTAAGGCGAACTAGATGGACCTTGGTCGTTTTTCGTCTAGCATTTCATATATTCTTATGTTAATATATATTCTTAAATATTTATGATATATATTTTTGATTATTTATTGCTGGACACCTTGGGACATCCTCCAGACATGAAAGGAGCTATATAAATGCCATCTGTTGTTGTTAGTTACTGTGTTAATTACTGAATTAACTTTGGCGAAAGAGAATCAGTGAGGGTGGCAGGTAGCAGGCATTTCAGATCAAGGTCAGAATATTCACAAATTGACAATTTCTGATGGAGGAAGATCAAAATGCTACTCTCAATACCTACTCTAAAAAACAAGGTACCTGTGTAGTCCATCTTTAGTTCACAAAAGATTCAATGGTCTGTGCTTTCTAAATTGAGGGAATTGAGGGAGGTGCAACCCCACGTATATAAATGCAAGTTGTTGTTGTTCTTTCAGCATTTTACTAATATAATTTCCATGCCATCAGCATGTCAGAACAGGTGACACTCCTTTTCTCCTTGACTGTCATGCCTGCATATCCTGTGAAGTACTTTGAGACATCTCGAGAACACGGTAAGGCGTGATATCAAATTTAATGATTATGACTAATAGTAATACCTTTGTGAAGAAAATCATGGATATTGTAATCAGTGTTGCTGATGTGCCAGTTGAGGAAGACAGAGTGGGCTAGGAATACAGAGGTCCGTGGGTATCTCAGGTAGTTAGCATTAGGGATTAGCTAGAAAGTGAACAACTGTGTTACCCTCCTGATCATTGTAGTTGTGCAGTTCCTGAGGAGGCTCAGACTCATTGCGTAGGCTGTGTTGGAAGCTTTGTCAACTGCTGCACAAAGCTGTACATTGACACTCTGCTATCCGTGCTCGTGTCACTGAAGATGTTCATTGCCCTCGGCTTTGTTTCCATTGGGCATTCACTGAAGATATCGCAGATCAGCTAGTTGGCTATTCTACAAAGGAGGTGACAGAGACGCTCTTTGGAAAGGTGCTGTGCTACATACATATGTGCAGGATCAGACTGCAGTTGTCTGAAAGATGGACCATTTATCACAGAGAACAGATTTCACAAGACTTTTGCATCCATCTCCCACACAGATGTAATGTCATATGTCATTGACAAGGGGTTTCATCAGTGTGCAAATAGTTTGTGACTGCTGCTGAAAATTTATAAAATGTAAATAGACAGATCCCAGGAGGAGCTCACAATTTATTTATCGTGAGTGTTTCATTTGTCCTACAGCAGTTTGAAACAGAAAGAAAGATGGGCAACTAACCCTGACAGGATATGTATTCCTATTAGCAGAGGTAATAATAATTCTTGAAATATTTCAAAAAGTCTCAGTGCTTCATGGGCAATTTTTGCAAGGTCTGTTGAATATATCTGCAGGCAAATGTTCAGCCAATTTTGAACAGCATTGAAATGAATAATAATAATTCTTGCATTTGATATAGCACCTTATCATGCCTTCGAGACATGTCAAAGCGCTTCGCAGAATATACTGTAAAGTGAATTGACCGTATATTTGTGGGCAAAACGAGGCAGCCAATTGTGCACAGCAGTGTCCCACAAACAGTTGTGATTAAATCTAACATCTTATCCAACAATGCAATGCTCCCCCATTACCAAATTGGAGTGACAGCTGAGACTGAGCTCAAGTCCCAAAGAAGGGTTTGAATCCACAACCTTCTGACCCAGAGATGATCAGATAGGTGTGAGCTTGGGAAACAGGAAATTATCTTAAAAAGTCAAACCAGGCCATACAATATCACCCAGTTGATGGAATGGTTATGATTACCTGAAGAGCCACTTATTGTATTCATTTCTATGTCCTTATGTAAACATTGCTTATAATTTGGTCAAGAGAGAGATTCAGGGTTACTTGGATAAGTGCATATGTAGATTTGCATTTACCCCATGAAACTTGTTGTGCAATGATCACTCAGGAGATGAAATAGATTAGTATAGTTGATGGCAGTACAACTTGGTGAACTGTTTCTCACTCCAAAGCTTTTGAAAGGCCTGTAATTGTTCAGATTCTGAAAGCTCGTAAAGCCTATTTCATAGTCGTTTGCACTCCAAAGTTAATGGAGTGTTATGAACTACGGCTGTGAAAAATGCAGTGTTGTTAAAACATAAAGGCAGAGTTTCAGCCAATGTGAGAGTACTTTCGATGAAGACTTTTTAATGTTTGTTCATAAACTATTCCATCCCAATTAGTCTTGTGAAAGCTCTAAATAGAAAAGTCAGAAG
The DNA here is from genome assembly GCF_018977255.1 of Callorhinchus milii. Lineage (NCBI taxonomy): Eukaryota > Metazoa > Chordata > Chondrichthyes > Chimaeriformes > Callorhinchidae > Callorhinchus > Callorhinchus milii. The sequence continues at coordinate 80,500,158 of NW_024704742.1, read as the reverse complement.
GTTCAATACGTATTAATACGTGTCCATGCTAACAATCCCCTAAGCAAAATTATTCATTCATTTCATGGCTGTTTGTGGGACATTGCTGTGAACACAATTAGCTGCCATATTTGCCCCAAATAATGTAGTCAATGCATTTTACAATATATTCTATGATGCACTTAAAAGCTTCCTCCTGATGTGAAAGGTGCTATATGAAATATAAGGATTCTCCATTTATCTTGTCTGTGCTAGTGCAGGTAGACCAGGACAGTGCACACATAACAGGTGGGGAATCCTGAGATAATACTTGTTATTTAGAGTTTTTGCTGGTTGGCTTTCCCACAGTACTACATGAGGAGACTGACTCAGAGTCATTTATTTTTCCACTAGAAAGCTTGTAGCTGATCAGGGGGCATAGGAGCAGAAGGTTGGAGTGCTACGTTGTTTTCAAAGGGTATGCCTTATGGACCTACGCTCAGGAATCAATATTCAGGTGTTTTTTGAACACCTAATCCTTATGCTAATTAATACAAATAATGGGTTATGAAACACTGTAAATGTTACCCCCCAGTCTACTGTAACAGACTTGAAGAGCAGGCAGTGTGAGCAGCTACGATGGGGCTTTGAGGGATGGGTGACGCCTGTGCCAAGTTAAGGAGGTGACCGAGCCCCCAAGACTCACTCTGGGGCTCCAGAAAGGAGACTGACCCAGGAGAGTTAGAGAGCGAAAAGGCCTGTAGCTTGGACTGTGTGTGTAATCAAAACAGTTGAGAGTGGCTCAGGATGTAGAGTCAGTATGTGTGAAATTACGAAATAACAAGGGGCAGAAAACACTAGTGGGAGTAGTTTCGAGATCCCGAACAACAGTCACAGTATTGCGCAGAGTATTAACCAGGAAATTAGAGAAGCATATAGCAAAGGAAATACACTAATAGTGGGTGATTTTAATCTTCGTATAGATTGGGAAAACCAAATTGGCAAAAGTAAGTTAGAGGAGGAGTTTATAGAATTCATTAGAGATAGTTTTCTAGATCAGTACGCTGAGGAATCGACCAGGGAACAGGCGATCCTAGATCTTGTTTTATGTAATGAAATAGGGCTAATCAGCAATCTGGAAGTTAAGGCTCCTCTAGGGCAGAGTGACCTTAACATGATGGAATTTAGCATTAAGTTAGAGAGTGATGTAGTTAAGTCCGAAGCAAGGGTCTTAAATTTAAATAGAGCCAACTTTGCAGGTATGAGAGAGGATTTAGCTAAAATAGACTGGGGAATTAGATTAAAAGATATTACAGTTGACCAGCAATGGCAAACCTTTAAAGATATAGTACATAATTCAACCGTGGCTAACTAGAGCAGTTACGGAAAGTATAAAAATAAAAAAGAGACCTATAATGCTGCCAAAGAGAGCAGTAAACTCAAGGATTGGGATGGCTTCAGAGACCAACAAAGAAAGACTAAGAAACTGATTAAGAGGGAGAAAATGGATTATGAGGGCAAACTAGCTAGGAACATAAAGACAGACTGCAAGAGTTTTTACAAATACATAAAGAGGAAAAGACTGGCAAAAGTGAATGTGGATTTTACAGTCAGAGACAGGAGGAATTATAATGGGGGATAAAGATATGGCAGAGTCATTAAACAAATACTTTGCTTCTGTCTTCACATTAGAGGACACTGAAAACTTACCAAAAATAGAGGGGAACCAAGAAGCTAATGTTAGTGAGCAACCTAGGGAAATTAACATCAGTAAAGAATTAGTACTCGGGAAACTATTGGTATTGAAAAATGACAAATCCCCTGGACCTGATGGCCTTCATCCTGGGGTTTAAAAGAGGTGACTGCTGAGATAGTGGATGGCTTGTTTTTTATCTTCCAAAATTCTCTGGATTCTCTGGATCAAGTTTTTTGAGGATGTAACTAGCAGGTTAGATAGGGGGAAACCAGTAGTTGAAGTATATTTAGATTTTCAGAACACATTCAACAAGGTGCTATGTAAAAGGCTGCTACACAAGATTAGGGCCCATGGAATTAAAGACAATATATTAACCTGGATCGAAGAGTGGCTAACGGGAAGAAAACAAAGAGTAAAAATAAACGGGTTCTTCTCAGATTGGCGGGATGTGACTAGTGACTAGTGACTCAAGGATCAGTACTTGGGCTTCAACTATTTACAATCTATATCAATAATCTAGACGAAGAAATAGAACTTAAAATATCTAAATTTGCGCATGATACTAAGCTAGGTGGGAGAGTAAGCTCTGAGGATGACACTAAAAGATTGCAAAAGGATATAGATAGGCTAGGTGAGTGGGCAAGAAGGTGGCAGATGGAATATAATGTGGGGAAGTGTGAAGTTATTCACCTAGGTAGTAAAAACAGAAAAGCAGATTATTTTCTAAAAGGGGAGAGACTAGATAGTGTTAGTGTTCAGAGGGATTTGGGTTTCCTTGTACACCAGTCACAAAAAGTTAGTATGCAGATACAGCAAGCAACTAGGAAGGCTAATGGCATGTTGGCGTTTATTGTAAAAAAGTTAGAATACAAGAGAGGGAAGTCTTGCTGCAACCTTGTGGGACATTGCTGTGCGCAATTGGCTGCCGCGTTCGCCCACAAATATACAGTCAATTCACTTTACAGTGTGTTCTGTGAAGCGCTTTGGGACGTCCTCCCGACGTGAAAAGCGCTATATCAAATGCAAGGATTATTATTATTATAGGGCTTTGGTGAGACCGCAACTAGTGTATTGTGTGCAGTTTTGGTCTCCTTATTTAAGAAAGGACATATTTGCCTTAGAGGGGGTGCAGCGTAGATTCACTAGGTTAGTTCCTGGGATGAGGGGGTTGACCTATGAGGACAGGTTGAGTAAACTAGGCCTATATTCTCTAGAATATAGAAGAAATAGGGGTGATCTTATGGAAACATATAAGATTCTTATGGGGCTTGACAGAGTAGACAGTGTGAGACTATTTCCTCTGGAAGGAGAATCTGGAACTAGGGGTCTCAGTCTTAAGATTAAGGGTCAGCCTTTTCGAACAGAGTTGAGGAAACACTTCTTTACTCAGTGAATATATGGAATTCTCTACCCCAGAAGGCTGTGGATGCTCTCACATCTAAGATAAAAGGTTGTGAGTTCAAGTCCCACATCAAGTTTTTGATTTTGCATCGTCTCGGCTAACACAATGCTGTAAGTGCGCTGCTTTGCTGGAGGTGACGTGCTTCAGATGAGATGTTAAACCAAAGTCTCGACAGCCTGTTCAGGTGGACATTAAAGATCCCCTGGCACGATTGGAAAAAAGAGGAAAGTTTCTTATGATGTCCTGGCCAAGAATCCCCAAAATGAAATTGGTCATTCACTTCATGGCTGTTTGTGGATCGTTGCTGTGTGCAAATGTGCTGCCGTGTTTGCACAGTCAGTCACTTTACATTATATCCTGGGACGAGCATTCTCCTGATGTGAAATAAGCTACACTAAATGCAAGGATTATTTGTACTATTCTTATAAATCTGCGCTTCTTGAACCAATTGTGTGTCTGTGTTTGTTACCATCACCGACAAGACCATCTCTGACCACCATTTAATCTCCCTCAACTCCCATATCCCTCTCCCCACTGTCTCCAAACCTACCACCATCTTCTACCACCCGTGGAAGAAAATCTCCCCGCAATCTCTCTCCGCTGCCCTGGAGTCCTCTGATCTCCTCCTCCTCTACCCACCTCTCGCAACAACCCATTCGCTGCACTCACTCTTCTCCACAGGACCCTCTCCACCACACTTGACATCCTTGCCCCCCTCACCTCCCGAACTGCCTCCTACTCCCGAACCTCACCCTGGTTCACCAGCCATCACCACTTGCTCAAGGGCCAGGTGCGGTCTGCCGACTGCACTTGGCTCAAATCCGGCCTAATGGTCCACTGCTAAACCTGGTTGGACTCATCAAGAACTACAGCTCTGCTCTCGCCTCAGCCAAATTATCCTTCTATTCCAGATTAATCCTGGAGGCGAAGGGCAATCCCAGCCTCCTGTTGTCCACCACTAACAGGCTCCTCTTCCCAACACGCCTCGCAGATACTTTCCTCTGCCTCTCACTGCGAGAAAATGCTGGACTTACTCGAGTACAAAATCGAGGGAATCCGCACAGCAGCCACTGCCCTCCCAACCTCCAACTCCTCCCTATCCCTACCCCGCATAATTACCCGTCCGACATTTACCCATCCCTCCTTCCACACCTTTGAACCTGTCACCCCCTCCTCTGTCTTCATCACGGTAACCTCCATGAAGTCCACCACCTGCTCCCTCGACCACATCCCCACCCCTCTTCTTAAATCCCTGCTCTATCTCCTTGCCCCACTACTCACCAAAATCATTAACCTCTCCCTGTCATCCGGTACTGTTCCTTCCCCACTCAAAACAGCCAGTATCACCCCCACCCTGAAGAAACCTTCCCTCGATCCGTCACAGCTATCCAGCTACAGGCCCATCTCAAATCTCATCTTCCTATCCAACGTCCTTGAGAGAGCTGTTGCCTCGCAGCTTCACTCTTTCCTCTCACTCCCTCCATGAGCCCCTGCAATCGGGTTTCCGTGCTGCCCACAGTACAGAAACTGCTCTGGTCAAGGTCACAAACGACATCCTGAGCATATGTGACCAGTGCTCCCTCTGCCTCCTCGTCCTCCTCGACTTCTCCACCGCCTTTGATACCGTGGACCACTCAATCCTCCACCACCACCTCTCCTCCCAACCTAACCTTCAAGGTTCTGTCCTTGACTGGTTCAGGTCCTACCTTTTACACTGCCACCACTTCGTCATGGCAAACGGCTTCTCCTCAAGCCCCCGCACTGTCTCGTGCAGTGATCCTCAGGGCTCTATCCTTGGTCCCCTCCTCTTCACCCTCTACATGCTCCCCCTTGGTGATGCCATCTGCAGACATGGGGTAAATTTCCACATGTATGCAGATGACACCCAACCCATCGCTCTGAACTCCAGGACAACTGGCGTCCTGACCGACTGCCTGTCCGACATCAAGTCCTGGACGAGGGCCAACGTCTTCAACTCGACGTCAGCAAGACCGAGGCCCTCCTGATTGGCTCGCGCCAGTGCCTCCGTACCTCAGGCTCTGGCAGCATTAGCCTCCACGGCTGCACACTCAACCTCACTAAGCCAGTCAGAAACCTGGGTATCTTGTATGACCCTGAACTGTCCTTTCTCCCCCACATCCGTGCCATGACCGGCACTGCCTATCACCATCTCTGCAATATTGCCAGATTCTGCCACTCAGGCTGCCGAAACCCTCACCCACGCATCCATCACCTCAAGGCTTGATTACGGGAACTCCCTCCTCATCGGCCTTCCCAACTCTTCCCTTCACAAGCTGCAGATCATCCAAAACTCTCCAGCTCGTGTACTCTCATGCACCAGGCTCCACAACCCCATCACTCCCACCCTCACCCGACTCCATTGGCTCCCCATCCACCAGAAGATCGAGTTCAAGATTCTCGTCCTCACCTTTAAGGCCATCCATGGCCTTGCCCCTTCATACCTCTCTAACCTGCTGACTCCCTACCAACTTGCCCACTTCCTCCGTTCATCGGGCTCCTGCCTGCTCCATGTCTCCCACCCGACCCGCCCTGCCATCGGTGGACAGGCTTTCAGCCTCTCTGCCCCCACACTCTGGAACTCCATCCCACGTCTCACTTCCTCCCTTGCCTCCTTCAAGACCGGTCTCAACGGTCTCAAGACCGTTCTCTTTGACCGTACCTTTGGTCTCCCTCCCACCTCTCTGCCTTCCCTCACCCCTACACCACCCCTACCCCATGCTCGGTCCCTGACATCTGACTGTACAGCGCTTTGGGATGTCCTCCCGACGTGAAAGGCACTCTATAAATGTAATTTTGTTGTTGTTTTTGTCAGTACTATTTGTGTGTTTTGTGGTTTCAATGTTAAAAAATATTCCATGAAGTGCTTTTGTGACATCTCACTGATGTGATAAGGCGCTATACCAAACGCAAGAATTATTATTATTGTTAATATTCTTATTATTATTAAAAGGAAAAAACAAGCCGACAAAGAAAAGCGGACAGGAAAGCAAGTGCACAAACTGAATATCAGACTTAATCAAGTCCCAGAAATCTGCAAACGTTTTGCACAAACAGCAAGTTTTTGTTTCATCGAGAGCTGAGGCAGCAGTTTCCAATTTGTACTGAGGGCAGATCAGATGAAATGACAAGTGATTTTATGAAATAATACCACAGATCACAACTTGTCTTTTGTCATTTATTAATTCACAAAGATGAAAGTACAGATCGGCCCCTGATTTGTTTGAACCACTGGCATCACACAATCAAACTAGGTCAATCAAAGTGGAGAAAGGGCAGAGGAGCAGCACTCCAATTGAATAAGATGAAAAGATGCCAATGCTACTATGCCCATGGTATGAGCTAGTAAATATGCTCATGCAATGTACTTCTAGCTTTGTTCACAAAAGAGGTCGGGATGAAGAAAGCCAGCAGAAAATGCCAACCTTAGCCTAATACTCTCTGGATTTAGGTGAGCAATGTGTGTCCCTCCAGGGAAACAACGCACATTCCATTGCAGACACAGGAACATTTCCATGATACATATGTGGAACATACATATGGTGGCATACATATGTGGAACTCTCAGTCTGGTCTGGAAACTCTTAACCATGGTGATGAATTTCTGCAAGTATCAGACACCTGGCTGACCAAAGTAAAAGGCGAACAGCTCATTGAGCTCATCCTTCTGGAATACCCACCCTACTGTCCTTTCATGACACCATCAAAATGTTTTTCAATTAAATCAAGTGGTCTTGACCGCAATCTTTCTTCTTGGTAATCTACTCCTGATGTTAATTACTCTCTGGGTAAACAAATATTTCCTGGGGTCTATCTTGAAATTGTCTTGTGCAATCATGCACTTGTGATCATTTTGTACAATAACAATAACCTTTACATTTGATATAGCGCTTTTCAAGTTTTCTAGACATCTCAAAGTGCTCCACATAATATACTGTAAAGTGAATTGATCATATATTTGTGGGTGAAATGCAGCAGCCAAATGCACACATTAGTGTCCCACAGACAGTTGGATTGAAGTGACCAATTTATTATTTTTTTCTTAAGGGATTATTATCAGGCATGTGGAGTAAGAAAACTTTCCCAAGGTTTTGACCTGCGGGGATCAAACCCAGGTCTCTCGCTTGTGAGGCGAGTGTTCTAACCACTGAGCTACAGGACTCCACTTTTCAATTCCTCACAGTTAGTTCATCACCTTTTTAATAATCTCTGGGTGTCACTCTTGCCCAGTTGGTAGCACTCTCACCTCTGAGACAGTTGCCTTGGCAAATCTGAAAATATTGTTCAAGCCTTACTTTTCCACTCTCATTTAGAAGCTAATGTACCTCTATAAGGTCCCCACTGAGATTCCACTCTTCTTGTCTAGTTATTGTTAATTGTTCAATCCTCCAATTGTAGGGATCAACGTATTTGCTCTCCTATGTACTAGCTCTCGGATCCAAAGGACTCTCCTTCCACCAACATGACATATAGATGACCACTGTACATCTCTTTTAGCTCCCCCTTGGCAAGTTGTATTCCATTCATGGTGCACATGCCTCCTACGTGTATTTCGTAATTACCAATACTTTGGTGTGAACTCTATTGAGACTACGTTATGGTAGATAATAATAAAAATCCTTGAATTTGGTATAGCCCCTTATCACGTCTTTGAGTCATCCCAAAACGCTTCACAGAATCTACTGTAAAGTGAATTGATTGTATATTTCGTGGGTGAAATGCAGCAGCCAATCGTGCACAGCAGTGTCCCACAAACAGTCAAGGATTGAAGGCAACAATTTATTATTTTTTTTGGAAGGAATTATTACCCCCGAAAATGCGATCCATCAATCGATTAACGATCGGGTTCCTATTTACTGCTAGGTAAACAGAAGCAGTGGAGTAAGGAATCTTGCCCAATGTTTCACCCTGCCAGGAATTGAACCCAGATCTCTCTCTTGCGAGGCAAGTGCTCTGACCACTGAGATAAAGGACTCCACATTGACTGCTGTTACTGACACCTCTGTCATGCCTTTTCAACTCCTCACAGTCACTTAATCAACTTTTGAATAATCTCTGGGTGTCACACTTGCCCAGTTGGTAGCACTCTCACCTCTGAGACGGAAGCTTATGTGAGTTTCAAATCCCATGTCAGGATTCGGAATTCACAAATTCTAGGCTGATACTCCAGTGTAGTGCTGGGTGGGGGAGTGGCAGGGGGTACTGCACTATCAGAGGTGCTTTCTTTTGAATGGCAAAAAGTTCCCATCTGCAGTTCAAGCACTCTGAGATGCTACCCTATGAGGAGGGCCCTATATAAGTGCAAGTTGTTGTTGTTTTTGTTGTTGGTTGGACATTGAAGATCCCATGACACTACCTGAAAAAAAGAAACAAGTTTTTCCCAGTGTCCTGGCCAACCATCCCCCAAATAGATCACTTCAACTCCCAACACTTAGCTCAGGTCCAAAGCCCCTGGTTTTCCAGTGCCCTGGGACGTCTTTCCGATGTGAAGGGCACTATACAAGTGTAATTTGTTGTTGTTGTTCATGGCTATTGATGGGATATTGCTGTGTGCAACATTGGCTGCTGTATTCATCTCCAAATACAGTCATTCCATTTTACTGTAAATTCTGTGAAGGTGTCCTCCTGACATGAAAGGTGCTACAGCAAATGTAAGGCGTATTATTATTTTGACAAAACCTTTCCAAAAAAATATTGTTGATATTTAGCAGATTATACACTGGTTTTGCAGTGGTAGGAGACAAGCCTGCATGTGTGTGATCCCCTGCCATTCAACTCATGTTAACATACCAGGAAACAGTGACAAATAACAACCTCTGCATTTCCTCAAGATATTTATTTTAAAAGAACAAATATGTCCATTGATCATTTATGAGTTTCCCGGGCTCTAATTATTTCTTAATGGGATTGCTTAATAAAGAATCAAAATCAGAATCCATGATCAGCGAGTCAGCATAATGAACTCACTGTGCCACTAATCATCATTCCAGCACTCTCCAGCACAGCTAATTGCAAATGCTGGTCACGTTAGCAATAAGCTTGGACAAGACTTCCTCCCGGACAGAGACAGAAGCCAGCCCAAATTGCTTCCCTGTAGTTACTATATTCTTCTTGTTATCAAAACTGACGAAAAAAAGTACTGACTGACTTGATTGCAATTCCCTTCCCTCTTCTCTAAAAAGGCTTTTTTCTAAAAAGTCAGTTGGGTTTCTGACATAAATCATGGAAACCAATCAGCATGCTAACCAGTATCCAACCCAGACTGAATAGTTCTACACATGTATGCCACATGAATATTTTGCTGTGTCTGGAATATGCATCCTCTCCCTGAAGAGACTCATGCTGCTTATCTCATTCCAGAGAATATCAGGTGCAGGTTGGCAAGAGCCATAACGTGGGGGCCCCACAGAGTGTATTGGGGACTTTTGGAGTTTAACCAGCTACAACCACTTGGCTCAGCACTATAGTTCATATCATAACTTAAGAAGATATGAAACACAACATGAGAAAAACACAATATAAGTGTAACCCAACAACATTTTTGGACCTACATCCCATTAAACTACAACACAGCTAATATCACAAACTCCCCATGTCAGCAACCAAAGAGTTTAACACGTGTTCTGCCTCCATAGTCAATAGGAGCTCAATAGGAGCTCAAGGCATCAGTTTTGCCACTGACAGAACAGCTGATATCAGAAGCTTGCTGCATCAGCAATTGTAGATTTGAACCCATGTTCTACCACAGTACAGCACAGCATAATGGAACATTAATGCACTGAAAACAATTTCCAGCACTAACAGCTTTGCCCACTTGAACAAAGAGCAAACTCATTATCATGTAAGGTGAACTCTCAATTGACCATTTTCATGCAATTGCTAGTTGGGATTAAATTTATTCAGTTGGTCTTTGTCAAATAGTATAGCTCTAGTTTGACAAATTTGTGGAGTCCTGTAGCTCAGTGATTAGAGCACTTGCCTTGCAAGTGAGACACCCGGGTTTATTTCCAGACAGGGCCAAACCTTGGGAAGTTTCCTTACTCCACACGCCTAATAATAATCCCTCCAAAAAACAAAACAATAATAAATTGGTCATTTTCAATTCATGACTGTTTGTGGGACAATGCTGTGCGCAATTGGCTGCCACGTTTCACCCACAAAGATACTGTCAATTCACTTTACAGTGTTGGGATTTCTGATCCTGTAGCTCGAAATATGACTCGACAATCCAAATATGGTGTAGCAAGGTTTATTATGAACAGAATGAACACAACATGCATTAACAAGTTACTACAAATGTCTAACAAATTATACTACCAGTCTTTGAAGACAGTCACACAACATGACGGAACACCTGCCTTGTGATCTTAAAGGGACCTCTCCACACTGGTCTCCCTCCCTCTCTGGAGCCTTCCTGTTCTTCTAATTGTTCTCACCTAGAGTGCCATAGTTATACCCTTTCTCCAAGTGTCCTTCCTAGGGCCCCTCTACCCACTTCTGATACAGTCACGTACTCAGGTTAATCAATCATTTGGCTTGGTGCCAACCTGACTGAGTCTCCACGAGGTCTTCCCTTTGTCCTGTCTAAGATAGGAGATTGATCAGTTTAGGGTTGTATCTGGTGCTTGTTATTTTGTTGTGTGGGATCATTAGTACATTCCTTTTAAGTGACTGGTTATTTCTTATCAGTATCCCGGGGTGGTACCAAGGCCCTCTAGTTTAAACAACTTGCTCATCAGTTGCTATTCTTGAGGGTTGCCTTTTGTCGCTCGGCAGGCCCTGCCAGAATCTAGCGACTTATTGCTAAGTCGAGATCCTATGTCAACCGGTACCTTGGATCGTTACCTCTGTGGACTTCTTGTTATTTACTGATAAGAGGTGACCCCCTGCCCTTTTCCAAAGCTGTCTTGTTTTTCTTTCAGAAACAGAGAAAACCAGATGTGTCCTATACCATGACTGTCAGTACTTTCTCCATTCTACATTTGTTTAATGTTCATTATTATTAGACGGCAACTTCTATAATCTAACAACGGTCTATTCTGTGAAGCACTTTGAGACGTCGAGAAGATGTGAAAAGTGCTATATCAAATGCAAGGATTATTATTATTATTATAAATAACATAATATTTAAACAGCGGTGTGATCCCTCTCAATCGCTTTCAAATTGGTTTGAGTACAAGCAGACTAGGCTCACTGACCTGTAAAGTTAAATGCCCACTGTTAAGTGCTCCGGAATGCTACCTTGCATGAAGAGCGCTCTATAAGTGCAAGTCGTTATTGTATAAATACAAGTTGCTGTTCTTGTTGAAAAGTACCTGTAAGATTATCAGTCAGAATACTGGTTGGGAGAAATTGCAAGAAATATTTGTGAATCATTTTAATTAACAATCTAAGAGCTTTCGTATTTTGTTGTTTGCATGTGTCACCACAAACATCCCATTTTGAACTTTTCCTATTGTTAATTGTGCAGTCATCTTGATACATGTAGTGCTAATCACACAACTTCTAGGATGTCTCAGAGGAAAATTGCAAAACTATTAATATCATCACAAGCAGTTGTGCAAACTTAAGTTAAATAAATCTCAGGGGCTGGATAAATTGCATCTGAGGATCCTTAAGTAACTAAGGGAGGAAGTTGCAGAAACGCTGGCACAAATCACTGAATACTAAAAAGGTAACGGGGCACTGGAAAAAGGCAGATGTTACTCCTATTTTTAAGAATGTAACAAAAGTAACCCAGGAAACTATAGACAAGTAAGTTTGATGTCCATTGCGGGTAAGATTATGGAGACACATATTAAACATAAATCATGGAGAACTTGGACAGAAAAATATCATAAATGGTAGTCAATATGGGTTCATGAAGCGACGGTCTTAACAATCTAATTTACTGATTTTCATTGACGGTGTGACTAAGGGAGCTTGATAAGGGTAAGTTGTGGATGTTGTATATCTGGATTTCAGTAAGGCCTTTGGTACAGTTCCTCTTGAGAGGCTGATACTGAAATTAAAGGAAGCGGGAATCAGTGGAAGTATATTACAGTGATACGTAACTGCTTGACTGGAAGATCCCAGAGAATGGTGGTGCAGGGAATGTCATCAGATTGGGAAAATGTTACCAGTGGAGTTTCCACAAGGGTCTGTTTTGGGATCACTTTTGTTTAATATTTGTATAAATGATCTGGAACTAAGAGTCGCAAGCAGAGCGGCAGATGACAGATTATAATAATAATAATAATCTTTGCATTTGATATAGCACTTGTTCACGTCTTCTCAAAGCGCTTCACAGAGTATACTGACTGTATATTTGTGGGCGAATTTATACCAAGCTAATGAAGGTGGTAGATTGCAAAACTTATCAAGATAGGTTACAGGAGGATTTGAACATACTTGGGAATTGAGCAACATGGTGGCAGGTGAAATTCAACATGGAGAAATATAAAGTACTTCACATTATTATCTAATGTGAACGGAAGGAAATCAATATGTATGGAAAATGAAAAGGACCCGGGAATTCTGATTGACAATCAATTGAAACTCTTGCAACAATGCTCCGTGGCAATGAGTAAAGCAAACCAGATGTTGGGATTTATCAAAAGATCAATACTAAGCCAAAATAGTGGGGTAATCCTGCCACTATGTAAATCATTGGTGAGACCTTACTTAGAGTATTGTGTACAGCTCTGGTCACCACAGTATGAAAAGTTTATTGGAGATATTGAGAAGATATAGATATAGAGGACGGCAACCAGATTGATTGAGAGACTGGGCTCTGATTGGACTGGACTGGACTATCAGTAAATTAGGCATGTTCACACTGGAAAGATTGAGAGGTAATATGACTGATGTCTTTCAGATTCTAAAGGAGCTAGACAATATAGACAATATAGATCATGACAGGCTGTTTCAACTAGACCAGGATATAAAACCAGAGGACACGGTCTGCGATTGAAGAGAAGTAAATTCAGAACGAATCTACAGAAACACTATTTTGGTAGTGAATAATAACAATAATAATCCTTGCATTTGATACAGCACTTTTCACGTCTTCTAGACGTCTCAAAGCGCTTCACAGAATATGCTGTAAAGTGAAATGACCATATATTTGTGGGCAAAACGCAGAAGCAAATTGCGCACAGCAGTGTCCCACAAACAGTCGTGAATTGAAAATGACCAATTTATTATTGTTTTGGAGGGGTCATTATTAGGCGTGTGGAGTAAGTAAACTTGCCCAAGGTTTCGCCCACCCTTGTGTGGTGCACATCCACAGATATGAAGAGACATCAAAGGACCATGTTGTAAGTAAACCTATGGAACATGCTCCCTACAGAGATGGTTGAAGCAGGTTGATTGCTTCAAACACAAAAAAATCACTGTGTCTGTAAGCATTTGTCCCAGAAAATACAAAGTCATTGCATTTTATAGTATATCTTGTGAGGCGCTTTGAGATGTCGTCCTGACATGAAAAACACTTTATCAAATATAAGGATGCACAGTCAAAACATGATTGATTTCAAAAGTTACCCTTTAAGATAATGTCATTGAAAATTCTGGATTTTGAGAGAACTGTTTTTCGGAGAATTGTGTTTTGCTGCAGATTGGAGCAGTGGAAGGAAGTTCTACCTAAGTCAACATTTACTCAATTTTTGTAGCATGTTAGATCATCCAGTATTTTGCAAATTCTAAAATAATGTCTCGATTTTGAAATCGATTTTCTGTAAATTCTTTCAACAACTTGCACTTGAAGATGCAATTTTTTTTGTGTCAAACCAAAGGGAGTTTTACATTGAAATTATGTGATTATTTTGTTTCTACTAACATTATGTGGAAACCCATCTCCACGCTTATTCAAATAAGAGTGAGATTTCTACATATGTATGCCACCTGCACATGGAAATTTCCCATTTGTCTGGAATGAAATGTACACTCTCTCTCTGGAGGGACACACCCTGCTTACCTAATTTCTGAGGGTACTAGGCATAGATTGGCCAAAATCCTAGCACCGCATTGGAGTATCAATCTAGATTATATGAATTCAAAATCCATATCTGAGACTTAAATTCACAACCTTCTGACTCAGAGCTGACAGTGCTACCAAATGAGCCAGACTAATAGCAATCTCAGAAATAGTACTTTACTGAGGAATAATATTTTATTTAGATAGTCAATGATAAACTTCAATGCAAGATAATATAAGAGCAGTATTCTTTTACTTTTACATAATGTTAAATCATTATGTAGACAGTCATTATTTGCAATATCAAAGGGGCTAGTAAACATATCACAAAGGTAAGTAACAATAACAGTAAGGCAAGGCAAACAGGGGCATAGGGAGAAAAAACGTTTCTGCAGTGAACATTAAAGGACACTTAAAACTTTCCTCTGCATTCATCTATATTAGATAGACAGATCAGTTTGGGAAGAAATGGGAATACAAAAGTAAACATTCAATGGCAGAAGTAATCTTACATAGATTAATTACCAAATGGCTTATGCACAAAAGCATTAATGATCTAGCATCAAATATAAGTGGCACAATGGTGAAATATTATACTGGGCCGTCTAAATTGCGGTATTTCTTAAAGGTATTCTTTATTAATGAATCTTGTTAAAATTTCCATTAACCTATGTGATCCTCACAGCAAAAATATATTGCTTGAGAGTGTCTGTGATCAGTGTGACTTCCAATTACTGAAAGGAGACCCCATTTACACCATTTATTTTCCTTCCTAAAGAATCCCATTTCAAAGACCATCAATTAGATCCCAGTCCACTGTGTTATATTTCCTTTTTTTATTCAAAGGAAATATAACATAATGATACACTGGGATCTAATTGATAGTACAGAAATCACCTCTGACTTGTTGGCCTTCAGTTTCTCCTATTTAATTATATACTGAATTGAATTTCAACATTAAAGCATTCATTTATCTCTTTGCATTTTGAAACGAGAAAACTAATTTGAATTTGTTATTTTGCCCTAGGTATAAAAGACTCTAAAATATTGTGAGAGGATAAACTGTGAACTATTATTTCTGCAGTTTAGTGAATTGATAACTAGAAGACCTAAATTCAAGTATTTTATGCAGAGATCATTTAAAATATAGAATGCCTTGCCATGTCTACAAGTGTGGCCTAGACAGTAAAGTGGTTAAAAGGGGAATTAGATGTAGAGAAGGTGCTATAGGTATGGGGATACAGGACTGACAGCTGTCCCATATGTCCTTGTGCATATGGATTTGTTAGTGATACTGGGTATTGGTAGACCCTGGGTTTGCTAGAGGGAACGGATGTTGGTAGACACTGCTAAGGGTACTGGAAGGTACTGAGGGTTTTCTCTTGCATAAATAAACTATTGATTTATAAACTATATCTTTCGCCATCTGTGTGGTACTTGTCTAGCTCTGGTGGTCCACTATGGAAACAGTATCTAGATTTATTTTTGAGACATCTTTGAGACATCTCAGCCATGTGATAAGGCACTATATAAATGCAAGGATTATTACTAATTATTGTTGGTTGCTTTTGTACTCTAATTAAAACTGACAAAATGATCCTTCTACATTCAAAGCTTCTGGAAAAGAAATATTGGAACTCAGTTTCCAAATCACTGTGCTGCTTTTACAGGTAATAAGGGAATGGACTCCAGAGGTAATTCACAAGAGACCACCAACACTGATCCCCAGTGTTAGAGAGATGAGCGAGTAGGATGGAGAGATTTTCAACCTTTAAAAGAAGTTTCTCGGAGTGGAATTTATAGAAGTATAAAGGATTCTAAATGGGATAGAAACATTAAACCCACAACAATATGTTTGGATATGGTAAGGCGGTAGGACAAGTGGATGCAGGTTCAGGGTTATGAACAACAACAACAACAAGATTACATTTGTATAGCGCCTTTCACGTCGGGAGGACGTCCCAAGGCGCTGGACAGAGTACACCATTTAAGACCCGAGCTGGGGTCAGGGGGAGAAGGGAGGGAGGGGAAATGGGGTGGCCGATGGCATGGTCGAAGAGGAGGGTATTGAGACGGGACTTGAAGGAGGCTAAGGAGGGGGCGAGGCGGAGTGATGGAATTCCAGAGGTTGGGGGCAGAGTGGCTGAAGGCTCTCCTGTCAATGGTGGGGCGGGTGGGTCGGGGGGCGTGAAGCAGGCCAGAAACAGCTGAGTGGAGGGAGCGGGCGGGTTGGTAGGGGCTTAGGAGGTCGCAGAGGCAGGGTGAGGCGAGGCCATGGAGGGCTTTGTTGGTGAGGACCAGGATTTTGAACTGGATCCTCTGAAGGATAGGGAGCCAATGGAGTTGGGCGAGAGTGGGGGAGATGGGGTCAAGGAGTTTGGTGCGGGAGAGGACATGGGCTGCAGAGTTCTGGACTATCTCCAGTCTGTGGAGGGAGGAGTTGGGAAGGCCGACAAGCAGGGCGTTTGCATAGTCGAACCTGGAAGTGATGAAGGCATGAACAAGAGTTTCAGCGGCCTGAGGGTTGAGGTAGTGGCGGAGTCGGGCGATGTTACAGAGGTGAGGGAAGGCAGAGCGGGTCATGAAGTGCAATTTCAGAACAGTAAACAGGAAGTAATGATGCAGTAGTTTACCTGGAAAGGTTATAGAGGGCAGCAAACAGGATTGACTTAAAGAAACAGATTGAAGCTACAATGTGAAGATGGCAAAGTGGATATTCTCCTACAAATACACAGTTATCACACAACATTACAGCACAGAAACAGGGCCAACCTGTCTTTGTCAGTGTTCATACTTCCTATGAGACTCCTAATCCCCTCTCCTATTTCTCTTAATACGTTTCTCTCTGATTCATACACGTTACAATGAAGTCCTGTGAAGTGCTTTGAAACATTTCAACAATGTGATAAGGCGCTACATCAAATGCAAGTATTTATTCATTCTGGAAATAATGAGATGAAAGGATCTGAAGGGTGGCCTAACCCTCTCTTGTGAGCCCTAAGCACTGTGACAGCATGAGAAACAGTTTCCTACAGGTAATGAGATCTGTCCCCATTACAAATCTGCACGTAAATGGGAAGCTTAATCACCAAATTATGTCATAAGATTGTGATTCTTCAGTTTGTTACATTGGATAAATGTCACAGTCTGGAATCTAGCAAAGAGAGGAAATAATATATGTAAGATTGGGGCATACCGAGAGATATAGCTTTATACTGTGTTTTTCTCCATATAGTTCACATTGTGTAACCTCGACAAGCCTNAAAAAAATCAAGCCCTAAAAATATTTTGGCCAAAAATAATACTAAAATATTAATAATAAATGTTGTATATGATATAGCATCATGCTGTAAAGGAAAATGTTCTTTTTCATCGATAACCAATCTAGCCATGAACAAAATGATTTTGTATTTAAATATTTTATTTGGTTCTTATGTCACAGTTATTACCTCGGCCACCATATTCTTCAGTAAGCCTTCACAACATTCATTCTGTGTTTCAGATTTTTCATATTTCTATCTTTTTGCTGTTTGTGGGATACCGCTGTGAACAAATTGAATACTGTGTTCAGCCACAAAACACAAAGCTTTACAATATACTTGTGAAGCTCTTTACGCCATTCTTCCGACATTAAAGGCTGATACCAAATGTAAGGATTATTATTGTTATTACTATTATTATACAATTAGTGAGGTGCATTATAAGATAAATTCTCAGTTCTTTGTACATATATATCTTTTTCTGTCAAAAATTACCTCAAAACCCATCCTCCAATATTCAAGATTAGTATCCAAGAACGGCATTCTATTGCCAAATTCAAATAATCTGTTCTTTGGATGAATTCATCCATTTAGGTAAACTATTAAAAGGCCTCCTGCAGGATATAATAACCACATTACCCCTTAAAATTCAACTCTGCATATTCTTGTATTTACTTTTTTTTAATGTCTACATTGGACAATCTTAGCCAGTCTCTCCACATTACTGACCTCAAAGACTACACTGACAGTTCACACTTCAAGAATGGTCCACTGGGCATAGTACTGGAAGCTATCAAATGCTTCTGGGGTTGTGACCCAAAATAATTCAGTGCTGAGAGGAAGAGAGAACATCTTTTCGTTGTTTTGGACATCAGAGCTAAAGTCTCACAAGTTGCAGTAACATACAGATAATAATCTGCAGAAAACAGTTTACATTGCTGAAGGTGTTTTCCACCAGCTGATAACTACCATTACCAAGAAAGCACCTTTTCATCCCTGTCATCCTGAGGTTTGCCACCTCTGCAACATTGCCAGACTCCGCCACTGCCTCACTCAGGCTGCCGAAACCCTCACCCACGCATTCGTTACTTCAAGGCTCAATTACAGGAACTCCCTCCTCATCGGCCTTTCCAACCCTTCCCTTCACAAGCTGCAGATCATCCAAAACTCTGGAGCTCGTGTACTCTCACGCACCAGGCTCCGCAACCCCATCACTCCCACACTTGCCCAACTCCACTGGCTCCCCATCCCCCAGAGGATCGAGTTCAAGATCCTCGTCCTCACTTTCAAGCCCATCCATGGCCTTGCCCCCTCCTACCTCTCTGATCTGCTGACTCCCTACCAACCTGCCCGCTCCCTCCGTTCAGCGGGCTCCGGTCTGCTCCATGTCTCCCGCCCGACTCTACCATCGGTGGCCAGGCTTTCAGCCTCTCTGCCCCCACACTCTGGAACTCCATCCCACAGTCCCTTCCCCTCGCTTCCTCCCTTGCCTCCTTTAAGGCCTTCTCAAGACTCTTCTCTTCGATCGTGCCTTTGATTGCCCTCCACCTCTCTGCCTCTCCTCACCCCTACACCACTCCTCCCCCTTCTCAGGCTCCGCCATCTGACTGTTTAGCGCTTTGGTATGTCCTCGCGATGTGAAAGGCGCTCTATTAAATGTAATTTTGTTATTGTTTCTATCTCTCTAACAACTTTTTCAAACGCTTTGAGATAAGTTAAAAAAGCATATGGGATCCTTGGCTTTATAAATAAATGTTGTCCCATGTTATGGTTGTTATTTTCTCACAACTAAAATGTAGCAATCATCACTTTATTCTGGGCTTTCAAAACACTACAACAACACACTTCATTGTTGGATCCCCCCTGCATCCTGCTTTATACTTCCTGATCCCCTTTCATTGATTACCAGTTAATTGGTCATTACTTCTTAAAGGGTATAATAAATAATAATCCTTGCATTTGATATAGCGCTTTTCACGTCAGAAGGACGTCCCAAAGCGCTTCACAGAACACATTGTAAAGTGAATTGACTGTATATTTGTGGGCGAACGCGGCAGCCAATTGCGCACAGCAATGTCCCACAAACAGTCGTAGATTGAAAATGACCAATTTATTATTGTTTTTGGTTTTGGAGGGATTATTATTAGGCGTGTGGAGTAAGGAAACTTGCCCACGGTTTCGCCCTGCCTGGAATTGAACTCAGGTCTCTCGCTTGCAAAGCGAGTGCTCTAACCACTGAGCTACAGGACTTTACAGTATCAACAATGATCTCTAGAATGTTAGGCTGTTTCCAAGTTGGCTGCGAATTTAATTGGTGTCCATTTTCAGTATTCTCTGGCTTTAACTGGAACAAGAATTCTGCAAGCACCCAATGAACAAGAAGATATTTGTTTCATGAATGAAAATATACCATGACTGGCACTCCAGGAGGAAGCATCATGAGTCAGTTTTTGACAGACTGTTGACATTTTTGCTATATATTTGATTTTATGCTTTCTTTGTTAAGGATATATTTGCAGGATTGCATTGAAAATCATCATTAGATTGATCTGAATCTCTCCTAAAGCTTCTGTAGTTCTGAAATGAATCATTTTGATGTGAAAGTATATAAATGCAGAGGAGATTTACAAAAATGATACAGGGATGAGGGACTCCAATTATGTGGAGGGAGAGCAGAGAAGGTTGAGGGGAGATTTAGCAAAAGTTTTCAAAATTATGAGGGGTTTTGATAGTGAAGATAGGGAGAAACTGTTTCTCTGGTGGGTGGGTCGATAACCAGAGGACACAGATTTAAGATAATTGGCAAAAGAACCACAGGGCTGACGAGGAGAATTTATTTTACCCAGAGAGTTGTTACGGTCTGGAACGCACTGCCTGAAAGGGTGGTGGAAGCAGATTTGATAATAGCTTTCAAAAGGGAATTGGATAGGTGCTTAAAAAGCAAAAAAATTGCAGGGCTATCGGGTAAGAATGTGGGAGTGGACTGGTTGGTAGCTCTATCAAAGAGCTAGCACAGACATGGTGGACCGAATGGCATCCTTCTGTGCTGTAAAATTCTATGATTCTATGATATGAATTCAATTGAAATGTTAACTGATCTTCGTGTGTGTCTCTTATCATTCATTCTCTTTCAGTCTCTGTACGCTCTATATTTCAGCATGTTTTTGTTTTATTCCAGACTTTCTTTTTATCCCTATCGTACATGTGTGTACCGCTAGATGTGCAATTGAAAGAAACCTGATATAACAACAAAGGGCCTACTCAAACTGATTCAAGCTTCATTATGGAAGACAGAGCATGCTTGAAATGAGATGGTGGAAATGAAATTACTTTCCAGATAGTCAGAACAGTGCTGTGATAATGAAGAAATATTTTCGCAGATACATTGCCTAACAGTGAAAGTAGGCATAAAGTCATTGATGAGAAGGAAGAACAAACTCAAGGAAGTGTAACAGAGTGGGATGAAGAATCCATTGAAAGCACCAGTGCTTTATGTGCAAAACACTTCTATCTGGTAGATTTTAATGGATCAGTAAAACAAAAAATTCTTGTATTTAAAATATTGAAAGGAAGTCCTAAAGCACTTCATATGATTCACTGTAAAATGTAATGACTGTGTATTTTGTGGGCAAATGCAGCAACCAATTTGACACACCAATGTCCCACAAATAGCTATAATATGAATGATCAATTTTATTTGGAGAATTGTTGGCAAGGACACCGGAATCCCATGAGAAACTCCCTTGACAGTAATATTAATGAAGTTATACTGTTAACTGCAGAGGTAATTACTACTATGTCCTAAAGTCTCTTTATCCTGCTTTAGGAAAATTTGTTGATAGTTGCATTATAAACGGATAATAAAAATATAAATAACAATAATAATCTTTACATTTGATATAGTGCCTAATCACGTCGTTCAGATATCTCAAAGTGCTTCACAGCATATATTGTAAAGCTGCTATATATTTTGTGGGCAAAATGCGGCAGCCAATTGCGCACAGCAGTGTCCCACAAACAGTCATAGATTAAGTGAACACATTATTATTATTTATTGAAGGGATTATCACTCCCAGAAAGTAATCCGCCAATCGACTAAGAATTTAGTTCCTACATACTGCTGGTAGACAGCTGTGTGGAGTAAGGAAACTTGCCTAAGGTTTGTCCTGCCCAGGAATTGAACCCCAATCATCTCACTTGAGTTGAATGCTTTAACCAATATGCTACAGGACTCATATCACCACAATGCAACTTCAGGTGATTTAAACCGGGTTTATATAACAGCACTACCACCAACTGCAGTCCTACCCTCAGCAAAGGTGCATGAATGCAAATTATATTAGCTCCAGAGGTGCTTTTCACCACGTCTCAAAGTTTATTTTCTCTTCTTTACCCTGGCATTACTTGCCCTCATGTTTTTCTGGCTATGGATCAACTGAGCTGACACCTACAGGCTAGTGATGTCAAAAGAGCATTGCTTATCTGTGTGGTTCATGTCTGAGGTTGAGAAAGATAGTATTATTATACGATTGTTACCTTGTTACTGCCGTGGATCTCAACCTGCAAATTAAAGAGGGCTCAAGGGATACCATTTAATAAAGCTTTCAACCCCTTTAATGTTGAACCGTGCAATATTTTCTTTCAGGTAATTACACTATTCTGAAACTCTGTTTAAATTTCTTAACCATTGAAATAATTAATATCTTAAATCACTATCCTGGTAATATATTCTCTCCTACTCAAAGAATGTTATCGGTAAACTCCAGCGCTCTCTTATTCATCTCGATAAACACATCTGGGAAACCACAAAGCAATTTTAAATTAGTCTGATGTCTTTCTTTATTATTTGAAAAAGGTGTAAATTGTAAGTAAAAATGTAACATAATTCCCTAGATTTTAATGTTGTGGCTCTGTTCATAAATGTTATCTGCTTGCCTGTCATCTGGCCTATAGTCAGATAGGAATCAATGTTAGAGAGGCACAAAGAGATGCTTCTGGGCTTTGACAATTCCTACTCCTCTTTAGTGCCTCCATGATATTCTCAGTCTCTTTCCTCATCTCGATGATGTTATATTTTATATTTTGATCTACCCCAGTCAACTTTTTTCACTTATAATATTCATTATATTAAAATGTGCAGTTGCGATACTTTGCAGTAAATATTGTAAAGTCCTTTGAGACACCATCCTGATGTGAAAGGCGCAATATAAAATACAAACAATATTATTATATTCGCTTTAACAAAGATTATTTAATATAAACAATTCATTTTTAAAGAATATATTTGTCAAATAAATAACCTTATATTTTTAATACTTTTAACAATGCTCATTTTATTCCCCCTACAAGCACAATTGAATACAGTATAGCAGATGCTTGGTTTGACATCACCACCTAATTTCATGTTATGTGTATTACATATGCATTCTATATTTAAGTCAGAAATGCACACACCATGTTATTCATCACCTGAAAGAGAGGAGTAGGATTGCTTGCTGGTGAGAAATTGCTTCTGATTGCACTTCAGATTCTATGTGAACCATTTGAAATAATCTTTCTTACTTAGAAGCTGATTGAAACTGCTGTGCTTCTTTTCCTGCTTTAAACCATTTTTGTTTTTCTTCTGAATTTCCAGAAAAGAAATCTTCCTATTCATTCGTGCAATTTGTTCAGTTTGTCCATGGTGAGATCTTAACGGAGCTGTTTTTCTTTATTTCACATCAAGTGCACTGAATCTGGCTCCTTTAGCTTGCTTAATTTATGTATATAGAACAACAACAAAATGACATCTGTATAGCACTTTTCATATCGGAGGACGTCCAAGGCACTGGGTAGACAGAGTTTTGGACCTGAGCTGGGGGTCAGGGTCGGGCAGGGTGGAGGGCAGGGGGTTAAGCATGGAGATCGAAAGCACAGTCAAAGGATCTTGAGATGGATCTTGATGAAGGCAAGGGAGAGGGCGAGGCGGAGGGACTGTGGGATGGAGTTCCAGAGGGTGGGCGCAGAGTGGCAGAAGGCCCGCCCGCCAATAGTGGGCCGAGCGAGGCAGGGGAGGTGAAGCAGGCCGGAGCCCACTGAATGGAGGGAGCAAGCAGGGGGGTAGGGGTTTAGGGGATCAAAAAGGTAGAGGGTGAGCAAGACCATGGAGGGCTTTGAAGGTGAGGATTAGGTTCTTGAACTGTATCCTCTGTGTGATGGGAAGGCAGTGGAGTCGAGCGAGGAAGGGGGTGATACGGTTGTGGAGCCTCGTGCTGGAGAGGACACGGGCTGCAGAATTCTTGATGATCTGCATTCTGTGAAGGGAGGAGTTGGGGAGGTTGATAAGCAGTGAGTTTGCATAGTCAAGCCTTGATGTATTGAAAGCATGTATGAGGATTTTGGTGACCTGCGGTGTGAGACAGTGGCGGAGACTGGCGATGTTGCAGAGGTGGGAGAAGGCAGAGCGGGTCACTACGTAGATGTGGGGTAGAAAGGATAGTTGAAGTTCAAACAAGAACCCAAGGTTCTGGACTGGCTTAATAAGGTAGTTGTGCAACCATGGATGGTGATGCTGTCAACGCATGAGATGAGGAGGCTCTGACGGAAGCTAATCAGGAGAGCCTCGGTGTTGTTGACGTTCAACTGAAGAAAGTTAGCTCTCATCCAGGACTTGATGTCTGACAGCCATTCTGTCAGGACAGCATTGGTCCTGGAGTCAAGGATAGAGGCAGAGAGGTAGAGTTGGGTGTCATCTGCATATATGTGGAAGTTGAACCCAAGAGGAAGCATATAGATAAGAACATAAGAATTAGGAGCAGGAGTAGGCCATTCGGCCCTCGAACCTGCCCCGCCATTCAATAAGATCATGGCTGATCTTCTGACCTAACTCTAATTACCTGCCCTGTACCCCTATCCCCTAATCCCTCTATTTTTTAAAAACCTATCAGTTTCAGCCTTGAAAATACTCAAGGACTGAGCATCTACAGCCTTCTGGAGTAGTGAATTCCATAAATTCCATAAATTCACTACCCTCTGAGTGAAGAAATGTTTCATCAACTCTGTTCTAAAAGGCTGAATCTTAATTTTAAGACTGTGACCCCTCCTACCAGGGGAAACAGACCCTCAGTGTCTACTTTATCCAGTCCTTTAAGAATCTTATATGTTTCAATAAGATCTCCCCTAATTCTTCTGTACTCTAGAGAATACAGCCCTAGTTTATTCAGCCTATGCTCACAGGTCAGTTCCCTCATCCCAGGAACTAACCTGGTGAATCTACGCTGCACCCCCTCGAGGGCAAGTATATCCTTTCTTAAATAAGGAGACCAAAACTGCACACAATACTCTAGGTGCGGTCTCACCAAGGCCCTATATAGTTGCAGCAAGACTTCCCTACTCTTGTACTCTAAACCTTTTGCAATGAACGCTAACATGCCGTTTGCCTTCTTAGTTACTTGCTGCACCTGCAAACTAACTTTTTGAGACTAGTGTACAAGTACACCCAAACCCCTCTGAACATTAACACTATCTAATCTCTCCCCTCTAGAAAATAATCTGTTTTTCTACTTTTGCTGCCTAGGTGAATAACTTCACACTTCCCCACATTAAATTCCATCTGCCACCTACTCGCCCACTCCCCTAGCCTATCTATATCCCGTTGCAATCTTTTTGCATCATCCTCAAAGCTTACTCTCCCACCCAGTTTAGTGTCATCCGAGAATTTAGATACGTTACATTCAATGTCCTCGTCTAGATCATTGATGTAAATTGTAAATAGCTGAGGCCCAAGCACTGATCCTTGTGGCACTCCACTAGTCACATCCTGCCAATTCGAGAATGACCCGTTTATCCCTACTCTCTGTTTTCTACCCATTAGCCACTCTTCAATCCATGCTAATATGTTCCCATTTATCCCGTAGGCCTTAACCTTGTGCAATAGCCTTTTGTGTGGCACCTTGTCAAATGCCTATTTAAAATCTAAATATATTACATCTACTGGCTCACCCTATCTAACCTGCTAGATACATCTTCAAAAAACTCTAAAAGATTAGTTAAGCATGACTTCCCTTTTGTAAAGCCATGTTGACTCTGCCTAATCGTGTTATGGTCTTCCAGGAATCCCATAACGACATCCTTAATTAAGGACTCAAGAATTTTCCCTACCACTGATGTCAAACTGACTGGTCTACAATTCCCCATCTTTTCCAGAATCCAGAGAATTTTGGAAAATCAAAGACAAGCCATCCACTATCTCAGTAGCCACCTTTTTTAAAACCCTAGGATGTAGGCCATCAGGTCCAGGGGATTTATCAGTTTTAAGACCTGACAATTTATCTAAAACCATTTTTTTACTAATATTAATTTCCCCAAGTTGCTCGCTAACATTATCTTCTTGGTTCCCCTCTATTCTTGGTAGGTTTTCAGTGTCTTCTAAGGTGAAGACAGTAGCAAAGTACTTGTTTAATGACTCTGCCATGTCATTGTCCCCTATTATAATTCCCTCCGTCTCTGCCTGCAGGGGACCCACATTTACCTTTGACAGCCTCTTCCTCTTTATATATTTATAAAAACTCTTGCAGTCTGTCTTTATGTTCCTCCCTAGTTTGCCCTCATATTCCATTTTTTCTCTCTTAGTCACTTTTTGGGTTCTCCTTTGTTGATCCCTAAAGTTCTCCCAATCCTCGGGTTTACTACTCATCTTAGCTGTTTTATAGGCTTCTTCCTTTAATTTTATACTTTTCCTAACTGTTCTAGTTATCCACGGTTGGACCACCTTTCCCACGGCATTCTTATTCCTCAAAGATGTTGAATAGGAGGAGAACAAGGCCAGAGCCCTGAGGAACACTGCACGAGATGGTGCGGGGGATAGAGGAGAAACTGTTTATGGAGATGCAATGGAGGCGATGTGAAAGGTTCGATCTGAACCAGTCAACAACAGAGCCGTGAAGGTTGAGGTGAGAGGAGCAGTTAGGGAAAGTATAGAGTGGTCGATGGTGTCGAAGGCAGTAGAGAGGTCAAGGAGAATGAGGAGGCAGAGGGGTCCCAGGTCACAGATGGACAGAATGTCATTTGTCACTTTGACCAGGGCTGTTTCTGTGCTGTGGGCGGCACGGAAACCCGATTGGAGGGGTTCGTGAAGGGAGTGGCGGGAGAGGAAGAAGGTTACTCTTTTTGGTCAGCTGGGTGTCTGACACAAGTGGAAACCCATCACCATGCTTTAAAGAATCCAAACCAAGCTGAGACTTCCATGCATCCCATCTACACATGGAAATTCCTATGTATGAAATGGAATAATAGTTTACATCAACTGCAGAACAAATACATTGGAACAACACTCCTGCTATCCTTTGTATTGTGTAAGATTATTCCAGCTGCATGCTTCTATCCACCAACACTGTTAAAACCAAGCAGACAAACCCAAATTTAATTTGCACTTACATAGAAAGAAAATTGCTATCTTTTAAATTCTTTTATGTTTGGATGCATGGGTGATGCCCTTTTAGTACAGAGAGAGTTTAATGCTCATTTGAGTATAAAAGATACAGCTGTACTTATTATTCAAAAGGTCAGATAGGTTCAAAGGAGTTTCATCATAATGTAATTACACAGAGAAAGAAATGAGAAGGTCCAACATTTATGGAGTTGAAAGCTTTAATATATTGTGTCCTTGACAAGAGAAGGTCATTTTGTTGTAGGATTTTGCTAGCTTGTATTTATACCCTTATATAACAGTGAATGTAATGATTTCTAAGAGCCTATTTTAAATGTGTGGAGAAAACATGTGATCTTCAGCTTTTTGAGTGACTTGTGATGCTAACATTTAAAAAATATATAATAATATGTTCCAACAAAGTGACAGTACATTCCAAGGCCATATTTGGATTTGTGATTTGCAGCAGAGAAATTGCAAAACATATTGCCAAGAATTTAATTTAAAATCTATAAGGAGCATCATCTCAGCATTGCACAGGTTAATACTTTTTTTCCCAGAAACATTTAGATTTCTATTTTAATT
Source organism: Callorhinchus milii (assembly GCF_018977255.1). Lineage (NCBI taxonomy): Eukaryota > Metazoa > Chordata > Chondrichthyes > Chimaeriformes > Callorhinchidae > Callorhinchus > Callorhinchus milii. Next base: position 80,472,876 of record NW_024704742.1, on the reverse strand, counting down.
GCATTGTATAAATGGAGTGATGACTGATAATACAAAGAAAAGGATAACGAGAAATGAAAAGGTCAACATGAAGCAATACATAGTAATAGCAAATAAACGGAATAGAATTGAACTTTGCAAACATTGGCGCAGGCAGCAGACTGAACCCTCTTGATTTTAGACCCAAGGTTTCAAGGAAATCCAATGCACTGCTGGATAGCGCTGTATTGTTGAATATGCCGTCTGAAAGATAAGATGTTGAACTGGTGTTCCATCTACTTATTCAGGTGTCATGGTACATTGCTGTGTGATAATTGGCTAACAAATACACATTCACCGCATTTTACAGTAAATCCTATGAAGTACTTTGAGATGTTTTAACAATGCGAGGCGATGCTGGACTTCCTCGAATCCAAAGTCGAGTGGATCCGCTCAACTGCCTTTGCCCTTCCGTCTACTACCCACTCTCCATCTTCCCCTTTCACCCCAGCCCCTACCCATCCCTCCCTCCACACCTTTTACCTGTCTCCCCCTCCTCTCATCACCACTATAACCCGCATGAAACCGACCACCTGCTCCCTCGACCCCATCCATACACCTCTCCTTACTTCTCCACCTCTTTGCCCCTCTACTCACAGACATCATAAACCTTTCCCTATCCACTGGTACTGTTCCCACCCTTTTAAAAACTGCCGTCATCACTCCTATCCTTAAAAAACCTTCCGTGGACCCATTCCTGCTCTCAAACTACCACCCCATCTACAACCTCCTTTTCCCCTCCAAGGTCCTTGAACAAGTCATTGCTTTCCAACATCGCTCATTTCTCTCCCGCCACTCCCTCCACAACCCCTTCAATTGGGTGTCTGAGCCGCCCACAGCACAGAAACTGCCCTAGTCAAAGCGACAAATGACATTCTGTCCATCTGCGACCGGGGCTCCCTCTGCCTCCTCGTCCTCATTGACCTCTCTGCTGTCTTCAACACCATTGACCACTCTATCCTTATCCACTGCCTCTCCTATCACATCACCCTTCACGGATCTGTCCTTGAATCGTTCATATCGTATCTCTCACACTGCCTCTACTTCATCTCCACAAACTGTTTCTCCTCTAGCCCCCACACCATCTCGTCTGGTATTCCTCAGGGCTCTGTTCTTGGTCCCCTCCTATTCAACATCTATATGCTCCCTCTTGGTGACATCATCCACATGATACCTAATGGTATCTCTCTGCCTCCACCCTTGACTCCAGGACCACTGTTGTCCTGACAGAATGTCTATCAAACATCAAGTCATGGATGAGAGCTAACTTTCTTCGGCTGAATTTCAACAAGACCGAGGCCCTCCTCATTGGCTCCCGTCAGCGCCTCCTCACCTCAGGCGTTGATAGCATCACCATCCAAGGATGCATACTCCACCTTGCTAAGCCAGTCCGGAACCTTGGGGGCTTATTTGACCCTCAACTATTCTTTCTATCCCACATCTGGGCCATGACCTGCTCTGCCTCCCCCCACCTCTGCAAAATAGCCCGGTTCCGCCACTGTCTCACACTGCAGGCCACCAAAAAGCCTCATACACACATTCATAACATTGTGGCTTGACCATGCAAACTCCTTGCTTGTTGGCCTCCCCATCTCCTCCCTCAATAGGCTGCAGATCATCCAGAACTCTGCTGTCTATGTCATCGCACCAGGCACCAGGCACCTTGAGCCTATTAACCCCATCCTCGCCTGACTCACTATCCTGGTCCTCACCTTCAAAGCCCTCCATGGCTTTGCTCCCCCTATATCTGTGACCTCCTAACCCCTAACATCCTGCCCGCTCCCTCGGCTCAGCGGGCTCCGACCTGCTACACATTCCCCGCCTCGTCAGCCCCAGCAATGGCAGGTGGGCCTTCTGCTACTCTGCCCCTACCTTCTGAAACTCTATCCCAGAGTCCTTCTGCCTGACCCCCTCACTTACCTCCTTCAAGACCCATCTCAAGACCCTCCTCTTAGACCATGCTTTCGATCACACTACGTCTGCCCCCTGCCCGCCACACTCTCCGATGCTGAACACCAGCTCGGGTCCAAAACACTGACAGTCCAGCGCCTTGGGATGTCCTCCCAACCTAAAAGGCAGTATACAAATGTAATTTTGTTGTTGTTGTGATTGGGCGATTTACCAAATGTGAGGATTATTATACTTTTATTATTATTAACCAAGCCTGAATTATACTGGAATCAATTTATGGTGAAGATACCTGTCAAAGCTGATAGAAGACTGGAATTTGGTCTTGCTTGTCACAGTTGGCAACATTGGGTCAGTTAATAATGGAGCAGCAGTATGTCCTCCATGCTAGAATTTACAACATTAGGCATATATTGCCAGGCTGACCATATTCTATCAGAACAACACGATCAATCTTGTGAACACTCGAGGTAATCCTAGGTCACTTTATTGATTCCAAACTCTCAAGAAGTACTACAGCTACACTTCAATGTTTATCTCACTCCAATGCATCCTCAGATAATATATGCAGCCAATCTTCTCAATGCTACCCTTGCCTAAGAAACATGCGCTTATTGTTCACAGGTCCCCCTCTACATTAAGTTCCAAATAGAGATTTATTAATGGTTTGCTGCTGTTAGTTATTGGGATTAAGTTTTACACTATGGAAAGCTCCAGTTCGTGAATTAGCATCTATGTTAAGTTTCTACAAATCCTTCTGTGCTCTTAGAAAGCTGCAGAATCCAATTTTCTGAGACAACTGTGCTCCAGTCTCTGTGGTTATATCCCACACATGGAATGGTTCTCTGCCGATATGTCTGCAGATTATTCAAAAGGAATAACCAACATTAAACCACAAGAGATGGATTTCTGTCAATACTTTTAGGGCAGAGGGATACAACCCTTCCAGAGTTATGCAAAAGCAAAGCTTTGTTTATGAATAAGTATTGATAAGGAGAACTCGTAATATTGGGAAAGAGCAGAGGGATTTGTGAGTTCATCACTATTTGGAGTCCTGTAGCTCAGTGGTTAGAGCAGTCGAGCAACCTGGGTTCAATTCCCAGCAGGGTGAAACCTTGGCGAGTTTCCTTACTCCATACGCCTGATAATAAATCCTCAAGAAAAAAACAATAATAAAGTTGGTCACTTCAATCCATGACTGTTTGAGGGGCACTGCTGTGCGCAAATGGCTACCACGTTTCGCCCACAAATATACAGTCAATTCAATTTATAGGGAATTCTGTGAAGCGCTTTGAGACTTCTAGAAGACGTGAAAAGCGCTATGCAAATACAAGGATTTTTTTATCTAGAAGTGGAAGGGTTAATTGCCTGATTCCTTTGGTAACGCATTTGCCTCTGATTCAGCAGTTTGTGGGTTCAACAAGAACAACAATAAATTATGTTTCAACGTTGTGAGGACACCCAAGGCCCTGGAAAGTCAGGGATTTAGGCTTGATCTAGGGGTCAGGATTAGGAGCAGGTGGGGGCAGGAGGTATAAGGATAGGAGGGTGACCGAAGGCATAGTTGATGAGGATGGTCTTGAGATTGGCCTTGAAGGAGGCAAGGGAGCGGATGAGGTGAAGGGACTATGGGATAAAGTTCCAAAGGGTGGGTGCAGAAAGGCTGAATGCCCAATAGCTGATGGTGGGGTGGGCCGGTCGGGGGATATGGAGCAAGCTGGGGACCACTGAGTGCAGGGAGGGGAGAGGTCGATATAGAGCTAGCAGGTCACAGAGGTTGGAAGGAGCAAGGCCATGGAGGGCTTTCAAGGCAAGGGAGAGGCTTTTGAACTCTAACTCCTGGGGGATGGGGAGCCTGTGATGCCAGGTGAGGATGGAGGTGATAGGGTCACGGAGCCTGGTGCAGGAGAGAACATGACCTGCAGAGTTCTGGATGTTCTGCAGCTTCTGGAGAGAAGAGGTATGAAGACCAACAAGCAACAAGTTAAGCCTCACATTGGCACTTGACACAACAACAAAATTACATTTGTAAAGCGCCTTTCACGTCGGGAGGATGTCCCAAGGCACTGGGCAGCGTACAGCATTTCAGATCCGAGCTGGGGTCAGGGAGGGAGAAGGGAGGGGAGGGGAAGGGGGGGTGGCCGATGGCATGGTTGAAGAGGAGGGTTTTGGGGCGGAACTTGTAGGAGGCTAAGGAGGGGGCGAGGCGGAGTGATTGGGGGATGGAATTCCAGAGGTTGGGGGCAGAGTGGCTGAAGGCTTTCCTGCCAATGGTGGGGTGGGTGGGTCGGGGAGCAGGCAGAGTCAGCTGAGTGGAGAGAGCGGGTGGGTTGGTAGGGGATTAGGAGGTCGCAGAGGTTGGGTGGGGCGAGGCCATGGAGGGCTTTGTAGGTGAGGACCAGGATCTTGAACTGGATCCTCTGAAGGATAGGGAGCCAATGGAGTCGGGCGAGAGTGGGGGAGATGGGGTCACAGAGTTTGGTGGGGGAGAGGACACGGGCTGCAGAGTTCTGGATTAACTGCAGCCTGTGGAGGGAGGAGTTAGGAAGGCCGACAAGCAGGACGTTTGCATAGTCGAGCCTGGAGGTGATGAAGGCAAGAACAAGAGTTTCAACGGTCTGAGGGGTGAGGTAGTGGCGGAGTCAACAACAACAACAACAACTTGGATTTATATAGTGCCCTCCACGCCGGATGGCATCTCAGGGCACTTTACAGTAACGGATCCCGGGGCCAAGCCAGGGGGATGGGGAGGAAGGTGACCAAAGGCGCGGTCGAAAAGAAAGCTCTTCAGCAGGGACCTGAAGATCGGGGAGCGGAGTTTGATGCGAGTTTTAGGGGGAGGTCTGGTAGGTGGAAAAGGTGAGATCTGTGAGATTTTAGATGTTGACGAGAGCCAAAGAGTATGGCTTCCATCTTGTCAACGTTCAGCTGAAGAAAATTTGTGCTCATTCAGCCCCTGAGATCTGACAGGCAGGCTGACAGAACATCAGGGGCCTGAGGGTCGCAAAGAGAGGTGGAATAATAGAGTTGGGTGTCATTCGCTTACATGTGGAAATGTACCCCATGTCTGCGGACAACATCCCCAAAAGGTAGCATGTAGATCAGAAAGAGGAGGGGGCCAAGGATGGATCCTTGGGATATCCCACAGGTAACTGGGTGAGAGTGGGAGGAGAAGCCGTTTGTGCAGATGTACTGCTGGCGGTTTGTGAGGTAGGACTCAAACCAGGCGATTGCGGTCCCACTGAGATGGATGATGGAGGAAAGGCGGTTGAGGAGGATGGCGTGATCAACTGTGTCCAACGCCGCAGAGAGATCCAGGAGGACAAGGAGGCAAAGGGAGCCCTGGTCATAGATAGAGAGGATGTCGTTTGTGACTTTCACAAGCGCAGTCTCTGTACTGTGGGCAGAGCAGAAACTGGACTGGAGGGGTTCGAAGAGGGAATTGGAGGAGAGGTTTGCGCGAAGTTGATTGGCAACAACGCATTCTAGGACTTTTGCGAGGAAGGGCAGGTTAGAAATAGGGCGGTAGTGGCTGGGGTTTGAGGGGTCTACGGAAGGTCTGGCGACATTATGGTGGTGAGGGAAGGCAGAGCGGGTTATGGCTCATGTTACGGGTATGCTGCATTGTTATGCGTGTGATGCATTGTCGGAGATGCCATCCTTTGGATGAGACTTAAAATCGAGGTCCCATCTGCCAGTCCAGGTGAACATTAAAGATCCCATGGTACTATTCAGAAAGAAAAGTGAGTTTCTTCCAGTAACATGGCTTACAGGTGGAGTCCTGTAGCTCAGTGGTCAGAGCACTCGCTTTGCAAGTGAGAGACCTCAGTTCAATTCCAGGCAGGGCGAAACCTTGGGCAAGTTTCCTTACTCCACACGCCTAATAGTAATCCCTCCGAAAAAAGCAAAAAGCAATAATAAATTGGTCATTTTCAATCCATGACTGTTTGTGGGACATTGCTGTGCGCAATTGGCTGCCGCGTTCCCCCACAAATATACAGTCAATTCACTTTACAGTAAATTCTGTGACGCGCTTTGGGACGTCTAGAAGACGTGAAAAGCGCTATATCAAATGCAAAGATTATTATTATTATTATTACAACCCAACAAATAATATTAGTCACTCACTCCATGGCTGTTTACAAGACATTGCTGCGTGAAGCTTGGTTGCCACGTTTGCCCTCAAAATATACACACACATGCACACTTTACAGTATATCCCATAAAATGCTTTGAGACTCTCAATAAAATGATAAGGGGCTAGATCAGATGCAAAGATTATTATTATTTTGTTGTGTCATTTAGCTTGTAATATCTGCCAAAACAATGGTCCATTGCTCTTGTCAATATTGCAAAATAGTCCCCATTCTCAATTGCATTGGTTCAACCAGTCTTACACCTCAGTCACATCCTAAGTTGAGAGCACTTCAATTATAGTTACAGTGTGCATTTTATCTCTGCAAAACTGAAACAGTTTTAAAATGCCTCAAGAAGTGCAGTACTATATAACCATTTTGTAAGAGAATGTGGACTTGCTTTAAATATGTTGAGGAAATATGCTTGAAAAAGTTCATTAAGTATGCAAATGATTTGAATTTAGGGGAATGGATTTTGTGCACTTTTATCAGTAAGTGTTTAAGGCTCGATTAGAAGGATGAGATTTTAGAACAGTTCATAATACAGCATAAGAGAGATATGGACGAAGAAGTTATTGATTATGAAAGCTCTTTGATCCATTTAGTTTTATCCTTCCAGAATTCTCACCTTTTCATCTTCCAATTATAACATCGAGCTGTTTTTTAAATAAATCCAGTGTCCTGGCCTCTATACTCTCAAAGTGTTGCCCACCCTATAACAAGTTCTAAATCAAGTGATCTGTCTTTTCCTTTCTATACTGTTTATTTGATGATCTCAGCATTTTGTGAAATGTGTACAACCTACCTCTTCCATGGTCTAATGGACCCATGTGGGTCCAGTCTGGATGTGAGCAGCTCTGGTGGCCCAGTGTGATCTTACAGCATATGTGGGAATGATAAATCCAATTTCCACTGCAACATGATGCCTAAATGTTTGATTTTTATAGTGGTTTAAATCCAATAAATATGGCCTTTCTAATTTATATGATGTTTTATGAAGAGTCTCACTAACCTTTCAGCTATTGAGGGTTAGCTATCATGTCTTTTGTTACAGTGGAGATCACTGCTGCCCTCTAATGGCTGCTGTGTTTTTTCCTATATTATTTATATTCATGTTGCACAATTCCAAGAACATTGTTTTCTGTAATCTCTTTTGACTTGTCACTTTTAGAATCATAGAAATTTACAGCCTAGAAGAAAGCCATTTGGCCCATCATGCCTGTGTTGGCTCTTTTAAAGAACAAACGCTTCAGTCCCAACAACAACTCACATTTATATAGCACCTTTCACACAGGATAATGTCTAGGAAAATTTGGATTTCATTTCAGATTGAGAAGATACAAATTTCAGATTCAGTAGATGTGAATTTCAGAGTCAGAAAATATGAATTTCAGGGTCAGATTACAGATTTCAAATCTTAACCAAATTATCATTCAGAATCTCTGCATTCTGGTATGGTATAAGTGGTATGGTGTGGTCGTGTTATGATCACGAAATAGATCTTTCTTCTCTTTGCTGCTTACTATACAAAGTCTTCATGAATATGGGGAAGAAAATAAGTACTAAATAAATAATGAGTCCCAAGGTCCAACATTTCAATATGTTTTTAATAGTATTTCTGGCATTTCAAAGATTGTGCCGTTAATTAGAACGGTCATTCCATCCTTTCTATTTAGTGCTCATTTCGTGTGAGATAAGAGTTTTTGCTTTTTCCAGGCAATTGTACTTACTTTACACACACACATAATGCCTGCCATTAATTTGATTGTGACAGCCAAACTGGGTTAAAAAATAATAATAAAACTTTTATAACATTTCTCATAAGAGTTGGCCAGTCCTGGTAACTCTTTGACATTCACTGCAACAGCAACCAGCCTCAGACCTTGCCTTAACACCAACCCACAAACCTTTTGACCCAGGGATGAAAACATTAGGAAATGGAGCTAAGATGACATTTGTTCTACACACATTCCACCAATTCAACTACACATAGCCACAGAAGAAATTGGACTAATTAGATTTACAACAATATAAAGAAAATTTCTGGATTTCTACATTTCTTTAAAGTACTTTCCTAACTATTGCATTTACTGCTCTATATAAAACACAAATATTTATCTTTATATTTGATGTAGATCCTTTCAAATCAAGAGGAAGTGTCAAAGCTCTTTACAGAATATACTTCAAGCAGAGTGACTGTGTACTTTGTGGGAAAACACAGAAGCCAATTTGCACTACAAGGTTCTACAAACATCCATGAAGTGAATACCAATTTTATTTGGAGAAACTTCCTTCTCTTTTAGAATAGAGCTATGGCATCTTTAAATTCCATCTGAACAGGGAGACAGGACCTTGATTTAATGTCTAATCCAAAGGACGGCACCTCTGACAATGTAGAACACCCCCAGCACTGCGTAGATGATGTGAGTTCAAGTCCCAACATAGGGCTTGAACCCTAATCTTCTGACTCAGAAGTGAGAGTGCTACAAAGTGAGCCAGGCTGACACAGGGAGAGATTGATGCAAACATACAAGACGTCATGTTCATTTTCCTCTGACCAAGTTACATTTTTACTTAATAGCACATCATTTCAGGTCATTGAGTATTTTCCAACAATCATTTGAAGTTTGAGCAAGCTTGGATTTTTCTTAACCTTTTTGTTTGTATAAATGTACATCCACATGCCCTTCTTTCCAATGTTTCAGCTTCTTATTAGGTATCTTGACATACATACTGCTGGAAGTTATTTATGACAGATTCACAGAAACCACCCTCCCTATGCTTGAATGGTAACTGACTGTATTACCATTACTGTCAAAAGGTTGCCCATGGTTTTTTTTTCCCCCACAGGCCACATTAGCTCTTGCTGGTTCTAATCTCCCTGGCAGTTGCTTGGGTTTTGTTTCATATGATGTGACAATGTTGTCAACATTTAGTAAACAAGCACATGACAGCTGTCCATTTGTTCAACATCTGTCTCTTTAAATGCTATTCCTCCACAGCAAGTGATAATTGCATACTATTCCTCCACTCCAGACAATTCTGGGTTACCTTTAAACATGCAGCCTGTATTCAGTATAAGAGATGAGATAATATGAGATATTATATTACTTTGGGGAAGCAACATATTATGTTCCAGGGCAGATTTGAGAGGAGTATCCAATTAGTTGCTTCCCCAAAGTAACTGCATTTTTGCTTATTGTCTGATCAATTTTATGATTTAATTTGCTGTTTGAATTTAAGTCTCATGTTAAGTCTGACCCAACTGTACAGCGCCTTGGGACGTCCTCCCAACGTGAAAGGCGCTCTATAAATGGAATCTTGTTGTTGTTATTGTTGAGAGGTAAAATATGCAGCATTTGATAATGCTTAAAGGACCCTAAATTTCATCTTAACATTTAGAGTGTTAATAATATAATTTGAATCGCAAATTAGAGATACACCAGCTAAAGATCAAGGTGAAATCCCTCATATCTTTTTTCTGTCTTAAACATTACTACATTGTCAGAATAACATTCTGTAGTTGTTCCTCACTAAAAGATGGGATTCAGAGCAGTATTATATTTTTCATTTAAATTCTGCCTTTTCAGAGGCTTCTAACACCAATGCGAACATACGGCAAGTAAGTTTTGATGTTAACAAGCTACAGGCTTGATGGTTCTTTGAACCATCAAGGCAAATTGTGCAGTAGATCCGATGGAGAACCTATTATTTTAAGTGAAACATTCTTTGATTTCAGTTTTTGCTGTTTTCAGACACAAATATATGTCTCTTGCACGTAAGCTCCTCTTATCAGATATTTTTCACTCCTACCTTTACTCCCACTGAATCCAGAAGCCTTTGCAATGTAGGCAGTAATACTTTGGAACCAAGCTATTGACCAGAGTATTTTCATATTTGTAACATAATAATAATCCTTGCATTTGATATAACGCTTTATCATGTCTTATAGATGCAGTGGCCTTTTTGATTCAGGTAGGAAAAACAATAATTAGCAAGTGATGATTTTCATTGGTTGCTAATGGCTACATTGCGATCACAGTGCCGAGGCCCTACCCTGTCATAGCCACTATGATAATTTGGCCAGTGCCTACTTTCCTCATAGAAGCCACTTCACATTTGCTGATTTTCAACCCCCAGAATCGCTCTACCATCCCCCACCTCCGTAACATTGCCCGGGTCTGCCACTGTCTCCCACCCCAGGCTACCTCATACACACATTCATAATATCCAGGATTGACAATGCAAACCCTTTGCTTGTTGGCTTCCCCAACTCCTCCCTCCATAGGCTGCAGATCATCCAGAACTCTGCAGCCCGTGTCCTCTCCTGCACCAGGCTCCATGCCCATATAAGCCCCATCCTTGCCCAACTTCACTGGATTCCCATTACACAGAGGATACAGTTCAAGATCCTGATCCTCACCATCAAAGCTCTCCATAGCCTTGCACCTCCCTATCTCTGTGACCTCCTAACCCCTAACAACCTGCCCGCTCTCCCCGCTCAGCAGGCTCATGCTGGCTTCATGTCTCCCGCCTCGCCCGCCCCACCATTGGGCCTTTAGCCACTCTGCCCTTACTCTCTGGAACTCCATCCCATAGTCCCTCCGCCATGACCCCTCCTTTGCCTCAGTCAAGATCCGTCTCAAGACCCTCCTCTTCGACCGTGTCTTTGGTCACCCTCCTTCCCTCTGCTCTCCAACCTCTCCGATCCCAACCCCCAGCTCGGTTCCGAAACACTGATTGTCCAGCACTTTGGGACATTTTCCTGATGTGAAAGGCGCCATACAAATGTAATTTTGTTGTTGCTGTATATGAATTCTGAGGAGACTTTGATAAATACTTGATGCAATATTTATACTTGCAAGCTCTAACTATCTACACTGTGTCAGCCTGGCTCAGTTGCTAGCATTCCTGCCTCTGAGGTAGAAGCTTGAAGTGCAAGCCCCATTTTGGGACTTTGATATCACATAATTCAGGCTGGCTGCTCAACTCTGCACTGTGATTGTGCTACATTAAACCAAGGTCCCATCTGCCTACTCAGGCGAATGTTAAAGATCCCATGGCATTACTTGAAAAAAGAGTTACTCCCGGCTTTCTGGACCACAATCTTTCAGATAAAATTGGTCACTCACTCCATGGCTCTTTTGTAACATGTGGGTTGCCACACCTGCCTACAAAATACAGTCAGTGGTTGGGTTTAATAATGTGCTCCAAGCTTGAGCAGCTCATCCCTATTCTGTGGTTGCTAGGTGCTGGGAGCTCATTAACTCTAACTGAGACCAGATATTCTTCCCACTCAGCTCTTTTAACACTGCAGGCCCAAAGCATTACAGGTAAGTGGTTCTAAATAGCTGGAGAAACAGTCAGGCAGTGGTCTCAATGGCAAGCTATGTGATATTAGCTGGTTAAACTCCAGTAGCACCCAACTGAATTTCTGAAGCCCTGTCTCTGTGCCTAATATTCTCTGGAATTATTTAACCAGGGTTCAACCCTCTGAGAAAGAGTGCACATTCCACTCCATAGGGGTAATTCCACGTATAGTTGGCAAACATATGTGAAACCCTCAGTCTGATTTGGATATTCTTAAACATAATGATGCTCCACATGCTCGTGGAGTCCTGTAGCTTAGTGGTTAGCGCACTCGCTTTGCAAGTGAGAGACCTGAGTTCAATTCCAGGTAGAGGACGAAACCTTGGGCAAGTTTCCTTACTCCACACACCTAATAATAATCCCTCCAAAACCAAAAACAATAATAAATTGGTCATTTTCAATCCATATGACTGTTTGTGGGACATTGTTGTGCGCAATTGGCTGCCGCGTTCGCCCACAAATATACAGTGAATTCACTTTACAGTGTGTTCTGTGAAGCGCTTTGGGACGTCCTCCCGACGTGAAAAGCGCTATATCAAATACAAGGATTATTATATATTATTATTATTATTATTATTATTATTATTATGCTTCCAGTGCTCTGGGATTTTACCCCATGTGAAGGGCACTATATAAACACAAGTTGTTGAGTGTGGTGGGTTTCCGCCTGACTTACTCCCCAAACATCTCATGAACTAATCAATAACAGGACCCTGTCATACCAGGCTGTGTTTGGATATGCTGATTCCTAATTCCTGGAAGTTTCTTGGGGAAATGTATGCCTCTGCCAGAATATTTGAGTTCTCCTGAACAGGCATAAATAGTAAATGCAAATTGACACTAACCCTTTCAATGTTTGGTTCCCAGAAATCCGTGCCCAAGCTGTGTTAATCAACACCTGCAATGCATTATTGAACTTTTCCAATATAATGCCAGAATCTGAAATTCTAAGATATAAAATATCTATTATCTTGTCAAAGAGCCCGCAGATATTTCTGTTATATGGAGTCCTGTAACTCAGTTGTTAGAGCACTCGCCTCGCAAGTGCAAGATCTGGGTTCAATTCCAAGCAGGCTGAAATATTGGGCAAGTTTCTTTACTCCACTCACCTCTGTTTACCTAGCAACAAGTAGGATCCCAGTTGTTAGTCGATTGGCGGATCGCTCTTCCGGGGGAATAATTCCTTAAAAAAATACTAATAATAAATTGGTCACTTCAATCCGTAACTGTTTGTGAGACACTGCTGTGCACGATTGGCTACCTCATTTCGCCCACAAAATATACAGTCAATTCACTTAACAGTATATTCTATGAAGCGTTTTGAAAAGTCACGAAGATGTGATACGGTGCTATATCAAATGCAAGTATTATTATTATATTTGTTGGACATTACCTGCCTTTTTGTAGATTATGTTTTGTCTTAACTATATTCTGAAGGTAATTCAACTTTTGTTTGATGATAAATGTATCTCCAATTTATTTCCTAATTTATCTCTCCAAGTGCACCCTCACCTCAAGATCACTGCTGCTAAAATCTCCAACAGTATCATTATCTCTTGCTGTAGGCAATGTTACAAAGTCAAATTTAATTACACAGTGATAAATTGCTCCCCATGCTCCAATGTCAGAATTGCTGCTAAATGAAATGCAATCTCTTCCCCCTGGACCTTTTGTGGCATTGTCTGCATTCCAAGCACTCTGTTGAACTCAGGCCCAAAATGTCACCTTGTCTTAGCCTGCTTTAAAATTTAATGACTACAAAAAGCTGACTTCCAAAATAAGACTGAATTTAAGAATTTTACACAATCATGAGCAATCTTCAGAGCTCTGCTGGTGTATCCCTTGGAGAATCTCAGTGATTGAATTCACCCTTCCCTTTCTCCAATGATTTTCAGATCTATCTCAATCATTCCACATCACTTCATACCACATCAAATCAACCTCATGGTCGACAACCATTTCCAATTTTAGTATAGTTATTTTGGCGTAACAGCTCCAACCCAAATTGACTCAGTGCTCCTGCCTGTGATTAGCTTATCTGTGTTAATTACAGACAGATCCTTTCTTACGAGCAACGCTGCTCAGAGCTTTGCTCTCCATATTATTATAATTGCTTCACATATTTTGTTTTTACCCTCTTAATATCTTCCAAGACCTTCAATATATTAACCATTTCTCGTCATATAAATAACTCATCATGCTTTCCCGATTGCGGAGTCAGTGACCAGAGGGTATCAATTTAAGATAATTAGCAAAGGGGAGATTAGGAGCATTTATTTTTCCACAGTTATAGCAATACATGATAATAATGTTTGTATTTGACACAGCGTCTTTAAGGCTGTGAGGAATTCTCATAGCATTTCACAGGATTTTAATGGAGGATTGTTTGGATTCTTTCGATTGTTTATTTTGTGGGCGAATGTGGCATTTTGCACACATCAATGTCATGTAGCCATGAAGTGAGTGACCAAATTTATTTGGGGATTAGTTGGCCAGAGCACCAGCAGAAATTCCCTTTTCTTTTCGAATTGCGGCATGGGATCTTTAACACCCACTGAACAGGCAGATGATCCTTCAATTTAATGTCTCATCTGAAGAACGGTCAATAATTCAACACTTTCCGGTACTGCAATGAAGTGTTATCCCAAGAATAGTGAGAGGCAACCTTTTTGGTCAGCTAACCAAATATATTTTTTGTTATTGAATTTTTCTTCATTGATGTCCGTGCCGTGGGTGTCATGGCTCGGTAGCTACTAGAAACAAGGGATTGATTTAGCGCAGATTTGCCTGGACTGGTGCAGCTGTCTGGTGGGCCATTTCTGGATGCTACAAGAAGTCAATCAGTTTGGTGAACCCTGACCTAGATACTTCCAAATCCTGACATGGGGCTTGAACCCACAACCTCCTGACTCAGAGGCAAAAGTGCTCCAACTGAGCCAGACTGAAAACTGAAGAAATTGTCAGCTGGCTGCCTTTTTCGTCAGTGTGGTAAATACTTTTAACACATCACAAGTTGCAATTTTCACTGCTTTGATCTGTACTGCTTTATGGCTGTGACAAAGCTACACCTGACACTTCATACCTTTTCCCCCACCTATCCTATTCTCTGCATCACCCCACGCAACTTTTCAAAGGCTCTTCATTCTGCCTAGTATAAGAAATGTTGTAATTATTCACAAGAGCACACAATGCAACAAGAGTTCTCATTATAAAGAATCCCAGCTGCTGCATAAATCATTTGTTTTTTTTTGCTAACATGCTATCCTTAAAATACTTTTACAAAGCAATTTGGGTTCAAAGTTTTTCAGCAAATATTTGAAACCAGAGGGGTGAATAATGTGACGTGATAATTGTCACATCACATGTTCCTATTTTCATTTCAGAAATCTTTCATGTTGACAATCATTTTAGGGGATTCTTCAAGGCAAGTGCATGAGCTTCAATCTTAAAAACTTTGAAGGATATCACATTCCCAGACGTTGTGAGGATTGAAGATAATGTATTTGAAAATAACGAGTGAACCCACAAACCCACCTTACTTCCCCTAATCTGTTTAATGCATCCTCCCAGCTCAAATAAGACAAGTTGAAGGTGGAGAGGCAACCGAATTGTAAATGTATGCAATTCGTTTTTAACAATAATAATTCTTGCATTAGACAGTATCTTTCAAGTGGATGACTATATTTTTGTTGGTGAAAAATTTAAGTAAGGGAAGTAAGGTGATCTGTGTTTTTACTTACTTATGTTTAAAAATGTACTCTTTTGTTAAAAGAAGCCCGTCCTAAATAAAGGTTTATTTTGCTCATCAAAATGAGGGATGGCAGTGCTAGGAAACAGGACATTTTTCTACTTTCTATTTGCTACAGCATCAAATTGCTACAACATCAAATTGTCTCAAGAACTTCACAAGGAATTGCTGTCAAGTACAGAGGCTGTGTAATTATAGGTACATGCAGCATCCAATTTATGTACAATAATATCTTACAAACAGCCATGACATGAATGATCAATTTACTGGAAGATTGTTGGACAGTACACCGGGAGAAACTCCTATCTCTTATCGAGTACTGCGAAGGGATCTTAGGTCACCAGTAACTGAAGAAGGACTATCCAGAGTCACTTCACAAAACTTCCAATCATATCCCCTTCTCTCCTGATAATGTGACTTTTTCTTTTTATAAGGGTACAATTCCATCTGTAAATACCGGTCAGCTTTGGTTTCTCCATTAAAGGGGCCATCAATCATGTGGTTGTCTTAATAGCAATCATTGGCAGTCTATTTGAGCATAGGAGCATCACAGCTCAACTGTTATCTTATAGCACTCACCAAATGTCCAAACACACACCCCTATAACAGAGATCACTAGATAATCACTAGGATTTAAAGTACTTTTACTGCAAACCCATTTTGATCTCATCTCAACAAATAGGGGATCAGTGTGCTTCAGATGCTGTTGGTTCACTCGAGACCCTGATCCACATGAAGATAGCTATATAAATGCAAGTTTTTGTTGGTTGCACTCTCCCTTCGGTGGTGGGTTCAAGTCACACATTAGGACTTCAAATTCATAATCTAGGCTAACGCTCCAGTGCAGGGGTGAGGGGTGATATTGTTGGACATGCCGTCTTCCAGATGAGACATTAATCATGAACCATTTGCCTGTTAAACTAGAGGTTAATGATCCCATGGCACTATTCCAAAAGAGAAAGGAGTTTCTCTTGGTAAACTGGCCAACAATTCCCCAAATAAAGCTGGTCACTCACACCATGGCTATTTGTGGGACATTGTTGTGTTGAAATGGAATGCCGCATTCACCCAAATACAGTCAATCTACTTTATTAAATCCTGGAAAGTATTTTAAGGTAACGTAAAAGGTGCTATACCGCATGCATGCATTTATGCATGCATGTATGTATGTATTTATTTTAATTCACTAAAAAAAATTCATTTTTGGAGTCTATTGCTCGCAAATTGAATTTGATGTGCTAATTGTGACTTCCAGTTTGCAAACATTGAATTGTAATATTCACAAAACAGCAAACCTCAATTTACAAATGCCAGTAAATTCCCCAAAAAATGAATAAACAAAATGCCATTCTAATTTAGACTTTGCTGCCTGACAGGTTTTCAAAAAATGTCTATTTCACGAATATTGTAAAACGACTTTTGATGTCCAAAAAGCAGACATCAGAGATAACAAATCAACTGGGAACAGGGATTCTTCCCACTTAGCTCCCATTAACCAAAACCCTCACAAGTTGGTTGGTCCTAGGACAAGCAGTGGGAAGCTTGCCAGACAGTGCCTTCAATGGAAAGCTATTTGATTTTAGCTGGTTAAATTCAGGCAATACTCCCAACACACACACTGTCGGGTCGCCAAGTCTTGGCTCTTGCCAACTTGACCTTAATACTTGTTGGAATTAATGTGAAACAGGCTGATTCTCTCCAGGGAGAGAGTATTCCATTTCAAAACATGCGTATTTCCATGTGTAGGTGGGATGCATGGAATTCTCAGTTTGGTTTGGATATTCTTGAGCATGTTGATGTGTTTCTGCATGTGTGGACACCCAGCTGACCAAAGAGAATAACTAATTGAATCCGGACTGAAGATTCCACAAATGAGACCCAATTGTACATCATTACGAAGAAGAACAGCGCATGCCAGAAAACCAATTCACAAACAATTATCTATCAGTTTCTACTCAACATTTCTAGATAAAATCCTTGCCTGCAGTAATAATAATAATAATAATAATAATCCTTGCATTTGATATAGCGCTTTTCACGTCAGGAGGACGTCCCAAAGCGCTTCACAGAACACACTGTAAAGTGAATTGACTGTATATTTGTGGGCGAACGCGGCAGCCAATTGCACACAGCAATGTCCCACAAACAGTTGTAGATTGAAAATGACCAATTTATTATTGTTTTTGGTTTTGGAGGGATTATTATTAGGCGAGTGGAGTAAGGAAACTTGCCCAAGGTTTCGCCCTGCCTGGAATTGAACTCGCAAAACTTGCAAAGCGAGTGCTCTAACCGCTGAGCTGCAGGACTCAGATTATTGTGACCATGGATCCAAATATCCTTCCTTCCTCTCTGAAGCACAACAATGATAAACTACAGTACATGGGAATGGTTTATAATTTGAACCCTTTCTACCTGCAGATTTATTACCCAAACTCTTAATTAATTTCAAGAATAAACAGACAACCCTGACTGATCTGTGGCATCTTCTAACTTGTGAAAGAGTTCTTGTAACTCAATATGCCTAGTGCAATACCCTTTTTCTGCAAATAATCAATATACATTAGTGTGAACAAAGGCTTCCAAAAAGGATTTTCTGCTTCATCATAAATACGCTTTCTGCATATAAAATAAATTTTCAGACACAGTTGAACATCAGGCTTTTCAAGCACACTGCCTGAAATTTATAACGCGCAGCAAGCATTTGCACTTGTTCAATGCTCATAATATTTTATTTAGATCCATATGAGGAGAACCCACATGACAATTAAACAAAGCTAATATTGCCACTCAATCTTCTTAAATGACCTGGGGTCTATAGCAGGCATCTGGTTGCCAGGTACGAAGATCAACTAGGAACCGATTCAGCTTCTGCATCCAGAGATTGCGTTCCTCCTTAGTGTCTGCAGACAACCAGTTTTTGGTGACACAAAGTGTGTTCTTGCACTCGCTGACGAGAGTCTCTCGATCATCCTCTCGTAATGCTGAGTAATAAAATAATTAAAAATAAAATACGGCAAATGAAAGTTATGTCTGCAAAATGCTCAGTTATACATCTAATAAATAATCCAAACAGAATTCTACTAAACATCTTCATATTTTCAAGGTATTATTGAACTCCCAAATAGCAGACATTTATTAGAAGTGAATTGGCAAATTTTCTTTCTCATCTGGAGGAATGCACTCCATAAAGTTTAAAGGAGAACAGCCTTGATTTGATGGGTTCATTGGATGCCTTAAAATAGCAGAGAAGCTGACATTAGAGTGCAGGCTAATTCTTATCAGGAAAGATGGTGGCAATCTTTTGCAACACAACAATGATAACTTATACATCAAGCATTTATACATCAAGGACTCCTGTAGCTCAGTGGTTAGAGCACTCGCCTGGGAAGCGAGAGACCGGGGTTCGATTCCGGGCAGGACGAAATCTTGGGCAAGTTTCCTTACTCCACGTGCCTGATACTAATCCCTCAAGAAAAAACCCCAATAATAAATCGGTCACTTCGATCCATGCCAGTTTGTGGGACACTGCTGTGCGCAATTGGCTGCCGCGTTTTGCCAACAAATATACAGTCAATTCACTTTACACTATATTTGTGAAGTGCTTTGAGACGTCGAGAAGACATGAAAAGCGCTATATCAAATGCAAGGATTATTATTATTATTATCCTTCAAGCAGGTTTGGAGAGTTTAACAATGGTAAAAGTTGAGCCGGGGGAGAGGGCAAGTGACTTAAATAGCACTGTCATACTGCTATTTCACACCGGATGATGTCCCAAAGCACCTGATAGTTCTGACTGGGTACCAGAACTGAAGATGGGAGCTGAGGGGAATGACAATTTGATATGGCTTGTGAGACAGCTGTAGTAGTTAAATAATGATTATACAACTCACCTGCACACGTATTTGTCTCCAATTTGAATGGTTAATAATAATAATAATCCTTGCGTTCGATATAGCTCTTTTCACATTTTCTAGATGTCTCAAAACACTTCACAGAATATACTGTAAAGGGAATTGACTGTATATTTGTGGGCGAAAAAGCAACTGTACACACATTTAAACATATCTAGCAACTTGTGCTACAATTCACCATCTTGCTCCATTCGACTCAGCATTCCAGGCAATATTTATTGCAGTGATTGGAACTGGATAGTTCCCCACCCATTCCAATTGGGAGCCATCAATCAGGAAAATTTACTCTTCTTTCTTATTTAAATACATTCCCACAGCTACCAACTTCTTCATGCGTGTTTCATGAGGCACAAGGTTGAAAACGTTATGGAAATTTAGGAATGCAACTGAAGGCATGTTTACCCTGATGTTTATGCAGTTTTGTGATCAGGGATACAATCTGCCCCACACAATAATAATAATAATCCTTGCATTTGATATAGCGCTTTTCACGTCTTCTAGACATCCCAAAGCGCTTCACAGAATATACTGTAAGGTGAATTGACTGTATATTTGTGGGCGAACGCGGCAGCCATTTGCACACAGCAGTGTCCCAAAAACAGTCGTGGATTGAAAATGACCAATTCATTATTGTTTTTTTGTTTTGGAGGGATTATTATTAGGCTGCTCATGAGAGCAGAATACAGCCAGTTTCTTCTTTAGCCACCAGTTTAACAACCACTGAAATCAGTGAGATTCCCTGTAGTTCTCGTTCTTACTAGGTTAGATCTGTCTTGTGGATAGATACCACAATTGCACTGACTGTGTAGATGCCTCAAACAGATTCCTGCTGGCCAACCTTAGAAGGGCAGCTCCAAAGGAACAAATTACTTTGGAGCTGCCCTGAGGATCTTACAGATCAATGTTCCTTGCATTCATCTGTAAGGTAATAATAATAATCCTTGCATTTGATATAGTGCCTTATCACATCATTGAGATGCCTCAAAGCACTTCATTGAGACGCCTCAACTCCTCCCTCCATAGGCTGCAGATCATCCAGAACTCTGCAACCCATATCCTCTCCCGCATGAGGCTCTGTGACCCTATTACCTCCATCTTCGCCCGATTCCACTGGCTTCCCATCACACAGAGGATACAGTTCAAGATCCTGATCCTCACCTTCAAAGCCTTCCATGGTCTTGCTCTCCCCTACCTCTGCGACCTCCTAACCCCGTACCAACCTGCTCGCTCTCTTTACTCAGTGGGCTCCGGCCTGCTTCACATCCTCCGTCTCGCCATCTGCACCATTTGCGGGCGGGCCTTCCGCCACTGTGCCCCCACCCTCTGGAACTCCATCCTGCAGTCCCTCCGCCTTGCCCCTCCCTAGCCCCCTTCAAAACCCATCTCAAGACCCTTCTCTTTAACCGTATCTTCTATCATCCTCCTTCCCCACTGCCCTCCACCCTCCCCAATCCTGACCCCCAGCTCGGGTGCGAAACACTGATTGTCCAGCGTCTTGCGACGTCCACCCAACGTGAAAAGCGCAATACAAATGTAATTTTGTTGTTGTTGTTGTTCGCTTTAAGTAGTCCTTGATCACAGGTTTACAACAGTGCTCAGTTGCTCAGTCGAGGCTTCTAGTATCACTGTAAAGGCCCTCTGCATTTGCCGAATAGCTCTCTTTTCCTTTTCAGTTACATTGATAGGATTCTGCTTTTGTGGATGAGTGGCTAACACACTATGGTTTCAGTTTTGCTTAGAATGTCAGCTGCCAGCTGAAGAAGCAAGAAAGATACTGGCTACAAAATCTGTCATTGAGTCTACTCTATCAGCTGTCACACAGACCCAGCCTCAGGCTGAATTGTCAGCATTATCCTTCACTCTGACCTGAGCAGGCACCCTTTGTCAGTCCCTTGCCCAAGACATTCAAAGCCTTCCCTCTTGACATACAAAATAACTGGCAAACAGTCTAACATTTTCAACGACAACAAATAAAGCAATTGGAGTGCATAGGATGTGCCAACCTATTTACATTCATGTGATCAATTGCGGAGTCTCCCTGAACTTTACTTTGTGCTACTTAATTTCATGCTCCTTAGGCTACCAAAGGCCACAATAGGTTGTGAATCGGTTTTTACAAAAGGCTGTGGATCGGTTACTCTGTCAGGGTAGCACATGGGAATCTGTTGTTCAGCTTTGAAAACCAGGCGGCCATTCAAATCCACTACTCCCAATTTGCAAGTTTTGCTAGTTCTTGATCAAAAACACACCACTATTCCTGATCAAGCAAACCGACATTACTACATCAGAGTAAGGAGGTAACACTGATGAATTTACCAGAGGGACCTGCTCATTTGTTCAAAACACAAACAGCAGCAATAGTATGTATGATATTGGTGAAGTAGTCTAACATTGATTTCGGAAACATTCAGTAATAGTCATTCAGTTTTTGTTCAGGCTCAATTGATTCTGGAGAATCTTATGAAGCATTTAATATCTTGATTTGAAAAAGGGAGAGATGTTATTTAGCTTTCAGCATTCATGTAGGAAAATGCCTCATAGATGGAGTCGGACGCCAAGAAAGAGGAGGAAGAGGGGCAATGGGAAGTGCAGAAATCAAAGAGATAGCTTTTCAGGTGGGAATTCAAGACTGATACAGAGGGGGCAAGATGGAGAGATAGAGGAAGGGATTTCCAAAGGTTTGGGGTAACATATAATAATAATCCTTACATTTGATATAGCGCCTTACCACGGTTTTGAGATGTCTCAAATAGCTTCACAGATTATATTGTAAAGTGAATTGACTGTATATTTTGTGGTTGAAACACTGCAGCCAATTATGCACAGCAGTGTCCCACAAACAGTCATGAATCGAGTGACTAATTTTTTATAAAAATTTATGGATTATTACCTCCGGAAAAGCGATCCTCCAACAGGACATGAGAGACAAGGACAGGGGATTTATTTTTCTTTGGGGATCAGCCAGGAGCCACATGGCAATGATGTGTTTTGTTCCTGGCTCTCACTCCTAGGACCAGCTGGAAGCTGAAAAGTGACATTAACAAAAAAAATCTAGATTCTTGTGTTAAGTTATTGAAGGAGATAAAAGGTTGGATACCACAGGGAAGGCTCACCTCTGTTTATAGGTACCAAATAAACCCAATGCTGTCCCACATCAAATTCCTCAGGCTACTACTAAAGATAACATAATAAAACAATTATGGAATAAAGATAATTATCTTTTCTACAAAATCAGTAGATTAGTGACATGTTTGTGTGTTCTATTTAATCTTTAGTATTTTATAAAAAAGAGTTCTCAGAACGATTGGACGTCACGGTTAGGAAATTGACTGTTTCTTGTTCTGTGTACTTAGTAATGATGCTTATCTCCGCCATCAAGCACTACCAGATCAGATACGGCAGTGATCAAATGATATTCTATTCTCAGCAATGTGATTTAACCTAAAAGATTGCAACTGTTCCAGCCTCTCGGAGGCCTCTCTGAAGCAGGTGTCATGTAATTTAGCAATGTGCTCTGAAATCAAGCCAACTGAGAACTGAATAGTCTAACCAAACTCACTCATAACCCTAACAGCCATCAGCTGTAGCAGCCTTTAAAATAACTGATTGCTTTGCATTCTTGTACATTACCCCCTTCATTAGTCAAATTGGAGTGATTAATTACAAACTAATCCTCATACTGACAAGTTGAAGAAGTGGATCTGTTTGATTGTGGCTTGTCTTTATTTACAAGCTTGTGTCAAGTTAAAAAACTAGTTCCTGTCATTGAACAAGTGCTTGTGGTGATAGCGACAATGTAAATGGTTCCTCAGTGGGTTCCTTGGAGGAGTTGTACCTTAAGTCCCAATGTGGTTTGTGGATCGTAGAGGCACAAATTATACTGCCATTTTTCTGATGTGTACTTACTGTCAGAAATTCCCTGAAAATTACTGCATCCTGCTGATACTTTAGTATATGTTTCTCAGAAGTTGATATAGGTATAAATTACTATATTAATAATAATCCTTGCATTTGATATAGCACCATATCACATTTTTGAGATGTCTCAAAGCGATTCACAGAATATACCGTAAAATGAATTAAGGATTAGTAAATCCTGAATCTTGCATTTACCGAGATATTGTCTGTCTGGAATGCCACTTGGATGTCAATGGTGATTTCAATAGTTTGAGATTTAGAGCATTCTCTTACCCTTTCCCATATCACTGTAGATTACTACATTTTAGATATTTTTTCTAGTGTTTTTCTTTTAAATCATTTCGGATTTTATGATAAGCAATGACTAGCACAGAACTGGAAGTCTCCACAATTTACAGACATCTGAGCCCATGGATTAACTTGCTTCCCCCAATGCCCCAAGTCAATAATAGCTGCTCTTTAGATCTACAAGTTAGATGTACTAATTACCTTCCCAAAAGGATAGCTCGATAGCCTATTTTAAAGTGGTGAACGCAAGAGAGAAAAGCTTTGTAGCCAACATTGAGGGCACAGAAGTCAATTAGATCTACTCCTCAGGCCACATAGATGTTTGATGACCTATTATAGTGCTGAATTTAGTAACAATGGAGAATTATCCTAGGACAGTCATGTTCACTGCTGCTTCCAGGCCAAAAACTTTCTGAGAAACAAATTTGCTCCAATTGTTTTGAAATTTCCAAAGCTCTTTATCTCTTATTGTGGAGTCTTGTAGCTCTGTAGTTACAGCACTCGACTCGCAAGCGAGAGAACTGGGTTTGATTCCCGGCAGGGCAAAACTTTGGGCAAGTTTCCTTGCTCCACATGCCTGATAATAATCCCTCAAGAAAAAAAACACAATAATTTGGTCACTCAATCCACGACTGTTTGTGGGACACTGCTGTGCGCAATTGGCTGCCGCGTTTCGCACACAAATATATAGTCAATTCACTTTACAGTATATTCTGTGAAGCACTTTGAGACATCTAGAAGACGTGAAAAGCACTATATCAAATGCAAGGATTATTATTATTATTCCAGAGTTCACCTCTCTCTCTTTCATAATGTTACCATCTTTATTAAGAAAGGGTGATGGATTTTGATTTGAGATGTGGTTTCAGTTTGCAGGATGTGGATTTGTATAAGTACACAAAATCACAAGACTGTTTTGAATGAAAAAGGCCCTTCAGCCCACCTGATCTCATCCTTCTAAAATACTACTAAGTGATCTTCTGATTACAGAATCAAGCTGTTTCTTAAATGAATCCAGGATCCAGTCCTCAATCACCCTTTCTGGTTACTTGTTCCAGTCATTGATTACCCTCTGGATAAAGAAACATTTTCTGGTGTCTGTCTTACAATTGCTTTGCAACTCTAAACCTATGTTAATAATTCCCTCCAAAGCAATAATAAATTGGTCATTTTCGATCTACGACTGTGTGTGGGACATTGCTGTGCGCAATTGGCTGCTGCGTTCGCCCACAAATATTACAGTCAATTCACTTTACAGTGTGTTCTGTGAAGCGCTTTGGGATGTCCTCCCAACGTGAAAAGCGCTATATCAAATGCAAGGATTATTATTATGTCTTCTTGTTCTACCATTTTGGTGCATTTTAAAGTTTTGTTCTGGTTTACTTTTTCAATCCGATTTGAAATATTTTATATAGTCCCCATAAAGTCCCCACACTGACATCTCCTTTTGAGACTGAAAAGCCGTAGCCTCTACACTTGGGATCCTCCTCATTATCTCCTCTGCACTCTCTCAAGAGTTTGAACAGCCCCCTTATATCATAGTGACCAGTTGTATGACTCTAGAGATCTGATTTAACAACACAGTTAAACATCCGGTTTGCCTTGTTTATTGCTGCTCACACTGTTTTGACCTAGTGAGCGATGAGTCAACTAACACCCCTATATCTTTTTCAGCTTTCTCCTTGGCAATTTCTATCTCATCCATGGAATATTTGTGTTTCCTCTTCTTACTTGCTACATGTAGCACTTTGAATGTATCCGCATTAAACTTCATTAGCCAGTTATCAGCCCATGTGCATACCCTGTCACTTCTTAAGACCTTTGCAGTCTCTTTTGATTCCACAGTTTCCCTCAAAAGAGTAAATGTAAAACAATATAATTCAGTAACCGTGCCTGAGTACAGCAGCTTGTATAACTCAAATACATTAAATCTACAGTATGATTTATACAAATTTAAACATCTGTCATGTTTTACATTCAAACAGCTGCCTTTCCACAACAGGTGGTCCATACTAAACTTCATATTCAATAATAATCCATGCATTTGATATAGCTCCCATAACGTCAACACTTCTCAAAGATAATTGCTGGCAAGAGTGTGTTTGTAAGGAAACAAAACAGTTTGATCATTGCAGACCTAAAATTCTATCGAGGGAGTTAGTTTTCTTTGGTTCTTAAAAATAATTGGTTTCCAAATTAACAATGAATTTAAGATTTTTCCAGTAATCTACAGTGTCTTAAAATTTAAAATAGTTTTACAGACTAAGACAAGGTGGTATTTTGGACTAAGCAGGTTCTACAGACAAGAATAAAGTGAATGACCACAAGTGCCCACCCAATTCTGTGAATGTGCTTGGGGAAGTCCTCCCAATGTGAAAGATACTATATAAATGTAAAATGTATTTTATTATATTGTTGGCCAGGACCTGGGAGAAACAACCATCTCGTTTGAATAGTATCATGGGACCTTTAATCTTAACCTAAACAGGCAGCCAAGAACTTTGTTCGAAACCTGATCCCAAAGGCTGCACCTCTGACAAAGCACAGGAGTATCAGTGTGAGCTTGAGTTCCAACATAGGCCTTGAACCCATAATCTTCTAATCCAGTCGTGCGAATGGTACCAAATGAGCCAAACTGACACTGTTCCGAGTCACCCCACTATACACATACACTCTGTGCAATCAGTATGATAACCTTTGCTGTCTGTTCACAGTCATTCTCTTCATGACTGCTTCTGGGACATAGCTGGGTACATAACTGACTGTCGCATTTACCTACAAAATACACAGTCATTCCACTTTGCAGTGCATCCTGTGGAGCCCTTGAAACATTTTCCTGAATTGAAAGGAGCAATACCAAAATCAAGGAATATTGTTAATATTAATTCTCTTGTAAATTCTATGCAGCACAAAGAAAAATATTTTAAAAAAGGGTAAAATAAAGGCCTGAGAGAGGAGAGGAGTTGGGCGGTTTCTCCAGTTCCACTCAGTGGCCTTTCAGTTAATTGCTGCTGTTACTGTTTCCAGATGCCTCTTTTCCATCTCTCTCTCCCTGTCAATCAGTGCTTTAGTGCTGACAATTTGGTGCTGCACCACTTAACTGCAAGACTTGGGCTGTTATCTGTTGTGGATGACCTTATTAAAATGCTAAGAGAGCTGGCCACTTTGTTCTCAATTTCCTGAAGGCTATACATGGAAGCATCAAGCATAAAAGGTGCTTTTAAATCTTTTACATTTTTAACCTTTGCTAAGACATACACTGGGCAATTTTCAATCATCTGTAAATCATTGACACAATAATTAAGAAACAGCACCTTGATAATGATATTTTGCTGTTAAAACAATGTATAAATAAGTTAAGCCCTAATAACTTCTCCTTTAAGGACTATCCTACCCATTAGGTCTTTAATTTAGATGTTTCAGGGCATCTGTACACCTCCAAGTCTCTTTCATGAGCCAGACAGGCTAATCATCCACTAACAGACCTTGTGTTGGTGCTTTGCCAGAGCTGTCTCCTTAGAACCAATGGAACCCCAGTGACCCAATTAACTCCTCCTATTCTCCAGTGTATTTGAGTCATTGTCCTCATTTTATTTTATTTTTTTGGTCAGCAGCCTGACACATGCGGAAACCCATCACCATGCTTAAGAGTATC
The DNA here is from genome assembly GCF_018977255.1 of Callorhinchus milii. Classification (NCBI taxonomy): domain Eukaryota; kingdom Metazoa; phylum Chordata; class Chondrichthyes; order Chimaeriformes; family Callorhinchidae; genus Callorhinchus; species Callorhinchus milii. The sequence goes on along the minus strand of NW_024704742.1, from coordinate 80,445,923 downwards.
CAAACCAAATTGAGATTTCCATGCATCCCACCTTGACATGAAATCCCAGAGATAGATTGATGGAATGGAATGCGCAATTTCTCCCTGGAGGGATGTTTCCTGCTTACCTAATTCCACAAAGTATTAGGCACAGGTTGGCAAGAGCCAAGGCCTGGGGACCCTGGAGTGTGCGTTGGGATACTGCTGGAGTCAAACCAGCTAAAACCACATAGCTTGCCATTGATATTGCTGTCTGGCAAGCTTGGCCGCTGCTTGTCCAGGTGGGACCACCCTACCCGTTAGGGGTTTGGCTTGCAGGGTTAAGAGGAGTTGAGTGGGATAACTCCCTGCCACCATGACTCGTCTGCCATTCCAGGTCCTGCTGATGAGCCAGGCTGGCTGTGCTGTCATCAGCATTGCCCTAGAATACCTCAGAACAGCTTGGCTCAGGAACCGAACTACCGAGACCGCCATAGATGGCTGACTCAACTCTGACATTTCAGTGATAATCATGTCACCTTGAAGCCAGTTCAGCTCTAAGGAGATCCTGCTTACCTCCCCCCAAACCCCCCTCAAGGAGGATATTTTATAAACAACAGAAGGGTGGACAGCTGAATGGGATTTTTATCCTGAACTTTCTCATTCCGATTCCAGACAACTGACTGAGCTCAGGATGTTAAAGTGTCTCTGACAAAGGTGGAAAGTGATAAACAATGGCGTGCTGCATCAGATGGTGACCTCCATTTCTCTTCATTTCTTTATTTTCCTTCCTCTTGGTGAAAGTGCAGCAAAATAAGAGAGTCGGTATGTCCAAGTTATCAGGGTCGTGGGAATCATGAGGCTGAGCATGGACAAAGAGATGCAGCAAATAAATAGCTTCTTTATTCCAATATTACTGTACTTTATGGTATTCCCTTCTGTTTTCTTGCTTCCCCCCCACAAACAACCTCATAAATTCACAATCAAGCACACAGTTGACAGTTTTTTGCCCTTATTTCACAGTTGCCTAAACGTTGTATCAAAAGGGGACATAAATCATTAGCAACCTCACGGAAATAAGCTCATTAAATCATGCTTTGTTGAGAATACTCTAAGCCATGGGCCAACTTTGTAAATTGCTAAACACCAACACAAGAACCAGTCTTGCAAGGGAATTGTTATATTTTTTTATAAATATTATGCTGCAAATACTTCAACACTCTCTGGAGTTTTAGTTGCAATGAACCCCTGAAAGAGCTTTCAATTTAAGTTGCTGCTGCCACTCTGAGTGTAATTGCACTGTGCCTTGTGTAAATCAATTCAAGGATTGGCTTGAAAATTGACTTCAAGGTAGACAGTATATATTTTTTGGTCAGCCAACAAAACAAATTGTCTTGATTGAATATATCTTGATTCAAGCCATAAATTAAGAAATATTAAATCAAGAAAAAACTGGAAACAACATGGATTTAAAACACACTCACATAGACAATTGTGCATGGTTAGCAGGCCACTTCTTGACGTCCCTGCAGGCCACTTCCAGCCCACGGGCCATGAGTTGTCCACCACTGATATAAAGGATGGCTGGTACTTAGAGCATCAGCTTTCATTTATAAAGAGTGGAGTCTGATTTCTACGTAGAACAATGCAATAATGCTGTGATCAACTGGAGCTTTAAGCACACATGACAATACCAAGGTTAATTCAATTCACTCTTCTACAGCTAGTGCCCTGAATTTTTGTAAGATTTGTTTTTCAGTTTTGGGAGTGCATTAAAAATGACATGCCTTTCATGTCAGCGGCAGTCTCAACACATTTCACAGGATATGCTCCAGCGCCTTGGGACGTCCTCCCGACGTGAAAGGCACTATACAAATGTAATTTTGTTGTTGTAAAGTACAGTGATTGTGCTTTTTGTCGGCGAACATTCTAGCCAATTGACACACAGTAATTTCCCACAAACAACCATGAAGTGAATAACTGATTTTATTAAATCTGGGTGATTGTTGGCCGGAACAATGGGAGAAAATCCTTTCTCTTTTCGAATAATAATAATAATAATAATTGCATTTGATATTGGCCTTATCGCGTCTTCGAGACATCTCAAAGCACTTCACAAAACATACAGTAAAGTGAATTGACTGTATATTTAGTGGGCAAACACCATTGGGTCTTCAACGTTTAGGTACAGGCACATTTTGGATCTCGGTTTAAAGCCTCATCTAAACATTACTGAGTTGAGGAAGAACTTCTTCACTCAAAGGGTGGTGAATGTATGGAACTCACTACCCCAAAGGGCTGTTGACGCTCAGTCCTTGAACATATTCAAGACAGAGATAGATAGATTTCTTATTGCAAAAGGGATTAAGGGATATGGGGATAAGGCAGAGTCAGGTTATTAGCTGGAGTTAGATTAGAAGATCAGCCATGATTGAATGGCGGGGCAGGCTCGAAGGGCCGAATGGCCTACTCCTGCTTCTACATGTTATGTTATGTTATGTTATGTTATGTTATCTGAAGGACAATGCATCTCACCCTCAGCACTGCATGAGACTATCGGCCTCGACTCTTTGAGTTCAAAACCCTAGCACTGCAAGCCTGTGAGAGTAAGAAAATGAAGTGGAGAAGAGAAAAGTGGACTTGTAATTCAAAGTTATAGAGATAGGATCCTTTCTGGTGTAACACAGAATTCATTGCATTTCATGAATATATTCATACAATATAATTTCATTTGCAAAGCTCCTTTCACATCAAAATCCTTCACACCACTGGCTGGGCAGATGGCCCAGGATGGGGAGAGATGAGGAGCTGAAGGTTTTTTTGGAGGGTATGGAGGGAGGAGAAGATAATAATAATAATAATTCTTGCATTTGATATAGCGCTTTTCACGTCTTCTCGACGTCTCAAAGTGCTTCACAGAATAGACTGTAAAGTGAATTGACTGTATAATTGTGGGCGAAATGCGACAGCCAATTGCGCACAGCAGTGTCCCACAAACAGTCGTGGATTGAAGTGACCAATTGATTATTGTTTTTTTTTCTTGTGGGATTATTATTAGGCGTGTGGAGTAAGGAAACTTGCCTAAGGTTTCGTCCTACCGGGAATCGAACCAAGGTCTCTCATTTCAGAGGTGAATGCTCTAACCACTGAGCTACAGGGCTCCACTGACCAAAAGCATAAACAAAAGAAATAAATGGGCTATTTATTAATACTGTACAGTGTGCAGGAGAAAGTATTAACTTTTTGTGAAAATGATAGGCTTCATTTAGTTTTACTGTTGTAATTGATTCTTTAAATATCCAATGATTTTGTTTTGCGCACCTGTGTTAAGGGCAATGTTAGGATGACAGCGCTGTGCACGATCCAGTGCACTGAAAATGTTAACAATTACGGTGTAGAATTCCGACCAATATTTTACTTGTTGGAAATGAGAAAGTGATTGCATTATTTTTGCTTGTGGCAATTGGTGATAAATGACATTTTTTCTAAAATGAGCACTGAGAATAGACTGTTAGATAACAGTGTGCTCATTTAAGCCCTGACCTGAAGTCAGGAGCTATGGTTTGCAAATGGTTCACTAGAGTGGAATATCAATGGGATGGATAACAAGCCTGTCTGTGAGCTGTGCTGGAATATACCTGTTGCTGGACAGAGGAATTGAAATGAAAAAACGGATGTCTCTTCTACAAAACATTATTATATTTCCTGGGCACTTGCGAGTAAATGGCAAGAATTACACAACAGCACCAACACAAACTTGCATTTTTTTAGCACCCTTTACAGGGGTAATACTTTGGAGGGCTTAACAAAGGCTGAGGTAATAGCTGAACTAGGGAGAAAGGGGAGGTAATGGTAGACACAGTCGAGGATAAGGTCTTCAGATATGATCGAAACTGCACTGATTAAGCACACGCCTAATAATAATCCCTCCAAAACCCAAAACAATAATAAATTGGTCATTTTCAAAGTTGAAAGTAGGAACTTTAAAGGGTTTCCAAAAACAGTTGGGCAAGTACCTGGAAAAAGCCCCTGATTTTGATGATGTTGTGCTGAAGGAATCCTGATGGATTGAGGGATCGTCTTGGTGGAATCAAAGGTTCACTCCTGCTTGAAACTATTACCATGTTAGAGTCACCTGATGTATTAGTTAACAATGATGTTAACCCTCACGTCATTCAACAGTACAGTCAATATAATAATAATAATAATAATCCTTGCATTTGATGTAGCGTCTTATCACGTCTTCAAGACGTCTCAAAGCACTTCACAGAATACACTGTCAAGTGAATTAACTTTATATTTTGTCGGCGAAACCAGCACACAGCAGCGTCCCAAAAACAGTCAGGGATTGAATGACCACATTTTTTAAGAGGGATTATTCCCTCCAGAATTAGGTATAATCAGGATACATCCCGACAGGGAGAGAGTGCGCAGACTATTCCAGACACAGGGGCATTTTGAATGTGTAGGTGGCATAAGTACCGTACTCTCAGCCCAACTTGAATACTGCTGTAAGCATGGTGATGGGTTTCCGTATGTGTCAAGACACCCGGCTGTCCGAAAAAACAAACATAAACCAATTCATACTCACGGTGGGCTGCGGTTTCTATTGTCCCTTGCAACCTCTTTTTCTCGGTGGTACTTAAAACTTTTCAATCTACAAAAAGTGTCATGCTTGCCGAACACGTAACAACAGGAAGCGGGGCCCACGAGCTCGCTTGCTCGGCCTTGGTACAACTCTCCCACAAGGTTGAATGGAGGCAGATTGGAGCGAAGAGGCAGTTCTTAGCTAAAATGGATGTCTTTAGCTGTGAACTCCTGTCGCCCACTGCCCTGTGCCCCCGAAGACTAAACATGACTCTCTTTGGACTTGAGAGCTGCAGATTGTAGCACTAGAGTGCCAGTTTGTGAGATATCATCGCAACTCTGATTTATTTTGTTCAGTCAATATGTCACTAACCAGCATGCCAATACAATGATCTGTGGGCTGTCAAATGCAATGTCAGCTTCAGACTCAACCACTGTGACAAAGTCAGAGGGGCCACACCTACAAATCAATTGATGTCTTTAATTATTGATTGACTTTGTTGGTCTCGTTTTTCAACAATGTGATAACTAACATCAGTTTTAATTGACACATCGCTGCTCACAATTTACGTTAATTACCGCCAATGTGCATATAAAATGTAAAGATTCAAGGTCATTTCCCTCCTGGATTTATATAATGTGGATAATCTTTGTGTGTGATAATAATAATTATCCTTGTATTTGATATAACAGTTTTCATGTCAGGAAGGCGTTTCAGAGCTCTTCACAGGATATTCTGTAATATTCACCAGTATTACTATTTTACAGACTTTCCTTGGCTCATAGAGCAAATGACCACCCAAGTATTCTAAGAAATGGAACCATATCATGTTAATGTAATATCTGTGTAGTAATTCCTCAGAAAAGTGTGCTGTTTCTTACTTTCATTAACACAATGGTGTATGCCGTGAGCAATATTGCACAGACTGCAAAACTGACTGAAGAAAATTGTTTTCTTCTAGTTGTTTATTCAAAAGTCTGACACAATAAAAGCATATTTGAGTGGGCTCTGGGGGTCCAAAACAAAAAGGTGTAGCAGTCTCAGATGTAGGGCAGAGCCAAGCCTGACTGACAGGTAAATTAACGTAGAAACAGTAATAGGCCATTCAGCCCCTCAAGCCTGTTCCACCATTCTAGCTTCCAGATTTCCACAACCTGTTGTGTAAAACAAATATTTTCTGGCTTCACTCTTAACTAGCCTAGCTTTATTTTTAAGATGATGCCCCCTAGTTCTGAATTCCCTCACCAGAGGAAATGGGTTCTCTTTATCTACTCTATCAAGTCCTTTATCATTTTAAACATGTCAGTTAGATCACCCCTCATCCTTCTGAACTTCAGAGAATACAAACCAAATTGACGCAACCTAGCCTTACAATTTAACCTCCTCCACACCATTCTGGTGAATCTGCGCTATAAGTTAATGCCAACGATACTTAAGGAATAAAATATGAAAGCTTTGCAAAATGCCGACTCCACTGGCTCCCCATCCCCCAGAGGATTGAGTTCAAGATCCTCATCCTCACCTTTAAGGCCATCCATGGCCTTGCCCCCTCCTACTTCTCTGACCTGCTGACTCCCTACCAACCTGCCCACTCTCTCCGTTCATTGGGCTCCGGTCTGCTCCATATCTCCCGCCGACCCGCCCTACCATCGGTGGCCGGGCTTTCAGCCTCTCTGCCCCCACACTCTGGAACTCCATCCCATGGTCCCTTCCCCTCGCTTCCTCCCTTGCCTCCTTCAAGGCCGGGCTCAAGACCCTTCTCTTCGACCGTGCATTTCATCTTCCTCCCACCTCTCTGCCTTCCCTCACCGCTACACCACCCCTCCCCCATGCTCGGGCCCCAAAACCTGACTGTTCAGCGCTTTGGGACGGCGCTCTATGAATGTAATTTTGTTTTTGTTGCCGCACAGATTGTGTTTGCATTAAATTCCCAAATTTCACCACAGTCTATTTTTTAAAATAGCCTTTGAATTATACAAATGACGGATAGTTCAGATATACTATTTTGCCAATTGCTATTTTGTATGTTTTCAAAGACATTTCCACACAAATGTTGGCTTGGCAGAGAAAATGATTCTGAAAATAGCACACACCACACAGGGAATGAGACTGAACCAATTTGCAATACATCCCTCTAGACTTGCAGAAAACAAGTGTGTCTTTTCCCTGCACATTTCTAACTTAAAATATCCACGATTCCTCCTGACGATGATATTTGCAGAAAAGGCAGAAATGATAAATGACCTTGGGAAGGCTTCATTCTTAGGTAAAACAATGACCATCTTTTTTCTTCAGTAACCTTGTTTTTCAATTTTAGATCGCTTCAAGTGATTGAAACCAAAGCCTCCAGCCACCTGCATACACAGAGACTATACATATGATTGACTACTCTTTACATAATTGAAAATACAATGCAGCTAAATATTTGAATAAAAAATAAATGCTCCCTGAAATATTAATTAAGCAATTCAGACAAGATTAAAAAGGGGAATCCTGTATTTTTGTGGTTAGAGCACTTGCCTCGCAAGCGGGAGGACCTCGGTTTGATTCCCGGCAATCTTCCCTACTCCACATTCCTCTGTTTACCAAGCAGTAAGTAGGAACCTGGTTGTTAGTCAATTGGCGGATCGCTTTTCCAGGGGTAATAATCCCTTCAAAGTAAATAAAAATAATTTGGTTACTCAATCCTCGACTGTTTGTGGGACACTGCTGTGCGTAATTGGCTGTCACTTTTCACCCACAAACTATACAGTCAATTCACTTCACAGTATATTCTGTGAGGCGCTCTGAGATATCTCGAAGATGTGATAAGGCACTATATCAAATGCAAGGATTATTATTATTAAAAAAAAATATGATATCTGAATTGGATGAGAAGTTAAATTGAGTTCCCATCTGGCTGTTTAGATAAATGTTAAAGATCCCATGGTACTATTCGAAAAGAGAAGCCAATTTGCAGACAGCAATGTCCCATAAATAGCCACATAAATAATAATAAATAAATAATAAATAATAAATAGTCAATTAGCTTTACAGTATATTCTGTGAAGCACTTTGAGACGTCCAGAAAATGTGAAAAGCGCTATATCAAATGCAAGGATAATAATAATAACATAGTGAATGACCAATTTTATTTGGGGGATTGTTTGCTAGGACACCAGAGAAATCATTGCAGGTTAAGTAATTTAGTTTACAATATAGATGATCAAAATATACAGTCAATTCTCTTTATAGTATATTCTGTGAAGAGCTTTGAGACATCTCAACGATGTGATAAGGCATTATATCAAATGCAAGGATTATTAATATTATTATCTTTGGAACAGACTTCCTAGGAAGACTGTAGAAACAGAAAATGCCGATTTTTTCAAATACAAATTCGATAGATTTATTTTAGGAAATAATATTTATGGACACAGTATGCAGTTTGGGACTTGGCATGTGCATGCGATTACAAGGATAGTGGAAGGCACCAACTAGATGGACCTTGTTTTTATCGTCTTAACATTTCCTATGTTCCTAAGAACATAATCAAAGGAAATGAAAATGTAGAGAGAAGATGTGTTTTGAAAGCACAACATTGGCATTAACTTAGAAACTGTTGGTAATGATTGGCAAAAACAACATCATTGGTACAGATTCAGGGTCAATTAACATGGAACAAGCAAAACATTACATTTTGATGCTGCACCAGCTCTGCTCTGGCTACCTTTCTAAATCCAAAGGAGAGGTTTCAAAACTTCTGTCATTTGTCTCCCTGGATCTCCTAGTATTATTTTAAGCTTTATCATAATGATGCTATTTCCTAACTCCGTGTTCCCATCTTTCTCCTCATCCTGTTCGGTGTAGCTTAAGTATAGTTTCATTGAAATATCTAATTATCCTGATGAAACTAGTAATAATAACTGATTCTCAATACACACACAATAGGATTGACTCAAGGTTCCATTTATCTTTTGATCATCTTTTTATTTTTATTTTCTCTCTCCCCATCAGACATATACACACGTTTCTTTCCCCGCATCCGTATGCTTTTTTTTCTATTTTGCATCTTAAACACAATTAAACAAGGGTCTGCATAGAGAGAAGTGGAAATGCAAGTCTACAGTAAGTCAAGGTGGACTTGGAGGTTTAAATTGGATTCAGAAAGTGAACTCGGAACAATACTTTTGGATGCAGCAAAAAAGCAGAACAAGGGGACACATATTTTAAGGGTTGCAATTGCTTAAAGTTAATGTTAAATAAGTTAAGACATGCTTTAAGAAATATGACAAAATTGACATCAGAATTATATGCACTCTGGAGCAAAAGCTGTTTCTCTGATACATTATCTAAGCTAAATCCACCACAAACAGAATATTATACTTTCATTGAAATATCTAATAATCCTTATAATAACTGATTCTCATCAAAGGCAATAGAGTTGACTGAAGGCATTAGGATTGACTGAAACTTCCATTTTTCTTTCGATCATCTTTTGATGTTAATTCTTCCATTTATGGAATTTTCATTTTGAGAATAAACAAGAAAGATCTTTGCACAGAACTGCAATATCCTTAAATATCAGAAACCCACTCTGAAATAAATTATCCAGCACTTCTGATGCAAATAAACTGTACCACAATTTCAAGGTTACAAGATGCCTGATTAATTATGTCTGCCTGCATCCCATTCAGTTGCAGTAATACAATTGAATGGCTTCTCTCAGTAAAAGCAATCACAGGTTTTCACAGATAGAGCAACCTGGATTTGTCAGTGTAGTGCTACAAAAGAGATGTGCTACCAAGGAGATGGTAAGGATATCAACACATTCAGAATTATAAAATCTAACATCTGGTGTTGAGTTCAGAATAGTCAATTGGCTTACTGATTCAAGGTTAAATGTAGCTGATTTAATACAATTCTTAATCATGATCAGAGCCATATCATCACTCTGATCAGATCTGTATGTGTTAATTATTGTCTGACTGACAATATCAAATCGATGTGCTTTAAAAAAGAAGAGCTGCTGCCTTTCAATGTGTCACCGATGTGTTGCTTAGGGCATATACATTAGCACTGGCAGAGCACCTATTTAAATATGTATGCTATTTAAAAACGAGAAGGGCGACTCTCCTGGTATTCTGGCCAACAATCCCCCAAATAAAATTGGTCACTTGTTTCATGTTTGTTTGTGGGACAATGCTGTACGCTATTATGTTGCTGGTTTGCCTACAAAATACACACGTTAACTCCATTTCACAATAATTCCTGTGAAACGCTTGGAGACATCTTTCTGATAACAATAAGGCATTATACCAAATGCAAGGATTATTATAATTAAGTAGTGCTTTTACTCTTGGATAAATAGTAAAGTAAAATTTTGATCAAGTCCTTGAAGAATGAATTGCATCTCTTTGCAATGTTCCCGTTAGCCATGCATAGACAGGCTATCACTGACTGCTGGCAGTGACAGGCGCTTTTATTTGACGTATTGTGCATTGGCAATATTCAGCCTAATTTAAGCATCACAATATAACTCCTAGACAGAAACTTAATGCTTAATCAATTTCTCCAGCAAACCACTGTCACAGCTCACAGACAGGTGCTCTGCCAGTACTAATGTATAAGCCCTAAGCACCACATTGATGACACATTGAGAGGCAGGAGCTCTTCTTTCTTAAAGCACGTCAATTTGATGTTGTCAGTCAAGAGACAGAAGCGCGTTTATTGCCAATTACATTTCTAAGTATCCGATAGACAGCCATAAAAGATTTCTCCAACATTTAGACATTGGTCTGCCCACAACTGCATATTTCAATTATTTTGAAGAGAAGGCAAACTTTTGGAAAACAAATAAGTGGCTTGAGAGTAAATCTTGAGCTCATGACATTGCATTACATTATAAGGCTCTTTTTCTTTCACTGTTGAGTATGCACTTCAATATGTTTGGTTTCTGCAGTAATCCAGGTAAATTTTATTGTGCATACCAGCTGCTCTGAGTGAGTAAGCTCAATGACAGCGAACATAGCAGGACTTAATGTTTCATTTTCTTTACACATCATTGGCATTTTGATTTTTGTTGGGCAATTTGCACACAGCAATTCACTGGCATGAGTTATCCCATACTCTTTCAAGCCTCCATCTTTCATATACCTATTGCCTACCTCCCTTTCAAAATCCACAATGGAATCTGCCTCTACCACAGCAACAACAACTCGCATTTATATAGTGCCCTTCACGCGGGGCAGTGTCTAGGAGCATTCAACTAGGCAGGGCATTCCACATCCCAGAAACTCTGTGAGTAAAAAAAAATTAAAAGGATTTCCAGAATATCACCCCAAAAAAGCTCTATTAATTTGGTCATTTGGGGTTCTGACATTTGAGTAAACGATAATAATAATAATAATAATCCTTGCATTTGATATTGCGCTTTTCACGTCTTCTCGATCTAAACCAAACTGAGATTTCTATGCATCCCACCTAAGGTTAAGAGAGCAGCAAAATCCAGCACTAGTTACAAGATGAAGGGCACATTGTTTCTTTTGAAAGGTTTGATCAGATAAATTGAATTTCTTCTAGAAAATTATCTAGAAAATCTGGTTTCACCGAATAAGTTTCATAATATTATAATTTGATGATGTTGGAAATTACACTGAATATCTGGAACATAAAATGTGATGCTAATAATACTGCAGACAAATACCTTTGAAGTCATGGGACAGCTCACAGGAGTCCACTTTCTCCCTGAAGACAACAAGATGAGGTTTTCAATGAATCCTGGATTCCAATCGATTTCACAGCAGAGCTAGAGAACTCATTTTACAGTGCTCATCTGCAAACCTCAAAATAGATCGTTCACATATTCATAGAGCCATATAAAGTTCACAGCAGAGAAGGAGGGCAGTTCATCCATTGACTTTGCAGGTTCAGTTTCAACGTTAGAATTCTTCCCATGTAATTTCCAGCACAGAAGCATGTTCATTTACAATGTGTGGGAATTTGAGTGTGAGCCGAGCAATTGAGCTTTTTACGGACTATTTGCAATCCATCATTGCACTTTAATTATGTTCATTAGTGTCTGTCTTTAGAAAACGTTTTGTGGTTATAATTGGCTGTAACTGAACTTGTTTATTTTACTACACAATCTGCTGGTCCATGTGGTAATATCCACCTTACAAAAGACTTTGTGACACGTACAGAATGGGTAGCTTGAAGGTTTATTGTCTGTGAGGTTAGACGTACAACAGCACTGTGAATGCTAGTGGCTGAGAAGATCCATTTACTGCTGCAGGAGAAATTGTATTCCATTAAAATGTGACAATTGTAAAGAAGATTGTGCACATTGTTAAATATTATCATAAAATACATTGCTGCAATTATAATCCTGAACATTTTTTTTTGTGTCCTGTTGCAATCAGGCTACTTCCAACATACGGGTTAATCTTGATGTTTTGAGGTAAGTGGGATAATGTGGAACAGTAATAAACTACCCAATTGTAAAATCGGTGCAATCAATGTCTGAGCGCTGGCAAGTATTATTTTTATAAGTGTCTCAGTCATTGGGAGGGAAGAGGAGAGTGATTACTAGATAATGGTGATCAAATTGTTATTTGATGTACAGTTGGACATTAATACTGTCATCCATTGTTGCAGACGTGATCTCCTGCTTAGTCACACTCACAGTATACTGGCTGCTGGAGACAGATACCTGAAAATTGTAGTTCGGATACATGGAGGCAAAGTTGCAATGCTTATTGAACTGGATATATGTACCGTCTCTAGTTTAGCTTTTGAATCATAGAATTATGTAATTATATACATGGGCTTCACATAAAGTCTAAACTGACACTGTAATGCAATTCTCTAGTGTGCTCCTGAAGGGCTGCTGTCCTTTGGATAAGATGTTAAACCGAAGCCCCATCTGCCTGTTCAGGTGGATGTTAAAGGTCCTATGGTGAAAAGAGAAGGGATTTTCTCTCTGCGTCCTGGCCAACAACCTCCCCCCACCCTCAATAAAATTGGTCACCTACTTAATGGCTGTTTGTGGGACACTAATGTGTGCAAATTGGCTGCTGTGTTTGCCCACAAACCCACAGTCACTGCACTTTACAGAATACGTGAAGCACTTGAAATGTCTCCGTGACATAAAAGGCATTAAACCAAATATAAGGATTATTATTAGTAGTAGTAATTAAAGAAACAAAAGTACACAAGGAAGCCATTCAGTGCATCAAGCCTATGCTGTTTTGATAGGGAATTCTTCAGTGGGACCTTCTCATTGACAGCTCTGCTCAAGTGGAATCACCAGCCCATACATTTGTCCCTGGTAATCATTTTCAGTCACACTGGGGCTGACCACTCAGCTGTGGAGAACACTACCCTTTTGCCCCAAGGATCAGGCAGCAGCCTAACTATGTTACTGGGTCCCAGTTTGCTAAGGGGGTTATAAGATTCCTTTGTTTAGCAGCCAGGACTTACAAGTGTGCAAACTGGATTTAAAATACAATGATACAGTTACAGAGATGTTACCTTTAAGATTAGTGCATTTGGAATTGTCAACATAAAATAAATAATGTATACTAAGGGTTAGTTTAGAGTCTTTTACAACAATCTATCACATGCAAGAAGATGTCTTGAGCTTTTACTTTGGTCATCTGGGAGTTTGACATGCACTGAAACCTTTTGCTGTACTTAGAGGAGTCCCCAGTTTGAGCTGTTGAAGCAGTTTCTGTATGTCAGCTCTGGAGTACACAATCTGTACAACAACTCCCAAGACTGAGCCTTGATTAAGACCTTTCAGTCTGTCCGATCTCATCTGAGAATGGAAAGGCTTCAAGATTCTCAGCCTTCCATACAAATCTTTTCATCCACAGGACCTCCCCATCTCTCTGTCCTGTTTGTACCCCATTCAAGCAAGTGAATGAACAAATTTTATATGGGGGATTTTGGCCAAGGCACCATAAGAAACTCTCTTCTCTCACTGCCAAAATTTGCCACCAACCATGCAAATTAAAAACAGCATCAAAAACAAAGAGAAGATTTGTCTGTTTTTCCATTGACTTTACTCATTATAAGAACATAAAAATTTGATAAGTGAAAAAAGACCAAGTCTACCTAGTTCGCCTTCCACCATCCTGGCAGTCACTTGACATGTTGTGCCCCAAACTATACACTGTATCCTGAGATATTATTTTCTAGCAGAAATCTATCTAATTTTCTGCTTCCACTGTCTTCCTAGGGAGCCTGTTCCATAGGTTTATTGCTCTCTCACTGAAGTAGTGTTTCCGTAGATTTGTTCTGAATTTACTCCTGTTATGGGTATGTAACTCTGTCTGTCCAGCATCTTGGAACGTCCTCCCGACATGAAAGGAGCTTTACAAATCTAATTTTGTTGTTGTTGCATCAAATACCTCGCTTCCTTCCCTCACAAAACTGCCGATCACCCTGTACGACAATGGCATCATTGACATCTGGTTGGTTCAGGCTGGTAAGATAAGTGGAATCCTTAGCTCAGTGGTTACAGCACTCACCTTGAAAGCAAGTGACCTGGATTTGATTCCCAGCAGGGCAAAACCATGGGCATGTTTCCTTACTTCACACGCTTGATAATATTCCCTCAAGAAAAATATAATACTTTGGTCTCTCAATCCACGATTATTGTGGGCCACTGCTGTGCACAATTGGCTGCTGTGTTTCACCCACAAATATACAGTCAATTCATTTTAGAGTATATTAGGAGTCCTGTAGCTCAGTGGTTAGAGCAATCGCAGAGCAATCGCTTTTCAAGCGAGAGACCTGAGTTCAATTCCAGGCAGGGAGAAACCCTAGGCAAGTTTCCTTACTCCACACGCCTAATAATAATCCCTCCAAAACAAAACAATAATAAATTGGTCATTTTCAATCTACGACTGTTTGTGGGACATTGCTGTGCGCAATTGGCTGCCGCGTTCGCCCACAAATATACAGTCAATTCACTTTACAGGGTGTTCTGTGAAGTGCTTTGGGACGTCCTCCCGACGTGAAAAGCGCTATATCAAATGCAAGGATTATTGTTATTATTTTCTGAAGAGCTTTGAGACATCTCGAAGATGTGAAAAGTGCTATATCAAGTGCAAGGATTATTATTATTATTATTATTTCAGTTCATTTGCCATCCATGTGTCACAGCATACTGTTCTTGAAAGTAAGTATTCTGGAGTAACAATGTACATAGTGAAAGGTGGAGAGATGTAATCAGCAGCCCAAATTACAGACAAAAACAGAGATGGCTGGGAACACTCCGTAGGAGAGGCAGCACATCATTTGAGTCCCAGACAAACCTTTCCTCTCAGGTTCTGACGAAGGGTCGTGGACCCGAAACGTTGACTCACTATTTTTCTCCATAGATGCTGCCTGACCTGCTGAGTTTTCCCAGCTCTTTCTGTTTTTGTTTCAGATTCCAGCATCTGCAGTATTTTGTGTGTTGTACACCTTTTCTCTTATTGGTCAGCCTCTGCTGCCCTCTTTTGTTTTGCATCATTAACAGCTCTTTTAACCCATCATCCCCTGTCCTCCACCCCATTTTTGCCTTTGTTTTTCTTGCCCCACCTCCCCTCTGTTTGTCCTTAAAATGTCTCCCTCCCGACATCACCCAGTTGTGACGAAGGGTCGTGGAACCGAAACGTTGACTTTCCTTTCTCCATAGATGCTGCCTGACCTGCTGAGTGTTCCCAACGACGTTGTTTTTGTTTCAGATTTCCAGCATCTACAATATTTTGCGTTTTATTTAGCCCAAATAACAGGCAGTTTTAACTCTGTAAGAATATTTTGCCTTAACAGCTAAGATTTCACAGGAATATGGTAAATGCATAAATTGTTAGTTTGGAAGCACATTTTTTTAAAAGGATTATGGAGAACACAACTTACTCGATCTTTACAGTGCTCTTGTTAGACCACACCTGGAGTGGTGGATAAGAAGGCTGCTCAGGTCCTAGAGGTAATACAGAGGACAGCAACGATAATGATAATGAGGGTGATCCCCAGTAACAGAGTAATGCACTTTGAGCAATGATTAGGTAATATAGTCTTATTCAGTCTAAAAAGGAGACATCTCAGAGGGGACTTAATAAAGCTATATTCAATTTGAAATAGAATTGAAAAAGTAACCGAACGTACAACAACAACAAGATTTCATTTATAGAGCGCCTTTCAGGTCGGGAGGACGTCCCAAGGCGCTGGATAGTTGGATCGGGACCTGAGCAGGGGGGAAATGGTCAGGGTGAGGGGAGGGAAGGGAGGAAGCGAGGAGGGGTAGAGAGTCGTGAGGGGAGCTGAAGGCACGGTCGAAGAGAAAGGTCTTGAGACCGGCCTTGGAGGAAAGGGAGGAGGCAAGGCGAAGGCACTGGGGGATGGAGATCCAGAGCCTAGGGGCTGAGAGGCTGAAGGCCCGACCAACGATGGTAGGGCGGTTGGGGCGGGGGATATGGAGCAGACCCGAGCCAGAGAAACGGAGGGTACGGGCAGGTAAGTAGGGGGATAGTAGGTCGGAGAGGTAGGAGGGAGCAAGGCCGTGAATGGCCTTGTAGGTGAGGATGAGGATCTTGAATTCGATCCTCTGGGGGATGGGGAGCCAGTGGAGGCGAGCGAGGGTGGGAGTGATGTGGTCGCAAAGCCTGGTGCGGGACAGTACACGAGCTGCAGAGTTCTGAATGACCTGCAGCTTGTGGAGGGAGGTGCCGGGAAGGCCGGCGAGGAGAGAGTTCCCATAGTCCAGCCTTGAGGTGATGAAGGCGTGGACCAGAGTTTCAGCATTTGAACGTAACTTTCAAATCCACCAAGGCATTAGAACAAGAGGACTTTCAGGACAGATACAATGAAGTATTTATTTACCCACTGATTAACAACAGAAACATGTTTTCCATAGTGGATTGAGGCCCAGATGCTGGACTCATTTATTTATTTATTAATAATAATAATATTTGCATTTGATAAATCCTTCCATGTCGGAAGGTATTGTTAAATTGCTTCACTGCACCTTTGACTACATTTTTGCAGGCAAAAATGCTGTGATTGAAAGACAGTAGGTAGGGTGGGTATTCTGGAAGTATGAGATCTAATGGACCGAAAGGCTTTTTTAAACCGCAACACCTTCCAGATTGTGTTAATGCATTTAAAGAATAATCAATAATTCTCTGCAATCTTAAATTTTAAATCAAAAATGGCGTCAAAGGCTATGAATCGGTGACGTTTTGGATGTGTGACGTACTGAAATTCAGGCTAGGTTTAATTTGTTCAGAATTTAGTTTTAACTTTGAATTTCAAGAATTTCAAAATGATAAAGCGATTGAAGTTGAAACTCAGTAAAAAATTGAAACAAGAATGTTCGTAGAGACCTAGCGTTGTTCTAAGCACAAGTTATTTCATGAGGATAGACTCTTGCACTGTTCAGAAAACCACCTGTACACTATCTGAACCTGATCAGGTTCTACTATCTCGATGAGGACATCGAAGCTAATATATCTAAATTCGCGGATGACACAAAACTAGGAAGAAGCGCCAACACAGAGGATGACATTAAAAAATTGCAACGAGACACAGATAGGTTAGGTGATTGGGCAGGTAGGTGGCAGATGAAGTATAATGTAGAGAAGTGCAAAGTCATCCACCCAGGTAGCAAATCAGTAGAGCGGGTTATTTTTTAGAAGGAGAGAGATTGGAATGTGTTAGCGTCCAGAGGGACTTGGGTGTCCTTGTACATCAATCACAGAAGGTTAGTCTGTAGGTGCAGCAGCAATTAGGAAGGCAAACGGTATGTTAGCATTCATTATGAAAGGATTAGAGTATAAGAGTAGGGAAGTCTTGCTGCAACTGTATAGGGCCCTGGTGAGACCACACCTGGAATACTGTGTCCAGTTTTAGTCTCCTCATTTAAGGAAGAACATACTTGCCTTGGAGGGGGTGCAGCGTAGATTTACTAGTTTAGTGCCAGGGATGAAGGGGATGAGTTACGAGGATAGGCTGACCAATTTGGGCCTATATTCTCTAGAATATAGAAGAATTAGAGGGGATCTTATAGAAACCTATAAGATCATCAAAGGGCATGATAGAGTAGATAGTGGGAGATTGTTTCCCCTGGTTGGAGAAACTAAAACCAGGGGTCACAACCCTAAAATCAGAGGTCAGCCCTTTCGCACTGAGTTGAGGAAGAACTTCTTAACTTAAAGGATGGTGAATGTATGGAACGTACTACCCCAAAGGGCTGTTGATGCTCAGTCCTTGAACATATTCAAGACTGAGATAGATAGATTTCTTATTGCAAAAGGGATTAAGGGATATGGGGATACGGCAGAGTCAGGTTATTAGCTGGGGTTAGATTAGAAGATCAGCCATGAATGAATGGCGGGGCAGGCTCGAAGGGCCGAATGGCCTACTCCTGCTCCTACATGTTATGTTATGTTATGTTATGTTATGTTATGTTATGTTATGTTATGTTATGTTATGTTATGTTATGTTACCAGTGTGCAAGTTCCTAAATGAGGGTTTGAGAAAAGGCAATGAATGAATCATTCAGCCCATGGCGTGAAGCATACTAATTTATAGGCAGCACCAACAGAATAACATGATTAGAAGGAATAAAAAACATGATCATTAAACATCCCTCGCAGAAATAAAATTGTCTATTGGACTATATAACTCATTTTTCTCACTTAGACAGGATGTTTTACAACAGTCATTTCAAGCAGATGTCATAGTATTCTGGATCTTCAACAAGATTATTGGAGTCCTGTAGTTCAGTGGTTAGAGCACTCGCTTTGCAAGCGAGACACCTAGGTTCAATTCCAGGCAAGGCAAAACCTTGGGCAAGTTTCCTTACTCCACACACCTAATAATAATCCCTCCAAAAAAAAACAATAATAAATTGGTCATTTTCAATCCACGACTGTTTGTGGGACACTGCTGTGCCCAATTGGCTGCCGCGTTTCGCCCACAAATATACAGTCAATTCACTTTACAGCATATTCTGTGAAGCACTTTGAGACGTCGAGAAGACATGAAAAGCACTTTTCTCAAATGCAAGGATTATTATTATTATTATTATTCAGTTTGATGAAAACAGTTCAACTTAACTCATAATAGTTGTGAAATCCACAATTTCAGCTGCGGTGCCTTTGCGTTTTGATTATTTGCTGTTGACTGTTCAGCACCTTGGGACGTCCTCCCAATATGAAAGACACTTTCCAAATATAATTTTGCATTGTATGGTATTTCTTGTGCCTTTGGTCGTCTGAGAAATGGCACAAAAAGCAAAATGCCTGCGGCAATTTCAAAACTAATGGGTTAATCTAAGTTTGTGGGACAGGCAATATCAATGCCCATGGGATATAAATGCATGCTTCTGCATTCTGCTTGACCTGCATTTGCTCACAAAATATGTCACTTTACAGTGTATTCTGCAAAGCATTTTGAGACATCTTGACGACATGGTAAGGTAGTAAATAAGTGCAAGGAATATTTTTTTAAGGGTGAGGAGCAACTTCTGCTGCTGCAGTCTGTCATTACTGATAATATCGATAGGGATAGTAGTGCACGTTAACATGCATGGCAACATTTTTTGCATCCAGTGTTAATAACAAGTACTCCACGGGCAGATGCGGCAGAGGTTATGCTCTCCTGAAAGTGTGGCATAACCTCTATTTCAGAAAAGCAAACCTCAATCCACTGGTGGTGTATTTCCATTTGACACACCTTATGTATCTGGAGTCATTCTCCCATTCTTGATAAACTTGGTGGTTGCATTGAATTTTCAGATTGTCACTACATTTGTGACCTTATGAAAAGGTATTTTCTCATTATAAATTCATATTGACAAAGTGCTAAAATCCCCTCTAGCCTAATAATAATAATAATCTTTGCATTTGTTATAGTGCCTTATCACATTGTTAAAATGTCTCAAAATGCTTCACAGAATATACTGTAAAGTGAATTGACTGTGTATTCGTGGACGAACTGTGGCAGCCAATTGCGCACAGCAATATACCACAAACAGTCGAGGATTGGGTGACTGTTTAATATTAATTATTATTACTTTTTGAAGGTGGCTAATGGTTGAACCTCTCTAAACTACACACACTGAAGAACTACACATAAACACAGACATACACAACACAGTTAAAGGAATGCATTAGCATGAAGGCGCAAATACTCGCAACTCATATGTTTTGGGGGCAGTTTCAAGGTTGGGAATTCTGGCTTACAAACAAAGAACCCTTTATGGAAAAATAACATAATACATCTTGCCTTTGATATTGTGCCTATAATGGTACAATGTCTCAAAACACTTCACATGGAATTTCTGTCATGTGCAGTTAGAACAACAAGATTACATTTGTATAGCGCCTTTCACATCGGGAGGACGTCTCAACAGTTTGTTTTGTAGGCAGATGTGGCAGCCAATTTGGGCACAAGATCTTACAAACTGATATTGAAATCTCAAACACCAATGATTGATATATAAGAAAAGATCAAGGAACAGAGCTGCTGACGTGTGCACACATTGGAGGCCACAGAACCTGGCAGCTCCTGGATCCATTACATATCTGCACCATTTAAAGGGTTAAAGTTTCTCTCTGTCTCCAAAGATAAAACAAGCACAAGAAAAACAACTGTCATCCTAAATCCTATATAATTCATCCAGTTGCTTTCTTTGCTTTGATATTTCTGAGGTCTCTGCAGTTCAGTACTATCATGTTCTATACAGCATTCAATCATTCCTTTCTCTCTAACCCTTGTTCCCAACTTGATATCATCCAGCTCATCGAGCTCTGTTGGAAATGTATCAGTGGGCACAATTTTAAACTGCTTTAGCTGGGAGTCAATTTCATCCATTTTGCTATGATGAAAGACAATTCCCTTGCTGATCTCAAATTTTGCTTTAGATTTGCTAATATTGGCAAGATAGTAAGAGCTTCATAAGAAAGGTACAGATGAAGAAAGCCCTTCAGTTCATTTGATCTCATTCCTCCAGAAGATCCATCCTACCCACCCCATCACAGTTTTTTTTTTAAAAAACAGGCCTGTGTTATGAGTCAATTAAATAAATACTTCCTGGTTTCTTTCCTGAAATTATGATTCACAATCCTTAACCTGCCTTGCTGTCTTGGAATATCTGAAAGCATGTATCTGGGTTTATTCAATCTCATTCACATTTTATACAGGTAAACTCACATCCTGTTATTGTATAATAATGCACTCAAGTCCCATTCATTTCCTACCAAAAAACATTTCTTGGTACTAATCATATTTTACAAGTCAGATAAAGGGTTAAACTGTAACGGTACATTGGTCCCAATAATCCTAAATCTTAAGCAAATCAATTGGCTGCCACGTTTTACCCACAAATATACAGTCAATTCACTTTACAGTACATTCTGTAAAGTGCTTTGAGACATCTAGAAGATGTGAAAAGTGCTATATCAAATGCAAGGATTATTATTATTATAATTCATCTCGTAACTCATATCACCTCTACCGTACTTAGCAACTGCATTGAGGTGAAACATGCGCACATAGTACTGCATTTGAAACAAACAGGGCAAACATGGTTTTCATCCGTTATCATGTCACAAAAGACAAAATTAGCTTCACGTAAGTCATATTAAGTTGACAGAAACGTCTTGTGCAAGTTTGCCCGTAACTCCTAATTCACATAAATTGTATTAAATTAGATGGTACCAACTGATATGATGTATGCAAGTTAACTTATTTACCTTTCTAAACAATATTCTCCAATAAGTCTCTTTTCTGAGATGTTTGTTTTCAAATTTAGCTTAATGAGAAACCTAATAAGTATACATTACATTTGTGTTCAAGTTTCTGGCTCCTGTTTATCTCTGTGCTTCTCCTTATTTTTCTCTGAATTTCGCTCTCCCATTTCCTGTATTTTTCCTCTTTTTATCCCTATCCTATCTCCCTCCAGGTGTGTGGAGTCCCTTACACTGCCTTTGTCGTCCATCATTCTCAATCTCTCTTTCTCATCAATCTTTCCCTGCGAGTCATTCTCTCTCCATCTCTTGCACACTGTCTCTCACACTCACTTAATCTTTCCCATCTCAACAACAAGTTGCATTGATATTGTGACTTTCACATAGAATAATGTCTCAGAGCACTTTACAGAGGTGGTACGACACATTGTGTGGGAGTAGGGGGCTGGGGGTGGGGGGGCAGGCAAGAGAAGGGGAGGGAAAATGTATCTCTTTTCCGCTGCTTATCTAGCTAGGTCTGCCCTATCCTTTAGGCCTTTTGCTTGCAGGGTAAACAGGAGTTGAATGGGAAGAGTCCCTGCCTCCAGTGATTGGTCTGCCCTTCCAAATCCTGCCGATGAGCCAGGCTGGCTGGGCTGTCATCACAGGCCCTCGAGTCCGTCTGGCTCAGAAACTAGACTACCGAGACTGCTAAAGAGGGTGACATCCGTTGTCAAACATGGCACCTGAGAGCCAGTTCAGCTCCAAGGAGGACAGTCACAACTTGTTGTTGAGATAGGAAAGATCAAGTGAGTATGAGAAACAATGTACAAGAGTCAGAGAGAGGGAAAGACTCACAGGGAAAGATTGATGAAAGGGAGAGAGAAAGAGGGATAGAGAGTGAAGGACACAAAGGCAGAGTGAGGAACTCAGATAGAACACACCTTCAGGGACACAAGATAGGGATCAAGAAGGCGTGAAGGGATTTGAAGGTGAGAATGAGAATCTTGATGCTGTGATCCCACTAACCTTGCCTCACAGCCTTACCATTTCCTTTTTCACACTCACTGCACCACATTGCTTTTGTCAACAAGGAGCTGAAAAGAAGATTCATGGGAAATCAGTTACCTGATGGTAAAAAATAAACTTGTACCATGAGGCTCCTTTTCCTTCTTGCTCTGAAAAGAAAGTACATATTCAGATAACCTTGGTACAATGGCCTCTCAACAGCACTCAGGAAGGTGAGCACTGCAGACAGGCGAGGTTGTGCAGATAGGTACATTATTGCACTACAAGCTTTTTCTACTTAAGCAACATGACAGTGACAAATTAACCTAAATGAAGGATTAACTGCGAAAGGAAACCTTCCCACTGTGTCATCTTTGATTTATAGGCTGAATGTTAAATCAATACGGGAGAACAGGGTGCCAACAATCTTACCAACAACACTAATCCACATTATGAGCGAGAATATGTATGACCAGGAAAGGAGATTAATACAAAATAATTATAAGAAAAGCCTGCAGTGATTTGCATTGCTCAGGCTTTCCAGAAATGCATTAGCCCTCCATGCTCCAATATTTCACCGTTTAAATAGGTTGTAATGATTGGTTTCATAAGTGCGGGATCCTGAGATTAAATGAGTCAGAAGGTATTTTCATTTAAAATGCAGGACAAAAGTGAGTCTTACTTCAAAACACTTTGAGATGTTGCTTTACATTAAAGGCACTATGCATAAATACAAGTCATTAAAATAATTCACAGGATATTATTCACTATTAATCGACATGCTCTTGTATTTTATAAGCTTATGTTTTGGAGTGACCCATGCTAAACCCATTCACTGGATCTAATGTGTCTGGAGAAAGCTGAATGGTTTGGACATTCATCATACTAAGGATTGGACTCTAATGTTTGTGTTTAGACTGACTCAAAATAACTGATATAGAGGATGAGATAGCTTGCGTTAAATAAACCTTTAAGTTGCATGGGCTACAAAACTCATTAAACACTGCAAACATGAACCAGTTAGGCTGGCTACATTTTGAATGGCATATTTTCGTAATACCATTGTCTTTCAATGTACAGTATATTCAATTTAGAATACAAAAATAACTCATCAACTCCTTCTCAGTTGTGAGGAGAGACTACTGTAGATTGCACTAAAGAGGAGATGGCTCAGGGACATGGTCAAGATCCTAATGAACATTGTCAAGATCCTAATGAACACAGATAAGATGAATTTTTATATGTTTAAATAGGGTCCAAAATCTAGAACAAGAGGCATTGACTGAAATTCAGAAGAGGGCTAGGTAAGCAGATACTTCAAGTTTAATTATTTTACAATGGGTAGCCGACCCGTGGATCAGACTGCCAAAGAAACTGCTTTGTTAATAATAGTGATCCTTGCATTTAATATCACATTGTTGAGAAGTCTGAAAGGCCTTCACTGAATATACTGTAAAGTGAAATGACTGTATATTTTCTGGCTGAAACACAGCAGCTAATTGTGCGCACAAACAGTCAAAATGTTAGCCAGATGTTATAGAAAAAATTCAGTTGGGATAGTTATTTGGTGACAAACTCAGTCAAGGGTAGGCTTATTTATTATTTTTCAAAATACAAAAATATGTATTTTGAGACTAGCCAGATGGCCGTTTATAGTCCTAGATATTTCTAAGTCATAACATTCGGGGCACTTCTCGACACATTGATTGTGCTAAATCACACAAGGAATAATCAGGAAAAAAATAACTTTGATGTTCAGGAATAGAAAGACTTTACTAACTTGAGCAATGAATACAGTTCGGGATAAAAAGATTATTGGGATTTGACTTCCTACAAAAAAAAACACTTAACTTGATTCTGTTCTATACTGTGAAATTGAAATACTATGATATTTGTTTGTTAAAATGTTGTATAAATTTCATTTTGCCCATGAATATCGGTTTGAATCCATGGGCTGAAAGTCTCCTCTGCTATAAGAGTCCTATGTGAAACAAGCTTTGGGAGATCTGAATCTACTTTCCAGTGAGTGTAGGCATATGGCACAAATGTGGCATTAAATTGTCATTTCATCAGAATGACTGACATGAGAAATAAAAAATATTATTCTGTTGTTGCAGGAAATGCTTTTCTATCTCTTAGACTGAGGCACACTATTGGAGCAGAGTAGAAGAAGTTTTACTCTGCATCTAACATCTCTGCCAAATCTTTATGGAAATCACGACAGAATTTTGAGAGGAAAATGCCACATCCTGTGTTCAGCAAATTTCAGTAGTTTTTATTTCTAGCGTTAAAAATTTCACATTATCAACATTAAAAACCTTGACTGGACTTCACAGATCAATTCTGATATTCCATTGCCAAGCACATCCGCATCACCTTGGAGCCAGCCCAGCCCCAAGGAGAGCTCTCACACACCAAGCATCACTTACTGTACAGTATGAGGAAAGATGTCTACCTCCCCTGGAATGTAGCTCAGTGGTTAGTGGTTAGAGCACTCGCTTTGCAAACGAGAGACCTGAGTTGAATTCCAGGCAGGGCGAAACTTTGGGCAAGTTTCCTTACTCCACACAGAGCCCAATAATAATCCCTCCAAAACCAAAAAAACAATAATAAATTGGTCATTTTCAATCTACGACTGTTTGTGGGACATTGCTGTGCGCAATTGGCTGCCGCGTTAGCCACAAATATACAGTCAATTCACTTTACAGTATATTCTGTGAAGCGCTTTGGGACGTCCTCCCGATGTGAAAAGCGCTATATCAAATGCAAGGATTATTATTATTATTATTATTATCTTAGTGCAAATGAACCAGGTAAAAAACACAGAAACTGGCATCAACTCTTTCAATATTTGTATATCGGAATTTCGACCTTGATATTTGATAAATTGGAGCATGCTTGATGTTAATTTTAGTGTCAAAACTGCAAAAGTGTTTCATCTCGCAGCATTAATATCCTTTACCTCAATGAGCATGACGACAACAACAACAACAGCAATAAATTGCTTTTATAGAGTACCTTTCACATCGGGAGGATATTCCAAGATGTTGGACAGTCGAGGGTTTCCATAAGGATCACAGAAAAACAACAACAACGAAATGATTACATTTGTATAGCACCTTTCACGTCGGGAAGACGTTCCAAGGCGCTGAAATGTCTTCAAAAAAAATTGAAAAACTATTTGACTAATAAGAACTTCTAAGTCACAGAAACATCTGCAAATTCAAATAGTTGTTATAAAGTATATATATGTTGCATAAAATATATTTATGTTTATTGGCCTAGATCAGTTAGTAGCATTCTCTCCTGAGTCAGAAGATTGGGTTTGGAAATATCTGGACTTTGAACTCACAAAGTCTAGCCTGACACTCCAGTGCAGTGTTGGGGGGGCGGGGGGAGGGGGGCGGGGTGGTGGGTGCTGTATTGTCAAAGGTGCTATGAAACAGTGCACAAATAAACTGCCTTTTTTGCCTACACATATACAATAAAATTCTGTGAAGCGCTTTGAGACATTCCAACAACATGATAAGCACTGTGTCAAAATGCAAGGTTTATTATTATTAAAGGTGTCTGCATTGGCAGCCGATTTGTGAGTTTTATACAAGCTACGAACCTGACCAGAATAACATAACTGCAATCATTTGGAACTTGTTGGTTATGTGGTCAGTTTCACTTACAGTACTAATACACTAATAAAGCTCAGCTGACAGTGATCCATCCTTCACTGATGTTTTTTTCTGATTTGCTGCAAAATCAGGGTTTAGCACTGTCTTCATTACTCTCAGGTTTTTTTTGTCAAACTGTTCTTTTTATTGTTAGGATGGGAGCCAAGAACAACAAGAACTTGCACTTATATAACACCCTCCACGCAGGGTGGCGTCTCAGAGCGCTTAACAGTGGCAGAGCCTGACTTTGAGGAGGAGATGGCCGTAAGCACAACAACAACAATACAATTACATTTGTATAGCACCTTTCACATCGGGAAGATGTCCCAAGGCACTGAAGACGTCCCAAGGTGTCCCAAGCACAGTCAAACAGGAAAGTTTTCAGGTGGTACTTGAAAGAGGGGAGAGAAGGAGCAAGTCTGAGGGATTGAGGGAGAATGTTCCAAGTTTTGGGGCATAGTGGCTGAAAGCATGACCTCCGATGGTGGGCGGAGGGATGCACAGGAGGCCGGTGTCAGTCGAGTGCAGGCGCCGGGTTGTGGATTGGGGAGTGAGGAGGTTGGAGAGGTAGGGAGGTGCCAGAGAGTGAATGGATTTGAACACGAGTGTGAACTTGAAGTTGATTTGTTCAGTGATGAGGAGACAGTGGAGCCTGGCCAGAACTGGTGAGATGTGGGTAAGGAGTTTGGTCCGGGTCAGTATGCGGGCAGCAGAGTTTTGAATGAGCTGGATCTTGTGAACGGTGATGCTGTGGAGACCGACGAGAAGTGCGTTGGAGTAATCCAAGCGGGAGGTGACAAACGCATGCACGAGGGTTTGGCTACGTTTGTGATAAGGTACAATCAGAGGCGGGCAATGTGGCGGAGATGGAAGAAGGCGGTCCTGGTCAGGTTTAAGGACAACTGTGGGTTGAACCAGACACCTAGGCTGCGCACTGGAATTTGCACCGCTGTTATGTGCAGAAGCAATCTAATGATACTTACTGGTGTAGTCGTGGTGTTCACTAGAAATATTGCAGTACTGAGGTTGGAACAATCAGAGAATATTTTCAATGAAACGCATGAAAGGAAATAATTTTGGAAGGATAGGGATTTATCCATCCTATTCTCATCCCACAGTATCCTGTCACTATGTATGCCATCTTCAGTGGGTTACAGCATTTCACCCAAACATTGTGCCTTGTTTTCTGTAAACAGCCGACCACTAACTAGATTCTCATAAACTCATTGATCAATCTGTCTATCTGTCCAACTATCTATTTAATACAGCTTTCACTCTTGACCTTAGCATCTCAAGGTTAAACAGATTTGTTGATTCTTACATTTTGGGGCATGGATAAACACATGATATATTGGCACATTATGTCTGCGATGGCAACCATGTCAATTTTCAGATCCTTATTTGTGTGATTGGAAGCAAACAAATTTGAAGGTGAATTCCATATTAGCTGCTAACAGGGATCCAGATAGATATGTTACAAATGAATAAATTGCAGAGATAAGGGGAAATGGCAGATAAATGGGACTGAATGGATTGTTCTCTCAAAAAGCCAGCATGGACACGACAGGACAAATGGTCTCAAACATAAAGGGGTAATGGAAATTCATGTTATACAAAACAAACAGTTGAGATTTGAAAATGTTTTATTGAATGTAGCAATCCTTTTTGTGATATTTATTGTGCACTTTAATAACAATAAATATAAACAACTTGTTAAATATTTCCTTTGCAATTACACCTCTGTTTAAGTAAATCAATGCTCTAATCACATAAATCTTAGCCTGTTTGCAGGGTCAGGAAATTTCCTATCATTCTGGATGGACTAATTTTGAACATTTTCAGCTTGTTCAATCCATCACAGCAATAAATATAGTATGAATGCTAAAGTGCTACAGTTGCTTTGAAATGCTAAGCAAGCATCAGCAAAAATAACTTTATTATTTTCATATTAACTTTGTTATATAATCAAGAACTAAAACCACAATTTAATTTGAAATTAAAGATTTAATTATTGTTGGTGTCGCTTGCCCTTCCCATTCTCTGTTCCCAATGTTTTGTACCTTCCCAAAACATTGGGTTTCCTTTTAAACTTCACTTGAAAATAGGTTCAGCTGCTCCAGTCTCTGCCCATAGGTAATCTTAGTAAATATACCAGCTTTCCCTTTCTTTATTACAATGGTTCAGTGTTAGAAGAGCACAGCTACTATGTGGTGTACCTTAACTTCAAAGGTATTATATAATGTGTACGAGTCGGGGAAACTATGGCTCCCTTCCATCTATATTCCTGTTACTATGCAGGGTTTTCAATGGGACGAAGAAATCTATGAAGAGCCTTCACATTTCTTAAGCAGTGTTATAATAAATTTTCATCCTGGGCATTGCCTTGAATATTATGGAGTTAACGGTGCAAAGTAAGTGGCAAATGTCCCAGGCTATTCAGCAGAACCTTTATGACTACCTAATTACGACCAAACATAAAATAGCACTTTAGACAGTAAGGATGCATTTAACTGTATTTCAACTACTTCACATTTCTGATACAAGTTTAACGCAGCAGTAAACGATTACTATTAAATTATATTCCACTGTTAGTGAACTAAAAAAATATACATTTACCCACATACTAGAGAGAAAGTCCCATTACCTGTCGCTTTAATCCACTTGCAAACCAATGTATTTTATTGTGACAGACAGACAGACAGACAGACAGACAGACAGACAGACAGACAGACAGACAGACAGACAGACAGACAGACAGACAGACAGACAGACAGACAGACAGACAGACAGACAGACAGACAGACAGACAGACAGACTTCAATACATTGTGAGTTGAAAACAGGAGGGCGTAAATTAGGCTTAATCAAATTGATGTATGATCCAATAAATGTAACAGAACTGTTAGCATAACACTCAATACTGGGGGATAATTTGCTGTCAAAGCATCAGGATTCCTTAATAAAGAATAACACAAATTAACATTGGGACAATAATTAAAATCCGGGACTTGGAACATAGTCCAAGCTACCTCTCCAGTGCAGTGCTGGGTGAGTAAAGCACTGTTGAAGGTGGCATCCATCGGATGGGTGTTGTTTGCCTGTTCAGGTGGATGTTAAAGCTCCCATGGCATAATATGAAAAGAGAAGGGAGTTTCTCCCAGTGCCCTAACAAGACTGTAAGATTTGATCAAATGAAGAAGACGTTTCAGCTTATCTGATCCCATCCCTCCAGAATACCCACCCAACCATCATCCAACCATAGCATTGAGCTGCCAAGCATTCAACTTAACTACTACTCTATTGATGCATCCTAAAGTATTGGTCTGAGTTTACTTTTTCAATCCCATTTAAAATTTGATATATTCAATAAGGTCCCCTCTGAGTCATCTTTTCTCAAGACTGAAGAGTCCTAGCTTATCTAATCATTTTTCACAACTCATCCCTCTAGCACTGAGGATCATCGTTTTTGCTCTCCCCTGTATTGTCTGTAGGGCCTATGTATGCAGTACTCTAAATGCTGCCTGACTAAAGCACTATACCGCCCAATATCTGGGGATTTAGGATAGTCGAGCATCCTATTTGTCTTGTTTATTGCTGCCTTACACTATTTTGACATAGTATTATGGCCAACAATCCCTCAAATAAAATTGGTCATTGACTTCAGGCTGTTTGTGGGACACTGCTCTGCACAAATTAGCTTTCAAGTTCGCCTACAAATAAACAGACATTACATTTCACAGTAAAATCCCGTGAAGCGCTTTGTGAGGAGATAAGGCAATAAATCAAATACAAACATTATTATTATGTTATATTAATCCTTTCTTTGATATTGTGCCTTGTCAGGTCAAAATGTCTTAAAAAGATTTTTTGTAATTTATAGTGATTCCATTCTCTTTTTGAGTAGAGACATGGGATTGTTAACATCCACCAGAATAGGCAGATGGGACTTTGGTTTAATGCCTTATCTCTCTTAGCATTGAACTGGAGTGCCACTTTAGAC
The DNA here is from genome assembly GCF_018977255.1 of Callorhinchus milii. Lineage (NCBI taxonomy): Eukaryota > Metazoa > Chordata > Chondrichthyes > Chimaeriformes > Callorhinchidae > Callorhinchus > Callorhinchus milii. The sequence goes on along the minus strand of NW_024704742.1, from coordinate 80,416,005 downwards.
TATGAGCTTGAAGTCCCAATATTAGGATTGAACCCACAATCTTCCAATTCAGAAGTTAGAGCCTGGCTAACCTCCAAACCAAGCAATATTTTTCAAAGTAAATACCTCCACAATATGCATTTCTACACTTGAATGGGATTTTAAAAAGTCACACCCACTGCTGTATATAAAGCCCATTAAAAAGAAGCAATATTATGCATAGGTCACATTCAGTCGCTGCCATACAAATGTAGCAATATACATTGTTTTGCCCAGAGAGGTGACATTATATAGAAAAATTCTCCAATTGACTGGAATCATACTATAGCTGGAACAAATCGATTCAATTCAGAAACCAAATATTCAAGATGATTTTGTGAATGCTCAGCAAATAGTACATATGAACAGCCAAAAATCTTTCCTGAAGAGAAGACTACAATTTATTCTTATGCTCCTGAAAGTGGTTTTAAACCAAGTAAAATAATGCAGAGCAGAAGCAGTATTTATGGTTCTCAGTTCAAAATCATGATATGAAGGATGGTTAAAGACTTTTAAATTGTCTTCAGAGTAAAGCTATCTTTATATGTTTTTTGATGTTACTTCAAACATTTTGAACTTCAAGAGTGGGTTTGGTTGATTTTGAAATCTCTGTGGATGCTCGAATTCCATGGTGGATAAAAAAAATCTACTTGAGAATGGTCAGAGCTCTCTTCTGAAATTGATGCTGTGTGTTATGCTGTTCTGTTGCAATTACTCTCATCTTGGCATTGAAAATTGCAATGTTTGCTGGAGGTATCAGCTAAATGATATTACATTTTGGCCATTGGCCACCGCCCTTCCCCTCCCCTCCTTTACCCTCCCAACCCCAGCTCGGGTCTGAAATGCTGTACTCTGTCCAGCGCCTTGGGACGTCCTCCCGACATGAAAGGCACTATACAAATGTAATCTTGTTGTTGTGGTTGGTCAGTAATTCAGTGACAAGAGTGCATTAATTTAAGTTAGTTATCAACTGAGAAAATGAGATTAGGAAAATGCTTTTCACATACAAGGAGTTAGGATATGGAATGCCATGCCGGGAGTGGTGGTTGAGGCAGAATCCATATTTGCTTTCAAAAGGGAATAGAGAATTATCTACAAAACTGTGGCTGTATGGGAAAAGGGCATGACTCAAATAATTGCTTTTAAAAGAGCATAATTGGCCAAATGAATGGCTTTCTTCTGTGTTGTATGGTTCTAAATAGCAACTCCTGACAGCAACCTGATGTGCGTCACACTGATATGCTTCCCCACGTAAAGAGCGTAATATAAAGTAGTTGTTGTTGAATTCCACTGTGGATGTAGATCCCATCAGATTGAAGTGTGGCCCAGCATATAAATATATAAATTGTAATGTATTTGGTGTAATATACTTCTGGTTACTATTAGGATTCACAATTCACAACCCAATTGGTATTTAGCAAATCCAAATGGCAAAATCACATTTTCAACCCCTAAATTCCACTTGTGGTTTTCAAGCATATCCAACTATGGGTGCCCCTAATGTGTTATATTCAGAAGCCCACATTGCAGGGCACCAGCTGATAAGTCTAAGAAAATAACTTTTGTTTCAATATTCCAAGTGTTCCTTCAGTGATGCTCTTTGTTTTTCTGATGCAATTCATTATACATGTGCCCAGCAGAGGATCTGTGGAATGTATAGAAGTGTCATCACCCATGTCGTTTGACCATAATGAAGGTCTCTAAGGAGTCATCCATTAATCGAGTTGTCTTGTTCACAGGCCTTTGACAGCTCAGACTGGCTCAAATAACATTAGCTATAATATGAGCTGGGGAAATTGATAGGAACAGGCATGGTTGTGTGCCTGGCACTGCAGACAAAACTAAGAAATTCACAGAAGAGTATCCCTTATGATTTATGCATGCTAGAGAATCATGCCACAAAGCATGGAATTCAACATCGTGCTAGTCATCACTCAAAAGACACACAAAAATGAGCAATATGTTAAATTGTTTGTGAATTTTAATAATTATTAAATTATTTGGGAGAATCTCTCCAGCTAGGCCAGGCAATGAGATAATGCTCTGAGTTGTAGCTGGTCCCTGTTTGATATGAAAACATTGATTTGGCCCGGTGGGAAATGGGATTCTGTTGATCTTTACAATAGAAGGCCGCGAATACAAAAGAAAACGTTGGTTAGGATATAGTTTAGTTTCCGCCTTCTAGCTCGAAGGACGGAACTGGAGAAAGAAGAAAAAGTGTAATACTTTCTGGAATTAGGTAAGCAGGAGGCATCCCTCGATGGAGAGGGTGCACATTCCATTTCAACAGTCTACCTCTACAATTGTTATGTGCAGGTGGGATGCCTGGAATTCAAGGTTTGATTTGGATACTCTTAAGCATGGTGATGGGTTTACGCATGTGTCAGACACCCGGCTGACCAAAGAAAACTAGCAAAAACAAGTCAAAAAACCTTAAAACGTTAAATACTTAGTGAGAAACCACACAGTTCGTAGGCTAGTCATTTTTCGTTACAGAAAAGTTTAAGTTGAAATAAAGATATGAGATTCAGAGTGGTGAGAAGGGAAAGCAAAGTAGCTAGTGAGCAAATGTAAAACATTGTCATTTTAGCTTAAAGACTCTGGTGTTTATTTAGAGGCATGGTAATATAATACTGGACTGTGGCAATTTGTGGCTGTTTACTGCCAGTTGATGGAAGTGACGAGCTGTAAGTTGCACATGTTGGCTGCCTTCACAAACATCAGCATTGAGAATGGTGTTGGAGGAGGGAGGGTTTCCATCTCCAGCACATAATTCCTATTCAATACTTTAGATTTAAACTGCATCTCAGAGCATGGGTGGTGTGTTTTACAAAGCTGATAATATTAATAATAATACTTGATTTGATATGGTGGCTTATCACATCGCCATGACATCTCAAAGTGCTTCACAAAATTTTACTGTGTGGTCTAGTGACAATGTATTTTGTAGGCAAATATGGCAGCCAATTTGCACGCAGCTATGTCTGACAAACAGACATAAAGTGAGAAAGCAACTTCTGTCTGGGGAGACTGTTAGCCAGGACCCCTGGAAAATATCCCTTCTGTTTTTGAAGAGTGACGGAAAGGTACAGGCAAGATCTTGGTTTAACATCTCATTTCATCTGAAAGACGACACCTCCAATAATGCAGCACACCCCCATCAATTCATATTAATCAGGTGGCTATTGCTTTCTTGACTCAAGGATAAAATACAAAGAACCAAGGCAAATGAGATAATGAATCCACAGAGACCTTACATGCAGGGATAATGATGCAACAGTAGATGTGAGACACTAAAGCAGGAATATAGAAGTCTCATCTGGGGCCATAGAGAGAATGAACAGGATAATTGACTTCAGTGAGTGGTTATTAAAACGGTGTGAGCAGGAGGGAATTGACTTTGCAGATAAGTGGGAACAGAGAAAATGAAACAAGAACTGTGCCCTGCACTTAAGTAGCTGTGAGATAAGGCATTTGTGAAAAACAGAAAAGAACAGAAATTTGGATTTATTCAAACTCCATTTGGAAACGAATGGGTAATATATTCAAACAAATTATTAGTACTGTAGCTATAAGAAATGGACCGCTGTTCACAGCGAAGAGAAAAAGACACAAAATATCATGAAAGATTCAAAAGTAGATAAGAAATTGCTGAAGGCAAAACACAAAAGTATACGTTGGTACGGGCTAGAGAAGGGGAAAATGAGCCAATGTTCCTGCAAAATGCTATTTCAGGACAGACACCAGGAAGTGTTTATTCTGGTTAATTAACACCAATACAGGTTGCTAGGAAGGGCAGGCGAGTCCTGGGCAATGGGACAAATTGTTTTAAAAACCATGATACTGTGATGGGAAGATGGTATGGCATTCTGGAAGAATGAAATCAAATAGGTTCATCCAAACATCATAACATCATTAGATTCAGAGTGCATATGGAAAGAGACAAGGAACCATCTACGGTGAAGACATTCAAATGGAAGAGGGCAAATTTCAGTGAGTTAAAAAGGGACCTAGCCAAGGAAAGAAAGATTGGCAGGTAAAACAACTAAAGAGCATTGGGAAGTCTTCAAGGATGAGATAGCTTGGGGAAAGAATAAATACATTCCCACAAAAGGGAAAAGTAGGGCTTCCAAACCACCCTGGATGACGAAGGAAATTGTATCTGGAATGAAGCAGAAAAAGGAAGCGTATGACAAATGTCAAACCCAAGATACAGAAGACAACCAAATAGAATATAGGAAGTACAGAAGAGGTTTGAAAAAGGAAACAAGAGGGGTAAAAAGATTATACGGAAAAAGATTAGCGGTAACATTTAAGGGAATTCTAAAATATTTTACAAGCATAACAAGAAAAAAAAGTTAGTCAAAGGTAGGGTGGGGCCAATTAAGGACCAAGGGGGAAATCTTATTGTGGAGGCAGAGGGCATGGCTGATGTGCTGAATGAGTACTTTGCATCTGTCTTCACAAAAGAAGTGGATGCACCAAATGCCACAGTATCGGAGGAGAGGGTAGAGGAAATGGATAGGATGAGTATAAACAGAGAGGAAGTACTGAAAAGGTTGACTGCTCTGAAGGTAGATAAGTCTCCCGGTCCGGATGCAAACAAGATTACTATGGGAGGCACGGGTACAAATAGCGGAGGCTTTGGCTACAATTTTTCAATCTTCGTTGGACACAGGAGTGGTGCCAGAGGACTGGAGAGTGGCCAATGTGACTCCCCTGTACAAAAAGGGACAGAAGGATAAATCTGGGAACTAGAGGCCAGTCAGCCTAACATCAGTAGTGGGGAAACTCCTGGAGACTATAATCCGGGACAGAATAAATCTTCACTTAGAAGAATATGGATTAATTAGGGGCAGCCAACATGGATTTGTTAAAGGCAAATGTTGTCTAACAAATCTAATAGAATTTTTCGATGAGGTAACGGAGAGGGTGGATAAAGGTAGTGGAGTTGATGTAGTTTATATGGACTTTCAAAAGGCATTTGACAAAGTGCCACATGAAAGACTTGTAAGAAAGATAGAAGACCATGGTATAAAAGGGACAGTGGCAGCGTGGATCCAGAACTGGCTGGGAGACAGAAAGCAAAGAGTTGTGGTGAATGGCTGCTTTTCTGACTGGAGGGAAGTGTACAGTGGCGTTCCCCAGGGATCGGTATTAGGACCACTGCTCTTAATATACATAAATGATCTGGACTTGGGTATAGCAAGCACCATTTTCAAGTTTGCGGATGACACAAAGTTAGATAGGGTGGTAAACAGTGAGAAGGATAGCAGCCAACTGCAGGAAGACATAGACAGAATGGTAAAATGGGCAGAGACATGGCAGATGAGATTTACGAGGATGGTACCAGGAATGAGGAACCTTGATTATGAGGAAAGGCTAGAGAGGTGGGATTATTCTCACTGGAGCAGAGAAGGTTACCAGGAGACCTAATAGAGGTCTTCAAAATCATGAGGGGATTTGATAGGTTAGAAAGGGAAAAACTGTTTCCACTGGTGGGTGTGTCGGTGACTCGAGGTCACAGATTCAAAATAGTCTCTAAAAGAAACAGAGGGGAGGTGAGAAGAAATTTTTTCACGCAGCGAGTTGTTCGAATCTGGAACGCATTGCCTGATAGGGTGGTCGAGGCCGATTCGATAACAACTTTTAAAAATACGGTGGACGGGTATTTGAGGAGGACGGGTTTGCAGGGTTATGGGTAAAGGGCTGGGGAGTGGGATTGACATTAATTGCTCTATTCAAAGAGCCGGCACAAACTCGAAGGGCCGAATGGCCTCTTTTTGCGCTGTACGTTTCTATGATTCTATGCTTCTATGATTCTATGAAACCTGGGATCTAATGAATTGAGTGAGAACTGGAAATTATGTGTGTGAAGCTGTCTGGTGGGAATAGCATTGGGCATGATAGTGATTACCCTCCCTCCTCCCATAGTCAAGTAACCTGCCAACAATCCATGTCGGGAGTCAATGGTACACAACAGCCACTAGGGTGAGGTAACAGAGTGATGTGGGCACCATGGGAAAGTAACTCACGAGGAACCATTACCTTCAGAAGTGGAGAGACATTTGTTGGGGGAGGAAATAGACACATATTAATTCATGTCATATTTTCAAGCCTATTATTAGATAGACTTGAGCAACCCATTGTGGATAATACTTGTTGAAAGGCAACTTTGAACAATTTGATTCATCCGACACAAAATACAGGTGAGAGACTTTTCATTCTTTTACAGAAGCTTACTAATGCTGGTGTGCTGTCAAATAGTAGTTGATAATGAATGACAACGCTGTCTTACTTTGCGGCTATCTTATATCCATCCATCCTGACACAATCTACAACACTAACATTTTCCCTTAAAATTGATAGCTGCCCATTAATATGAAAACATAAACATTGAGATTGAACAGAACAAACTCAAAAAACAGGGATATACGATACAACAAATAGAGCCATAGAAATTTACAGTACAAAAGGCCATTCAGTCGATTTTGACTGTGCTGGTTCCCTGAAAGTGCTGTCCATTAAGTCTCATTTTCCTGCCTTGTCCCCACACTCTTTTTACATTTCACCTTTTCAGAGTCATTTAATTCCCTCTTGAAAGATAATATATTCTGCCTCTACCATATTTTGAGATTTTACTTTGGTTGCACCAAGTGGAACAAGAGATATGAAGGACAATTTTACAACAGCCACCAAGACATTCTTGTTTACCCAGGTATGGTTGTAAATGGAAGGAGTTGTGAACACAAAATAGATCTTTCTCAACTTTGCTGCTTACTATAATTATAGTCTTTTCCGTGAAGTCTTCATGAATATGGGTAAGGAAAAATATTCTGAATAAATGATGAGTCCCAAGGTGCAAACAATTTAACATGATTTTAATATTATTTCAGATGCGCCCTTAACTAGAGTAGCCACACTGTCCTTTCCATTTAGTGCTTATTTCTACTTCTTGTTTCCTTTGTGTAAATTAAGAGTTTCTGCTTTCTCCAGGGAATTGTACATAACTAACACCCACACATAAACATTGTTATTCATTTGATTGTGACAGCCAAACTCCTGAGTTAAAAAATAATAATAAAACTTGAATACCGTGCCTATAATATCAAATCATTTCAAATGCTGCACAGGAAATCAACGTTAAATGGACTGTTAGAAAAATCAGTCTTGAGAGAAGATGTTTTAAAGGGGGTTTTATAATTTAAAATAGGATTGAAAACGTAAACACGGAACAATAATAATAATAATAATAATCCTTGCATTTGATATAGCGCTTTTCACGTAGGGAAGACGTCCCAAAGCGCTTCACAGAACACACTGTAAAGTGAATTGACTGTATGTTTGTGGGCGAACGCGGCAGCCAATTGCGCACAGCAATGTCCCACAAACAGTCGTGGATTGAAAATGACCAATTTATTATTGTTTTGGGTTTTTTGGAGGGATCATTATTAGGCGTGTGGAGTAAGGAAACTTGCCCAAGGTTTCGCCCTGCCTGGAATTGAACTCAGGTCTTTCTCGCTTGCAAAGCGAGTGCTCTAACCACTGAGCTACAGGACTCCACAATATTTTAGGATGCACTAAGAGAGTAGAACAAGAGGAGATATGTATACAATTGTAAAGGGCAATTTCAGGATAGATACTTGTAAGTTTTTCTTTACCCAGTGGATTATTGACAACTGAAACAGGTTGCCAGAAACCTGTTCGAGGCAGGGACACCTATGCTAAACAACTCGATGCTGTGCTAGGAAGATGGTAGAGTGAGTATTCTCGAGGGATGAGATCAGATGGGCTGAAGTGCCTTCTTCAATCAAACTAATCTCGTGATCTTATAAGGGCATTCCATGTCCTAACAATCCTCTGTGTAAAAAACAATTCTCCAAACCTTTCCCCTTATTCTTTTGGTTATAACCTTTAAATCTATGGTCTTCATTTTGATCATTATATAGCTCAGATCTCTCAACTTTGTGGAGTCTTGTAGCTCAGTGATTAGAGTAATCGCCTTGCAAACGAAACACCTGGGTTCAATTCCAGGCAGGCCGAAACCTTGGGCAAGTTTCCTTACTCCACACACCTAATAATAATCCCTCCAAAAAAAACAATAATAAATTGGTCATTTTCAATCCACGATTGTTTGTGGGATACTGCTGTGTGCAATTGGCTGCCACGTTTCGCCCACAAATATACGGTCAATTCACTTTACAGTCTATTCTGTGAAGCACTTTGGGACATCGGGAAGACGTGAAAAGCACTATATCAAATGCAACGATTATTATTATTATTATATTATTATACAACTTACTCAGTTCCGGGGAAATTCCTCCAATCGCTCCTCATAAGTGTCTTGTCCAATAATCCCTAAATAAAATTGGTCATTCATTTCATGGCTGTTTGTGGGATATCATGTTGGGCAAATTGGCTGTTTCGTTTGTTGAAAAAATACAATCAATACTTTACAGTATATCCTGTTAAGCACTTTGAGACATCTTCTTGACATGAAAGACTCTCTTTCAAATGTAAGGATTATTTACTTATTCCTTCATTTCTTGTTCCCAGTGTTCAGTAATGAGAAGAAGAACAAGTCTGATTTTATTTCCAAAACATATTAATTTATTCAGAGATGATTTAATTACCTGGTCCAGCAGGTCATTTCACAAACTACCAATACTCAAATCCCATTCTGCTATGAGAAAGAGACGATTTTTAAAAAAAATAATTGATAGGATTATGAATTCATAGGGTAGTCAGCTAGGGACGGAGAATATGACTCAGAAAGTCAGAGCAGCCATGTTCTTGCAGAGCAGGCTTGATGGGCTGAATTTTAAGTGCCTTGGGATGTTCTCCTGACATGAAAGGCACTATATCAATGCAATCATGTGTTGTTATTTTGAATGGCCCTGTTCTATTCCTAAGGACTTAATGCAAGGGATTGCAGGGCTGGGAGATTGTGAGAATGTGGCATATTCCATCTAATTGAGATATGATTTAATATAGTTCAACATCTAGGGTTGAGATTGACTGCACAGATTATACTTCACCCAGTTCCACAATACAACACAGCATTAATCTGTCAGCTTCTGATCCATGTTGTAAGTGTCATGGGGAAAGTGACTGCTTTCTGTGCACCAGCTGTTTATCTAATTGACATGTTTAGCAGAAACTGGTCACTGGTGCTTTGTCATATTGTATACTCCATCAAGAAATAACTTCTGTTCTACCAGAGTCTGTTTTGGCAACCTTTCTGCAAATGTCAACAAACAATTATAATTGGAGTGTTAGTAGTAAAATATGTATGCTACTATGTGTGAATGAAAAATCATACCTGTGCTAAGGAATACACATCATCTTGTGTATTCCTTAGCACATGAGGAGGGGGAGTGGACCTTTGATGCAACTTTTGGATCTGTGTGAGCGTGAGAGATCACTTTGATTCTCGTATCGGTTTTTCATTTTCTTTATCAGGTGAATAAATGAAGTACTCTGCAAGTGGCTCACTGATTCAACTCACTGTTTAGTGTGACACTGAGCTCTACTGAAACAGGAAGATACTACATTTGATACCAAGTCTGAAAGCTGCAATGCTATAAATCACCTCTAAATAGCCAATCTGGGATCAGGAACAAGTACAGTGATGCTGTATTCTACCAAATTCACCATGTGCTAACCAGGGAGCTGCTAATGTCACTAAAGCCATTTCCACCATGTCTATATTAATGTTTATTTATCATATATGTGGAGGTGAGGCTTTGAAACAGTTGTCACACTTTCTAGCATGGAGTCCTGTAACTCAGTGGTTAGAGCACTCACCTTGCAAGCGAGAGACCTGGGTTTCATTCCTGGCAGGGTGAAACGTTGGGCAAGTTTCCTTACTCCACACGCCTCTGTTTACCTAGCAGTAAACCAGGAATCTGATTGTTAGTCAATTGGCGGATTGTTTTTCCGAAGGTGATAATTGCTTAAAAAAATAATAAAATTGGTTACTCGATTCATAATTGTTTGTGAAACACTGTTGTACGCAATTGGATGCTGCATATCACCCACAAAATGTACAGTCAATTCACTTTACAATATAATCTGTGAAGCGCTTGGAGATGCCTCAAAGACATGATCAGGCGCTATATCAAATGAAAGGATTATTATTTTATTATCACAACACAGAAACAGGAATAAGCCATTATAATAATAATAATAATAATAATCCTTGCATTTGATACAGCGCTTTTCACGTCTTCTAGACGTCCCAAAGCGCTTCACGGAACACACTGTAAAGTGAATTGACTGTATATTTGTGGGCGAACGAGGCAGCCAATTGCGCAGAGCAATGTCCCACAAACAGTCATGGATTGAAAATGACCAATTTTTTTTATTATTGTTTTGGTTTTTTTGGAGGGATTATTATTAGGCTCTGTGTGGAGTAAGGAAACTTGCCCAAGGTTTCGCCCTGTCTGGAATTGAACTCAGGTCTCTCACTTGCAAAGCGAGTGCTCTAACCACTGAGCCACAGGACTCCATTCATTGTCTTGAGCCTGTTCCATCATTTTATAAGATCATCGCTGATCTGTACCTCAAGTCCAATTACCCACCCTTACCCTGTATCCATTAATACCCTGACCTAACAAATGTCTATCCACCTCAGTTTTGATCCACATCATTCATAAAATTGCTGTTGGCCTACAAAATACAATCAAAATACAAGTCATTTTATAGGAAATCCTGTGTCGTACTTTGAAATGTCCTCAAACATAAAATAATAATAATGCTTTCATTTGAGACAGTACTTTTCACGTCTTCGAGGCGTCTCAAAGAGCTTTACAGAATATACTGTAAAGTGAATTGACTATATATTTGTGACCGAAACACGGCAGCCAATGCTCACAGCAGTGTCCCACAAACAGTCGTGGATTAAGTGACTAAATTATTATTGTTTTTTTTCCTTGAGGCATTATTATCAGGCGTGCGGAGTAAGGAAACTTGCCCAAAGTTTCTCCCTGCTGGGAATCGAACTCAGGTCTCTCGCTTGCGAGGTCAGTGCTCTAACCAAGGAGCTGCAGGACTCCACTTTACAAAGTGATAAAATATAAAATTTATAAAAGCAGCTATATCAAATGGAAGGATTATGAAGGATTATTTTTAGGTCAAGTGCCATCACTCACTCAAACAAAATGTTTTCTCCTTTCCATCTCCCCATATCCAAATATCTAAATTCATAATCTACGTCTGGAATAAATTTAAGTTCCCCGAGATCTTTGCTTGCCTTCTGAATTGAGATCTATTTCCAAATTGGTTCCAGATTTGGAGAGAAGCAACTTTTAAATAGGGTCACACAATCTTTCACATATTATAGTAGCACAATTCTGCCATTGTAATGCTATTATTGTATTGATTTTAGCAGCTAGATGTTCAACTTGTCCTCTGAGAAACTCTGTTGAAAGGTTGTCACATTTAATGTTTTGCCCTACTTCGAATGTGTTTTGATACCTTCGGGAATTTATTTCGGTGATAGCCTGTTCACACTGATATCAAGACTCTCATTAGGGTATCTTTGTAACTGTGCATCTGGGTCATTTGTCACAGCTGATAGGTTGCAATTCAGTAAATTAGAGCAGTTTTGCGCGCACACAGATTCAAAAATCTAAGATTTAGTATATCCTTCCTGATCCAGTAGGTCTTTTACTTTAATCACGCTGTGTTTAAACGTACACATTATTCATCAATCAGCAGGAACAACAAGCTGCTTTAATATAATAGCTTCTACATAGGATAAATTCCTCACAGTCTACTGATATTCCAGTGCAGTCCTGGGAGGGGGTTTGAATTATCCGCGGTGACGCCATTGTCAGTGGGTGGGTGGCTGGAGCTACAGAGGGTTCAGTCTCCTCCCAAATCTATCTGGCAGGCTGCTCATCGGGGAGTCCTTACCTCTGAATGGCCAATCTCCCTGTCAGTCAAGCCAATATGTCAGCTTGTGTCTGTGTTAGCGGTGGCTTCTACCTGTTCAGGTGGATGTTAAAGATTTCGCAGCAATTTTGGAAATTCATTTAATGGCTGTTTGGGGGAACATTGCTGTGCGCAAAATTCTTCAACCTGATGCTAAAAGGTGCCTGGGAACCTATAATTTTTCCTTATGCCCTGTGGTGCTGAATACAGCCTCTGCAGGCAGCTCAGTTGCTATCAGCATGTGGGAAATCATGAGAAGTAATTGCTGCTCCACCACAGTATGTTTTCACTTGAGCAATTGTATTGCTGCTGCACTTTCAAACCACACACCGCCACTGAGCCCATGGAATTTTAGAGGATACTGGAGGAAAGCGCTCTAGGATCCTACCCCATGTCAAGGGTGCTATATCAATGCAAGTTGTTCTTGTTGCTGTTGAATTCTAATCAGCAGTTCATGGAATCATAAAATGAAAAAACAAGAGAAGGCATTCATGTCCTGCGCCAATAAATCCCACTTTGATTTAAGAAGAATGGATTTGGACAAGACCATAATTTGATATCAGCCCTAAATTACTTTTAAAGTTTGAGGAACAGGACAGGATAACCTACATAGTTATCTATGTATATATATATATATATATATATTCTTTGAAGTTTATATAAGTTGGGAAATTAAAAGAGATAATATGATAAGCGATCAATAAAGAAAGTGTTAATGATGATTATTATTGAATGATGATATCTGGCAAAATTTGCAGAATAAATCATCAATCAGGGTTGGGGACAAAGTGCAGTTATCTATTCCAATACCCTTCCTTCGCTCGTTCCCTGGAACATTTCTTATTGAGTTTTTTCGCTCGCAGGTACTTATGCAGGTACTTATGCATTAAATTACTTTATGGACTCAGATTCAACAGCCATTTGGTCACTCACTTGATGGCTGTTTGCGGGACTTTGCCGTGCGAAAATTGGCTGCTGCGTTCGCCTAAAAATACAGTAACTACACTTTACACTATACTCTGCAAAGTGCTTTGAGATGTCCCGAGACAGAGGGTTTGAGGGAGAATGTTCCAGAGTTTCGGGGTGTAGTGGCTGAAAGCGCGACCTCTGATGGTGGGGCGGAGGATGCGAGGGACGAGCAGGAGGCCGGTGCCAGTCGAGCTGAGGTGCCGGGTGGTGGATTGGGGAGTGAGGAGGTCGGTGAGGTAGGGAGGTGTCAGGGAGTGAAGGGATTTGAACACGAGAGTGAGGATCTTGAAGTCGATCTGTTCGGTGATGAGGAGCCTGTGGAGCCTGGTCAGAACTGGTGAGATGTGGGTACAGAATTTGGTCCGGGTCAGTGTGCAGGCGGCAGAGTTTTGAATGAGCTGGATCTTTTGATTAGTGGAGCTGGGGAAACCGGCGAGGAATGTGTTTGAGTGATCCAAGCAGGAGATGACAAATGCAAGCAGCTGCATTTGGGGTAAAGTATGGTCGGAGGCTGGCAATGTGGCGGAGGTGGATGAAGGCGGTTCTGGTCAGGGATCGGATGTGGGGGAGGAGGGACAGCTGGGGGTTGAACCAGCTGCCGAGATTGCACACTGGTTTGGTGAGTCTGAGGGAGAGTCCAGGGAGGTTGAGGAGTTCAGATCCACAGGAATGAAGATGTTGATGGGAGCCAAGAAGTATGGCTTCCGTCTTGTCCACATTCAGCTGCAGGAAGTTTACACTCATCCAGGCCCTGATGTCTGCCAGACGAGCTGATAGAACATCAGCAGACCTAGATTTGGTACTGGAGAAGGCAAAGTAGATTTGTGTGTCATCTGCATACATGTGGTAGTTTACCCCATGTCTGCAGAGTGAGCATATAGATAAGGAAAAGAAGAAGGCCAAGGATGGAGCTTTGGGTACCCCGCAGGTGACTGGGCGGTAGCAGGAAGAAAATCCATTTGCCGAGACGAAATGGAGGAGGTTGGTTAAGTAGGACTCGAACCATGCGAGCGTAGTCCCACTAAGGTGGATGAGGGAGGAGAGACAATAGTGGAGGATGGCGTGATCGACTGTGTCGAACACGGCAGAGAGATCCAGGAGGATGAAGAGGCAGAAGGAGCCCTGGTCACAGATAGACAGGACGTTGTTTGTGACTTAGACAAGCATTGTCTGTGCTGTGGGCAGGGCGAAAACCAGACTGCAAGGGCTTGAGGAGGGAGTGGAGGGAGAGGTGTGACCGAAGTTAACCTGCAACAACGGAAAGGGTAGGTTGGAAATGGGATGGTAGTGTGAGAGAGTAGAGGGATCGAGGGTGGGTTTTTTTTGAGGAGGGGTGTGATAGCAGTGGTTTTTAGGGCGAGTAACATTTATCATGATCAAATTCCACAAATTTCCCCCTATTTGAGCATCAAATAAGACATACTTTTTGGTCAATATTACTGGGATCACTGGGATCAAAATAATTGTACATTTTTATTCCTTATTTTTTAGGACCCCCAAGTCTTAGGAAAGCTATTTATTAGAAAACATTACTATTTCCAAATGAAATTGATATGCAGCATCTACCGGTACTGTACAATTTTTTAATATAATGCTCCAGAATTGCTTGCATGAATCTGAACGGAGATTGCTCAATATATAGTGGGATCTAATTTGCAGTATATCTTAATGAGATTGCTTAATAAGTTGTGCAACATGCTTGACCTCTGTTCTGAACAATCTATAATATTTATTACAGAAACAGAATTTGCTGGGAACACTCAGCAGGTCAGGAAGCAGACTGACCTGCTGAGTGTTCCCAGCGACTTCTAGTTTTGGTTCAGATTTTCAGCATCTGCAGTATTTTGCGCTTTGTTTATAATATTTATTATATGAATATATATCATATCTAAACCTGATATTTGATATAGTGCAGAATAATCATGTCTTGGGTAAGTCTCAAAGTGCTTCACAGGAAATACTGTGAAGAGTAGTGACAATGTGTTTATTTATTTATTTTGGTCAGTGGGTGACTGACATATGCGGAAACCCATCCACGTGCTTAAGAGTATCCAAACCAATGAGAATTCCATGTATCCCACCTACACGTGGAAATTCCAGAGATAGATTGTTGCAATGGAATATGCACTCTCTCCCTGGAGGGATGCTTCCTGCTTATCTAATTCCGGAAAGTATTAGGGGCAGGTTTGTGAGAGCCAAGGATTGGGAACCCCAGAGTGTGTGTTGGGTTACTGCTGAAGTCTAACCAGCTAAAACTGCATAGCTTGCCATCGATATCGCTGCTTGGCAAGCACAACGTGTTTATGGTTGATCTACTTGCTTGTTAAAGAATCCCGTTAAAAATACTGTAAATTAGTCCATCATTGCCTTGCTTCCTAGAGGTCACTGCAGTCTATTAAAAAGAGCTAAAGAATTGACAAGGAAGTACATTCTTTTTAATCAGAGTATGTTTAGTATTATAAAAACATCTATCAGGCAACATGACAGATTTATATCTGAAAAGGTTAGAACATCCTATTTAATAACTCTTGAATGTGCCAGAGAAAGCCTATTATTAAACTGGAATTCAAGATCCTCATCCTCACCTACAAGGCCATTCTTGCTCCCGCCTACCTACCTGCCCATACCTTCCATTCCTCTGGCTCTGGTCTGCTCCACATCCCCCGCCCCAATCGCCCTACCATCGGTGGCCGAGCCTTCAGCCTCTCAGCCCCGAGGCTCTGGAACTCTATCCCCCAGTGCCTTGGCCGCCTCCTCCCTTTCCTCCTTCAAGGCCGGTCTCAAGACCTTTGTCTTTGACCGAGCCTTCAGCTCCCCTCTCGACTCTCTACCCCCTCCTCGCTCCCTCCCTTCCCTTCCCTCACCCTGACCATTTCCCCCCTGCTCGGGTCCTGACCCAACTGTACAGCGCCTTGGAACGTCCTCCCGACGTGAAAGGCACTCTATAAATCGAATGTTGTTGTTGTTGTTGTATTTATCACCCTCTCTCTTTTCAATCATATTTACTCACCCCATCTGTTGTAATTTCTCACTTCTTAATTTGGTCCTCTTCAAACAACAGCAAGTTGCATTTATATAGCATATTTCACATGGATATTGTCTCAGAGTACTTGAAAAATGTTCATCCATTTTACATCACATAAAAATGTTCTTGCTTAAAGTCAATTCAGCTTAAAATTTACAAATTGAACACACTGCAATGTTTATGATAATGTTTCACATACTATTTCAATACAAATCTTTCATGCTACAACTGTACAAGCTTAATGAGTGCATCAAGATTGCTGCAGGTGGAGGGCTAGAGGTAAAGAAAGTCCAAGGACGAGAGGGTGTTTGTAAGGGACTCGAGATGACGAGATGGTGGAAATTCTGGTGGATGGAAAAGGGAGGAGGAGGAGATGAGGAAATGATCAGATGTGGCCTTATCCATGATGCAGAGCTCAGAGATGTCAAGACCATGTGTAATAATGAGGTCCAAAAGGGGTGGCCTCAGTTGTGGGTAGGGCAGTTTATGTGGAGAGTGGGGTTAAGAGAGGAGAGAAGGGTTGAGAAATCAGAGGAGATGGGGCAGGAGGAGTTCAGATGCAAGTTGAAATTGTCCATTATGAAGAGGAGGTCAGTACAGAGCTAGAGGGATGTGAGGAGCCAGTGGTGGTTTAGGGGGTGGTAGACAATCAGGAATTTAAGTCCAGGAGGGAGAGAAGGAAGGAGGGTGATGGGAGAGAATTGAGTGGAGGTAGAAAAGATTGGGGAGTAGAAACAGAGGATTTTAGGGGGGCTGCATCTGACTGGAGAAAGCGCTCATAGCTTTATATAAAAAAAACTTTAAGTATTTAAGTTTACTTTTAAATACTTTAAAATAACAAGACAGTGAGAAGGGTGCAATTTTTTAAAAAAATAATATTTATCCTTTTTTTTGGAAACCGAGAATTTTCATGTCACACTGTGTTTTTCTCTTGACCGCATTTAAACTGACAGCCCACACTCCTCCTCTCTGCGCTCCAACACACAGCCCAACCAACCAGTTATAAAGGTATATATCATTGCAAAGAGGTAAAAGGAAAACACTCAAAAATATGTAGGATTTTATCAGACAGATTAAACTCCAGCAATTATTCAACACACTCACTGGGATTTCCAAGCCTCCGCCTTGCCAATATGTGGCCCATTTGCATGTGTAGGTGGGAAGTGTGGAACTTGCAGTCTCATTTGGATACTCATAAGTATAGTTATGAGTTTCTGCATGTGTCAGATACCCAGCTGACAAACAAAAAATCAGACTGATGGTTAGATTTAAACATTAAAGCTGGGCATTGGATGTATAATATCCTCTAGTCTTATGGAGTGCATGTAAACCACTGGGTATGTCCCTTAGAATAATGAAGGTTATAATTTGAAGGCAAAAAAACACCACAAATTATATTGAAGAGTTTGGTACAATCCTAGACAGATCATGGCAGTCATCTGCAGAGGTAGCATATTTGTAAGATGAAATCCAATCTGAATAATGGAAGAATGGATGCCAGGAGATCACAGGTGTGTCAAGTGTATTTCTACACCAAAGGTACTGTGCAACAGATATCAAGGAATTTATTCATTCTTAGCTTTAAATCCACCAATGAAGATATAACAGAAATAAAGGAAGATATGAATCCAAAGTTGAGATTAAAAACTGATATGAAAATGCTGATGGTAAATACATTGAAACAGGACTAGTCAACGTATAATCAAAGCTCGCATATTAGTCAGAGAAATGAGACTTATTTACAGGAGCTACCATCTTTTGGGATGGTGATTTTTCCCCTACTGGATAGTGAATACGTGAGAAGGTTTCAATAAATATGGTAAGGAATCAAAAGGAAGTCAAACCTTGTGCTTTTATTCAGGGTGCAATTAATGCTGAACAATTAAAGGAATAATAAAGGAAGATCAAACTTCCATTTTTATAAGGCAACACTTCAATGCACATCATAAGAACTTGCCATTATGTGTAATGACAGGAAGAAAGGGAAATATTTACTTATTTAATCCCATCAGGATTGGTAGGTTGGGCAAGGCCTATTGATGGATGAGGTTAGTAAGAGCCTGAATGCCAGATGAGAGATTGAACTGCTTTCTCGAATGGCACATAGCCACTGTAAGGTCAGTGCTCAGCATGAAAGACATTAAGGAAATCTGCAGAGGAGGCGACGGATTTATCAAAGCCCACAGACTTTCAGTAGTTTATTGGACCAAACATGAGACAGGCATAATTGTGACTGCAATAATAAATACTTTTCAAATTGCTGTAAATGAGCCTAGTGGATTGAAAATAGCCGAGGATGTGGGGAAGGAACACAGTAGAGATTCTGGAAGATGAAAGAGGAACATTTACATCAATTGCACTTTATAAAAGTTTCTGCATTGTTTAGTAAATGAACGACAAGTGGAGAGAATTACAGTACCATCGTGTCATAGCTGAATGGTTGCAAAGATTATATTTTTTACTTACAATAAAAGATTTTTCTGATAACTCTCTCCGTGTAAACAATTCTTCTAAATTCCTCTTGATTATTCTAGCGGTAATCGGGAGTTTCAAAAAATAGAATATGGTACATTTGTGCACCAGAAAGAAAACAAAGTAGAGCAGGTTTGCTTTAATAACTGATTTACATTTGCTTCCAATGATATTTCACTTAGCAAGCATGTGCAAACCTTACAAGTTAAAAAATCACATTGATACAAAGAGTCATTTATCATCGCACTGTTAAATAAAATCCAGTTGCACTAATTTTAGTATCAGAATGAATTAAGGTTCCTTGCTTATTGAGTTGAACTGGGGGATAACATTTATTTGTGAAAATCCATTCATGGCTCAGTGAATGGCACATTGTTAAAATGAAATCAGTGGATTTTAACAACATGAAGCAGACAATATGATAGACACAGGCTACAAATCAATGGGTTAGAGAAATCAGAATGCAGTGCAAGGAAAGAGGACATTGAATGGAACGCATTAGCAAGTGTTTCAGCCTGGCTCAGTTGGTAGCGCTCTAGCCTCTGAATCAAAGAAGGCTGTGGGACTTTGAACTCTCAATGTTTTGGATAACATTTCAATGCAATGTTGGGTGTGTGCTGCAATATAGTACGTTTGAGATGAGATCTATTGGCTCATTGAACTTACATGAGTGCTTGCTTCACCCAATGTAGCCCCCCACCCCACCCTCCCCCATTGCAATGCATTGTCAACCTAGACTGTGAGTTCACAATCCTAACCTAGGCCTTGACCCTTTTTTGACTCCAAGGCTGGAGTACTGCTTACCAAAGCCAGGCTTGCATGACATCAATTTCTTGAATAAGGGGTTTGAGGGTTATAGAGACAGGAACAGCTCCAATCCAGCTTCAGGAAGAGAGTATAGGTTGAGGGAATGTCTTGGGATCCATGGTTATGGTATCAATGGTCAATGCTTGTTGGATGGACATAACTGTGGGAAGGATAGCCTTGAATGGACTAAATAGACTTTCCATGTCTTCTTAAGTTCTTAAGATTTGAGATGATGCTTACCCCCAATGATCTGGCTTTGTTGTAACATGTTACACGTTCGTCACCTCCCGACTCGACTTCTCAAATGCCCTCTTTTCCGGTCTCCCCAGCTCCACCATGCACAAGATCCAGTTGATCCAAAACTCCGCCGCCCGCATACTCACCCATACTAAACTCTATACACCCAACACACCAGAGGTAGCCAGGCTTCACTGGCTCCTTATCGCCGAACAGATCGATTTCAAGATCCTCACACACGTTTTGAAATCCATTCATGCCCTGGCACCTCCCTACCTCTCCGAATTTCTTGTCCCCCAACTCACAACCCGCTGCCTCCGTTCGACTGGCTTTGGCCTTCTGCATGTCGCTTGTGCCCTCCCTTCCACCAATGGGGGCTGTGCTTTCAGTCAGTATGCCCCGAAACACTGGAACACTCTTCCTCTATCCCTCTGCCTTGCACCTTCCTTCCCCATCTTCAGGTCACTCCTGGAACATTACTCTGCATGAGGGGCGCTATATGAATGCAAGTTGTTGTTGTTGAACACATACTCTCATGTTTGGAAACTTGTGGTTATTAGCTTTCATGCACATTTCACTAGAACATTTTATGTTTGATTGAGTTACTATTGTTTTACACCTACAAATATTTTCATCGATTTTTTTTTACAGCTATTTGCCATTTGTTACAAAATGAAATGAAACAGATTTGGAATGAAATGTGAAGCGGTTAAAAAGAGATCATTAGAATAACTCTCAACAGCGCCATCCTTTCATTCCTATCAGCTGCTTCAGTTTCGTTTAATTTTCAAGTCCCTGTGGTGCAAATGCCTCACAGTAAAGAAGAAGAAACAAGATGAAATGACTTATAATAAAACATGTTCTTTTTTGTTTGATTATATTCAACTGTTGAACTTCAAGAAATCCATTTATATTATTATTGCAGAAATCTGCAGGAAAGGAAGACCATGCAGCATCCAACATTTAATATGGGTGGCAAACATTGATTTGCTATGCTGGAGACCAGGATATAGATACAACATGGCATTCGTCAGAAATAATACATTATTGGTGTATTGAAGAGAAATGTATTTCAATGTATTGAAGAGAACATTTCATACATATATTAAGGATATGAAAATAGAGAGGTAAAGGAGAGAAATGGAGGAGGGCTTGTTTGGTGTCCCGTGTCCTTTGCAGCTTGTGTCCTCTCCCGCACCAGGCTCCATGATCCTATCACCTCCACCCTCACCTGGCTCCACTGGCTTCCCATACCCCCAGAGGATACAGTTCAAAATCCTCATCCTCGCCTTCAAAACCCTCTGCAGCCTTGCTCATTCTTATCTCTGCGACGTGCTAACGCCTTATTGTGCACTCTCTCCATTTAGTAGGCTCTGCCCTACTTCACGTCTCCCGCCCAGCCCACCCCAACCTTGTAGTTGGGCCTTCAGCCTCTCGGCCCCCACCCTTTGGAACTCCATCCCACAGTGCCCTCACCTTGTTCCATCCCTTGCCTCCTTCAAGGCTAGTCTCAAGACCCTCCACTTCGATCGCGCCTTTTTCCACCCTCTAACCCTACCCTCACTGCCCTCCACCCCTCCTGATCCCAATTCTCTGCTCAGGTCTAAATCCCTGACTGTCCAGTGCTTTGGGATGTCCTCCCAGCATGAAAGGTGATATACAAATGTAGTTTGTTCTTGTTTTAGTGGATAGCTCGCTCGACTCACAAGTGAGAGGATCCGGGTTCGATTCCCGGGTGGGGCAAACCCTTAGGCAAGTTTCCTTACTCCACACACCTCAGTTTACCTAGCAGTAAGTAGGAATCCTGTTGTTAGTCAATTGGCGAATCGCTTTCCAGGATAATAATACCTAAAAAAAAAGTGCAGCTTTACACAGTCAATCCACTTTACAATATATGCTGTGAAGCGCTTTGAGATGTTTCAATTATGTGATAAGGCACTATATCAAATGCAGGGATTATTATTATCATACACACCAGCAAAGACTAGTTGGGCCAAATGGCATGCTAACTGAGTCAATCTATGTAACATACAACATAAAAACAACAACTTACGTTTATATAGTGCTCTTCATGTAGGGTAGCATCTTGGAGAGATTTCCTTATATAGATACTCGAGGTAACTCTTTGATCTTGTGTGTTGTTTGTATATTTAATATCCCCAAATTCTTTTGTTTTCAATTTCATGCCTTCTTTTTGGAGCTATGAGCAACACAACAGTTTCTGTGTTGCTGGGGCCAAGACCAGGTGAGGGGAAATCATGATGTCCATTGAGAATTGCAAACCAGGGTGAATTATGGAAATGTGAGAATCATTCAATATTCTGGATTTTGTTTTTCTTGATATTTTTCTGCAGTGGTGAGGATGAGAGAGCATCTATGCAGGACTCTACCTTGGAAATAGAGAGGATGGGGAGGGGGTAATGTCCATTGTTTGGTGAATTTTTTAAGACATGGAAGGGGACTTAATGGCTCTGTTGGATTAGAAACAGGCTAACATTGTAATTCAAATTCAACAGTCACTGCAAAACTATGTGTATCAGGAGAATCGATAATGGATTTCCATATTATAAGCATGGATCAATACCACAATGTTGCATTCTTTTACAGACAGCCCATGGTAATAAAGTACTGTGCAATTAAACTGTTTTCAAAAATAGTTATCAGTACCAAAGGAAACATAATTAGGGCCATGTTGCAAAGGTGTGTTGTCAGCAATGGATCTGTTATTGTTTAATTCGTCTAGGGAGTTAGTCAGCTCCATTCGAACAATTTAGGAAATTTGTGGCTCTGGGATAAATGTTATTCTGTTTTATTTAAGTAAGTATAATAAAGTTTCCCCGTGTTTCTACAAATGAATGCAACCAATCCAATGAGATTTCTCAGCTTGCTATATTCGTCTACAAATGCACAGTCACTGTATTCACAATTTTGGTTGCTATATTATAATATTAATTCTTGTATTTGATATAGCGTCTTATCACATCTTTGAGACATTTCAAAGCGCTTCACAGAATATAATGTAAAGTGAATTGACTATATTTTGTGGGTGAAACTTGGTAGCCAACTGTGCACAGCAGTGTCCCACAAACAGTTGTGAATAGATTGACCAATTTATTATTATTATTTTTTTGAAGGGATCATCAGTGGAGTCCTGTAGCTCAGTGGTTAGAGCACTCGCTTTGCAAGCGAGAGACCTGAGTTCAATTCCAGGCAGAGGGCGAAACCTTAGGCAAGTTTCCTTACTCCACACAGAGCCTAATAATAATCCCTCCAAAACCAAAAACAATAATAAATTGGTCATTTTCAATCTATGACTGTTTGTGGGACACTGCTGTGCGCAATTTGGCTGCCGCGTTCGCCCACAAATATACAGTCAATTCACTTTACAGTGTGTTCTGTGAAGCGCTTTGGGACGTCCTCCCGACGTGAAAAGCGCTATATCAAATGCAAGGATTATTATTATTATTATTATTATCAGCTCATAAGAGCGATCCGCCAATCGACTAACAACCAGGTTACTACTTACTGCTGGGTAAACAGAGTGGTGTAGAAGTAAGGAAACTTGCCCAGCATTTCGCTCTGCCAGGAATTGAACCCAGGTACTTTCGTTTGAGAGGAGAGTGCTCTAACCACTAAGCTACAGGATTCCTCATTATCTGCAAATAATCTATTTATCAGTAGTTAAAATATCAAACAATGAAACAGTCCTTAATTTTGTACTCAATCACCAATCTCACTCAGGGATTTAACGGAGATTGCTATTGTGGGAAGTCGAACAATTAACAGTTTTGAACAAACAGTAACTTTCTCAGGGTGATATTAAAGTACAGTACTACAATGCAGCAGTCCCTACCGTAGATAGGCTAAATTCCAATGCCTTGTTCATCCCGATCCACAATGCCGTAGTGGATGGAGCTGCATCTTATGGACCTGGAGCTTTCTAGGTTGATACACAGTCTCAAACTCCAAGGGTAAATGGTCAATTTATATTGCACTACTTTATGCAGAAAGTGTGGAATTGTTTAGCAGCCAATTGTGGATAAAGATCATGGAAGCAGTTTCAAGATAAAAATAATAATCCTTGCATTTGATAAAGCATGTTTCACGTCAGGTGGACATCTTACAACACACTAGAAACTGTAGTGGATGTGTAAATACTGCCATGGGATCTTCAAAGTCCACTTGAACAGGCACTATCACTCAGGTTTAACGTCTCACCCGAAAGATGGAACTCTAACAATGCAGCACATCCCTCGCACTGAATTGTCAGAGTGCTATCTACTGAGCCAGGCTGACATCTAAAATGGAATTAAAAATATCATATATAATATGTATGTTGATGATGGAATAAAGGAGTGGTACCGAAATATCACTTCTGCTCCTTGCTACATTGCTAGATTCCTAATTCTAACCTGGAAAAGCTTGATGCTGATCTTGGGTATTTCAAATAGAAAAAAATAGTCAATATAAAAATGTAAATTAAAGAGTGATATCATTCCTCCCTCAGATGAACAGCAAACAAAGCAAGATGTATTCTCATTCCCAACATTGTATTGCTCTAAAAGTATATAATTTCACTGAAGTTATTTTAGCATTTTCAAGTTTCATTCAGAGTAAATATTTCTGTAGAAAAACAAGGCTATATTAGCTCCACATGGCAGCGCACCAGTATAAGCAATTCATAAAATATTGTGAGACATTACTTCACAATTAGTTTAAAAAGATCTAAGTTTCATATTTCTTCATGGAATATATTTTAATATTTAGTGTATAAAACTATGTTTCTAATCTAGCACGTGGCTCTCTGGTCGTGGTCTGGGTTCATCTTGCTAGGGTCTCATGGGTGTTGGTTGCCCATCGCTCCCTGGCCAAGAGACGTGTTCACCTGTGAGCGTTGGCAGTCATTAATGGTAATATCTACTCACTGTAGAGGGCATCACAACCATTACCTATCACTGTTACTCCTCACACTATCAAGCCAGAATTGTCAAGTATAGTAGTCCTGTAGCGTATTGGTTAGAGCACTCGCCTCGCAAGCGAGAGACCCGAGTTCGATTCCCAGGCAGGGCGAAACCATAGGCAAGTTTCCTCACTCCACGTGCTTCTGTTTACCTATAATAATAATAATCCTTGCATTGGTATAGTGAGTTTCAAAGTGCTTCACAGAATATACTGTAAAGTGAATTGACTGTAAATTTCGTGGGCGAAATGCTGCAGCCCATTGAGTGACCCAATTATTATTTATTTATTTTGAAGAGATTAATACCTGCAGAAAAACGATCCGCCAATTGACTAACAACTGGGTTCCTACTTACTGCCAGGTGAACAGAGATGCGTGGAGTAAGGAAACTTTCACACTGCCTGGAAATCAAACCCAAGTCCTCTCGCTTATGAGGCTAAAATGAGCAAACACAGCATGATTTGGGGAGAGCGCGTGGGAATGGAATTGATTTGGGTAGCTCTTTTCAAAGAGCCAGCAAAGAGACACGATGGGCCAAATGGCCTCCTTCTTGCTGTATAATTCTATGATTCTATGATTTTAAGATTCTATGATTTTGAACCAGTGCTCGATAAGACCGCTGCTCTGTCCACTGCACCTTCAGAACTGGTCCTCGTGGGATTTCTTAATAATTACTCCTCAGTAAACAGGGTATAAATTATACATTTCTTTGTGGTATTTCATTTGTTTTGAAATGTGATGATTTGGTGTATCTAATTTTTATAAATTATTTATCTTTTTCTCCCTCTGGCATATGTCCCTGCTCCTGGTCTGGCCCCTCTTGCTGGAGGCAGTTCCACAGCTACCGGTTACTTTCCCATGCTCCGTCAAATGGCTATTGTTTATTTATAATAATAATAATCCTTGTATTCCCATTTGTATAGCACCTTTCACGTCGGGTGCTGGAAGATGACAACAGCAGAATAAACTAAATTAATTCAATCCCCTGCCTTTGACCTTTCCATTCTGTAAATTACTCAGTTACATTTAAATGTATGCGCTGTGTTTGTCGATGGAAGATATTTTTCTGATGGGAGCTCACTGTCAAAGCCGAACATTTTCTGAAAGGTTTAATCGAACATCCTTTCAAGATGAACTCCTTCTCTCCCTCCACAACCACCCCACATCAGCCAAGATTCCTATTTAATTTGATAGTTTCATCAGAGGTTTGGTTTGTAAGAGTAGCATCTATTTTGCATTACACTCCACTGAATAATTCTCTATCTAAGACTGAGGCTGAGAAATACTGTAAATCAACATCTCTTTAGGAAGCACTTCAAGCATCACATTGATTTATATCTTGAGATTCAAGTTTAACATCATGTACGAAAGCTTTTCAGCGAGTTCATTTTTAATGAACACACAGTAGCACATTCTAAACATTTTTCCTTGAATGGAATCAATTTGAAAAGTACACTTTTATACAGTTAGATATTTTTTAACCCAAACACAGTAATTATACGAAATGGACATTTTTATTTTTTTTGCTCTTTCCCAAATATCCATGAATATTCCATGAATATCATTCAGCTTCATTCATTGCAAATGGCAGGAAAACCAGGCTTCAGGTCCTCTTAAATAATTTTGACAAGCAACACTTGAGAATTGGCTTACAATAACAATAATAATAATCCTTGCCATTGATGTATCGCCTTTCAGGTCAGGAGAAAGTCTCAAATCACTTCACATGATTTACTGTAAAATGTTGTGACTGTATATCATGTAGACGCACATTGCATAGGTTGCATACAATGGAAAAGCATTGTAATGTTCTTTTTTGCTCCTAACTGCCCGTGTAAGGAAATGCATCTAGCAACTCCCAAAACATGTTCCCAAACAAAACCTATCAACCTGGATTAACATACAGTTTGGGGGTTAAATTTCACAGCTACCTACTGAGAATCCCCATCAAGTTACTGAACCATTGAAAATATTAGCCATACGCAGACAACCGGGACTCCCTGTGAGTAACCATTTAGGGTGCAGATAGTATCATGAACCAAGCAAGCAAGAGGCTTCAAACTTTATAGCCACGATGTGCGATTTAAAGTCAGATTAAATCTTTGAAATCAGCACTGCATGTCTTGTTTTTAAAACAAACAGGAAGGAAAAGATATGAAATTCTGTAAGTGATTTATCACATTGAACTATCACATTGAATCTGCTATGAAATATTGCANTTTTTTTAAAGATTGGCCACAAATCTACACTCCTGTGCCCCCACTCTCAGGTTGGCACAATGGTTGGTTCCAACAGTGAACAGCATCATTGTTTTATGCAACAGACAAAAGTGGGGTTTTATTGCAGCTTCATGGTTTAACGGCTTAATTCCAAGATAGAGATTCTTAATTTTTAAAAAGCAAACATAATTTCCAATTATTGGGATAACCTCTAACTCTTGTTTAACATTTTGTTTGCAAAATCTCCCCAGCCCAGAAATAACCTTTAATGATAATAACAATAATCCTTGCATTGATATAGCACCTTATCGAGACATCTCAAAGAGCTTCATAGAATATACTGTAAATTGAATTGACTGTATATTTTGTGAGTGAAACCCAGCAGTGAATTGCTCACAGCAGTGTCCCAAGACCTAGACGATCACAAGATCTAGGCAACGCCCAAGCCCATCAATTGCTAAAACGTTATTTCAGACCCAACAAGGGCCTGGATTATTTCCATTACTAATAGTCACTAAATATTTCTGAACTAACACAAGAAAGGAAGACCTCATTTTATTTTGCAAATCAACAATTAAGTTCTACAATAACCTTTGAGATGCCTCAATAAAGTAAGGCATCTTAAACGAAAGATTATTATTATTATTATCTACAATTTAATATGAACATGTCTGGCGAAATTTTGCCAATACGAAAATGACAGTTAAGAGGATCACAATTGTTGTTTTGGTTTAGATGTCAATTTAGGGTTTTGTTTTTGATACAATTGGGCAGAAACCTTTAATTTGGATCAAACTCATTCTCAGAAGCAGAATTGCAGAAACCTGATTCATATTTTATATCTAGCAAAAGGTTTCCCTGTGTCAGTTGCTGTCAAAGTCACCCCTGAACAGATCTCCCAAGTATTCCCCCTTGTGAGCAGAATAACACATGAGTCACGAAAATGTAATTGTGTGAGGTTTAAAAATACTGTTGCAGAGAGAGATAGTTCACAGCCAACGACATAGAAATTAGTGTAGCTTTAATTCAATCAATATGGCAGAATGGATTTGAGACCCTAAAGAGGCAAATTTAAAGCAAGAATTAAATCAGAATCCATACACGGTGACTACTCATCTTATTGTTTGTAGGTCGCTTCTGCACTTTAGCTACCTTGTTTGCCAAATAAAGCAGCATCGACTTCATTTTTAATTAATGTTATTCTTCAGAGTTTCTTTTATGTGACAGGCTCTATGTATACTTTCCGTTATTTGTAGAAAAAAGCTATTTAGTTGTTTTCAATAGCACATGATAGAAAGGGCAGGAATTGGCTCAGAGAAGTGCAATGTGGAATAAAAAGCAAAGCACAAACTGTCAGTTTGCTTAAGTACAGTATATAGCGAGTTGGGAGCACAACCAAGTAGAATGTACCAGGTGATAGAGTCATTGGGAGTTTAACTTATGTCATTGTTCAATGGGATTCCCTGTTCCTGTCCACCTGAGGGAAATTCACTTCAAAAGTAGAATGCACCAGAATGATGCATCTGCATGTTGGCATGGTATAAGACTGCACAACAGAGTCCTGATTTGATTGACTTAGATTAGTTATTAAAGAACAAAGAAAAGTAATCCTTGGATTTGTTATAGTGCCTTTCATGCTGGACAAACGTCACAAAGGTAGGACCTCATCTTAACATCTCACCTGATGAATGGCACCTGGGACAGTGCAACAGAACCCCAGTGATACATTAGAATGTCAGTCTGGACAATATGAGTTCGACGTCCTGACATGGGGCTTGAATCCGCAACTTTGTGACTCAGAATCTATTTAGGAAATATATAAATTAGACCACAATGCAAAACCATGCTGAAGATTGACCCAAACACAAAAGCGCCTGTGAGAAAGTTACTCAACAAACTTAAAAGAAATGTCAGCCCAAGGGAAACTAGTTACTGGATTATTTATACAAATGCATTTCAGATTATTTGGAGACTTTGGTTAATTTACTGAGCACAGCTCGAGGGGAAAAGGGCATCTGTAGTTTATTTTAAGTAAGAAAGTAAACTATCACATAAAGCTCGCAGCTAATTTAGTAGTACATTTATTAAGTTGTGACAGCAGCTCTAGCATCAAAATGCAGCTGTGTATTTACAGTCTACGCTGACACAAATGCAGTGTTCGGGGAATTCTGTGTTTGCGGAGTTCTGGACAGATGAGGTCAGATGATCCAAAGGGCCTTTTTTATCCAAACCAAACTTGTGAGCCCCACCCTCCCTGCTCCATCATCCCACCCGGCCCACAACACCATCAGCAGTCGGGCCTTCAGCCTCTCTGCCCCCACACTTTGGAACTCCATCCCACAGTCCCTTCATCTCGCCCCCTCCCTTGCCTTTTTCAAGGCCCATCTCAAGACCCTCCGCTTCGACCGCACCTTTAGTCACTCTCCTACTTCTACCCTCCCTGCCCTCCACCCCTCCTGATCCCAACTCCCAGCTCGGGTACACATCATTGACTGTCCAGCGCTTTGTGATGTCCTCCCAATGTGAAAGGCTCTATACAAATGTAAGTTGTTGTTGTTGTTGTTGTGAGGTGCCGTTCTTTGGATGAGACTGAGATCCGATCTGTCTGTTCAGTTAGATGTTAAGGATCTCACAGCACTATTCAAAAAGTGAAGGGAATTTCTTCCAGTGTCCTGGCCAACCCTCCACCAAATAAAATCAATCAATCAATCAACTTCATGGTTACTTGTGGGTCAATGGTTTGTGCAAATTGGCTGGCGTATTCACTTGCAAACATATAGTCACTACACAGTAATTCCTGTGAAGTGCTTTGAGATGTTTTGACAATGTGATAAGGTGCTGTACCAAATGCAAGGATTATTATTTATTATTTACAACTTCTTAATTTATCTTATTGTCTCTCCTGCTCTTTTCAAACTTGATGGTGGCCTACACCATGCACATTTATCATTCACCTTATTTTTAGGTAAACAATGTATTTTGTTAAGTCTTGCAGGTAAATTATTAAAGGGATCAAGAGATACTATTATAGGATGGTGTATCGATCAGCAAGGAATGGTATCTCACAATTAATTATTTAAACACTGGCCTAATGGTAAGTTTTACAGTGACTTTATTCCAGAGATCATATTGAGAAGAATTGCAGGGCTAAGAAAATCTATAGAGCAAACACTGAAGCACACTATTGAGTAACTAGATTCAACACTTTGAGCTCATTATGGTTGATAAATTATCCTCTGAATTATTGAGCTCAACCTTGGAAGTTCTTAATGGACTTGTTTGAGTTGAAAGAAGGCTTGTTGTGAAAACAATAACCTGGAGCAAATCACAAAAACAGAAAAAAAAACTTTGGTATATGACGTGCATTTCCTGCAAGGACCCCCATGTATGTCATGCTGACCTGAAAAGACTTTGCTCCAACCAAAGATCTTGAAGGACACATTTTTTTGTGATAATGAATGTCTTGATTTTATTTTTCTTCATGAAACAGATGTTAGGCACCAATTTTTCCAAAGTGTGTTTTCCCAGCCCTTCTGTTGGACGCAGGTATAGTCACAGTGAAAGGCATTAGCAGAATGAAGAACATCACCATATACAGGGACCAAAAGATTGAGACTAATTTACAAGTGTGTGTCATAATAATAAACAATAATGCATACATTTGATATATCACCTTCATATCATGAGGATGTCTCAAAGAGCTTCACAGAATTTACTGTAAAACAGGGAAATCTTCCAATACAGTGAGATTGGCTAATCCTTGCTGTATCATTCTATGTAATTGTATGTTGCCAGCTAGCAGTTGATCAGCTATCAAATGCCAAGAACTATCTCACAGCCACATTATATTTCTGATTCACTGAATGTATCTCTTCACTCCAGATGCCAACCATTGTCACAGAAATAAATGTCCTCTGAAAGCATCCTCCAATTCCGAAGGCTCAGCCAAAAGGTAAAGCCAACAATAAGGAATGGAGATAAAGTGAACGAAGTGTATAGGAGAGAAGTGAGGATAATCCCCAGTGTTAGATGAATAAGGTATAGATTATAAGAAACAATTAGACTAGCTAGGGCTGTTCAGTCTTGAAAGAAGATATTTCAGAGAGGACCATCTAGAATTTTAAATGATAAAGTAAACCCAGAACAATAGTATGGATGCACCAACAGTAATAATAATCCTTGCATTTGATATAGAGTCTTATCACGTTGTTGCGATGTCTCAAAGCGCTTCACAGAATATACTGTAAAGTGAATTGACTATAGTTTGTAAGTGAAATGTAGCAGTCTATCACGCACAGCAGTATCCCACAATCGTGGATTGAGAAGGCAACAGCATAAGAAGAGACAGGTTTGTTTGTTTGTATATCTGCCTAGAGAGTAATTAATGATGGAACAGTTTATCAGGAAGGAAGGTTGCGGTCATGACACTTGACTCACTTGAAAAATCAGCTTGATATCGTGATGGGCGGACACTAAGGTGGGTATTCTGGAAGGATGAGATCAAAAGGGCTGAAAGGCTTCTTTATTCAAACATCCCGAGATCACGCATTGAGCTATTTTTTGAACAAGGAGAAAAAGAAATAAAACACAATCTTTCCACTATGATTATAGGATGGTGTATTGGCCAACAAGGGATAGCATCTCATAAAAGTGTTTAAGGAAACAAGCAGAGTCATGAGGCAAAGCTAAGCACTACAGGGCACAAATTCTAATCAACATTATGTGTAGGGCCTCTGGCTATGTAGACAACTAACAGGATTTTGCTATTATAATTTCTTATTGCCAAGGGTGCTAAAAATAATGCCAAATGAAATTTCAGCTCATATATGTCAGAGCTGTTCAGTCTGAAGCCTGAAATTTCTTATGATTGTAGACTTAAGTCCATTGCGTTAAAATGTAAGAGCATTCAGAGGTTTTCTCATTTTTTTAGTTGGAAGCTGGTTTTCTGCAGCTTTGAATCCTTGATTTTGCTCAGTAAATAACCATTTTTAGGGCAGGGAGACAGTGGATTGCATCCTGATTCAGAAAATTAAGGTACACAAATAGATATAAGAGCAAAGCATCAATTTAGATGTAACTCAAGTGTTACTCAGTTGAGAAATCCTCCACATTCAAGTCAAAGATGTTAGGCTTAGGTTCACTTATTGATGCTCATGTTCCCATCTATAATAATAATCATAAAAAGTCAGTCAGTTGATTCAATCAGCCAGTCAGAGACACGAGAGCTAGGGGCGGGCCGAGGAGAGCAGTCAGCCAGTCAGTCAGAGGATAAAAAACCAGCAAGAAAATTAAAAAGTGATGTCAGAGCGACGTCAGTATCAACACTAACTATTGACTAACACAAAAAACTGTCAACACATCACACACCACGGACTTAACTTGATTAACTTAACTTGATCAACTTAATTGGATCAACTTGATTAAATTAAAACTTAAATAAATTAACTTGTCTAACTAACTCAAGTTGGAAAAGGTGACAATGGTAGGTGTTATGTGAGGTGTGTGATATGTGGGAACTAATGAAGGGCAGTCTGACCCAGGGTGACCACATCGCAGCAGATGTCTGCAACTGAGGCAGCTCCAGCTCAGAGTGGCTGAGCTGGAATCCGAGGTACAGACACTACGGAGTATCAGAGACAGTGAGTGTTTCCTGGATAGCTACATCCTGGAGCCAGTCACTCCCCTGAGGGAATATATGGTCAACACCATTGATTATGGTCAGGATAGGTCAATAGACAGTCAGGAGGTCAGGGGGACAACGGAAAGAGTGGTAGTAAATCCGGCATTAACCTTGAGCAATAGATATGAGATCCTTGGAGGTTGTATCGACAAGGAAGCCGGTGAGGTGGAAGGAAAAACTACCTCTAAAACTGGGGTAAACGAGCGGATGGTTGTTGTTATTGGTGATGAGACTATTAGATAGACAGACACAATCATCTGCAACACCAACCAGAAGACCCGAAGGCTTTGTTGCCTCCCTGGGGCCAGGGTGAAGGATGTCTCGACAGGGCTAGAAGATAATTTAAAATATGAGGGCAAGGATCCGTTGGTGGTACTTCACATAGGTACCAATAACATTGGTAGAGTTGGCCAAGATGACTTGAGAAGGGAATTCAAAGAGCTGGGGTCCAAATTGAAGTCAAGATCATCGAAGGTGGTGATATCGGGACTACTGCCTGTACCATATGACAATTGGTACAGGAACAAACAAATTAAGGACTTGAACGCATGGCTAAAAGAGTGGTGCGGAACTCAGGGGTTTCTTTTTATGGGCCATTGGCACGAGTATTGGGGGAAAAGAGAGCTCTTTTAGAGAAATGGGCTGCAATTAAATCGGCTGGGACAAATGTCCTAGCTAAACAAATTAATAGGGAGGTAAATAGGAATTTAAACTAGAAAAGTGGAGGGAATATATAGGTAAGAGAAACCATAAGTTAGCATTAGAAAAAGTAAAGATGACAGTGCAGAATAGCATGCCAGATAATAGGAATATGTTAACTAGGGGTAAGAAGCTTGGCAAAGCAGATAAGGAATCAGAGAGTAAAGGAAATGGTAGGAAATTAAAAATGTTATATCTGAATGCGCGAAGCACTCAGAATAAAACTGATGAATTAAAAGCACAAATAGACACATATGGGTACGATCTAGTAGGCATCACTGAAACATGGTTACAAGGAGATCCGGAGTGGGAGTTAAATATTCTAGGGTTCTCAGTTTACAGGAATGATACGCACTGTGGGAAAAGAGGTGGGGGGTGGCCCTGTTAATTAGGGATGAAATAAAAGCAGTGGAGAGGAAGGATCTGAAATCCAATGACCAGGCGGTCGAGACAATATGGGTGGAAATAAAAAATAATAAGGGGCAAAAAATATTAATGGGAATGGTTTATAGACACCCAAACAATGATCACAAAATAGCACAAGGTATTAATCAAGAAATCAGTGGAGCATGTAGGAAAGGTAAAGCGATAATAGTGGGTGATTTCAATCTCCACATAGATTGGGAAAACCAAATCGGCAAAAGTAGGT
This sequence comes from Callorhinchus milii, assembly GCF_018977255.1. Classification (NCBI taxonomy): domain Eukaryota; kingdom Metazoa; phylum Chordata; class Chondrichthyes; order Chimaeriformes; family Callorhinchidae; genus Callorhinchus; species Callorhinchus milii. The sequence goes on along the minus strand of NW_024704742.1, from coordinate 80,382,333 downwards.
TAGAAGAAGAGTTCATTGAGTGTATGAGAGATAACTTTCAAGAGCAGCATGCCGAGGAACCAACTAGGGGACAGACCATTCTAGACCTTATTCTGTGTAACGAAACAGGGCTAGTCAGCAGTGTAGGTATTAAGACTCCTCTAGAGCAGAGTGATCACAATATGATTGAATTCTGCATTAAGTTAGAGAGAGAGATAATTAAATCCGAGGCAAGTATTCTGAATTTAAATAAGGCTAATGTTGTAGGTATGAGGAAAGATTTTAGGTAAAATAGACTGGAGAATAAGATTAAGAGGTAAAAATGTAGAACAACAGTGGCAAATATTTAAGGATGTAGTGCATAATTCTCAACGGTCGCATATTTCCTTGCGGAATAAGAGTACCATAGGGAAAGCAAGTCATCCGTGGCTAACTAGAGCAGTTAGGGAAAGCATCAAATGAAAAGAAAAAGCTTATAAAACTGCCAAGAAAAGCAGCAAATCTGAAGATTGGGAGAGTTTTAGAAACCAGCNAAAAAAACTGAAAAACTCATTAAGAGCGAGAAAAAGGAGTATGAGGGTAAGCTAGCTAGGAACATTAAGTCAGATAATAAAAATATTTACAAATACATAAGGAGGAATAGGCTAGTGAGGGTAAATGTAGGTCCACTTCAGTCAGAGACGGGACAAGTTGTAATGGGGGATAAGGACATGGTAGAGTCCCTAAATGGGTACTTTGCATCTGTCTTCACCCTAGAAGACACAACAAGTCTTCCAACAAGAGATGTACCAAGGGGGTAAGGACAGGGAGCAATTTAGGGAAATTTTCATGAGTAGAGAATTGGTGCTAGGGAAAATGTTAGCACGAAAAAGTGACAAATCCCCTGGTCCAGATGGCTTGCATCCCAGGGTTTTAAAAAAGGTAGCATACGAGATAGTGAATCCTTGTGTCTGATTTTCCAAAATTCCTTGGATTCTGGAACAGTCCCCATGGATTGGAAGATCGCAAATGTCACACCACCATTTTAAAAAGGTGGAAAGGAAAAGATGGGGAACTATAGGCCAATTAGTCTCAATTCAGTGACAGGAAATTTTTTTGAATCATTGATTAAGGATGTGGTAGTGCGGTATTTAGAGGAGCACAATATAATTAGGCCAAGTCAACATGGCTTTACAAAAGGGAAGTCATGTTTGACAAATCTCAGAGTTTTTTGAGGATATTTCCAGTAAACTAGGTAAGGGTGAATCAGTGGATGTGGTCTATTTAGACATCCAGAAGGCATTCGATAAGGTGCCACATAAAAGGTTAGTCCAAAAGATAGAGACCCACGGAATTGGGGGGAGCATATTAACGTGGATTGGGGAATGGTTAACGGGTAGGAAATAACGGGTAGAGATAAACGGGTCCTTTTCAGATTGGCGGGATCTGACTAGTGCAGTGCCACAATGATCAGTCCTTGGGCCTCAACTATTTACCATCTACATCAACGATCTAGATGAGGACATCGAAGTTAATATATCTAAATTCGCGGATGACACAAACTAGGAGGAAGTGCCAACACAGAGGAAGACATTAAAAAAATGCAGCAAGACATAGATAGGTTAGGTGATTGGGCAGGTAGGTGGCAGATGAAGTATAATGTAGGGAAGCGCGAAGTCCTCCCCTTAGGTAGCAAAAATAGTAGAGCGGGTTATTTTTTAGAAGGGGAGAGATTGGAATGTGTTAGCGTCCAAAGGGACTTGGGTGTCCTTGTACACCAATCACAGAAGGTTAGTCTGCAGGTGCAGTAAGCGATTAGGAAGGCGAACGGTCTGTTAACATTCATTATGAAAGGATTAGAGTATAAGAGTAGGGCAGTCTTGCTGCAACTGTATAGGGCCCTGGTGAGACCACACCTAGAATACCGTGTGCAGGTTTGGTCTCCTTATTTAAGGAAGGATGTACTTGCCTTGGAGGGGGTGCAGCGTAGATTTACTAGGTTAGTGCCAGGGATGAAGGGGAAGAAACCTATAAGATCATCAAAGGCATGATAGAGTAGATAGTTGGAGAAACCAAAAACCAGGGGTCACAACCTTAAAATCAGAGGCCAGCCCTTTCGCACTGAATTGAGGAAGAACTTCTTCACTCAAAGGGTGGTGAATGTATGGAACTCACTACCCCAAAGAGCTGTTGATGCTCAGTCCTTGAACACAGTCAAGACTGAGATAGATAGATTTCTTATTGCAAAAGGGATTAAGGGATATGGGGATAAGGCAGGGTTAGGTTATTAGCTGGAGTTAGATTAGAAGATCAGCCATGATTGAATGGCAGGGCAGGCTCGAAGGGCCGAATGGCCTACTCCTGCTCCTACATGTTATGGTACGTTAAAATAATAATCCTTACTTTTGATATAGTACCATTCAAATTGGGAATATATCCCCAAGTGCTTTACTAGATTTTACTGAAAAGTGTAGTGAGTTTGTATTTTGCAGGCAAATCCCATGACCAGTACATTGTTGTACTTCGGATGAGACGTTAAACTGAGATCCCATCTGCTCATTGAGATAGACGTCAAAGATCCCGTCAAAGGTCCCGTGGGACTATTAACTGGAGTTCCTTCCACTGTGCTGGCCAAGATTACCCCAAATAAGACTAGCTATTACTGCTTGTAGGACATTGCTGTGTGTAAATTGGCTGCCATGTTTACCTACGAGTTACACAGTCACAAAGTTACACTTTACAACAAATCCTGTGAGACATTTGACAATGTGATAAGATGCTACATCCATGCAAGAATTATTATTACCATCTATGCTAAGCACTGATGAATGGTACGGCAGTAATAGAAATTACTTAAGTCAAGGATAGTAGACTGATGACTGTGCAGGTTGAGACTACATTCTTTCACTGGTATACATTAGTATGACAGGAACATGACAATAAACTTAACACTAATCCTCAGCCAATAGTAAGAGAAAGGACAAAAAGAATAATTATTCCACTATCTGATGACATTGTATAACTCTGAAAAGTTTGATGCATTTTAATCCAATGCGTAGTAGGATGCGATTTATAACTCATCATGCTTATCTCTATGTACCAAGTACTGCACTTTAGAGCAGATTTAAATGGAGGCTTAAATGGAGACCTTAGCATGAAAATTTCACAGTGACTGACAGATTCTTGTCTATTCAAAGATAAAACTCCTGTTTGTGCATCTTACTGCAGAAAATGACTTCTGCTTCTCAAGTGTATTTTTGACAGATCAAATCCACAGTCAGTCACTGAGCTCAAACAAAGGGAACAAACTGAAAACTCAACAGAGCTGGAAAGGGCAAAATCAACTCTGTAACACCTTAAAGTTACATTTCTAGTTGTTAAAATAAATTTGTCATGCATTTGACAACCTGACATGTTCCTCTCGCAAAAGCATGCAAAATAAAACCCTAAAATCTAGATAACACAATAAGCAAATTCATTGGTGATGTGCCAGCCCACTTTGAGAAACTTTGTAATTAAATTAGGTATTCATAAATATATTCGATTCTTTATGAAAGGAATAAGGCTAAAAGATGCTTCGAAAAATAACCCCCTCTTCCTCTCCTGACTTCTGAAACATGAATACAAACCTACACAAAAGTCTTGCCCATCTCCAACCTCCCCTTCCTATCCAAGGTCCTTGAAAGAGTTGTCGCCTCCAAGCTGCGCTCTTTCCTCTCCACCCACGCATTATTCGAACCCCTTCAGTCGGGTTTCCGTACTGCCCATAGCACAGAAACTGCCCTGGTCAAGGTCACCAATGAAATCTTAACCATCTGTGACCAGGGCTCCCTCGTCCTCCTCGACCTATCGGCAGCATTTGATACAGTCGACCACGTTATCCTCCTCCACCACTTGTCCTCCCACCTCAACCTTCAAGGCCCTGCCCTTGAGTGGTTCAGGTCATACCTCTCCCACCGTCTTCATTTTGTTTCCACAAACGGCTTTCCCTCCAGCCCCCGCACTGTCTCGTGCGGTGTCCCTCAGGGCTCTGTCCTCGGTCCCCTCCGTTTCACCCTCTATATGCTCCCCTGTGGTGACATCATCCACAGACATGGGGTTAACTTCCACATGTATGCGGATGACACCCAACTCTACCTTTTCTTCTCTATCCTCAACTCCACGACCACCGATGTCCGGACAGACTGCCTGTCCGACATCGAGTCCTGGACGAGAGACAACTTTCTTCAGCTCAACGTACGCAAAACTGAGGCCCTCCTGATTGGCTCACGTCAGCGCCTCCGCACCTCAGGCGCTGACACCATCAGCATCCAAGGCTGCACTCTCCACCTCTCAAAGCCACTCAGGAACCTCGGCGTTCTGTTCGACCCTGAGCTGTCCTTTCTTCCTCATATCCGCGCCACAACTGGCACCGCCTTCCATCACCACCGAAACATCGCCAGACTACGGCACTACCTCACCCCTCACGCTGCTGAAACTCTGGTCCACGCCTTTATCACCTCAAGGCTGGACTATGGGAACTCTCTCCTCGCCGGCCTTCCCGGCACCTCCCTCCACAAGCTGCAGGTCATTCAGAACTCTGCAGCTCGTGTACTGTCCCACACCAGGCTTCGGGACCACATCACTCCCACCCTCGCTCGCCTCCACTGGCTCCCCAACCCCCACAGGATCGAATTCAAGATCCTCATCCTTACCTACAAGGCCATTCACGGCCTTGCTCCTTCCTATCTCTCCGACCTACTATCCCCCTACTTACCTGCCCATACCCTCCGTTCCTCTGGCTCCGGTCTGCTCCACATCCCCCACCCCAACCGCCCTACCATCGGTGGTCGGGCCTTCAGCCTCTCAGTCCCAAGGCTCTGGAACTCCATCCCCAGTGCCTTCGCCTTGCTTCCTCCCTTTCCTCCTTCAAGGCCGGTCTCAAAACCTTTCTCTTTGACCATGCCTTCAGCTCCCCTGTCGACTCTCTATCCCCTCCTCGCTCCTTCCCTTCCCTCCCCTCACCCTGACCATTTCCCCCCTGCTCGGGTCCTGACCCAACTGTCCAGCGCCTTGGGACGTCCTCCCGATGTGAAAGGCGCTCTATAAATGAAATCTTGTTGTTATTGTTGCACAGTGGCATCTTGGATTCCAGCTTAGCTGGGATCATTCACCAGCCAAGAAAACAATCTTATTGAGAGGATCCTGGCATGACTATATATGAGTTAGGGCAGCATCCTGTGAATTATGCTGCCTGCACAATTACGATGCTCGCACTTTTGGTCATCTTTACCTTTCCCATCTCCCTCAGCTCGCACTCCCAACATAGGTGCACAGCCAGCATTGTCATTTGAGACCTTCCTCTGGATGGGAAAAGCACCATATTAATATACATTTTATTGTAATTGATTCAGAGAGAGAGCTTACTTTGCTCGCAAATGGCTTATTGAAATCTTTGGGCCTCCATTAGCATTTGTGAATGAAAAAATCAGCTTTTCAGGACTTATTCACGGGCGCTGGACTAATTTGGGCTGAAGTAGGCCAGTATTTCCTGAATAAATCAGAAGAATGAGATCAAAATAGCATGAAGAGCATTTCAATCTGAACCTGTGTTCTGATCTTGTAATTATAACAATCACAATTACTATTTCACCTGTCTCTATGAATGAAAAGTGGAAGGAGATTTGACAAATAAAAAGCTCCCAGATACATTTAAGGGCTTAACAGCAGTGGAGACCTTAACAATAGATTCCATACTTCATATGTCATATGAAACTATAAATGTCAAGCACAGAAAGTATGAATAAGAGCATAATTATACAAATCTGAAAATGTTGAATAATTGGCAGTATTCATGGAAACAAAGCTCAAGGTTACCTGATATTTGACCTTGCAATCCTCAAACAGCTTGCCTTGTATCTCAGTGCAATTGGAGCAGTAGGTTGTTCACAGTCCCTCTCTGCAGTGCTGCAATACTCTGAAATGGCACTGCTAAACTAGTGTAAAGAACCAGACAGAGCCCACCTTCATTGATGAGCTGTCCACTTAACTATAATACCATTCAATTACCCAGTGTACTGTGCTCCCAGTGAAAAGTTTTTTTTGCACCTTTTTCACCGAGATACCATATACACATTTTTGACATTTTCAAAACCGATTAATCTTTTCCTGAGTTAAGAAACCGACTCTTTTAAACTGCAGGGTAATCCCTCCCTGGTTCTCTTGATACAAGGAATAGGGAAAATCAAAGCATGTTGGAATGACACGTAAATAATCAGTCACCCAGTGACACATAATACCGATACACATCACTGAATAAAAATCTGCAATGTCCAAATAACAGGAATACAGAATGACACATGCATTTACACACAGTTCACAAAAGTGGCAAATTAGACCTCACGTGTGCCAAGTGGGGAATGCTCTGTTTTCCGGCACTGTAATTCCAATCCTTTACAAGCACAAGCTTGCAAAGAGGATAAGAAAATCAAGCAAGGGTCCTTGGCAGCTTATTTCAGCTACATGGCTCCATGAAAATGCACCTTGATCTTTTCTTCCCTTTCTTTACTGTGTACGTTTGGCGAATGATTTGAACCCACTACCAAACTTGCTAAGAAACAACTACAAAAATTTGTTTAATGATAGTAATCCTTGCTTTTGATATAACGCCTGATCACATCACCGAGACCTCTCAAAGCAATTCACTCTAAAGTAATTTGACTATGTTCATTTTATGGACAAAGAATTTGGTTGCTAATAACACTTTGATGGGAGGGCAGGGCAGCTCATGAGTGACTCTTTGAGGCATGGAAATTGCATTTTTTTAAAATAGCCGGCGCCTTACTAAAAGTGATCATCGGTTCCTTCAGAATAGAGCGCTACACAAAACAGTTAACGGCTATTGTACAGCCTGTTAGCTTAAACAAGGAGCAGAAAATATCTAATGTATTTGATGTCTCTGATTGTGGGCAAATGTTTGTTCCATTTAGATCTCAAAAACAATTGGAAGAGTATAGTATTATTTATCTTGAAAATTGGTGTTGCCGGTCAACAATTTTCAAGATAAATGGTATAGATTAATTATTTTCCTTAAGATAACCCAATGCATCCAGGAAAATAATGGTCAAAATGTTAATTTTGAGGTGAATAAGATCACATTAAATTACTTAGGAAATGTTTCATTTTATATAATTTTCTTATATCATAGGAGCGGATGGCATATTGTTAAATTTATTCACTAGGATCAATTTCCATGATCTTTACCTGATTTATTTGCTGCACTTCAATGCATTGTGAGCATTCATGTACAGCAAGGTCCACAAACAGCCATGAAGTAAATGAACAATTTTATCTGGGGATTGTTGAGAAAATGTACATTGTGCCAAGCACTTTGATTAAAATTTTAAATGATATCCTAAAGCACAACAAACAACGTGAATGAGTAAATATCTGATTGTAAAAGTTGAAGTGAAAACGTTTAATTGTGTCGCGCTATTATATAAATGTAATAAACCCTTTAGTCCGTAAGCATTTAAAAAAAATAATAACTTGGTCATTCAATCCACAACTGTTTGTGGGACACTGCCGTGTGCAAGTGGCTGTGTGTTTTACCCACAAAGTGCAGTCAATCTACTTTACAGTATATTTTGGGAAGTGCTTTGTGGTGATGCAACCACATAATAATGTATTATATCAAATGCAAGGATTATTATTATTATTAAATGGGAAGCTAGAATAATATTTTCAGATGCAATGATAAAGCAGGACATAGCTTTAGGACGATTCCAGGACAGCCACCAGAGTTCTTTACTGGAGGGTAAATTAATGATTGGAACAGAAAGGGTGGTTGGGGTCAGAACATTGGACTCATTCTTTTTTAAAATCATGTTATGATGCGGTATTAAAACAGAGTATTAAAATAGTGCAGTGACTGTGAGTTTTGTAAACTACTGTGTCAGCCATTTTGCACACAGCGATGTTCCACAAACAATGATACATTTTATTTGGAAGTGTTGGCCAGAATACAGGAATAAACTAATTTCTCTTTTCAAATAGTGCTATGGGATCCTTAACATCCATCTGAACAGGTAACCTTGGTTTAATGTGTCATCTGAAGAATGGCACCTGTGGCAATGGAGCACACCCTCACCATTGCATTGGAGCGTCAACTTGGATTTTATGAGTTAACGTCTTGAATCCACGACCATCTGACAGAGCAAGTGCTGCCAACTGAGCCACACTGAGCCAGATATAAAGAATGAAATTAAAGTTAGTATGTTCTTAGCAGATTCTCCTGAAATGTTCAAGATCAGATGCTCAGATTTTCACCCATATCTAATAGATTTCCACTTGTGTAAAAGGACAATTCATCCCTTGATTTTTGATCCTTAATACATTGTTCTATCTTTTTCCCTTCTCCAGCTATGCATCACTAATTGTGTACCGATATTAATGCCCATTCATCCAGTGGAGAGTAACATCTAAAGCACTAGGAGCCTTGAAGTGCAAAACCTTAAAATAAATGGCTGAAATTGTAGCATATGGTTTTTAATTAAATCAACAATTATTGCACCACTGGAGTAAAGCCCGATAAATGTATATTTTGCTCTGTTGCACCGGCTACATTAAATTGTGCCAGTAAATGACTATTCATGATGAATAACTACTAAAAGTTGCAAGCTCATCATGAAATTTAATGGGGAGGAAAAATATGCAGGTGGGCGAATTAAATTAATGTGGGTTTTAGTGTTTTACCTCAGAAAAGACCACAAACTGTGAAAGTTGCAAGGAGGGTAAAAAGTAGACAAATTAAGATTCATAAAATTAAATGGACTGAGAAATGGAAGCACATCGCGACAAGTCTTGGAAGGGTGTCAGTTCATTATTCAATATTGTAAAACGAGGAAGCCAGATATTATATAGCTGAAGATGACCTGAAATAAAAGGAATGCAAGGGGACTCCAGGGAAGGCAAATTCTTTTTCAGTACTATCCAATGAAACAGTTTAAAAATGTATTATTCCAGCACAGGTCAGTGCGAGATGGCATCCTTCTGAAGACATTATTTTCAATTGGATAGACTATCAAGATCTGACAGATGGTATCAAATACAAAGAAAGGAACACAGGTGTGAGGAATGCACCTCAACCATCTCATCAATATTAACATGGGGAGAATAGTGTTGATAAGTAGAGATGAATGGGATAATCTGTCATGGTTCATGCTGAAGTTTGGCTCGATCTTTAATGCTTTTTATCTTGTCTGGTACATGAAATAATGAGATTCAGTTGCATATCACAGTGCTCACAATACCTCAGGCTGCCCAGTTCTCTACTGAATTCTCTGCTATCAAGCAGAAGAAGGAGGAAAGGAAAGGAAATAAAAGTCAGATTAGAGGCAATGCGGGTTTCAAACCAAACTTTTTTCTACTGTTGACTTTAAAGTAATTATTGTGGTGGATTTGACTAAAATATTTACACATAGATATACGTGTAAAATAATCCATATCTGCCAAATTATTGTGTTATTGCTAGTGTTTAAATAGCATCATTCACCCTAAGGATGGTGGGCACAGAGGAAAGCATAGGAGAAGGCTAGAGCAATCGAAGTTCCAATCGAGAGTGATCAAAGTTGCTACTCGGGGAGAAAAATAGCCTTGGTAAATGATTTTGAAAGAGAATTCCAATGGATAGCACCTCGGTGCCTAGGAAATCGGTTTATTTTGGGGAAGTGGGACACAAGCAGTAAATTAGAAACATATAGACTACAAATGGAGATGATGCACAGTCAAGGTGGAATGATGTAATAGATGGATTAAAAAACATGGATCTTGGAATCTACCTAGAATCCACTGCATAACAGTGTTCTACGGGGCTTCGCAAAGGCAAGAGTGATGGGAATGCAGAACATTTTGCAAGTACAGTATATGTGGAGTCCTGTGGCTCAGTAGTTAGAGCACTCGCCTCGCAAGCGAGAGACCTGGGTTTGTTTCCGGGAAGGGCGAAATGTTGGGCAAGTTTTCTTACTCCACATGCCTCTGTTTACCTAGCAGTAAATAGGAGCTACGTTGTTAGTTGATTGGTGGATAGCTTTTCCGGGGGTCATAATTCCTTCAAAAAAAATAATAATAAATTGTTCACTTCAGTCCACGACTGTTTGTGGGACACTGCTGTACACAATTGGCTGCCTTGTTTTGTTCACAAAATACACAGTCAATTCACTTTACAGTATATTCTGTGAAGCATTTTGAAACATCTCGAAGACGTGTTAAGGCGCAATATCAAATGCAAGGATTATTATATTCATTATTATGTTAAGTTAGCCTTTCTCTAACACAGATGGAGACTGTTCAGAGTAAACTTCAGGTTTTCTGACCAAATGACAGACTCCTATAAAAACCTGTGTAACCGCTCAGCTGGAATCCTAGGTCCACAGTCCATCAGGGAAGCAATAGAAATACAGTAGCCAAAGTATAAACAATACAAATGCATATGTTTATAATGTTTAATATAGCAGTCACGACTGTAGGGTTTTAATAAATTCATGACCCTGTGGTTGAAGTAAGGACCAACAAAAATTCTTGAATCAATTGATATTTGTTAATACAAATTCTAATAATAATAATAATAATCCCTTGCATTTGATATAGCACTTTTCATGTCTTCTCGATGTCTCAAAGCGCTTCACAGAATAGACTGTAACGTGAATTGACCATATATGTGTGGGCGAAACGCGGTAGCCAATTGCGCACAGCAGTGTCCCACAAACATTTGTAGATTAAAAATGACCAATTTATTATTTTTTTTGTTTTGGAGGGATTATTATCAGGCGTGTGGAGTAAGGAAACTTCTCCAAGGTTTCGCCCTGCCTGGAATTGAACCCAGGTGTCTCGCTTGCGAGGCAAGTGCTCTAACCACTGAGCTACAGGACTCCATGAATTAGCAAGGTTATGCAGGTTACAATAATTTAATTAATCAAAAGTAATACTTGGTACAATTCATAACAAGTAAAGTTGGCCAGACCAATGTTGTGGAAGAAGTGGAGGGAGAATCAACTGACCACTGGTACCAGGATTGTTATTTTAAGTGTCGATCGTTGATCAGATTGTTGATGGTTGTCTCAATCTTTTTCTTCTTGTAAATCCTTTTAAGATGTTGGTTACATGTAGTTAGTCCATTTTCCAAATCTCTGCCTTTCTTCTGTCATTGAAAATTATCCCTACCTTTATATCTTATAAAATCATACAAATCGACCTTGTAAAGACATCTGGCATTCAGCTCCACAAAAACATATTTTGAGTCAGATAGATTCCCCCTGTCACCAAAATCCATAGTTGTCAACATCCCCTCACCTTTATCAATATTCCAGCAGTCTATTTCAAACAAGCCTGAGTATCACAGATTTAACGTCCATTGTGTAGCTAACAACAACATCTTATCAACGATGATGTTAAAACTTTGTATTTTGTAAACATTTTTTCCACTGTCCTTGGCCTTAATGTACTGCAACTTTCCTGAAGCAAACAGGCCCATGAGTCTCCGAAATTTTCCTTTGGTCAACCTAAGCAACCCAGAATTCTGGGATTGCTTGCACGAGGAACTAGGGCGAGGAAGACGACTGCTTTGTTCAGGAGGTGACGACACCCGGGGCTGGAAGGTAAAGACCCTGGCCTGGCCAGGGAACATGAGCCTAGACTATATGCTACTAGCCTGAGGTTGGTTAATAGTTAGAGCAAGGGGAATTGCAAGAGCACAAGTCTGTAAGAGGAGTAGCAAGCACTGCCTGCAAGACCATTGCATACATCCCATAATTTTATATTTATATAAATCCCACAATAAATTCACAAATATATGGTCAATTCACTTTACAGTCTATTCTGGAAGTGCTTTGAGACGTCGAGAAGACATGAAAAGCGCTTTATCAAATGCAAGGATTATTATTATTATTATTATTATTATTATTATTATTATTATTATCCCTCCATGGTTGTTGTGTTGCTTTTGCTATTACAGGTTCACCCCACACCTGAGAAATTAAACTCACATTGGCCTCATTCAAGAATTACCATGTGTCTGTGAAAAATGATTTTTGAACGTTGGTGAAATGTCTCACAGTTTTACAGTCAGAATAAATTGCCAGCCTTATTTATAATAATAATAATCCTTGCATTTGATATAGCGCTTTTCATGTCTTCTAGATCTCTCAAAATGCTTCACAGAATAGATTGTCAGGTGAATTGACTGCATATTTTGTGGGCGAAACGCGGCAGCCAATTGAGCAAAGCAGTGTCCCACAAACAGTCATGGATTGAAATGACCAATTTATTACTTTTTTTCTTGAGGGATTATTATCAGGCGTGTGGAGTAAGGAAACTTGCCCAAGGTTTCACCCTGCCGGGAATCGAATCCAGGTCTCTTGCTTGCAGAGCGAGTGCTCTAACCACTGCGCTACAGTCTCCATTTATATTTATTTATATATATATTTATGTCTGCTATTGATCTAGACAGCAAGATAAAAGCATTAGTGACTTCAAACAGGCACAACCACCGAAAATGTGAAAGGACTATGTGAGATCCCAAATGATCTGAATGCAATTCAAATACTTTAACTTGGAAACCTTTACCAACATGAAATGGAGCTGAATACCATTCTCCACAATGAATAGAGTACAATTCAGCCTTATATCATAACTGAATACGCTAGCAACGTTGGAAACAAAGCACATTGATCAGGACTTGCCATGATTTATTTTTAATCAGGATACAATGTGAAGCATATGGATTTGATTTGTTTGTGAAATCAATAGGAAAGCTTCCGGGATTGGAATTCTTTGCCAATCAGTACAAAAGCGGAAGATAGTAAGTCGACTTCATTGTATTCTTTTTGTTGTGTCCATCAATGGCAGGTAGGTACCACAGAACAGAGCAAAGAGAAATTTGTCTGAAGCCAGCAAGCTGCAGTACATTGATAGAAGAATTATGTAGATTTAGTGTCTAAACTCATGCATATTGGGCTCCAGGGTCACAGCGTTAACAGAAACCAATTTGCGATGTGACAGCACTGACCAGCAGTCAACTTCATGATATCCGCTTGTCAAGGGAGATACCAGATTCAGCCATGCATTTGTTGTGACTGGTTGACATCTTCTGAGTAAATAGCACTTGATTCAATAGTTCACTACGGTCATTCAGATTACTTGGATTAAGCTGTCATTGTGAAGTTGCGTGGTCACTAAAAAAAACACTTGTCATATTTCTGAATATTTCCTGCAATAAATATAATTTTGTTAAATTAATTGTTAAAATTGCAAACAGATATTTAGCTTATGTTTCCATCTCCTGATATATTGTGGGATGAGAAGTTTGTTACGTGATATCATAATTAGCGTTTTTTAATAGTTTACAAATCACAAGTCTCATTTTCCCATTTTTTCAAAACAATAATAACAATAATAATCCTTGCATTTGATATAGTGCCTTCACAAGTGCTTCAAAGAATATTCTGTAAAGTGAATTGACTGTATACTTTGTGGATGAAATGCTGCAACCAATTCCACAAAGCAGAGTCCCACAAAAAGTCATCGATTGAGTGACCAAATTATTATTACTTTTATTTATATTTTTATTATGAAGGAAATAAGAATCATCGTTACATCGTGAAACAGCTTTGCATTGGGAGGATGTCTCCAAGTGCATCACAGGACAAACTGTAAAGCGGAGTGACTGTACTTTGTGAGCAGTCAATTTGTGCACAACAATGTCCCACAAACTATCAAAGGAATGATCAATTTTAAGTGGGCCAGAACACTGCAAGAAACTCCCTTCTCTTTTTGAATAGTGCCATGGAGTCTTTAACATCCACATGAACAGGCGATCTAATATTTCATCTGAAGGATGTCACCTCTAACAATGAAGCACGCTCCCAGCAACAAAAACAATGTGCATTTATAGTGTGTTTCATGTAGCATAGCATCTTGGACTGCGACACAGGGAACGCTAAGTTTGGAATAATGCCAAGTTATGGAGAGGAGGGATGAGTGAGTTAGCCAATGGTGCATTCAGAGCACACTGCATTGGACATCGGATGTAGGTTGCCAGTAACCAGTAATATCACATGGCAAAGTAAATTTGAAGTACTAGAATTAAATTGAGAGAATCCTGTGAGTTTGCCCTGAGGTACTTTAAGTTATCAGTAGGATTCTATGACAGTGGTTCTGAGACACTGTTTGTGAGTCCTGTTGCAAGCCATTGCTTTTCTGACCCAAAGTAATTAAAACAGTTAACACAGCTCGATTGAATCATCATCGTCTATCACAGCCACCGATAAAGGCGGCAACCATAAAAGTAAATGGAATCTGTGACTTTATTGATTCTCCAACATAGTCATAATCCCCATTTACAGTCTAATTACATTACTGAGATCTAAGGGTGCTTCCATAATTTTATAGCAGGACTTACATAAATCAATTTCTAATTTGGATGAGAAAATCCATCAGAAACGTCAGGAGAAATTTAATGCACTTTCACTAGAGTCAGGATCTGATCTCACCTTGTTCTGATTGCCCCCTCCCACCCAAAAAAACCTTGTTCTAATTCTAGCCACCAAATCCATTGCAGTTGACAGAAAGATAATTGATAGAAAGACTGGTTATTGATGTCTGGATCTGCCGTTGTCATGAAGGTCTGTAATCTTCGGCAATTTATTTCAATTTTCTTTGATTCGCTTGATAGATCTTCCCTGTTGGAATCCATGTGGATTCATGTTCCCTTTGTGCTTGATTGTTGTTTTTTTTCTATTGGTATTCCTTATGACCTTATTCACTTGATCTTGCTGCCTGATCTTGCTGATCTTGTTAGTCCTGTGATTCTGAACCCTTGGAATCCTTTGGGGGAGGTGGACCCAAATGTGTTCCTCTACCGCTCTCAGGTTCCTATCATCCAGAGTATTTGTGAACCGTAATTCTTCCTGTCAAACTTAATCAATACACATTACCCTATATTAAATGTCACCTGCCACGTATCTGCCCATTTTGCAAGCCTATTTATGTCTTCCTGCATTGTTTTGCAATCCTTTTCACTATTTATCATACCCCCAATTTGGTGTCATTTAGTAATTTCGACACCATATCTCCTGTATCTCAGTCCATATCATGTATAGATATTGTGACCAGTAGTGGAACTGGTATGAATTCTTACTTTTTGCCAGTTCAAGAAGCTGCCCTATACTCTTACTCTGTTTTCTATTTTCCAGCCATCTCTCAAATCCATTCTGCTAACTCTCCCTTCAGTGCACATGGTCTGATTTCTTTAATTCCAATAGATTTGCGATCTTCCAATAGTCAGCTCAAATAATGAATGCAGACTGAGCTGCCTAAGGCTGAAGAACATATTTATACATATTTATACTGGATATTTCCAAGTTACCTGGAAGGACATTTTCTGGATACAGTGATTATAGTAATAATAATCCTTGCATTTGATATAGCGCCTTATCATGTCTTTGATACGTCTTCAAAGCGCTTCACAGAATATACTGTAAGGTGAATTGTCTATATATTTTGTGCGCATAAATCAGTATCACATAGACAAAAATAACATCCTTAAAGACACTTTAAATGTGTGCACACAACAAAAACAACAACAAATTACATTTGTATAACGCCTTTCACATCCGGAGGACATACCACACACTTTCCTGTAAACTAATACAAGTTCTTACTAGTGAGTTAAACTTGATGTGTGGCATTAAATTGACAAATGGTAATCATATCTTTACAGGAGTACCACCTCCGTCACCAAACACTGCAAACACCAGCAATTCCAACAATTTGGGTGGCCATCTCTGTCTCCGAATCCACAAATAAACAATCAACATTTCCAGGTTAATCGACTGCTCCTCTCATTGCTAATTCTGCAATATTACTGTAGGCTGCCATTTTTGCAACAACAAGTGCTTCATTTCAAATTTTTCTCATTTTGTGAAACCTATTCCTTTACGTATAATAATAATAAAAATAATCCTTGCATTTGATATAGCGCTTTTCACATCTTCTCGACGTCTCAAAGCGTTTCACAGAATAGACTGTAAAGTGAATTGACTGTATATTTGTGGGTGAAACGCAGCAGCCAATTGTACACAGCAGTGTCCCACAAACAGTCGTGGATTGAAAATGACCAATTTATTATTGTTTGGTTTGGAGGGATTATTATTACAGCATTACATAAATGAAATTGTTGTTGTTGAGATGTTTGAAGCTGTGTGTCATAAACCATTGCCAATTGCAAGTGGACAAAGTAATACAAATAATAATAATCCTTGCATTTGATATAGCACCTTATTACACCTTCGAGATGTCGCAACACACTTCACAGAATATACTGTAAAGTGAATTAACTGTACATTTTGTGGGCAAAAATAGCAGCATGACTAATGTCTATGCAAATTATTTCTGGTGGCTGGAAAGATCCAATAATCCAAAAAAAGTAATTACTTCTGTCACATTCAGAGTTGCCATTAGAGCAAGAGGAATTGTTGAAAATCCCTCCCAATAATGGGGTCTCTAAAGAGTTTTACTTGATTGTCTTTTGGATAAGTACTACAACTGTACTGACAGGGTGTGTGTGTATGTGTGTGTGTGTGTGTGTGTGTGCCTCAAACAGAAACCTATTGACCTGTCATGAAAAGGTAGTTCTAAGGCAGATTGACGATTACTGGCACAGATCTGTGGGACTCAAGACATTTTCCACCCCTTCTCTCAGAACAGCTTTTAGAAACTTGGCGTTAATACAGATGACAGCTGCTGCCTTATTATAAGGCATCACACCTCCTCCCAGCGAACTGGATCATTAATACAATACAAAATACAAAATTACATTTGTATAGTATCTTTCACATTGGGAGGACATCCCAAGGCGCTGTCTTGGCCTTCAATCTGCTCAACACCTCCAGTCAACTCTTGCCACGTTTTATGTAGATGAATCTCTGCTATGGGCTGTTGGGTCAGACTTCAATTCGGAATAATAGTCCTTCCAGATCTCGGGGACACACACATGGATCTGTTATAAAGCACCAGGCAATCCACCACTGGTACCAGCTCAGAGGGACCCTTCCAGCCATGACCAATAACAGGCAGCAGTGGAAGAAAGATGTGGGATCGGTCTTATATTGTGATTCTTTAAATAGTGGTATAATCCACTGATCCCACCTCATTTACCTAATAACTTGCCCTGCCTCAGGCCATGCTTGGTTGTAAACTACATTTGCAGTGGTCCTAGCTTGCTCTAAGGAAACTTTTAGTCCCCTTTAAACACCCTCTGCTTTCACCTAACAAATCTGCTTCCCTATGAAGTTACTTGGATGAGGTGATGGAGACGAATAGGTGCCTTCTGATCTGCACCTCAAGAGATGGAAAAGCAAGTCAGACACTTTTGGAGGATGAGGGGAAAAAATTTGAGGAGAAAAAATTGACGAGAACAGAATTCAGGCAGTTCGTTCTTGGACTATACAGCAACTTCATTTATTTCCTGCACCTCATCTTACAACACAGAAGGTTAGCACAGTCAGTACAAATGATGTTTTTTTACAGGCTCAAACACTGCATTAAGTCACTCAGTGATGGCAAAGCCCAGACCAACCGTAACTAATCGCAATTGTCTCAAAAGATTGGCTGCTGCACTTAGCTAATTGAATCAGGTCCCTCATAATTGACTAAATTATTGCTTGAGTTCACTTTCAATAATAATTCACCACTCTGTCCAACCTGCATTATATTCTGCAGTGGCATCAACACTGTCTAAAATACCCGAGTGTCTGGAATACAGAATTCTGCTTCTGACTACCAAAGCTTCTGATAAATCATTAGCTTGTTCACCTACAAAATATACAAACACTACACTTTACAGTAAATCCTATTAAGCGCTTTGAGATGTTCTCTCAACCCGAAAGGCACTTTGTTAAGTGCAATTATTATTCATAATAATAGGCAGTAAAACTTGCCAAGAGTCTGAATAATACAATGCGGAGTTTGTTTTGACTGAATTGATTCATGCATACTAGTTGAACCACCAATTGTTCTGTGAAATACAATATTAATCCAGCTTGGATTGACTGCACTCACAGTAATGTGAGTATACTTCCCAGAACATTGACTGCAGTGGAGACAGCACTGGATACACAAAGTAAAGCTTCATTTCACATCATGCCCCAGAAAGCTGACAAAAGTGAAAGCTTCGGGTGGCCAAGTAGGTCTGGGAATAGAAGATTTTTAGACTCAGAAGCCTGAATTAATTTCTGGCATGACATACAAGATCTTAGCAATGAGTTTTGCAAAAGGCCCCTGCGCTGCAGTCCTCTGGTGAGTTCCAACAAATGTCTGCTCATTAGTACTAGACTGTCAAGGTGAGAAGCACCTTTTACGGTTGAAGGAATAAGATCTATTGAAGGAAGAAATCACTTGCATTTTTGTAGCACAGAATATGTTTCCAACTGGATGCACGTAAGAATAATTAGTCAAACGTAGTGACTTTTTTTGTAGGTAAATGCAGCAGCTATTTTGCATATTGCAAGCTCCCACAAATAGCCACGAGGTGAATCACAAATAATCTGGTCATTTGGCAAGATGTGAGAAACTCCCTTCTCGTTTTGAATAGTGCCCTGAGATTTCTGACACCCATCTAAACAGGCAGATCAAGCCTTATCTTTTAACATTTAACAAGAAGGACAGCCCTGCAGTTCTGCTATGGAGTGCAAAGCTAGTCTATGATCTCAAGTCCCAGTGTGGATCTTAAATCCACAAATCTTGCAAACCGCCGGACAATGACAAGCTATGAGGTTTCAGAAGGTTAAACTCCAGCAGTTCCCCAATGAACACTCTGGGGTTCCCAAGCCTTGACTCTTGTCAACCGAGGAGCAAGAAGGGTGTTCCAGAGGTTAGGCACATCGTGACTGACAGCTTGGCCACCAATGCTGGCTTAGAGGGATTGGCAGAGGCCTGTGTTAGCTGAGCAAAGGGGCCAAGCAGAGGAGTGGAATTCTAGAAGATCAGATAGATAGGGAGGTGCTAGGGAGTGAAGGGATTTATACGTGAGACTAGAGTTCTATCAATTGAACTAGCCGTACAACAAGTGGAAATGATTGAAAACTCAAAATATTCTCTTTGGTGTTGACATTTGCAATTTAGTGAAAATTTTAAAAAATCTGAAAAGTACAAATTCAGCATGACATTCTGACAAATTAATTTACAGTTTAATTTTCACAAATAGTTATTAGCGTCCTGAAGGGAGCTTTAGAAAACCGCTGAATTTCATTAATACTGCCGTTAAGACTTTGTTTAGTGGGGCAACAAAATTAAAGTTTAAAGTTCCATTTGTTCCGCAGCTAACCAGTAATAAATTATTTATCTCTGAAGTGCAGCAATATATATTTGCAAAGGCTAAGTTTAAGAAGGAGGTAAGTCAGAGGGATTGAAATGTACTACATATATTTCAATATATTGTAGGTTACAGGACACATAATAGTAATAAAAATTCTTACATTTAGTACAGCGCCTTTCACATCGGCAGTACGGCCCAAAGCTCTTCACAGGATGTTGCAAGTGTGTGGGTGAACACAGCAGCCAATTTGCACACAGTAATGTCCCACAAACAGCCATGAAGTGAATGATTAATTTTATATGGGGGATTGTTGGGTAGGATACTGGGAGAAACTCTGTTCTCCTTTCGAATAGTGCCATGGGTTCTTTAACTTACACCTAGAGGGGCAGACTGCTTCAGTTTAACATCTCATCTGAAGGATAGCACCTCCATCAACGCAGCACATCCCTATGGAAATGCTAGGATGGTCAGTGGTACAAAGGGTACAAATTAAAACCATTTGTTTTTCCCAAATTAGGGTAAAATATATTTGTTTCCTTTAACATTGTGAAGGGCTAGCTAAATCTAAAGAACAACTTGAAAATCTGTGTTCCAGTTGGGAGTGACTTTGCTCCAGGCTATTTTTTTAAATGCAGGCAGACCTGTTAATCAATGAAACATTGGCTTTAAAGCCCATCAATTAAAAGACAGGAGTATGTTGTCAAACTGCATCACCACATTGACAGACAGCTGGTGGTGTGCAATTTTATTAGCTCGATGGGACAGTGACAACTCCAGAGTTCAATTCATTCACTGCCAGTCACTGGCCACAGACCCTTTGTTTGTATTCAGAGCTCCTTCTCGAAGATTCACCTAACTTCCCTGACAAAAGTTTAGTTAAAAAAAAATCTGGTATATCATAATTTGACTTGATTATTTATTACTGTTGAATCATTTATTATTCAACTTGCCAGCATGACTCTTCACTTTCACTGGAATACTTGAGATGCAAAAGTACAAGAGATACACCAACATACAATATCAGTCAAGCAGCTGCGAGCCACAGAGCTGGATTAGCTCTCAAGATTAGGCTTTCAAATATTTAAACAGCAGGACTCACCCCCTGGTTGTTAAGCGTTCATAGCTAGAATGTCCTACATTGTCATTGGAGCTTATACACTTATCCTGCCATGCCTCAAGGCACTGTTTTGCTGACTGCATTCGACAGTGGAAGATGGTGCTTCGGACCACTACACAGCATCAAAATCTCACTGAAATCAATTCCAATTATAAATTGACATCAGTGCAGTTTCATATATCAAATTAGCAGGTGATTTGCACACATCAATTGCATATGCAAATGACACTGGTTTTAAAATAAATATGTTGCTATGTAGGTCTACCTTAAAATTGTTGAAGGACCTAGAAAAATGTCCTTTTTATTATTCTCCATTTAAAAAGTGGAATTGGAGGTTATAAGGATGAGTGTAGCTCTTGAGGATCACATACTTCATAAAACACAATGGTTCTAACCCTGCTGGGACTAACTTTAATATTAGAGTTGAAATGCAACCCGATCATGTACCATAATGCATTTAAAAGGAAACATTTACACCTCTGCATAGCCTTGGTTATTAATGTGAATGCATCTTTTCACACATCACTCAAACAGTAAAAAACGTATTTAAATGAATGCTACACTTGCAAAGTGATTTGATGTTACTATAATGCAATGAGGCACTTGTCACAGGACCTTATTACCAATCTACGGTTTCAATGGAGCAATCCCAACAGTAAAAAAAAGCTCTCCATGCATGTGTTATACTGGTTAGTTCAAGGTCTCAAAATGATTTTTGCTCTGGAGTCATTATTTTGTGTAAACTACAGTAGAAACTACAGTAAGATAGCCCTTGCTTGGCCAGTGAAGATGTTAGTTAACCTGGAGGTATTGTGAAAAGGAATGCCTTCAATACCTGCTCCCTTCATTTAAAGTAGACCTAACTATTAGTTGCAGAAACAAGGTGGCTGGAAGATTATTTAACTATGGAGAATCTGTGATTTGATCATTGGCACCCCACTCATTTGCATGTGTTTTTATGTATTTTTATCAATAATAATAGATTTTATAGCAATTATAAAATCTAAGACATATGTGTCCTGATTACAACCGTCTGTGTCAGTGTTCAGTCATTTGATGAATATAAAGAATACAGTTATGTCTAGTGGGGATCTATGATTACATGATATGCTTACAACCACCCTCCCCTAACCACCCATCTTTCCTCTAGCTTGGTTTCCCTCTCTGTGTAAAGTGCTTTAAAGACATTCTTCATATGTGAAAGAAGCTGTATAATTGCAAAGTGTTGCTTTGATTTCAACTTAAACAAGAAATGTTTTTTTATTGGTATGTGCTGTTAAATTTTAATGGTCTCGTAAAAGGAAAACATCACATTTAATGGAAATGAACAATTGTAGTATTGAATTTTACATTTTACAACAAATGGGCACTTTGAAGCTTAGTATAGTGTGAAGCAAAGCACAGAGACAAATGTGCTATTAGTTTCAAAACAATATTGAACAGAATGAATTGCATTCTGACAACAAAGACATCTTATTTTAAAAAAAACTTTTGTCTTTTTTCAAATTTGGTTCATTCTTCTGCTTTTTGTTCCTTGATTTGCTGTTTATTTCTCTTCTGGAGGAGGGTGAGGTAAGCAGGATCTCCTTGGGGCTGAGCTGGCTTTGATGATAATAACTGAGTTTGATGATAATAATTGCTGCATTTGATATACAGCTGATAACATCAACATGCCTAAAATAGCCTCACAATTTTCTGTAAAGTGTAGTAACTGTGTGTACATAAGCTAATGGTGCAGCCAATTTTCAGATAGCAATGTCCTACAAACAGCGATGAAGTGAATGACCAATTATATCCGGAAGATTGTTGGCTAGAACACTGGGAGAAATTCCCATTTTTTATCAAATTGTCTCATGGGATCTTTAATGTCCATCGAAACTGAACAATGAGAACTCTGCTTCAATGTTTCATTTGAAGGACGCCATCTCCAACAACTGCATTGGAATGTCAAAATTCCAACATGGGCCTTGGATCCACATCCTGACTCAGAGATCAGAGTACTACAAACTGAGCCAGTCTGACTCCTAGAATTTATAAAGTTTTGGCTGCTTCCTCTAAAAGCACTGACATGGTTAGGAATTTGTCCTTATCAGTACTCACGTTCTTCACTAGATAAGATCAATTGGGCTGTTTAGCTCTCATGACTTTCCTTTCTATCCCTGGCTCCCATTTTGTTCATCTCCAAGCCACCAGCTAAATTTAGCATCCAACTTTGCAATAACATGTACCTTGACCTATCACTTGACATAAAAAAACATTCCTCCTGTGCACTCTATGCAAAGTAGTGCTGCACTTTGCATCACTCATGTGAAATCTCAATCATTGGCTGAGGATTAGGCTGATTCCTTGCTAAATAATAATAGAAAAGCTTAGCTGATCGCCAGAGACCAGACTGTATTCTTCTACAACAGTTCATCCTTCCTCCATCAAGTGTTGGCTCATAATAATAATAATAATCCGTGCATTTGATATAGCACTTTTCACGTCGGGAGGACGTCCCAAAGCGCTTCACAGAACACACTGTAAAGTGAATTGACTGTATATTTGTGGGCGAACGCGGCAGCCAATTGCGCACAGCAATGTCCCACAAACAATCGTAGATTGAAAATGACCAATTTTATTATTATTTTTGGTTTTGGAGGGATGATTATTAGGCGTGTGGAATAAGGAAACTTGCCCAAGGTTTCGCCCTGCCTGGAATTGAACTCAGGTCTCTCACTTGCAAAGCGAGTGCTCTAACCACTGAGCTACAGGACTCATATCATGTCCAGGGTTACATCTCCCAAAGTTACAGCTTATATTCTATCTGGCCCTCTTGCTAATAGTCATATCTCCTTTCTGTTCTGGTTCTCTAATTTCACTGGAATCGGGGTTCGATAACCAAAACCTCAGAATACAATCAGCTACTTTTGTTTAAGGGTATGGTTTTAAGGTACTTTGTGTAACTTTCCTTAATTCTGTCTGGCTATAATTAAGATTGTTGGCCAGGACTCTGGTAGAAACTCCCTTCTCTTTTCAAATAATGTCCTTCGCCTCGCTGCCATTCTTGCCTCCTTCAAGGCGCGTCTCAAAACCTTCCTCTTCGATCGAACCTTCGGTCACCTACCTACCCTCCCTGCCATCCACCCTCTCTGATCCCAACCCCCAGCTTGGGTCCAAATCCCTGACTGTCCAGCACCTTGGAATGTGCTCCCAAAATGAAAGGCGCAATAGAAATTTAATTTTGTATTGTATTAACATCCATCTGACCAGTCAGGGTGCACCTTGGTTTGATGTCTCAATCTGACAAGGTAAGCAAATTAAATTCTTTCTACAGGGCCCCCTACGACATTTTTCCAAAGTGGATATTTCCATAAATGAGTACCAGACATTGAATAGGAGCACTCGATCCAGTCTGCAGCAAATCATGTGTCAGATAGCAACTCGTTCTGATAATTAGACATGTGTCATGCTGACCAGTTGAAAATCTGCTCTGACATATCCAATTCCGATCGCTAGAGTTCCTGATACTCTTCTGGTTAGTCAGTGTTCACAGAACATTACTGAGCAAATCCTGTTACACTGCACCAAGTATTAAGCCCTATTTTTACCATTTGACAATGGAGGCATCACTGCTGATCCTAATCCGGACCTCACTTACCAAGATCGCTGGATCAGGAACGTGAAACCTGGCTCTTTTGGGCTCTCTACCTATGGATCACAAAGCACAAATTTAGTGCATTGACTGCTATCACCAAGATAAATTAATTCAGCAAAGCCCTGCACGGTGAACTTGGGACCTTTTTCATCTTTATGGCTCATTACCACAGCACGAAACACATTTACCAATTAGGTTTAGTGGGAGATCTAATAGTGACAAATATAAAAGGTATCAATATCAAATATACTTGTAAACTGACAAGCCTACCAAAATGCTTCTTGGGGCTCACTCTCTCTTTTTTCCCCGGTCCATGCGTAGAACACATAGATCCAAGCAATTTTATGTACAATAATTTTCCATTTTGATATTATGACATTCCACTATGATATATATGACAGTGCTTCCCATTCTTCTTGTGTTATTTAGAATTTCCCTGCATTCAGCTATAACTTTCCTATATACGATTTGCATGGCTCGAAAACAACAACAACAAAATTAAATTTATAGAGCGCCTTTCATGTCGGGAGGACGTCCCAAGGCGGTGGACAGTGAGGAGTCAGGACCCGAGCATGGAGGTGGGATGGGGTAGGAGTGAGGGAAGACAAAGAGGTGGAAGGGTGACCGAAGACATGATCGAAGAGGAGGGGTGGTAGGGCAGGTCGGGTGGGAAACATGGAGCAGGCCGGGGCCCGATGAACGGAAGGAACGGGCAGGTTGGTAGGGAGTCAGCAGGTCAGAGAGGTAGGAGGGGGCAAGGCCGTAGATAGCCTTGAAAGTGAGGACGAGGATCTTGCATTTGATCCTTTGAAGGATGGGGAGCCAGTGGAGTCAGGCAAGGGTGGGAGTGATGGGGTCACAGAGCCTGAATGTGTGAGAGTACACGAGCTGCAGAGATTTGGATGAACTACAGCTTGTGAAGGGAAGAGTTGGGAAGGCCGATGAGGAGGAAATTTCCATAATCGAGCCTTGATGTGACGAATGCGTGGGTGAGGGTTTGGCCAGCCTGAGGGGTGAGGCAGTGGCGGAGTCTGGCAATTTTGCGGAAGTGTTGGTAGGCAGTGCCGGTCATGGCGAGGATGTGGGGGAGAAAGGACAGTTCAGGGTCAAACAAGATACCCAGGTTCCTGACTGGCTTAGTGAGGTTCAGTATGCAGCCGTGGAGGCTGATGCTGCCAGCGCCCAAGGGGCGGAGGCGCTAGCGCAAGCCAATCAGGAGAGCCTTGGTCTTGCTGATGTTCAGCTGGAGGAACCTCTTCCATCAGAAGCTTATGGTTCAATTATCTGAATCTCTTCACAACCTCACACTTCCCAACCCCTGCAATCTCATTCTATTCTTTTATCCTCAGTTTTGGTCTTCCACCTCTGGCCTGTTTGTCATTTCTCACTTCCTCTATCCCACCATCAGTGGCTGGGCATTCAGCTACTATAATTCTGCACTCTGAAACCCCATTTGCCTTGCTCCACAGAACCATAGAAATTTGCAGCACAGAAGAAGGCCATTCAGTCTGACTCCTTTAATGAGCAATGCTTAAAGTCCAATTTACCTACCTTTTCCGCATGCTTCTTCTCTGCCTCCTTCGAACACCTTACCCTCCACCACCCCTCCAGGCTTCCTTTCAAAATCCTCCTTGTCTACCGTCCCCCTATGCCTTCCCCCACCTTCCTCTCAGACATCCACACCCTCCTATTTTCCCTCTCCCTCTGCTCTGAACACCTCATCCTAGGCGTCTTTAACCTCAACTTCACCCCCTCCTGCTCTACCTCTACCAACTTCTGCTCCCTCCTCTCTTCCCTCAACCTCTCCCTCCTTATCCACACCCTCACCAACATCCATGGCCACCCTTTTGACCTGGTGATCACCTGGGGCCTCACCGTCTCGGACATCACCATCGTCGATAAAGCCATCTCGGACCACCACTTCATCTCCCTCAATCTCAGTACCTCCCTCTACCCAATCCTCCACCATTACATACCGTCCATGGATAAAAATTTCCTCCCTCTCCACTGCCCTGGAGTCATCTGAACTCCTACACCTCTGGCCCTCACTGACTGATCTTCTCTCCTCACTCTCCTTTCTCCACAACTCCCTCTCCTCCATTCTGGACTCCATTGCCCCCCTCACCTCCCGATCTGCCTCATACTCCCGTAAATCCCCCGGTACACCAGCCATCTCCTTTCCCTCAAGGCACAAGTGCAAGCTGCCGACTGCGACTGGACCAAATCCAAATTAATGGTCCATCGGCAGATTTGGCTTCACCACACCAAGATCTACCGCTGCGCTCTTGCTCCGCCAAATCCTCCTTCTACTCCAAGGTTATCTTGGAGGCAAAGGACAACCCCCGGCTTCTCTTTTCCATCACGAGCTGTCTCCTCCATCCACCTTCCCATACCTCGCCCATCCTCTCCTCAAACTCCAACTGTGAGGAGATGCTGGACTTCCTCGAATCTAAAATCGAGGGTATACATTCAGCCACCTCAGCCCCGTCCACAGCCACCCCCACATCATCTTTCCTCATGACCCAACACCCACCCATCCGCCCCCCCATACTCCTTCGACCCTATCTCTCCCTCCTCCCTCATCAAAACTGTCCACAAACTCAAACCCACCACCTGCTCCCTCAATCCCATCCCCACCTCTCTCCTTGTCTCCAAGTTCCACCTTCTGGCCCCCCTCCTTTCCGATGTCATCAACCTCTCCCTGTCCACCGGTTCAGTTCCCACCCCACTAAAACAGCCATCATCACCCCCATCCTGAAAAAACCTTCCCTGGATCCATCCCTCCTCTCCAGCTACTGCCCCATCTCTAACCTCCCATTCCTCTCCAAGGTCCTGGAACGAGTTGTCGCGTCCCAGCTCCACTCCTTTCTCTCTCGCCATTCCCTCTTTGAACCCCTCCAATCCGGCTTCCGTGCTGCCCACAGCACGGAAACAGCCCTGGTCAAAGTCACTAATCACATTCTGAACATCTGTGATCAGGGCTCCCTCTGCCTCCTTGTCTTTCACAACCTCTCTGCTGCCTTCGACACTGTCGACCACTCCATCCTCATACACCGCCTCTCTGCTTTACTCAATCTTCACTTACCTGCCCTTGTCTGGTTCGATTCCTAACTCTCTCATCGTCTCCACTTCATTGCCTCTAACGGTTTCTGCTCCAGCCCCCACACTGTCACGTCTGATGTCCCCCAGGGCTCTGTTCTTCGCCCTCTCCTCTTTAATATCTGCAGCCTCCCCCTTTGGTGACATCATCCGCAGATATGGAGTCAACTTCCACATGTATGCGGATGACACCCAACTCTTTCTGCCTCCACCCTCAACTCCCGGACCACTGCTGTCCTGACAGACTGTCTGTCGGACATCAAGTCCTGGATGAGGGCAAATTTCCTACAGTTGAATGTGAACAAGACTGAGGCCCTCCTAATTGGCTCACGCCAGCGCCTCAGCACCTCAGGCTCTGGCACCATCAACCTCCATGGTTGCACACTACAACTCACCAAGACAGTCAGGAACCTAGGGGTCTTGTTCGACCCTCAACTGTCTTTTCTCCCCCACATTCAAGCCATGACCCGCTCTGCCTTCATTGGCAGGAGAGCCTTCAGCCATTCTGCCCCCCAACCTTTGGAATTCCATCCCCCAATCACTCTGCCTTGCCCCCTCCTTAGCCTCCTTCAAGTCCTACCTCAAGACCCTCCTCTTCGACCATGCCATCGGCCANCCCCCCTTCTCCTCCCCTCCCTTCCTTCCCCCTGGCCACAGCTCCGGTCTGAAACGCTGTACACTGTCCAGCAGCTTGAGACGTCCTCCTGACATGAAAGGCGCTATACAAATGTAATCTTTTTGTTGTTGCCTCCCACCTTTCAAATCTCTCTAAAAAAAACACAATCTCTACTCTTCAATCACAAAACACCAACAGTCACACTACTTTACAATTTATGTGGTTTGCTTCATCTCGAAGATGTGACGTGTATGAAATGCAAGGATTCTTCTTCTTCTTCGAACTGTACCCAAATGGAAGCAACTTTAAACATTTATTTTATGTGAAAGACACAATGCAAGTGCAGATTGTTCATAAGATCATAAAATCTTACAGTACAGAAGAACCCCACTTAGCAGATCGAGCTTGTGCTGGCTCTTTGAAAGAGCTATCCAATTAGTCCTACTCTCTGGCTCTTTCCCCATAATCCTGCAGTTTTTTTTCTTTAATATCCGATTCCCTTTTGAAAGTTGTTATTGAATCTGCTTTCACCACCCTCTGAGGCAGTGCATTCCAGATCATAACATCTCGCTGTGTAAAAAAAATTCTCCTCATCTCCCCACTGGCCCTCTTCCCCTCTGACCTGATTACTCCACAACCCACCACCCGTTGTCTCTGCTCGACTGGCTCTGGCCTCCTGCTTGTCCCATGGCCTCTGTTCCACCTTCGGTGTCCACTCTTTCAGCCATTGCACTCCAAATCTGGAACACTCCCCTTCAATCTCTCCACCTTGCCCCATCTTTCCCCATCTTCATGTCATGCTTGAAGGCTTCCTCCTCGATCGTGCTTACGGTCACCTCCCTGTGGCTTGGTGTCATGCTCCGCCACTCTCAAGCACTCTGGGATGCTACCCTGCTAGTGAACCGCTGTATAATCACGATTGTTTGCCAATTATCTTTATTCTGTGACCTCTGGTTACTGACCCACCTGCCAGTTGAAACAGTTTCTCCTCATTTACTCGTATCAAAACCCCTCATAATTTGCAATACCTCTAATAAATCTCCCCTTAATCTTCTCTGCTCTATGGAGAACAATCCCAGCTTCTTTAGTGTCTCCACATAACTGAAGTCCCTCATCCCAGGTATTATTTTGGTAAACCTCCTTTGCAGCCTCTCCAAGGCCTTGATATCCTTGTGATAATGTGATATTGATTGTGACTTTCCCGCAAACATATTGTAACCTTTATAGTATGATTCTGTTAGTGGCTCTTTTCTAGTTATTGGAGATAATACATTTGCACGGATTCCACTGTGATATTATTGGGATTATAATTAACTTCCACCAGATGTCCTGCTTTAGCAAAACCCATAAACACAACATTTTATTAGCTCAAAACCTTGAACACCCAGCAGGAGGCAGCCCAGGCCGAGAGCAAAAAAAAGGAACAATAAATAAAATACAATATTTCCCATACTATATATAAAAGGAAACCATTATTGCCAAGAATAAAGTGCTCAACATTGTATATATCAATGAATTTGCTGCAGGAATCTGCCATCAACTCTGTCAGAGGAACATTTGCTCTGCATGAGCTATTGGACAGTATTGGTGAGGGTGGTGTCCTCCAGTGAACTCAAACGTGTCCACATCCACGCCGACCCGGGCGGGTCTGTATCATCACCCAACCCAAATAGGATTAGCAGTTTAGTAATCTAAATACAAAGGAACATGAAGATCTGGAAAGTGGAGTTAATATCACAATTGAAATTAGAAACATGGCTATCCATGAACAGATCCTATGGGGCCACTGACCTCTGCTTGTGCTGGAAATGTATGTATTTAACATTTGTTTAATGTTAAAATTTAACATGGTTTTGTCCCGGATGCGACTGGATTGGTCACTTGGTTAAGGTATTGGGACACTTGACACCCACTGCAAAAGTAAGTACCTCCTTTGGGAATGGAGAAAAGAAGTAAAGGGTAAAAAGCTATTGACTAGCCTATGAGTATGCCTAAATTAATTTTGGTGTTTGATTTCAGACCAATTTGGAAGTAGGAACCATGGATGAAGCCCACTTTTACATTATGGCAGAATTCAGTGGGTGAAGTTAAATGCTTTTTTAATAGCTCAACACATAACAGAGGTTCTGCAAAAGGTAAAGCCTGGGTTTATCTTTAACGACAGATTTTAAAAACAATCACAAGACAGTCAACAGTACAAATATTTCCAGTTTTCACCATAAAAAGCCAGCCTTGAATGTAAGCATTTATTTCTGAGAGTTTAGAGCCCAAAATAAATGCTTAGGGAAAATGTTATTTCTCTTATTGCAAAGATCGCTGCCGATTTTTTCTTGTCCCATCGTAACAGAATTACAGCAAGGTTGGCTCTTAGCGAGACATAAACAGACCAGAACTGCAATGCCAAGGCACTGAGCTGACTAATATAAAATTCTACTACACTAGCATGCTACAACTTAGCTGGTGTTCAATATAAAACCTGAATTTAGTTGCTGTGATCCTTAATTTTCTGTTTACGTACATTTTAATAATTTGGATTTTTTAAAATGTTTTTAAATTCTCAGCATTAAGAAAAAAAAGTAAGAAAGCACATTTTTACTGTGTACATTGCTTATTATACTCTACAACACTCTAGTCTAAGGCATTGTTAGGCATGTGTAGTCCCATAGCTCAATGGTTGGAGCACTCGCCTTGCAAGTGAGAGACTTGGATTTGATTCCCGGTAGGGCGAGATGTTGGGCAAGTTTCCTTATTCCACACGCCTCTGTTTACCTAGCAGTAAGTAGGAGCCTGGTTATTGGTTAATTGGCGGATCGTTTTCTGGGGATAATAATCTTTCAAAAATAAATAACTGATAGATAGATAGAGAGAGAGAGAGAGAGAGAGAGAGAGAGAGAGAGAGAGAGAGAGAGATAGATAGATAGATAGATAGATAGATAGATAGATAGATAGATAGATAGATAGATAGATAGATAGATAGATAGATAGATAGATAGATAGATAGATAGATAGATAGATAGATAGATAGGTCGCTTAATCCACGACTGTTTGTGGGACACGACTGTGCGCAATTGGCTGCCGCTTTTCGCCCACAACTATACAGTGTATTCTGTGAAGCACTTAGAAGATGTAAAAAGTGCTATATCAAGATCAAGGATTATTGTTATTATTATTGTTGTTGACAAACCAGCCATTTTGACTTAATGGTAGAACTTGTCAGGAGGGGGACCATTCACTGGGGCAGGGATTCATCTCACTCAGCTCCGGTTAGCTCAACAAGCCAAAGCCCTTAATAGATATAGTGTCCCAGCGAGACAATGTAGCAGACAGTGCTCTTATAGAACCATACGTTGTACAGCACAGAAGGAGGCTATTTGGCCCATGTGTCTGTGCCGGCTCTTTGAACAGAGCTATCCAAATCAATCCCACCCCTCCGCACTGTCCCCACAGCCCTTCAAACTTGTCCTTTCTAATTAATTATTTACTTCTCTCTTAAAAGTTGTTATTGAATCGGCTTCCACTTTCAGGCAATGCATTCCAGATCTGAATAACTCACTGGGTGAAAAAAATTCTCCTCACCTCCCTTCTGTTTCTTTTAACAACTGTTTTAAATCGGTGTCCTCGGGTTACTGACTCACGCGGCAGTGGAAATAGTTTCTCCTTGTTCACCCTATCAAATCCCCTCATAATTTTTTTAAATTTCTATTATGTTTCCCCTGCTTTAAGGAGAGTAACCCTAGCTTCTCGAGCCTCTCCTAATAACTGAAGTCCCTCATTCATTGTACCATCCTGGTAAATATGCTTTACATCCTCTCCAATGCCTTGACAACCTTTCTAAGGTGTGAGGCGCAGAACTGAACACAGTACTCTACCTGAGGCCTAACCAGTGTTTTATAAAGGTTCATCATAACTTCCTGACTTTTGTATTCTATACCCCTATTTATAAAGCCTAGGATCCAGTATGCTTTTTTAACAGTTGCTTTTTTAACGGTTGAACAATAGCTCTCAATGGAAAGCTATTCAGTTTTAGGTGGTAAAAGCTAGAACTTACCCCAACACATACTTTGGGGTTTCCAAGCCTTGGTTCTTTCTAAATTGCACATAATTACTCTCCAGAATTCGGTAATAAGGGTGTATTCCTCCAGGGGGAGAGTTGTTATTTCATTCAAAACACAGGGAAATTTCCATGATTATGCGGTATGCATATTGGTCTGGTTTGGATACTCTTAAGCATGATGATCTTCCAAATGTGACAGGCACCCAGCCGGCCAAAACACATCTTTAAAATAAATTAAATGCAAATTAAATGCATTATAGTTGCCTGTACCAAATAATTTGAATGTAATATCTTGAAAACACTATTAGTGCTGAACTTCTTTCAGGCAGCCCTGCTGAGAATATGAATCAGGATGGAATCCAAAGGTATTCAACTATTCAGCCATCATTGTGCACATTAATGAGATGATTTGCATAATAGATATTGAAACATCTGGCACAGTGTCACTTCAATTGCCTGGAAACTCAAAATTCTATATGTTTTGTAAAATCAGAGATAATGCATATATTATTGAGAGACGATATACACACTAGCAATACATGATGTTGAATTTAACAGTTAGCATCTTTTAACGTGGTTTTATCAGCCAAGCAAAACGTTTTGGAAGTTAGTAATTTACAGCTCAAATCAAGACGTAGGCATGAATGGGCTTCAATAACAATAGAAAATTCAGCCACAAATGAAAAATTTAAGACCAAAGGAGTGATCAAATCAAATACAAAATGTAAAATTCATGTCCCATTAGTTTAAAAAATCCTTGCATGATGTGCACGATCTATTTGCTGGGAATTATCAGCTTGGCTCAGTCAGAATGTTATAAGTTCTATCCCCTTTGTGGGACCTTGAGCTCATTGTCTTCTCTCAGTGCAGTGCATCAGCTCTCCCTACCCCTCCGACCTCCTAACCCCATAACAGCCTGTCCGCTATCTCCGCTCGGTGGATACCATCCCCCGCATTTCCCGCCCCACCATTGATGGTCGGGCATTCAGTATCTCTGCCCCCACATTCTGGAACTCTATCCCGCATTCCCTCTGCCATACCCACTCTCTTGCCTCCTTCAAGCCGTGTCTAAAGACCTTCCTGATTGACCGTGCCTTCAGGCCACCCTCACCCCGCCCTCCACCCCTCCTGATCCCAACTTCCAGCTCGGGTCCAAAAAACCCTGACTGTCCAGTGCCATGGTTCTTCTTTCCAATGTGAAGGGCGCTATATAAGTGTAATTTATCGTTGTTGTTGCATTACTGGGGGAGCACTGCATTCTCAAAGGTGCTGTCTTTCAGATGAGAAATGAGATGAGAACCTGTCTGACTTTTCAAGTGGACATGAAGCATTTCATGACATCATTTCATAGAGAGGGAATTTCTTCTAGTAATCCCGGCCAACAATTCTCCAGGTAAAATTAGCAAATATGAAGTATGGTAGCTTGAAGCGAAAACAACCTGTTGATTTTTGTGCTTTAATAAAAAAGGAAAATAAATGAAATTATGCTCTGTCTTTGGGCCAGAAGCTTGGTCTGCATTTTGGGATGAAAATTAAAATTGGATTATTCTTAAAGGCAGTTTGGGTTTGAGGCAATATTTACTCATTGTTGAGATATTCCCTGAAATATTTAGGAAATATCTTAGAAGCATTGATACTTTGGGATGAAGTCTAGAATTGGAAAAACTTGAACACAGTCTGTTTTCAGTGAAGGCAATTTTGCTAAGATCAGTTTACAAATTACAAATGCATTTTACATTAAATTTGTGATGTTTAAGATTCATCTCAGGTAATACAAAAATCTTCAGCATTAATGTTTAAAAAAAAATCTTGAAAGTCATCCCATCTTATTGGATAAAGATAATTTTTTTATTTTAATAAAATAATAATCAATATAACGCTACATTTTAAGATTTTAGTACTATTTTGTGATAAAAAAAGAAAGCAATGGGGAGAGATGTTTAAATGTTACATCAATATCATTGCAGTGCAAAACATTTTAAATGCCAAACATATTGTAAGTGTGTTCATTTCAGATCAAATATTTATTTATATTATGAAGCAAGAAACAAACACATAAGATCAAAATGTACAGATTACTGGTTTAGGTCATAGTTAAAATATTTAGTGTAAGGTCAAAGGAGTGAACCAATTTAAACTTAGAGATAGGGGGAGGATGAGCAGAGAAGAAGGGGAACAGAGAAAGAGAAGACGAGGGCAAGAGTAGCTGAAGGGTAATAAAATAAAATTGTTCATTCAGTTAATGGCTAATTGTGGGATGTTGCCATGTGTAAATTGGCTGCTGGATTTGCCTACATGACGCACAGTCCCTCCACTTTAAAGTAAATTCCATGACACACTTTGAGACATTCTCCTGATGTGAAAGACGCTATATCAAAAACAATAATTATATCAAAAATGCAAAGATTACGGGCAAAAAAAAGGATCAGCAAACATGACGGGAAGAGAAAGAGGTTTGTAATGATCAATGAAATGATATTCATTATCCTGCTGTCAGCTTCACTCATTTCCCATTAGTGTCATCTTATTCAATTCAGAAAACCCTTTCTTTACACAGGCACACTTTCGTACAGTGGTCAATGGATAATAATCTGGAATTCTAGCTGATTTCCCTTCTTCCCATCTCCTAGGGGAGATTTCTAATCTACATGACTCAATACAACACCTTAAGATGCATCTATTAAAAATAACACATAAAAAGGTGCAATTCGTAGGTTCTCACTTTCACCAACATTTGATATGCTTGACCACTACCGACACTCTGTGTGTTGGGATGTCCTCCCAATGTGAAAGACACTTTATAAATGTAAATTTCTATTGTATTGTTATATCTTGCTCACTGAGAAAACCCAGGAGTCAATGCTTATGACACAAATATTTTAATGTAGTTAAATCTTGGGACACTTCATAGAACTTCTATTTTGTAATGTTTTCTTCATTCAGCGTGGCATTAAAACACTTCATTATTGTTTTGCTCAAGTGCAAAGCATCTAAATGTTAATGTTGTTCAACTGAATTGAATATTAATTGAAACTGATCGCTTGAATCTATCTCGTCATCCAGCAGGAGGGAAATCACAGCATGTTTGCTTTAACAGTCCTCCTTCCAGCCTGATTTAAACTATGGCCAGTGGACAACAAAAAATAACTACAGAGGCCTCAAAGTGATTTACGACTGGTTGCCAAATGGTAGGTACAATTACGAGTTCAATTTCAGAATGAACTAAGTCTATATTATGCATGTCTAGCGGTGTTGTTTGGCTCATCGCACAATATGTGAAAACCACTTGAGGCAGCAATGAACAAGCAAACAGAAGGCTGGACTTTATTGCCAAATTAATTAAGTTCAGATGCAGGAAGTCATACTCAAGCTATATGGTGTTCTGGTCAGGCCACACCTACAGTACTGTATTCAATTCTAGTCACTGCAATATAAAGGGGCTGGCCAGGTTCTACATACAGTGCAGAGGACAAAAATAAAGATGATCCCCAGTTTTAGAGGAATGAGCTATGAGCATTAATTAGACAAATTAGGGTGCTTCAATCTTGAAAAGAGACATCTCAGAGGGGAGATTAAAAAAATTAAAGGTAAACCCAAAATAATATTTTCCAAATATGTCAGTGTGGCAAAATGAGAGGACATAGGTTTAGAGATGCAAAGAGCACCTTCAAGATAGACAACAGGAAATATTTATTTACTCAGTGGGTAGTTAATGACTAGCACAGATTATCACGAAAAGTTGTTGCGAAAGGAAATTGGACATTTAAGAAAGAAGCTTTACGCTGTCATGGGAAGATGGTAAAATGGGTATTCGGGAAGGATGAGATCAAATGGGCTTAAAGGCCTTATTTGTCTGAACCAAACTTGTAATCATGTGCAAGATCACCTACATTTGGCCCAATAAATACCTTTACGTTTCTGACTCAGCGTTAGCTATTACAAGATTAAGTATGTGGATTTCAAGAAGCATATAGATAAATGTGCAATGAAACACTGGAGTGAAAAATGTGAAATTTAATATAATTATCAATATTGTTGGGCTTTTTACTCCAGCAGTGATGTTAAACTAATGTCCCCATTGCCAGTTTTAGAGATCCTATTACACCAATTGGTGTCACCCACCCTGGTAGCATTCTCATCCCTAGGTCAGAGGGTTGTGGATTCAAGACCATCATTGTGACTTTAAACTCAGTCTAGGCTGGGTTTAAAACAAGATAAGCATAGCATAAGTTGCAGATAAAAACTCGAAGTTACAAATAGCTACTCCCCGGGCATCAGACTTGTGTCACATTAAACTGTGGGAACTTGACAGCCTTACAATTTCCTTAGAACCCTCATTCACAATCAATAATGCCAAGTCTTGATAGGGGAGGAATGTCATACATTTCACCTTTTTTCTTCTATTTTCCTAACCTCTGTCTTCTTTCTTCTGTACATCTCCCCTCTCATCTCTATCTCCAGCTTGTCCTTGTTCCCTCTCATGATAATGATTCCCGCAGGCTTTATTTTCTGCTCTCGCTTGCTATTTTTTCTTTGACCTTTGTAATGGATGCTCCACAATCATGGACCCATTAAAGCAATCCCTTAAACTGTTCAGAATACATACAATATAATAACTTGTAGCGCAGATTCAAAGCCAGGCAGTTGCAAATACATGGAGACTGTCACTACACCACTGGTTTAACCTCCCAGGCAGGGGGAACCTGGAACAGCAGCTGTGAAGAGTGGTTACCTGGGCTCCCAGTTTGGTGCCTGCCACCCCTCTTACATTTGTAATCATTCCAGCTATAATCTTTTACCACTTAGCAGACAGTTAGGCCATCAGCTTTTCTGTCCCGACTCTCTTCATCTCCATCCCAGAATCCCTCTGCCTCACCCCTCACCTCATCTTCTTCAAGGTCCATCTCATGCCCTTCCTCTTTGACCATGCCTTCGGCCACCTTCCAACCTCTTTTGCCACAATCCCCAGCTCGGGTGCAAACCATTCACTGATGAGCACCTTGGGGCGTCCTTCTGATGTGAAAAGCGTGATATAAAAGCAATATATTATTGTTGTTTTACTAACCTCAGGCCGGATCAGGTTCTTCACCCTTCTCAATCCAGCACCAAGAGAGAGATGTGGGGGAGGCACAGGCTCCACCCTTCAAGTCTTCCTGCCTGAGGTCCTAGTGTCCACTGTCATACAATACAGCACAAATTAATCAAAACAGTTTTCAGTGGCTTCCTGAAAATAATCCACCAGCGATAAATAAACATAAATCTCTTGCCCTTTGGATTCATGAGTTGAGCATTCAATGTCCTATTGATCCCCCCCACCCCCCACCCATGAATTACATGGCAAGTGAATTGCTCTATTGGAATTTTTGTCACCCAAAATGGATTCTTCCAGTATACAGTATATGGGTTTTCTACATATGCAGATAACCCCTCTGTGTTCTACAACAAAAATAAACTGTATATTCTTGTGGCTTTCCTCGAGAATGTAATGAAATCTAGTCATACATTAAGTGATGCTCGCTGTCTTTCACAAAGCTCTTTCATTGATTTATAATCTTGAACTTCGCTTGCTTGACTGGCAGCTCCAGCATGGATCTGCACATTTCCCCTTGTGTCTGAAAGCTATAACTGGCTGATCAAGAATGTGAAAAGTCTGCAAATGACAGATTGACAGTCATTGCTCTACAGCATCAAAATTCTGAAAAGATAGATAACCTGATCTTTCATTTTGTAAAACATTGCAGTTCATGATGGGAATGTGAGTTTGTTACAATGGAAAGCCGCTTTAACCACTCGTATCAGGCACATTGAATGAGGGCAGACAACAGTCGCTAAGTTGTGCTTAATGGATACAATAAATTGCCTTACACCAGGGTGGTTCAACCTTTTGGTGCCACGTGCTGAATTCCCTATTTGAGATAGGTCTGCGGCTGCATAAGCATTATTTTTTGTTTCCCTTCCAGAAACATAATAAAGTATACACAGCACCATTTTCATGTCACATCGTAATGCGCTTGACACTGCCGGCTGGGCACCTGAACTGGGGGTGGGAGCTGAGAGAGGTGGGATGGGGAGGGGAAAAGATGACCGAAAGTGTGGTCAAAGAGTTAGGTCTTGATGTGTTTTGAAAGAGGGGAAGGAGGGAGCAAGTCGAAGGGACTCCAGGAATGGAACTCCGGAGAGCGAGGGCAAACTGTCTGCAGTAGCAGGAACCGGAGATTGCTAAGGATGCAGTGGACAAGGAGACATGTTTGCCTTCCTAACACACTGAGGCAACAGCCGGCATTTTCTCACTCTCTGCGCTGCGACGTCCCAACAGCCAGCTCCTGCCACTGCCATGGGAGGACGTTCACCAGGGTGGGAAGGAGTGTAAGTTGGAATGATGGAAATGATTTTGGGCTGGATAAATTCACCCTTTGTGCCAAATGTAACCCACAGGACGCCAGTTGGACCACGCTGCCTTACACAATAGGAGAGAGCGGATTATCTCCCCTAATTGGGACTGACATCATTGTAGATAATCAAAGACAGTGGATAAATGGACATAGTGAAACATAATTTCAATGCCTCTTTCTATCTTTGGTTCTATCTCTCTGTCTGTAATGCTATACCGTACATTAATAAATAGTGACCCGAGTGAGGTCGCTAGGGTCACCGTCGCAATGCGCAAATGAATCATATCACCCATAACCTTAAATGCATTTGCCCAGTTTCCCATATGTGCACTGCTGGATTTTTGATAGCTGCTGCGAATGAGAAGATACATAGATATTTGATGTGCGCATAACTGATCTTCTTCTGTGCAGGATCAAAATTGCATAAGGCAGCACCTGTAATTTCTCCTTCTCCCTTGTTACTCAATGCTAGCTGCTGTTTTGATTGATGTGATTGGAATCATCAGCAATATAACATGCTGCAATTTTGATTTGTAAATATTAAGCAGTGTTGTTATATTTCCTGCTCTGGACATCACCTGGTCAACAAGATGGAACAGACTTCATGTTTATTTGCTAAAGATCTGCATTCTTGTACAAGTCTAAGACGTTCTACAAATGATGTTGGGATTAATCTGAGCTCTGTATTCAATTTATCAGATCTGGACCAGTAAACCTAAAAGAAAAGTCTGAAAATAAAATCAGTTGGAAAATAATAAATGAGGCTTGAATTTACCAAAAAAACATTTTGCATAAGGTGGAGAGTCAAATGGGAGCTTTGCTGGTATACTTGCCGGCTAGCACAGTATGTCCCTGAGGAGAAATAAACATGATATGTACTTGCATTTGATTTATTTTATTCAGGAGGATGGCTTAAAGAGCTTCACAGTATTTTACTATACGTTTTTTAGGCAGATTGCACACAGCAACATCCCACAAAGAGCCATAAAGAGAATGAGCAATTTTATGTGTGAGTTTATTGATCAGGTCATAAGCAGAAATTCCATTCTACATAAGAAATGCTGGACGAAAAAAGACCAGGGTCCATCTAGTTCACCTTCCACCTTCCTGGCAGTCTCATTCACATATGTACCTAACTGCCTTTGTACTATGTCCCATAATGTTATTTCCTAAAAGAAACTATCTAATCTGTGATGAAGAATCAATCCTTCCTGCTTCATCTATCTCCCGAGGGAACTTGTTCCACAGGTTTACTATTCGCTCATTATTTGCGTTGATTTGTTTTGAATTTACCCCCCTTCGATTGCAGGCCGTGTCCTCTGGTTCTATCATTCTGGACAAGTTGAAACAGCCTGTCATGATCTATATTGTCTTGCCCCTTTAGATATCTTAAAAGACAGCATGAGCATACCCAATTTATTTAGTCACTCTTCATAGTCCAGTCCTTCCATTCCCTCAAACATTTTGGTTGCCCTCCACTGTATCTTCTCGATTTCTCCAATATCCTTTTTGTACTGTGGCAACCGAAACTGTACACAGTACTCTAAGTATTGTCTCACCAATGATTTATGCAGTGGCAGGATTACCCCACTATTTCGGCTTGCTGTTGATCTTGTGATACATTCCAACATTTGGTTTGCTTTATTCACTGCCACAGAGCATTGTTAGGAGAGCTTCAATTTATTGCCAATCAGCCCCCCTTTTCATTTTCCATACATATTATTTTAATTCCGTTCAAACAATAGTCCCTTCCAGGATTTTTTGCCCTCATGTGAAGTACTTTACATTCCTCCATATTGAATGTCATCTGCCACCAATCTGCCCAATTCCCAAGTATGTTGAAATCCTCCTGTAACCTATCTGGTTCAGCTTTGCAATCTACCACCTTCATTCGCTTGGTGTCATCTGCAAACTTAACCACTGTGCTTGCAATTTCTAGTTCCAGATGGAACAACAAACATCTTTAAGAAAGTGCAATCTTTAAAAGTCATCTGAACAGTCAAGTGGGGCCTTGGTTTAGCATCACAACCAAAGGATGACACCTTTGACAATTCAGCACATGCCCAGCACCACATTGGAATGCCAACCTAGTCTAAATCCCGACGTGGAACTTGGACCCACAACCTTCTGACTCAGAAGAAAGAGTGCTACTTCATATGCATTTTACAGTAAAATAATGTGAAGCTCTTTAAGACATCCTTCTGATATGAAATACATCAACTCTGAGTCAGAAGATTGGGGGTTCAAGCCAGGCTAACAAAAACAATAACTTGCACTTATATAACACCCTCCATGCAGGAAAGCTTGTCAGAGCACTTAATAGTGGTGGAACCTGACTCTGAGCCGGGGTGGGGTGGGGGGAGATGGCCTTAAGAACGGTCGAAGAGGAAGGTTTTCAGCCGGGACTTTTAAAAGGGGAGAGATGGGCAAGGCGGAGGAATTGAGGGAGAATGTTCCAGAGTTTTGGGGCATAGTGGCTGAAAGCGCAAACTCCGATGGTGGGGTGGAGGTTGTAAGGGACAAGCAAGAGGCCAGTGCCAATCGAGCGGAGGCGCTGGGAGGTGGATTGGGGAGTTAGGAGGTTGGAGAGGTAGGGAGGTGCCAGAGAGTGAAGGGATTTGAACACGAGTGTGAGGACTTGAAGTCGATCCGTTCGGTGATGGGGAGACAGTGGAGTCTGGCCAGAACTGGTGAGATGTGGGTACAGTGTTTGATCTGGGTCAGTAAGCGGGTGGGAAAGTTTTGAATGAGCTGGAGTTTTTGAGTAGTGAAGCTGGAGAGACCGGTGAGGAGTGCGTTTGTGTAATCTCGGCAGGAGATGACAAATGCATTCACGGGGGTTTTGGCTGCATTTGGGGTAAGGTATGGTCAGAGGCGGGCAATGTGGTGGAGGTGGAAGAAGGTGGTCCTGGTCAGATATCAGATGTTTGGAGAGGAAGGACAGCTGGGGGTCAAACTGGATGCCTAGATTGCGCACTGGTTCGGTGAGTGTGAGGGAGAGCCTAGGGAGGTTGAGGAGTTCGGATCTGCAGGAGTGAAGATGTTAACGGTAACACAAAGACACCGAAAGATAAAAAGGTGAAATCTAAAAAGTCATCAGCAAC
The DNA here is from genome assembly GCF_018977255.1 of Callorhinchus milii. Classification (NCBI taxonomy): domain Eukaryota; kingdom Metazoa; phylum Chordata; class Chondrichthyes; order Chimaeriformes; family Callorhinchidae; genus Callorhinchus; species Callorhinchus milii. The sequence continues at coordinate 80,341,008 of NW_024704742.1, read as the reverse complement.
AATCGCTGCCTTTTCTCGACAGGAAGAGGAGGACAGAATAACCAACAACAATTTGCATTTATATTGCGTTCTTCACGCAAGGTAGCATCTCGGAGTGCTGAAATATACAAAGATGTGCAAAACGCACAATAGTTGCCAACTGATTAAAAAAGTTGAAGAGCAACATCTGAATATGATCGCAATTAGTGACATTCATTTGGCAGATCTGGGCAAGATGTGTATAAGCAGATGGCTCAACGTGTATTCAGGCAGATACACTAATTAAAATGAGTGGGCCTGTTTGGAAAGCAGGTAATAGCTGTATGACACCTATTTTAATTAACTGTGCTGCTGAGGCTGTGGGGGCAGGGAAATCATGTTTAAGGAGGGATTGGGGCATAGTTATATACCAGAGCTGTGCAGATAGATCAGTATGTTGCAGGTTTTAACCCTGATTGCCTTTAGTGTTATCTATGCAACATTAATGATCCTTGCATTTATTTATAGCACCTTTCATGTCGAGGGATGTCTCAAAGCACTTCAAAGTACCCACTTAAAGGCTTATATGTTTTTTAGAAAAATGAGGCAGCAGTTTGCACGCAGCTATGTCCAATGAACAATCATGAAATAGATTCATTCCCAGGAGAAAGTCGGAGCAAAGTCAGTTTTAGGGTATTATTTGTTCAGCTGTGATGTTTCTCTGGTTACATTTTTTCGTATGCCCTTTTATTAATGGTAAAATGACAAAGTGGGAATCATACTTCATGAACAAGAATATTCAGCCATTAATTGATTGCTTGGAAGAATTTACACTATATTGGATCAATTAGAATTAAGGCTTTTTGAACCAGAATTTAAAGACCATCTCCCTCCCAGCTCAAATAGAAAATGTAGTTGAATGATCCATGAGAACGTCTTCCTACAGTGCCAGGGTTATTGATATATCTGTCTAACACCAGTGGACTCAGATACTGACACTCAACTGGGAAACTCTTCTGATCATTGAAAACTTATGATAACAGTAACAATAGTATTAATACTTGCATTATTAATAAATTAATAGTATTAATAAATTAAAAGTATTAATTTAGCAGCTTTCACATGGAGGGGACATCTCAAAGTACTTACACTACTAAGTGTTAATGCAGAGTATCTTGTGGGCAAAAGCATCAGCCAATTTGCACACAAGTTGTGCCACAAATAGTCATGAAGTAATGTAAATGATCGATTTTATCTGGGGGATTGTTGGCCAGGACACCAGAAGAAACTGTGTTCTCTTTTCAAACATTGCCTGGATCTTTAACGTTCATCTAAACAACAACAACAAGATTCCATTTATAAAGCGCCTTTCACGTCAGGAGGACGTCCCAAGGCGCTGCACAGTTGGGTCATGACCCGAGCAGGGGGGAAATGGTCAGGGTGAGGGGAGGGAAGGGAGGGAGCAAGGAGGGGGGAAATGGTCAGGGTGAGGGGAGGGAAGGGAGGGAGCGAGGAGGGGAAGAGAGTCGAGAGGGGAGCTGAAGGCACGGTCAAAGAGAAAGGTTTTGAGACCGGCCTTGAAGGAGGAAAGGGAGGAAGCAAGGCGAAGGCACTGGGGGATGGAGTTCCAGAGCCTGGGGGCTGAGAGGCTGAAGGCCCGACCACCGATGGTAGGGCGGTTGGGGCGGGGGACGTGGAGCAGACCGGAGCCAGAGGAACGGAGGGTACGGGCAGGTAGGTAGGGGATAGTAGGTTGGAGAGGTAGGAGGGAGCAAGGCCGTGAATGGCCTTGTAGGTGAGGATGAGGATCTTGAAATCAATCCTCTGGGGGATGGGGAGCCAGTGGAGGCGAGCGAGGGTGGGAGTGATGTGGTCCCGAAGCCTGGTGCGGGACAGTACACGAGCTGCAGAGTTCTGAATGACCTGCAGCTTGTGGAGGGAGGTGGCGGGAAGGCCGGCGAGGAGAGAGTTCCCATAGTCCAGCCTTGAGGTGACAAAGGCGTGAACCAGGGTTTCAGCAGCGTGAGGGGTGAGGTAATGCCGTAGTCTGGCGATGTTCCGGAGGTGATGGAAGGCGGTGCCAGTTGTGGTGCGGATGTGAGGGAGAAAGGACAGCTCAGGGTCGAACAAAACGCCGAGGTTCCTGACTGGCTTTGAGAGGTGGAGAGTGCAGCCTTGGATGCTGATGGTGTCAGCGCCTGAGGTGCGGAGGCGCTGACGTGAGCCAATCAGGAGGGCCTCGGTTTTTCGCACGTTGAGCTGAAGAAAGTTGTCTCTCGTCCAGGACTCGATGTCGGACAGGCAGGCTGTCAGGACATCGGTGGTCGTGGAGTTGAGAGTAGAGGAGGAAAGGTAGAGTTGGGTGTCATCCGCATACATGTGGAAGTTAACTCCATGTCTGCGGATGATGTCACCGAGGGGGAGCATATAGAGGGTGAAGAGGAGGGGACCGAGGACAGAGCCCTGAGGGACACCACATGAGACAGTACGGGGGGTGGAGGAGAAGCCATTCGTTGAGACAAAGTGAAGACGGTGAGAAAGGTACGACCTAAACCATTCAAGGACAGTGCCTTGAAGGTTGAGGTGGGAGGACAAGCGGTGGAGTAGGATAGCGTGGTCGACCGTATCGAATGCTGCCGATAGGTCGAGGAGGACGAGGAGACAGAGGGAGCCCTGGTCACAGATGGTCAGGATATCATTGGTGACCTTGACCAGGGCAGTTTCTGTGCTATGGGCAGCACGGAAACCTGACTGAAGGGGTTCAAAAAGAGAATGGGTGGAAAGGAAAGAGCGCAGTTGGGAGGCGACAACTCTTTCCAAGACCTTGGAGAGAAAGGGGAGGTTGGAGATGGGCCGGTAGCTTGATAGCTGCGACGCATCAAGGGAGGGTTTTTTCAGGGTGGGCGTGATGATGGCAGTTTTTAATGGAATGGGGACAGAGCCAGAGGAGAGGGACAGGTTTATGATGTCAGTGATATGTGGGGCAAGAAAGTGGAGCTGGGAGATAAGGAGTGGAGTGGGGATGGGGTCAAGGGAGCAGGTGGTTGGTTTTAGGGATAGGATGAGTTCAGTGACAGAGGGTGGGGAAACGGGTACGAAGGTGTGTAGGGGAGGATGGGTAGGAGTCGGAGTGTGGGAGGGAAGGGGTGGGTGGTGGGTGGAAGTTGGAGGGGAAGTGACCGCGGAGCGGATTCCCTTGATCTTGGATTCAAGGAAATCCAGCATCTCCTCGCAGTGAAGGTTGGAGGAGATGACCTGCGCGGGGTGGCTTGAATTGTCAAAGATAAATAATCCTTGCATTTGATATAACGCTCTTCACGTCTTCTAGCCATGTCAAAGCGCTTCACAGAATATGCTGTGAAGTGAATTGGCTGTATGTTTGTGGGTGAAACACAGCAGCCAGTTGCACACAGCAGTGTCCCACAAACAGTCATGGATTGAAGTGACCAATTTAACATTTTTTTTCTTGAGGGATTATTATCAGGTGTGTGGAGTAAGGAAATTACCCAAGGTTGTTGGGAATTGAACCCAGGTCTCTTGCTGCGAGGAAAGTGCTCTAACCACTAAGCTACAGGACTCCCAAGAGATGTTAGTGGAGTAGCAAGCAGGTCAGATAAACCGAGTTGAAATGGCTCCCAAAGAACTCAGTAATCAGCTGCTTTCATGTACAGAACATGGCACATCCAATAATCAAATTACATTAGTTTCCTTTGGAGTCATTGCAAAGTTAAAATCTGCATAGGTGGCAAGTGAATTATATATATTTCATGTTCATTAGGTGAGGTTATTACAGTTCCCAAAAGCTCTATTTCCAACAGTAATTTGAAACCTAATGGGCCTTATTGTACATTAACCTACAAGTATTTATTCCAACCTGAGCATTCACACAAACAGTGCCCAGAATAAAAAGTGCTTTGCACCTTGTTATGGATTTTACTTTGGCAGTGCAAAATATGCTTTTACAGAGCTACAGCAATGTACAATTGTGAATAAAAATAATATGTTTGTGAGACATTGCTGGGCGCAAATTAGTTGATGCTTACTCCTACAAATGCACAATCGCTTCACTTTACAGCACCCGAGAAGTGCTTTGAGACCTTGATGTTATAAGCACTACATAAATGCAAGGATTATTATTATGTTAGGTTATACAGCTTCCTTGTGTTTATTTTACATTCAGTATATGGGGATTGTGATTCAATAAATCTTCCTGAATGAATAATAATGAGAGAACCATAGAAATTCACAGAACAAAAGAAAGCCCAATGTGTCTTTTTAGTCCCATTTTCCTACCGTTTACTCATACCCACGCAGCTTTCTCCTTTGTAATAATAATAATAATCCTTGCATTTGATATAGTGCCTTACCATGTCATTGCGACGTCTCAAAGCACTTCACAGAATATACTGTAAAGTGAATTGCCTGTATATTTTGTGGCAAAACATAGCAGCCAATTGCGCACAGCAGTCGTGGATTGAGAGAACAATTTTTATTATTTAAATTTTTTGGAAGGAATTCTTAACTCCCGAACAGTGATCCACCAATCAACTAACAACTGAATTTCTACTAACTGCCAGGTAAACAGAGACGTGTGGAATAAGGAAATTTGCCAACGTGTCGCCCTGCCAAGTTTCACTTTCCATATTTATATTGTCCTATGATTGTATGTATTTATCTGATCCTATAATGTCATTTAAAAGACAGTGCAGCATACTTTACTGCTATGGACTATCAGCCTAGACTAAATGAGTTCAAAGTCATAATGGGGCTTGAGATACCCTCCTGCCATACAAGCCTCTATATCAAATGCAAGGATTATTATTTATTATTATTATTGAAGAAATGTTACATCGCTGCTTTCAGTCATCTACCTCTCTCTGCCTCCTTGTCCTCCTTGACGTATCTGCTGCCTCGACACTGTCGATCATTCTATCCTCCTCCACCGCACCTCCTCTCATTTCAACATTCTCACCAGCCTTGCCTAGTTCAAATCCTATCTCTCACACTGTCTCCACTTTGTCTCCACAAATGGCTTCTCCTCCAACCCCCACACTGTCACCTGTGGCGACCCTCAGGGCTCTGTCCTTAGTTTCCTCCTTTTCAAAATTTACATGCTCCCTCTTGGTGACATCATCCGTAGACAAGGGGTCAACTTTCATATGTAAGCGGATGATACCTCTCTGCCTCCGCCCTCAAACTCCAGCACCAATGCTGTTCTCACAGACTGCCTGTCGGACATCAAGTACTGGATGAGAGCAAACTTCCTCTAGTTGAACATCAACAAGACTGAGGCTCTTCTGCTTGGCTCCCGATAGCACCTCCATTCCTCGGGCGCTGACAGCATCTCTCTCCATGGATGCACTCAACATCTCACATCTCACGGACCCAATACGGAATTCAGGGTCCTGTTTGACCCTCAACTATCCTTCATCCCCCACATCCATGCCATGACTCGCTCCTCCTTTTCCCATCTCCTCAGCATTTCCCGCTCTGTCACTGTCTCTCACCTCAGGCTGCTAAGACCATCATCTACGCATTCATCACATCCAGGCTCAACTATACAAACTCCCTGCTTATCGACCTCCCCAAATTCTCCCTCCACAGATCATCCAGATCTCTGCAGTCGATGTCCTCTTCTGCACCAATCTCCAGGACCATATCACTCCCATCCTCGCCAGACTCCACTGACTTCCCATCACTCAGAGGATACAGTTCAGGTATTCTGGTCCTCACCTTCAACACCCTCCATGGCCTCGCTCCTCCCTACCTTTATGACCTCCTAAACCCCTACCAACCTGTCCACTTCCTCGACTCAGCAGTTTTCAACTCTGGTGGGCAGGCCTTTAACCTCTCTGACCACACGCTCTGGATTGCCATCGCACAGTCCTCCACCTTGTCCCCTTTCTTGCCTCCTTCAAGACCCATCTCAAGACCTTCCTCTTCAACCATGCCTTCAGTCACCTCCTACCTCTACCCTCCCCACCCTCAACAACTCCCGATCCCGACCGCCAGCTTGGGTGCAGATCCCTGACGCCCAGTGCTTTGGGATGTCCTCCTGACATGAAAGGAACAATAGAAATGTAATTTGTTGTTGTTGATCCCGCTGTATTTCCTGTTCTCCCTGATCCTGGCTCTGCTGATTCTGAAAGAGCAAACAGTTCAGTCTCATTTTCCCAGCCTTTTCCGAATACTTCTGCCAAGTTATTGTGTTCAGATGTCCATCTTTTTGGATTAGCAAATTTACAAAATTAATTCTGGCTATCTAAACCGCTCATCATTTCTAGCAGATCCCCACTTTTCTGTCATATTGCCTGATATATTTTTGAGTCATTTGTTTTTATTACAGTTACAATCTTAATTAATTGCTGCTAGATGTAAGCGCTCACCCAGCCAACAGGCCTTCAGAACAATAACTGTACAGCAGTTATTAGAAATCTCTTGATGTGCTTTAGATGTCACTTTTGATTGGTTGTTCTAACTGTTATGATCAGATTTGCAAGTTCTGCAGTTTGTGCCTTGATTCAAATCAGTCTTAACTGAGCAAATTTAATTTATGCAGACAATAGGAATGAACATTTGGCTGTTGATTTACAGCCAAATCTAATTTAATGCAGCGGTTTGCTTGAAATTAGTCCAAGCTGCTTGATCCAATTTATATCATTCTGGCATCCATGAGCAATTGCAGAATGATGGTCGGACAGTCCATTACCACCTAAGGAACACAATATAAAATGCCCAAAATGTACAAGGTCAACAAGATCAATGTTATCTGTTATGATCATTGCATTTTTTTCACTATATTGCAGTCGTAGTGGTGAAAAATTTACTCAATCTTATGGTTTGCATTTCAGTAAAAATGGAAGAAAAAAAATCTTCATTGTTACAGAATAGGCATCCAATTGTCCTCCCATCACAGCATCAAGCTTTTATTTTAAATGAGGCCTCCTGGTGCCAGCTTTCTGATGAGAAATTAAACTGCCTGCCTGTTCAGTTAAACGTTAAAGATCCCATGGCACGATTTGAAAAGAGAAAGGGGTTCCTCCCGATGTCCTGGCCAACAGTCCGCTAAATAAAATTGGTCACTCACGTCATGGTTATTTGTGAGACATTACTGTGCTCATAGTGGCTGCTAGATTCATGAAGAAATACCCAATCTCTACACTTTACTTTAAAATCTTGTGAAGCTATACGAAACATCTCAACAATGTGATAAGGCACTATAAGAATTATTGTCATTCTGCAACTCTTTCCCTGTAACTTTTAATAGTATTTTACTTTGAGTACCTACCCAATTCCCTTTTTATTTTGCTATTATGGATTGTTTCAGCAGCCATTCAATATTCTAACCAATAATAACTCTTAAGTGTAAAAACGGAAAAATCTTCCAATCTTCCCCATGGTCAAATTATTATTTCTTTTTACTGAAGGGATTTATTACCCGGAATATTACCCCAGAAAAGCAATCGACCAATAGACTAACAACTGGGTTCCTCTTTACTCCTAGGTGAACAGAGACGTGCAGAGTAAGGCACCCTGCCCAACGTTTTGCCCTGCTGGGAATCAAACCCTTGTGCTCTCACTTGCGAGATGAGTGCTCTAACCACTATACACGACAGGACTCCACAAATTAATGGCTACTTGTGAAGCACCCAATTTTACGTGTTGCTTAAAAGAGCACAGAGGGCAGGGAATTATAGTTTTTCTACTGCATTTGCTCCAATGTATTTTTCTGGTCATGGGGTCGAGGTAATCTACTCCTCAACTGACATCAAATGAGTTTTGCTGAACAAAGTTAGATTGCAAAGCTAAATGGTGGAACCTGAAACTCAGAATTGCCTTACCAAACTCATTTTATTGTCAATTGTAAGTCCAATTTTGATCCCTTCTGTTCAGTGGGAAATGGATGTGGAACATTCAACTCCATATGATTTCGGATGTCTAATGGATTTCAATAAAGGGAGATTATCATCTCTTGAATTTGGGCTGGTTTCTTCCCCAGAAATCATTGGTGGAAAGTGTCCAAACACAAAGAGCTATTCAGTTCCTTCATTTGCAGCTCCTCATTTGCTTTTGATATCCAGACAACGAATGGACTGAATCATTTCAACATCGACCTTTATCACAGCACAATATCTCTGGTAACGCCAAGTTACAATTACGCATTCGCTACGAGTGAAGTGTTAGCACAACAAAGCCTTTGATGATCAGTGGTTTAAACCAACTAGATTCAGAGTTGTTGGTTGTAAGGCTTAAATATTTTCAATTCTCAAATAAATCCACATCTACATTCTGTGGACAATATAATCACAATAATATTTGTGAATCACATCCTCAATCTATTTAATAATTTCCAGTTTAGGTTCTTTTGATCATGGGGAAGTTTAGAAGATGAATCAGTTTTTACACATAAGAGTTATTATTTGTTAGAATATTGAATGGCTGCTGAAACTATCCAAAATAGCAAAATAAAAAGGGAATTGGTTAGGCATTCAAAGGAAAATAACATTAAAGCCTACAGGGAAAGAGTTGCAGAATGGGAAAAGTGAAGATTGATCCAAACCAAAAGCTAACACCAGCCAGGCACAATGGGAGCAAATCACATCCTTCTCTGCTAAAAATATTTAATGGTATCACGATTCCACCCATTTTCTGACTATTTCACTTTCAGCATAGCTATTGAATACTTCAGATGGGTGGTTTGGTAACACTCTCGCCTCTGAGTCAGAAGGTTGTGGGTTCCAGCCCCACATCAGGCCTTTAACCCACAGTCTAGGCTGACAGCAAGCTGAAGTGTGTTGCAATGTGCCTGGTGCCATCTTTCTGATGAGATGTTAAACTACCTGCCTTAAAGAACCCATGGCATGATTTGAAAAGAGAAAGAGGTTCCTCCCGATGTCCTGGCCAACAGTCCGCCAAATAAAATTGGTCACTCATGTCATGGCTGTTTGTGGGACATTACTGTGCTCACAGTGGCTGCTGCATTCGTGAAGTATTCAATCTCTACGCTTTACTGTAAAATCTTGTGAAGCTGTACGAGGCATCTCAACAATGTAATAAGGCACGATAAGAATTATTATTATTATGATTACATACTGTATTTTTTACTTCCACAGCACTGAAGGAGGCTATTTAGCCATCAAGCTTAGAATGGATTGCACACTCATGAATAAATCTCTGGTTGGATTGAATCTAAATTTAAACCTCAAATATGACAAACAGACAGCTTCAGCCCTTGATAATCTGGATAGCATAGTCAAACTTCCTCCCAACAAAAGTTCTTCACTATGAATTTAGACTAGCATGACACAAACAACCCTTGAGATGACAGACCTAACCCTGCAAATATTTACAATCAAGACAACAATTCGCCACATATATTGTAATTCAACTCACAGTACGTAGTCTGCCACAAAAACTTCCGAAATAATCAAATGGACTTGCATTCTCTAGGCACCAGTATGCAGCTATCTCTTTATACAAAAAAAAAGCTAGATTCTCTTGGCAGGTTTATCCAGAAGCCTCTAACACATGACAGTAGAAATGAACTGCTATCTTATGGAAACATTGGCAATGTCCATCTCATAAGCAGTTTCAAAATATAAAGATTCACAGTAACTGCTGACTTGTTGGACATGATTATCATTCTGACTAAAGGGAAAAATTGCTTCATTTCTGCATTATAATCCAATCGACTAGTTCAGTTATCGACATGACGCTGTCATGCTGTTATTTGCACCAACAATCAAATACAATTACAGACACACTATTACTGAAGGTTTCAGCTTGACTTAGTTAAAAGCACTCTTGCCTCTGAGTCAGAAAGTTGTGAGTTCAAGCCCCACATGAAGACTTTAAACTCATTGTCTTGGCTGACACTCCCACTGCAGTGCTGATAGTGTCACAATTGTTAAAGATGCCATCCTTTGGATGAGATGTAGAACCAAGGTCCCATCTGTTTGTTTAAAACTCACTTCTCTTTTCGAATAGTGCAATGCGATCTTTAGCGTCCACCTGAATAAGCAGATGGTTAAACTTCTCATTGAAGGATGGTACAATGCAGTGTTCCCCCAGCAATGGATTAGAGTGCCATCCTAGACTGCGGGAGCTAAAAGTCCCAATATGGGACTTGAACCCTCAGTGTTCTGACTTAAAGCACCATGAGTGCTACTAAAACTGATCTACTAAAACTTGTATGTCAATCTTGGACCGGTGTGTACCAGGTGATAATTACGTTTATATATAATGTGAAATTTGGCTTGATGGACATCATGGTCAACCTTTTTGATCACAATTTGAGGGATAAAATCAGGATTGTCACTGGAGGAATTAATGGGTAGTTCAATAGGGTTATTAGAAAAATACTTTGCCACAAATAACTATTGAAACTTGACCATAACTTTAAAAAAATCTTAGCTTACTGTGGGTCTGACACGTGCAGAAACCCAGCACCATCCCTATATACAGGGTGACCATAAAGTCACGATACCATTACAATGTCTAATTTTTGTTTAGATATTAGAATAGTTATCACGACTTTTTGGTCACCCTGAATATGCCACCTACAAATAGAAACTTCCCTGTATGTGGCATGGAACATGCATGCTCCCTAGAGGGATGCATCCTGATTATCTAATTCCATAGAGTATTAGGGGCATGTTGGCCAGATTCAAGGCTTGGGATTCCCAGGATGTTTGCTGAGGTACTGTTAGAGTTTAACCAGCTAAAACCATTCAGCTTACGATTATGAAGATTGTGTGGCAGTACTACATTGGAGCATCAGCTTAGCTTATATCAGTTCCAAGTCTTGAAACCACAATCTTTTGATTCAGAGACGAAAGTGCTTCCAGCTGAGCCAGGATGACAAACAAGGTCAAATGTATAATTTTTCATGTTGACAATCCCAACAATAAAAAACGTTGTTATTGATGAGCAACTGTAAGTGACAAACTGAAAAAACAGTACTATAATGGATGAAAGCTCTGAATTTAAAAAATCTATGCATGGCCTATTCTTCCTCTCTAAAATAAATGCATTCCCATACTTGGTACTTCCTACGTGACATAGATGCAAAATAATTTCAATCCATTTTTTTAAAAATGACTTGTTTCCATTATGCTTCCCTCTTTCACTGGTTTGGAAAAAAAATTAATAAAAATGATACTTAATTTTCAGATCAGTGCATATGTCTAAAATATAATTAACAAGCTCCTTTTGTTTGTGAATGGTTCTCTCGGAGTAAAGAATCTAATGAATAAAAGTCCTGCCGCACCGAGAATCACTTTGTATTTACTAACTATTGTAACATTGATGTCCCCCACCCAGTCTGGCCCACCATTGGCGATCGGGCTTTCAGTTCTCTGCCCTACTCTCTGGAACTCCATCCAAATTCCCTTCACTTCGCTCCCTCCCTTGCCTCCTTCAAGGCATGTCACAAGACTCTCCTCTTTGACCGTGCCTTTAGCCACCCTCCTACCCTCCCTGCCCTCCACCCTCCCTAATCCCAACACCCCTGCTTGAGACCCAATCCCTGACTGTCCAGCACCTTGGGACATCCTCCCGATGTGAAAGGCGCTATACAAATATAATTTGGTATTGTATTCTGAGGGTTGCAGTTCAAGTGGCAGAGAGTTAAATGAATGGGGTAAAAGTGTCAAATGAAAACAGAGTGCTCAAAGTGGAACTGTACAATACAACACAATTTGCATTTACATAGTGTCTTTCATGTCGGGAGGACATCTCAAAGCACTTCACATTGCTGGATGGGCACTCAAAGTCAGCTGAGCGGAGTGGGGAGGAGATTGATTAAATCATTCAGTCATTAGCTGAATGTTTCAATCCTCTTCCTGCGTTTATTGATCTAATCTCAAAGAAACAGGGTGGCATTAGAGACATTATAATCAGCTTCATCACTTGGCTTGGGGGATGGAAATATAAATCAAGCAGGACTTTTCCTGCCCCTACTACTGGATGGTCTGCTTATGTGGCTATTACACGACAAGGTTCATTCACCTTAATAACGATTAACCCCACGGCTGAATAGCCTGCCGATCTCACTGCCTGGCACAACAGATAAAGAACAGCCCATTGTTTAGCAGAGGGCAGTAAAGAAGCAAGGGAAGGGACACAAGCAGCAATTAGCACCTTAAGGAAAGAGAACTTTGGAGGAAAAAATAATAACACTTGTACTTGGTTCAGTTTCCTTCATGTCAGAAGGATGTCTAAAGCATTTCACACAATATACTGTGTGAAATGGAGTGGAGTGACTGTATTTTTTTATTGCACAGAGTAATGGTGCTGGCTTTTCCTTCCAAGGTTCAACTGACTCCTGTGTAAAAAAATGGTTAAGCATTTAGCAATCTTCATTAGGTGTCTCACTGAAACCCAGAAATTACATTGTGGAAGAAGATATCGACACTTCAATACTGCTTTGCAATTCCATAAGTCATTGCACCAGAAGTGTCACCTTCATACACTGTGAAGTATCCTAATTATTTTGCAGGTGAAGTTGCCACACGTGAAATGCAGACGTATATGTGGGTTTTATAAAGATCATAAAATAATAGAGCACTCGACCAAATTACAGCACTTCTCTCATCAGTGCATTCAGATGCAAACCTCTACTGGCACTTTGTAGACAGGATAAATCAGCCTGAAATTGTATAAAAGATCAACAGATTTCATTTTAAATGTGAATATCCTATTCTGTCATCTTTTTGAAAGGTCATTTTCAGAATCATATGAGCATTGCTGCCAAGCAGTCAACATCCTAGAATTATTTTGTGAAACAAATTCACAGCAGTTTGCAATAACAAACTCTTTTTTTAAATAAATGACAACATTTATGATCCCCTGAAGAGTATTGGAGTATTAGAGCCCTGATTCACTTTCATAATATGTGCTCACGTTTTAGAGTTTAGTCTTTTTCTTTATTTTACAATCTTCACGGCATCAGATTTATAAGAATTTATGAGAAAACATTAGCGATGAGGAGAGATCGGAGAATTTGAGCCTGATTTCAATTGGTCAGAGAAGGTTGAAAGTGGACCTGACAGAGGTTTACAAAATGATGAGGAATTTTGACAGGGTAAACAAGAAGAAACTATTTCCACTGGTCAGGGAGTCATTGATTCCCTTATAGTTATATGACAAGCAAAAAAAGTTAGGAGAATTTTTTGTTCACACAGAGTTGTTGGGACTGGAAAGTCCCAAGTAAGGTGGTAGAGGCAGAAACAATTGTGGGTTTCAAGAGGGAAGCAGACAGATATATGACAGATGATAGATGAGCTCACAGAGCCTGGAGCAAGAGAGGGCTATAATAATAATAATAATCCTTGCATTTGATATAGCGCTTTTCACATCGGGAGGACATCCCAAAAGGCTTCACAGAACACACTGTAAAGTGAATTGATTATATTTGTGGGCGAACGCGGCAGCCAATTGCGCACAGCAATGTCTCACAAACAGTTGTAGATTGAAAATGACCAATTTATTTTTGTTTTTGGTTTTGGAGGGATTATTATTAGGCATGTGGAGTAAGGAAACTTGCCCAAGGTTTCGCCCTGCCTGGAATTGAACTCAGGTCTCTCGCTTGCAAAGCCAGTGCTCTAACCACTGAGCTACAGGACTCCAAGTATGGAATTCTATTGGTCTGCAACTTGTGTAGGGAGCAGATGAGGAGTCTAATGAGTAGATTAGAGTAATTGAACCAGGATATGATGAAGGCAGGGATCAGAGTGTCAGCAACTGAGTGGGGCGAGAAGTAGCAGTGCAAGTCCACTTGAATTTAGACACCTTGTCATACATTTAATATTGGAGGTGAGTATGGAAAGAGCATGAGAGGTTGGATGGAGGAGAAAAGAGGAGCCTTGGGTTGTCTTTGGCTTTAGGATAATCCTGAAAGATTAGCAGATTTAGCTAAGGCACCAACAATAACAAAATTACATTTGTATAGCACCTTTTACAACAAACGAGACGCCAAGATTTTGGACTGGCTAAGTGAGGTGGAGTGTGCATCCATGAATGCTGATGCTGTTAGTTCCTAAGGTGTGGAAACCGTTTGTGGAGATGAAGTGGAAGCGGTGTGAGAGCAAGGCACGTTAAGATGTTTTATCAATGAAGAGGTGTACATGAGGTAACAAGTCCTGAGAGATGCAAAAGGTATAAATCGTTGAAACCAAATACACAATTTCATTTTGTATGAATACATAGTCAAGGATTTGAAGCCTTCACAATGTTCAAGGCCTTTGGTTACCAGGAGAACAGTGAACCAAAACAATGTTTTTACAAATGGAATTGAAAATTATTCAATTGAATTCAAATCAGACAGAAACTAGTATGGAAATGAAATGGTTCAGACAATCTTACTTCAATTCTCAAAGTGGACAGAGAGATATTGTATAACATAAATTTTCAATAATTCAGTACCATTGCAGCTGCATTCAGAGAGTCCATAAGAAATGTCTGGTGTGGGAAATATTTGAGGCATTAAATAGGTCATTTCACAAGGCATTACACAGGACTGTGTAATTTACTGGATATGTTGGGGATCAGCCAAGTGTCTGACACCTGCAGAAACCCATTGTTATGCTTAACATTCCACGCATCCCACTTACACATCGAAATCCCAGAGATAGATTATTGGAATGGAATGCGCACTCTCTTCCTGGAGGGACACATTCTGCTTACCTAATTCCGGAAGGTATTAGGCGCATGTAGGCAAGAGCTGAGGATTGGAGACCCTGCATAGCTAAACCTGCATAGCGTGCCATTGAAAGAACTGTCCGGCAATCTTTCCTGGTGCTTGTCCAGGTAGGACCACCCTACACATTCAGGCTTTTTTTCACAGGGTTAACAGGAGATGAATAGGGGAACATCAGATAAGTGATTTATATTTGCCAATATATGCAATGGGATCCAATCTCCAAGGTTCATGAAAGGATTTATAAGCAGCAAATCCTGTAGATACCTGGGTACAATAATAATAATTCTTGATTGCAATATACTGTAATGTCTTTCATGTCAGGAGGATGTCTCAAAGTGCTTCATAATAATAATAATAATAATAAATAATAATCTGTAAATTGTAGTGACTGTGTAGTTTGTAGGTGGAACACCTCAGCCAATTTGAGCATTTAATCTTCTATGAAGTGCCACAAAGTGAATGTTTAATTTTATCTGGACAATTGTTGGTAAGGGCACTGGGAGAAACTCTCTTCTCTTTTATGGTTTAGATCTCCTGAGAGCTCCTATGAGCACCTTACCTTCCCTCCAACGTTTCCATCAAAATCTTCCTTGTTTTTGATTTCACTAAATCGTCCTTCTACACCAAGACAATATTGGAGGTCAAGGACAATCCCAGTCACCTCTTCTCCATCACCAATTGGCTCCTCCTCTCACCCTCTGATGCCTCGCCCATCCTCTCCTCTAACGCCAAGTGCGAGGAGATGCTACACTTCCTTGAAACCAAAATCAAAGGGATCCGCTCAACGTCTTCTGCCCTTCTGACCACTAAACTCTCCCCATCTCCCCATCACACCCCAGCCCTTACCCATTCCTCCCTCCACACTTTTGTACCTGTCTCCTGCTCCCTCGAACCCAAACCTACCTCGCTTCTTAGCTCTCAGCTTGTCCCCTTACTCACAGATATCATAAAACTCTCCCTGTCAACTGGCACTGTTCTCATCCATTTGAAAATGGATGTCATCATTCCTACCCTTAAAAAATCCTCCCTAGACCCATCCCTGCTCTCAAACTACCCCTCCATCTCCAACCTCCCATTTCTTTCCAACATATTGGAATAATTTGTTGCTTCCCAGCTTCACTCCTTCCTCTCCTGCCACTCCCTTCACGAACCCACAATTAGGTTTCCGTGCCACCCACAGCACAAAAACAGCCCTGGTCAAAGTGACAAATTACATTTTGTCCGTCTGCAACCACGGCTTCCTCTGCCTCCTCGTCCTCCTTGATCTCAATTCCATTGGCCCTGTCCTTGATACACTCCTTTTCAATATCTATATGCTCGGTCTGGTGACATCATCTGCAGACATGGGGTCAATTATCACATGTATGCGGATGACAGTCAACTCTATCTCTTTGCCTCCACCCGTGACACCAGGACCACTGCTGTCCTGACAGAATGTTTGTCAGACATCAAGTCCTGGATGAGAGCTAACTTTCTACAGTTGAACGTCAACAAGACCGAGGCTCTTTTGATTGGCTCCCATCAGCGTCTCCTCACCTCAGGTACTGGCAGCATCACATACAACGATGAACAATCCACCTTACTAAGCCAGTCTGGAACCATGGCATCTTGTTTAACCTTCAACTATCCTTTCTACCACACATCCATGCCATGACCCTCTCTGCCTTCCCCACCTCCGCAGCATCGTCCAGCTACGCTACTGTCTTACAACGCAGGCCGTCTACAAGCATCCAGGCTTGACTATGCAATCTCCTTGCTTGTCGGCCTCCCCAACTCCTCCCTCCATAGGCTGCAGATCACCAAGAATTCTGCAGCCCGTGTCCTCTCCCACACCAGGCTCCATGACTTTATTAACCCCATTTTCACCCGATTCCAATGGCTTCCCCTCACACAAAAGATACATTTCGAGATCCTGGTCCTGATATTCAAAGCCCTCAATAGCCTTGCTCCCTCCTACCTCTGCAACTTTCTAACCCCTTACCAACCTACCCGCTCCCTCCACTTAGCGGGCTCCGGCCTGCTACAATTTGCCCAAATCACCCGCCCCACCATTGGCATGCGAGCCTTCAGTCATTCTGCCTCCACCCACAGTCCTTCTGCTTTGCCCTCTCCCTTGCCTCCTTCAAGACTCGTCGCAGGACCCTCTTCTTTGACCATGCATTCGGTCACCCTCCTTCACCTCCCTGCCCTCCACCCTTCCCGATCCCAACCCCCAGCTCGGGTCCGAAACACTGACTGTCCAACACCTTGGGATGTTCTTCCGATGTGAAAGGCGCTATACAAATGTCATTTTGTTGTTGTTGCAGTGAAAAGGTGTTCAAATGAAGAAGGCTCATTGGCCCATCTGATTTCATTGATCCAGAGCACCTACCATTATAATATCATATATAATATGTACATATATATAATATCCTCCCATCATAATATCAATTTCCTTTATAAATGAGTCCAGTGTTATGGCCTCAACCACCCTTCATGGCAACCTGTTCCAGTCAGTAATTGCCCTCTGGGTAAAGAAAAACGTCCTAATGTAAGTCCTGAAATTGCCCTTTACAACTTATGTTCTCTTGTGTACATATCCATAGAAATCATTAATTGTGACACAGATTGACTGACAGTTAATTCTGCCATTAAATGGCAGTACATCATGGCTGAGTAATGGGATTTACACAGAATGTTACATCACAAGAACTCCACAGGAGCAGACCAAATTAGCCCAAATAGTCCCAGCCAGTGTTTATGCTCTGAAACTCCAAATCTCCTCTTCACCCATACCCTTCCTCCATTACCTTCACTCTCATATATGCATCATATTTCCTCTGGGATACATTCATGTGTTTTTTCTTCAACCCCAACAATAATAATAATAATAATAATAATCCTTGCATTTGATATAGCGCTTTTCATGTCTTTTAGACGTCCCAAAGCGCTTCACAGAATATACTGTAAAGTGAATGGACTGTATATTTGTAGGCGAACGCGGCAGCCAATTGCGCACAGCAATGTCCCACAAACAGTCATGGATTGAAAATGACCAATTTATTTTTGTTTTTGGTTTTTTGGAGGGATTATTATTAGTAAGGAAACTTGCCCAAGGTTTCGCCCTGCCTGGAATTGAACTCAGGTCTCTTACTTGCAAAGCGAGTGCTTTAAGTTGAAGCAGCGAGTGCCACAGATGATACTTACAAATCTATCTATTTTAGAGGTCCCATGATGATCCAAGATGACCTCCCTGACCTAGAGAAGACTTGCAAGCTTTTCAGTTGAAGAAACAGCAGCTCAAACCTGCCCTTCCTTGAAGCAGTGCTCTTCCACATCTCCATTTTGGCTCACTGCACAGACCCAACTCTGGCCCATTGTAATTTCTGAAAGTTCATTCAACAACAACAACAAATTGCATTTATATAGCATCTTTCACATTGGGAGGACATCTCAAAGTCCTGGACAGTTGACAGCTTGCTTTGTAGCCTTAGCTCATACTCTAGCTGTAGAGGATGGTTAGATCATATTGTTCAATGAAATGATAGCCTTATAATCCTTTCTTGATATTTATTAACTTCACGTTGACTGAGAAAAAATCCTCAAGCTCCTGTTGTGCATTATATTTTCATTTGAACTATAGTCATTTATTTTTAAAAATCGGTTGGGAAGGAATTTATGATATTTGATATCACACTGAAATTTCTGTGAAAAGGCAGGATATCGGTTGTTAGAATTTACACTTTTTGTATAATGTTGGAATCATAATAGATGTTGCGAACGGGTTAACTTTTAAGTTAAGTGTGTTGTGGGCAGTTGGACTGAAACTCCCTACACGTACACGAGATAACGGACTGTCTCAAGGACAGTGTGTTTGTGTGTGTGAGGCACGTACACCCCGTGAGATGTTCATGTGAACCCGGCATGATTTCGACAGGTGATCTAATGTCCACACCATGATTGGACGAACATTGGTATAAGAGTTCCGATAACTTTGTGTACGGGGCCGTCCCGGGTCGTGGAGACAAGGATATGGGAGATGGAGCCATCCCGGGTCGCGGAGACAAGGATACGGGAGATGGAGCCATCCCGGGTCGTGGAAACAAGGATACGGGAGATGGGGCCGTCCTGGGTCGCGGAGACAAGGATACGGGAGATGGAGCCATCCCGGGTCGCGGAGACAAGGATACGGGAGATGGGGCCATCCCGGGCTGTGGAGATAAGGGTACGGAGATGGAAGACTGAGAGCTGGAAACACTAAGACTGAGGATATCAGATGGAAGATTGAAAGCTGTAAGCAAGAAGACTGAAAGCATGAAGAATCAAGCTTGTGTGCTGGAAAGACACAGTGTTGAACTCTTGAACTCGAGATATCTATAGTGGTGTTATTCTGTTATAAGATCTGTTGATTGTACCGGCCTTTGGTCTGACCCATCGGGATATTGGGGAATAACGAACGAATTATAATAAAACAGTCTGATATCTGGTTAGAGGAATTAGCGTTATTTCCTTGCAGATTTGGCTGATTTTATTTTCTAACACAGTCAATAATTATTGATTGGTTTCAGGTCAGTAAATTACACAGAGAAACAAGGATAAAAAAGGAAAAAACAAACTGAAATGGAACCGAACAAAAATATTAAAAGATCATTGAGGAATGTTAATGGAATCACAGAAATTTACAGTCAGACACACTTCTTACAGGTGTTAAACATATCTAAGAAAAAGACAAATTTGAGAAAAAGTAAGAAGTGATGTGGTGGAAGGTTAGCTTGGCTCTATGGACACTCACTCAGGTATCACTGAATGACGCAAAAAGCAACTAATGCACTTAATCTTCCCAACAGATGGCAAGAATTAGTCCAGAATTACGGTCTATTTTATCAATAATGCAAGGGACATTATTAGCATTTATTATAAAAGAACTAAATTAGGAGTATCAAGAGCGAACTGTAAGCAATAAATCATATCACGGAATGGAGCTCACAGCACTGAATTGCAATTGATTTTTTATCTCTCCCCGTTTGTGCTCATCAATGCACGAGTTGATTTTCAAACTCAGTGCTTTTTGCCACAAGAATTCACCAGTCAGATGGAGCACAAAGTTTGTGTGGGGTAAAGTTCATTACCTGTTGCTGTACCATCTGGGGATGTGCTTCATACACCGTGGGTATGAATCAACCTGAACTCGCTCTTCCAATGGTCCATTGAAAGCACTCAGCATTGACTTTAATGGTCTATTAGTTAATGTTATTAAACAGCCAATCAAATAGCCACTTATTTTATATTATCACACAAAACAAAACTAAATTTTGCAATTCTGCGGATAAGACATAAATCAGGTGGCTGATTTTCAAGGATTCAATTCAATGCAACATAAATATAAATGTAAATCAACCTTCTCACTCCACATTGTTCTGCTGCTAATGTAATTCTCACCAGAATCAAAGCAGATAAGTGGGGAGCACGATTCCAAAAGGAGACAGTGGAAGTTATTCGATGCTTGAAAAAATAGAAGCTAAATGGAACAAAGGGCACAACTCATACTGAGAATTGTGAACAGACACAATAAAGTGTCATAAATTTTGATAAGTGCTGACTCTGTTCATTCACTCAGAATGATAATGGGCAGGTTCCTGATTCAGCAGAACAGGTCAAGAGTACAATGAAATAAATTCAGCACTGGGACAGGAAAGAGACAAAAAAGTAGTTCAAATCCTGAATCTCAATTTACACCATTGGGCTTAATTAGTTGCACCCTATTCTGTTCAATTCCCTCATGAATTTTGAATACTTTTTGTTCTCTGGACTAAAATTAATTCAGGTGGACTTTAAAGATAGATAAACAGGCTGAGGAGATAGACAGGGAGTTCCAGAGATTAAAGGCAGAGTGGCTAAGGCTCAGCCACTAAGGAGGGGGTGGGGGCGAGTGAGTTTGGGCGAGGGAGGGTGGGTGCACAGAGCAGGCTTGTTTTAGCTGAGCAAAGGGGATGGGCAGAGGAGTGGGATAATAATAATTATAATAATCCTTGCATTTGATATAGCACTTTTCATGTCTTCGAGATGTCTCAAAGCGCTTCACAGAATATCCTGTAAAGTGAATTGACAGTATATTTGTGGGCAAAATGTGGCAGCCAATTGCTCACAGCAGTGTCCCACAAAGAGTCGTGGATTGAAAATGAACAATTTATTATTGTTTTTTGTTTTGGAGGGATTATTATCAGGCGTGTGGAGTAAGGAAACTTGCCCAAGGTTTCGCCCTGCCTGGAATTGAACCCAGGCGTTTCGCCTGCAAAGCGAGTGCTCTAACCACTGAGCTACAGGACTACAGGACTTGGGATGTCCTTTCAATGTGAAAGGCACTACATAAATATAATTTTGTTATTGCCTTTGCAAACTTTCAAGTTGATGAGAGCCTGGTGAGTAATGGAATAATGGGCATGTGGTTTTGATATGGGTGTAGATATGATCAGAATAGAAATCTACATATGTGGGGAAATTGGGGAGATAGGACGGGGACAGCAAAAGGTACAATCAAAAAGATAATTTTTTAGATGGAATTTTCAAGCAGGGACAGAGGGCTGAAATGGAGGGCTTAAAGAGAGCTTTCCAGAAAGGTAGGCAAGGTGGGTGGCCCAATTAATGATGTGGCACATGGGGAAGGAGATAAGAATAATGTCTGGAGGGAGTGAGTGGGAAAGTAGAGCAAAAGGAGATCATGGAGATGTGGAAGGGAAAGGGCATGGAAGTATTTGAAGGTTAGAATGAAAAGATCATGAATAATCCATATGGGTTTAGGGAGCCAATGGAGCCTGTTGAGAATAAATGGTAAACAGACTTTCAACATCTTTAAATTGTTTACACAAAACCAGACTGTTCTTATTCAATTCATTGGAAATAACAAAAAAGCCTGATGCAATTTTGAAAAGATGCTGAATTTTGATAACAATAATTGTTTGCTCAGCTCAAGAATACAAATTGACATGGTGAAATGGATTTTAAGTTAGTGTTTCCCAATAAAGAATTTACCTCCTGGCAATTCTATTTTACAGAGACCATTTAGTTCTGTCATGGCCTTGCTGATTTAAATAAAATGTAATTTATATGGATATTGAAAGTTTGTTGATAAGACTCTTGACCCCACTGCAGATCAGTCATCAGGTATACCTTGCACCGATTGCAAGATTACTGGAAAGGTTTATTGATATCTTCAAAATAGATAGATAGATAGATGTCAGGCTGCGAAGACCTCACCTCCCAAGAATGCACAATCTTATTGTTCAGTCAACGTAAAGGCAGAGCTTGCCATGAACTCTTGATCAGGATTCAGAATTTTCTCTTTTGACAATTTACAGAGATCTTCAGCAAACGTAACACCTGCATATTGAAGTCTGGGTAAATTTGACCTGCACCAGCAATATTGCTGCTTTATTTGTTTTAAGGGGACATGTACTCCACAGGGTATGTTAGGCTCATTTGCTAGCACTCTTGCTTTTGCGACAGAAGGTTGTGGATTCAAATCCTGCATCAAGGACTTGGAGCTCATCAACTAAGATGACACTTAGACACCTCCGGAAAGTGTTGCATTGTCGGAAGTACTGTCATTCACTTGAGTAGTTAAACTGAGATCCCATCTACCTATTCAGGTGCATGTTAAAGATCCCATCACACTTTTCAAAAAGAGACGGGAGTTTCTTTGGTTTCTTGGGCGATAATCCTGCAGTTAAATTGATCATTTACACCTTTACAATTTCTGGGACAATGCTGTGTGCAAATTGGCTGCTTCATTCACCTACAACTGCATAGACTATAAAAGATTCTGTATGCCATATCCTCTCCTACACCAGGCTCTGCAAGCCCATCAGCCCCATTCTTGCTCAGCTCCAATGATTCACATCTCAGTGGAATAATTTCAAGATTTGTATCCTCTTTCAAATGCTTTCACTGCCTTTCCCCATTATCTCTTTGTCCATGCTAAAAAATATATATTTGATATAACACCTTGCCAATCAGAAGGATGTCTCGAGTGCTTCATGGAATCTATTGTAAAGTCTAGCAACTACGTATTTTGTGGGCAAACAGGGCTTTTGATCACCTTTCTTCTCCCTTACTCAGTTCCCCTCATTCACTATTCACAAAATCCAGCTCATTCAAAACTCCATGCCCCACACTCTCATCCAAATCAAACTCCATACCCCGATTACCCCAGTTCTTGCCAAACTCACTGGCTCTCTGCCACAGAGCGGATCAACTTCAAGGTCCTCATTCTAGTGTTTAAATCCTTCCATTCCTTGGCACCTCCCCATCTCTCTACCTCCTCTCTCCCCACAGCACTACCCGCTGCCTCCACTCTACTGTGTCTAGCCTCCTCCGAGTCCCCCGAATCCTCCGCTCCACCATCAGTGGCGGTGCCTTCAGCCACTACGTCCCAAAACTTTGGAACTCCCTCCCTCAAACCCTTCGCCTTGCCCCCTCCTTCCCCATCTTCAGGTCGCTCCTGAAGATCTTCCTTTTCAACCGCGCCTCTGGTCACCTTTCCCCTCCCATCCCGCTCGGCCTTGTCCTCCACCATTGTTAAGCACTCTGAGATGCCACCTGGCATGAAGGGCGCTATATAAATACAAGTTGTTGTTGTTCCCCATACACACACACACATTTCCTCCAGCTCAGGCTTAGTGCTTATGTCCTCCTGACACAAATTGACATATGTAAATTGTTGTTGTTAGTACATTCCATTGAGAATCCACATCACTAACTTTTTGATAAATATTCATCTAGGAAACGCAGTCACTACACTTCACAGAGTATCCTCTGTCATACCACGTGAAAGGCACTACATCAGATTGAATATTATTATGTGGACACCATCAGCACTCCTCTGTACAAATGTGTCTAAGTTGATAAAGATCAATGGTTCCAAACCTAGATTCATATTCAGTGATACTGGTCACTTTAAATGTGTTTACCATGAACACAAGTAACATATTCCCATTCCAAGGAACATATCTAGAGCTAAGAGGCCCAGTCAAATCCTTACTGACACAAAATGAAATGCAGCTTTGGCCGAACAGATTGTTTCCAATTCAGATCCATGTGTTTATGAGAGAAAGAGACAAATTCCCCATTTACTGCCATAATTAGAAGTCTCGTGATTAATGATTGTGGTTATAGTATGACTGCATTTGAAATTCTTTAGTCTGCAAGAAACAGGTAATGTATTGAAAATCCCTGAAGCATACTTCAAAAATAATCTTGTAGGCTTCACGTAATGCATAATGCATAAGTACATACTTTATTTGCTTTCCCCATAATGCTAGCTCAGCCTCGTTGTTTTCAGTATAGCCCATAAAGTCTGACACTCGTGAATTCAATGTTAATCTGTTACACACCACACAATCTGCGTTAAATAACTCAGAATTCACTCAAAAGAGCCTGGGTGCACTTCAAAACCCAATCAACTAAAGTCTTTATTAAGTGAGCTATGAATCATTGTGAAATGTTTAAAAAGCAGCCTGCACAGTACGTGAAATAACAAACAGAAAATTATGCAAATGCACATCAGTGTCAGTGTCCGAAGGATGTTACATGTTTTGGTTGCAATTCTTCCTTGAGAATTCTTTTTAATGCAATAACATAATTTGAGGCTTTGACTCTTTATGAGGTGAAATCTGCAATGTGTCAGATTGTGTTCCTTGACATCCTATCAGAAGGAATGTGATAGTAATATGAAATATTATAGATTTCAGTGCATTTCGAACCACCGTCTTAGCCTTCACACCATTATTAGTGAATGACTTTATATAAAATGATCCAGCACAGAAATTAACATTTGGCCCAACTAGTTGATGCTGGTGTTCATACATAATTTAAACTTCCACCCCTCCTGTACTCCTCTATTTCTTTCTTATGTAAGCATCAAGTTTTCTCTTAAATACATGATTTTTGCATCATTCACAGGTTCCAGCAATGAATTCCACATTCCCTCAGTTTCCTCCTAACCTCGCTTCTTGTGTCTCTTATTGTTACTGCTATTTCAATATTTCTTTTTCTTTTCATTTCCTCTCTCTTTTCATTCTCTCTCAAATTGTGGGCCAGTGAGAACATGACTTTTTTCTCCTCCTCAGCAGATCGTGCCTAAAAACAATATTAAAAGAGTAAAATATGTTTGAAAATAATTCCATACTCTACAATTTATGATGAAAAATCAGCTTGCCATATTCAAACTAATTGATCTCTGAAGAGTTCAGTAGGGAGAGCAAGCGCAGGAGCCATTGCACTTTAAAACATCTCATTGGGTGAGACATTTTGATGTGATAAAGCTTGTAGCAAATCATGTGTTACCATCTTATATGAGTGACACAGGGTTGATTAAAACAAAACCTTGCAGAATATACACAGGTCTCTAATAGAAGACAACTGAGAGATGAAAGTCAAAGAGCACATTTGTTTCTCCGAGGCCTGGTGTCATCAACGTGACACTTAACTGTGGGTAATGAGACTCTGACACTCAGAGTGCAAACTTCAGAGAGGAAGCCGAGGAACATTGTCTTCTGGGATCTGATGGAAGCCCAAATGCAATAAAATCAGTAATGGCAGAGAGAAGAAACACTGGACGTCAGAAAAGCAGTCAATATTAACAAACATATGTTTTCTGAAGTGATGGCTGCGATATCAAAAATAGCAATGGACAAAAATGAGACCAGAATCTATTGATATCACCAAAATATATTCCATAATATGTTTTAATATAGTTTGCACCCTATTTTATATCCTTACTTTTTCTGTTCTGCCTTCGTTATTTCTTCATATTTCAGTATTCCTTTCCTAGTATTTCATTTCACCGTATGCTTTCTGTGCTTTGTTTCCTACTTTTGATTTTCTAGAATTTTTAATTCTTTACATTTGAACATTTACGTGTTCTTTGCTCATGGAACTAACAAGATGTTCCAATGTAAAAGCAACAAGAGAATGCCACTCAACCCATCAAGTTTGTGCTGGCAACTTAGCGAAACATGGCAAATATTTTAATCACATTTCCAAGACTTTGCCCCATACAATATAATTCCATTCTCCATCCATGAGTAAAATTACAACAATAACAACAAAATTACATTTGTATAGTGACTTTCATGTCGGGAGAATGACCCTAGCCCCTGGACAGTCAGTGCTTCGGACCCGAGCTGGGGGTCGGGATTGGGGAGGATGGAGGGCAGGGGGTCGAAGAGGAGGGTCTTGAGATGGGTCTTGAAGGAGGCAAGGGAGGGGGCGAGGTAGAGGGACTGTGGGATGGAGTTCCAGAGGGTGGGGGCAGAGTGGCTGAAGGCCGACCCGCCAATGGTGGGGTGGACGAGGCGGGGGACATTAAGTAGGCCGGAGCCCGCTGAGCGGAGAGACCAGACAGGTTGGTAGAGGTCATGGAGGGTTTCGGAGTCCTGTAGCTCAGTGGTTAGAGCACTCGCTTTGCAAGCGAGAGACCTGAGTTCAATTCCAGGCAGAGGGCGAAACCTTGGGCAACTTTCCTTACTCCACACAGAGCCTAATAATAATCCCTCCAAAACCAAAAACAATAATAAATTGTTCATCTTCAATCTACGACTGTTTGTGGGACATTGCTGTGCACAATTGGCTGCCGCGTTCACCCACAAATATACAGTCAATTCACTTTACAGTGTGTTCTGTGAAGCACTTTGGGACATCCTCCCGACGTGAAAAGCGCTATATCAAATGCAAGGATTATCATTATTTATTTTGAAGATGAGGACCAGGATTTTGAACTGTAGCCTATGTCTGATGGGAAGCCAGTGGAGTCGAGCGAAGATGGGGGTGATAGGCTCACGGAGCCTGGTGCAGCCTATGGAGGGAGGAGTTGGAGAGACCAACAAGCAAGAAGTTTGCCTAGTCGAGCCTTGGTGTTATGAATGCACGTGTGAGGGTTTCGGTGGCCCGCAGTGGGAGACAGTGGCAGAGATGGTCGATGTTGTGGAGGTGGGGGAAGGCAGAGCGGGTCATGAGACCCCAAGATTCTGGACTGGCTTAGAAATATGGCGTGTGCAACCATGGATGGTGATATTGTCAGCGCCTGAGGTGTGGAGGTGCTGACAGGAGCCAATCAGAAGGGCCTTGGTCTTGTTGATGTTCAACTGAAGAAAGTTAGCTCTCATCAAGGACAGAGCGCTGAGGAACACCATATGTGACCGTGCGGGGGCTACAGAAGAAACTATTTGTGGAGATGAAATGAAGGTGGTGTGAGAGGTACGACCTGTTCCATGAAGGTTGAGGTGAGTGGAGAGGTGATGGATGAGGATAGAGTGGTCCACAGTGTCGAAGGCAGCAGAGAGATCAAGGAGGACGAGGAGGCAGATGGAACCCTGGTCGCAGATGGACAGAATGTCATTTGTCATTTTGACCAGAGCTGTTTCTGTGCTGTGGGTGACATGGAAACCCGATTGGATGGATTTGTGAAGGGAGTGGTGGGACAGGAAGGAGCGAAGCTGGGAAACAATGACTCATTCTAGGAACTTAGAGAGGTAAGGGAGGTTGAGACGGGGTGGTAGTTTGAGAGCAGGAATGGTCCAGGGAAGGTTTTTTAAGGATAGGAGAGATGACGGCTGTGTTCAAACGGGTGGGTATGGTGCCAGTGGACAGGGAGAGGTTTATGATGTCTGCAGGTACAGGGACAAGGAGTTGGAGCTGGGAGGTAAGAAGAGATGTAGGGATGGGGTCGAGGGAGCAGGTGGTCAGTTTCATGCGAGTTATAGTTATTGTGAGAGACAAGTGGGAGACAGGTTCGAAGGTATGGATGGGTAGGGGATGTGAGCGTGAGATGGGGAGAGGATAGTAGATGGAAAGGCAGAGGGAGCTGAGTGGATCCCCTTGACTTTGGATGCAAGGAAGTCCAGCTTCACCTTGCAGTTGGCATTGGAGGTGAAGATGGGCGAGGCGTGGGATGGTGGGCGGAGTAGCCTGGTAATGGAGAAGAGGAGCCTGTGGTTGTCATTGGCCTCCAAGATTGTCTTGGAGTAGAACCTCGATTTAGCGGAGGCGAGGGCGGAACAGTAAGATTTGATAAGGTCCAGCCAGATCTGTCGATGGACCGTTAAGTTTGATTTAAGTCAGGTGTGTTCAGCAGCATGCATCTGTAATTTAAGGGAGCGGAAGTGGCTGGTGTACCATGGTGACTCTTGTGAGTAGGAGACTTTTATCAAGAAAATTACATTTTCATAGGTTTATTCTTACACAACTTTAGATTCCTTAACTGAGCTAAAACTAGGCAGTGAAAACACATACTGAATAATAATCCTTCCACTTGATATACAGCCTTATCACATTGTTGAGATGTCTCAAGGCGTTTCACAGAATATATTGTAAAGTGGATTGACTGTGTATTTTATGGACAAATCATGGCAGCAAATTACGCACAGCAGTGTCCCACAAACAGTCATGAATTGACCAACCTCAATTTTTTTGGAGGGATTATTAACCCCCAGAAAATGATCAGCCAATTGACTAACAACTGGATTTCTACTTACTGCTAGGTAAACAGTAGTGTGTTGAATATGGAAACTTGCCTAAGGTTTCACAATCATAGCTGTTATCATCTGTACCCAACTCCAATTTTAGTGTTTAATTTGTGTTATTATTGTACGCTTAATCCATGTCATAGTATCTTTCCACCAGCAGTAATGTTGCAATACAAGCTTTCCAGGTCGTCATCTTTTACCATCCGCCCTCTGCTACCTTGCCCAGGTGATCATTCTTCTAGTGTGATCCTAGACAATGAGTGATATATGGACATAGGGTGATCACCACCAAACTCAATCCTGAATGGGACCATCGCAGCCAAACCAATCCTGCTCTCATCTGCTGTCCATGCACAAACATTTTCCAGTAGCATTTACTGAACAAGTGATCAAGCGTTTTTTTCTCCTCTTAACCAAGTGATACAAAGGTTAGCTGCTCCTTTTCCAACCTTGTGCTAATGTAACTAATCTTCACTGAACAGACTAAGAGGCAAGGTTATAACCTTAGTTCCACATTGGGCAGTTGAAGGATCAGGGAATATTCACTGGCAATAGTGCATGTGATTGCTAATAGCCCGCATTTTACATCTGCATTTGGACTCAGCTGGGGGAAAAAAATATTGAACTCTTGATGTATTGCTGCACTTGTGCACCGTGAATCATGCTGGAGCCCTTCTGCTGACTCAACATAGAACAGATGGCTTAAGGAGCAGTGTAATTCACGCCTGCACTGTAAAAGTATGCTGACCATGAATTGCAGTAAACTTGCTCTCTCTTGTCTTAAAGGCTCAAGGAGTAGGGGTAGTGCTTGGTGAGGTCAGGAATGTGGGTGTGTGGAGCCTAGAGCACGAGAGAACATAGCCTGCACAGTTTGGTATGAGTTGCAGTTAACAGAGGGCAGAGTTAGGCTGGCAAGGAGAGTATCGGAGAAGTCTGTTTGAGTTATCGAAGGCTTGAATGAGCTCTTCAGCAGCAGTAAAGGCATAAGTTTAGAATGTTTTCAATATAGAATCACTGAAATTTGTAGCATAAAAGAAAATCATTCAGCTCATCGAGTTTGCACAGGCTCTCAGAGCATGGCTTTCATTCAATCCCATTGCCCTGCTTTACCTCCATATGGGAAAGGAAGTCTTAGCAATGGCTTAGATGCACCGTTTTAAACAAAGCACAAGATTGCTCTGTTTCATTTGATAAAAACAACAGAAGGTGCTGGTGTAGAACATTATTTATCGGAATGAATTTAACTGACAAAAAGAGCATTAACAGTCTAATTTACTTTTCGATGTGAACAAAACTTAAAATATGGTATTAGTATTCCAATATGGTACTTTTCCCACTGTGCTTGCCAAAAACAAACCAAATAAAATTGGTCATTCATCTCACATCTATTGTAAGACATTGCTGTGCACAGCTTGGCTGCTATTTTCCTCTACAGAATACAAACACACTACATTTGTATAAAATACCATGAATCGCTTTAAAAAGTCCTCCTGATGTGAATGCTATATCAACTATTTCAATTATTATTATTTAAGTGTGTGTGCGCACACATCAATATGTGTGTATGAGTATTTGTGTGGAAAACTGATAAGATCATTAATTTAACATTTTCCCAGTTGTACTGTCAATCCCTGATTACCCCAGTCCTTGGCAGACTGCACTGGCTGCCTGTCCCAGAGAGGATCGATTTCAAGATCCTCACCCTTGTCTTCAAATCCCTCCACTCCTCTGCACCCCCCCACCTCTCTGACCTCCTCTCTCCTCACAACAGTGCCCGTTGCCTTCGCTCCACCAGGTCTGGCCTCCTCCTTGTCCCCTGAATCCTCCGTTCCACCCTCAGCAGCCGTGCCTTCAGCCACTATGCCCCGAGGCTCTGGAACTCCCTTCCTCACTACCTTCGCCTCACCCCTCTCTTCCTATTTTCAGGTCTCGGCTGAAGATCTTTCTTTTCGACTGCACCTTAGGTCACCTTCCTTCCTCCCACTCCCCCTGGCCCGGCCCCGAGATCTGTTACTGTGAAGCGCTCTGAGATGCTGTTCTGCGTGGAGGGCACTATATAAATTCAAGTTGTTGTTATCAAATTTAGATATTTAACTCTAATTGTAAGAAATAGTAGGCACCACCAGTCATACTAGATACATGTTGTTTGATTTGGATGAACATGCAAACTGGTCTGTTGTCATATATTTTAAATGAATGGCCTTTTGAGACAACTAGAATTTTCCACTAGTTTGCATATACTATTCTTATCAAACTTTAATTTTAAAAAAGGCCTATTTAATTCTATAATTTCCCATGTGTATCAATAATGTATCAGGTTAAAGTGATGTGACACATTGAACCAGAGACAGGATCCGTGAATGATATGATTAAAGTTTTCAAGAAATAAACAGATTTACTAGCTGGAGGAAAAACATTTTATTTTCCAAGAATGTATAATACCTTATCTTAGAACAATAGAACCATGAAAATTGTAAGCACAGAAAATGGACATTTGGCCCATTGTTTCTGTGCTGGTTCTTTTGAAGTTTAATTCTTTCAACCCTATTAGCCTGCCCTTTCTCCCCATCCTATAGTGTGCACCTTTTAAGTATATATCTAAAATATATATTGCTCAGTCAATATACATTTAGAAACCATCAGGAATTTCTAATCTATATTCTGAAACTTCTGTGCATTTTGCAAACATAAATAGTTACCAAATGAAAATTGCTCAACTTGCATTGCATCAGGTATTGTACATTTAAACAAGCAATATTGTGCTTTTTTTTAATTCAAATCAGTCCTTAATTCTTCAAATAAGTCACAAAATCGGTTTGGCTGAAGAAGCTCTTTGGCCCATCTAATTTCATTCCCTCTACTCTACATCCTGCCATTAATCGAGCTCTCTGAGTAAAGTAAAGCTTAATAGTGTTCGTCCTGAAACTGCCCTTCACAACCCTAAACCTATGTCCTGTTGTTCTACTGGTGTATCCTAACGTATTGCTCTTTCGCTTTACTTTTCCAATCCAATTTAATATAGTTAAATGCACCACAAGGTGTGCTAGTGACCTATGATGATTGTTAAGGTCAAAGGCTAATCCCTGTTCTGTACTAAGACAACCAATTTTGGTTGGGATAGTCGTAATGGTGCTCCATTTGCATTGCAGCATCTCTTATTTGGGGAGAAGTGAGAGGCTGGTTTCTTGCTCTTGAATGCTAACCTTGCAGAAAAGTGAACATTGGAACTGAGTGTGGTGTGACGTCCTCAAGGTCACTAGCTCACTGATATTCAGTACCAAGGCTAACTTGAGCAAAGTACTGGAAAAATATGGGCATACTTAAGGAAAGTTTCAACATCCTTTGAATGAGTTGATAAACTAAGGACTACTCTGCTTAATCAAGTGGTGATTAAAGATCCCATGGCTCTATTCAAAAAAAGAAGGGAGTTTCTCCCAGTGTTCTGACCAACAATCCTCCAATAAAATTGATCACTCACTTTATGGGCGTTTGTGACATATTGCTGTGTAGAAATTGGCTGTCGGATTCGCCCACTAAACAAACAGCCATTGCAGTTTACACTACATCCTGTGAAGCACTTTGAAACATCCTGGTGAGAAAGGCACTATAACAAAATAAAAATTATTATTATTGTTATATTACTGTTTAAATAACTCTGCAGAGGCAGTTTCTAAATGGATTTCAGTGATGTATCACACAGACCAATAACACTGTCACTTGAAATATGAATGGATGGTACTTTTCTTAGTATGTTTGAACTTCCTAAATTAGTACTTTTTGCAGGAGTTTGATATTCTGTTCACCAGGTATTATGTCAAGCCATTTCTGAATAGTCTTATTAACAATCCCACTTGTGTCAATGATTATTGGAACTATGTTTGTTTTACATTGGCACATTCAATTTGTAGATCGATTTATTTTCTGATATTCTCTAGTTCCTTTTCTTAGGTTATAATCATTTGGGTATAGCCACATCGATAATACTACATGTACAATCTATTTGGTACTTTATAATAATGCCTGGTTTGTTACAGATTACTGTTCTATTTACATGTACTTGTGAATTCCAGATTATTGTGATGTTATTTTTGAATGTCGCTTTGCTGGTTGATATTCATACCAGTTGTTCCTCCAATAAAATTGATCACTCACTTCATGGCTGTCTGTGGGATATTGCTCTATATAAATCAATATCAAATAATTTCTATCAATATCAATTAATAATAATTATTATTACATGTAGTCTGCCAAATCAATTGTTTGTTTTCTGCAAAGACAGCAGTGTGTATGTGTGTG
Organism: Callorhinchus milii; assembly: GCF_018977255.1. Taxonomy (NCBI): domain Eukaryota; kingdom Metazoa; phylum Chordata; class Chondrichthyes; order Chimaeriformes; family Callorhinchidae; genus Callorhinchus; species Callorhinchus milii. The sequence continues at coordinate 80,308,554 of NW_024704742.1, read as the reverse complement.
TGTACCATCCTCCTGATCACGCCATCCTCCACCGCCTTTCCTCCGTCATCCACCTCAGTGCGACAGCACTCGCCTGGTTCGAGTCCTATCTCACGAACTGCCAGCAGTACATCTGCACAAATGGCTTTAACTTCCGCTCTCACCTGGTTACCTGCGGGGTACCCCAAGGATCCATCGTTGGCCCCATCCTCTTTCTGATCTACATGCTCCCTCTTGGGGATGTCATCTGCAGACATGTATGCGGACCACACCCAATTCTATTTTTCCACCTCTCTTTGTGACCCCCAGTCCCCTGATGTTCTGTTATCCTGCCTGCCAGACCTCAGGAGCTGGATGAGCATGAATTTCCTTCAGCTGAACATTGACAAGATGGAAGTCATACTCTTTGGCTCTCATCAATATCTTAAATCACATAGTTCTCATCTCCTCCACCTACCTGATCTCTCCCTAAAACTCTCTCAACGCGTACGCAACCTAGGCGTCAGGTTTGACCCCCAATTATCCTTTCTCCCCCACAACAACAACAAGAAGATTCCATTTATAGAGTGCCTTTCACGTCGGGAGGACATCCCAAGGCGCTGTACAGTTGGGTCAGGACCCGAGCTGGGGGGAAATGGTCAGGGTGAGGGGAGGGAAGGGAGGGAGCGAGGAGGGGGTAGAGAGTCGAGAGGGGAGCAGAAGGCACGGTCAAAGAGAAAGGTCTTGAGACTGGCCTTGAAGGAGGAAAGGGAGGAGGCGGCGAAGGCACTGGGGGATAGAGTTCCAGAGCCTAGGGGCTGAGAGGCTGAAGGCCCGGCCACCGATGGTAGGGCGGTTGGGGCGGGGGATGTGGAGCAGAACGGAGCCAGAGGAACGGAGGGTACGGGTTGATAGTAGGATAGTAGGTCAGAGATAGTAGGTCAGAGAGGTAGGAGGGAGCAAGGCCGTGAATGGCCTTGTAGGTGAGGATGAGGATCTTGAATTCGATCCTCTGGGGGATGGGGAGCCAGTGTAGGCGAGCGAGGGTGGGAGTGATGTGGTCCCGAAGCCTGGTGCGGGACAGTACACGAGCTGCAGAGTTCTGAATGACCTGCAGCTTGTGGAGGGAGGTGGCGGGAAGGCCGGCGAGGAGAGAGTTCCCATAGTCCAGCCTTGAGGTGATAAAGGCATAGACCAGGGTTTCAGCAGCGTGAGGGGTGAGGTAGTGTCGTAGTCTGGCGATATTCCGGAGGTGATGGAAGGCGGTGCCAGTTGTGGCGCGGATATGAGGGAGAAAGGACAGCTCAGGGTCGAACAGAACCCGAGGTTCCTGACTGGCTTTGAGAGGTGGAGAGTGCAGCCTTGGATGCTGATGCTGTCAGCGCCTGAGGTGTGGAGGCGCTGACGTGAGCCAATCAGGAGGGCCTCAGTTTTGCGCACGTTGAGCTGAAGAAAGTTGTATCTCGTCCAGGACTCGATGTCGGACAGGCAGCTGTCAGGACATTGGTGGTCGTGGAGTTGAGGGTAGAGGAGGAAAGGTAGAGTTGGGTGTCATCCGCATACATGTGGAAGTTAACCCCATGTCTGCGGATGATGTCACCAGGGGGGAGCATATAGAGGGTGAAGAGGAGGGGACTGAGGTCGTATGGTCCCTCACCAGCACCGTTTTCTTCCACCTCCGACGTATCAACAGTCTCCGCTAATATCTCACTTCAAAAGCCACTTTGATACCCTCGCCCATGCCTTTGTCACCTCTCGGCTGGACTATTCTAATGCCCTCCTCGCCGTTCTCCCCTCCACTACCATCCATAAAATCCAAGTCATACAAAATTCTGCCACCCGCATTCTTACCTGCTCCAAACTCCGATGCCCGATTACCCCAGTACTTGTCGGACTGCACTGGCTGCCTGTCCCAGAGAGGATCGACTTCAAGATGCTCACCCTTGTCTTCAAATTCCTTCACTCCTCTGCAGCCCCCTACCTCTCTGATCTCCTCTCTCCTCACAACAGTGCCTATTGCCTTTGTTTCACCGGGTCTGGCCTCTTCCTTGTCCCGAGTCCTCCGCTCCACCCTCCATGGCTGTGCTTTCAGCCACTACGCCCGATGCTCTGGAACTCCCTTCCTCACTCCTTTCGCCTCACCCCCGCTCTTCCCACTTACAGGTCTCGGCTGAAGACCTTTCTTTTCGACCATGCTTTGGATCACCTTCCTCCCCCTCCTCCTGGCTCGGCCCAGGGATCCATTACTGTGAAGCACTCTGAGATGCCGTCTGCTGTGGAGGGTGCTATATAAATCCAAGTTGTGTGTGTATTTGGGGTGGGGTGTGTTAAAGAAAGGAAAATTCAGTCAGAGTTTTTCTCTTAATTAAAACACTGCATGTGAGTCAACACCAGATGACGGTAGTTAGATTTGACCACAATGCTCACAAGTTTAATCCCATCATGTTACTCACTGTCTAGGTTAACACACACCACCTGGTTGAGGGTGCCTTGTCAATGTGGTACCATATGCCAACAAAGAGTCAATGTGCTCAGATTAAGAGAAGTGGAGGTAACCACTGTGAGATGGCCAGCACAGCTGAAATAAATGTACATAATAAATATCTAATGTCAACATCTGATCCCAGTACAGATTAATGGAACCTGGCAATTGAAGGCTAGACTGAAGCAACTTTTAAAAAAATCATTAAACCTTCTTTATATACATTTCCGTTACATGTCTAGTACTGAATTAAACTGGATAAATAATATCAGCAGAACTTTAAAACATTTTCTATTCCTCTCTGAATGAAGTTGAAAGCTTTAAACCTGATCTTAAGAAAATACACAACTAGAAATTATTCTTGTGTCGTCTAGGAGAATTCAAATGCAGAAACAAAATAGCATGGATAACATCAATGGGAAGTGGATCTGTATTTCAGCTGATGGGCCAAAACCCCTTCACTGCTCTCGAAGAAAACTGTTAATTTGGGAACTGAGGGAATACTTTCAAAGAGGCAAAATAACATTAGTGTGTCCAAAGGCAGAGATTGCTCACTGACCTAGTGATAAAATACAGGGGCTGTTTTAGTTACTGTACCAGAAAAGTGATGCTGTGACTCAATAGACTGAATGATGATACAGGCCCAGTTCCCTAATATTGAAATAAATTAGAGGCACAGATTTTATGATACGTTTGCCTGCCAGATTCAACTGGACATTAGATGAAATTGAATGGGGATTAAGAGAATGATGCAAAAGAATTTGTGAGGTTGGAAACACAAGGTGACTATGTGTAAAATCACAGCATAAAGAAGTTTCCAAACATGGGCCACATTTCCTAAATCCAGTTAAAGTATAACATTTGTTTAGAATTTGTCACCATTGGAGCCATGCAGATTTATTTTTTGCAGAGTGGGGTGGTTTCATTCCTCGTTTAGATGCTAGGTAAATCTTCATCTTGTGTTCAAGATCCTCGTCCTCATTTTTAAAGCTCTCCACAGTCTTGCCCCACCCTATCTCTGTGACCTGCTAAAATCCTACTAAACTGCCTGCTTCCTCTGTGCGGTAGGCAATGATCCATTTCACATCCCCCTCTCTGCCCATTCTACCATCGGCAGTCGGGCCTTCAGTCTTTCTGCCCCAACTCTCTGGAACTCAACCAGAGTTCTTTTGGCTCACCCAGTCTCTTGCCTCCTTCAAGGTCAATATCAAGATGTTGCTTTTTGACTGCATTCGGTCATCTTCCCACCACTCTTGAATCCAAGCCGCAGCTCATGTGGAAACCCTTCACCGACCAACGATTTGAGACGTCCTCCGAACACCTAAGGTGCTATATAAATGCAATTTGCTATTGTTGTTGTACTCTACTAGGCAAAGGCTTATAGCCAGTTTGTTGTTGTCAAGACTCAAAAGAGTGAACATGAAAAATGACTTTTAGTTTCTGGAGAAGTTACTAATAAAATATTGTATTTAGAGTTCAAATTCACATTTTTATATATTGTGTTATTTCTAATTTGAAGGAAAAGCCTGAGGAGTTGCTATCACTAAGAGGCAATGATGGTCTGAACTGTTCCTGGAGTCCAAGTTTGTGAACACACACAATCATATCCTGGAGTAAAATCCAACTTGATTGATCTGCAGAGTTAAGCAGCTGTTGCTCAAGCTCCGCACTTCTAACTAATGGAACCATCGCTCAATGGGAAGGGATTGGGTCCGAGCTGTGGGTAGGAATATTATAGCAGCCTCTCATACTGCCCATCAAGGATAACCTTGCTGCCCATCAGGAAGCTCGCAGGGAGTTCCTGGTACTTGTCATCCACCTAATAAGGTACTGGTTGGTCATTCACTTGTCACCCACCTAGTGAATGACTAACCAGTGACTGTCCGCCCTGGGGGAGTAAGTGGGGTCTCCTTGAAGCTGAACGGTTTCCCAGGTGACATGTTTAACAATGGAATGGCAGAATCAAGCCCACCATATGTGGCAGTCTCAGTTGTCGAGTTCCTGAGCCCATCTGGTCTGCAGCCCTCCAGGGCACTGCTGATGACAGCCCAGCCAACCTGGCTCATTGGCAGGACTTGGAAGGACAGACCAATCGCTGGATCTGCTCCTGTTATTCTTACAAGCCAAGACTACACTTTGGTAGTCCTAGCTTAACAAGCAGCAGGATAACTTTCCAGATAGTGCTATCAATAGCAAACTATGTGGTCTTAACTGGTGAAACTGCAGCACACACTCTTGGGTCCCCAAGAGTTGGCTCTTGGCAACCTGCGCCTAATACTTTCTGGAATTAGGAAAATAATACGCATCCTTCCAGTGAGAGTGTGCATTCCATTCTAATCAATATTTCTGGATTTTTCATGTGTAGGTAGGATGCATGGAACTCTCAGTTTAGTTTTGATACTCTTAAGCATGGTTTTCAGCATGTGTCAAGAGATTCAGCTGACCAAAAAAACAGCTCTGGACTGAACCAATCTATTGTGTTTTCTTCAACTTGCATTCTGAGTCATGCTTCTGCATTTAAAATACTTTTTATCTGCTATGTGAGTAAAGGATTGAGCATTGTGTTTATTTAATATTAGCTTGGGCATTTGTTTAAAATCTTAATCAATCTGGAAAATAAACATAATACATTTTAGCGTGAATCCTGTTGATATTATTTTCGATTTCCAAAATATAATTGAAGGTGTAGCAGGGGATTATATTTGATTCAATAATATCCATCTGTTTATATGATGGGATTTCTCATAACATAATGAAAACATTGCCATCGTTATCACTCAGCATATGATGGGCCTTTGTTAACAACAACAAAATTACATTTGCATAGCGCCTTTTACGTCAGGAGGACATTAATTGTTGGACTGGAGGCTATACCGTCTGTAACAACTGATAGGAAAAAAGGCTCCATCAATATCAAAGGCACCATGGTTTGCTTATGGGACAGATGGTCCAGCCTATTCCTATCTAAATAGGAATCAGTGCATTTGAGCCAATTATTGTAACATAGCTCTAACCCTGTTCACAAGTAAATGCTATCACTAAAGACAAAAGGAAATTAGGAAGATACTGGTACCAATAGAATTTATTGTCCAAGGTTGAATTATTTTGTTATTCCCGAAAGACGATGCAGTGCCTGAAGAGATTTAAACTGACTAACCCATGTGGGAAATTGCAAAGTGAGCACTAATGTTTCTCTGTAATTTTGTGTTCATTACCTGGTACCCATGAAAATGACAGCAGCAATCAATGTTTTTGCTATTGGCTTCTTCCAGGCAAAACATCTGGATCCATGCATGTCCGTTTCATTCCATCTGAACCCTTTACATTTCAAAGTTTCAGAACAGTTCAAACATTCCACGCTTAGCTTGTCAGCAACAGTGAATACAGACTCAAGAGCGTGACTAATAACTAGTTTACCTGCAAATCCTTCTAAACCAAGATCTAAAGCGCCAAGATCTATAGGTATTGAACATTACTGATGTCTTGACAGGTTGGCCAATGCAGTTCAATATGCCAAATACGCATGCCATACTTAGTATTGCAAAGCATTACCACTAAGCATGATTGCACCTTAACCATTAAGCCCACTAAATTATAGCGGTCTGTCATAATGCAACCAAAGCATTTAAGTACAATTTATTCCTGACTCATTTTTCTGAAGTGGCTTAACCTCATTGTAAAAGATTTGTAAAGCATCATTTTTCTAAGGATTGAGTCACAAAAGAACCACCAATTGAAATTAACATGGCTAACTACATTAAAAAGACTTGTTGGGAGTACCAAGCCTGTCAACTGCAATAAAAAAGCTATTGAGTGATGCATCATGTAACATCTCACAACTTGACAATTTATCAAGGTTGGAGCTCGAGACCTCATTGGATTTAATATGGTACGGATCATACAAGATAAGGAATGACAGAAGTTGATCCCTGGCCTTTGCCAAGTTGAGATCATTATACAATAATATCTGCTGGAAGAGTTTATACATGAATGGTTAGTAAAGCAAAGATCGCTCATCAGAATCGCTTTCCAAGATGAATCACCAATTGACATTATAACCTACTAAGCAATTTGGGTGAGTCAGTTGAACATTTTCATTATACTTCTTTAAACTAACCTAAGTACCATATCCTTAATCTTTTTGCCCTAAAAATTAAGTTAATTAAGCTTGAAACTTTTATTCACAAACTATGTTCTTCCACCTCTTTGGAGATGATGTCAAGTTTAAAAAACATGGTGCTCATTGCCTGAAAACCAACTATAAAGCACAATTGTCCTGGCAACTAGTACACCAGGATAGATGTTTGAACCTGTATTTTATTGAAGTTATCCACACAATACAATTTTTTTCCAAATCAAATCTACAAGCTGGATTCAGATGTAATGTACCTATTTGTCACAAACCTCAAGGATCTAATACTACTCTATTTGTTTAACATTTCAGACCATTAGAAATGGGCAAATCCTTAAATCCAGCCTCAATTTGTTTTAAGCCAACTCAATTTTCTGAATGTTCTTTTATTTGCAGAAAATTGGCTTCAAAGTTAAGGCTAAATTCAACAAATTGTCAAATTCTGGATGCTCCAAAATACTCACGAGCAAAATTAGACCGAGGTGAAATTAATTTCTATCTCCAAGAGCTTGAGTACTCAGTCATTACAATGAATGTTTCTTGGAAGACTTCTTTCTGTTAAATGAGCTGAGATATTAATATTAAAGAATCCATTGCTGTTCACCCCTCCACCTCAATGGGTATGTTATTTATATGAAATTATTTTGCACCACTCAGCAATTACATAGAATGTATTCTTGTCTTGTATGCATTTTCTGATAAGTTTTTAGGAATGCTTGTTCCAGAATTACTTTTCGTGAAATTGTATATGTTGACTCTTGAACAGTCTATAAATTTTTTTGAATAAACAGTCATTAGGGCAGAGACTATTCCCACCCAGCTCCCATTAGCCCGGAAGCAAAAGCCCTAACGGGTAGGTGGTCCTAGTTGGACAAGCAGCGGGAAAGAATTCTATTATGAACTCATGCAATTTGGACCACATTATTCATACGTAAACTTGACTTAGATAGAGAAATGAGTCATGCAGTTGCTACATGCAATCACTTTACCTCTGGACTCTAATGGAAGCACCTCATTAGCTTGACTAATGCTCTTCAATGGAACGAGATTTATACGAGCATTTTAGCTAAAATACTGAGCTGCAATATCATTTACTGACCCCGACCTCCTTCATTAGTTATGATTTGACATACATGCTTTAGTCATTAGCATCGATATACAGTGATGATCTGAGGTTGATTCTGATTTGATTTAATTTAGAAAAGATTTATTAGCTGAGTTGTTGGCTAAACTATGAGTGCATACAGCTCATTATAACTTCAAACACTCTCAGTTAGCTCCTGGGTGCGATGGAAAGATGTAAAATAGCACAGACTAGAGCAACAAGGATCATCCCCCAATGGTAAGAGAATTGAGCTAGGAGCAACAATTAGACAAGTTAGGGAGGTTCTACCTTCAAAAGACACATTTCTGAGAGAACCTTATACAGATATGTACAATTTTAAATAGCTATAAGGAATCAAACTCAACTATTGCTTTCAGGTACACAGAATTTGAGAAAAGGCATAAATTCAGCATAGCAAAGGGTTTCAGAACAGATATCAGCAAGTATTGGAACCACAGAAATTTATAGCAGAGTGCAAGACCATTCAGTCCATTGTTTCTGTGCTGGCTATTAAATAGAGGAATTGATCCAGTCCTGCCTATTCCTCGTATTCCTTTTAGAATATCTACCTAGGTAATGGCTTGAAAGCTAATATGAATTCTGCATGGACAATCACGTTCAGAAAGGCAGTCTTAACTCTCTGTGTAAAAAAAATCCTCTTAATCTCCCTTTTTGCTTCCTTGCTAATTATCTTAATAGAGGATAATTAATGACCCAAGACACTGGACTTATTTAAGAAATTGTTTAATTCTGTATAGTAGTGTTGTGGGAAAGGAAATCAAATGTGGTGAAGGGGCTTCTTCATCCAAATTTGTGATGCAATATTAAAAATGAATCTCTCCAAAAAAAAACTGTCTGAACAAATCCTATCTGCAGGGCCAGAGTCTGAATTTTAGCATTAGGATGGGGTCAAGGCCAAGAATCACTTGACAAGAGCCAGGGTTTGGTTTATTGTATTCACTGTGAAGGGTTATGCTTTGGCAGAACAGTACTGTCACCTCTGGTTTTGCTCCTGTGGCAAAAGCAACATACTTGTTTGTAGAGAATGGAATTGTTTTGATGGTGACATAGAAACCGTTTCCACTTCTCACTGCTGTAACATGTCTGTGCTTTGTTGCCTCTCTAGGCAAAGGGAACACGTTAGGTCAGTGCATACTTCACCTGAGGTTAGCTCTGTGCTATGGAGTTGTGTTTGCTGGGCACTAACTCAATTCATAGCACGCTTGTGTCTGAGTCAGATGGCTGTGGGTTTAAGGCCTTTCTCCTGGTCATTCACTTCCTGGCTGTTCTTGGTATAGTGCTGCGCACAAGCTGGCTGTCATGTTTGCTCATGAATACAATCACTCCATTTTACAGTATATCTTGTGAAGAGTTTTGAGATATTCTTCTGACATGAAAGTTACTATATTAAATGGAAGAGTTATTAATATTAAATAGGATGGTCCTAAAGAGCAATGGAACTTAAAGGAGGCGAGGGAGGGGGTTGAGGTGAAAATTCTCTCGCATGGGAGTTCCAGAGAGTGAAGGCAGATAGACTGAAAGGCTTACTGCCAATGGTGGGGTATAGATTAGGCCAGAGAGAAAGAGAACAAAATACAAGAGCGATCCTACCCTAATTTGTGAGGTTAAATGCTCTACACCGATAATCCCTTCCTTCACATTTGACACCTGCTCTTCATCCATTCCTCTGTCCATCTACAGTATCTTAATCTTGGGCACAATTCTCTTTACACTGCACTTTATCAAACACCTTCCTAAAAATCCAAATGAACAACATCCTCTGCATTTCTTATTCACAGACAGAAAGACACACACCAGTCTCAAAGCGCCTCATAGAATATACTGTAAAACGTAGTGACTGCGTGCTTCATCGGCGAAACGCGGCAGCCAATTGCACACAGCAAGGTCCCAAAAACAGTTGTGAGGTGAATGAGTGCGAGAGAAGAGCGAGAAAGTGACAGAGGGAAAAAGATACACACACAGATCATGTTGTTCATATCCTTAGACGACAAATGAAGATTTCTGCTTAAAATCAGCCTGAAAAACAAAGAAAATGTGTAAGAGAGCAAGTGTGAGAGTGAATATGAGAAAGCGTATGAGGGAAAGTGAGACAGAGCGAGAGAGAGTGTGTGATGCACTGAGAATATGTATGAGAGTGTGTGAGAGAGTGTGTGGGAGAGTGAGTGAGACGGAGTGTGTGTGTGTGTGAGAGACATTGAGAGAGACAGTGTTTGTGCGTGAGTCAGAGCATGTGAGAGCGAGTGTGTTACACACTAATGTTATATTTCACACTCACATCGTCAGTAGTGTCTTCCGGAGGCTGGTGGTAAGAAACAGGTGGTTTTCTGTAAGAGAGAGAGAGAGAATGTGAGAAAGAGAGACTGAGAAAGAGAGACCAAGGGAAAGAATGAGAGAGAGTGAGAGAGAGGGAGAGAGAGAGAGAGAGAGAGAAAATGAGAGACAGAGAGAGAGAACAAGAGAGAGACAATGAGAAAAATAAAAATAGTACTTACGTATCTTTCTTTCCTGTTTGGGGGGGCAAAAAAGATCAGATTCAGAAACAAAAATTACATAAATCACTCTCGCCCCCACGCCCCCTCGTTCCCTCATGCCCCCTCTCACGCTTTCAGTCTCTCTCTATCCCTCTCAGTATCTCTCTCTCTTCGCTTTCAGTCTCTCTCACTTTCTGTCTCTCTCGCTCTCTCTCTCTCGCCCTCGTTCTTTCTCTCAGTCTCCCTCTCTCCCCTTTGAGCGAATGTTTCCACCAATTGTAAGTGCGGAGTTTAAGCAGCAACTGTTTGCCTCTCTGCAGGACGATCAAGGTGGATTCCAGGCCCTGAACATATGAACGTGTGATCATAAACTCGGACTCAAGGCAAAACATTCCAACAGCTGTCGCTCCAAGCCTCAGTGTTTCCTCATCAACTACCTGGCCTTCAGCATGGTGGGCAGACCTTTACAGGACAGCTTGTGAAGTGCCAGCCACCTTGATATTCTTGCAGACAGGATGCATGCCCGAGCCAAAAGGGGTGTGTGCCCGAGCTGTGGACAGGAAGCTGGTGGCAATGTTCTCACCATTTCATGCTGAGATATGTTGCCAATCGGGAAGCTCCCAGGGAATTCCCGGTATCTACCATCCACCTAGTGAGGGCTCAAACCTGTGCTTGTCGGATGTCGAACGACCAACTAATGACTATCCACCTGGTGGGATGGGATGGAGGTAAGCGTGGTTCAAGGTGACATGCCTGGCAACGGAATGTCGGAATTGAGCCAGCTCTCTGTGACAGTCCCGGGAGTCCGGTTGCTGAGCCAGACAGGTCCGCAATATTCCAGGGCACTGCTGATGACAGCACAGCCATCCTGGCTCATCCAACAGGACCTGGAAGGGCAGACCAATCACTGGGGGCAGGGAGTCAAACCACTCAGCTCCTGCTAACCCTGCAAGCTTACAAGAGTAACAGGTAGGGTGGTCCTAGCTGAACAAACAGCAAAAAAGCTTGTCGGACAGCTACATCAATGGCAAGCTGTATGGTTTTAGCTGGTTAGATTCCAGTACAACCCCAAACGCACACTCTGGGGTCCCCAAACCTTGGCTCTTGCCAACCTGCACCTACTCCTTTCCGGAATTGGGTAACTAGGATGGTCCCACCAGGGAGAGAGTGTGTATTCCATTCCAACAATCTATCTCTGGGAAGTCCATGTGTATTTGAGAAGCCTGGAAATCTCAGCTTGGTTTGGATACTCTTAAGCATGGTGACGTGATGGGTTTCCACACGTCAGACACCCGGCTGACCAAAAAAAGTCTCTCTCTCAGTCTTGGTGTCTCTCTCTCTCTCGGTTTCTTTCTCTTGGTCTTTCTTTCACTCACGTGGAAGATATCCTTTACGATATGCAAACCATATCCCGATTCCGATAAGAGCAATAATCAAGAGAGCAATAATTACTCCGGCCACAATCCCTCCTACATTGGTTTCATCTGTGGAGAGAGAGAGAGAGAGTGAGAGAGAGAGAGAGAGAGAACATGAGAAAGAGAGAGAGAGACTGTGTGAGAGTCTGAGTGCAAGAGAGAGTTTGAGTGTGAGAGGGAGAGAGTGAGAGATGGAGACAGAGGGACTGAGAGCGAGAGCGAGAGAGAGAACAAAAGAGACTAAGAGTATAAGAGAGAGAGTCAGAGAGACTGAGTGTGAGAGAGTGAGATATAATAATCCTTGCATTTAATAAAGTGCATTATCACATCGTTGAGACATCTCAGAGTGCTTCTTGGGATATAGTGACTGTTCTGTATGTGTGTGTGTGTGAGAGAGAGAGAGAGAGAGAAATAACTGAAAAGAGAGGTTAACTTACAAACATCCATTTTTTTAGCTTGGCTTCTCATTGCTGGTCCAACCCCGTTTGACGCTTCGCAATAATATTCCCCCACGTCAGACTTAGTGACGGGATTAAACAGCTGGAGAGAGAGAGAGAACAGTGTCAAACACACTCACACAAACGCACAGAGACTTGGGGTTGGGGTGGTCAGGATATGGATTGAGGAGCGAGAGCAAGATGGATAGAGACATGTACATACCAGGACACCGGTTTCTATGTTGAGAATGTAGGATGAGTTGTGAAACAAAGAGTTTCCAGCAGATTTAACAGGAATAGGTATTCCATTTCTGAACCACTTGTATTTGGACTTAGGGTATCCATGAGTCTCTGTACAACTCAGCTCTGCTGACCCTCCGTTGGTCACCGAGGTGGGCACGGAAATTTGCGGAACTTTAGGAGGAACTGAACACGGCAACCAAGAGTTAATATTAATAATATTAATAATAATGACAGAACAGTGTTAGATATAATCATAAACACTCTCTCATGCGCTCTCTCTCTCTTGCGTGCTCTCTTACTCACACTATAATAACAATAATAGTAATTCTTGCGTTTGACACAGTGCCTGATCACGCTGTTGAGGCGTCTTAAAGTGCTTCATGGATACACTGCAGAGTGTAGTGACTATGTGTTTTGTGGGCAAAATGTGGCAATATTTATTTAGTGTGAGAGCATGAGCGGGAGAGGATGGAGAGAATGAGAGACAGTTGGAGAGTGTGAGAGACAGATAGACAGTGTGAGAGACAAAGATAGAAGGAGTGTGAGAGATAATAATAATCCTTGCATTTGATACAGCACCTCATCACATCACTGAGGCATCTCAAAGTGGTTTCACGGAATATATTGAGAAGTGTAGTGACTGTGTGTTTTGTGGGAAAAGGTATAATAATAATGAAAATAATTGTCAACCAAGTGAATTAAACTATAATAATTATTAATTAATAATAATTAAAAACAAATTAAAATATTAATTGAATTAAAATTTATAATTAACACTGAATAAAAAATTAATTCAAATGAAAGTGAATACATAGTTCCTCTCTCTTTCTCCGTCTCTCTCATCCTCCCTCCCTCTCTTACACTCTCCCTCCCTTTTTTTCTCCCTCCGTCTCTATCTCATGCTCTATCTCCCTCCCTCTTTCTCTCATGCCCTCCATCTCACACTCTACCTCCATCTCTCTCTCCCTCACGCTCTCCCTCTCTCTCTCCCTCGCGCTCTCCCTCTCTCTCTCCCTCGCGCTCTCCCTCCCTTGCTCTCGTGCTCTCCTTCCCTCCCTCTTGCGCTCTCACTCTCCCTCCCTCGCTCTCACGCTCTCCCTCCCTCCTGCTCACTCTCTCGTGCTTTTCCTCCCTGCCGCTCTCTCTCTCACTCACTCTCCCTCCATCCCTCTTTCTCTCTCACTCTCCCTCCATCCCACCCCCCTCTCTCTCTCTCCCTCCCTCTCTCTTTCAGTCTCTCTCCCTCACTTTCTCTCACTCTCCCTCCATCCCTCTCTCCCTCCCTCCCTTTCTCTCACTCTCCCTCTCATGTTGTCCCTCCCTCTCTCGTGTTCTTCCTCCCTCTCTCACTCGCTCCTTCCCTCCCTATCTCATTCTCCCTGCCTCTCTGTTCCTCTCTCACTCTGTCACCCTCCCTCTCACGCTCCCTCCCTCTTTCTCATACTTTCCCTCCCTCCCTCCCACTCCCTCTTTCTGCCTCTCCCCCTCTCGCACTTTCCACCCACTCTCGCACTCTCCCTCTCTCTCGCACGATCTCTCTCACTCGCTTACTCTCTCCCTCCCTCCCACTTTCTCACTCCATCTCTCGTTCCCTCTTTCTTTCTCTCTCTCTCACTCTCTCCCTCCCTTTCTCTCGCGCTTTCCTTCCTGCCTGCTCTCACTTTCCCTCTCTCTCCATCTCTCTCACTCACTTTCCCTCCCTCTCTCCATCTCTCTTACTCTCCCTCTTTATCTCTCAGCCCCCCCTCCCCATCGCCCTCCCCTTCTCATGCTCTTCCTCCCTCTCTCTCTCTCTCTCTCTCACTCCTTCCCACCCTATCTCGCTCTCCCTGCCTGTCTCACCCTCTCGTGCCCTCCCAACCTCTCACTCCCTCCCTCCCTCCCTCCCTCTCGCACCCGTGCCCTCCCTCCCTCTCACGCGCTGCCTCCCTCCCCCTCTTGTGCACACTCGGTCTCTCTCTCTCACTAAAATAATAATCCTTACATTTGATATAGCGCCTTATCAAGTTGTCGAGACGTCTCAAAGTGCTTCACAGAATATACTGAAAAGTGTTGTGACTGTGATTTTTGTGGGAGAAACACAACAATATTTATTTAGTAAAAGAGAGAGACGGAGAGACAGAGAGTGATGGACACAGAGACAGACAGAGAGGGACAGACAGAGAGAGAGAGAGCTGGAGAGATACAAATATATAGATATCGAGAGACAGATAGATAATAATATAATCCTTGCATTTGACATAGCGCCTTATCACGTCGTCGAGCTGTCTCAAAGTGCTTCACAGGATACACCGTAAAGTGTAGTGACTGCATGTTTTGTGAGCGAAACGCTGCGGTCAATTTAGCAAAGCAGTGCCCCACAAACGGAGGTGAATAAATATACCTTCAATAATCACTTTAATGGTAACGGAATTAAATCCATTTCCAGTGGCCGCTGTGACCTCACACATATAATCTCCGCTATCACTGGGTTCAGCATTAGTTATACGCATTCCTTTGTCGTAAACTTCGAATCTTTCTCTGAATTTCTCTGTGGAGAGATAAAGTGTGAGAGAGAAGGAAGAATGTGAGACTGATTGAGAAGTGAGACGGGGAAAAAGTATGAGAATGAAAGACAGTGGGTGAGAGCAAGAAACAGTGAAAGAGGGAGAGTGTGTGTGTGTGTGTGTGTCAGAGTGTGAAAGCAAGATATGGAGAGAAAATGTTTCAGACAGAGAGGGAGACTGAGTGAGAGAGAGAGACAGAAAGAGAGTCTGAGAGCGACAGAGTGTGAGAGAGCTGGAGATAAAGAGAGACAGAGAGAGTGTGTGAGCAAGAGACGGGAGAGAGATTATGTGTGAGAGCGATAGACAGAGAGTGTGAGAGTGCTGGAGATGGTGAGAGAGAATGTGTGAGTGCGAGAAACGGAGAGAGTGTTTGAGAGAGAGAGAGAGAGACTCACCTGTTACTTGTTTTTCATAATATATCAATGTTGTTGATCCTTGCAAATCGCTTCTTTTCCACTCGATCCTCGGAGAATCGAAATCAGCCGTGTATGTGCAGCTTAGCTCCAGCGCTGGGACGAGAGAGAGTGTGCGTGAGTGAGGGAGAGAGAGACTAAAAGAGAACAAGTGTGAGACAGAGAGAGAGAGAGAGAGAGACAGAGAGAGACTGTAAGGCTGAGAGAGAGATAGAGTGTGTGAGAGAGACTCAGAGCGAGAAGAGAGACAAAGAAATGAGAGGGCAGAGAGCGAGAGAGAGAAGAGAAAGTATGAGAGACAGATAGAGAAAGTATGAGAGATAGATGAGGAGAGGGAGATGGGTTTGTTACTCACATTTTCCTGGTTGGGAGCGAACCACTGAATTAGCTGTCGAAACTTCATATCCCAACGCAGGATGAACTGTAGATATAACAAGAATTATTACTTATGTTTCTATCCATCTCTCTCTCACACCTTAATCCATCCACGGACTTACTCAAGTCTCTATCCATCTCACACTAAATCCATGTTTCAATGTAAAGTGTAGTGACTGTGTGTTTAATGTTGTTTTATCTGTCAGCCAGGACACTGGGAGAGAAAGAGAATCTCCCTTCTCTAACCCCACCATGACAGATCTCTAACCTACATCCTGAACAGAGGCCAAGCGCGCGAGTGCGAGACGGGGAGTGGGAGAGGCCGAGGGCGGCGGGGCGAGGCTGAGGGGGGTGGGGCGAGGGGGAGGCCGAGGGGGAGAGTGGGGGAATGGGGTTAGAGTAGAGAGCAGCAGTGTGGGGCAAGCTAGCAACAGCAAACACACAATAGTTGGAACAGAGAGTTGTTTGTGAGATAGTGTGTGTGAGAGAGAGACAGACAGACTAAGAGGGACAGAGAGAGGGCGGGCAATGGGGTTAGAGAAGAGAGTAACAATGTGGGGGGAGCAAGCACCTGCATAGCAAACAACAACAACTTGCACTTGTATAGTGCCCTCCGTGCAGGGTAGCATAATAATTATGCATTATTATAATAATCCTTGCATTTGATATAGCACTTTTCATGTCTTCTCGACGTCTCAAAGCGCTTCACAGAATAGACTGTAAAGTGAATTGTGGAGGGAACGCGGCAGCCAATTGCACACAGCAGTGTCCCACAAAGAGTCGTGGATTGAAATGACCAATTGAATATTGTTTTGTTTTCTTGAGGGATTATTATCAGGTGTGTGGAGTAAGGAAACTTGCCCAAGGTTTCAACCTGCCGGGAATCGAACCCAGGTCTCTCGCTTGCAAAACAAGTGCTCTTACCACTGAGCTACAGGACTCCACAGAGCTAAACAGTGGCGCTCGAACCGGAGCGTAGGTTGCGCACTGGTTCAGTGAGTCTGAAGGAGAGTCCAGGGAGGTTCAGGAGTTTAGATTCAAAGGAGTGAAGACATTGATGGGAGCCAAGGAGTATGGCTTCCGTCTTGTCAACATTAAGCTGCAGGAAGTTTGCACTCATCCAGGCCTTGATGTCTGCCAGACAAGCTGATAGAACATCAGCGGACCTGGAGTCAATGCTGGAGGAGGCAAAGTAGATTTGCGTGTCACCCACATACATGTGGAAGCTTACCTCGTGTCTGCGGATGATATCATCTAGATGGAGCATATAGATGAGGAAAAGAAGAGGGCCGAGGATGGAGCCCTCAGATACCCCGCAGGTGACCGGTCAGGGGCAGGAGGAGAAACCATTTGCTGAGATGAAATGGAGGAGGTTGGTTAAATAGGACTCGAACCATGCGAGTCCCACTAAAGTAGATGAGGGAGGAGAGACGGAAGAGGAGGAGGATGGTGTGGTTGTCTATGTCAAACGCGGCAGAGAGACCCAGGAGGCAGAGGGAGCCCTGGTCACAGATAGAGAGAATGTCATTTGTGACTTTGACAAACATTGTCTGTGCTGTGGGCAGCGTGAAAACCAGACTGCAAGGGCTCGAGGAGGGAGAGGTGTGACAGAAGTTGACCTGCAACAATGCGTTCCAGAACTTTGGCAAGAAAAGTTAGGTTGGAGATGGGATGGTGGTGTGAGAGATTAGAGGGATCGAGGTTGGGTTTTTTGAGGAGGGGTTTGATGACAGCGGTTTTCAGCGAGAGTGGAACAGAGACTGAGGAGAGAGACTGGTTGAACGTGTCAGTCAGCAGGGGGAAGAGGAGGGGGAGTTGAGTGACCACCAGCTGGGTGGGGAGGGGCTCAAAGTAGCAGGTAGTGAACTTCACCCAGGTGATTGTGGTTGAGAGGGAGGAGGGAGAAATGGTGGCAAATGAGTGTAAGGAGGGGGTAGTGGCAGGAGCCATGGCAGAGGGAAAAGGCGGCGTGGATGGTCTGGGTGGGGTGGGAGGAAGAGTACAATGCAGCCAAGTAGATGTTTTCAATTTTTCAGGTGAAAAAATCGAGCACTTCTTCGAACTCTCTAACCGCTACGTTGGAGTCCTCTGAACTCCTCTCCCTCTGGCCTTCATCCCTCACTGACCCCTCTTCTGCTCTCACCCTCCTCCACAACGCCCTCTCCTCCACACTCGACACTCTTGCCCCCATCATCTCCCGTACTGTCTCTTACTCTCACTCCTCTCCCTGGTTCACCACCCACCTCCGCTCACTGAAGACCCAGGTGCGGGCCGGTGAATGCACCTGCCTCAAATCTGGCCCAATGGTCCACCGGCAAATCTGGCTGGACCTCCTCAAAACTTACTGCTCCACTCTAGCCTCGGCCAAGTCGTCCTTCTACTGCAGGATAATCCGCACAGGTCATCTCCTCCAACCTTCACAGTGAGGAGATGCTGGATTTCCTTGAATCGCAAATCAAGGGAATCTGCTCGGCAGTCACTGCCCCTCCAACTTCCATCCACCCCCGCACCCCTTCCCTCCCAAACTCCGACTCCTACCCATCCCCCCCACACACCTTCAAACCCGTTTCCCCACCCTCTGTCACCAACCTCATCCTGTCCTTGAAACCCACCACTTGCTCCCTGGACCCCATCCCCACTCCATTCCTTATCTCCCAGCTCCACCTCCTTGCCCCACTTCTGACAGACACCATTAACCTGTCCCTCTCCTCTGGCTCTGTTCCCATTCCCCTCAAAACTGCCACCATCACTCCCATATTGAAAAAACCCTCCCTTGATGCACCGCAGCTACCAAGCTACCGGCCCATCTCCAACCTTCCCTTCCTGTCCAAGATTCGCGAAAGAGTCGTCGCCTCCCAGCTGCGCTCTTTCCTCTCCACCCATTCACTATTTGAACCCCTCCAGTTGGGTTTCCGTGCTGCCCATAGCACAGAAACCGCCCTGATCAAGGTCACTAATGACATCTTGACCATCTGCGACCTGGGCTCCCTCTGCCTCCTCGTCCTCCTCGACCTATCGGCCGCATTCGATACGGTCGACCACACTATCCTCCTCCACCACTTGTCCTCCCACCTCAATCTTCAAGGTCGTACCTCTCCCACCGTCTCCATTTTGTTTCCACTAACGGCTTTTCCTCCAGCCCCCGCACTGTCTTGTGTGGTGTCCCTCAGGGCTCTGTCCTCGGTCCCCTCCTCCTCACCCTCTATATGCTCCCCCTTGGAGGGCCAGAGGGAGTGGATGTCCAAGGAAGAGAGGGAATTTATGAGGGGCTCAGGTGGAAGCTTTTTCCAGAGGTGGAAAATAATGTTGGAGGGCTTGGAAGAGGGGAGGGGTCTGCGGGAGGAGAGGGAGATGACAAAGTGGTCTGAGATGGCCTTGTCCATGATAGACAGGTTGGAAATGTCAAGGCCATTTGTGATAACTGGGTCGAGGGAATGGCCATGGTTGTGGGCCGGCGACTTGATGTGGAGGGTGAGGTTTAAGGAGGAGAGGAGGTCAGTGAAATCTGAGGAGGTGGTGCAAGGGGAGTTTAGGTGGAGATCAAAATCACCCATTATGAGCATGTGTTTAGGTCAGAGGGATCGGGATGAGAGGAGATATCAGTGAGGAAGGAGCCAGGAGGTTTGAGGGAGGGGTGGCAGTAAACTAGGAAGATTTTGAGGGAGAGAGAGGAGGGATGGTAGAGGGTGAGGTGCTCAAAGAAGGAGAAACAGCTAGAGGAATAGTGGGATAGACCAAGGGAAGCTTGGAAGTTGAGGGCCACCCCGCCACCATGTTAGTTGAGGCAGAGGGTGTGGGGAAAAGTGTAGCCAGGAGGGGAGGCTGCAACGAAGTTGATAGGATCACTGGGGGAAAGAGTCAGGTTTCTGTAAGCCCAAGAATATCAATGTGCTCATCCAGAATGAGGTCATGGATAGTAAGGGCTTTGTTAGAGAGGGAGCGGACATTTTGGAGGGAAATGCAGATAGTTTTGCTGGTGGGGGTGGGTGATGGAGGGAGTAGTATAGAGAGGATTTGACGCGATGGGGCAGAAGTGACCATGGAGTTCGAGGATGGGGAGAATTGGAGAGGGTATGGATAGGGGAGGGGGAAGGGGTGTTTGCCTTTTGAAGGCGGTTGCTGTGGAGAGAGTGAGCGATGGGACAGTTGGGGCGGCTGCTCTTGGACAACCAACACCGGGAGCCACAATGTGCCTGGCGGAGGATGCTCAGGCTGGAGCAGAGCGAGGTAATGGTGGGGTCCAGGAGAGAAGAAGGAGGGCGGTGGGAGAGAAGGACAGAGCGGGAGTAGCGGAATGCGGGGATGGGAGCAGGAACATTTTCAGGGGGAGCGGCTCGGGTTGGAGCGGCAGCCAAAACACGCACACAGAGACTGGGAGCGAGCGATCAGCGAGGCAGCATCAGACTGCGAGCTACGGGAGACTGTGTGTGTTGGGTGGTGGTTACACAACGAGGGAAGCGAGAGAGAAATAGAGAGAATGAGTGTAAGCTTTGACACAAACAAGGCAGAGATTAAGGCGTGGACTGGGTGATTAGTTACTGATTAACTTGTGAAAAACTGGTTTAACCAGACTCTCTCTCTCTCTCTCATTCTGCCTCTCCCTCTATTTCTTTTCCCCTCTCTCTTCCTGTCTCTCACTTTCTTTGTCTCTCTCTCTCCCTCCCTTCCTCTCTCTGCCTTCCTCCCCCTCTCTTTCTCCCTCCGCCCCGAAACTATTTATGGAGAAGTGAAACCACAACATGGAGAGAGAAACTCCCTTTATTTTTTCGAAACCAGGAGAGAAACTGCCTTCTCTTTTCGAAAGCGAGAGAGCGAGAGAGAAAAACAGAATGAAGTAGAGCGACAAAGAAAGAAACTCCCTTGCGTTTTCGAAAGTGAGAGAGACAGAGAGAGCAAGAGAGAAAAACAGACAGAAAGAAAGCAACGAAGAAAGACAGAAAGAGAAACTCCCATGTCTTCCAAGAGAGAGAAATCCTCTTCTCTTTTAGAGAGAGTTAGAGGTCACCTTTGCCCGCTTTGCACTTACTTCCTTAATTTCTGTCTGTCTCTCTGAGAAAACCTCAAAATAATATTTTAGGTTAATGCAAATTAAGCTCTCTCTCAGTCTGTGTGTGTGTCTCAGTCTCTGTGTGTGTGTATGTGTCAACAACAACAAAATTACATTTGTATAAGACCTTTCACGACAAGAGGACATCCCAAGGCCCTGGACAGACAGAGTTAGGTTAATGCAAATTAAACTCTCTCTCTGTTTATATGTGTGTCTCAGTCTGTGTGTGTGTGTGTGTGTCTCTCTCTCTCTCAGTCTGTGTGTGTGTGTGTCTCTCTCAGTCTGTATGTGTGTGTCTCTCTCAGTCTGTGTGTGTGTGTGTGTATCTCTCTCTCAGTCTGTATGTGTGTGTCTCTCTCAGTCTGTGTGTGTGTGTCCAAGTCTGTGTGTGCGTGTCTCTCAGTCTGTGTGTATCTCAGTCTGTGTGTGTGTGTCTCTCTCAGTCTGTCTGTGTATGTGTCCCAGTCTGTGTGTGTGTGTCTCTCCCAGTCTGTGTGTGTATGTCTCAGTCTGTGTGTGTGTCTCTCTCAGTCTGTCTGTGTATGTGTCCCAGTCTGTGTGTGTGTCTCTCCCAGTCTGTGTGTGTATGTCTCAGTCTGTGTGCGTGTCTCTCTCAGTCTGTCTGTGTGTGTCTCTCAGTCTGTGTGTGTGTCTCTCAGTCTGTCTGTGTGTGTCTCTCAGTCTGTGTGTGTGTGTGTGTCTCAGTCTGTGTGTGTGTGTGTGTCTCAGTCTGTGTGTGTTTGTGTCTCAGTCTGTGTGTGTGTGTCTCTCAGTCTGTATGTGTGTCTCTCAGTCTGTATGTGTGTCTCTCAGTCTGTATGTGTGTGTGTCTCTGTATGTGTGTGTCTCAGTCTGTATGTGTGTGTCTCAGTCTGTATGTGTGTGTGTCTCTGTATGTGTGTCTCTCAGTCTGTATGTGTGTGTGTGACTCTCAGTCTGTATGTGTGTGTCTCTCAGTCTGTATGTGTGTCTCTCAGTCTGTATGTGTGTGTGTGACTCTCAGTCTGTATGTGTGTGTCTCTCAGTCTGTATGTGTGTGTCTCTCAGTCTGTATGTGTGTGTCTCTCAGTCTGTATGTGTGTGTCTCTCAGTCTGTATGTGTGTGTCTCTCAGTCTGTATGTGCGTGTCTCTCAGTCTGTATGTGTGTGTGTCTCTCAATCTGTATGTGTGTGTGTCTCTCAGTCTGTATGTGTGTATCAGAGGGGAGTACATCAGTATATATAACATACACTAACCTGTTAGACAGATGATGGACAAGCTCACACACAGTAACTTCACACCCTCCATATCCTCCTCAGTCCGGCTCACTCTAAAATAGAGACTCACACTCACTAACACACTCACTCACACCTGCACAGGTATGTATCCCTCCGCAAGCTAGCCCCTCCCTCTCCCAGACAACCCCACCTTCTCTCAGATAACCTCCCATGTTTTCTCTTTCTCTCTTGACAAAACTTCAAAATAATATTTTACATTAATACTCAAATGAAACTCTCACATTCCATCTCTCGCTCCATCTCAGAGTGACGGACAGAGAGACTGAGAGAGAGTGTGGGACTGAGAGAGAGAGACAGAGTAGATAGAGACAGAGAGTGTGAGAGAGAGACTGAGAGGGACACCCACAAAAACCGAGAGAAAGACACACACAAAGACTGAGAGAAAGAGAGAGAGAGACTGCAAGACACTTTAATGTTCATTAACGGAAAATATTATTAGGGGTTTTCTTAGAGACAGAGAGACTGACTAAGGAAGTGAGTGCAAAGGTGAATTCTCTCGAAAAAAAAGAGGGAGTATCCCTCTCTCCCATGCTCTTTCTCTTTTGAAAATGAGAAGCGAGTTTCTCTCCTCTCTCTCGCTCCATTTCTCTCTCTTTTGGCTTCGAAAAGAGAAGGGAGTTCATCTGTCTCTCACTCTCTCAGTTTCTCTCTCAATCTCTCAGGTTGTGTGTGTGAGAGGGGAATAAAATTGGTATATCAGTCTCTCTCAGGCTGTTTGGATGTCAGAGGGGAGTATATACTGTATACTCTTCCTTAGTCGCACTCACTTCCTTAGTCTGTGTCTCTGTCTCTAACAAAACCCCTAATAATATTTTACGTTAATGAACATTAAACTGTCTTGTAGTCTCTCTCTCTCTTTCTCTCAGTCTTTGTGTATGTCTTTCTCTCGGTTTTTGTATACAGTATACACAGACTAAGGAAGTATACCCAGTATACAGTATGTATCTCAGTCTCGCTCTGACAGGGCTGTGAGTGTGTGAGAGGGGAATATAATAATAATAATAATCCTTGCATTTGATATAGTCTTATCAACAACAACAAATGTATGGTGTTTGTATGGTGGGTTTCACCCCGGGAGGACGTCCCAAAGCCCTGGACAGTCAGGGATTTGGACCTGGGCAGAGGATTGGGATCAGGAGGGGTGGAGGGCAGGAAGGTGGATGAAGGTGAGATCAGAGAATAGGTTCTTGATGTGTACCTTGAAAGAGGCAAGGGATGTTGCGAGGCAAAAGGACTGTGGGATGGATTTCCAAAGGGTCGGGGTAGAGAGGTTGAAGGCCCCCGAACGGGCTGGAGCCTGCTGAGCAGAGAGAGCGGACAGATTGATATGGAGTTAACAGGTCACAAGTAGGAAGGAGCAAGGCCATGGAGGGCTTTGAAGGTGCGGATGAGAGAGACTGAGAGAGACACCCACAAAAACCGAGAGAAAGACACACACAAAGACTCTGTCCTCTGTGGAACCAGGCGAGGGTGGGGGTGATGGGGTCACGGAGCCTGGTGCGGAAGAGGACATGAGCTGTAAAGTTCTGAATGATCTGCAGCTTGTGGAGGGAAGATTTCAGATGGCCGACAAGCAGGGAGTTGGCATAGTCGAGCCTAAATGTAATAAATGTGTGGATGAGTGTTTTGACGGCTCGCGGAGAGAGGCAGTGGTGGATTTGGGTGATGTTGCGGAGGTGAGTGAAGGCAGAGTGGGTCATGGCACAGATGTGGAGTAGAAAGCATAGTTGAGGGTCAAACAAGATGCCAAGGTTCTCGACTGGCTTAGTAAGGTGGAGCCAATTGCACACAGCAATGCCCACAAACAGTTATAGAAAGAGTAAGCAAATTATTATTGTTATTTATTTTATTTTATCTGAAAGGATTATTACATCGACTAACAACCGGGTTCCTATTTACTGCTAGGTAAACCGATGCATGTGGAGTAAGGAAACTTGCCTAAGGAAAGCACTCTGAGACGCTATCCTGTATGGAGGGCGCTATAAAAGTGCAAGTTATTGTTGCTTACCGTTTCACCATTCCCGGGAATCGGACTTAGGTCCTCTCGCTTGCTAGGTGAATGCTCCAACCACTGAGCTACAGGACTCCATAATATACAGGATATCAGTACAGTCTCTCTCACGCAGTGTGTGTGAGAGAGGAATATACACAGTATATCAGTACACTATATAACACACACTAACCTGTTAGACAGATGATGATGGACAAACTCACACACAGCAACATCATACCCTCCATATGCTCCTCAGCCTGGCTCACACGAACAGAAAGAGACTCATACTCACTAACACATCACTCACACCTGCACATGTGTGTGTCCCACCGTAAGCTAAGTAATCCCTCTCCTAGCTAGCTCATGATGTGGTCTTCTCTACATTGGAGAGGTGAAACTCAGATTGGGTGACCGATTTGCCGAACACCTCCGTTCTGTCCGCAAACACAACTCTGAGCTTCCGGTTTCTTGCATTTGAACTCTCCCTCCCACTCACACTCTGACCTCTCCATCCACAGTCTCCTGCACTGTTTCAACACGAAAGGTAAGTCAGGCAGCAGCAGGGAGTCACAGGGCTGGTCTCCCGTGGATCGGGACCAGTGTTAGCCAAAGGCAGGGCCCGGTAGTTGCAGGTTGGGCCGAGGGTCTCATGGACCTTGAGGTGGGGCGAATGTCTGATGCCGGGGTCTCGGAGATCGAGCGGCAGCCATTACCTGGCCGGGGAGCCACCATTTTGGACTTCCAGATTTTCCCACCATTCTGGGTGACGTCACTTCCGCCCACCAGGTTTGAATCTGATAGTGGGTACAGTACAGTATAGCTTATACCAGTGTCTCCCTCCCTCCCATCCTCAGTCTGTCTCCCTCCCCTTCCTTCCCCTGCAGGCTGCTCGTTGCTAACCACAATGAGCGCCCTCCCCACTCTGCGCCACAGCCTCCTGCAGGCTGACAATGTCCCACTAAACCCATCGACTCTCGTCCCAGAGTGCGCATCTTGGCTGCCGCCCCTGACCCAAACTGGCCCTCCCTCAAAATGCCCCCCTGCCTGCAACTTTCCCGCTCTGTCCTGCTCTCTCTCTCCGCCCTCCCCACCTCCTATCTCTGCTTGACCCCCCCCCCCCCCCCCACCACTGCCTCACTCTGCTCCAGCCTGGGAATCCTCCGCCGGGCTCATCATGGCACTCAGCGTTGGTTGTCCAGCAGCAGCCACATCGACTGTCCCATTCCCCACTACCGCCGCAAGCCACCCCGGACCCAGACCCCGAGGTCTAACCTCTCCTCCCTCATCTGCATCCCCACCCTCCCTGCCAACCAATCCACTACCTCCTCCCATCCCACACATCCCCCTGCCATCTGTCCACTCCACATTGGCCTTCAAAATGTGCACTTGATCTCCAATAGGACCCTGGCAGTGGTGAGAATTTTGATATTATGGCCCTCACAGAAACCTGGATCACCCACGTGACACCTTCGCCCTCACTGAGGCCACACCACGTGGCTATACCTAACACCATGCCCCACACACCAGCCATTGTGGCGGTGGTGTGGCCCTCCAGGGCATCACTTGCCCTATCCCCCTACTCCACCGGCTCGTTCCCTTCTTTCGAACGCCTTACCCTCTGCCATCCCTCCCATCTCTCTCTAAAGATCCTCTTACTTTATCGCCCCCAAAAATCCTCCCCCACCTTCATCTCTGACATCTCCACCCACTTTGCTTCTCTCTGCCTCTGCTCTGACCACCTCATCATCGTAGGTGACTTCAATCTCCACTTCACCAGCTCCTGCTCCATCTCCTCAGACTCCTCCTCTCTCCTCTCCTCTCTCAACCTCTCCCTCCACATCCACTCTGCTACCCACACCCACAGTCACCCGCTTGACCTTGTGATCACCCGGGGCCTCAGCATCTCGGATGTCACCATCACTGACAAGGCCATCTCTGACCACCATTTCATTTCCCTCAACTCCTATATCCCTCTCCCCACTGCCTCCAAACGTACCTTCATCTTCTACTGCCCGTGGAAGAAGATCTCCCCGCAGTGCCTCTCCGCTGCCATGGAGTCCTCTGAACTCCTCCCCTCTGGCCCACCTCTCGCACCAACCCAATTGCTGAGCTTACTCTTCTCCACGGCCCCCTCTCCACCACACTCGACGTCCTTGACCCCCTCACCTCCCAAACTGCTTCCTATTCCCAATCCTCACCCTGGTTCACCAGCCACCTCTGCTCGCTTATGGGCCAGGTGCGGTCTGCTAAATGCACTTGGCTCAAATCTGGCCTAACGGTTCACATCTGGCTGGACCTCATCAAGACCTACCGCTCTACTCTTGCCTCGGCCAAATCATCCTTCTATTCCAGGTTAATCCTGGAGGCAAAGGGCAACCCCAGGCTCCTGTTCTCCACCACCAACTGGCTCCTCCACCCTCCTCGTCATGCCTTGTAGATTCTTTCCTCCAACTCTCACTGAGAGAAAATGCTGGACTTCCTCAAGTCCAAAATTGAGGGAATCCGCATAGCTGCCACTGCCCCTCCAACTTCCACCGCCTCCCTACCCCCAACCTACACAATTATGCATCTGACAATTATCCACCCCTCCTTCCACACCTTTGAACCTGTCAACTCCTCCTCTGTCTTCACCACCATAACTCCATGAAGCCCACCACCTGCTCCCTTGACCCCATCCCAACTCCTCTCCTTAAATCCCAGCTCCACCTCCTTGCCCCAATACTAGCCAAAATCATTAACCTCTCCCTGTCATCTGGCACTGTCCTTTCCTCCCTGAAAACAGCCATTATGTTAGAAAATAAAATCAGCCAAATCTGTAAGGAAATAACGCTAATTCCTCTAACCAGATATCAGACTATTTTATTATTATTCGTTCGTTATTCTCCAATACCCCGATGGGTCAGACCAAAGGCCGGTACAACCAATAGATCTTATAACAGAATAACACCACTATAGATATCTCGAGTTCAAGAGTTCAACACTGTGTCTTTCCAGCACACAAGCTTGATTCTTCATGCTTTCAGTCTTCTTGCTTACAGCTTTCAATCTTCCATCTGATATCCTCAGTCTTAGTGTTTCCAGCTCTCAGTCTTCCATCTCCGTACCCTTATCTCCACAGCCCGGGATGGCCCCATCTCCCGTATCCTTGTCTCCACAGCCCGGGATGGCCCCATCTCCCGTATCCTTGTCTCCACGACCCGGGACGGCCCCGTACACAAAGTTATCGGAACTCTTATACCAATGTTCATCCAATCATGGTGCGGACATTAGATCACCTGTCGAAATCATGCCGGGTTCACGTGAACACCTCATGGGGTGTATGTGCCTCACACACATACACATTGTCCTTAAGACCCCTGTTATCTGATCTAATTGTCTAAGATAGAGGATTGATCAGTTTAGGGTTGTATCTGATGCTCATTATTTTGTGGTGTGGGATCATTAGTACATTCCTTTTATTGGTTATTTCTTATCAGTATCCCGGGATGGTACCAAGGCCCTCTAGTTCAAGCAACCTGCTCATTAGTTGCTATTCTTGAGGGTTGCCTTCTGTCGGTTGGCCCTGTCAGAATCTAGCGACTTATTGCTCAGTCGAGATCCTGTGTCGACCGGTATATTGGACCGTTACCTCTGTGGGCGTGTTGTCATTTACTGATAAGAGGTGACCCCCTGCCCCTGTCCGTTATTCTTTCAAAAACAGAGAAAACCAGATGAGTCCTATCCCATGACAGTCAGTCCAGTTGCCCCCCACACTTAACTTAAAAGTTAACCCATTCACAACATCTATTATGATTCTAGCAGTATACAAAAAGTGTATATTCTAACAATTATCACCCTCACCTTGAAGAAACCTTCCCTTGACCCATCACGGCTATCTACTACCGATCCATCTCAAATCTCCCTTTCCTATCCAAGTTCCTTGAGAGAACCGTTGCCTCCCAGCTTCGCTCTTCCCTCTTCTCTCACTCCCTCCATGATCCCCTCCAATCAGGTTTCCATGCTGCCCACAGCACGGAAACTGCTCTGGTCAAGGTCACAAACAACATCCTGACCATCTATGACCAGGGCTCCCTCTGCCTCCTCGTCCTCCTCGACCTCTCCACCGTCTTTGACGCCGTGGACCACTCAATCTTCCTCCTTTCCTCCCGCCTCAATCTTCAAGCTTCTGTCGTTGACTGGTTCAGGTCCTGCCTTTCACACCGCCTCCACTTCATCGCGGCAAACAGCTTCTCCTTCAGCCCGCACCATCTTGTGCGGTGTTCCTCAGGGCTCTGTCCTTGGTCCCCTCCTCTTCACCCCCCACATGGTCCTCCTTGGTGCCATCATCTGCAAACATGGGGTAAATTTCCACATGTATGCAGATGACACCCAACTCTACCTCTCTGCCTCCACCTTGAACTCCAGGACTACTGGCGTCCTGACCGACTTCCAGTCTGACATCAAGTCCTGGACGAGGGACAACTTTCTCCAACTCAATGTCAGCAAGACCGAGGCCCTCCTGATTGGCTCACACCAGTGCTTCCGCACCCCGGGCGCTGGCAGCATCAGCCTCCACGACTGCACATTCAACCTCACTAAACCAGTCAGGGACCTGGGTGCCTTGTTTGACCCTCAACTGTCCTTTCTCCCCCACATCCGCGCCACCTCCACAACATTGCCAGACTCCGCCACTCCCTCACCCCTCAGGCTGCCGAAACCTTCACCCATACATTCGTCACATCAAGGGAATTCCCTCCTCATTGGCCTTCCCAAGTCTTCCCCTCACAAGCTGCAGACCATTCAAAACTCTGCAGCTCGTGTACTTTCATGCACCAGCCTCCATGATCCCATCACTCCCACCCCTCGCCCGACTCTACTGGCTCCCCATCCCCCAGAGGATCGAGTTCAAGATCCTCGTCCTCACCCTTAAGGCCATCCATGGTCTTGCCCACTCCTACCTCTCTAACCTGCTGATTCCCTACCAACCTGCCCACTCCCTCCATTCAGCGGGCTCCGGCCTGCTCCATGTCTCCCTCCGACCCGTCCTACCATCGGTGGCCAGGCTTTCAGCCTCTCTGCCCCCACACTCTGGAACTCCATCCCACGGTCCCTTCGCCTCGCTTCCTCCCTTGCCTCCTTGAAGTCCTGGCTCAAGACCCTTCTCTTCAATCGTGCCTTTGGTCACCCTCCCACCTCTCTGCCTTCCCTCACCCCTACACAACCCCTCCCCCATGCTCGGACCCTGACATCTGACTGTTCAGCGCTTTGGGACGTCCTCCCGATGTGAATGGCGCTCTATAAATGTAATAATAATAATAATAATAATAATCCTTGCATTTGATATAGCGCTTTTCACATCGGGAGGACATCCCAATGCACTTCACAGAACACACTGTAGAGTGAATTGACTGTATATTTGTGGGTGAACGCGGCAGCCAATTGCGCACAGCAATGTCCCACAAACAGTCGTAGATTGAAAATGACCAATTTATTATTGTTTTTGGTTTTGGAGGGATTACGAGCTACAACAACAACAACGAGATTCCATTTATAAAGCGCCTTTCACGTCAGGAGGACGTCCCAAGCTACAGGACCTCACTCCAATGAACCACAGCGCAAGCTCAAGGAACAGCACCTAATTTATCTGTTAGGGACTTTACAGCCCTCTGGCCTCAATATTGATTTCAACAATTTCAGACCATAGCAGCTCACCTTCCCCATCCTGCTCTTCTGTGACCATTATCACATCATTTGGGTCCCAGACACACCTTTTCTCTCCCTGATCTGCCTGTTTTGTTGCAAGTTCTTTTCCTCCCACTCTTTTTTCCCCGAGGTATTACCACCTCTATTCCCCTGTTTTGTTGCAATCCCCCCCTTTGTTTTGCATCCTTAACACCGCTTTAACCCATCATCCCCTGTCCTCTACCCTATTTTCTCCTTTGTCTTCCTTGTCCTGCCTCCCCCCTCTCTGTTAGCCCTTAACAGCTTCTCCGTCCCAACATGCCCCATTTCTGATGAAGGGTTGTGGACCCGAAATGTTGACTCACTTTCCTTTCTCCATAGCCTGATCTGCTGAGTGTTCTGTTTTTGTTTTCAGATTTTCAGCATCTGCAGTATTTTGTGTTTGGTTATCTTTTTTGTGCTCAAATGCCAGGGACGGATCAGATGTAAGCATAAAAGACCCCATAAGATGCATCAGTTGAGTGGAGTGCTGAGGCTCAGTGGTTAGAGCTTTCGCCTTGCAATTGAGAGACCTGGAAAGGGAAAGACGTTGGGCAAGTTTCCTTGCTGCACACACATCTATTTACCTACCATTAAGTGGGAACCCGGTTGTTGGTCGATTGGCGGATCGCTTTTCCGGGGGCAATAATTCCTTAAAAGAAATTGATCACTTTAATCCACGACTTTGTGGGACACTGCTGCACACAATTAGCTGCTTTGTTTTGCCTCAAAAATATACAGTCAATTCGCTTTACAGTATATTCAGTGAAGTGCTTTGTGATATCTCAAAGGTGTGATAAGGTGCTATATCAAATGCAAGGATTATTATTATTATTATTGTTGTTATTATCAGAAAATCAACTAAATTTCACCAGTTACTCTGTCTGCCCCTTTGGCATTAAGTCATAGATACCAATATTAATAAGCAGAGTCACCTGCAGATATCCAACACAGATAGTTAAATGTATCTGAACAGTTTTCAGTCTTCTTACTCCTTTGTGAAAATGGCAAGCCTTAAATCTGCCATAAGACTGATCTTTATTGTGGGAATATATTTATTGCAAAAATATAAAATAAAGGCAGTTTAGTGCAAATTGAGGAATAAAAGACTTCATCTTACACGTTGTTCATTAATTCCTATCAAAACAGTAGTTATAGACAAAGTTACTGTGGTTGTCCAATAATTGGTCAAAAGATGAAATATTTGCACATTTTTCATCCTTGCAATTATACATTTATACAGTTGAATAAAACCTCAGTGCTGGTATTAATATTTTAGCGTTTAGCCTTTAATATTTTAATATTTTAAATGTTAAAAAATTCAATAGAATATTCATTGTAACCCTTCAGCAGTGACTTAGAAACAGGATAAAGGGTTTTTAACAAAGAACATTTCAAGATGGTAATGACATATTCATTCAGATCTTTGGGAATAGGGTGTTGCTGGAATGAGACTGCTGTCATTATAATTCTAACTCATTGGTAACCAGGCTAACACTCGACTCTGAGTTAGAAAGTTGGGGTTTGAAGCCCCACGTCAGCTCTTGGAATCACAGTGTTTAAGTTGGATCAGAGGTGCTGTCATTTGGATTAGCCATTAAACCGAGGTCCCATCTACCTGTTCAGGTGGACGTTAAAGATCCCATGGCACTATTTGAAAAGAAAGAGTGTCTCTCACAGTGTCCTGGCCCAAAAATCCCCCAAATAAAATTGGTCGCTCACTCCGCGGCTATTTGTGGGACATTGCTGTTTGCAAACTGGCTAATGTATTTCAACCACAAAAAGCACAGACAATCCACTTCACAGTGTATCCTGTGATGCAATTAAAATTTCTCGACTATGTAATAAGGTGTAATATGAAATTCAAGTGTTTATTATATTTCATGGGTCCACTTGAGATGAGCCAATGCTAGATAATAAGGAAGGCATCAAGCAAGTGAGATAAATTCTGCATTTAATTTACTGTCTACTTCACAGTTGTTTTAAATAGAACTGGTTCCCAAAAACATTCCCAATCATCAAAGAAGGTTGAAGTGGGAAACATGAACCTATTGCTGCCCAGTCACAGTTGATTGGCAGCTCACCCTAGTTGCAGCTGTGCTGGTGGCTGTTGCCTACGGAGTGGGAATGCAGACCCTCCTCAGATAGTGGCAGTAACTTCCTCTAGTGATAGTAGTCGGCATATCTGAAGGGTACAGAGTCACCTTTGGGTGTCATGGAGCCTCTCAAATCCTGGGAAGAAATGTAAGAAGACAAACAGCATGCTGAGCTATATTGTTAAATCAGTTGAGTTTGGATCCATAGACATCATACTCAGGCTATATAATAGTAATAATAATCCTTGCATTTGATATAGTGCATTATCACATCTAGACGTTTCAAAGCACTTCACAGAATATACTGTAAATTTAATTGGCTGTATATTTGTGGGTGAAATGCAGCAGCCAATTGCGCACAACAGTGTCCAACAAACAGTCGTGGATTGAGAGAACAATTTATTATTATTATTTTTTTAATATTTTTGAAGATAGTGCTTTGATCAGACCACACCTAAAGGACTACGTACAGTTCTGGTCACCAAGGCATCAGCGGGTTGCCCACACCATTAGATGGATGCAGTGGAGAGGAGAGTAGAGAGGATGATCCCAGGGTTAAAAGAGTCACCTATGAACAATAATTAATCAAGCTGGCGTTCTTCAATCTTGAGAAAGAGAACTGATAGGGGAGTTTATACAATCATAGGAGTGTATGCAATTATAAATAGTAATAAAAAAAAGAACAATAATTTAGGATGCAACAATAGAGTAGAACAAGAGAACACAGGTTTAGAGTTGTGAAGGACAATTTTTGGGATGTTTTTCTTTACCCAGATGGTAATTAATGACTGGAATAGGTTGCCAGGAAGCATGGCTAAGACCAGGACATAGGACCTTTTAATAAGCAGCTTGATGCTGTAACTGGTGATGGTAGGGTGTGTGTTCTGGAGGACTGGGATAAGATAGGCCGATGAGTCTTCTTCCTCCAGACCAATCTTACGATCTTATGATGAGTAGTTCATAAAAATTCAATTAGAACTCTATTGCTGCTCACACAGATTTCTGTTAGCTAATTTATTAACTAAAGACTAGCTCAGATAAAGAAGGCACTATAGACCATATGATCTAATCCTTACAGAATATCCTCACTCCCTTATTTCCATTTTGTGATCTTTCTATTGTGTGACCTTGTGATCTGTGGGTTCAAGTCTTATACTGGGACTTGATCTAACAATCTAAGGTGCCAGTCCAGTGCAATGCTGAGTGAGTGTTGCATTATTAGATGTGCTCCCCTGATTAAAAAAAACAAGGCTTGTATGCTTGCTTTGGTGGATGTTAAAAATCCCATGACACTACAGAAAGAGAAAGGAGGCTCTTATTGGCCACCAATCTGCCAGATAAATCAATGACTTTATGGGGGTTCTTGTTCATGACTGCATGAGGGTCCTTGCTTTTGCTTGCACATACAAATTAAGTTACTAAACTTGACTGCAATTGCCTGTGAAAAGTGTTTTGAAAAGTTTGATGTGACAGGTTCAATTTAAAATGAAAGATATTTGTTTTTAATATTGTTATGGAGAACTGCTTTCTACTATCACAACAATTGTCTTTGGTAAAAGCTCCATCGAAGGGGAAACCAACTTTGAAAGTGTTACCATTTTGATAGAATGGCTCAGGTAGGCATTTCTTCATCCATTTATTGTTGAGCTTTGCACACTCCCTTTTTCTGTCTTTCAAACTGGCTCAGTTGGTAACACTCTCGCCTCTGAGTCAAATGGTTAACAAGCTCCACCGCTAAACTTGAACTCACATTGTCTAAGCTGACATTCCAATGCTAGTGGTGGGAATGCTTTGTCAAAGATGCCAACCTTTGAATAAAGTGTTAAACCAAGGTCCTATCTGCCTGTTCATTTGGACTTTAAAGATCCTGTGGCACTATTCAAAAAGAGAAGTGAGATTCACCTGGCACAAACCTCCAAAATAAAATTAGTAATTTGTTTCCAAGCTGTTTTGTGGGTCTTTTCTGTGCTCAATTGGGCTGCAGCATTAGTACAGAAATACACAGTCACTCTACTTCACAGGAAGTCCTGTAAAGCACTTTAGGATTTCCTCCTGAGCAAGCAGGATCACTATATCATATATATTATCAGCTTGGCATAATACTTCACCACTGTCACATGCCCGGGAACACCACCCTGCATGAGGGCTGCCATATAATTGCAAGTTATTGTTGTCGTTGATATCAAATGCAAGGATTACTATTTTTATTGTCATTTCTCTAATCTCCATTGCATTCTCTCTCCAGCCATCCAGATGTTACCAAATGCTTGTGAAACATGTCATATTACCTTGTATAATAATGCCTTTCATCTTTAACAAGTAGGTTGATTTCAAATTTCACTGTAGATTCAGGTTCCTAAGTCATCATTATCAACACAGAGTCCTTCGAAACAGGCCGAGTGTGCATGTTTAGTGGTTCCCTCTACACTAATTGATAATCTACTTTATGTGTGGTCCATAATAAGAAATCTGTTCTAAACATGAAGTGAAAGATTGCTTGTCCTAAGTTTCCTTAGTAATGATAAGTGTATAATAGTCCCTTTATCATGTAATGAAGCCTAACATCTTAACTCACCATTCAGAATGTAAGCAAGAGTGAAAGGAATTGCAAATGAAGAGCAATTTGGGTGAAACTTATGATGGTGAAAATTATGATGAGTAAAGTGAAAATTATCACCGTGTTGATAAATACAGTCAACCAGGCTTGTTGATAAAGCTGTGAATGGGACTGCTCCCTCCCCAGTCTATCACAATGGCAGGGTTCAAAGCTGACTGTTGCTATTTGACTGTCCGTTAGTGGGATGACATGCTAGAAAATGCAATAGGTATTTTGTGTGTGAATATGGCATTTAATTTGCTCACAGCAATATCCCACATATAGTGAATGACCAATATTTTGGGGGTATCTTTGCTAGGACACTGGGAGAAACTCGCTTCTCTTTTTGAATAGTGTCATGGAATTTTTAACAATGATCTGAAAAGACACAGACAGGACTTCAGTTTAGTAATTCAAGTGAAGGACGGCATCTACAACAATATCCCAGATGATCCCAGAACTGAGGGGGTATACCTATCAGGAAAGGCTGAACATACTTGGATTACTTTCTCTTGAAAAGAGGAGGGTAATGGGTGACCTGATAGAGATCTTTAAATTTATGAAAGGTTTTAATAGGGTAGACATAGGGAAGATTTTTGCACTTGTGGGGGAAACCAAAACCAGGGCCATTAATATAAAATAGTCACAAATAGATCAAATAGGGAAGTTAGAAGAAATTTCTTCACACAGAGCGTAGTGGGAATGTGGAACATGCTAACACAAGGAGTTGTTGAGGCAAATAGCATAGATGTATTTAAGGGGAAGCTAGATAGGTACATGAGGGAAAGGAATAGAAGGTTATGCTTGAAGGCTTAGTTGAGGAAGGGCAGGAGGAGGCGAATGTGCAGCATAAACACCGGCATAGACCAGTTGGGGCGAATTGCCTGTTTCTGTGCTGTATATTCTAATGTATTCTATTGTAATATAGCACTCCCCAGCAGTGCACTGGAATGTCAGCCTAAATTTCATGAGTTAAAAGTCCTGACATGGAACCCACAATCTGCTGATCAGAGACAATTGATCCAACCAACTGAACCAGGCTGGCACACTTTCACAGTATTATCTGCGCACCTTAAGTGCCTTAATACGTGGTAACAAACTATCAGAAGCTCCCTAAGGTTACTGCAGAGATCTATGACACATGAAGAATGTTTTGACATATTCAGTTATTAACAGTTGAGAATATTTGAGAATAAAGTGTTTGGACTGAAGGCTTGCTCTGAGGAAAACACATTCTGTGGATTTCCATTATACACAATATGCTGGGCATACACAAATACAATTATTGAAAGCAGACTTTAAAAATGACTGGTTCTGCAGTTACTTTACAACACAAAGTACAAATTGGAACTCATGAAAATATGCATCAACTTGGGGGAATTTTCTTATTGAATTGTTTATACTATATACTGCTTCTATTGTATTTCTCTCAAGCCGTTTTATTTCTCACAAAGGATTCTAATTCTTTCAGAACTCACACTTTGACAGAATATTAACTGCAAATGTTTATGCATTATGCATAATGCAGATTAGAGATTGATTGGGGTATTACACCAACCACACAGACCAACATTACTGTGCAGTTCAACCAGCTCTTAAACACTGACAAAAAAAAGAGCTGTAACAATAGCCACATTTCTTTTCTTATTGGAACAGTGAAGCCGTAAAAGCTTCAATGTTTCCCTTGGATTTCAGTCATATTGAGAGTAAATGTGATGGTCACATCACCATTTTTCCGTTACTGCAAAAAATAGTTATCTCTACCAATATGGTGACAGCAGCAGTTAATGGGGTTACCATCCAAATAGCTAGAACAACCGATATTGTTTTATATTAAAAGCATACAACATACAAATGATATATTGTTTGCCTACGAAATACACAGTCACTACACTTTGCAGTAAATCATCCACTACCATTATTTGGGGAGAGTATATAGCAAATATACATTTCTAATACTTCAGCACGTAATTTCTGGAACTCCCTCTTTCTACTACTCCATCATGCTCCCCCTCTCTGATTAAGTCCTGCATCAAGCGTATTCGCACCTCCCCTCCCCTCTATCCTTTATGCAGTTTCCAATCCCATCTTGATCCATTTACATCTTCAAGACTGAGAGGTAACTATTTGTTAGGTCAGGGTATTAAGGGATCAAGGGCGGGTAATTGGACTATGAAAGGTACAGATCAGCCATGATCTTATAGAATGACGGAACAACCTTGAGGGGCCGAATGGCTTACTCCTGTTGCTATGTATCTATCCTTGTAAAGCACTGCAAGACGTTAGCCAATGTGAATTGCACTGTATAAGATTCGCTCACAAAATACACAGTCAATTCACTTTACAGTATATTCTGTGAAGCGCTTTGAGATCTCTCAATGACATGATAAAGTGCCATACTAAATGCAAAGATTATTATTATTGTTATAAGTTGTTGTTACCTATTGACGTCAGACTTTCACACGCACATGAATGTTATTTTTCCACAAGTTCCCAAGAAAATACAGAGGCTCAAGATTCAAACAACCACCTTTTGTGCTATCGTAAGCACAATATAAAAGAGAAATAAATGATGAACATTCAGAACCTGTCACTAAACACTGATGAAACCACTCAACAGCCAACTTCATCTCTGTGAGGAAAATAAATGCTGTGGTAAGAAATATTGTGGAGTCCTGTAGCTCAGTGGTTAGAGCACTCACCTATCAAGCGAGAGACCTGGGTTTGATTCCCGGCAGGGCGAAACCTTGGGCAAGTTTCCTTACTCCACACACCTATTAATAATCCCTCAAGAAAAAAAAACACTATTAAATTGTTGTGCGTAATTTGGCTGCCGCATTTCACCCACAAATATACAGTCAATTCACTTTACAGTATAGTCTGTGAAGCACTTTGAGACGTTTAGAAGACGTGAAAAGCGCTATATCAAATGCAAGGATTATTATTATTATATTACAAATTGGACTTGCCATCAAGTATGCATCTGGGTCTCTGGTAAACGTCTAACAGCTGTTTCTCTGCTTGGACTTGTAGTACAGATTCAGATTCACAGAACCCGACTTTCAGACAAGAAACAGATTGCGATTGAAGTTCCGGCATTTTAATTGACTGCTCGTAGCCAATCTGGTTATTAATGCTTGCTGTTGGCATATCTTAACATAGTCTTACAATGATAATGTGCATAATGATATTTAGACTATCACTATGCTAATTGTGTTTGTGTCTAATTGGGTGTTATAGTGACTGGGTAGGATTTGGGATTTGCTCGGCCAGTAATGTTATTATAATTGTGTTATGTATGTCATTTGCAACTTGGTAAATAACACAAAAAGCACTTGTGTTGATAGTGACCGATATATTGGGCAATGTCTATGCTGTCATATTTCCCCATATTTTCCAGGTTCAGATCTCAAAGAATTTGCTATGTTCGTCATTCAGTTGACCTCTGATCTATTCTAAATTATGGATGGTTTCGTGTACACACCGCACAGCCTAGTTTCTTATTATTGCAGTTGTTTCAGATCAGAAATGAGATCATAAAATGAATTAATGTAAAAGGGTCTCTCCTCATGCCGGTTTTAAAATTAAGTCACAGTGGGGTTTAATTTGCAAGATTAGCAAAAGGAATATAAATTGTAAATCCTGCAGAATCCACCATGTGCCTCAAGCTTACCCTCGAAAACTCTACACTGGCGCTGATCTCAGCTTACATTTCCATGATATTGAATTGCAGCCAAACAAAACTCCTGGTGCCTGGCTGATCAGCACCAGACAGACATAGTTGGGGACCCACAGAGGCTCAGCCAGACACATCCAGGGACCTGCAGAGTCAGTCAGACACAACTCAGAAGACTACTCTCTCTCTCTGCTATTTCTATTTTCTCCACCATCTCAACAATTAAACCACACTGGGGGAAGCACAGTTCTGCACAACTGTATTTCTGTGTCTGTATTTCTGTTTAACTAATTATCAGAATTTTGAGATGGTGTGTGTATGTGTTTGTGTGGGTGGAGGGAAGAAAAAGAACAGAGATAGAGTGGGAGAGTTTGATAGTACATTGGCCTTCAGTAAGATTATTACCTACCTCACCACACAGTCTGGAAATGTCATTATTATCATAAGAACATGAAAATTCATGCATGAAAATAAGTGATACAGACCACCGAACCTTATCTCTCTGCTACATTGACTCTCCCATCACGCCACCTAATTGAGTTACCCTGAAGTTAATGCCTCTGTTGCCTTGCTCAGCAGATTATGCCAAGAATTCATCACTCTAGGTATATTAAAATATGTTGACATCTGATCCACATTTCCTTTTTACTGTTTTCCAAATCTTTTTAAATTATTTCCCGTCATCCCACTTTCTCGTCTTAATTTGAAGCAGCAATATTTCAGGTAACTTTCATCTTTCATGAATGTAAAAAGAGCAAATTCTTTATCTTGAGCGCACATGTTACAGAAATGACCTTTATGCACTTTTATGCACTCTTGCACTTTGCGTATTGAAAAAAAACAGCCCGACACATGATTATTATGTTATCCAACAAGAATAGGTATATATAGGAGTTATCTGGGATCTCATAACACATGACAAAATACAATTTACCAGTTGTTGGATGGAGGTAACGATATTTTGGTCTAGAACACGAAACAGGAGTGATAATCAGCAACATGCAGATTTTCAGCTCAACAGTTGCCAATCGTTTTATGACATTGACGAATATAGTGCTACCTTCCACTGTTAATATTAAAATTACATATTTTTGAACACTAAGCTGTAGCTCCCAGATTTCTCTCTTAGTTTTAGCTTTGTACTTTTTACTCAGGTTGATTTATTTATACACATTGTCTGATTTATAGTGCCTAGAAAACCATGGTTTACACTTTAGTAAGGAGGCATTTAGAAATAAATACATATTTAGATATAAACAGACATGCTGGACCACTCCCTATGCCATGCCAGGCAACAACAACAACAACAACAAGATTCCATTTATTGAGCGCCTTTCACGTCGGGAGGACGTCCCAAGGCGCTGTACAGTTGGGTCAGGACCCGAGAAGGGGGGAAATGGTCAGGGTGAGGGGAGGGAAGGGAGGGAGCGAGGAGGGGGTAGAGAGTCGAGAGGGGAGCTAAAGGCTCGGTCAAAGAGAAAGGTCTTGAGACCGGCCTTGAAGGAGGAAAGGGAGGAGGCGGCGAAGGCACTGGGGGATAGAGTTCCAGAGCCTCGGGGCTGAGAGGCTGAAGGCCCGGCCACCGATAGTAGGGCGGTTGGGGCGGGGGATGTGGAGCAGACCGGAGCCAGAGGAACGGAGGGTACGGGCAGGTAGGTAGGGGGATAGTAGGTCAGAGAGGTAGGAGGGAGCGAGGCCGTGAATGGCCTTGTAGGTGAGGGTGAGGATCTTGAATTCGATCCTCTGGGGGATGGGGAGCCAGTGGAGGCGAGCGAGGGTGGGAGTGATGTGGTCCCGAAGCCTGGTGCGGGACAGTACACGAGCTGCAGAGTTCTGAATGACCTGCAGCTTGTGGAGGGAGGTGGCGGGAAGGCCGGCGAGGAGAGAGTTCCCATAGTCCAGCCTTGAGGTGATAAAGGCGTGGACCAGAGTTTCAGCAGCGTGAGGGGTGAGGTAGTGCCGTAGTCTGGCGACATTCCGGAGGTGATGGAAGGCGGTGCCAGTTGTGGCGCGGATATGGGGGAGAAAGGACAGCTCAGGGTCGAACAGAACCCGAGGTTCCTGACTGGCTTTGAGAGGTGGAGAGTGCAGCCTTGGATGCTGATGCTGTCAGCGCCTGAGGTGCGGAGGCGCTGACGTGAGCCAATCAGGAGGGCCTCAGTTTTGCGCACGTTGAGCTGAAGAAAGTTGTCTCTCGTCCAGGACTCGATGTCGGACAGGCAGGCTGTCAGGACATCGGTGGTCGTGGAGTTGAGGGTAGAGGAGGAAAGGTAGAGTTGGGTGTCATCCGCATACATGTGGAAGTTAACCCCATGTCTGCGGATGATGTCACCAAGGGGGAGCATATAGAGGGTGAAAAGGAGGGGACCGAGGACAGAGCCTTGAGGGACACCGCACGAGACAGTGCGGGGACTGGAGGAAAAGCCATTTGTGGAGACAAAGTGAAGACGGTGAGAGAGGTACGACCTAAACCACTCAAGGACAGGGCCTTGAAGGTTTAGGTGGGAGGACAAGCGGTGGAGGAGGATAGCATGGTCGACCGCACCAGGCTTTGCGACCACATCACTCCCACCCTCGCTCGCCTCCACTGGCTCCCCATCCCCCAGAGGATCGAATTTAAGATCCTCATCCACACCTACAAGGTCATTCATGGCCTTGCTCCCTCCTACCTCTCCGACCTACTATCCCCTATTTACCTGCCCGTACCCTCCGTTCCTCTGGCTCCAGTCTGCTCCACATCCCCCGCCCCAACCGCCCTACCATCGGTGGCCGGGCCTTCAACCTCTCAGCCCCGAGGCTCTGGAACTCTCTATCCCCCAGTGCCTTCACCGCCTCCTCCCTTTCCTCCTTCAAGGTCGGTCTCAAGACTTTTCTCTTCAACCGTGCCTTCAGCTCCCCTCTCGACTCTCTACCCCCTCCTCGCTCCCTCCCTTCCCTTCCCTCACCCTAACCATTTCCACCCTGCTTGGGTCGTGACTCAACTGTCCAGAGCCTTGGGACGTCCTCCCGACCTGAAAGGCGCTCTATAAATGGAATCTTGTTGTTGTTGTTTTTTCTGCAGTTGACTTCTATCCTTCTCACTGTTTACCACCCTATCTAACTTTGTGTCATCCACTACCTTGGAAATGGTGCTTGCTATACCCAAGTCCAGATCATTTATGTATATTAAAAGCAGTGGTCCTAATACCGATCCCTGGGGGACTCCACTGTACTCTTCCCTCCAGTCAGAAAAGCAGCCATTCACCACAACTCTCTGCTTTCTGTCTCCCAGCCAGTTCTGGATCCACGCTGCCACTGTCCCTTTTATACCATGGTGTTCTATCTTTCTTACAAGTCTTTCATGTGGCACTTTGTCAAATGCCTTTTGAAAGTCCATATAAACTACATCAACTCCACTACCTTTATCCACCCTCTCCGTTACCTCATTGAAAAATTCTAATAGATTTGTTAGACAAAATCTGCTTTTAACAAATCCATGTTGGCTGCCCCTAATTAACCCATATTCTTCTAAGTGAAGATTTATTCTGTCCCGGATTATAGTCTCCAGGAGTTTCCCCACTACTGATGTTAGGCTGACTGGCCTGTAGTTCCCAGGTTTATCCTTCTGTCCCTTTTTGTACAGGGGAGTCACATTGACCACTCTCCTGTCCTCTGGCACCACTCCTGTGTCCAACGAAGATTGAAAACTGTAGCCAAAGCATCCACTATTTGTACCCGTGCCTCCCATAGTAATAATAATAATAATCCTTGCATTTGATATAGCGCTTTTCACGTCGGGAGGACGTCCCAAAGCGCTTCACAGAACACACTGTAAAGTGAATTGACTGTATATTTGTGGGCGAACGCGGCAGCCAATTGCGCACAGCAATGTCCCACAAACAGTCGTAGATTGAAAATGACCAATTTATTACTGGTTTTTTTTTGGTTTTGGAGGGATTATTATTAGGCTCTGTGTGGAGTAAGGAAACTTGCCCAAGGTTTCGCCCTCTGCCTGGAATTGAACTCGGGTCTCTCACTTGCAAAGCGAGTGCTCTAACCACTGAGCTACAGGACTCCACATTTGCATCCCATCCGGACCGGGCGACTTATCTACCTTCAGCGCAGTCAACCTTTTCAGTACTTCCTCTTTGTTTATACTTATCCTATCCATTTCCTCTACCCTCTCCTCCGATACTGCGGCATTTGGTGCATCTACTTCTTTTGTGAAGACAGATGCAAAGTACTCATTCAGCGCATCAAATTAGCTTAAAAAAAATTCCGACAGTTAGATTGTATCATGCTGAATATGAAGTCAGCATTGCAGTAGTGACAGGATCTATATAATTCAGATTTCCCCATTGACACCTGGTAAGAGGCAGATATGAGAATGAGGAACTGGGATCATGTCACTAGCAATGTGGCTATTATGTAAGCATACTCTCCTGGCAAAGCTCTTTCAGATGTTATGGTGCATAAGGCATGATACAAATGCAAGCTCTTTCTGACTTCCCAACACTATCACATATATTTGTCTAAATGTCTTTTGAATTTTTTTTAATAATATATTAATAATTCTTGCAGTCCTGTAGCTTAGTGATTAGAGCAATCGCCTCGCAAGTTTAGGCATGTTTCCTTACTCCACATGCCTGTTACCTAGCAATAAGTAGGAACCCAGTTGTTAGTCGACTGGTGGATTGCATTTTGGAGGGTAATAATCCCTTAACAAAAATTTTAAAAAAATTTGGTCACTCAATCCGCGATTATTTGTGGGACACTGCTTGTGGGCAATTGGTTGCCGCGATACACCCACAAAATATACAGTCACTCCACTTTAATATTCTGTGAAGTGGTTTGAGACGTCTTGAAGACACGATAACGCACTTTATCAAATGCGAGGATTATTATATATATTATATATATTGCCTTAACACATCGTTGAGACATCTCAAAGCACTTCACAGGATATATTTTGTGGGTAAAAACAGCAGCCAATTGCATACAGCAATGTCCCCTAAACAGCAATGGAGTGAGTTAACAGTTTTATTTGGGTGATTGTGAGAAACTCCTTTCTCTTTTTGAATAATGTCATGGGATTTTTTACGTCAACCTGGAGGCAGAGGTTTAACGTCTCATCCAAAAGACAGCATCTCCGACAATACAGCATATCCCCAGCACCTTAAACTATATGAGCTCTAAATTCCAATGTGGAATTGGATTCAAAGGCGAGATTGCTGTCAACTGAGCCAGGCTAACACACTGTTCATTATTTAAATGAAATAAGTATTATCTACCATTATGGCAGCAACTTTTAGGAATTATTTATTCTTCTGATATTTTGCGGCTCTGACATTTTAGTGACTCTGTGACTGTATAATGCAATGTTTGATATTACAATTATCACACCCCCTCC
Organism: Callorhinchus milii; assembly: GCF_018977255.1. NCBI lineage: Eukaryota > Metazoa > Chordata > Chondrichthyes > Chimaeriformes > Callorhinchidae > Callorhinchus > Callorhinchus milii. Next base: position 80,265,181 of record NW_024704742.1, on the reverse strand, counting down.
AATATTCTATTACATTTTTTGTTCAAAATTCAGTGTAATGGGTATTGGGCAAACATATGCGTGCCAATGATGGAGTCAAGATTCTGTGCTATTTCATTTTGAACATGAAATGAACAGCGAGGGAAGGTTAAACCTCTGTTATACAATTATAATCATCCCTGTTAGTGGGTCTATCCTCCAGGCTTAACTATGCAAATGCCCCGCTTGTTGGCCTTCCCAACTCCTCCCTCCACAGGCTGCAGATAATCCAGAACTCTGCAGCCCGTGTCCTCTCCCGCACCTAACTTCATGACCCCATCTTCCCCACTCTCGCACGACTCCATTGGCTTCCTATTCTTCAGAGGATCCAGTTCAAGATCGTGGTCCTCACATATAAAGCCCTCCATGGCCTCGCCCCACCTACTTCTGCGACCTCCTAACCCCCTACCAACCCACCCGTTCCCTCCACTCAGCCGGCTCTGGCCTGCTTCACGCCCCCCGACTCAACCGCTCCACCATTGCGGGAGAGCCTTCAGCCACTTTGCCTCTGGAATTCCATACTCTGGAATTCCATCCCCCAATCACTCTGCCTCGGCCCCTCCTTAGCCTCCTTCAAGTCCAGCCTCAAGACCCTCCTCTTCGACCATGCCATTAGCCAGCCCCTTTCCCCTCCCCTCCCTTCCGCCCACTGACCCCAGCTTGGGTCTGAAATGCTGTACTCTGTCCAGCGCCTTGAGACGTCCTCCCGACGTGAAATACGCTATACAAATGTAATCTTGTTGTTGTTGTTGTATCCAACCTGAGTGGAGTGATGGTTAGATTGGCAGAATACTCAATCTACATTAGCCAAGTTGCTGTACATCTGTGTAAAGATATAATGGTGAGACATTTAATTTCATTTATGCAAGCCAATTGCTTAGTCTTTATTACCTTTTTTCCCCAATTCAATTTAAACAAAAGTAAAATAAGTAATTTTATTCAATTGGCAGTTTTAGTGGATCTGCTTCCCTAAACACTGGTGATTTCTATGCTGACTGCATTTGCACGTTTACATCTTTTATGCAATTATGACTGCAATTTTATAAAGTTGACAATTCTTGCTGCATATGATCTAATGCTTGAACTTAACAGAAGAAAATGTAAATCTTTGCAGCAAAGAAATAGACCAGAATCTATGGAGCATGTGGTCGGTAGTCAAAGTACACAATAATAATAATCTTTGCATTTGATACAGCACAGTTAGTTGAGGAGAAAGCGAAAGAAGGGGAGAAACAGTTCATATTCACAACCACTCTGTAGGAATGGATGGATAGAAAAATGCCTTGCATTATAATAGATTTGATGATACGTTTGATAATTATTAAATGTCAGGAAAATCTGCTTTGATTACAAAATCACCCCTTTATTGCTTATTTATTTATCAGAAAATCCAACTCCTCCCGCTTATTGCTATCTTGGTCACATCATCATCAACTTATTGCTATCTGGATTACAACATCACTGTCTTTTTCATGCATCACATTGTCAAGCCCTTTCTTCTTTCCCCTGTTGTCAATTAAATAACTCTTGTTGATAAGGAGGCACGAGGAGACATGACTGAGTGAGAATCCGTGCAGACATTTTCATTAGCGGTTGCCTCCAGAGACAGGCTTGCCCTATGAGGCAAACCCCTATTACAAAAGCTGCATAACTCATTATTTTGAGCACTTTGAGATCATGACATGATAAGACACCATATCAAATTGAATTAAGATTATTATTAATAGTGTTATTATAATTATTTATTGCTAATCATTCAAGTCTGATGTATAATGTTCAACTGGGGTATTGCAGACACAGTGCCCTAGCTTTTCAAGACTTTTCATAAATTATTTTAACAAATGCTAACTTTCTAGTTGCAGAGTATACAACAACAACTTGCATTTATATAACTCCCTCCATGCCCGGCAGCATCCCAGAGCACTTAGGAGATACAGATGCTATATGCTATAAGGTGATATATTGTGGAGTTACAATATATAAACTCTCCAAAAGAAAAACAAAATTTGGTCACTCAATCCACGTCTGCTTGTGGGACACTGCTGTGTGCAATTGACTGCTGTGTTTCACCCACAAAATATGCAGTTAAATTTACAATATATTCTGTGAAACACTTTGAATTGTCTCAATGATGTGGTAAGGTGCTACATCAAATGCAAGGAATATTATTATTATAAAACTGAGCCAATTCTACTTTATACTTTCCTACTACATCATTCACTAACTAAGAATAAAAAATGTTAATAAGCAATATCTAAAAACATAAGGAATGCCAGATGAAAAAAGACCAAGGTCCATCTCGTTCACCTTCCATCTTCCTGGCGGTTGCATGCACATGTCCTGAACTACCAATGTACTATAACCCATAATGTTATTTCATAAAAGAAAACAATCAAATCTGCGTTTGAAGGAATCAACACTTCCTGCTTCAACCGTCTTCCTAGGGAACATGTTTCACAGGTTTACTATTTGCTCACTGAAATAGTGTTCCTGTAGATTTGTTCCGAATTTACCCCTCTTCAATCGCAGGCCGTGTCCTCTGGTTTTACTATTCTGGACTAGTTGAAACAGACTGTCATGATCTATATTGTCTTGCTCCTTTAGAATCTTAAAGACAGCAATCATATCACCTCTCCATCTTCTCTTTTCCAGCGTGAACGTGCCCAATGTACTTAGTCGCTCCTGATAGCCCAGTCGCTCCATTCCCTCAATCATTTTGGTTACCCTCCTGTATCTTCTCGATTTCTCCCTTATTCTTTTTGTACTGCGGGAACAGAATTGTACACAATAGTCTAAGTAAGGTCTCACCAATGATTTATACAGTGGCAGGATTATCCCACTATTTTGGCTTGCTATTGATCATTTGATACATCTTATCTAGCATAATAGTTTTGCTGGAGATGATGGGGCATGTCAAAATAATTTTCAAATGTGTTCCACTTTATTGGCCAAAGTCAAGCTTCTTTGGATATTGTGCAGATTGTGATTGCCAATGATTGACGTTGATGATCCCATAACAGTTTTCTCAAAAATAAGAGAGTTGCTCCTGCTGTCCTGGTTAACAATCCGCCAGATAAATTGTTCATTCATTCCATGGCTGAGACCTCGCGATGAGCAATTTGACTGATGAGTTTCCCTACATATACACAGTCAACAATTACCTGTGAATTACTTTGAAATTTTTCAACATTATATAATAATCCTTGTATTTGATACAGCCCCTTTTACGTAAAAAGAGTGTCCCAAAGAACGTCACAGGATTTAGTATAAAATGTAGTGACTGAGTGTTTTGTATCAGAAGGATGAGTTTTTTAATTAATGTTAAACGGCCACCAGGAGGCAGCACTCTGCCCCGGGAGCGTTCTGTCCTGACTAAAGCTTCCAGACATTGATCTGAACTCTCTCTGGGTCACAATATTAGTTTATACCATTCGAGCCACCTTAATAATAATCATTGCATTTGATAAATCTCTTTGTTAAGCCATTTCAAAGTGTTTCACTTGATTTTACTGAGAAATGTAGTGACTGTGTATTTGTACAGCCAAACTGCACACAGCAATGTCCTACAAACAGCAGTTAAGTGAATGATCAATTCTATTTGGAGGATTGTTGGCCAAGAAAACTCGCTTCTCTTTTCTAGTGCCCATGGAATCTTTTATGTTTACTTGAAAAGAAAGAAGGGATCTTGGTTTAATGTCCTTGCATTTGATATTTGATAATGTCTCATCTGAAGGACGGCATCTCTGACAATGTGGCATACAGCACTACACTGCATGAAATGTTTGTACTGTTTGAGTGGCCTTGGCCTTGAATGGAAGTTAATCTTCAGCCTATAATGGTCTCTTTCATTTCTTCAAGTTCGCTTTAAAAGACAAGTTGGAATGTGCCATGGGAACAGGGATTGTGAGCAGTATTGCTCCTACCATGACATTCTGAATGTCAAAACATTCCTAATGATCCCAAATTAATATCTCATATCACTCCAAGCCAAACACTGCCTAAAATGTCTATTCCCAGCCTACATCCAACTCACTAAGGTAACACAGAACACGAGCAAAGGGCTGCAAACGAGAGAGACGGCAAAGCGAACTTGACTCATCAGCTGTCTTTCTCATTATGCTTCTGCAGCTCCTTTTCTTAAAAAGAATAAAACAATTTATACAAATCAAATCATGTTGTAACTGTGCAAAGCTGCAGGGTTTTCACTGCTTTTAACCAATTGCACTCAAATTTTCATTTCAAAATTTGCTGTTGCACCCACAAAATACAGTATATCCTGTGAAACGCTTTGAGACATCTCAACGATATGATTCGGCACAATATCAAATGCAAGGATCATGCAGGGAAACAACAGAGAATGACTGAGATAGCTTCAACTGCTTGAACCTGACTATTAGAATGATTAATGTTCTGTCCTTTACATTGTTGTTAATTGTTTAATGGTCCATGCATAGTGATGTGTGAACCAGCAGAGGCTAATTATCCTGATCTGTTTCTAACTATATTGATTTAAGCCCCTCAAACTCAAGGGCAGAACCTTAGCCCCAGGTTATACACACTATGTGTAATAACCCTGCAATCTCTGTTCCCAATCCCAATTAAACACATTGGATTCTTTCCTTTGCGCTGGTGTTTTTTTTCCCTCAAAGTAAAGGCCACCAATGACAATCTTTAGTGACGCTGAAAAACACTCAACTTCCCTGCAGTTTGTGTAATAGAATGTTGAAAACACAAGCTTGTTTGGCTCTCATAGCACGACTCGAAAAGAGTAGAGGATTTCTCCTGGTGTCTTGGCCAATGAGATTAATTGACCATTTGTTTCATAGCTGTTTGAAAAAGTTTGCTGTATGCAAATTGGCTGCGTTTTCTAGAAACTCACTCACATGACACGCGACAACAATTGCTATGAAGTGTTTTGAGATGTTTTAATATTATGGCTCAGTTGGTAGCACTCCCATTTTTGAATCATTCAGGTTGTGAATTCATGTCATGGTCAAGACCTTGAACTCATTCTGGGCTGATATTCCAATATAATGCCAGGGATGTGCTGCATTGTCGGAGGTTCTGTTCTTAAGACGCTAAATTGAGGGAACACCTGCCTGTTCAGGTGAATGTTAAAGATCCTATGTCACTTTTTAAAAAGAAAGGCCAATATCTCACAGTGTTTGGCCAACATTCTACCAGATAAATTGATCATTCACTTCAACGGTTGTTTGTGGGCCATTGCTGTGCATATGACTGCCACATTCAGCTATAAATACAGTCACTACAATTCACAGGAAAATTCTGTGAAGAGCTTTGAGACGTGTCAACAATGTGATAAGGCATTATATCAAATGCAAAGATTATTCATTTGAAACACTGTAGCTCAGTGGTTAGAGCACTCGCCTCGCCTCGCAAATGAGAAACCTGGGTTCGATTCCTAGCAGGGCGAGTTTCCTTACTCCACACGCCTTATAATAATCCCTCAAGAAATATATCAAATGCACGGATTATTCTTCTTCTTATTATAAGAATGCAAATTCATCCATTCATTTGTTCTTGCTCTACATCGTGTTCTGAAAGTTTTTTTTTCGGTCAGCCAGGTATCTGACACATGCAGAAACCTATCACCATGCTTAACAGTACCCAAAACCAAGCTGAGAATTCTATGCATCTCACCTCCAAATGGTAATTTGAGAGCTATCTATTGGAATGGAATGCACATTATCTCTCTGGGGGGATTGGAAGATCGCAAATGTCACACCACTATTTATAAAAGGTGGAAAGGAAAAGATGGGGAACTATAGGCCAATTAGTCTCACATCAGTGATAGGAAAAATTTTAGAATGGTTGATTAAGGATGTGGTAGTGCGGTATTTAGGAGAGCACAATATAATTAGGCCAAGTCAACACGGCTTTACAAAAGGGAAGTCATGTTTGACAAATCTTATAGAGTCTTTTGAGGACATTTCCAGTAAACTAGATAAGGGTGAATCAGTGAATGTGGTCTGTTTGGACTTCCAGAAGGCATTCGATAAGGTGCCATATAAAAGGTTAGTCCAAAAGATAAGGGCCCATGGAATTGGGGGGAGCATATTAACGTGGTTTGGGGAATGGTTAACGGGTAGGAAACAAAGAGTAGGAATAAACGGGTCCTTTTCGGATTAGCGGGATGTGACTAGTGGAGTGCCACAAGGATAAGTCCTTGGGTCTTGTTAGAATATACACTTTTTGTATAATGTTAGAATCATAATAGATGTTGTGAATGGGTTAACTTTTAAGTTAAGTGTGGGGGGCAACTGGACTGACTGTCATGGGATAGGACTCATCTGGTTTTCTCTGTTTTTGAAAGAATAACGGACAGGGGCAGGGGGTCACCTCTTATCAGTAAATGACAACACGCCCACAGAGATAACGGTCCAAGATACCGGTCGACACTGGATCTCGACTGAGCAATAAGTCGCTAGATTCTGACAGGGCCAACCGACAGAAGGCAACCCTCAAGAATAGCAGCTAATGAGCAAGTTGCTTAAACTAGAGGGCCTTGGTACCATCCCGGGATACTGATAAGAAATAACCAGTCACTTAAAAGGAATGTACTAATGATCCCACACTACAAAATAATGAGCACCAGATACAACCCTAAACTGATCAATCCTCTATCTTAGACAATTAGATCAGATAACAGGGGACTTAAGGACAATATGTATGTGTGTGAGGCACATACACCCCATGAGGTGTTCACGTGAACCCGGCATGATTTCGACAGGTGATCTAATGTCCGCACCATGATTGGACGAACATCGGTATAAGAGTTCCGATAACTTTGTGTACGGGGCCATCGCGGAGACAAGGATACGGGAGATGGAAGACTGAGAGCTGGAAACACTAAGATTGAGGATATTAGATGGAAGATTGAAAGCTGTAAGCAAGAAGACTGAAAGCATGAAGAATCAAGCTTGTGTGCTGGAAAGACACAGTGTTGAACTCAAGCTATCTACGCTGCTATTATTCTGTTACAAGATCTGTTGATTGTACCGGCCTTTGGTCTGACCCATCGGGATATTGGGGAATAACGAACGAATAATAATAAAACAGTCTGATATCTGGTTAGAGGAATTAGCCTTATTTCCTTACAGATTTGGCTGATTTTATTTTCTAACAATTTGGGATTCGGCAGGATACTATGAATTAGTACACTCGGCAGTTGACGTGTTTATGAGTCCGGTATGACCGTAACTAGTAAATAGTTGGGACGGTGGCCGTGGTACTCGCAGAAATTAGGAGTCCATTCGAGCGAGTGTCTCTTATTTGGATTTTCTAACAGCCTCAGCTATTTACCATCTACATCAACGATCTACATGAGGACATCGAAACTAATATATCTAAATTCACGGATGATACAAAGTAGGAGGAAGTTCCAACACAGAGGACGACATTACAAAAATGCAGCGCGACATAGATAGGTTAGGTGATTGGGCAGGTAGGTGGCAGATGAAGTATAATGTAGGGAAGTGCAAAGTCATCCACCCAGGTAGCAAAAACAGTAGAGCGGGTTATTTTTTAAAAGGGGAGAGATTGGAATGTGTTAGTGTCCAGAGGGACTTGGGTGTCCTTGTACACCAATCACAGAAGGTTAGTCTGTAGGTGCAGCAAGTGATTAGGAAGGCAAACGGTATGTTAACATTCATTATGAAAGGATTAGAGTATAAGTGTAGGGAAGTCTTGCTGCAACTGTACAGGGCCCTGGTGAGACCACACCTGGAATACTGTGTCCAGTTTTAGTCTCCTCATTTAAGGAAGGATGTACTTGCCTTGGAGGGGGTGCAGCGTAGATTTACTAAGTCAGTGCCAGGTATGAAGGGAATGAGTTACGAGGATAGGCTGACCAATTTGGGCCTATATTCTCTAGAATATAGAAGAATTAGAGGGGATCTTATAGAAACCTATAAGATCATCAAAGGGCATGATAGAGTAGATAGTGGGAGATTGTTTCCCCTGGTTGGAGAAACTAAAACCAGGGGTCACAACCCTAAAATCAGAGGCCAGCCCTTTCGCACTGAGTTGAGGAAGAACTTCTTCACTTAAAGGGTGGTGAATGTATGGAACGTACTACCCCAAAGGGCTGTTGATGCTCAGTCCTTGAACATATTCAAGACTGAGATAGATAGATTTCTTATTGCAAAAGGGATTAAGGGATATGGGGATAAGGCAGGGTCAGGTTATTAGCTGGAGTTAGATTGGAAGATTATCCATGATTGAATGGCGGAGTAGGCTTGAAGGGCCGAATGGTCTACTCCTGCTCCTACATGTTATGTTATCCTGCTTACCTTTTTCCAGAAAGCATTAGGCACTGGTCGGCAAGAGCCAGGCTTGTGTACACCAGAGTGCATTGGGGTACTGCTGGAGTCGAACCAGCTAAAACTGCGTAGCTTATCAATGAGAGCTCTACTTGGCAAGCTTTCCCGCTGCTTGTTCAGCTGGACCGCACTACCCATTTGGCTTGCAGGGTTATTGGGAGATGAGTGGGAAGTGTTCTTGCCCCCGGTGACTGGAGTTCCATTCCAAGTCTTTCAAATTAGCAAGCCTGGCTGTGCTATCATCGACAGTGCCCTGGAATACTTCTGAGCCCTTTATGCTCTGAAAGCATAAAGACATCCTTCAGGATTTGTTGATCAGCCGATGATCGCAGACTTCAGTTAATTTGATGAGCTGCCTCCTGACAAGGTTGCTTTCAAGTTATGAATCCATTCCAAGATGTTCTGCGGCCTGCCTGATGGTTTATTCTAAAGATGTTCCTTGAGTAAGTGTAACCTGAATGAGGCTATAGACTTATTAATTAACCTCCTGCCATGGAGGTTGTGGTGCTCATAGGGTGGTGAGAGGGTAGTTTCACAGATCCGTCTCCCTTGTCATTACATATATTCACAGCGTTTCCGTCTTTTCTTTCTTGAGAAATTTGACTGCAGAAATTGATTCCCGTGTCAGGAGATGAACTGATTGAATTGTGGGTGTAGATTGATTGCGAACAAATTGTGACTTGCCTGCTTAGATAGTGCCTGAATTAGAAAACAGGCTTCTGTAATGTCAAAGGGAAAAACAGAGACTTCCACTGAATGCTGCTTTTACATTTTCTGAAAGCCACTACATAAAAGTAAATTGCGTTGCATGGAAATAAAAGCATGGATTCCTGTTGCATGACTCAGTCAACAGGTTCAAGGAATCACACTTAGCAAGATCAACTTTAGCAGACAATTTAATTCTTAAAATTGGCTTGCAGCTCTAATTTTGTTGTTGATGTAAGAACTTTGCAAAGAATAATCTGAGGCACAGCAGTAAGTTATTCTGATTTCTATGCATTTTCATGAGAACATCACCATTCCTGCATCATTTCTTCATTAAGCTTTCTAAATCCTTGGGCCTCTCTCTCTCACTATCTTTATATTCTCATTCCCTTGTATCTCCCTACCTCCCCAATCCACTATCCGCATCTTCCGCTTGACTGGCTCCAGCCTCCTGCTTGTCCCTCGTGACCTCTGCTCCACCATCAGCCACATTTTCAGCCACTACACTGCCAAACTATGGAACACTCTCCTTCAATCCCTCCACCTTGACCCCTCCTGCCCCATCTTATGGTTATGTCTGAAGACCTTTCTCTTCGAATGTGCTTACAGTCACCCTTCCCCCGCCCCACACACCCTGGCTCGGTGTTGGCCTGCGCCACTAATAGAGCTCTAAGACTCTACCTTGCATGAGAGGCACTACACAAATGAAAGGTATTGTTGTTTTTGTCTTTCCACATCCTTTGCCATTTCTTCTCTTGGCTACTTGTATTCATCTTCATTGACTTGGTTAGTTTATCTAGTAGTTATGCCTTCTTGCTTTATTCTAGGATGTCCTCATAAATTGATATTTATAATGGATGGTACTGCGAAGGTGTTTTGAACAAATAGCCTTCCTTTATTCTTTTACTGTTTCTGCTGAGTAAAATAAATTGTAAGACCTAGCAAATGGTGCACTGCAGAAATATTACCCATGAAAATATTCTAATTATAAACAAAGGTTGTCCAATTTTAATGTACGTTTTGTACAGGGGAGTAACATTTGCAAGTCTCCAGTCCTCTGGCACCACTCCGGTATCCAAGGAGGATTGAAAGATTGTGGCCAGAGCCTCCGCTATTTCCACCTTTACTTCCCTCAGTAACCTAGGATGCATCTCGTCCGGACCGGGTGACTTAGTTACCTTGAGCACCGACAACCTTTATAGTACCTCTTCTCAGTATAATCTTATCCTATCCAATTGTTCTACCCTCTCCTCTGATACCATGGCATTGGCTGTATCCATTTATTTTGTGAAGACAGATGCAAAGTACTCATTCAGTCCGGCAGCCATGCCCTCTGCCTCCACAAGAATATTTATTCTTTGATCCCTTATTGTACCCACCCTACCTTTGACTAACCTTTTATTCTTTATATGCTTATAAAATACCTTAGGGTTCCCTTTTATGTTATCCACTAATCTTTTCTCATATAATCTATTTTTCCCCTCTTATTTCCTTCTTTAGTTCTCCTCTGTACTTTCCATATTCTATTTGATTATCTTCTGTATTTTGGACCTGACATTTATCACAAACCTCCGTTTTCTGTTTTATTTTAATCTCAATTTCCTTATTCAACCAGGGAGGTTTGGATGCCCTACCTTTCCCCTTTGTATTTGTTCTGTCCCCAAACTATCTCCTCCTTGAAGGCTTCCCATTGCTCGTTAGCTGTTATTTCTTCCAATCTTGACTGGGTCCCCTTTTAACTTAACTGAAATTAGCCCTCTTCCAGTTGAGTATCTTCACCTTTGATTTTTCCTTGTCCCTTTCCATAAGTACTCTAAACCTAATGATGTTGTGATCACTGTGTTTGAAAGGCTATACATGCAGAAATGTTAAACCTTAATTATTATTTAAATAATAATTATCAATATATTTCCTGATTTTCTCCAGTTCCTGATTTTTCACATTGTAATGACTTGGGATAGCCACATCAATAATACTACATGTACAATCCATTTGATTCTTTCTGATACTATTTGGACTGATACTATTTAAATAATAATTATCAGTATTAATATAATAATCTACATTATTACTGTCATAACAATAATAATTATTATTTAAATAATAAATCAAAACAGTGGACCACATATTGTTGTCATGTCATATCCAGCCCTGGCACAAACAGAATTTCTGATTAGACATAATAATGTAACTAAACATATTCACTGGATAATTTGTAAACACTTTGATATTGATGTAAAGACCAACTGGAATAAACATCAGCAAAAGTGACATTGAGAAACATCACAATAATCTGGGATTCACAAGTACAGCTTGTGTCTGAAACAGGACAATCAGCTGTAACAGTCCAAATAGTATCAGAAAGAATCAAATGGATTGTACGTGTAGTATTATTGATGTGGCTATCCCAAGTCATTACAATGTGAAAAATCAGGAACTGGAGAAAATCAGGAAATATATCGATCTACAAATTGAATGTGGCAAACAAACACAGTTCCCCGAGTCAGTGGTGCAACTGAAACTGTTAATATGTCTATTCAAAGGTGGCTTGACAAAATACCTGGTCAACAAAATATTAACCTGCAAAAGTAGCCATTTAGGAAGCTTAAATATATATTTGCATATTCATATATAAAGTAGCAATGTTATTGGTCTTGCTGACCCATCATTGAAAACCACTTAGAAATTGCCTCTACAGAGTGATTTAAACTGTAATAACATAATAATAATAATAATAGTAATCATTACATTTGATATAGGGCGCCTTATGTCATCAAAATGTCTCAAAGGATTTACTATAAGGTGGTCACTCAATCCGTGGCTATTTATGGGACACTGCTGTGTGCAATTGGCTGCCGTGTTTCGCCCACAAAATATACAGTCAATTAATTTTACATTATATTCTGTGAAGTGCTTTGAGACATCTCGAAGATGTCTCGAAGATGTAATAAGGTATCAATTGCAAGGATTATTATTATTATTATATCATCTCTTTCCTATTCACACTGTTCTCCTCCTTCCTTCATCTCTATCCTCCTCATCTCTACCTCCTCCTCCCCCTCCCCAACTACACCTCCATTTTTATCATCCTTCCCCATCTCTATCCTCCTCTTTCCAACCCTCTCTACTCCATTATCCTCCTCCTCTCCATCTCTATTCTCTTCTCCAGAAACTGGAAACCTCGCGACTCCAGTGTTTCTATGTATAAAATAGATAATTGCCAAAAGTTTATCAACAAGGTGTCTGATAACCCATCCCTTCATCCCCTCTAAAACTGTTATTCAAAAACAAAGCCACTATTAACATAAATTTAAAAAAATTAGAAGATATAAATTGCCCTTTATAAACTAACAACTTGTTCATTTTCCAGATCAGTTTCAGATTCTTATTTTATGATTGAGCCACAAGGCACTTGCCAGTCAACTAAACTGCAACTACTTAAAATTGGTTTCTAGCTTAATATTGATAAATATAATTATACAATGCTTGCTTAGTTGAGCAGTGAAAAATAGACATTAAGCACATTTTATGTATTTTTGTAACTTGCATTGAATTACTTACCGATCAAAACAATTACTGAATTCAGTCGCTGTTCCACAACTGCTTTTGTAATTTTCTGTACATTGTTCCTATAACTCCCCTCTCCCCAGCAACTGAGAGGAATAAAGAACAAAATAAAGCAATTAAAACTTATATTTGTACAGCGCCTGTCATACAGGATAATGTCTTGGTCCGCTTCACAGTGGTGGGCTTGGACACTGAGAAAGAAGGAAAGAACAGGGGGTAATGGCCATTTCACTGTCCTAAGAGGTAGATTTTGAAGTGGGATTTAAAGATAGATTGAGAGTAGGCAAGGCAGAGGGATAGAGTTATGTAGTGTGGGATTTAAACATATCAGAGAAATAGGGAGGTGCTAACGCATGAAAATATGTATATGTAATGGTGAGGACCTTGAAGCCGATCCATTCAGAGACAGGGTGCTTGTGGTACCTGGCGAGGATAAGGGTGATGGATACAAATGGCAGAGTTTGGGATTATCTGAACCTTGTGGATGGTGGAACTGGGAGAGCAGTGAGGAGCACGTTTGAGAAGCAGGAGTTATAAAAAGTGTACTACTTCTATATCTTCCTACTTGCTATCTTTAAATCTCACCTTCTCCCCATCATGGAGAATGAAAGTCGAAATAAAACAGCCAACAGCACAAAGGACTTTGAGAGCTTATTCTCTGCTGAGGTGGTAAATACAAAATGGTTTGCTGAATGGTTATGGTGCTGCACATCCGATTAAAATTGATGGAAAAGTAATATATTCATGTCCCTGTAGGACTTGTAAAGATAGTCTACAGACTAGAAGTGGGAAAAAATTCTATCTGGTGCAATGGCATTTTCTCTTGATGATGGAAAACACTATCAAAGAATTGTAAACTAGAAAAATAGCATGGAATGGTAGACATTTAGAGTATAGAAGAAGCCCAATGTGCCTGTGCTGATTCTCTTAAAGAGTTATCCCTTCAGTCATTCTCCTGACTTTCCTCATTTGCATTTCTCATTTTCAGATATATATCTATGGAACAAAAAAACACTTTAGTATTCAAGCCTGCTACTTCCACAAGCTCTACCTAAAACAATAACAACCACAACATGCATTTATTGTAGTGCCCTTGATGTAAGGTAACGTCCCAGATTGCTTAATTAAAAAAAACAATTAAAACCCTAGGTAATCTCCGCTGGGCAAATTCTTCAAAAGGCAAATGGTGCCATTGTGAATAGCTCAATACTTTAACGGCTTTCTTTCAATAGTACATCCCCAGTAATAAATTACCGAAAATGCATTACTGTAGGAAATATAGTAAAGTAGGAATAAAATGAGTTTCAAGAATGAATGCAACAAATGTACTTTGCAAACTGTGAGCAAGATCATTAGCTTTTCACATGAAGGACTTTATGCCCTTTTGATCTCATCTGAACATTACATGTCTTTCCAGAAGAGCTTTAAATTGCTTATAAATGAGTGCAATGTCCTGGCCTCAATCACCATTCCTAATAATCCATCCCACCTGGTGATTAACCTGTGTAAAGCAATACCTTCTGGTGTTTGATCTAAATTTGCTTTGCACAAGCCTGAATTTGTGCCCGTTTGTCTTGTTCCTGTGATGTATCTGAAATTACAGTCACAGGTTTACTTCCTCAATCCAGTTAAGCATCTCACACCCCTTAATGCAAGTTCCTCTGAGAGATTGGTTTTCAAGGCTGAATAATTCTATCTTATGCGGTTCTTCATAGCTAATCCCTGCAACATGAAGGGATTAGTCTTATTGATGTATGTGTGTCAGCCTGGCGCGGTGGTAGGAAGGTTGTGGGTTCAAGCTCCACGTTGGGAATTAGAATCACATAGTCTAAGCTGACACTCCAATGCAGTGCTTGGGGTGTATTGCATTGTTGGAGGTGCCATCCTTCGGATCAACCAAATGTAAACCGAGGTCCTGTCTACCTGTTCAGGTGGATATTAAAGATCCTTGGCACTATTCACAAAGAGAAGGGAGTTTCTCCCAGTTTCCTGGCCAACAATCCCCCAAATAATATTTGTCACTCACTCCATAGCTGATGTTTGTGGGATATTGTAACTGGCTGCTGCATTTTGTCCACAAAATACATAGTCAATCCACTTTACAGTACATCCTGTGAAATGTTTTCAGACATCTGAACATTATGATAAGGTGCAATATCAAATATAAAAATTATTATTATTAATTGTGCAATTCCTTGCGGAAATAAAGCAGTGATATAATGAATACATAACAGAATTTAACAATAGGGTGCTCATATATTTTGATGTTATTTTATACTAGCTATTAATCAAAGGGCAAATGAGATGTTAGTCAGAAAGTAGTCTTACTACTGCCCTTGGAAAAAGTTACACACACACTCCTCTGTGGAATGGTGGCGGCGTTTGGTGCAGCTGAAAATTGAAGAAGTAAATAATATTCATCACAAATAAAAGAAAACTTACCAGAATAAAAAGATGGAGGATAGAGATTTTGACAAAGGAAAATAATAAGTAAAAGGAAGAACCAGGAGGAAAACAAGTCTACAACAACAACAAGAGTCTACAACAAGTCTAACTTTGTAAGGAAGAAAATATGCAGATGTTCACCAAGAATAAGATAAATAAATCAATAGAAGGAACATCAAAGCCAAACCGATATATAAGGAAAAATAATAGTAATACATGCAATTGATATAGCACCTTATCATGTCATCAAAAGATCTCAAAATGCATCACAGGATGTACTGTAAAGGATAATGACTATATATTTCCAGGCAAACACTGCAAGCATTGTCCCACAAACAGCCACAAAGTGAATGACCAATTTTATCTATCATAAAATGAGACAGGGAGCAAGAAATAAAGCTGTGAGCATCTGACAGTATTACCTTTAAACAGCATCAAGAATCAGAGCAAGATTAAAAAAAAAGCTGGACAGGGGACAAAAACAATTACAAATAAATACTCTCTACAATAAATTGGCAAAGTGACTAGATGGACTACGGTGGATCAAAGGGGGGTGTGCTCGCATTTGCTGAACCACTCACTGCCATGTTGATATATCCTGAGTGCATGATCTCTAGTGTTAAAGCAAACTCTTGCACTATATCTCTCATTACTGTGTGATTAAATAATAGAATGGGTACATTTGTGATCTGCCTTTTAGTAGGCTTCACACCACATTTTGCAGTTCATTTAATGCAGAACTTGTCAAATGTTCAATCCTGTTCCATTTTTCTTGTACACAGTCTTCGGTTTTATTTGTGTTTGCTATCTCCATTAACATATTTGCCATGTTTCATATTAATCTTGCAGATGATTTGATGCCCTACAGTTAGTTGCCCATCCACAAGGCTTTCCTCCCTCACAAAATATTCAAACTTTAATTGCTTCTGCCTTCATTTTAAAAACAAATACTTGCCATTTTATTAGATTGTAATAATGTTGTAAATTATTGGATTCTTTATAAGCAGAAATGCACTATAATAATTTTTTTTATAAACATTGTTCCCTTTACACCTCCATAAATACAGATTGTATATTGATCAACAGAAATTGTACCGTAAAGCTAGTCACAAGTAACTGGTGAAAGGTGTAGGGTCTATTTTGTAAGTCAACATCCTTCTCTTTTTGAATGATGCTATTGGATCTATAATATCTGCCCATTGACTTTGATTTAAGGTCTCACCCTAAAAGCACCATGCCCAACAACACAGTCCTCATCCACCAGTGCATTGGAGCATTAATTTAAACCATGAATTTGAAGTCTTGACATGGGGGCACAAATCCACCACAGAAGTGTTTCCAACTGTGGTAAACTAATACAATATGTATATGTATATATATATATATATATATACTAGCTGTACCCATTGCAGCTTTGCTTGCAATCAAAGGATCCAATATGTAGAGAAGACAGACACACAGATGGACATTTCATCTTATCTATACTCATCTGGGAGGACTCCTGTGGGAGGACTCATTTTGGCCGTGCTGTTTTTTCAGTAGGCAACTCATTTTGGTCTTCTGTTACAATCCTGTCAGCATTGAAGTGCAGCCACGCTGTTCTTTGTTCTTCAGTTTCATTCAATGGGCCTTCTCTTGTCTAGCATTTTTGCTTATCCTTAATAGATTTGAGTTTCGTTTTGGCATCTTTATAATGATTAATATAAATGTGAAGTCTATAATCACTGGCACTTTAAAAATGTAATCTTGCTGTTGTTGCCATGGCTTAGCTTTGTCTGTGTTATTTTGTTTCTGCTACCACTTGGTTATGTGCGTGCTCTGTGACGCAGGTTGCCACAGCACCACAGTCAGCCCGTGCGGCCACCAGGTGTAAATGCAGCGCAAAACGCAAAACTGAAATACATTTAGGTCATAACTCATGAACAATGGGGGATACCCAAAAACAAATACGCCCAAGTCACTCCCAGTTGCAAGACCTTTCTGATGAGGTACAAATCATGTCTCTTCATCAAACAGTTATTGAGATCCTTCTTGAAGTGTAGACACAGACATTGTCATTTTATTAGTATATATAAAACAAGATATAGACAAAAGAAGAAGATAGAAGATATATATGTATTATGACATACATAAAATTTGGCATTAACTTCATGGCTGTTTGGGGGACATTGCTGTGCACAAATTGATTATCGTGTTTGCCTAGCAAATGCAACCTCTGCGCTGTATATTAAATCCTGTGAAGCTCTTTGCGACGTTTCTCCACTCTGAAAGGCACTATATCAAATGTAAGGATTATTATCTTTCATTATTTCAATATTCAGAATTAATTTCAGATTAAAATCCCCCTCCCCAATGACCCAGAGTCAATGAAAACATGTTGATGTCCATCTTGCAGGTTCAAGCAACTAACAAAAAAAAACATATTTCCGTGGAATTTTTCAGTCGATAGAGACCAACTCATGCAATAAGGACTATTGGATTGTGGAGGAAAGAAACTAAACCAATGCAGGAGAATAAATCATAATCAGACGAGCTTGGCAACAGTTTGAGAAAAACAAGGGAAGTCTTAAAAGTCCTTGTGATGGGAAATTCTATGCAAATTGAATCCTTAGTAATTTAT
The DNA here is from genome assembly GCF_018977255.1 of Callorhinchus milii. Lineage (NCBI taxonomy): Eukaryota > Metazoa > Chordata > Chondrichthyes > Chimaeriformes > Callorhinchidae > Callorhinchus > Callorhinchus milii. The sequence goes on along the minus strand of NW_024704742.1, from coordinate 80,247,484 downwards.
AGTCTCGACAAATTTATTGTCTCATATTGTAATTATAAAAATAATCCTTATATTTGATATACTCCTTCTCACGTTGGGAGATTTCTCAAAGCACTTCAGAGGACTGTGTATTTTGTAGGCAAATGGCCAATTTGTGCCCAGCAATGTCCCTTAAGGGTACATAAACAAAAGGGATGCACCTCAAGTATTGTGTAGAACCAAGGTGAAACAATAAAGATAATGTGAGAACTCAACCAAACCATTCACACAGAAATTTCTTCCCATCCCCCAGGCCTTGTAGTACATACTGAGGGAATCACCTACTTTATCCTATTTGAGACCTACAAGCGACAGATCAGTACACCGACTAAAGAAAGTTTTAACAAGCACATTTATCTTGCAGCAATAATTCAGTTTGTCACAAAGAGCATGTTATCTATTGAACCCCACAAACGTTTTTTCTTTAATGTACATTCCCCAGATACAGTACGTGTACCCATTGCCTTCAAAAGTTTCTTTTTGAAAATCTGTTTTGCAGAGAGAGGGATACAAGTGCTGGGAAATGGAACAGTTCCACGTACAGGACCAACAAACAGGCCTCAAGTAAAACAACAACAACTTGCATCTATATATAGCACCCTGTATATGGGTTAGAATCTCGGAGCACTTAACAGTGGCGGATCTTGCCACTGAGCGCAGGTACAACACAATTAGAAATAAAGCACCCAATACTCAGCTCCAACAATGTGCTTCAGGCCAAACAGTTGAAAAGGACCTCCTAATGGTACAGACATAATCTAGGTTTGATGCTCCAAAGTGGTGCATGAGGTGTCTGCGTTGTCGGAGGTTCCATCCTTCAGATCAAACATTAAACCGAGGTTCTATCTGCCTCTCTCCCTGTCCAGATGGTGTTCAAGACCCCATGATACTATTTGAAAAGAGTAGGGAGTTTCTCCCGGTGAATTGGCCAACAATCCCTCAAATAAAATTGATTATTCACTCCATGGTTGTTAATGTGGGATACCTTAGCTGCATCCACAAAATGCACACAGCCATATCACTTTACAACATACCTTATATAGTGTTTTGAGATGTCTTGACAACATGTTTGGTTATTCTGGAATGATGAGGTCAGCTGGGCTGAAAGGGGCCTTCTTCATCTGATCTAATCTTATGATCTTGTACTCTGGGTTGAGACTACCAAAGTTCACTTCACATACAGCCCTTCAGATCTAGCAACACTGAAGATTTTCATCCCATCATCTGGGTTGCTTTGAAGCCCAGGTCCCAGCAGAGAAAAGTCAATGAGCTATCCCATTGAAACATTTTTTTAAAAAGCAAAAGTAACAAAGAAATCTGAGTTTGTATAGGTATGTATTGATTTTTTTCTGAAAAAATATCAGTTCAATGTAATTCAGATTGATTTATAATTTAATTTGCATCTCATCACTACAAACTAATTGAAAATTGTCAGAATAAATACGTTTCCATATTTTACAAAGTTCAGTATTTCCGGAGAATCATCTTTTCCATTGAGCTTTGCTGAAATTTCCCTGTAGCTAAATTATCTATAATAGAGTTTCAAAAATTAATTCAAAGCAATTGATTTTTATTTAAATGCAATAACATCAATAACACAATCAAAAATGTGATGAATTTATTATTTGCTAATGAGTCAGTCAGAACAATTATCAATGGTGATAATTACACACTGTAAACTTTTCACCGTTATTTGATTCATCTGAAATTACTCAGGTGAGGATCCAGATCAGTCCCACAGTGAGAAAATACCAACCCAAGAAACAAAGGCTGGATTTGTTCTTTTTTCTCTCTGGAATCATTAAAATATTTTTCATAATATTCAACTATGATTTAAATTATCATATCACCATTCTCAGCAGTCCAGTGATGAATGCAGTACCTCAATATCTCAGCAGTTTAGTCATGCATCTGCCTCTGATTTGCCAGTGGTTCAGCCATGAGTCTGTATCATGTTTCGTAGTAACAAACTGTGGGTTTCATTCATTTAGATGTTAATGGTGGAAGGCAAAATGGCAAGTTATATTTGGAGACTCTGCCTGAAAATCCCATTCAGAAAGTAGTTTTGTTTAGGTTGTGCTTTGTAGAATTGCATTGTATATATTGACAGAATGCATGTTCAATCAGCTCCTGTTTATTCTGATTATTAGAAGTTTGGACTTTAATTGAGAGAATTTAAGTAAAGGAAACTATTTCACAGCCAAACAAAAATCAGTAAGTCAAGTGCTGACAGAAAAGGATTGCTGTTTCCCTTGATGAGTCTTAATATTCTTTTATTTAAATAAAAAAGAACAAAGAATGACTTGCATTTTAAACGACACTTCCTTCAGCCTGCAAAATGTGCTGGTGCTTTCAAACTTTTTCTTATGTGGACGTTTCTCTTTACACAGCACTTTTCCTAAAACCGCAAACTGCACTACTTCCATCCCTTTCTAAATGATGTTCTCGTCGAATAATATTGATTCAGTAAATGTGCATTATCCACAAATCCAATTTCTGACTTCTTTTTGCTGTGATAAATGTGCACCCTTTTAACGTTTGCCTTATGCTATTGCTCCACATCTGTCATACGCCCCTGACCTATCAAAAATCACTGCAAACTGGTTTGTACAGTAATTGCGTGTCCACACTGCAGCAACAAATATTGCTTCAAGGGAATGCAATTGTGCAGCCATAAAACAACTAGATAATAATCCTTGAATTTAATATAGCACTTTAGCACTTCAAAACATCTCATCGTTCTTTACAGAATTTGCTGTGAAGTGACTGGGTATTTGCAGGTGAACACAGAAGCCAATATACACACAGCAATTAAGTGAGTGACCAATTGTATTTGGGAGATTGTTAGCCAGACACTGGGACAAAGTCCCTTCTCTTTTCAAATAGTGCTAGGGCATCTTTGATGTTCACCTGAACAGACAGACAGGACCTCAGTTTCACAGCACCTTCAACAATACAGCACACCCCAGCACTTCGTAGTGTCAGCCTAGCCTATAAACTCAAAATCCCAACGTTGGTCTTATACCCACAATGGTTGATGTTTGATGTGCTACACAGAAACATAAATACAGAAAAGGTTAGTACAGAATTTGTGAACAATGCTCAACCCCTAACAATTTCAGAAAAATATAGTTCAACACCTACTCATTAATTGAGGCAGATGCTGCATTGTTGGAAGTGCTGTCCTCCAGATGAGAAGTTAAACCAAGGACCTGTCTGCATGTTCAGGTGGACGTAAAATAACCCGTAAAACTATTCAAAAGGAGAAGGGATTTTCTCCCCGTGTCCTGGCTGACAATCCTCAGGATAAAATTGATCATTCACTTCATGACTGTTTGTAGGACTTTGCTGTGTGAAAATTGGCTGCTGAATTCACCTGCAAAATACAGTCATTGCACTTTATAGCAAATCCAGAGTGATGGTTTGAGACATCCTTCCGACGTGAAGGGCACTTATCAAACACAATAATCTTTATCATTATTATTGAAGAATGTTAAATTGCCACTTCTGATTGCCTCCCTGATGCTTGCTCTCTTGCCGCTTTGCGAGATACTGGCTTAAAATTCATTTTAAAATTAAAATTAGATGTAAATCACAGTACTGATCACTATATATTGAAGTCTCTGGGCTCTAGATAAGTAAAAAAATTCTTCTGTTTGAAATGTGAAATAGCTGCAGGAGAAAGCATTGTCCAGATGCCTGGAGTGTTAAATCCCAGATCTGTTGTTAAGGGCAGGTTTAAAGGACAGCTTTTTTAAACAGCAATGTATCTCCCCAGTAATAAGTAAGGCACGGATGAGTTTAGAAAAGCACCATTTTCACCCCATTATTTTCATGTAATTTCCTTCCCAGATGTCAGCTTTTATTATGTTGCCATGATCCGGGCTCTACCGCTATTGTGAGGGGAATGCTCTTTAGTGTTAAATTTAGTAAAGTTCATTTTTATTTGTGCAGAAGCTATATACTTTCAGATCATCTTCAATAAGGAGGATGGGATGATCCAGTCTGCAGGCTTCTCCAGTGCTGCACTGAAATCCAGCAATAGAGGAATGTATGTGCTGAGGTGAACTGACTGTCTTATTTTCATTCCCTGAAAAGTGCTGCTCTGTCAGTAGTGCAGTACTCCAATGAGCAATCCATTCAAAATCTTGACAGATCTTTTCCCCAGCCATGATATGAAGACTTGAATGGTTCAATACTCAGGAAATGAAACCCCAAACCATCTGGATTTGAAGTAAACCCTTCAAATAATAATAATAATCTTTGCATTTGATATAATAATAATAATAATCCTTGCATTTGATATAGCGCTTTTCACGTCGGGAGGACGTCCTAAAGCGCTTCACAGAACACACTGTAAAGTGAATTGACTGTATATTTGTTGGCGCACAGCAATGTCCCACAAATAGTCGTAGATTGAAAATGACCAATTTATTATTGTTTCTGGTTTTGGAGGGATATAGCATCTTATCACATATTCAAGATACTTCAAAGCTCTTCACAAATATACTCTAAAGTATAGAAACTGTGTATTTTGTAGGCAAAATCAATTCCAATTATTATTTTCTGCCGACAAAGTTCCACATGACACAATAGATGAGGGAACCTACTCTGATCATTATTTTCAGCAGGTGCAGATCTTTAATATAGATCAGAAAGAGAAGTGGTCCCAATACCAACCCATGAGAGACACCACTACACACCTCCCTCCAGTCAGAAAAGCAACCGTTTACTACCACTCTCTGGTTTCTATCTCCCAGCCAGTTCTGGATCCATGTTGCCACAGTCCCTTTAATACCGTGGGCTTCTATTTTGTTTATGTCTCTTATGTGGCACTTAGTCAAATGCCTTTTCGAAATCTAGATAAACTACATCTACTGCCTTTAACAAATCCATGTTGACTATCCTTTATTAAACCATATTTTTCTAAGTGAGAATTTATATTGTCCCGGATTATAGTCTCCAGAAGTTTCCCTACTACTGATGTTAGGCTGATTGGCCTGTAGTTCTCAGGTTTATCCTTCTGCCCCTTTTTGTACAGGGGAGTAACATTTGCAACCTTCCAGTCCTCTGGCGCCACTCCAGTGTCCAAAGAGGATTGAAATATTGTGGCCAGAGCCTCCGCTATTTCCACCCTTGCTTCCCTCAATAACCTAGGATGCATCCCGTCTGGACCAGGTGACTTATCTATGTTGAGCACTGATGGCCTTTTTAGTATCTCCTCTCGGTTGATTTTTAACATATCCAATTTCTGTTCACACGCCTGTAATATTGTTGCATTGGTTGCATCGTCTGCTTTTGTGAAGACAGTTGCAAAGCACATATTTAGTACATCAGCCATGCCCTCTACCTCAACAAGAAGATTTACACTTGGTTCCCTAATTGGACCCACCCTACCTTTGACTAACCTTTCACTCTTGATATGCTTATAAAATACCTTAGGATTCCCTTTTATGTTTCCTGCTAATCTTTTCTCGTACAATCGCTTCGCCCCTCTTATTTTCCTTTTCACTTCTCCTCTGTACTTCCTATATTCCATTTGATTGTCCTGTGTGTTTTGGACCTGACATTTGTCATAAGCCTCCTTTTTCTGTTTTATTTTAATCCCAATTTCCTCAGTCATCCAGGAAGGATTAACTGTCCTACCTTTCCCCTTTGTGGGAATGTATTTGCTCTGTCCCTGAAATATCTCCTCCTTGAAGGCTTCCCATTGTTGGTTTGTTGTCTTACCTGCCAATCTTTCTTTCCAATCTATCTTGGCCAGGTCCCTTTTTAGCTCACTGAAATTACCCCTCTTCCAGTTGAGGGTCTTTACCTTCGGTTGATTGTTGTCCTTTTCCATAACTATTTTACACCTAATGATATTGTGATCATTGTTATCCAGATGCTCTCCTACTGATACCTGCTCCACTTGCCCCACTTCATTTCCCAGAACTAAATCCAGCACTGCTTCCTTCCTCGTTGGGCTGGAAACATGCTGATCCAGAAGGTTCTCCTGCACACATTTCAGGAATTCCTCCCCTTCCTTGCCCTTTACATTGTGTGTTTCCCAGTCTATGTTAGGATAATTGAAATCCCCTATTATCACTACTCTATTGGTTTTGCATCTCTGAAATCTGCTTGCAGATTTGCTCATTTATCTCCTTCCCCCTATTTGGAGGACTAGTAAATACCTAACAGAGTAACAGCTCCTTTTCTGCTCCGTAACCCTAACCAAATAGGTTCAGTTTTTGGACCCTCTAACAAACACATCGTCCTATTCCAGGACCGTGACCGTGTCCCTAATGAGTATTGCCACCCCACCTCCTTTTTTCCCTTCCCTATCCCTCCTGAATAGGTTGTAGCCAGGAATATTCAGCTCCCATTCCTGTCCTTCTTTGAATCAAGTCTCCATAATTGCCGCTACATCAAAGCCCCATATGGCAACTTGAGCCTCCAGCTCACCAAGCTTACTGGTCACGCTCCGTGCGTTTACACACATGCAATCCAACACCAGCTTAATCCGCTCTACATTTCTCCCGCGTCTCTTTCCACTTTTTGTTGGACTATTCCTTGTTTCATTTCTATTTGTCTATGTCCACTATGTAACTCGTTTCCCCTCCCTGATGCTACATTCTGATCCCCATCCCCCCTCGAAATCAGTTTAAATGCTTCCCCACAGCATTTGTTATCCTTGTTGCAATGACATTGGTCCCAGCCTGCTCAGGTGTAACCCATCCCTCGTGTACAGGTCCCATCTGCTCCAGAAGTGGTCCCAGTGGTTTAGAAACCTGAAGCCCTCCTTTCTGCACCATTTCTCCAGCCAGACATTCATATATTTGATCCTCCTAGTTTGGTATTCACTTGCATAAGGCATTGGGAGTAATCCCGTGATCACCACCATTGTGGTCCTGCACTTTAGCTTCTTCCCAAGCTTCTGATATTCTCCCTGTAGGGTCTCAGCCCTTTTATCACCTACATCATTGATCCCAACATGGACCACAACTTCCGGATTTTCGCTTTCCCCCAGTAGTATATTTTGCACCCGCTCCATGACATCTTGCACCCTGGCCCCAGGGAGGCAACATACCATGCGCGAGTCTCGTCTTTTATGGCAGAAACACCTGTCTATCCCTTTAACTGTTGTATCCCCGATAACAACAGCATTGGCATTTTTCCCCTTGTCCCCCTGAACATCCATTATCTTTTGACTCTTCTCGCCAGAGGTATCCTCAACGGTAACCAGTACCGAGAACCGGTTTGTGACTGCCACACTCTTAGGGGATTTCTGTACCGCCTGTTCTTTTTTGGCTCTACGTCGAACACTGGAGTGTTGGACAATACAACAAAGATTTCAAACAAGTTAAAAAGTAGGATGTCTTCAAGCAGAATATTTAACAGAAAGTCTAATAGACGTGTAAGATCAATTACCAGGGGAGGCCTTTGATGCAAGCAGCATGAATAAGTTCAAGAAAAAACTAGTGTTTCTGAAAAGAAACATAATGAAAAGGTAGATTATAGGTTGGTTAGAGTACTATCAAAAAGGAATCTGCTTATTTGGCCCTTCCAGCTTTTTCACTCTCCAAAAGGTCTTCAGTTCTAACTTGTGGAATTGACATATTTGCAGTTGGATATTGATGATGACGATATCATTAGAACAAATACGAATACAAATCTGTAAACAAATGGAATTGACTGCTGAGTCACTGGGAAGTCTCCTCACAACAGTAATACTGAATCAGCTTGTGATTTTTAGACCAAGCTGAAACAACCTCAAGTCATTTATTAAAAAATCAGCTTCTTCATTGTTAGCTGTTAGCATTGTTAGCTCCATTGTTTGAGGATGGAAGAGATGTAAAATTACCCTCTTGATGCCATCAAACCCTGAAGTATCATAAAAACTTGCAACCAATAATATCTGATGAAAGCATGACCTACAAAATTCTCATTCACTACAGTTTATATTCCTGTTCAGTGATACCATCCATGAGAATATGCAGAATAAACTAGAACCATAGGTATACACAATGCCATTTATGAGCCAGAAAGTTGTTGAGGAACATCCTGCAGGCAGTAAACCAACACTGCTCTTCACTGGTACAGTATACTGATATATAAAATTCTTGAAAAGTGGAAAACATTATAAATGGAAAGAATTGAAGCAGCAAATAAGCATCAAAGCACAAGTAGCTGAAGAAAAATTAGCTGACAAAATTTTTTCACATTATCAATATGTAATTAAAAAACCACGTCATGGCATTTTGAGTCAAATTGAAGATAAATGAATCAGACATATGCTCCTATCCAGACAAGATAAATTATGTTTTGTAGATACTGTCTGGTGGTGGGGGAGTTGTAAAAAGCACTTGCTTTTTGAAAAAAGAAGAGAGTTTCTCCCAGTGACCTAACCAACAATCCCCAGATAAAATTGATCATTCACTTTGTGGCTCTTTTGTGGGACATTGCAGTGTTCAAATAGGCTGCCAAATTCGCCCACAAATTACACAATCACTACATATTACTGTAAATCTTGAAGTGCTTTGCGATGTCCATCCAAGGTGAAAGATGCTACATTAAATGCTAGGAATATTCTTATTTTCAGGCATGCTTCTCGGTTTAATACTTTTAGATTTAACCAACTCCTGTTTTTGTACCCGAACCATCTCAATCGCCAAGAATATGTAATTGTGTCAATTATCTGTTTATAAGATGCAAAGTACCATCTGTCCTTCGTCACTGATTATGCGCCCTTATTCCTGTGCCAATTTATCATTTTGGATAATAACTAACAATCTAAGTGGTGGAATTACACAGGAACAGAGCAGGTATCTCATAATATTAGAATAATATAACCCTATCAGCATGCTGCAGCCAATTAGGACACATAGTTAAATCTGACAGGCTTTGGAAAGACATTGAATGAAATTGATGCCCTTTAAATAGTCAGTAATTCAAAATAATCTTCTGCATTTTAGCAATCTGGTCACCTAGATATGTATAAGTGGATACTGCCTTGAGGTTACAAGTGCAGTCCAGCTTGTGAGTCCAGTCTATTGAGAGGGAGTAAAGTTTGGAGAGACAATCATCCCAGGCACCTTGTGCATCTCCTTGCTGCCAATCTTGGAGCAGAACAGGCTGGGCCAAGGAAAAGGTTTCCAGGACAATCTGTTGGAAAAGAGCATAGGGAGACTGAAAGAGGTAGTTTGACTCAATTATGCTCTGTTTCTCTCTTGGCTATGCACAGTTGAATAAAACAAACACTCTTTGTTATTTCACAGAGATCAGTTTCCCAATCAGTCCAGTCAAGCCTTCAGCAACAGTCCGGGAAGTGAGGGGAATTTCTCTCTGTGTCCTGGCCAACAATAGCTGAAATAAAATTGGACATTCACTTCATGGCTGTTTGAGGACATTGCAATGCACAAATTGGTTTCTCTAATCACCCATTAAATACACAGTCACTATATTTTGCAGTAAAATCATGTGAAGCACTTTGAGATGTCTGAACAATGTGATAAGTTGCTATATCTTGGTATTCTGTAGCTCAGTGGTTAGGGTACTCGCCTTGCAAGCGAGAGACCTGGGTTCGATTCCCGGCAGGGTGAAATCATAGAATCATAGAATCGTACAGCACAAAAAGAGGCCATTCGGCCCATCGAGTTTGTGCCGGCTCTTTGAATAGAGCAATTAATGTCAATCCTACTCCCCAGCCCTTTCCCCATAACCCTGCAAACCCGTCCTCCTCAAATACCCGTCCACCGAGTTTTGAAAAGTTGTTATCGAATCGGCCTCGACCACCCTATCAGGCAATGCGTTCCAGATTTGAACAACTCGCTGCGTGAAAAAATTTCTTCTCAACTCCCCTCTGCTTCTTTTAGAGACTATTTTGAATCTGTGACCTCGAGTCACCGACACACCCACCAGTGGAAACAGTTTTTCCCTTTCTAACCTATCAAATCCCCTCATGATTTTGAAGACCTCTATTAGGTCTCCTTGTAACCTTCTCTGCTCCAGTGAGAATAATCCCACCTCGCTAGCCTTTCCTTATAATCAAGGTTCCTCATTCCTGGTACCATCCTCGTAAATCTCCTCTGCACCCTTTCCAATGCCTTAACATCTTTCCTATAGTGTGGTGCCCAAAACTGGGTGCAGTATTCCAACTGAGGCCTAACCAATGTTTTATATAGGTTAATCATAACCTCCTGACTCTTGTACTCTATGCCCCTATTTATAAACCCTAGTATACCATATGCCCTTTTTACAGCTGTATCTCCCTCTCCTGCCACCTTCAAGGATTCATTTACCTGACCCCCCCAGGTCTCTCTGTTCCTTTACCCCCCTTAAGATTGTATTACGTAGCCTATATTGCCTCCCCTCATTCTTTCTACCAAAATGCATCACCTCGCATTTCTCCACATTGAAACTCATCTGCCATGTGTCTATAATAATACCAATTTATTATTGTTTTGTTTTTTGGAGGGATTATTATTAGGTGTTTGGAGTAAGGAAACTTACCCAAGGTTTCGCCCTGCCTGGAATTGAACCCAGGTAAAGTGTAGTGACTGTGTATTTTGTAGGCGAATGTACCTACAAATGTGAAGTTGATGTTCATTGATATTCAGCCAAAAGAGATGCAACAGAGCAGATATACATAGAATGATTTCTGGTCTTTATCGGTTCTTAGGAATTCAGAGGATCAGAGGATTGCAGATTTTTAATTATTACCTGCACCTCCCAATTAATTGTATTGCTCTCTTGTCCTAGAAAATCACTCTGGATTGGAACATTTTAATAGGGAAAAAAGTCATTTTAAGTAGATTAATAGGCACCATATATCAGCTAAACAAATGGTAATTTGTTCACCTATACAAATCAGTTTAAGACCTCATTATGCAGCATTACTCATTGATTCCTTGAGTTCCTCGAGGACCAATAAATCATATGGTCATCGATATTATTTTTTTCTAATAAATTGTGCTGTGATATTTCTCTGGGGAAACACAAAAACAAATTCAGGTCAGTAACATGTTTATGAGGAGAGCACTTTATTTCTTCTATCAATCTAGATCTGCATCAAGATTTTAAAAAATGCTGATGTTTCCATCTATCAAAAAAACCTCCTACATTGCAATAAATCCTTTCATTGTTCATCTAATGCCTTTCATAGACAGTTTCCACAATAGATCACAGAAACAAGATCAGAAAGAGCATTTTTGTCTCATTTATAAACCATTGGATTAAAACATAATTTTCAACTAGTCAGAGCCTACACTGGAATCCATGGGGAAACGTGCAATTTCAATTTAATAATAAGAACATAAGAACATAAGAATTAGGAGCAGGAGTAGGCCATTCGACCCCTCTAGCCTGCCCTGCCATTCGATAAGATCACGGCTGATCTATTCTAAATCCACCTACCCACCTTATCCCCATATCCCTTAATCCCTTTATCCACAAGAAATCTATCAATCTCAGTCTTGAATATGTTCAAGGACTGAGCACCCTTTGGGGTAGAGAATTCTAAAATATAAATTCCATAAATATGTATATAATAATACTCCCTTGCTATAGTGCATTTAATGTCTGGAGGATATAATAATAATAATCCTTGCATTTGATATAGCGCTTTTCACGTCGGGAGGACATCCCAAAGCGCTTCACAGAACACACTGTAAAGTGAATTGACTGTATATTTGTGGGCGAACGCGACAGCTAATTGCGCACAGCAATGTCCCACAAACAGTCGTAGATTGAAAATGACCAATTTATTATTGTCTTTGGTTTTTTGGAGGGATTATTATTAGGCGTGTGGAGTAAGGAAACTTGCCCAAGGTTTCGCCCTCTGCCTGGAATTGAACTCAGGTCTCTCGCTTGCAAAGCGAATGCTCTAACCACTGAGCTACAGGACTCCACAAATGTCTCAAAGCGCTTCACAGGATATACTGAAAGATGCAGTGACTGTATTGTGAACAAACGTGGCAACCAATTTGCACACAACAATGTCCCACAAGCAGCTATAAAGCGAAGTGAACAACCAATTTTATTTTTCCTTGATTACAATACATTTCACTTTGAGGCCTGCTTCTCTTTCACATGGTTGGGGGGGGTGGGGGTGGTCTCATTGGAGGAGTCGAGGCAGGAGGCAATGAAGGCAGGGACTACTGTGTCGGTTTATAGGTATGGTTGGAGGAGGTCTGATGGAGGTGGAGGAAAGCAGTCTTGTTTAGGCATTGGATATTGGGAAGGAAGAGCATCTGTGGGTTGAAGCTTGACATCAAAGCATGGATGATTACCAACTTTCTGCAGCTGAATGTCGACAAGACAAAAGCCATTCCTCCTTGGCTCCTGGGAACATTTTCTCACATGCGGCTCACAACTTCTTAACCTTCCCGACCTATCCCTCAGACATACTGAACCTGTGCGCAACCTAGGCATCCGGTTCACTCCCCAGTTGTCCTTCCTACCCTACATCAGGCCCTGACCAGAACTGCTCCCTCCATCGCCACCACATTGCATGTCTCAGGCCACACCTCACAGTGAATGCAACTCAAAACCCCATTCATATATTCAATACCTACTGCCTCAATTTTTCCAATGCCCTACTTGTCGGTTTCTCCAATTCCACCACCCACAAAATGCAACTGATCAAAAAATCCAGTGTCCTGTATTCTCACCCATATCAAATGCTGTACCCTGATCAGCCAATCCTTGGTATGTTCTACTGACACCCTATTGCAGAATGGATCAATTTCAAGATCCTCGTAGTTGATTGGAAATCAATCCATTTGTCCCTACCTCTCCAACCTGCCACCTTCAAAGCCCTCCACAGTCTTGCTCCCCCCTACCCCTTCAACCTCCTAACCCCCTACCATCCTGTTCGCTCCCTCCACTTAGCGGGCTCCAGCCTGCTTCACATCCTCCGCCTTGCTCACCCCGCTATTGGCGGGCAGGCCTTCTGCCACTCTGCTCCCACCCTCTGGAACTCCGTCCCGCAGTCCCTCCTCCTCGCCCCCTCCCTCACCTCCTTCAAGACCCATCTCAAGACCCTCCTCTTTCACTGTGCTTTCGATCTCCCTGCTTCCCTCCTCCCTCCACCCTACCCGACCCCCAGCTCGGGTCCGTAACTCTGTCTGTCGAGCACCTTGGGACGTCCTCCCGATGTGAAATGCGCTTTACAAATGTAATTTTGTTATTGTTGTTGTTATAACCCACTACCTACCTGCGCCTTCTCACAGCTAGCTCCGACCTCCTGTGCTTCCTCGTCTTCACTCCACCATTGGTGCCCACGAATCACTGCCCCCTGAAACTATGTAACTCTCTGCGTGAATCCCATTGCCTCAGCCACTCCTTACCCATCTTCGGATTACATCTGAAAACTTCCTCTTTGACTCTGCCTATCATCACCTCCTTTTTTTCTCTGGCTTGGCATCAAGCTCAGTCATTGTTAAGTACTCTGAGATCCTACCCACATGAAGAGCACAATATAAATATAAATAATAATATATACATATGTAGAGAGAGAGAGAGAGGGTTGTTTCCTGCTATTTTGAAACTTAAAATAATCATGGCGTTCAGGCTGGTTTTACACATCAAATATGCTTGTAATGACCAGACATTGAGGTTGTTTGTACATACACAGAGGCTGCCAGGGACAAATTAATTTAACAACAATTCAGAACTGCCAATGATGATCATTAAAGAGAACATATAAAGTGGAGTTCTGTAGCTCAGTGGTTAGAGCACCGGCCTCGCAAACGAGATACCTGGGTTTAATTCCTGGCAGGGTGAATCCTTCGGCATGTTTCCTTACTTCACATGTCTGATAATAATCCTTCAAGAAAAAAAACACAAAAGAAAGTAATAATTTGGTTACTCAATCCACAGCTGTTTGTGGGACACTTCTGTGCGCAATTGGCTGCCGCGTTTGGCCCACAAATATACAGTCAATTCACTTTACACTATATTCTGTGAAGCTCCTTGAAACATCTTGAAGAGATGAAAAACACTATATCAAATGTAAGGATTATTATCATATTATTATTATTATTATTTACATACATACGTAGAGAAGTTCTCCATTGTTCGGTAATGGTTTGAGATGTCAGAACATATGTTGGGCAGCAGTTGCTGCACTGCCTATGAAATAATAATCAATTAAGATATTGATTATTACACATTAATTACACAATAGTGCACAATACATAATAATAATCAATTAAGAGTAGTCTACACATTCCACATACAACAACATTTTTATAGCGTGTTTCACATCAGGAGGACGTGCACATACACTGCCTTGATACCAATGTTTATACTCCATATAAGCTCCATCCCTCCGAATCCCCTCTTCCAAATCCCTTTACTCCTTTCTCCCTCAAGCATACATTATGCATATTATTTACAATGGAATCAGGTTCTTATCTTATACAAAAGGATCACCTTGATTGCTATTATCAATGGCTTTTGTGGCATCCATTATCTGCACACAGTATATGCGAGGAACTACCTCTTTTGGAATAGTGACATAAGATTTTTAATGTCCATCTAATGAACAGAAAAACACAGGAACTGAGTTTGATGAATAATCCATATAATCAAGCATAGAACCACATCTCCAACAAAGAAGTGATCCCCCAGGCCTAAAATAACAGCCTAGAATGTGAATTCGAGATAATGGGCTTAATAAGCCCATACCCCATTCTGATCCAGAGGAGAGAATGCTACCAATTACCAACTTACCTAAGTAGTCTTGCATAACCCATTGGGATTCTGACAGAACACAAAATGAACACTTACTTACATTTTACATTCTAGCCCAAAATGTTTTATTAAATAAAGCTTCATAATCATTGTGTAATACTCAAAATTAATGTTGACAATTTATGCATGCATTAAAAGTAGAATACCAGATGATCTGAAATATAGTATGGACTTTCATGAAAATTCACTGCTCTATTATGATAGCTTTAGTTTGCACATTGTAAATATTGTATTTGAATAAAAAATATTTCTGCAAATTTTTAAAGAAAAAAAGGAACTTTGAGAAACAAACAAAAATTACACTTATACAGCATCTTTCATGTCTCAAAGTGCTTCACATAAGTGAGTAAGGAGTTTAAGCTGGGGGATGAGGTTGGGAGCTGAATGGTGGGGCAGGGGGGTGGGGAGCTGCATTTGAATGGATTTTATTGTTCCATAAAAATTGCTGATTAACATCTTCAGACTTCAAAGCTGTGACACATTGTGTTTGACCTTCCAGATTTGTACATCGTTGAGTGATTCCATGATTCATTTGACAAGCCTTCTCTAACCTCCCACTCCCTAAAGCAAAACTGCAATCTGTGTCTAAAAAGCAGTCAGACCATCAAGTCTGCTTCTTAACTTGCAAGAAGTGCCCTACACTGCACTCTACCTCACTGTATTTACTCAATCCCCTGCGGAAGATGCTCTGCTCAGATGCTTTCCCGTTCCAGTTCCTTTACAAACTCAAAATCCTCTATGTCTCATATTGCTCCTGCCCAGCTATCCATTGTGGACAATTGTTTTCCCATCACATCCCAAAAGTATAGAATGTATTGTGTGGTCTGGATGAATTGGTCATATTAGACTGTACTTGACCTGATAACCTTCAGCTAGATTTCTATCCCGTTCTTGTTTGAAGATGTTATTGGGCATTTTTGGTTGCTGTATTTTCTAAGTGAAGTAACATTTGCAGTCTTCAATCAATCACTTTCTCCAGCATATACGCATACAACACAAGCAACAAGCAATGCTTCTGGTCATCACAGTACAAGCTAACATTTCAGCGCACACATAAATACAGAAAGCCTTTCATCACCAAATGTCCATCACAGGATTGGAGGAGGAAGAGAAAATAACCAAACACAATCAATGCTCTTTTGTAGACCAAAGACACTGATACCCTGACTTGCCAGAAAAGAGAATGTTATTTTCTTTGTCGGTGAGTATATGACACGTGGAAAAACATCAGTATGCTAAAGTGTATCCAATAATATCCACACATACATGCTACCTACCCAAAGTAAGTTCCTGCAGTGTTGCATCCTGCTTGCTTAATTCAATAAAATATTTGGTGCATGTTGGCAAGAGCATAATTTCATAAACATTTTCAGGCTGTAAACTGGAATTTTGATAAAGCGATTGAACCCTTCTACCAGAGGAGGTAAACAGGTACAGTTTGCTATAAATTAGAAAGACATTTTTATGGGATCAGTCTGGGCCATTGGAAATGTACATGTTTTGCCATATATTGGCCCAAACTATTATGAACAGTTTCCATTTATTGAAACACTCCTACATTATAACCAGCAATAACTATGGAACAGAGTAATGGTAATAATCCTTGCTTTTGGTATAGCGCCTCTCACATCATGAGCGCATTCCAAACTGGACTGACAGTATGTTTTGTGGGCAAATGCTGCAGTTAATTTTGACTCTTTTCTGCTAATCCAGGGCCTCACAAGAGGACCTACATTGTTGAGTCCTGTAGCTCAGTGGTTAGAACACTCACTTTGCAAGCGAGAGACCTGGGTTTCATTCCCGGCAGGGTGAAACTTTGGGTAAGTTTCCTTACTCCACATGCCTGATAATAATCCCTCAAGAAAAAAAACAATAATAAATTGGTCATTTCAATCCACGACTGTTTATGGGACACTGCTGTGCGCAATTGGCTGCCGCATTTCGTCCACAAATATACAGTCAATTCACTTTACAGTCTATTCTGTGAAGTGCTTTGAGACGTCTAGAAGACGTGAAAAGCACTATATCAAATGCAAGGATTATTATTATTACATTCAGCAACTGGTGTTAAATCAGTCTAGTGTGTAGTGGACGTAGACCTTGAAAAAATCAAAGTGTCACAAGCTGAACTGTAAAGATCTTCCCACCATGATGAAGGCTCATCAATAGCTGATGGGGAAACTCTGAGGCTTGGGAATGACAACTGGTAGAAGACCCATTTTGTCTGAGTTGCAGGAGGATGTTGGCAAAGATGTGATGAATTACAAGTTGAGCTGTGCTGCCCACCAGGAAGCTCACGGGGAATTTGTGGTACTTGCCATCCACCTATTAATGGCTCAAACCTGCACTTGCTGGGTGTCAAGTACTGCAATTGTTGCTGTAGCATCTGTCCGGCTCTCCATGGAATGGAACTGCCTAAAAGTTGACCTACTTGGCAATAGGTCAGACTCAATCTTTGGTGGTCTTGGTAGTTCAATTTATGACTGGTGGGGCTGCAGTACTTCCAGATGATTATTATTAATCAAATTGAAACTCTTCTTTCAGTGTAAACATTTTAACCTATCAATCAGTAATGAGCATGTTGTTTTGCCTTACTTTTAAATAATAATGAATAATCCTTGCATTTGATATAGTGACTTTCAAATTGGGAGGACATCTCAAAGTGCTTCACAGGATTTAATGCAAAATGTAGTGACTGCATTTTGTAGGCAAACACAGCAGCCTATTTTTATTTGTTACACAGCAATATGAGTCACAGACACACATGAAGTGAATAATCAGTTTTATCTGGTGGATAATTGGCCAGAGTACTGGGAGAAATTCCCTTTGTATTAAATCTTGACAAATAGATCTGATAATCAGGAACTTATCACCTTGTTTTGTTATTTAAAGTTGAGTTGAGGTAGTGGTGAGTTCGGTAATAAGGAAAGGAAAATGGTGAATAGGAGAGGATAATACATACAAATATGCTAAATGTAAGTTCATGTAAATTTTCCAACATAACATGAAAATGATAAGCTCTTCGTTTTAAACAGAGAGCAAGATTCAAGAAATAATAGGATTGTATATTGTACCGAAAAGATAGGAACAAAATTGGTTAATAATATCTACAGTCATATTTAAAAATGCAGGAGCTATACAATCATGGCTCCTGAATTATGGATGTGCTGCAGAATATTGAATCAGAAATATTCTTCTCTACAGCATTTATTGACAAACAACATCATTTTTACCAGACATTTCAATATAGGCACTAAAACTCAATTTGCTTCAGGGTGATGCAGATTCCTGGAAAATAAATTGATATAATCAGCAGAATCAACAGAAATTAACCTGGTTAACTGCAGGCAGCTTGCACTTCTGTTAGGAGGATGTGCTTCTCCGGACACACTGTAAAGTGGTGGTATTTTGTGGGTGAATGTGGCAGCTTATTTGCGCACAACAATACCCCACAAACAACCATGCAATGAATGACCAATTTTATTTCGGGGATTGTTGGCCAGATCACGGGGAGAAATTCCCTTCTCTTTTTGAATTGTGCCAAAGGATCTTCAACGTCCACCTGAACAGACAGATGGGACCTTGGTTTAATGGCTCTTCTGAAAGATGACACCTCCGACAATACAGCACTTCCCCAGCATTGCATTCGAGCCAGTATAGACTATACTCATTAATAAGGTTATATTCATGTGATAATACTTGCAGAACTAATAATAATCAAACAATTACAGTTTTGTACAGGTGACCTGATGGCGAGAAAGAATTGATATGTTCAGCTGTTTTTTTTGCTTCCAGAGTGCCACATGAGGTTACATAATACAGCAACATCCCCTTGTTTCTCAAGGAGTCAACCGATTGTGATACTTTTTATTAAAAAGTTATTTTTAGTTTCCCTCAGCTCACTTTCTGTTTATTTCTTCTTCCAACCCATATTTCAGGAGGAAACTAATACAATGAGCTTACAACTGCTACAGACTTCATTCAGTACTGCTTACAGCTCAGTTGAATTGAATATTATTCAATACAATTTTAAGTAATCGTTTGGACCATCTTCAAGCTTAACCACTCCCCCGAGGTCAGAGATGGGGGAGATTTCACAGGGGTATCAACTAGAAATTGCCTGTCATTGGGTATCGACTATCAATTGCTGTTTCTTTAGCTATTATTTTTGTTCAGCCAGGTGTCTGACCTGTGTGGAATCCTATCACCATGCTTAAGAGTGTCCAAGCCAGACCAGGAGATGCCCATATGAATGTCACCTGCGCATAGAAATTTGTGCCTGGAATGGAATGAACACAGGAATGGAATGGAATCCAGGTTTCCTTAATCAAGGTTTGGGGAACCCAGAGTGTGCCTGTCCCAGAGCATTGCCGGAGTTTTACAGGGTAAAATCATTTTTTAAAAAATGTAATCGAGATCAATGTGTCAGGAGCAGGACTACTGAGACCACCATAGAGGGTTGACTCGATTCTAACATATCGTTTTCAAGCAACCCCAAGGAGATGACCCCCCCCCCATGATAGTTCCAGGACAATTTATGATGTGCCAGCCACTTTGATGGTCCAGAAATCCAAGTCCAATGTTAAGGACTTTACTAATGCTTTTTTCATTGAAATACAGATATATGCATTATAAGTGGAAAGTGGTTCACAAACACTGAATGTTAATTTAGCACATTGAATCAGACATCACACGTGTTCAGCATTGTACCAATGCAGTTTCCTCTCCCCTGAGTAAAAGGCAAACGTATGAGCAATGCCACCCACCTGTGATTAATTCTTACAGTGAACTACTTCTCATTCAAAATGCATATTTCAAAAAGTCGAAAGTGAATTAGACATTTGTTTATACAGAGCTTTTCAGTCAATAGTCCTGTAATGATGGAACTAGAAAAAAATGGTAGATGTGGAAAAATCAATCACTCAGCAATCAAGAACAGGCACAACGGGTTATAAAAACTAAGATGTTTTTGTGTTAGACCATCCTGTGAATGTCTTAGTTTTAATAACCAATCTGTGACAGGGCAGAGAACTGCTGGACCTCACTGTACAGCGGGAAGTGGTCCTGTCAATACAAGCAGCTTTGAAAGGCTGAGACCTATTGCTAGGTTTAATGAGGTAATAACAACAACAAATTACATTTGTATATCACCTTTCATACTGGGAGGATGTCTCAAAGCGAAGGACAGTCAAGGATTTGGTCCAGAGTTGGGGTTTGGGATCAAGAGGGGTACAGGGCAGGGAGGGTAGGATTGTGACTGAAGGTCAAAGAGGAAGGTCTTGAGATAGATCTTGAAGGAGGCAAGGGAGTTAGCGAGGCAAAGGGACTGTGGGTTGGAGTTCCAAGGATGAGAGCAGAAAGGCTGGAGGCCCGACTACCGATGGTGGGGTCAGCAAGGCGGGGGACATGGAGCAGGCCAGAATCCTTTAAGCAGAACGATTGGACAGGAAGGAACAAGGTCATGGAGGGTTTTGAAAGCAAGGAAGAGGATTTTGAACTCTACCCTCTGGAGGATGGGGAGGCAGTTGAGCCGGGCGAGGATGGAGGTGATAGGTTCACAGAGCTTGATGTGAGTAGTTGGAGATAATTGAAGGCAGTACCTGTTTAAGAAAGAACTGGTATTCAGCTCAGTGACCCTCCCATCAACATTGAAGAGGTTAAGTAAAAAAGGGCATGGATTAATATGCACTGTTTGTTTTGGTATTACTCATTTGGTGAAGGTTTGTTTTGGTCTAGGGGTGACTAAAATGCTTATTTGAGTTTCCAAAGGTGACTCCACTGTTTTAAAAGGTATCTTTAACTGGTCACGTTAAAACACTATCCCTTTGACCACCTTGTTGTCCCTCTCCTTTTTCCTAGCTCAGCCTCCTACCCCACCACTGTGAAGCATTCCAAGGTATTATCCTATACATAGGATGCTATAAAATTGCAAGTTGCTGTTGTTTGTGATTTCAAGTCCTACTGCCTCTCACATTATCATTAACAATCGGTGTATTTCATCCAAATCCAGGCCTGTATAATCCTTCAAGGACTGCACAGGATCTACAGAATCAGAACGATTAGTATGGAAACTATTGATCTTGTATAAACTATGACCAGATTGGAGGAAATTGGGGTGTATTGTAATTTGGGGGCCAAAATGGATGTTTTTTTAATATACATTTGTTCCATCATCAATGAGAAAGTTAAACTGTTTTGTCAAATACTCACCAGATTCCTGAATAATGACAGTGACCAAAGCTGCCTGAACATTCTGAAGTGCTTTGATATGTTTTGACAATGTGACAATATTGACATATCAAAAGCAAGGATTATTATTATATCAATTTGGCTAATTCATATTGCTGTAATATGACATGAAAGGTTGGCATCTGAGATCCAAACATTCAACTCAGGACACTAAAAAAACATAAAGTGCTAGCCAGGGTCGTGTTTGTAGATCACACACGGCAGCCATATTTGTAGTTTCCAGTTGTTTTCTCAGGAGGATTTTCCCTAAATCACAACTTTTATTTAGCCCAACTAAATGGACGCACAGAATCCCAATGATTCCTTAATTAAAGAAAAAATGTGCTTGGAAAATCACACTTTTGACACCTTCGATTTGCTCTGACACAAATATGTTAATGAGTATCCAGTGTATATGCTGAATATCCTGCAATCTTGACAGGTAGAGGGCCCTTTCTTTTTATTATACCCAATGTGGTCTGGTTATCAAAGTGTTTTGTACAACGTGTAGATATCCAAGTCTGTATCGAAATGGGGCCTGTCAAGACTAATGAATGCTTCACCAATTTATCTATACAATGGCTTCCCTTGGGAGCATCTTCAGTGACACGGTATGCTAGTCACAAAGTACTGTAGCCAAGAGGGTTGGACTACTCAAATCATTTATGAGTGTTTAATTGGAAAGGTCAGCTTGACAGTTTTGAACTGAAGGACTTTAATGAGCCTTCAGGAGAGTCTATTGAATGAAGTGAAAGACTGTGTATGAAGTGCTTTCAAACGAAGAGTGGGTCAAAGTGGTAGCACTTTCAGGAGGTGGATGTGTGCGCCAAGGAGAGGGCAGAATACGTTGGATTTCCAAAGGCAGCCTATAGACTCATCATAAACTACAGGGATTCTCACTCAAGATGAAATTTCACGAAGCGAAACTGTTTTTATTGAAAATAAAGCCAATTATAACTTGGTCTTCTTTGCGGAGAACTGGGCAATTTGGTAGAGGAAAGCGAGACACTTGGAGAATAAGGTCCCTAGCATTGAATAGCGTTCAGCACCTTGGGACGTCCTCCCAATGTGAAAGGCACTATACAAATGTAATTTTGTTGCTGTATAACTGAATGGTCCTGTAGCTCAGTGGTTAGAGCACTTGCTTTGCAAGCGAGAGACCTGAGTTCAATTCCAGGCAGGGCGAAATCTTGGGCAAGTTTCCTTACTCCACACACCTAATAATAATCCCTCCAAAACCAAAAACAATAATAAATTGGTCATTTTCAATCCACGACTGTTTGTGGGACATTGCTGTGCGCAATTGGATGCCGCGTTCGCCCACAAATATACAATCAATTTCAGTGTGTTCTGTGAAGCGCTTTGGGGCGTCCTCCCGACGTGAAAAGCGCTATATCAAATGCAAGGATTATTATTATTATGGAACATTTGTAATTTTTTTTAATGATAATAATCCTTGCACTTGATATAGCGCTTCATCACATCTTCGAGACGTCTCAAAGCGCTTCATAGAATATACTGTAAAGTGAATTGACTATATATTTTGAAGGGCAAAACACACAGCAGTGTCCACAAACAGTCATGGATTAAGTGACCAAATTATTTTTTTTGTTTTTTTGAGGGATTATTATCCTCAGAAAAGCCATCTGCCAATCGACTAACAACTGGGTTCCTACTTACTGCTCGGTAAGTAGTGGTGTGTGGAGTAAGGAAACTTGCCCAACATTTCGCCCTGCCTGGGGATCGTAGTCAGGTCTCTCGTTTGTGAGGTGAGTGCTCTAAACACTGAGCTACAGGTCTCCTTATCTATAGTGCCTTATCAACAACAACAAATTACACTGAGATGCAGGACTCCACATGTCCGGAGAAGTTTAGAAGCAATTGGTATGTGATGCACTGAGGCAAAAAGCTATTTTGGAATAATTGTGAGGTCCTATGGTTTACAGAGGTTAGATAATTCTTGTTTTAATACTGCTGCTATTGAAGTCTGATACAGGCCAGTCTATGATGACCCAGAAGTGCAAAACTCAAAAGCAAACCTTATAAATAAACTAATAAGCAACACACAAGTCATGCATAATACAAGGTTCGTTAAGCAAATTCAACCAACAAAATTTAACACAACACAAATCAAAACGGAACAGAAGCACTTTTGAACCAAGCAGGAGGTGAGTATTAAAGAACCTCTATCTTTAAGAGGTAGAATACAGTAACACAAGTAGAATAAAGTAGAACAACATGCGACAGAATGTGGTGGCAATTGTACATTCATTCCATTTTAAGAATTAAAGCTAATTGACATTATATTGTTATAATAACAATAATATTAATTGTTGCATTTGATATAGTGCTTTTATCATGCCGTCAAGGTGTCTCAAAGCAAATCACAGGATATATCAATCTGTCAAGCCTGTGATCGATAGATTTTTAAAAACTAAACGGATAAAGGGATATGGAGATCGGGCGGGTAAATGGAATTAGATTAGAAGATCAGCCATGATCTTACTAAATGGCGGGACAGGTTCGAGGGGCCGAATGACCTATTCCTGCTCCTATTTCTGACGTCCTTATTCAGTAAAGCAATATGATGGTGTATATTTTGTGAAACACTTATTAAGCATTAAACGAGGAGACAAATGTACGTGCCCAAGTGCTTGTTTTTCTCCTGCTTACGAGCATTACTTAGGTGACAGCAAAACAAGATGACTCTGTTAAGAACAATCAGGAAGGTGAAGCTCATCCCTCCAGTATTTCAACAACTTTGGTACTTAATTCACCCGAATACAGTCACTGCACTTTACAGTATGTGAAGTGCTTTGAGACTTCCTCCCAATATGAAAGGTACTATATCAAATGTGTTCATGTCTAATTTCCAGTGCCTTAAAAGATCACAACACAATAGAATTCAGGACCTGAAACAAAGGACTCCAAAGGTCTGAAATCTATCTTGTTCTCAGCTGTAATACTACTGACTTGACACCATGTCTTTTCATTTATAACCATGCAGAATTCAGGACAATTCTTATATCTGATCTGCAAATCCTTATGAAAGAATGACTCAACTTGAAACTGAATTTGCATCAATATCATTTTGGTGTTCTGTGCTAAAAAAAATTTGCTGCTTATTTTTTCCTTTGTTGGTTTCCCCTCTTACTTCCTGATCTAAAAAGAGCATATCATGCCTGCCAGGCATTCCACTTTAACCAATACAATACAATCTTCTGTCTGCATTGTTGAGAGCCAGTTCATAATTTTACATGAGGCAGCTAACTTTTCATGTTTGCAAGAAATTGACAGCTTAAAATTAACCTATTTGTCATGTTAAAAAAATAGATTCTCTCTATCTGCAAAATAGTTTTCACAGCTGAGTGAGGAGAGTATTGTTCTACATCAAATTATTTTAGATAAAAAGTTATTGAAGGAGAGAAGATGGCTCCACACAGCTGCACTGCACATAAGTGCCATGAATCAAGTGTCTGTCCACAGTGTGAATCCTCAACCCCAGCTGTGACACAGTGGTTGAGAACCAAGCAGACTCTATTCATCTCTCCTAACTAACTTCTTGACGTGCTTTACTACTATTTTTAAACCTTCGAGGTGCATTGCCCTGCGCCTGGTTCCTGAGCTTGTAATTTTTTTTCCATCAACAAAGGAGGAAAACCTAATTGGGAAGTCACACACGGTACATCCAGTTCACCTCCTTACAATGGCATAATTACAATGGTGCAAGTGGTACATGTGAGGACCCACGAGATTATGGGGTCCCAACCCATTGACGGTGGTGCCCCAGCCCAAAAATATATGAGCCAATTCGGAAACACTTACGTGTCCCCTGGGCTCGATGTGGACCGGTGCTCAGAGGAATGATAAGCAAAATTTTAGATTTCGGAATCGGGAAGGGGGCCCCTAACCAATTTTTGATCCAGCACCCCCCGGGGCCTTGTTACACCCACTGCCTCCTTAATCAGCCAGTTCCACAGCAGTTTTAAAATGAACATCTACAGATATCTCAGAAACTCATTAAAAGTAGTCGCTACAACTTTCAATGGCTCTTATGAAGCATTTTGAGACATCCTCCCAACATTGAAAGGCGCTGTACCAAATGTAAGAATCAGTATTATAGAATAGTCAAAATTGAACATGGTTTGTGTTCCATTGAACAATGCCTTACAGTATACAGCCAATTCGTAGAGTCCTGTAGCTCAGTGGTTAGAGCACTCGCTTTGCAAGCGAGAGACCTGAGTTCAATTCCAGGCACAGGGCGAAACCTTGGGCAAGTTTCCTTACTCCACACAGAGCCTAATAATAATCCCCCCAAAACCATAAACAATAATAAATTGGTCATTTTCAATCTACGACTGTTTGTGGGACATTGCTGTGCGCAATTGGCTGCCGCGTTCGCCCACAAATATACAGTCAATTCACTTTACAGTGTGTTTTGTGAAGCGCTTTGGGACGTCCTCCCGACGTGAAAAGCACTATATCAAATGCAAGGATTATTATTATTATTACAGATGCAAAATAAACTATTGTATAAATAACTTTGTGACAAATGATGTGAGGACCCTCCAAAGGGTTTTTGGAATGTAAGGAGCCTAGATAGTATAAAAAGCTATTCCTTAATGCCGCCCATCCTCTTTCATTCCTCCGCTGACCTGTCTTTCATTGGGATCAGCAGGGTCAGACACAGGTCCTGGGAGCACAAAGAAAATCTCGACTTACACCCGTAGTCAGACCAGGCTGCCATGGCTCAGTGATAAAACAGGCATTGCACCATCAGAACCAAGGTTATCGAGGATACGGAAAGCCAAGATAAATATCTGGGCTGGATCTGTGTGGAATCCTGAGATGTTCCTTCATGAGAGGAATAATGAGAAGGCCCATGGTTATTGAGTGCGGAACCTGAGAGATCAGGGATGCAGAATTTTTTTGGTAATTCTATTGATGAAATTGTCCCTTTAATAATATTAAAATACAGTAACTACAACAGTATGAATACATCAATACATCTACTAAAAACAAAACAGTCCCTGAAAGATCTTGGGCTATTTAGTGGACACCAGAAAACGAATCATTGGGGAGAAGAGCTCAATTTGATTTGTGTTGGCACTTCTCTACTTTAAACTGCACATTTCAACAACCACAGCTTACACGTATAAAGCACCCTTCACCTCACATGTGGTAGTGTCTCAGTCGAGACTTCCTTTGTGCTCCAGGTCAATCCAAATGAATGACAGCTCAGGGAATGGATGAGGTGGGGGTGGGGGCGTGGGGGTGAACATTGGTTTACAGCTTTGTATACTGACCAGCACTGATTTCATGATCAGTGAAGCCAACAACAATAATAAATAGCAATTTGCCCTGCAATATCACACATCTAAGACATTGCTGGATGCATCAAAGAAAATCTTGCATGTGAACACAAAAGCACAAAAAGGTCAAGTTCCAAATCAAGGTGACATAGATTCCGATTTGATTGACGAATGAAATTGGGGTGAGGGCTGACCTTTGGCTCAATTCAGTTTGCAACCTTCTTTGAGATGAAAAACGTGGTGTGTCATACAATTATCAGTGAAGATAATAACAATAATAATAATAATAATCCTTGCATTTGATATAGCGCTTTTTACGTCTTCTCGACATCTCAAAGTGCTTCACAGAATAGACTGTCAAGTGAATTGACCATATATTTGTGGGCGAAACGCGGCAGCCAATTGCGCACAGCAGTGTCCCACAAACAGTCGTGGATTGAAAATGACCAATATATTATTGTTTTTGTTTTGAGGGATTATTATTAGGCGTGTGGAGTAAAGAAACTTGCCCAAGGTTTCGCCCTGACCTGCCTGGAATTGAACTCAGGTCTCTCACTTGCAAAGCGAGTGCTCTAACCACTGAGTTACAGGACTCCACATTATCTTATTAATTATCTTATCATGGGATGTTCTGCACCTCAGCAGACTTAGTTAAAATGATTTCACTGATGTTATCACTTGGGACATCTCCAGGAGTGGAAAGTTTACACACTTCAAATCATATTTTTTACCCCTCATTTCTATAGTTACTTAGCTCCAATAAGAACATAATAATGAGAGTAATTCTTATTTCACTGAATGATTTGAACTTCATATGCAATTTGCTCTTATAAGGCAGATTAATGGCCCCATGTCTCATTCTCTGTAGATGGTTAATCTGTTAATTGTTCATCTAAACAGTTCAATTTTACACCTCATTATTCATAAACTACTACAGTCTTAACAGTCTGAATACCTTTCTGCAGTAATGAACTGCCATTTTATAAGTATTAAACAATGATTTACCAAATAAATCATTATGGTGCTACTAAATCATGTACTTTTCTAATTTTGCACTTTTAGTGCACGTTTGGAGGTGAATTGGTATAGTTTTGCCTGAGACAATTCCCTGCCAGACAAGCAGTATGTGAACACTGTGTATTACAATGCTGATGGAACCCAAAGCATAGCAGTATTGTATTAAATTTAAGAGCATTACCATATATTGCAGTGATTCTAACAATCATGACAAAAACTCATCTCATTCACTGACCTCACTAATCCTACTAACATTGACAAATGCAAGGAGCAAAATTCCACCTGGGTCGAGATTTACTCCATTTACACAGGATATTAAAGTGTACAGAATGTGATGAGTTTTTAAAATACAACGTTAAATTTAAAGCTGTTTTTCTGTAAATTCTTTTGAGGACAATCTAAAACCGTCTTCAGAGTTTAGATTGAATTCAACAATTTGCCAAATTCTGGAAGTTCTGAAATGCTACCTAAATAGAGTAAATCTAGACTGAGGTGGAATTTTACCTCAACAGTAAATAGAGGATTGAAGGAGAAGGCAACTGCTCATCCTCTTGAATGTACAATGAGATGTGCAACAGAGGGGGGCGGGAAGGAAAATACTGCCCTGTTATAAATGAGGAGAAGAGCTTGATTCAATCTGTGTTGGCATGTTTCTACTTTAACTGCACATTTCAACAACAACAATAACAATTTACATAGCACACTTCCCTTCACACATGGTAGTGCCTCAGTCGAGATTTCCTTAACCTAGTGATAAGTAATTATAATGTTAACAATAATAATATGTAATAATAATCTTTGAATTTGGTATAATGTTTTTCACTTTAGGAAAGACATTTTGAAGCTCTTTTCAGGATTTGTTCACAGGATTATGTATTTTCTACTCAGCAGCCAATTTGTGTGTCAGCCTGTCGCAGTGGTAGTACTCTCTGAGTCAGAAGGTTGTGGGTTCAAGCCCCATATTGAGACTTGAAATCACCCAATCTAAGATGACACTCCAATGCAGTGCTGGGGTTATGTTGCATTCCCAGAGGTGCCATCCTTTGCCTGAGATGTAAAGGTCATGCCCACCTGTTCAAGTGGACGTTAAGGATTGCATAGCACTATTCAAAATGTTTCTCCCAGTGTACTGGCCAACAAATCCCCCAAATAAAATTGGTCACTCAATCCAAGGCTGTTTGTGAGACATTGCTGCGCACAAATTGGCCATTGCGTTCTGCCTACAAAATACAGTCAACCACTTTACAATCCATCTTGTGAAGTGCTTTGAGATATATCAGCGATGGGATAAGGTGCTATCAAATGCAAGGATTCTTTCTGATATTATTATAATTTACGCCCAGCAATGTCTCAGATCGAAGATTTGCTGGGTGCATTCAGAAAATAAGAAAATAAGAAAATATGTCACATAAAAATGATTTCTTTGGATGCATTCCAATCCATTAATATCCAATTGTTCAGATGGTTTGAAGAGAGGTAATAATCCCACATCTGTGCTTCTTTAGCTAAAATCTGGAATTGACATTTGAACAGACAATCAGAGATGCTGCCCCTTGTGAATGACGCTATAAAGATGCAAATTGTTATTATGGTTGCGACACGGAGCATCTGTGAGCGCATAGAAATAATGGATTTAATCTAACTGTGGGGAGCAGAGAGAGAAAAACAGCAGCAATTTGAAAATAAATTGGCAGTGATAGGCAAACCCTTAGTAATGGAAATATTCTGTTGATTGCATCTGCAAGTCAGTCAATTCACTTTACAGTATATTCTGTGAAGTGCTTTGAGACATCTCAAAGACATGATAAGGCGCTATATCAAATGCAAGGATAAGTTAGATTTTATTTTATATATGATGGTAACAAGTGAGTGCAACACATCCTAAATAACAGACAAGAGGAAATGTTATGTTAAATACAAGAGTAAATATTTTGACCTGTGGAGTGTTAATAAACTCTGCGCTGCCGCTCGGAAAAGAAAAATGTTGACTAGTCCACATGCATGGCCCATCTTGACTCTATCATGGTGGTTGGGCCAGTAGATACCCACACGGTCCAACTGCAATGAGTGTTATGGGCTTAACACAATAAAACAAATAGAATGTCAACATGGTAATCTTCAGACCCAGCCATTGGCATAGTTGTGTGGCGGACAAGGAGTGGGGGAAATAATCACCATCTGCAAACCAGTTAATATCTTTATTTATTGACTGGTAAGAATTTGCAACTGTGTAATAGATTATTGTAATTTTTCTACCAATGTTTGCACTTCTTATAGACACTAGCTACTCTACGCTTGCAACCAAAGGATAAAATATGGAATATAAATTGACACACAGACAGACAGACATCTGTATCTATACTCATCTGGGAGGACTCCTGTGAGAGGACTCCTTTTAGGAGGACTCAGTGGGAGGACTTGGTGCTTTAAAAATGTAATTTTGTTGTTCCCATGGATTAGCTTTGTCTGTGTTCTTTATTTTGTTCCCACTGCTTGGCTACATGTGTGCTCTGTGACGCAGGATGCCACAGCCCCACGGTCAGCCTGTACAGCCACCAGGTGTAACTGCAGTGTGTACATACAATAGGTGCCCTGTGCCACAGCACCGATTTGACTCAGCAGCCACCCAGTGTAACTGTAGCGAAAAACGCAAAATACCTCATAAGCGATAGGAGATACCCGAAAACAAATGTGCCCATGTTTGTCACTACTTGTTACACTAACTCCTGTGAAGTGATTTGAGATGTCCTTCTAACACGAAAGGCATTGAACCATATGCAACAATTGTATTTTTTCATTCAGATCAGGATGCTATCTTTATACAGAGCGACCAAAAAGTTGTGATACCATTACAATTTCCAATAAATCTTAAAGAAATGCTGATTTTTTAAAAATAATAGGGGAGTTATCATGACATTTTGGTCACCCTGTAGTTGGTTTGCAGTGTCTTATTATTGGGCTGCTGTCATCTGATCTGGAGGAGTGACCGTGTGTAGGTATGCGAGGAGATTTTACACCAATTAGTTCAAAGCTTTTAAGGAATACATTCATGGATATTTTGCATACTCCTTGTGCTAATTAAGCCAAGGAATATATTATGGTTAAACAGTAAATTTTACTCTGTGGTTTCCAGTGATAATTGTAGAAGTGGAGTCATAACATGATGGATATAGAAGATTTAAAGGGCAAGATTTTAGGAGATTTCTATGACGTGATTTAATTGAGAAACAGAACTAGAATACCAGAAGCAAGCTGGATTGCAAGCCAGCTTCAGCTAATGTAAGTCCAATCCTGCACTGGAGGATCACACAATAACTCTACACTAATGGGGTAAAGCAAACTGGTGCTGAACTTATTATTGCACAAGACTCAGTCCACTTTACAATACATTCTGTGAATATGTGAGACATTTCAACCGTATGATAAGGCTATATCAAATGCAAGTATTATTTATTATATTATTTTATCCAGGAGGATTGTTGGCCAGGACACTCAGAAAAAGTCATGTTTTAAAATAAAATCATGCCACAGGATCTTCAACGTCTAGCTGAACAGGCAGACTGGACCTCAGTTTAATGTTTCACCCAGAGGACAGCACCTCTGACCATACTGCACACCCATTGTACTGCATTTGTGTGTCAGACTAGATTATGGGATCAAATTCCCAATGTGGGGGGGAGGACGGGCTTGAAATCACAATGTTCTGACTCAGATGAGAGTGGAACAAATTGACATCAGGCTGACACCCGGCTGACAATGATAAAGGTACTCTGTTGTTTCTTGATCTTGTCATTCATGTCATGGCTGTTTGACAGGATTCATTGTAAAGTGCAGTGACTGCATATTTTTGCAGGTGAAAGTTAGTTATCACTTTCACTGACAAAAATACGCAGTAACTGCACTTTACAAGCACTATATCACACATGCAAACGATTAAATTGCTAAAATGAAAATAAAACATTTTAATATGTTGCTTCTGTATTCTCATTCATCACTTTTTATCCTATATCCTCTTTTAATTTCAACATTGTTGATTATTTTCTACTTAAGCAATCTCTTTTCTACGTATTCCAGTGAATTAACTTCAAAACCTGTCACATCCTTTTCTCATAGTTTTCATTATCATTATGGAAAGTAGCAGTCGCATTATGAAAGTTTTATTAAAAATGGTTTAATTGCAGA
This sequence comes from Callorhinchus milii, assembly GCF_018977255.1. NCBI lineage: Eukaryota > Metazoa > Chordata > Chondrichthyes > Chimaeriformes > Callorhinchidae > Callorhinchus > Callorhinchus milii. The sequence continues at coordinate 80,215,991 of NW_024704742.1, read as the reverse complement.
AAACCTCGAGAGCATAATAGCATTGAAAATTAAATTGGAAAATAATTTAGGAGAGGTAATATTAAACGGTGTCAGAAATAATAGCCCAATAGACTGAGAATAGAGGTGGATGTAAATGATTCCATGTCACTATTCGAACAGCGATCCTGGACAACAATCCCCGAAACAAAATTGGTCACTCACTCCATGGTTGTTTTGGAACATTGCAGTGTGCAATTTCACAGTAAATCCTGTGAACTGCCGCTGACATGACAAATGCAAGGATTGATGTTATTATGAGTATGCAGATCCAATGTGGAGTTGGCACTAGCATAGACACAATGGGCCGGATGGTGTGGAAGGCAAATCTGGGTTCAACAATGGTCTCCTTTTTTGCTATAAACTTTCTATGAGTATAATTCTGTGAACCATCACTCAGTCATAATTCAGATTTATTCATTGTGTTTTGCTGCTCCATATTTTTCTTATCTACATTTAATGCTTTTCATTTATCAATATTACATGCAATTTGCCAGGAGTCAGCCGAATTGCTTAATCAATCTAAATGCTTAGTGGCTTTGCTGGCTCCCCTATCTTCCCAAGTGCCGCTGACAAGAATCTAGCAGATTCTCGGATACTGGGTACACATCCCAAATCAAATGTTTCTCACCTTTCACCTTGAACCCCTTCACTGAATAAAGGGGGGGGGGGGAGGGGCGAAAGATATATAGGGAGGAGGGAGGAGGGGGGAGGAAGGAGAAGGTTCAATAATTATCAACTGAATTTCAATTATTTAATAACAGATTCAATGTGATAATTATCATCAAATCTTTTATGAAATGCCATCATTATTATTATCATTATTGCTGTATTAAAACTGACTAAAAGGAAAATGAAACAATTTAAATACGTTACTTCTGCTTGCTCAACTACTGCTGAGCAAATATTCAAAAACAACTTGCGTTTCCGTTCACTCCACTCATCAGGCTCCAGCCTGTTCCACGTCAACCACCCAGCTCAACCCACCATCACCATCGAGGCCTTCAGCCTCTCTGCCCCCACCCTTTGGAACTCCATCCCACATTCCCTTCGCCTCGCTCCCTCCCTTGCCTCCTTCAAAGCACGTCTCAAGACCCTCCTCTATGACTGTGCCTTTGACACCCTCCTACCCCCCTGCCCTCCACTCTCCCTTACCCCAACCACCCCCACCCCTGCTCGGGTCGAAATCCAACAACAACAACAACAAAATTCCATTTATAGAGCGCCTTTCACGTCGGGGGGACGTCCCAAGGTGCTGTACAGTTGGGTCAGGACCTGAGCAGGGGGGAAATGGTCAGGGTGAGGGGAGGGAAGGGAGGGAGCGAGGAGGGGGTAGAGAGTCGAGAGGGGAGCTGAAAGCACAGTCAAAGAGAAAGGTCTTGAGACCGGCCTTGAAGGAGGAAAGGGAGGGGGCGGCGAAGGCACTGGGGGATAGAGTTCCAGAGCCTCGGGGCTGAGAGGCTGAAGGCCCGGCCACCGATGGTAGGGCGGTTGGGGCGGGAGATGTGGAGCAAACCGGAGCCAGAGGAACGGAGGTGCGGGCAGGTAGGTAGGGGATAATAGGTCGGAGAGGTAGGAGGGAGCAAGGCCGTGAATGGCCTTGTAGGTGAGGATGAGGATCTTGAAATCGATCCTCTGGGGGAAATCCCTGACTGTCCAGTACCTTTGGATGTCCTACCGACATGAAAAGCACTTTACAAATGTAATTTTGTGTTGTATATAGCACTCTTCGCACCGAGTAACATCCCAGAATGCTTCACCAGAATATTCACCACAACATTTCAGCTATGCTCTTTTGATTCATTTTACATCATTTTTGCCTTGGTGACTTCTTACACCTTCCGTGACTGATTGTTCTTTTTAATCAATGTGAGACTTGAAAAATTTTGGAAAATTACAATTAGCAATTACAGCCACACTTGTCTTGAGGATTCTCTTGTAATATTCCTTTTAACTTGTTTTTAATAAGTTTACATAATCCTCCTAAGAGTTTATTTTCCTCCAGTTTTCCAGCACTCCATTTTCATGGGCATGTCACAAGATTAAATGATTGGTTTGGTTTAAAGCAGGGCTTTCACTCTTATTTGATCTCACCCTTCCAGAATACCCACCCTACTATCCTCCCAAAACAAGTTGTATAAATGGCCAGTGCCCTGGCCTCCAGCAATATTCCTGGCAACTTGGTCCAGTTGTTAATTGCCTTCTATGGTAGGAAGAGGGAATGGGCAGTGTAGAAATCCTTTGAGAGTGTGGCACTCAAAAAACTGTTCTCTGTACTGTGAGGAGAGTCAAAAGCAAATGGATGCACAGGGGGACACAGGTAAGAGTGTCAATGCAATTGGCATTGGGGACACAATGGTGAAAGGAGTAGACAGGCGTTTCTACAACCAAAGACATGACTCTTGCATGGTATGTTGCCTCCCGGGTGCCAGGGTTGAAGACATCATGGAATGACTGCAAAACCTTCCACAGGGGGAAGGGGAACATCCAGAAGTCGTGGTCCATGTTGGGATCCATAATGTAGGGAAAAAAAGGCTGAGCTCCTACAGAGAGAGTATCAGAAGCGTGGGAAAAAGTTAAAGAGAAGGACTTCATCGGTGGTGATCTCTGGAATACTCCCAGTGCCTCGTGCAAGTGAGTATCAAAACAGCGGGATCAAACACATGAATGCATGGCTGGAGAAATGGTGCAGAAAAGAGGGCTTCAGGTTCCTCGATCATTGGGACCAGCTCTAGGACAGGTGGGAACTGTACAAGGTGGATGTGTTACATCTGAACAGGGCTGGGATGAATGTCCTTGCAGGGAGGTTAACTGGTGCTGTGGGGAAGGATTTGAACTAACTTTGAGGGGGGAAGGGAATCACGATGTAGCATTAGAGAGGACAAGCAAGTTACATAGAAGGCTGGGAGAGACAAACAGCAATGTAACAAGGAGTAGTCCAGAAAAGAAGGGAAAAGACGGGGGAAAATGCAGAGCAGACTCAGTTGGTCTTGGAGTGCATGTGTGTAAATGCATGGAGTGTAACAAATACGATTGGTGAGCTGCAGGCTCAAGTTGCCACATGGGGTTATGATGTAGTGGCAATAACGGAGACCTGGCTCAAACAATGGCAGGAATGGGAGCTGAATATTCCTGGCTACAATGTATTCAGGAGGAATAGGGAAGGAAAAAAGGAGGCGGAGTGGCAATATTGATTAAAGACACAGTTATGGCCCTAGAAAGGGACGATGTGCTAGAGGGTCCAAAAACAGAATCTATTTGATTAGAGTTAAGGAGCAGAAAAGGAACTTTTAGGTATATACTATAGACCATCAAATAATGGGAAGGAGATAGACAAAAGATGCAAAACCAATAGAGCAGTGATAATGGGGAACTTCAATTAACTTAACATAGACTGGCAAAATAAGGGTGTAAAGGGCAACGAGGGGGAAGGATTCTTGAAATGTGTGCAGGATAGCTTTTGGGATCAGTATGCTTCCAGCCCAACGAGGAAAGAAGTGAAGATACTCAACTGGAAGAGGACTAATTTCAGTGAGTTAAAAGGGGACCTAGCCAAGGTGAACTGGAAAGAAAGATTAGCAAGTAAAACAGCTAACAAGCAATGTGAAGCCTTAAAGGAGGAGATAGTTCGGGGACAGAACAAATACATTCCCACAAAGGGGAAAGGTAGGGCATCCAAACATCCCTGGATGAATAAGGAAATTGGGATTAAAATAAAACAGAAAAAGGAGGCTTATGATAAATGTCAGGTCCAAAATACAGAAGATAATCCAATAGAATATAGAAAGTACAGAGGAGAACTGAAAAAGGACATAAGAGGGGCAAAGAGATTGTATGAGAAAAAATCTTTTGGTGGAGGCAGAGGACATGGCTGACGTACTGAATGAGTACTTTGCATCTGTCTTCACAAAAGAAAAGGATGCAGCCAATGCACAGTATCAGAGGAGAGGGTAGAGAAATTGGGTAAGATAAGAATAAACCGAGAGGAGGTAGTAAAAGGTGTCGGTGCTCAAGTTAGATAAGTCACCCGATCCGGACGGGATGCATCTTAGGTTACTGAGGGAAGTAAGAGTGGAAATAATGGAGGCTCTGGCCACAATATTTCTATCCTCTTTGGTCACTGGGGTGGTGCCAGAGGACTGGAGGATTGCAAATGTGACTCCTTTGTACAAAAAGGGGCAGAAGGGTAAACCTGGAGCTTCAAGCCAATCAGCCTAATGTCAGTATTGGGGAAACATCTAGAGACTTTTATCTGGGACGAAATAATTTTTCACTTAGAAAAATATGGATTAATAAAGGACAGCCAACACAGATTTATTAAAGGTAATTCATGTCTAACAAACCTGATAGAGTTTTTTTGATGAAGTAATGGAGAGTGGATGAAGGTAGTCCAGTTGATGTAGTTCAAATGGATTTTCAAAAGGCGTTTTTTAACAAAGTGCCACATAAGAGACTCGTAAGCAAAATAGAAGCTCATGGTATTAAAGGGACAGTGGCCTCATGGATACAGAACTGGTTGGGAGACAGAAAGCAGAGATTGGTGGTGAACGGTTGTTTTTCTGACTGGTGGGAAGTGTGTAATGGTGTCCCCCAGGGATTGGTACTGGGACCACTGTTCTTGATATATATAAATGACCTGGACTTGGGTATAGGGAGTACAATTTCCAAGTTTGCAGATGATACTAAGCTGGGAAAAGTAGTAAACAGTGAGGAGCATAGTAGCAGACTGCAAGAGAACATAATTAGACTGGTCAAATGGGCCGACACGTGGCAGATGAAGTTTAATGTGCATAAATGTGAAGTGATGCATTTTGGGAGGAAGAATAAGGAGAGGCAATATAAGCCGATGGTACAATCTTAAAGGGATGAAGGAACATAGACCTGGGGGTCATATGAGTAAATCTTTGGAGGTGACAGGACAGGGAGATAAAGCTGTTAAAAAAACATATGGGATACTAGGCTTTATAAATAGGGGCATAGAATACAAGAATCAGGAAGTTATGATAAACCTTTATAAAACACGTATTGAGCCTCAGCCAGAGTACTGTGTTCAGTTCTGGGCACAACACTTTTGGAAGGATGTCAAGGCATTGGAGAGGGTGCAAAGGAAATTTACCAGACTTAATCGAAGTTTTCAAAATTATGAGGAGATTTGATAGGGGAACAACGAAAACCTATTTCCACTGGTGGGTGGGTCGGTAACCCAAGGACACCAATTTAAAATAGGTGTTAAAATAAACAGAGGGGAGGTGAGGAGAATTTTTTTCACGCAGCGAGTTGTTTGGATCTGGAATGCATCGCCCGAAAGGGTGGTGGAAGCTGATTCGATGACAACTTTTAAGAGAGAAGTAGATAATTATTTGTGGAGGACAAGTTTGCAGGACTGTGGGGAGAGAGCAGGGGAGTGGGATCGATTTGGATAGCACTTTTCAAAGAGCCGGCACAGACATGATGGGCTGAATGGCCTCCTTCTGTGCTGTATAATTATATGATTCTATGATTCTAGGTAATGAATCATTTCCTGGTGTGTCCTAAAATTTCTTGTTGCAACTCTAAACCTGCATCCTCTTTATTACATCAGAAAATATTGTTCTGTGTATATTGACTATTTAAATTGCTTTAGATCCTTTTAAAGCCCCGTGATGATGCTGCAGTGTCCCACAAATTGTGGATTGAGTGAACAATTTTGTATTATTATAATTTTTTTGGAGAGATTATTACCCCCGTAAAAGCTTTCCGCCAATTGACTAACAATAACAGCAAATTATTTTTGTATAGCACCTTTCATGTCACTGGATAGTCAGGGATCCGCACCCAACCTAACGGTTAAGATCAGGAGGGGTGGAGGGCGGGGATGGTAGGGGTAGCAGGGTGACCAAAAGCACAGTCAAAGAGGAGGGTTTTGAGATGGATCCTGAAGGAGGCAAGGTTCATCAACCGGGTTCCTATTTACTGTTATGTAAGTAGAAGCATGTGGAATAAGGAAACTTTCCTTACATTTTGCCCAGCCCAGGAATTGAACCCAAGTCTTTTCGTTTGCAGGGCGAGTGCTCTAACCAATACGCTACCTGTCAGATCAATCTAACCAGTCAGATTAGACTGTGCAAGTTTAAAGTTCTGAAATGGGGCTTGAACCCATAACCTTCTGACACATAGTCGAGAGTGCTATCAATGAAGCCAGTCTCAGGTGAATTCATAGAGCAGAAATGGGAAGATTTGCTTCTCGAAAAGCCCTTTAGTATCAACAGGAAAGCTTTTCTGCATTCATCCAGGATCCTGATTCAGCTTAGCCTTAAATCAATTCTGAAAATTGATCTGACTTAAGATAAATCATTCCGCTGTAAACTCACACAGTTTAGGATTTTATTGAATAGTTCCCTTTCCTTCTCTTTTGTGCACAGTTCATTGTAACTTCATTCTGTGCTGTAAATGATCGACTTTAAGCACTCTGAGATGCTTCCCTGAGTAGAGGGTTCTATATAAGTCCAAGTTGTTGTTGTTGTCCTGACCCAACTGTCCAGCGGCTTGGGACGTCCTCCCAACGTGAAAGGCGCTCTATAAATGGAATCTTGTTGTTGTTGACTTAAACATTAAGCCCTGCTTTTTTGGTTGTTTTAATGTTCAGGATTACAAATCTTGAGACTGGCGGTGAAGCAGACAAATAAATAATAATGTAGAAAACTATGTATTCACAGTCTTATCTGTGTTGGGGGAGTCAGCGAAAGAGCTTCCAATTTCTTACTACTTGCTGACTTTACCTTCAGATGTATAAGCTGTACAGTACTGTGGCTGGCCTTCTCTCCTGGGAGGAATAATTGGTTCTGGTTCATAACTCTTTCCTTGCTCCTGTTAAATCAATCTATCCAGTACAAATGAGGAGCCAATGAGTAATGACACCTTATGTGCCTTGGCCAGAATAGTCTCACTATACACTGTGGTTTCTTTTCTAATTGAGGGCACTGCTCTGCATGTGTAGGTATACATATAGTGAATAACATAAAGAGGACTGGACTTGGTGCCAGGGAGGAGGAAAGGCAGAGGGATTCGGGGATGGAGTTTCAGAGGATGGGAGCAGAAAGGCTGAGAGCCTGACTGCCAATGGTAGAACGGGCCAGTGTCTGCCAAGCAGTCAGTGGATCAGGCTCGATGGCCTGAACATATTACTTCTGCTCCTGTTTTCCTATGTTCTTGAATAGCAAAATACCTCAAATGATATCTTGTCCTTTCAGACAGAGAGTAGCACTGTTGTCCTTATAGTATGTGTGAGGACTGCACTGGAAGAAAACTAAACTGTCTTATAACAATGTTTATGTTTATCATTGTAGATCAGCTCAGGACAGTTTAAAATCTTTCAGAATTAATCATTTTAGGCTGTTCTAACGTCACTTGTGTTGGTTAAACCTCAATAATTAGCTGACAGTGAGTAATGGGATGAAAACATAACAGAATTGCATTTTGTAGAAGTGACAACAAGACCAATTAACCTGCTTTTGAAGCTATGTGTTACGTGTAGAGACTGCAAACTACACTTGTGATATGCTTCCTTCCCTCTTTCCACCACCCATCACAAAGTATAAAACATAGTTTGAAATGAATAAGGGCATGAAACCTTTATCCTTCAGGGCTAAGGGATACAGGGGGAAATTTAGGGGGAAAATTTGGCTTGTTTTATGAAACATTTAATGTGACAATCAATGTATCAAATTTATTTTCTAAGTCTGCAAATTTCACTTTTAAACATCCTTCTAAATGCTATCCTTGTTGGAAGTTAATAGCAGAACATTTTGGGTCAGAAACAATCGAAGCACCGACTCCCTTCCACGAAGTTGACCACTTACTCAATTGAGGTTGATAACCCCTCCATCTCTTCCAGGCAACGGTGTGTTCCAAGCAACGGTGTGATCACCCAACAGTTCTGAGTTGTATTCCACAGTTGTAAGACTAAACCAACTTTTGCTCATCACTTTTTCTCACTAACTATAAATCCAGGCGAATGCTAACATCTTAATTGTCTGAGTGTACATCTTATTCTTACCTTGGGGTTATCAAGGTGAAACAACCCACAGCTGGGATGCTTCGCATTGGTCACAGAGCCCATCAATACTAACAATCTTGTCTCACATGTGAAAAAAATACCACTTAGCTGAGGTACTAGAGCTGGTGCCTATGGAACTGACCCAGCTTTCAATTGCACTTCTTATTAACAGTACAAAATGGACTCCATTATTTGCATATATATTGCCTGTTTATTAAAACTAATGTCTTTCTTTGGTGTTTTTTTTCAGGTCATCAATTTTTATCAAACATGATCTCAAGTCCTTAAAATCGCTGAAACAGCGCAGTACTCTTGATCACATATTGGATTAGCCTTAACACATGAAGACGTTAAATTCTTTTGCAGTCGATATGAAGCCAGTTTCCTGATTCAGACTGAATTTAATATTTCTCCAAAATTCTGCACAATCTTAAATATGAAGACAATTTTTTTTGAAAGGCTCAACCACACTCTGATGACAGAATTTCTGTTTCCGTCAGACAAATCACAATTTCTGGGAGATAATAACATAATAGTCAATAACGGCAGAAACCCACCCAATAAGGATAGGTGATTTAAACTGAGAAGTCATTCTTCAGTTTTCTGTCTCACATTAACCTCCTGGTTGATGAATGATGCAGCATCTTCAGTTCCCGAGAAGTCAACATTGCTGTATTACGAAACATATTCAGTTCTTTCCTTATCACAAGGGTGTATTAAAGATGGAATGGTGGGGTGGGGACACTGTTCAGTCCCATGCATGTTATAAAAGGCAGGTTTTAAGGACTCCAGTCAGAATGCATTGAGGATTATTATGGTTTCCACCTTGGAGTCTGCAAACTGCTGACCCAGTTTTATATCTTAAAATAATAGCATTATTTCTCTTGGGTTTAATAAATCACATGGATAAAGGGGATAAAATAAACAGAACTTGAGAAAAATTGCCTTTGACAAAAACACAAATGTTTATTGCAAACTAGTGAGATTGTAATAATTGTATGATTCAGTAGCTGGGGATATCCACTCAAGATCTGAAATAGCATTTGTAATCTTTTAAAATATATCACTGTTTTTCTTCCTTTCAAGAAATCTGTTATTAAAAAAAACTCCTTTGGAAACTGCATTTTTATTTTCCTCTCATCATTCTCTAGAAATTCTGCAGCAGTTATAATATTCCTTAAACCAAAAGCCTTTGGGACCAATCAATGGGACAGAGATTCTTCCCACTCAGCTGCTGTCAACCCTGCAAGCCAAGTTGTTAATAGTTTAATAAAATTATAATAATAATCCTTGAATTTGATATAGCTCCTTATCACATTGATGAGACATCTCAACGTGCTTCACAGGGTGCACTGTAAAGTGGATTGACTGTATTTTGTGAAAAGCACAGCCAGTTGCATACAGCAATGTCCCACAAACAGTCATGGGATGAGCGACAAATTCTATTTGGGGGATGGTTGGCCAGGACACCGAGAGAAAGTCCCTTCTCTTTTCAAAGAGTGACCAACGTGGGGCATGAACACACAAATTTTCTGACTGAGAGGCGAGAGTACGCGTACTGAGCTAAGCTGCCACAAAAGGGGTGTAGAGCTTGCTATACAGTATTTTCAATGGCAAGTTATGCGGTTTAGCTGTTTAATTTCCACAATCTGGGGCTCCCAAGCCTTGGCCCTGGCTATCTTGGACCTAATACTCTCTAGAATTAGGTAAGCAGTGTGCATCCTTCCTGGGAGAGAGTGCACATTGCATTCTAGACACAGGAATTTCCATGTGTAACAAAAGGTGTAGGTGGGATGTATGGAATTCTCAGTTTGGGTTGAATACTCTTAAGCACAGTGATGGGTTTCCGCTGTGTCAGACACCCGGCTGACCAAAAATAACAAACTTTGGCCCTTTAGTTCATCTGTTTGCAAAACAAAAATGTTTTGGCCGAGGAGATTTCACCCCTCCATGGGAAATCCATATTACACCAAGGAAATTAGCCCATTGTAGTGTCTAACATTTACAAAGCAAAATCATTTGCCTTAGGGTCCTAGAAAGCAGAGATCCTATAGAGTGGAGGATCAGACTGGAGGACAAATATAGCCAGCACATTTTGATATATATTTTCAATCACAGTTACATGGCTACCCAAGTAATAAGAAATATTACTTGAAAGCATCCTGAGAAAAATGTTTTGGAGAAAAATGATGTTAATTTGCAGCTGGGTACCTTTGGCACCATAGATGTGTGTTTTTATATATGATTACATTTCTTTAGGCCAGGAATTTCATTCGCCAATTATTTTGCTATCAGGCTTTAACCACTATAATCCTTGCATTTGATATAGAACTTTATCACATCTTTGAGACGTCACAAACCACTTCACAGAATATACTGTAAAGTGAATTGACTATATATTTTGTGGACGAAATGCGGCAGCTAATTACACACAGCAGTGAACCAAAAACAGGATTGAGTGACAAATTATTTTTTTTGAAGGAATTATTACCCCCAGAAAAGCGATCTCCCAATCGACAAACAACCGGGTTCCTACTTACTGCTAGGTAAACAGAAGTGTGTGGAGTAAGGAAATTTGCTCAATATTTCGCCCTGCTGGGAATCAAACCTATCTGCAAGGTGAGTGCTCTAATCATTGAGCTACAGGACTCCACGGATAGGACTCCACAGGATAACTCTATTAAGAGTTATCCAACAAGATAGAGATAAGAATACAGAAGGCATAGTAATTAAGATAGAATTTGTATGTAGTTATTTTTGGAAATGGATCTCTCCTCAGAGACACGTCTGAGGGCTCCAGGTCTTTAATCGTTTCTATAAAAGGATGATTTTGCTACAAAAAGGGGCTTTAGCTGAAAAAATTAGAATGTTTGCCTAAAAATACACTTTACAGAAAATCTTGTGATGTGCTTTGAGGGTTTTTGAGACATAATGAGGCAATATATCAAATTGAAAGATTATTATGATGTAGAATGTGCAAGGGGAAACAAAAATATTCGTCATCAGAAATTGAAGAGAAAATTAGTCAAGAAAAAGATATTTATGATGACAACTTTGTTTTCAAAATGCAAATATTGAAATTCCCTCATCAAAACAAGATTATGTTAATCTTTCTGCAGAATGATTCTTGAATGGTTAGTTAACCTGGAATCCAACAATAACAACTTGAATTTATATAGCGTTCTTCACACGGGGCAGCATCTCGGAGTGCTTAATGTATGATGGAGAAGGCAATGGAGAGCTAATGAGGGATTTGGGGGTGGGGAGGGAGGGTGTCAGGAGAGAGGATTTGGAGAGTTTGAGGTTTATGTAGTTTAAAAACAGTTAAAAATTTCACAGTCACACAAATTAAAATTGTTCCAGTTTTATTGCACAGACTACATATTTTTTGTTATATAAATGACCAGATATTTTATGCAGTAAGTGCAGAAAAAATATCAATGTGATAAATGTTTATTTTCACTGATCTTGTGACTAATGTGATGTGAAGTAGATCACTCTGGATTTTAAGTGGGATTTATTTTGCAGCATGAAATTAAATAATTGTCAAGAAAGCAACAGTAATTCAAACACAAACAAATTGGAAATTGGGTGTCCAATTTGCAATATTTCTTAATGAGGTTCCTTAAGGGAGAATTCAGCTCATGGAAATAGAGGCTTCTTCTCTTAACTGTAAGGGTATAGTGGTGACCCACAGGATCTCTTCTACAGTGTGATATAGTTCTACAGTGGAGTTCCTTCACATCAAAAGGATATTCTAAGGATCCCTGAAGGATCTCTTAATTTTAGGGGGTACTGTTGTGATATACCACAATTTAGACCGTTTGTGAAAATAGAAAACTGGATGGTGTAAAGTCTCCTTTCATCTGTGGTATTTGGGACTTGGAATGTAGTTTCTGAATTCTTCTATTTGTTGGCTCTCTGGATTCCTCTTAAAATGAGTTTGACAAGGGCCTACAGCTTAAAATTCAGCATTAATTGGTAACGTTAGTTTTGTATTCATCAGATTCTGCAGGCACTTATCTTAAGGTTGTTGTTTTCCAGTAATGTATGGCTAATTCTGAGTGCAGATTGTAACACATTCAAATCCTGAACATATTGAAACAAGCTAAACTAAAGTGGCTCTGTACAAAGGAAACACAACACAACTGGGTCATGTGAAAAATAGAATGTGTGTCATCACATGAATAAGCGTGATAAATAAACCCGTGTATTGGTACAATTAAATAAAGGGCCTCAGTCATCCAAAGCTCTTTTGTGATCTTGTAACATGAATTCTTTTAAGACTGTGTTCCAGGTTACACTATGATCAAAAGAGTCCTGCAGCAATTCATTCAACAGCAGCAATTAATTGCTGCGATTTCCTCATGCAATCAGTCAAGTTAATGATTACTCCCCATCACATTGAGTAAATCCAAGGTTAACAAAAATAAATCCATTTGTACTTAAGCATATTGGATTCATCCTGATTAATGATGTACTTGTTGCTCTAATTTAATGCTAATGCCATATCCATTTTGTCAGCTAGATTAAGAATTCTTTGCTGTTTAGCAATCAATAACATAAGGTATCACTGATTTTGCATCATGTTCAATACATAATATTCAATTTTGTTTTCAGCATCTGCACATAAGTAACAATACATTATTGTTATAATTGTGCAATTAGTCTTTTGCTAGCATGAGTATCGAAATGTTGCTATAGAGTATGTACACTGCAGCACAAAAGAACATTTGGCTTGGAAACGGAAAAGGCATATACATCATGCCATTTGTGCATGGGAATACAATTCTGCAGGGAAGAATTTGGCTCTAGAACACTCTTTATATTAGTGCGGGGCTGCAATGTTAAATTAAATTGACACTGCCAGCAAGCTGTATTCCCAGTGCAAAAGACAGGAAAGGGCACACAGTAGAACCACAATTCTATTCCCCTCTTCCCAGCGCTCACCATTATTTGTCATGGATTCATGTAATAATAAAGTAAATAATAATCCTTGCATTTGATATAGCGCTTTTCACATCTACTAGACATCTCATGTACAATGCAGGAATACAGCTCCTGCTCTCTTTGGTGACCAGGACGGGATTCAACACAAAAGAACATTCCTCAAACACAAACATGAATCAACAGCTAATCTTAAAGTAAAATGCAAAATATGTATTTTAGCCTCGTTAGTAATGTATGAAAAGGTAATAAGCTAAATATTTCCATATTCAAATAAGTTTATCAAATGATTAGAGGAAGAAAAAGAGAACAATAGACTATTTCATGATATTCAGCACAAATCCAATCGTAAAATTGGCTGCCTTTTCCACAGCAGAGCCGACTGATATGTATGTGATTAAATCATTATAATATGGAGAGGAAATGGCCAGATCAAGACAGAAATGAGCCATTTGTGTAAAATTAACTGTTACCACGACACAAAACAAACATCTTTTGCGAGCCGAAAATAGCTAACCTGCACGATCCAAGAAACACTCCCTTCCGCAATATTTGCATCAGTCTTTTACCTTCCTTGGTCTAGCCAACTGCAGTGTCCTTGGTCTCCTCATTTGCAAACTCGAGTTCCCTCAGATGACACAAGGGAGTTCTGCAACCAGAGGCAAAGCAACTCCCTTATACTCCCCTCCAGTTAATAGGATGTCACTACCCTAGATCTCAATAGACATCCGCACAACAAGAGGAATAGTTGCTCCCTGTATCTCTTCCCTGGCTGCAATGGGTCCTGATCATATGTTGCTCCCCATGGTCTCTATCAGATGAATCAAATGATAAGTAATATGGAGGATATGGTAATCTGGGATGGGTGTCAGGTCAGCTGTAGTCACTAGTGGTAATTTTGCGAGTGGGGGAGTTGGAGGTTGGGGACACTGAGATCACCTGCTTAATTCATGGCGTTGGACCTCAGAATAGGGTAAAATGAGAGGGGCGGCCAATGTGGGGTAGTGGGGTAACTATTCGTGCTGCATAGGGGGTGGAGACGAGCGATGACAAGCAGCAGCATGGGTGCTGCCAACTCCAAGAAGACAGTGGGATGGCTGGAATTTGGCCTGACCTCCTGCACAGCACCCTGGAAGGAGAGAGACTGAAGCAGTCTCACATTGAAATAATCCAAGTTCCTTGTGGATGGTCTTTGAGAGTAGCCTACAACAACAACAACAACAAGATTCCATTTATAGAGCGCCTTTCACGTCGGGAGGACGTCCCAAGGAGCTGTACAGTTGGGTCAGGACCCGAGCATAGGGGGAAATGGTCAGGGTGAGGGGAGGGAAGGGAGGGAGTGAGGAGGGGGTAGAGAGTCGAGAGGGGAGCTGAAGGCACGGTCAAAGAGAAAGGTCTTGAGACCGGCCTTGAAGGAGGAAAGGGAGGAGGCAGCGAAGGCACTGGGGGATAGAGTTCCAGAGCCTAGGGGCTGAGAGGCTGAAGGCCCGGCCACCGATGGTAGGGCGGTTGGGGCGGGGAATGTGGAGCAGACCGGAGCCAGAGGAACGGAGGGTACGGGCAGGTAGGTAGGGGGATAGTAGGTCGGAGAGGTAGGAGGGAGCAAGGCCGTGAATGGCCTTGTAGGTGAGGATGAGGATCTTGAAATCGATCCTCTGGGGGATGGGGAGCCAGTGGAGGCGAGCGAGGGTGGGAGTGATGTGGTCCCGAAGCCTGGTGCGGGACAGTACACGAGCTGCAGAGTTCTGAATGACCTGCAGCTTGTGGAGGGAGGTGGCGGGAAGGCCGGCGAGGAGAGAGTTCCCATAGTCCAGCCTTGAGGTGATAAAGGCGTGGACCAGAGTTTCAGCAGCGTGAGGGGTGAGGTAGTGCCGTAGTCTGGCGATGTTCCGGAGGTGATGGAAGGCGGTGCCAGTTGTGGTGCGGATATGAGGAAGAAAGGACAGCTCAGGGTCGAACAGAACCCGAGGTTCCTGACTGGCTTTGAGAGGTGGAGAGTGCAGCCTTGGATGCTGATGCTGTCAGCGCCTGAGGTGCGGAGGCGCTGACGTGAGCCAATCAGGAGGGCCTCAGTTTTACGCACGTTGAGCTGAAGAAAGTTGTCTCTCGTCCAGGACTCGATGTCGGACAGGCAGCTGTCAGGACATCGGTGGTCGTGGAGTTGAGGGTAGAGGAGGAAAGGTAGAGTTGGGTGTCATCCGCATACATGTGGAAGTTAACCCCATGTCTGCGGATGATGTCACCAAGGGGGAGCATATAGAGGGTGAAGAGGAGGGGACCGAGGACAGAGCCCTGAGGGACACCGCACAAGACAGTGCGGGGGCCGGAGGAAAAGCCATTCGTGGAAACAAAGTGAACACGGTGGGAGAGGTACGACCTAAACAACTCAAGGACAGGGCCTTGAAGGTTGAGGTGGGAGGACAAGCAGTCGAGTAGGATAGCGTGGTCGACCGTATCGAATGCTGCCGATAGGTCGAGGAGGACGAGGAGGCAGAGGGAGCCCTGGTCACAGATGGTCAGGATGTCATTGGTGACCTTGACCAGGGCAGTTTCTGTGCTATGGGCAGCACGGAAACCCGACTGAAGGGGTTCGAATAATGAATGGGTGGAGAGGAAAGAGCGCAGCTGGGAGGCGACAACTCGTTCCAGGACCTTGGACAGGAAGGGGAGGTTGGAGATGGGCCGGTAGCTTGATAGCTGCGACGCATCAAGGGAGGGTTTTTTTAAGGTGGGAGTGATGGTGGCAGTTTTTAAGGGAATGGGAACAGAGCCAGAGGAGAGGGACAGGTTGACGATGTCTGTGATATGTGGGGCAAGGAGGTGGAGCTGGGAGATAAGGAGTGGAGTGGGGATGGGGTCAAGGGAGCAGGTGGTGGGTTTCAGGGATAGGATGAGTTTGGTGACAGAGGGTGGGGAAACGGGTACGAAAGTGTGTAGGGGAGGATGGGTAGGAGTCGGAGTGTGGGAGGGAGGGGTGGGGGTGGGTGGATGTTGGAGGGGAAGTGACCGCGGAGCGAATTCCCTTGATTTTGGATTCAAGGAAATCCAGCATCTCCTCGCAGTGAAGGTTGGAGGAGATGACCTGCGTGGGGTGGCGGGGAGGACGGAGGAGTCGTGATGTGGTAGAAAACAGTAGCCTGGGGTTGTTCTTCGCCTCCAGGATTATCCTGGAGTAGATGGAAGCCTTGGCCGAGGCTAGAGTGGAGTGGTAGATTTTGAGGAGGTCCAGCCAGATATGTCGGTGGACCGTTAGGCCAGATTTGACGCAGGTGAGTTCAGCGGCCCGCACCTGGCTCTTCAGTGAGCGGAGGTGGGTGGTGAACCAGGGGGAGGAGTGAGAGTAGGAGACAGTATGGGAGGTATGGGGGCAAGAGTATCGAATGTGGAGGAGAGGGTGTTGTGGAGGAGGGTGAGAGGAGAAGAGGGGTCAGTGAGGGTTGAAGGCCAGAGGGAGAGGAGTTCAGAGGACTCCAAGGCAGCGGTTAGGGATTGTGGGGGTAACTTCTTCCAAGGGCGGTAGAAGATGGTGGTGGGTCTGGTCGAGGTGGGGAGGGGGATGGAGGTGGTGAAGGAGATGAAGTGGTGGTCAGAGATGGCCTTGTAGGTGATAGTGACATCCGAGACACTGAGATCCCGTGTGATCACCAAGTCGAGTGGGTGGCCATGACTGTGAGTGGGGGAGTTGATGTGGAGGGAGAGGTTGAGCGAGGAGAGCAGGGAAAAGAAATCTGAGGAGATGGAGCAGGAGGGGGTTGAAGTCGCCCAGGATGATGAGGCGATCAGAGCAGAGGCAGAGAGATGTAAGAAGTGTCGAAATTTCGGAAATGAAGGTGGGAGAGGTTTCAGGGGGCCAGTAGAGGAGGAGGATTTTGAGGGTGTATAAGACACTCCTGAGTCAGGTAGCTAATGTTCCTCACAACAACAACATTACATTTCACATCGGGAGGATGTCCCAAGGCGCTGGCACTGTGATCCCCTTGACACACAGTTTACCCTGCTGACTGGGCCATAATAAAGTAGATTTGTTTTGGCCACTAACTAAGGCTGGCAACAATTATTTCTTCTGCGACAAGCCCACATTCACTATGATACCCTGGAAAGTATGAAGAATGACAGTTCCTTCAATGCTGACACCCATCAGATGGTGACATACATGAAGAAGCACTAGTCCTCTGTAGTTCATGGGATGTAGAGCTACAGACCCATACAGTCCATGATGTCCTACTGTCCGGGGGAAGCTAAGCAGACACGTAAAGTGTTTACACAAATGGGCTGCTGCATTCACCTGGAAACACACATTCACTACACTTTATAGTATATCCTGTAAAGCTCTTTGAGATGTCCTCCTGATGTAGAGACATTATATCAAATGCAAGGATATTTTATTTATCAATCCAGTTTGCAATAACTCTTTATTTTTATGTTTGCAATATTTCTTTTCTGGCAGCAGCAAGAACATAAATATTGGAATGCTGTTATCCTTCCATAGTAAAATGTTTATGTGCCAAATCCTTGGGAAAGCAACATTTTATTTATTTTAAGATGTTTATAAATATTGATTTCCAGACTTCCCCTTTCTGACTGCTTGCTTATAGTGAAGTTCTTGAGGGTTTCCTTCATTCTCAGCAGTTTCATCTCAATCCCTTACCTGATCTATGCAGCTGCCACACAAAAGGAACAACTTGGAATTGTTATGGTTCTATTACACACAAAAATAAAGCGTTTAATTCAGTAGTTTTCCAATGGGAAAGAAATCAAGGTCTGATGCTTCAACTAAATACTGTGAGATCCATAAATGAACACTGACCAGCGCAGGCCCACAAAAGAGAAGAACATATACATTATAACGCCAAGCTCTGCTTCAGTTTGACCAGGACCCAAGGCCCAACAATATTAATTGTCTTAGCCTTAGTTGTGATTGAAAAAACTACTTTCTCTTTTTAAATAATCCCATGGATTGTTTGATGTGCATCTGAACAGGCAGATGGGCCCTCAATTTGTCATCTAAATTGAAGGACAGAACCTCCGACAATGCAGCATTCCCCCACGACTGTAATGGATGGTCCACCTTGATGACAAGAGTTTAAAACAAATGTCTTAAAACGCAAACCTTACCCTCAACTCTCAATTTTGAAAACATTTTCCTCATTTCTCTATATGTGGAACATCAGATTCCAAATTAAGGTTAAATGTAAACTTTTACCAAATATCTGCCACTTAAATTTTAAAGTAATGAGAAATTCCATGCCTCTCTTTGTGTGTCACAAAGAAGCACAGCTTATTTCAAAAAGCTTGTAATTATTAAACTTGGCAATAAGATTGAGAATAAACCAGGCAATAAAATATCCAAGGAGTTTTCGATAATGTCATAAACAGTGCAACATGGACCTAGAATGGTTACATCCATATCCAAAGCTTTCGTCCTACAAGGGCTTGGAAAGCAATCCTAAACAACATGGCACTTTTTGTTCTATGCGGTTTAATGTTCTATAAACCTCCAAAACAATCCTACTGTTGCCTTGCCATGATCCACATCTTTGTTTACTGCAACTACCAGCTGCCATTATTCGTGAGTTTTGCCATGTGGCTCTGTATTACTTGAGAGGAAGATTTATGCTTCATAACATTTTGCTGCCAAAACGGTGTTCCATTTGGTTTATTTGTAACGATAATGATATTTTATGAAGAAATAACAGACTATTTTATAGCTTCTTGTTCATTTAGTAGGCAATCCATTGTGTGGTGTAATATTTTTTGCAGATCAGAAACATCCTTAGGTACAACAATGTTAGTGATAAGTTGGCTAATCAAGGCAAAGAGTTATTTGTGGAAAACGATCCTGATCGCTAAAACTATTGGCTTAAATCCTTTTAAATTCCTACCTCTTTGAACTTGCCTATGGACACCTTCTTCTTATCTACCTTGTTCGGTGTCCAACTGCAACCCCGTAGTACGCTCTGTGACATTACTCTACATGAAGAGTGCTGTATAAATGCAGGTTGGTGTTGTTTTGATGAATAAAAATGACCCTTTCAAGTGATATAGCTCTTTTCATGCTAATGAAGGTGGTAGATTGTGAAGCTGAACAAGAAAGTTTACAGGAGGATTTGAATATAATTTGGAATTGGGCAGATTGGTGGCAGATGAAACTCAATGTGAAGAAAGGTAAAGTGCTTCACATGGGGACAAAAAATCCTGAAAGGGACTATTGTTTCAACAGAAGGAAAATAATATGTATGGAAAATGAAAAGGACCTGGGGGTCCTAATTGACATTAATTGAAGCTCTCCCAACAATGCTCTGTGGCAGTGAATAAAACAAACTAGATGTTGGCATGTATCACAAGATCAACAGCAAGCCAAAATAGTGGGGTAATCCTGCCACTGTAAAAATCATTGGTGAGGCAATACTTAGAGTACTGTGTACAGTTCTGGTTGCCACAGTACAAAAAGGATATTGGAGAAATCAAGAAGATACAGAAGAGGACAACCAAAATGACTGAGGGAATGGAAGGACTGGACTATCAGGGGCAACTAAGTAAATTAGGCATGTTCACCCTGAAAAGAGGTTTGAGAGGCGACATAATTGTTGTCTTTAAGATGACTTTGGTCTTTTGCATCTAGCATTTCTTATGCTCTTATGTTATGTTTCATAACAGAAAAACCTCTCAAAGTGGAAATAATAATAATAATCCTTGCATTTGATATAGCGCTTTTCACGTCGGGAGGACGTCCCAAAGCGCTTCACAGAACACACTGTAAAGTGAATTGACTGTATATTTGTGGGCGAACGCAGCAGCCAATTGCGCACAGCAATGTCCCACGAACAGTCGTAGATTGAAAATGACCAATTTATTATTGTTTTGTTTTTTGGAGGGATTATTATTAGGCGTGTGGAGTAAGGAAACTTGCCCAAGGTTTCGCCCTGCCTGGAATTGAACTCAGGTCTCTCACTTGCAAAGCGAGTGCTCTAACCACTGAGCTACAGGACTCCGAAATACTGTGAAATGTAATGACTAATGGGTATGTAGTGTTGAATATATTTTGTAGGTGAACTTTGTAAATGTCCAAACAAGGAGTGGTAGCTATGGTTAAGGGAATCCCTATATTGAAGTTCCTTATTTTGAGTTCCAATCGAGTTCCAACAGCCTTCATTAGTGTTTGCTTTCACTGGCATGTGGTTAGTTGATCAGAAGACATAGCTGTGGTGGCACAGAGACTGGGAACAAGGGTGAGTGATAATAGTGTACAAATTAAGAAATAAGAGCAAATTTGTGAGATTTCTTAACCCATTCCTTGTACTAATTAAATACAGATAATAAGTTAAGAAACAACTTATATTTCCTCCCCTCCTCCCCTCCCCACACCACATTTCTGTACAGATCATAATATAAATGATTTTATTCTAACTCAACATCACGTGCTTTTGCCTTAACATATCATGGCATCCAAACCACAGATAAAACAACAACAACTTGCACTTATATAGTGTCTCAGAGCTCTTAACGGTAGCGGAGCCTGACTCTGAGCACGGGGAGTGGAGAGTTGGGAAGTTGGGAGGTGACCATAAGCGTGGTCGAAAAGAAAGTTTTTAGGCAGAACTTGAAAAGCTATTTTCTAATTAATCTGATTTCACAGAGGAAAATAGATATAATTACCATTCATCAACACATTCATTAATTGAGGAAAATCAAGCTTTTCTTTTGAATTATGGGATTCGTTTTTCCAATTAGCACAATCTGCACCTGCAAATTAAATCTAATTAGCATACTCAATTTACTGTACAACTCATGTCAGAATTATGAATGAAAATGGTGGAAACATTTATTCAACTGTTAATGCTTTTTATCCTTTTAGACTGAAAATTTTGCATAAAAGCTGAGGGGAGGGTGCAAACACTTAGCTATATTCCACATTCACCTCCAAGATACACAGTCACTACAATAAATTCTGTGAACCACTTTGAGTCTCCCTCTCAATGAGAAAGGGTCTGTATCAAATGCAAGAAATATTATTATTATTATGATTAACTCTTAGAATTCTGTCAATAACTCCATGGAATTTCAATCCCAGTGTTAGACCACAGAGTTATTTCTGTGAGAATCAAATCCTGTGAGTGTCAGCCTTGCTCACTTGGTAGCACTTTCACCTCTGAATCAGAAGGTTATGAGTCCAAGCCCCACATTGTGACTTGGATCCCATACAGTCGATGCTAACACTCCAGCGCAGGACAGGGTTGTGCTGCATTGTTGGAGGTGGGTTCCTTCAGACAAGACATCAAAACAGAGGTCTAACGTGCTTATCTAGGTGGATGCTAAAGATCCCATGGCACTATTCGAAAAGAGAGTTTTTCCTGGTATGCTGACCAACAATTCCTTGAAATAAAATTGGTCACTCACTCCAAAACCATTTGTGGAAAATTGCTGTATGTAAATTGGCTACCAAAATACACAGTCATTGTACTTTACAGTACATCTTGTGAAGTGCTATGAAACTTCATGGCAGTGTGATAAGGCGCTATATCTAAATGCAAGGAATTTCGCCAAACAAAAATACAGTCAATTCACTCTACAATATATTCTGTGAAGGGCTTTGAGATGTCTCAAAGATGTGATGAGGCGATATAACAAATGCAACGATTATTACTATTATTCTTATTTTGATCCTCCATTGTATGAGGAAATGGTTACTGGATTTACTTTTAACCATCTTAGCTCTAATTTTAAGAGTCCTCTTGTTCTGGATTTCCCAACTCGAGGGAAGAGCTACTCCCTACCAACAATGAAAAGAACAAACACTTTCCCATAGCCTGGGGGAGTACAAGGCTAGCTCTGGTGGAGATTTTTAAAAGTTAATTGGAGAACAATAATATGATTATAATAACAAATAGCATTTATATCGCCTTACCCACAGTAAAGACAGCGCTCGTCAAAGTAACAAATGACATTCTCTCTCTCTGAGAACAGGATTCCTTCTGCCTCCTAGTTTTCCTGGACCTCTCCACCACTTTCGACATTATCGACCACGACAATCCTCCTCCACCACCTGAAGTCCCTTAACCACCTTAGTGGGACCACACTCGCATGGTTCGAGCCCTCCTTAACAAACTGCCAACAATAATAATAATAATACTTATATTTGATATTCCTTGCATTTGATATAGTGCTTTTCACATCTTCTCAATGTCTCAAAGCACTTCACAGAATAGACTGTAAAGTGAATTGACTGTGTATTTGTGGGCAAAATGCAGCAGCCAATTGTGCACAGCAATGTCCCACAAACAGCCGTGGATTGAAATGACCAATTTATTAATATTTTTTTTGAAGGATTATTATCTCGGCAATACATCTCGACAAATGGTTTCTCCTCCCACCCCGTCACCTGCGGGGTACCACAAGGCTCCATCTTTAACCCTTCTTTTCCTTATCTACTTGCTCCCTCTCGGCGATGTCATCTGCAGACATGGGGTCAACCTCCACATGTATGCAGATGACACCCGAACCTACTTCTCCTCCTCCAGTTGTGACTCCCAATCTGCTGATATCTTGTCAGCTTGTCTGATGGACATCAAGGTCTCGATGAGCTCAAACCTGCTGTCGCTGAATGCCGGTAAGACGGAAGACATAATCTTTGGCTCCCTTCAAAGTCTTCCCTTCTGCGGGTCTGAACTCCTCAACCTTGCCGGGCTCTCCCTCAGACTCACTGAACCCATGCACAACTTAGGCATCAGATTCAATCCCCACCTTCCCTTTCTACACCACATCAGTTCCCTGGTCAGGATTGCTTTTTTCCACCTCCGTCACATTGTCCACCTCTGTCACAACCAAAGCAGCTGAAACCCTGATCCACCCCTTCGTCACTTCTCGTTGATTATTCCAATGTCCTCTTCGCTGGTCTCCCTAACTACCCCATACATAAAATTCAACTCATTCAAAACACTGCCGCCTGGATACTCACCCGCACAAAACTCCGTACCCCCAGCGCACCAGTCCTTGCCAAGCTCCCTAGCTCCCAATTACCGAACAAATTGATTTCAAGATCCTCTTACTCGTTTTTAAATCCCTTCATGCCCTCTCACCTCCCTACCTATCTGACCTGCTTACCCCTCATTCCACCACCCACTGCCTCTGGTCGGTTGGTTTCGGCCTCCTGTTTGTCACTCAAGGAGCTGTAAATTTCTGCTCTACCATCAGTGGCCATGCCTTCAGCCACTACACCCTGAAACTTTGGAACTCTCTCCCTCAATCCCACGGATTTGCCCCCTCCCTCCCCATTTTCAAATCCTGCCGAAAGACCTTCCTTTTTCTTCATGTTTATGATCACCTCGCCCCTCCCTCTCCCCCAGCTCAGAGTCACCCTCCATCACTATCAAGCTCTCCGGGCTGCTACTCCACGTGAAGGGCGCTATATGAATGCAAGTTGTTGTTGTATATACTGCCATTCCTGCAGGGCAGCATTTCTGAGCACTTGTTCCACAGTGTTCTATAGAAATGTCTCACAAATGGCCAAATAAAATTAATCACAAACTTAAGTTGTTTTTTGTGTGAAACATTGCACCACTGTGTGAATCACAGCACTACTGGGTTGTCTGTGAGATTGATTGGGAAAAGCAGACAGCTGCATTGATTATTTGGTAACCCATGGGATGTGCTGCTGGACAATCACAGTGAGCTTCTGCCTCTCATTGAGGGGTAGAACGAATACTAAGCTTTTGCAGAAGGATGGTGAGGAAATGCATTATGCATTCTTACTCCCAATTTATCAGTTGGAAAGCACAGTTAAACGTGTTGCATACATTTAAAAAAATTATGAAACATGACTGTAAATAGTACTGGTTCTGACATTC
Source organism: Callorhinchus milii (assembly GCF_018977255.1). Taxonomy (NCBI): domain Eukaryota; kingdom Metazoa; phylum Chordata; class Chondrichthyes; order Chimaeriformes; family Callorhinchidae; genus Callorhinchus; species Callorhinchus milii. The sequence goes on along the minus strand of NW_024704742.1, from coordinate 80,192,147 downwards.
AATTTAGTTCTGATCACTTGCTTCTCAGTCAAACACGGCAATATGAATCTATCAAGACAATATTCAGAGCTTTTTAAATGGGTTTGGGCACTATAATTATTCATACTTGAAGGTGGGGGTATTTGAAATGACATATTAATATAAATCTGTCAATACGGAATGAAATATGTTTAAATATGAAATATGAAGACAAATTTAATGTTCCCATTACCCAGGGATGTGGTGATAAAGGCAGGTAAATGGACTGAAAACATTTTTCTTTGAAACATACAGAACATGCTGGACCAAATGGCATTCCTCGATGCTGTAAATTTCTAAAGTTCTGTGGCTCCCAAAATGGTTGTCATCAAATAAACTAATTTGTTTGGCTTCTCTAATCAATGTTATTAAGAGCTGTCTTTCCTTAAAATCCAATCCAAAGAAAAAAGACTATTTTTGAGTCATCTGCACTGCACTATAGTATTCTTGTAGGTGGCATAAAAATGAATTGCTTCATGACACCCATGTGTAAACTGCAATCCCATGGCTAAAAGCTCCACTGAAGCCATCTTCTCAAGCACATATCTAATGATGCACATATCTATTTGAGACACATTGTAAACTAAACCAACTGGAGATTAAATTTGGCGCAGATCAATAACTCTCCCCTCCCACCACCACCTTTACTTTCAAGCAAAAAGAAATGGATGACTTAGAACAGTAAGATCAATTCCATTGCAGGTCAGGATCTTGCATTATTGTTAAACTAATCCTAATAATTTTATTTTCTATTATCAATAGCGTTGGTGGAAATTGATTTTCATTCTTTGTTTTTTACCAGGAAATAGACCATTAGTTTTAATTAATTCATCTGGATTTTTTTTTAATGACAATTTTCACACTTAGAGAACCCTAAACAGTGAGAAATCGACAATAGTAATAATAATGTGTCCACACTGGGTCTTTCTCTGTTGCCTTAGTAAAAGCCTTTATAAGTCACTGCCATTTGACCCTTCTTCCTCTCTCTTCCTAACTTCTGATCTCGCTACACATCGAAGCAAATGCTCCAACTGTGCTTTTAATTCATATCTTTCTCAGTTCTTTACTTTCCATCAACGTAAAAAATAGATTGGCTTGAAATTGATGAAAATGTATTCTCGACTCTGCCGGAAGGAGATATTATGGTTCATTACTTGTATTGATTTGGAGGAAAATTGACGTTGATTTTAGACTAATCTGAAACGTGCAGTGCAAGTAAGACATGTGTTTAGGTGAGGACTGAGCCTGTGCTATAAGCAAGATGCCATGAGCAGAGGTTAGCTGGGATGGGTGGTCCCTTTTTGAATATTCACATTTTAAGGCAGCCTCTTCCAAATATTCCACACGGGCATCAATAGATTTTCGACAGTCATCTATCATGCTTTCTGTGGTCATCACCAAACATCAAGGACAATGGTGTGTCCCATCAACCACCAGCATTAACTACTAATAGAAAAATGCAAAGACAAATAGACTAGTTATATTCTGCAGGCAAGCAGGTTGTTATCTGATCTCATGTTTCTTCTGATAGCTATACATTTCTCAAGGCTCATGACTATCTGATATACTGGATGTAACCCACTCTGAGCCATATATTCATTGATCTCTGTGAAATATTAAGCACTTCATAGACAGTGTAACCTGCAGGTCATACATCAGAAGATCAAAGCTAATTTTTGCTAATTTATTACAGTGCTGCTCCTATAATAAAGGAGTGTTACCTTCTTGTAGTCCCCTTACCCACACAGTGAGCCACATGATGCATATTTGTAGCTTATATTGTGTATTTGTAGCCAAAATATGTCCAACTTAACCCTATCAGGGAGAATATTTACAGAACATATCCCTATCTCCAAAAGTAGATCAAGAAACTGTAATTTAACATACTACATTATACAGGCTTGCTTGTCGATAACATTTCCAGAATCCAGCAGCTCAAAGAATTATGCTCCGCAATACATTTGTTTATTTCTGCCTACAATTCTTGATCCTGTTCCTAACCGTATATTCAACAAGTTATTTTTCAAAGGTGTTGATCAACCCAGCATTACCTACTTAATATAGCTGATGTGAATACTGGCTCAAATCCAGCTTGCATCCCCAGACACATCTGTAATTGCCTGCTTGCCATCTGCTGTTCTGTACATATTATCCTTTATCCAAAAGATCTTACTGCAAATTTCTGATGACTTTCAAAGTGAAAAGTGATCCCTGAGGTACTCAAACCATCAGTGGACAGATTGTGACCAGCAGTGCACAATGCAGTAGTCAGATTTCCGTAACCAGACTTATGGAAGGTACAGAATAGTGAACATAGTTCAGAAGCAGGAATCTACTGGCAAAACACATTGTTATATTATACATAGTTATTATATAAAAACATGCACTTTTAATGTAATTTTTTGGGTTTCATCACACATCTAAAGGAAAGCAGTGAATTCAAGGCAAAGGAGAGCAAACACCAACACAAACAAACGAGCACTCATTCCAGAACATCACCTCAGGTGTCAAAGACAAGATCAATGGACATCCTTGGGTAACGGGTGATCAGCTTATGAGAAGCTTAGGAGAATGCTCAGATTGTTCACTACGTGGTTGAATTGAGTGCCGATACAAGAATCCAAGGACTAGAAAGAAAAACACTTGGAACTCAGATGAGAGCTGAAAAAAAATTAAAATAAGATGAAAGACATTTTGAGATACACAAGTCATGATTAATTTGAAGATCTGATCATGTCTCTGCTTGACTCTCATCACCATTCAATGCCTTAGGACACCTGAAAGTGATTCAGTTGGACTTGTTGCACTTGCTTGATGTAAGTGGAAATAGTTGCTGTGCAGCTAGTATTACACATGGTGAGTTACACACATTCAAATCAGTGGTCAAAATGTGCCTGCTTTGAAAGACTGACTCCTATTCACACTGTTTCCAGCTGCAAAACAGTTTGATCTACATGACTATAACATTTCACTGTATAAAAAATAATCAATGCAAAGCCTATGGTTACTTTACTCACTCAATTATAAAACAGATACATTGCTAGCAATTGGGGGCATAGCGTGAACTTAGAGGTTGGTTTATAAGCTTCAAGAGTGTGATTGCTATCTTTCATGTGTGCACATTCAGAGAAATGTCCATTCAGTGAGGAATGCAAATGGTTTATGTCTTCTGACATCAGTCCATACAGTCAATTTAGCATGGATTTGTGCCAAGTTATGAGCCATTTTGTCTTATGTGCTTGTGCTCACTGGAAATTGGAATATGATGCACAAATCCATGTTAAGTAGGACGCTTAACCTGGAGAGAGAGGTTTCATCCTTTTATTCTGGCTGGGCTGGAGCCAAAATCGCAGAGGTAAAAGGATAAAGTGCTAACCCACTATGCTTCCTGCTTCCCCCTTCTTGACAGAGAAGACTCACTGAAACAGCTAGTCTGTTATCTCCCCCCCCACTTCACAGTCCATCTTGTGAAGCATTATGAGACGTCATCCTGCATACTCCATATTGCTTAAACTCTCACAGAACGAATGGATAATTCTGAAGAGGAGTCCAAATTTGGAGTTGTTCTTGAAACCAGCATTTGGATTGAATTCAAGTACTTTCCACAACTCAACAACAACAACAAAATTACATTTATAGAGCGGCTTTCACGTCAGGAGGTTGTCTCAAAGCGCTGAACAGTGTTGTGGCCCAAGCATGGGGGAGGGGTGGTTTAGGGATGAGGGAAGGCAGAGAGGTGGGAGGACGACTAAAGGCTCGGTCAAAGAGAAGGGTCTTGAGACCGGCCTTGAAGGAGGCAAGGGAGGAAGCGAGGCAAAGGGACCGTGGGATGGAGTTCCAGAGTGTGGGGGCAGAGAGGCTGAAAGCACCGATGGTAGGGCAGCTCGGGTGGGAGACATGGAGCAGACCGGAGCCCGCTGAATGGAGGAAGCAGGCAGATTGGTAGAGAGTCAGCAGGTCAGAGAGGCAGGAGGGGGCAAGGTCATGGATGGCCTTGAAAGTGAGGACGAGGATCTTGAACCCAATCCTCTGGGGGATGGGGAGCCAGTGGAGTCGGGAGAGAGTGGGAGTGATGGGGTCACGGAGCCTGGTGCGTGAGAGTACATGAGCTGCAGAGTTTTGGATGATCTGCAGCTTGTGAAGGGAAGAGTTGGGAAGGCCGATGAGGAGGGAGTTCCCGTAATCAATCCTTGAGGTGACGAATGCGTCGGTGAGGGGTTCGGCAGTCTGAGGGATGAGGCAGTGGCGGAGTCTGGCAATATTGTGGAGGAGGTGGTTGTAGGCAGTGTCGGTCGTGTCGTGGATATGGAGGAGAAAGGACAGTTCAGGGTCAAACAAATTCAGCCATGTCCATAAATTTGAAGACAAAATGGTGTTAAAAATCAGGTTGAAACTACGTGGAATTTTGCGCCAAGTAAGTCTAAAAATTAAGAGTAGTAACGTTTTAATTTCACAACTGAAAAGCACCGTCATTTGTTCTCAACTCACCTGTCAATGTGGAAATTGATTCTATAATAATATAATAATAGTTACAGTTGATACAGCACCTTCTATGGTCAGGAGGATGTCTCAAAGTGCTTCACAGGATTTCCTGCAAAATGAAGCGACTGTGTGTTTAGTGGCACACGACAACTTACCAACAACACAAACTTGTATTTATATAGCGCCCTTTACGCACTTTCCAGTAGGATGAAGAGTGTGAGTGATACCAGAAAACAAGACTTCAAAGCTGGAGCACTGCAAAATGGTCAGGTTTCTCAAGACACTTTCAGAATCTTTGAGTTCTTTTCCATAAACTTGGAAAGAGAAAGTTTAATGGGTTTATACTGCATTTTCTCTCTGATTGCTGATGCTACAATTGTTCAAAGCAGTGTCTGGGAGTCTCATGAAACATTAATTTCAAAACTCAAATGTGTAAGGGTACGATTAAGACATTTGATGCGAGTTGAGTTGATGTCCTGTGAAGTGTCATTCAAACACTGCACTATGCTGGGTGCTAATTCCAGTGGCAGCTGAGGAAAGTTATGGGCTCAAACACTGCTGCGGGGTGTGGCAGGGGAAAGAGAAAACAGGGCTTAACACTGAAAATGTGATGATAATCACATCATGTGTTGCATTTTCTGCATGTAATGATTTTAAAGAAATTATGCACCTATTCAATTTGAGATTAGAGGATGTGGGACTTGTCTCATTCCATCAAAGGTTGAGGGGAGACCTGATAGGAGGTCTTAAATTTAAAAGGGTTTTGATAGATTCAAAATAGAGAAATTATTTCCATTGGTTGGTGAATCAGTGATGAGAGGACTTCAATTTAAGATAATTAGGGAGAGAGCAGGCGGAATTGTCTTTATACAGAGAGTTAAGATATGGATTACTCTGTCAGGTTTGATGGTCAAGGCAGAATCCATATTAGTTTACAAAAGGGAACTAGGCAGATATCTAAAGGATTCCTTCCAAGAAGATGGGGCAATGGCAGGTAAACAGGACTGAATTGTTGCTCTTTTAGATAGCCAGGACAGGCACAAAGGATCCAGGGACCTTCTTTTGTGCTGGACATTTCTATGGTTCTAACTACGTATTCTGTGCTCCAAGACACACACCTGCTTGAATGGCGCTTTATAAATGCAAGTTGTTGTTGTTGTTCTGCAGTATTGTATTTATATATATTATAAATTAATATTATAAATTAATATTATATATTAAAGAATGGTAGCCTGGCTCAGTTGGAAGCACTCTCACCTCTAAGTCGGAAGATTGTGGATTCAGGACCCACATCAGGACTTGCAGCTTGTAACTCTAAGTTGACACTCCAATGCAATGCAGGAGATGCGATGCATTGTTGGAGATGTCGTCCTTCAGCTCATCATATGTCAGAACTGGAAAATATATTCCAAGAATTTAGTGGCATAGAAATAAAGGAGAAAAGATCGGTGCACAATTCAAACTTATTCTTAAAAAGGAGCTGCTTTTGACCAGATTGCCATGATAGATTTAATTTGTAATGAGGTTTTTATTATATTTTTTATTAAAAAAATTCTAACTAGTATATTTTTCCATTGAAAAATATCAATTATGCAAAATATCAATATGATCCCCTGCATGAGATTAGAATCAAAAGCAGTTAAGAAAGCTGTAAAAGACATCTATTCTCTGCATTTAAACTCATAATGAATTGTTTTTTTAAAAAAGGAAAACATGGTGTGATCAGCAGGAAAATGTTAACTTTTTTTGTTTCAGTTGTTATTTTCATTGATGATTTGGAAACAAATGCAAAACATACACTGTGCCATATTAATATTTAAGCATAGTGCAAACATTGCAAATGTACAGCATGTGCATTAATCCTACTGCCACGAGGGAGAATGAAAAATAATGGCCAATTATACAATCCACATCTTTTCTTAGATAAAATAAAAATTCCTCTTCCTGACCCAGATCCAGCTACTGGGGACACAGGAGAGTTAGTTGTTGAAGGCAACGTGTCGGTTCAACTGAACTTTTTTCAGTCAGAAGACATCCACATTGATAAAACTGGGTAATCTGTGTCAAAAAAAGTAGGAGCTGCATTTGCCAATGGTGATTATAGCCTTTCTCCCAGCACTTTGTTTCAGACTGGTTTCAACAAATGTTGAGTAGCAGATCAGGCACCAGATCCCTGCAACGGGTGCAGTGCAGGTAACAAAAATACATAGATGGGAAGGAGCAAGAGAAGGGCCATAAGACCATTAAGATTGCTTCTGGGAGGACACACCGCACCCCCCTCACAATACGTACCATCATCTCTCCTAGTTCAGATATCAGACACCAGCCAGTTCATCCCCAGGAACAGCAGATCAGTAAACTCTAGGTTCAGGTTGCAATCTCAGTGCAGAGACATCAAGAGATTGACAAACAGGAAAGTCAGATTGCCAAATGATGTATAAATTGTATATTTCCCAATAGTATGTGGTTTTCCAAAAACAGCAGCTTTAACATACAACCCCTCTTGCTTTTTTTCTCCCCATACACAAATTATACAGTCAATTCACTTTACTGTATATTCTTTGAAGCACTTTCAGACATCTCAATAACTTGATAAGACGCTATATCAAATGTAAGGATTATTATTAGTAGTAGTTCTGGCCATTCAATCCCATCAATGATATCCAGAGGATAGAAAATACTTTTACAAGAATAGAGTGGCTTCAACGACAAAGTTAAAGAAAACAAGAATGAAAATTCAATGTTTCATGAAGTTTTGACATGATAATTATCATATTAAATCCGTTAGGAAAGGTCACATGTTTCAACTCATACGTTCCATGAAAAGAATAACAGATAGGATTGTATGATTTCAAAACCGCAAGGATTATTGTAAATGAAATAGCAGAGTTGTCTAACTATTCCCATGTTGAATATTTGTATTTTGATTTAAAGTGACTAACCCAATTTACCCAACGTTGATTTGTTTTTCAATGCATTAAACTGAATTCAAAACAAAATGAATCTAGTTGAAGAAAAAACAAACAACATATGGTATTCCACATACGTAAATACTACGTTATTAAAATGTGTGAGAGAAAACACACATGAGATAAGTGCCAATTAAAGTTGATGTGTCAATGGGAATTATTATTAATATCTCACTTTTTAAGAACCTGAAAAGTTCATACACCTGGCAACACAGTAGGCAACTTGTTACATTTATTGCTCAATATCTAATGTTTAGCCTGATTAAAGTCAACTCAATCACGTGGAACAGATGAGGTTAGTTATTTGTCAAGCATGAATCAAATGTTGCCCAATTTGAATCAATTAGGGTTTGAAGTAACATCTGTCAACAAAGAAAGATTGGGATGACTGGGAAGGGTTAGGGAATGTTTCTCTATTAATAATAATAAATAATAATAATAATCCTTGCATTTGACATAGCGCCTTCGCACGTCGCCGAGTTGTCTCTCGGCGACTTGGCTAGAATGTAAAGTGGATAGAATGTAAATGCGGTTTGACTGTGTATTTTGCTGGTGAAATTCACCTGAATGAAATTCATATTCATATGAATTGTGAGTACGTTGACCTCACCTTTAGTTGTCATCAAGAAGGTGCTGACCAAGCATCTGCTATACAAGTCACAACAGAAACGTCAGAGGCTTCTTCATCCAAACCAATCTGTGATCTTGTGAGGAGTATTTGTCACTGCTGCTCTGATAGGAGGCCACATTCCTCCTGGACATTTAGTGTTGGTCTCAAAGGTGTCCAGTTATTTAGTGTATGGCCTGCTCCCGGGCACTCGCAGAGAAACCCACATCGAGTGTGCCTGGAGGATCATAAACTCATTAAAGGAGGCCCTTTGGTACTCCCGAAACCAGGTGTCCTTCTGGGGGAACGAGGGGACGGTGAGCGCCTGCCTCAGCCTCGCGCACGCTAGGATCAGGGACTATATACTGAGGAACAAGTTAAAGTTCAGCTCAACCACGGCAAAGGCCAGATGGGGCCTGACCCTGGCAGGAGCTGTTCTGGCTCAAACTGCGCACCCACCAGGTAGCCCACGAGCTCACCCAAAACTGACTGAAATAAATGTAAGGGTGCAGAAGGATGCTCAAGATATAACCAAACAGCGTCCTGAAAACGTATGCAAGGTAAACATGTGCGTGAATGGTGCACATCCGAAAGTGGCAAGTGCGCCTTATCAGGGTGTGCACGGGCACGCACATGGATGTGGTGGACACAGGGGCGACTCCCGACTGTGTTAAAGGGAGCGTCCCGAAAAACCTGTGCACAACGTGTGGTGAAGGAATGTACTGTAAACCACTGAATGTTTTTTGTATCGGGAGAAAAGGGAAAAATTGCAACAGAAGATGTTGCGGTTGTTTGGGATTTCTGTTGTACTAACTATTATATTTATAAATAAATATATATTTTCAAAAAAAAGGATCCAGTTATTTACTGTATAGTCTCAAGTAATCAACAATTTTGCTTAAAAATATTGCATGTGTGAGTCTATGTATTGCCAACAGTCAATTCACTTTACAGTATATTTTGTGAAGCGCTTTGAGACATCTCAAATGCGTGACAAGTTGCCATATCAAATGCAAGGATTATTATTATTATTACCTTGGTGTGCAAGTGTAAAGCAGTGGAGCCTAATCCTTGGTTGTTTCATGTTTAACAACTCCCATATAGCGCATTTTGTACCAGAGAATGTCTCAAAGCTCTTTTTAACCTATTAATCGATTATTCTAATGGGAACAGCTTGGGGATGGGGGGAGGGGGAATCGGGCAGGGGGGGTGAGTAGGGGGTAAGAGATATTTAATTCATAAAAGTGCACAGAAAGCATTGAGCCTGTCTTTCCCAGCAATGTAATGGGCAGGTTTGATCAATTTCCCAGTGGAGATACATGAACTCTCCAGCCCTCTAGCAAAGAGAGAATCATAACTTTGATTTACCCTTTCATATTGCTGAATTTATTAAATTCCAGAATTGAATAAAGGAAAAAATAATTTTGAGCTTTTGGGATATACAAATTTTGGAGGTTGTTCGAATTTAAATTTGTAGAATTCAAGGGATAGAGAAAGAACGTCCTTATCCAACCAAGATCCTAATATGCCATTTTGTTAAAAATTTGCAAGAAAATAGTTTGCCCTTCAAATAGTCTGGCTTATCAAAAGGACATTGCCAGGCTTGGAGTGGCAGACCAGTGAATGGGAGCAAGGATTATTCCCACTTGGCTTCTGTTAATGCTAGAAGCCAAAGCCCTAACACATAGCAGCAAAAAGCTTGCTGGGCAATGCTCTCAGTTGCAAACTAAGTTTTTAGCTGGACAAACCCCTGGATAAACTCCAGCTAAAAACATATAACCCAACAGACGCAAGCTTTGACTCTCACCAATCTGCCCTTAATACACTCCAGAATTAGATAAACAAGGTGCATGTTACCAGGAAGAGACACAGGAGAATTTCCATGTGTAGCTGGCATACATATTTTTTTACTCGGAGTCTGATTTGGATACTTTTAAGCATGATAATAGATTTCCACATACATCATGCGCCCATCTGACCATAAACACCAGTACCTAGATCATTACTTGTGAAAGACAGATCCGATTCTCCACATTTAGAATTATCCTGGTTAATGTACCAAAATAAAAATGCTATCCATTTGTAAAAGTGCTTATGTTCATACATGCATTAAAAGTAAAGAATTATTGTTGATATAAAAATAAAATTTTATAAAAGTTACACTATTCACATGGAAATTTCATTCCACAAAGTAATATCCTGTCTAACGCTTTAAGACATCCTCCAGGCATGAAATGTGCTACATGAAATGCAAGGATCATTTATTTATTTGTTCTCATATAAAAGCAACAATAATGTCTCCCATTGAACAATACAACGCTTAAAGCCAATAAGAACATAGTCAATAATTCTTGGATCCGAGCACTTTTGCTATGTTCAAAGTAGCTCTCAATATAGTAAAAGTGCTTGAATTTGGAGGCAGGAGTTATGAAGGTTGTGGGTGACTACAGTTGCCAAAATGATGTCTTGCCAGTGCTTGATTTTAGCCAACACTTTTCCATCTATTTTGTAAGATCATTTGTCAAGGCTGTCTTCTGTGGTCCATAACTGGGACATTTTTAAAAAATGTATTTTTATAGACCATTGAGATAAACCCGCTTCTAAAATGACCAGCCTGCCCTGTAAACCCTGTGTATTCCATGTTAGAGAGTCTGCTCCAGCTTCACCAACCAGACACCTTGTCAGCCGAGCTTGTCGGTAGAGGATCAGACAATGGTCTGACCACATGGGCTCATTGTCACTGACTCAAGCTGCCCTAATTGTTCATGCAATGGAGCAAGTGTGTTCATCTGAGAGGGAACCGTGGAAAGAATCACATAAAACTGATCTGCATGTATATAATGCTCTTCGCATAGTGTAGTCTATTGAACAGTTTTACAAAGATATGGTCGGATGTCAAGCAAGGGGGAAAAAGATGATACCACTGAAAGAAAGACTCCTGTAACAGTTTATTCTTTTCTCCGGGTCAATAACTATTCATCTCTGTAATTGATACTGCCTTTACACTATTTGCAACTCACACAAACATTGAGCTTGGTTATGTCAGGTTCAAATCCACCGATGAGTTTTTTAAGTGAACAAATATGCTTTTATATGAGAACAAATAAATAAATGATCCTTGCATTTAATGTAGCACAACAGGTAAAGGAACTTGGTATAAAGGAGACTGCTAATGACAGCAGTATGGAATAGCCTAAAAAGACCTTATTATGTGTACAGTATTGTAGTTTGCTAAACTCATCCTGTTACTTTTTCAAAGGGAAATTGAGCGATGAAGGTAGGAGTCTTGGTGGTAAGCTTAGCTTTTAGCAGCTGAAGTAAAGATCTAGCCTATCTCTGAACTGCAGCAAACCTGCCACCCTGGCTGCTCCCTATGCACAAGAAACATAGGCATGCTTCATGTCCTCCGCTCCACCCTTGGTGGTCAACATCTTAACCATTCTGCACCAAGAGTCCTTCTGCCTCACTCCTCCCCTCCTTTAAAGCATGCTACATGACCTCTCTTTTTGACTGCACTTTTGGTCCTCTTCCCACTCCTACCCTTCAAATAAACTTTGGTCACTCAATCAACAACTGTTTGTGGCACACCTCTGTGTGCAATTGGCTGTTGTGTTTCGTCAACAAAATATACACTTTATAGTATTCTGTGAAGAGCTTTGAGACATCTCAAAGCGCGATAAGGGACTATATCAAACGTAAGGATTATTATTATTGCACTTATTATAGCACATCATCATGTCATTGAGATGTCTCAAGTACTTCACAGGACAAGTTGTAAAGTGGATTGATTATGTTTTTGTGGACAAAAGGCAGCAGCCAGTTTACGTACAGCAATGTCCCTCAACCAACCATGGAGTGAGTGACCAATTTTATTTGGAGATTGTTGGCCAGAACACTGGGAGAAACTCCCTTCTCTTTTCAAATAGTGTCATGGGATCTTTACCATCCACTTGAACAGGCATATGGCACCATGGTTTAACATCTCATCCAAAGGAAGGCACCTCCAACAATACAACACCCCCCACCATCACTGCATTGAAGTGTCACCTTAGAATATGTAATTCCAAGTTTCCACTGAGTGCTACCACTAAGCCAGGCAGACACACAAAGTTGCATGCACAGAAGTTCATGTCTTCCCTGCCAAGGTAGTTTAATGAATAGCACACTATAACTCATGCTGGTCACAGAACACATAAGATTTATTTCAGTCAATGGGGTCTATTGATCATGAAAAGTAACAACACCTTTAGAATGGGAAACACATATTTCAGAGATTGACATAAAACTGATCCAATGAACCACTGATACTATTGCACCATAAAATCATAGACATTTAAAGTGTAGAAAAAGGCCATTTGGCTAATCAAATCTGCATCAGCTCTCAGAGCAAACTGTCTATTTAATCTCACAGCACCACCCTATCCCCATAACTTTTGAAGCCTTTATGCATCATATACTTGTCTTCTTTCCTCTTGAAACTCATAATGCATTCTGTCTCTACCATCTTACTTAGGGTATTCTAACATAATAAAATAGCATTAAAGATGACAAAATAGCATTGCAGCTTTCCTGGTGATTTTAACAGATAAGTGGCGATGCTCCATTCAACAATAATTTCAGAGCACTTTGGCAAGGCACAATGGAAGAAATGAAAGATATGATGGTTCGGACAAGATTCGATGAAATCTCATAAAATGTCACATTTTTCACAATATAATGGGAAATCCTATCAACCCCAAAGTGGGTTGAGATTGTACAAACAAAGAAAGCATCACACATGTATTACTGGGGAGAAATTTCACCTGGATTTAATCTCTATTTGTATTATTTTAAAGCATTCAGAACTCAGCAAATTGTTGAATTCTCTTTTAATTTTTAGCCAATTGTCTGTATTTAGTGAAAATGTAGACTGCGTTTAAGAATTTCGCAAATTTTGGACCTTCTGAAATGTTACAGAGTAAATCTAGACCCAAGTAGAATTTCAATCATTACTGTTAACGTGTATGGATGACATGCAAGTATGATTCTATTCACTGCAATGAAACACAATGTTAATTTGGATGACAGTCACCTTTATTTTTAAGTTGCATCTAAAATAAGTTCTTTAGAAAGCAGAATGAATAAAAAGTTAAGCAGCTAATTTGCTCACAGTGTTCATTCATAGATTTCACTCACCGAAGGTTTGCATCTTCCTCCTCAATTCATAATACTAAGAACTTTGCTGTCTGTGCACTATTGAGAAACATCCTCGAAAAACACAATTATTGCCTTGTATCCGTGTATCAGATTGATTGTATATTCATTCCTCTTATATTCAGCAACTGAATCATGGGAGGAATGGGAGAGGAGTTGACCATAAACACATTTGAAGATGTAGGTTTAAAAATGGGATTTGAAGAGAAATACAGAGGTGAAGGGCTAGAGGAAGGGTGCGCAGAAGTTAAGGGTGTAGGGACTGAAGGCTTAGATACCATTACATTGTTGCATTTAATGTGGAAAGTATTGCATCAAAAACATTAGATAAAATTCGACCCCAATCCTTATTGCCCGTTACCCAACCTCCTTTGCTCCACTCCACCACCACCCAACCCCTCCCCCCAACCTCATGTAATTGTTTTGACTCCATCTAACTTTAACTAAGGATGTCCTGGAGGCAGCATTTGAGTGCTACAGGATTCAAATTGAATTAAGCCAATGCTGCATTCGTAAGTCGATGTCGGTGACATGGAGAAATCCTCAGGCACAACTATTATACTGAGATCAAAGGAGTTTGACCCTAACATGAAGTGCTGCACATTTCACGCATCAAATGTTACAGCATAAAAATAGGCTATTTGGTCCACCAAGTCTGCACTGTTTCTCTCTACATGATCAGTCTAATTCAATTCCACTCTCCTGCTTTCTGCCCAAACCCTTTAATGTTGTTTTTCCCCTCCCAGCCTCTATGAAATTCTATTTCAAAAAAATTGATGGATTCTACATTAGCCACCAGTGTAGAAGAAAATTACATATTGCAACCATTCTCCGGGTGATGATTTGTTTTTTTCAAACCTCCCTTGAAATCCTTTCTTGGCTATTTTTCATTTGTGCCTGTTCATTGCTGACTTGTGGACCTGTGGACATAATCTATTACTTAGTGACTACTTAAAACAAAAAGTAGCAATTGCCAATAAAACCAATTTAACCTCAAGACTGTTTTAAATTTACAGCTTGCTGTTATAGAGTTGTGGAAATTACAGTGTAGACAGAGATCATTCAGCTTCTCATTGAGAATTAACTTTTAGTGATCAAACAGTCTTAAGCTCAAAGCCTCTGGGATAATATCTAAAAGTTAATCTTGTGACCTAAATAAATCATGGTAATGGAAAATTAAACAAAAAACTGCAGCCTGATGCAGGACCTAAAATATATCAAATAATAAATGTTGCCCTCATCCCCTGCCCCTGTACAGATTGGTGGTGCTTGGTCCTGGAATGCAACTAACCTCTCACCTACTGGTGTCAGTGTAACTTTACACCAAAGTAACCAAGGTAACACTGAAAGGTTAAACCTGATGATTCATTCCAGCAGTCAACTTGATGAGGTTGTTGAGTTTGGGCTGAGACAAAGTTCATGCCCAGAGCACAGCACTTGGTTTGCAATTCATCCAATCTTCGTTGTGGGTATTGCTAATAATCCGACTGCTTTAAATCTATTGCTATTTTCTCTGCATGTGCATTACCAGGACATGAAATGCATTGTGAATGTAAGCATTGCCAGTGTGCGTTCATCCAGATAGGACCTGAACATCATCTCCTATGGCTTCCTGTGCTAATAACTTGCTGAATGTCATGCTGAAGAAAAACTCCTGACCAAATATTACAAAATCTGACAGCCTTAAAAACTGAACATTTTTTGCAATACAGCAGACCCAGAACCACATATTATGAGGGTAGTTATTAACTGAATGTTACAGCACACAGGATATTGCCAATTGCTGTAGACAAGATTTATAGTTTATAAAGCAACCCCCAGTTCCAAACCTTGGTTACTTCTGCTTAGAAGTTCAATACCAAAGAGCTGCACAAATACTGTGAAGTGTAATGACTGTGGGCGAACACAAATATACCACATTTCTGAAGTGATCTCACATTTTAAGGCAGAATGATCTTGCAGGCTGCGAGACGAGGGGAAATTTGGGGCTCATCATTTCAAAACACAAGATATTGGTTAACAAATCGTTAGAACATCAATTTCAGTAAACAAACCCAACCGTTTCGCTGCAGAGTTCAATATACTCTTTTATAATTCAATATACAGTAAATCTCCATTTTGAGGTCCCATTTGTAGCCTTGAAATCTGTTAAGAATAATTAGGAATTAAATAATTCCTAGATGTTCAATCATTTTTAAATCAATTTAATTTTTTGTACAGCACTCCAGTAATTGATGGCCCAGAGATTAGCTGACGTTGAATTTATCAAGGTGACCTTATATATGTGGAGTCTTGTAGCTCAGTGGTTAGAGCACTCGCTTTGCAAGCAAGAGACCCGAGTTCAATTCCAGGCCGGGCGAAAACTTGGGCAAGTTTCCTTACTCCTCACGCCTAATAATAATCCCTCCAAAAAACAAAACAATAATAAAATTGGTCATTTTCAATCCATGACTGTTTGTGGGATATTGCTGTGCGCAATTGGCTGCCACGTTCGCCTACAAATATACAGTCAATTCACTTTACAGTATATTTTGTGAAGCGCTTTGGGACGTCCTCCCGACGTGAAAAGCGCTATATCAAATGCAAGGATTATTATTATTATTATTGACATGCCTTATTGGAACAGTAATGCTGCAAGTTTTAAAGCTGTAAAACAGTATAAACACCGGCGCGGACTGGTTGGTCCGAACATCCTGTTTCAGGTCTGTACAGTCAATGTAAATCTATACAACACAGTGCACATTTTGTTCAGTTGCAGAAGTGCTGGCCATATCATTAAACTTCCAAGAGAAACAAGACAACCCGAAAGATTCTTAAACATTTAAGAATAAAACAATCTCTCACAGACAATGACTGGGTTGAATATCATATATATGCTGTAGCATATGAATGGGACATTTCTATATGGGTGACATATATACATACGAAGGGCTCAATTTAAATATACTGAATTGTAGTGGAGTCCTGTATCGTATTGCTTGAATCACTTGTCTTGCAAGCAAAAGGACCCAAGTTTGATTCCTGGGCAGAGCAAAACCTTAGGCAAGTTTTCTTATTCCACATGCCTCTGTTTAGCTCGCAGTAAGTAGGAACACAGGTAGTTGATTGCCAGATCACTTTCCAGAGGTAATAAACCCTTAAAAGTAAATAAATACACACATATAAACAATTTGGTCATTCAATCCACAAGGGATTGTGGGACACTGCTGAGTGCAATTGGCTGGTGCCTTTCACACGCAAAAGTCAATTCACTGCAGTGTATGTAAGACTTAATTTATTTGAAACTCGGTATAAACTTGTTTATCAAGTTCTTAGTGTAAATAACTATTATAAACTCCTGTGGAATCCTGTAGCTCAGAGGTTAGAGCATTCGCTTGCAAGCAAGAGACCTGGGTTCGATTTCCGGCAGGGCAAAACCTTGGGCAAGTTTTCTTACTCCACACGCCTGATAATAACACCTCAAAAACACCAATAATAAATTGATCACTTCAATCCACGACTGTTTGTGGGACATTGCTGTGCGCAATTGGCTGTCGTGTTTCGCCCACAAATATAGTCAATTCACTTTACAGTATATTCTGTGAAGCACTTTGAGACGTCTAGAAGACATGAAAAGTGCTATATCAAATGCAAGGATTATTATTATCATTATTATCATCTTAAAATCACACACACAGTTTCCACCTGACACAGATTGTTTCAAGGGGCAATTTACTTGTGTATCTTTTTGATCCACTTTTTGGTTTAGTTGGGTAACAAAAATTTTCTACAGTGTTTAAAGCCATAATTTTACTCAATTGTTAATAGTGGATCCCAATAAACGTTAAATTTGTTCACCATGTCTTGAAGATCGAAAGGATTTAAGAGCTAGAATTTTGGCAATTTATTAAATTAAAGTCTAGTTTTGATACAACAGAAACTGCTTGGCAAATTCTAGCAAGACGTGTCCATCTGCTCTCTGAAAAGTATTCATGAGATTTCAGAGGTATAGCCTGGTCTGTATGATAATATTGTAAAGTTCGCTTCAAACCATACGTTGTCCTGGATTAGAATCTTTCTTCCATTTCTGGAACATTGCCCATCTTGTGTCCCTAACCCACTTCCTCCCCAGCTGAAACCATCATCCATGTCTTCATCAGGTCACTCCAATACTCTCTTTGCCTGCGGCCCCAGCTTAAGTCACAAACTCCAACTAATTCAATACACTGCAGCCTTAACCTCTCTGGAGCCTTTGGAATCATATATGGCAGGGATTTATTATATGTGCTGAGAAATAAGTGTCATTTTGCAATTTGTCCATTAGAGCCCTTTGGGACTATTATTATTATTATTATTATGAGGAGCTTAGATTTCATGTTATATCGTGCCTCAATTAGATTCTATATGTTTGCTGGGTATATATACACACATGCACAAATATGCACACATATATATAAATATAAAAAAAATCTACTTTATAAACTTGGGAAAAGTATTCTATTTCAGAGATGTGTTTAGTTTTCTGAGACACTATTACAATGAGAATTGAAGTCAATCAAGTATTGAGAGCTAAGTAAGAATGGGGGTATTGGCTATGTGGAGCCTGGAGAGGAAACAAAAACAAATCTCTCTCTCATATATTTATATATCTAATATATATGTTATATATAATATATAAATATTATATATCTGACTTTAAGAGAATCTGCAGCAGTGTAGAAAGTAATAAGTGCAGTAACACTGGAGTTTGTACTGAATTGCAAAATGGCAAAGGAAACTCTTGTCACTCTTTCTTCGCACTAAAAAAATACGCCGAGGGTGATAGTGAGATAAAAATGAACAGTAATGGACCAGATTTGGAGGATCAGACTGAAAAAGATTGCATAGATGGAAAGGCACAAGGACTTGAAGCCTGGGGCCCAAAATTCCACTTACTCTGGAATGTCCTCCTGACGTGAAAGGCGCTATACAAATGTAATCTTGTTGTTGTTACTCTTACTCTGTAAGACCATATTGTGTTAAAATTTAATGTTGAGCAAAATTGTGGGGCATTCTTAATTTTCCACTGCATTTTTTAAAAAAAAGGATCCAAATTCACTCTGAATTCCACAATTTTCCAAAATGCTGCACGCTCTTAAATTTCAAGACAAATTGGTTGCAAATTGGTTAAGTTTAAGTGGAATTTTGGGCATCAGCTGTTGTCTTTTTTATATACAGTATCTGGAAAGAAAAATTTGAATCTGGATCAGCAACATCACAAACTGTTGAAGCAATTATGCACTGTGCAGATTGAATATACAGGCTTGATATGAGGGTCAACCATAGCAACTTGTCTCTGAAAGTGATAAACTTTTCCCTAGCTTATAAAGTAGAATTGTTTGGCTGACAGGTTACTTTGAGATGAGTATTTTGGAAGATGTGTCCTTGCAGACAAAACCTGCCACATTCAACCTTGCACTTGCTTCATGCATGAAGAACAGGGTAGCTGTCTCTTCAATCAACATCAAACACTTCTACAATTGAGACCAGCCACCTACCCCCCTCCCCCACTCCCAAGTCTTTGAAAGAAATTTCATACCGACCAACTTCTCAGTACAAACTCCAGTGTCACTGTACCTATTATTTTCTGCACTGCTGCAGGCTCTCTTCAAGTCAGAGATAACATTTAGATGTTGGACTGTGTCTGTGCTGAGTTAGCTCATCTCAGCTGGAGAAACTTTTGGGATACAGTGAGCTCAACCTCCTTAGCCTCTGCAGTGCCTCCAGGTTAAGGAACGAATATCAGTCAGGGTTCCTACTCGTCATTTCTATCCAGTGATATTCCTCCCCTCCACCCACAGGATGGTATGTGGATCTCAAATAAGGCCATGTGATGATCCAAGGGTTCAATAATCTACTGACTCTCACACCCACAAATGATGAGGACATTGCTTGTAGAACTGTACCTCAGTGAAAATAAAATGCAGTTACATACCTTTATGAGAGAAGGGTGTGTGTGTGAGAGAAAAAATGTGTTCCTTCTTTGAATACACTCTGAAACTTTAAGAGTGGGTTTAAGTGGACCTCACTTCTCTCTGACGTAGCCTGCTCTTTTCCCAAATTTACCAAGTAGAATTATCAGGTTGATAAGGAGCACATGATAAGTTCACAAATCATCTCAAGACTTACATCAGGCCAAGGCAGTTAAGTAAAGTAAATCTCCTCAGTGCCAATGCCAGGCCTCACCTAGGGAAATAATTTCACTAAATAAATAGAGTGCAAATCCATGAACTCAAACATAAACAAACTACATAGATTCAAAGCTCTGTCAAATCCATCATAAATGCGCACAGTAAAAGCCTCATTTTCTGGATCAAACACAGACATATGAGCAGTTTTTCCTAGTATGCTCTGAACGCTAGAACTTTGTGATTTAAATGATATGAATGGCTGTCTGCATGTTTACACACTGCCTTTGTCTGATCAACTCAGATAAACACAGTTAATAATATAATAATCCCTTGCATTTGATATAGCACCTTATCACGTCTTTGAGGCAGCACTTCATAGAATATAGTGTAAGGTGAACTGACTGTATATATTGTGTCCAATTTAATTCCAATTCCCATAAAATACCAAGAGCCATTGTCATGTTTTAATAATAACCTCCTGCTAGCTTGAAATAAATAGTCTAATAACGATAATAATAATCCTTGCATTTGCAATAGCATCTTTCGCATGAGGAGGACATCTCAAAATGCTTCCCCCGTGCTGAAATGTAAAGTATAGCAACGGTGTAATTTGGAGGCAAACATATGACTGTCTTCTCAGGAATATTCTCACTACTGTCTTTCTGTGCTGCAAACATTCTGCAATGTCTAACTTGGATCTACTCCAACTGATCATAGCAACGTCTATGATTTGCATACAGACTAAGAATTGCTGGTTACACATCCAATTAACATGTTCATTCAGAATAATGATTAAGCATTGTCCACCAAGGGGAAAATGAAGCTCAATTGCTCCAACTCATGATTTTAAGGATCTCGCATTGCACGCAGTCTGGTGATTTATGATTTTTAAAAATATTTCATACACATACCTCTGCTCATCTCCATACATTTTCTATTTCTTACTCTCAAATGATTTGCAAATTATTCCAAGAGAGAGAGAGAGAGAGAGCTGGGGGCGACAGGCTCATTGTAATGCACCAAAATCTATTGGAAAAAAAACATTTGGTGAGAGAGATGCTGTTCCAAAGTTCTACCTGAAAATGTGACAAAAGAAATTGCACATTCCACACATTTGTTATTTTGGACATCAGTGGAGTTAAGTTTGTGATGTTGTGTAACTTTTGCTAGTACAGTTTGTCTCAATTGATGGTTGTGATTTCAAGCCCATTATCAGGACTTGGAATAGAACTAACACATCTATATTTATTTAGCATCTTTCATTCGGGATGATGTCTGAAAGCCCTGGACAGTCCAGGGCTTAAGGTGGATCTTGAAGGTGTCAAGAGAAGGGGCGAGTTGTAGGGACTCCAGAGCGGGAACACATAGGCTGAAAGGCCGACCACCAAGGGTGAGATGGATAGGATGGGGGAATGTGAAGCAAGCCAGCGTTCGCCGAGCAGAGGGAGCAGGCACATTTGTAAAGTTTGAGACGGTCATAAAGCTAGGGTAGAGCAGGACCATGGAGAGATTTACAGCTTGACTCCCGTTATTTAGACTGACACTCCAATACAGCACTGGGGTGTGCTCCATTGTTGGAGGTGCTACCTTCAGATGAGATGTTAAACTGAGGGCCCATCTGCCTGTTAAGGTGGATATAAAGATCCCATGGCACTATTCAAAAAGAGAAGGGAATTGCTCCTGGTGTCCAGGCTAATATTTCCTCAAATAAAATTGGTCATTCACTTCATGGTTCAAGGGATATGCAAAGATTATTATTGCTGCATGCAAATTGACTGTTCGGTTCACATATAAATACAGACACTAAACTTCACAGTAGCCAATGAACCAGTCTGACACCCCTCTATTGTAGGCTGGAACCCTCCCTCTTTAACAACTATTACAGCCACCCCCATTTACAAAGACTGTTGCAACATTTACTATTAAGTGTAATGACTGTGTATCTACAAGCAAATTAGCCCATTCCAGATATTACACCTGTCCATAGAGTCTGAATAAATCACATTTTTATTGTTTTTTTAAATAGAGTAAAAAATTACAGAACCGGGGCGGTGGTGGTGGGGGGGGAATAACTTGTTTTCTGTTCGAATTAGGAACGGTGATTGGCTCAATTTGAATGATGGAGGATCAGAAAAAGATCAGTGACATGATGAGAAATTTAGCACACATCAAGCCAAGTGATCACAGTAAATCAAGTGAATGTGTGGTTTGTGTGATTAGTTGAAAGTGTTTCTTCTTTACGCCCTAAGCATGCATCATGAAAAACATATCCTCACAATCTGGTGAAGGCATGATTTCCAATTAAAAGCAACCTATTGAACAGATTGAGTTGTCAGTAGCTAATTCATATATTAATTTTCATTGCCTGTTTCTGCACATTTTTTTTATGCCTCCAAGATAAGCTCCCACCCATGACCAGCTGGCTTAATTTACACAGAGCAGAGACTACAAAATGTGCCAAGTGTGGACATTTCCTTGAATTGCCTGAAAACACAAAGAAGATCTACATCAAATAATGCCAAATGTTTGCTTTTAAGCAGCTGTTAAAAGATTTTCTTCTGCAAACTTTTCAATCATAAACCTCTCACAAATTTGACGTGAATGTAATATACTCCATTCGATGTGACTGAACACCGACAGTGAGAGCAGTAATAAGCCAGCTTTAGACTTTAAGGAACTCCATCCCATAGTCCTTTTGCCTCACCCTCCTTCAAGACCCATCTCAAGACCTTTCCTTTCGACCGCACCTTTGGTCACCCTCCTCACCCACCCTCCCTGCCCTCCTGATCGCAACCCCACCTTGGGTGAAAATCCTTGACTGTCCATCGCCTTGGGAAGTGCTCCCTATCTGAAAGGCACTAATACAAATGTAATTTGTTTTGTTGTTTAGGTAATATATCAGTACAACACTAATATATTTTTGACCTCATATAGTGTCTTAGGTCAAGATGTTACAAAATGCTTCAAGGTAATTACTGACAAATGCAGGAATTGCTTTTGTAAGCAGATGAGGTGATCATTGATACCAGCAAGATCCCACAAACAAGGGTAAGGTAAATGATCACAAAATTTGGATGAATGTTGGCTGCATCTACATTGCATTTTTTGAATAGTGACACCTTTAACTTCTACCCCCCCCAAGGAGATGGGACCTCAGTTTAATGTCTCATCTGATATATGCCACTGCCAACAATGATTCATTCCCCTAATACTGTAACTGGAATAATTATGAACCCAAAAATTTCTTCCCAGAGGAATGAGGACCAGCAAATGAGCCAAACTAACACATCACTATCACACCTGGCTATGTTATTCTGCTACCACTCTTTTAGTCTCTCTCTCTTTCTCTCTCTCTCTCTGTTACTATGCATTTTTCTGCTTTTTAATGCTACATTTAGAACTCAAATCATTTTGATGAGTCCAGCTGATAACCCAGAACTGTCACTCAAATATGGGCGACAACTCCAATGACAGCCAATAAACTGCAGGCCAACTTTGTGCCAACCAATTGTCCTGAAGCCTAGGAGATGGGGTAAAAGGGGAAATTATACCCATCAGTTATCTAGTTAAACTAGCATAAATGTGTTTATCAAATATGCAATAATTAAAGCTTTCAATTTTCATCTCCTTTCTTACGTAAACAGCTTTTATCCCATATTCTGTTTCTTTTCTTCTCAATATCATTATCTTTCTCTCTCTCTCTCCATCCCTCTCCCTACTTGATTTGTGTCTTACTCTGTTACCCCTCTGGTTGCTTATGTCCATTCAGTCTCTCACTCCACCTTGGGCACCTCAACATTCCCGAGTCCATTCTAATGCAGCAATTACGGCAAATTATTCACATGCTGCTAAATTGTGTTGTGATATAAAATGTCATCCTTTGGCTTCAACAAACCGATTTATTTGTTTGATGAATAATAATCCTTGCATTTGATGTAGCACCTTATCATGTCTTTGAGACGTCTCAAAGAGCTTCACAGAATATACTATAAAGTGAATTGACAGTATGTATTGTGGGCAAAACGTGGCAGCCAATTTCACACAGCAGTGTCCCTCAAGGAGTCATGGATTGAGTGACCAATTTATTATCATTATGTTTTGAAGGAATTTTTACCCCAGGAAAAGCGATCCGCCAATCAATTAACAACCGGGTTCCTATTTACTGAGAGATAAACAGAGGTGTGTGGAGTAAGGAAATTTGCCCAATGTTTTGCACCACCCGAGAATCGAACCCAGATGTTCTCACCTGCGTGGTGAGTGCTCTAACCACTGAGCTACAGGATTCCACATCAGTGAGCAGCGAACCTATAATGGACTTGATAAGAATTGTAATGGAATAATTCAACTTTTGATTTTTAGATCCATATTATAAGATACTATAATAATCCTCACATTTGCATTTGACATGTTACCTTATCACATTGTCAAGATGTCTCAAAGAGCATTACAGGATATACTGCAAATTGTTGCAACTGTATATTTTGTGGGTGAATTTGTGCACAGTAATGTCCACACAAACAATCATGAAGTGCACTCCTCACTTATCCCCTAGCTATACCATTCACAAAGTCCAACCGATTGAAAACTCCTCCACTTGGACTAAAACTCTACCCCTCCATATCACTCCAATCCTTGCCAAATTCCATTGACTCCCAATCACAGAACAGTAATGACCCAACAACAACCATGATGTGAGAAACCAACTTTACTTTGGGGATTGTTGGCCAGGGCAACAACAACAACAAAATTACATTTGTATAGCGCCTTTCACGTCGGGACAATGTCCCAACAACAACAACAACAAGATTCCATTTATAGAGCGCCTTTCATGTCGGGAGGACGTCCCAAGGTGCTGTACAGTTGGGTCAGGACCTGGACAGAGTTACAGACCCAAGCTGAGGGTCGGGGTAGGGGGTGGGTGGAGGCAAGGGGGGAAGCAGGGAAATCGAAAGCACGGTGGAAGAGGAGGGTCTTGAGGTGGGTCTTGAAGGTGGTGAGGGAGGGGTCGAGATGGAGGGACTGCGGGATAGAGTTCCAGAGGGTGGGTGCAGGGTGGCGGAAGACCCGCTCGCCGATAGTGGGGTGAGCAAGGCACCAAGAGAAACTCACTTCTCATTTTGAATAGTAACACAGGGTTTTAATACTTGCCTGAACAGGCAGAGAGGACCTTGGCTTAATGTCTCATCAAAAGGCACCTCCAATAATGCAGTGCGCCCTACAGCATTGCATTGGAGTGTTAGCCTAAGCTATACGGATTCGAAGACCTGACATGCATATTGAACCCATAATCTTCTGAGAGTGCTTCTAATTGAGCCAGGCTGATAATGGACAAGCTAAGCATTTTAACAGATTAAAATGGAGGATGGTGCTTCTTACGTCAAGAGCACAAAATATATGTTTGAACTATTTTCCTATCTTTATTTCTGAACCTCAGTTTTCTAGGATCATTGAATAATATTAATCTTTGATGACAACTGAACTGTTGTCTAAAACATATGTTGCCTAACTCAAACAACTTAGGCAACATATGTTTTAGCACCATACAGAAGAATCAGAAACACAACTCTCAAAGGGACATCCAGCTTTTGGTAATTTTATTACTGATTTAGAGCCAGGTAAAAAAAATATAATCCTTAGTGTAAAGACCCATTTGAATGTTACTTCATATTTTTCAACATACAAAGAAACAGACCTTAGGACCTGTGGGGGAATGTAATGCGATTATCCTAAAGGACCATGGAATGTAGGTGAGGAGGAGTATGGAGCTTGGCAGGGTATGAGCGGTTACCTAACGTGCTAAGCCCTCTTTCCCTAGGCCTGGAGCATGTAGAAGGTCTTGTAGCCTTGGGTACGTGGTCATTGAGAACAAACTAATCCTGCAACCTAGGCACTTGGCTGAACCATTTTGCTGCTGCCTCCTGACCTTTTCCT
Organism: Callorhinchus milii; assembly: GCF_018977255.1. Taxonomy (NCBI): domain Eukaryota; kingdom Metazoa; phylum Chordata; class Chondrichthyes; order Chimaeriformes; family Callorhinchidae; genus Callorhinchus; species Callorhinchus milii. Next base: position 80,166,798 of record NW_024704742.1, on the reverse strand, counting down.
TCATGACTGGCCAGAGGAGAAGATCTGTCACTGTTAAGGGCAGCACCCGAGTGAATGAAAACCAGGGAGGCATGAGTAGTGAGGGTTAAGGTTGGGAACCTTAGAGTAAAACTTAGATCCCAAGTAACTACCCATCCCTGGGCTTGATAGAGATAGTGAATATGGTCTTTCTCTGCCAGACATTGGAGGGCACTAGTGGCTTCCCCCAATGCTAAGAAATTATTCATACACTATGTCTTTCTCTGCATGTTTAGTATATGCCTAAAACTAGTGCTACAAAACAATGCACTGTAATGATGACGCATTGTGCTAGAGGCTATTAAACAATAAATAGTGGTCACACATCAGGGTAAAATATGCTAAATAAGAATATTTAATAAGTATGTTTGACTATAATCAGACAAATTCCAATCACCTTCTTCCATCTATCATCTTTTGTTAAGCTGGACTTTACCTGGAAAAAAAGTGAAATTTTGGCTTAACATCTCAGCCGAAGTTTGACACCTCCAGCAATTGACCACACCTCCCTCTTTATTGATCATTCGATTTTCAGTCACTGGGAGGATTTTCAATTGATTTGTTTTGGTTAAAAGTTGTGTTCTGGGATTGATCCACGGGACTGATACTGTGTGAGAGCTTGCTTCAGTTGGTTCCACTCTCACCTCCGAATCAGACGAGATGAGTTCCAAGTCCCAACGTGAGTTTTCAACTCACAACTTTCTAGATTGACAGTCCAAATGTAATGTTGGGGGTGCTCTCCACCTCACTAAGCCAGTCTGAAATCTTGGCATCTTGCTTGACCCTCAACTATCCTTTCTACCCCACATCCATGCCATATCCCGCTCTGCCTTCCCCCAGCTCCGCAAAATCATCCGGCTCCCCCACTGTCTCACACCACTGACTACCGAGACCCTGATACACGCATTCATAACATCCAGGCTCGATTCTGCAAACTCCCTGCTTGTCGGCTCTGCAACTCCTTCCTCCATAGGCTGCAGATCATCCAGAACTCTGCAGCCTGTGTGCTCTCTGCATCAGGCTCTGCGACCCCCATCATCCCCATCTTCACCCGACTTCACTGGCTTCCCATCAAATAAAGGATACAGTTCAAGATCCTGATCCTCACCTTCAAAGCTCTCCATGGTCTTGCTCCCTCCTACCTCTGTGACCTTCTAACCCCCTACCAACCTGTTCGCACCTTCCGCTCAGCGGGTGCTGGCCTGCTTCATATCCCCCACCTTGCCCACACCACCATTGGCGAGCAAACCTTCTGCTACTCTTTCCCCACCCTCTGTAACTCCATCCTGCAGTCCCTCTGCCTCGCTCATCTCAAAACCCTCCTCTTCGACCCTGCCTTCGGTCACCCTCCTTCCCTCGGTGCTCTCCAAACTCCTCAATCCTGACTCCCACCCTGGGTCCAAATCATTGATTGTCCAGTGCCTTGGGACATCCTTCCGACGTGCTATACAAATGTAATTTTGTTGTTGCTGTTGTTGGTCTCCATTGCTAAAGGTGCCGACCTTCGGATGAGATGTTAAGCCAAAGTTTTGCCTGCCTGTTCAAGGACATTAAAGATCCTAGGCCACTATTTGGAAAGAGAAGGGAAGTTCTCCTGATGTGAAAGATGCTATACCAAATGTATAAATTATTAGTAGTAGTACTGATCAGTCAAACAGCAGTAAAATCCATCCTCTTCAGCTTCTAAACAGTTTATAAGTGATTAGCACACTTACGCACTTTGTTTTTGAAATTACTTGAAATTTATGTTGTGCACTTATTGTCAATCTACATATATTGTTATTATTATTATCATTATTATTATTATTATTATATGTTGTGTTATAATTACCATTGTACTTGCCCCTAACTATGCCAGCATTGAAGGAGGTCCATTAATCTAAAAGTCTTTAAAGTAAACGTTCCATCTATTATAAGATTTTCTCTCAGTTTCCAACCTTCTTCGCCCCCCACCCCTCATTATGCTGCAAGTGACAAAATAAATGTCTTAACAGTTATGATCCATTTGGAGATTAGCAACTATTCCAGGATCAGCAAACTAGACCCATAATTAGTATATATCTGTTGACACTATACAGCATACCAAGGTTTGCCTGAGGCAGCAAAAGATTTCCTTTACAAAGAGGACCAGCATTAGATTAGTGAGACAACAGGAATGATTCACATAATCACATTATCCACAGGCACATTAAATCTGTAGAGTTCTCCGGTTGCTAACATTTCATGCTAAACCATGATAAAGCATCGGGTAAGCTATGTAGTCTGACACCAGTCTCAATAATTGTTATTTCAGTTGCAAAATGTAAAGACAAGCTTTATAAAACAGTGCCAATCTTCAGCAGATCTTTATGGACTACTGCAGTGAGCATCAAAATAAGTTAACGTGTGCCAGTTACAATTATTGTACATCTACTTAAAACAATTTAATGTATGTCAACTTGGCTCAGTTGTTTACACTCTCCTTTCTGAGTTAGGAGATTGTGGGTTCAAGCCCAATGTCAGAACATTGAACTCACAGTCCAGTGCTGAGAATGTGCTGCATTATTGCATGTGCTATGCTTTGAATGAGATATCTGTCTGTTCAGATGGATATTAAAGATCCCATGGCACTTTTCATAAAGAGAAGAGAGTTTCTCCTAGTGCTCCGGCCAAACCCCCTGCATAAAAAAAATGATAATTTTCTTAGTCATCATTACCTATGCCATTTTCTAGGATATGCTTTCTTTAAAAGCATTCAAAAAAGCAAATAATTGTATTGACGTACCATTAAACAATAAGACTATTTGAAAAGAGGAGGGAGTTTTTCCAGTGGCCTGGCCAACAATTCCCCAGATAAATATTGGTCATCCACTCCACAGCTGTTTGCTCGACATTGCTTTGCACAAATTGGCTGCTATATTTGCCCACAAAATATACACAGCAACACCAATTTACAGTATATCCTATGAAGCACTTTGAGATGCCTTGATGGGGGGGAAAAGGTGCTATATCAAATGAAATAATTTTTTTTTATTATTAGAGCTGATCACTAAAATATTTTCTGTATCATATTCAAAATGATGTAGAATTTGTACTATGGTATAATAATAAAATAATAATCCTTGCATTTGATGTAGCGCCTTATCATATTGTTGAGGCATCTCAAAGGATGTACTGTAAAGTATCTGATTGTGTATTTTGTGAACGAAACCCGGAGGCCAATTGCTCATAATAATAATAATCCTTGCATTTGATATAGCGCTTTTCACGTCGGGAGGACGTCCCAAAGCGCTTCACAGAATATACTGTAAAGTGAATTGACTGTATATTTCTGGGCGAAACTCGGCAGCCAATTGCGCACAGCAATGTCCCACAAACAGTCATGGATTGAAAATGACCAATTTATTATTGTTTTTTGGTTTTGGAGGGATTATTATTAGGCGTGTGGAGTAAGGAAACTTGCCCAAGGTTTCGCCCTGTGCCTGGAATTGAACTCAGGTCTCTCGCTTGCAAAGCGAGTGCTCTAACCACTGAGCTACAGGACTCCACAACAGGACTCCACAGCAATGTCCCACAAACAGTTGTGGATTGAGTATGCTGAGGGTCCTCTTCACTTACCTGTTCAGAGCAAAGTAACTTCACACCTGGCAGCACAAAAAAAGAAAACAGATACCATTCAATAAACAGGTACATAGTTCTGGATTGTTTCATCATTCAGTTTACTGTTGTGGTAGAGTGTTATCCATTAAACCCTGAAAATATTAACCTCTTTGAAAGATGAATTTATCTTAGTTAAAAAAATATATATTTCTGTGTGATAAGCTTTGTGAACTGTAATATCATTTCTAATAATAATAATAATCCTTGCATTTGATATAGCGCTTTTCACGTCGGGAGGACGTCCCAAAGCGCTTCACAGAACACACTGTAAAGTGAATTGACTGTATATTTGTGGGCGAACGCGGCAGCCAATTGCGCACTGCAATGTCCCACAAACAGTCATGGATTGAAAATGACCAATTTATTATTGTTTTGTTTTTTTGGAGGGATTATTATTAGGCTCTGTGTGGAGTAAGGAAACTTGCCCAAGGTTTCGCCCTCTGCCTGGAATTGAACTCAGGTCTCTCGCTTGCAAAGTGAGTGCTCCAACCACTGAGCTACAGGACTCCTTGCCATTCTGTCCTAAGAATGAAACAAGAATTGTTTTTTCCTCTCCAAGCAATAGAATTAAGCATGCAAATCATATCATAGAATTCAGCCCATCATGCTTGCTCTTTGAAAGAGCTACCAACGGATCCCAATCCCCCCTTCTTACTCCTGCAGATTTTTACCCTTTAAGTACCTATCTAATTTCCTTTTGAAAGCTATGATTGAACCTTCTTCTACCACCCTTTCAAGCAGTTCATTCCAGACTGTAGCAACTCTCTAGGTCCTTTACTTTTATTCCTTCGCAAATATACTATGCTAATTTTTGCCACAATATTGCAGCAAAAAATATACTTTTTAAAAAAGCTTCTGACAACAAAACCCCTTTAGACTTGTTAATGCATCAATACGTATAGATGAATATAGATTTATGTAGGATTGGTGTCAAACTCTAAGCAAGTGAATTCCCCCGAGGTCCTCGGTTTAGGGCTTACTTTGCAGGTTTTGATGACTAATTGAGTTGAATGTAGAAAATGGAACTGAAGTGAAAACATTAAAAAACTATTAAATCAGCTAAAAAAAAGCAAAGGCCGCCAAAGAAGTACATCAAAAATATTGTGATGAGGATGATGGGGGAGGAGTGCGGGGGAGGGGGGAGGTTCGTGAATCATAGTTGGACTATAGATTTGAGATTAGAAACATCACAAGTAATCAGATAATTTAACCTAAAGCAAAACCTGGTAATCAACATTGCACAGGGTAAATTCCATTCAGGAAACCCACCTTCCAAGGATGGCAATGATGAGATGCCATTGGCTTTGTGGTGACGCAGTATTGGAACATACAGACATTTTAGTAAAAATCGGTGGTCTCTTTAAATGACTTTTAAGCCATAGTTAGGCTTAAACCCAGCCTACAACAACAACAACAACAAAATTACATTTATATAGCGCTTTCACATCAGGAGGATGTGCCATGGTGCTGGACAGAGTTTAGAACCTGACCTGGGGATTGGGGTCGGGGGTGGATAGCAGGGGGAGAAGCAGGGAGATCGAAGGCACGGTCGAAGAGAGCCTAGGCACTTGGCTGAACCCTTTTGCTTCTGCCTCTTGAGCTTTTCCTTCATGACTGGCCAAAGGAGTCAAATGTGGAGGCAGAGAGGTAGAGTTCGGTGTCATCTGCATACATGTGGAAGTTGACCCTATGTCTGCAGATGATGTCACCAAGTGGGAGCATATAGATATTGAAGAGAAGGGGACAAAGGACAGAGCCCTGAGGAATACCACACGAGACGGTCCGGGGGCTAAAGGAGAAGCTGTTTGTGGAGATGAAGTGCAGGCGGTGTGAGAGGTACGATCTGAACCAGTCAAGGACAGAGCCATGGAGGCTGAGGTGAGAGGAGAGGCGTTGGATGAGGATAGAGTGGTCGACGGTGTCAAAGGCAGCAGAGAAGTCAAGGAGAACGAGGAGGCAGAGGGAGCCCTGGACAGAATGTCGTTCTGTCAATGGACAGCCTAGGCTTTAGGATTCCTTCAAAGTTGTTTATGGGCCAGAGAGACTTTATCTCTCTTTGTCTCTTCAAATCCAGAAAACATACTACACTGATTGGAAAACTTATTCAAATAAAAAAATTTGAAATACTACTGGAATGAGCAGGAAGGCGATTCCTTATCTGGAGAGGGATACTCCATCTACTGATAATTATTAAACATTGCTTATCAACACAAAGACATTTTACCCATAGGAAGATAAGACCTGGATATGGTACAGTAAATTAGCTCATCGCACCCACTAAGCCATAAATGATTCCATGAATTATGTGTTGCATCCTTCCCTAATCCCATCTTCCTGTCATCTCTCCACACCTCTCAATATTTCTACTGGGCAAGGACCTATTCATCTCGTCCTTGAATCCTTTGACTGATTTCTCTCTGGGGCAGTTCACTGCAAGTTCTGGTTCTACTGGACTTGCATCACTGTCCACATAATCCACACCATGAACACAATGTTTCGACCTGCAAAGTGCCCCACAAGGAGCTGCCTGATGATTGACGGTTCAGTGCTGAAATAATTTTAAGTGAAAATGGTCATTTTGATCTGTTCATTATTGTCACTTGAGTTCAGCCCGTCTCCAGTTCAGCAGCAATCTAATACAGGACTGAATCGGCATTACTTGGACTACTCATGTGTTGCAACACTACATGCCAGCTACCATTGTGATAACTTTGAGGTGGGGATAAGGGTACAGATTACACCCAAACCAGCCTTCAGTCATCAATAATAGTTTCTGGATTTAGATAAGCAGGTTGTGTCCCCCCAGGGAGAGAGAGTATGCATTTCAAACATAGAAATTTCCATGTGTAGGTGTCAAATATGGAATTCTAGCTGATTCGGATACTCTTAAGCATGATAATAAATTTACTCATGTCTCAGACTCCCTTGTTGACCATAATTATAAGTAATCTGATCGACATAAATTAACACTCGTGATCAATATCACCAGCCTTGTCACATCCCCAAATCACAATTTTAACCCAATATTTAATTTTAGGCACCTCAATCTCTGCAGTGCCCACTCTGGCATTTTCACTGAAAATTGTTCTTCACAGCTAATTAATATTTATTATAAAATGCCCTTTAAATTACAGATACTTGCTGAATACTTGCTGAATGACTAAAGGTTTCCTTACAACCTTACAGTCATTTTCAATTTCTCACTTCTTATTTTTAAGACTTTATCCTCATTGCGACTCAGACAGAATTTCAGTGCATCAATATAAAGAATGTGACAAACACAGTAAAAAGGTTATTAATACTCAACTGCAGTGTGAATTGTGTTTCTTGTTAATAAATCTTATCTAGTTTTCAAAACAGAGCAATTTAGACATAAGTCCACACTGGAATCAGTGGTGATGCAGAAATCACAACTTGGATGCATATAGCACCTTTCTCATAAGGTATCGTCTTGAAGCACTTTACAAACAGTGCCAAACATCGAGCAGGCAAAGAGGGAAGAAGAAAGTGGAGTACAAAATTGAAAGTAGATAGACGGGGCCAAAGAGATATATTTTTAGAGGCTTTTAATGATGGATAGATCACAAGATTGGACCCATCTGATATCATCCTTGAGAACACCCAACCTACCATCCCCCCCCATCACAGTATCAAACTGCTTTTTAAATGAGTCCATTTTCCCTGCCTGAAACCCCCTTTTTGGTGATCTTTTCTCTGCATAAAGGAAAAAAAGTCCTGAAATTGCCTTTTGCAACTCTAAACCTATGCTTTTTTGTTCTACTGTCTTGGTATATCCTAACGTATTGTTCTGCATTCACTTTTTCTATTCCGTCTAAAATTATGTACAGCCCGGTGGGCTGCGGGTGGGGCGGAGGGAGCATGAAAGATTTTTAGAGGGTGATGAATGTATAGCAGAGTCAGAAAGTGTAGTCCTTGAGTGAATAATCCCAGTTGACTATCACAAAAATAAATATCTTGGAAGATATACAATGCTCGGGTCTGCAAAATGCCAGAGAAAGAATTCAATGGGCCATAAAAGTGGTGGAACAATCTTGAAACACAACTTTAATTCAAGCAGATAACAAGACAGCTTCCCAAGACAATGTAAACATACCCAAAATAGCACCTGTCTGATGTCTGAAATGAAGCATCCATCAAAAGATGATTCAATAAGCAGCTGAAGCAAGAAACAGTGCTTTCAAAATCAAAGAGTGGACAACAGTAGAAAAGAGATAGCATGAGAAAGTGAAGTGTAAATAGAGATAGCAATAGAGATAGCTAGATACAGATAGAGTTGTACAGTTATATGTGGCCGCATTGTTTGTCTCTTTAAGGACACAGAAGGACACCTGTCTCTTCCCTGCTTGTATCAGATTCAGAATCAGATAAAATATTGGTCATGGCTGAACTAAACAGAAACAGCTCAATAGTAGTTTAACAAGACCATCCAAAGGAGATCATAAATCAAACTGCACTCTGCATGCAACAGAACAATCCTGGAATGAAATAAAACATTAAGACTAGACAAATATGTTTTACATACTAGATTCAGAATTTCTGCACTTTTGTTCCACAGCCTCTTCAGATCGAGGAGAGTACTCGTAGGGTACCAGATCAGCATGTTTACCAGGCATTGTTTTACTAGTTGTTCAGTTAAATGTATAGTAGTAATACATGTATATATGATATAAAATGTATAGTGTCTTGACTAGCAAACTCCTTGCTTGTCGGCCTCCCCAACCTCTACCTCCATAGGCTGCAGATCATCCAGAACTCTGCAGCCCATGTCCTCTCCCGCACCAGGCTCCATGACCCTATCACCCGTATCCTAACCCAATTCCATTGGCTTCCCGTCACACAGAGGATACAGTTCAAGATCCTGGTCTTCACCTTCAAAGCCCTCCATGGCCTCGCTCCCCCCTACCTCTGTGACCTCCTAACTCCCTATCATCCTGCTCGCTCCCTCCGCTCAGCGGGCTCCGGCCTGCTTCACTTCCCCGCCTCGACCGCCCCACCATTGGTGGCAAACCTTCTGCCACTCTGCCCCCTCCCTCTGGTACTCCATCCCCCAGTCCCTCCATCTCGCCCCCTCCTTTGCCTCCTTCGAAACCCTCTCAAGACCCTCCTCTTCGACTGTGCCTTCAATCTCCCTGCTTCCCTCCTGCACGCCACCTTCCCCAATCCCGACCCCCAGCTCGAGATAGAAACACTGACTGTCCAGCATCTTGGGACGTCCTCCCAACTTGAAAGGTGCTAGACAAATGTAATTTTGTTGTTGTTGTTGTAGCAATAGACATGTTCAAGTTTAGACAAGCTGTGACTCTTCAGTCTTGAAAGACAATATCTCACAGGAGATCTTATAGAGATGCATAATATTTAAATGGAATTGAAAGAGTAAGTCCAGAATCATATTTTACGCTGCATTAACACAGGAGAAGAAGAGGACACAGGATTAGAGTTGCAAAGAGCTATTTCAGGACAGATACCACAAAGGTTTTCTAAAGAGGGTAATTAACAACTGGAACAGGTTGCCAGGAAGGATGGCTCATTTAAGAAATAGTATGATGCTGTGATAAGACAGTAAAGTGGATATCTGTTAGAATGAAATCAAATGGGCCGAAGGGCCATCCAAATCTCTCTTGTAATTTATAAAAACAATAAAAATCTGTAAATTTGATGCAGTGCGTTTCATATCGGAAGCAAGTCTTAAAGTGCTTCAGTAAAGTGGAGTGACGGTGTATTTTCTGGGGACAAAAGTCCAGGAGAACGTAGAGTTCCGCCCTTCTTTGCATATTAACTGTAAGTAAGAACTACTTAATAAGAACTTAAAGCCTGATCTAGATCATTAAAGTTACCTACCTCTGGATAATAAATGAATGGCAAGGCTGGAACATGGAATGGAACAATTTACCTGGAGAATGGTGGTGCTGCCACCTGCTGGTTTAAACTGATATTACTTTATATTAGCTTCTCAGCCTTTTGGCTAAGATCAAGTATGCAGTTTTACCTGCTCTTGGTTCTAGATGTTGATTATAATGCGATGTCAATGCAGTCATTAAGAAGCGAACCTTTACCTTTTGGTGTTTTCAGTGGCCAGAATTCGCACGGTTTTATGCGAGTGTCCTTGACACCGGGGCAAGGCATTTATATGTTGCTTGGGGATTTTTAAGATTTGACTAATTCAGACCGGGAGAACTCTTGTCAGACAAAAAAAAACTTTACCAAAACATAAATGAAACAAATCACAATGTTTGCCACAATATATTAAGTTAAATTGCACAATTGTATAAAGAAACAGATAGAACATGGGAATGAGTAGAACAATAACAACTTGTATTTATATACCACCCTTCACGTGGAGTAGCGCCTCAGAGTGCTTGACAGTGGTAAGTCTGACAATGAGCCAGGGGGAGAGGAAGGGGAGAAGGACCCTAAGCATGATCAAAAAGGTAGGTCTTTAGAAGGGATTTGAAGGTAGGGAGGGAGGGTCAAGGCAGGGGGATTGAGGGAGTTTGGGGTGTAGTGGCTGAAGGCAAGGCCACCGTTGGTGGAGTAGGAGGGGACGAAGGACAAACAGGAGGCTTCAAGTGGGGGAGTGGGAGATAAGCAGATCGAATAGGTAGGGAGGTGCGAGTACATGAAGGGATTTGAAAATGAGTGAGAGGATCTTGAAATCAATCTATTTGGTAATTGGAAGCCAGTGGAGCCTGGCAAAGACTGGTGTGATGGGGGTACATTGTTTTGTGCGGGTGATTATCAAGTTGGCAGAGTTTTGAATTAACTGGATTTTGTGTATGGTGGAGCTCGGGAGACCAGCGAGGAATGCATTGGAATAGTCCATTCGGGAAGTAATGAAGGTGTGGATGAGGGTTTTGGTTGCGCTGGTTGTGAGGTAGAGACGGAAACAGGCAATGTTGCAGAGTGGAAACAAATGTGATGGAATTCCAACTTTGATTATGCCGCAAAGGACATAACACAAGGGAAGTCAAGGATGAGGAAAGGGTATTTCATCGCTGAAGCTCATCCCTCTATCTTGACTCACCCAATATAGCATCCAGTTTCTTTCTGATTGTCCAGATTGCTTTTGCTTCCGCCTGGAAGATTGGTCCAAATAGTTATTACACCAAGTTCAAAAGAGTTCTTCTTAATATTTGTTTTTAAACTATTCATCTCCATTAATTTATGTCCACTTGCTCTACTTTCTCAGTTTCCTCTGAAGTATTATTCCAGCTCTACCCTCTGTTAATATTTTATATATCTAAATTAGATCTCTCAAGCATACTCTCGCTAGACTGCTGATTTAACTTCTCTTGTCTTATTCATCCTTCCTTGTAGCTCAATGCCTTTGCACAAGGGATGTGTATTGTTTCAGCATCTTCAAAGCGTGAATATGTTTTTTTATGGTGTGGCAACCTGCACTGAACACAATACTCTGAGACAAGGCAATTTGATTCAAAGCACAACTGTACTGCCAAAGCTGCACAAGGGTAGACAGCATTATAATTATTCTTTTTCCCAGGGGCCCATTGCCAGGGAGACAGACTCAAACAGTGACCTGTTGAAATCTGGAGCACCAAATCCTATCTCATGGCTGATGTAAAAAGGAAGAAGCTCAGTTTAAAATTGAATTTTCAATTATACTCATGTTTCTCCCATAAGCTTTTAGTGTGGGTTTACTGTCGTAAAGAAAGCTCCTCCAGCAGTGGAACTCTTCTATGCCTACTGAACCATTGTAGGCCTGAAGCATTGGGTGAGTGAGCCAGAGCAAATGAGCCCAGAAAGTTAGATAAAACAGGGCTAATATTCATGGGACACATGGGCTTCTCCTCATCCTTAACTAAAATTAACCTTAATTGAGCCAGTTGGTAGCACTCTCGCCTCGGAAGGTTGTAGTTTCAAGCACCGTGTTTGGACTTTGAGCTTAAAGTCAAGCTGCCACTCCAGTGCAGTACTGAGGGAGTGCTGCATCGACAGAGATGCTATCCTTTGGACAAGATGCAAAACGGATGTCCTATCTGCCTGAACATAAAAAAAAGGCATGTCTCTTGATGTACTGGTCAACAATCCCCAGATTAAATTGGTCATTCACTTTGTGGCTGTTGGTGGGACATTGCTGTGCACAAATTGGCATTTACGTTTGCCTACGGAATATAGTCATGAACTTCATAGTAAATCCTTCAAAGCGCTTTGAAACATCTAAACAATGTGACGAGGCACTGTATTGAATACAAAGATTATTATTAATAACATGAATGCACACTTTTGTCTGTATTTGACTACATACAATGGAGGACTTACTCTTTGAAAGGGCTCAAGTTGGTCATGTAAAATGATGGTGCTGATTTATGGGGTGAGGGGGGGGTGCCAAAAAGCATGAAACATCCTCGGGTTTAAAAATTTTGTTGGGCTTAAATAGAATTTGTGAACTTGACTGCACAGGATGGTAAGTATCAGGAGCAATTCTTGGGAGCACTTGAGAACTATTCAAGGGGGTGCCTCAGGAAATTTCCTGATTTCCCATATATCCAGTTCGCCCCTATCTACATAGATGTTATTTCCATACAACATTTGAATTCCCAGCTGAGGTGACAGTTATATAAATTGTTATTATTTAATGTCATACTCACCATCATCTTCTTTGAGCTCAGATCATGAATACTCACATCTGATGTTTCTCACCTTTTGGTTATATTGGATCCCAACCAACCTTACTAAACCCACAGCACAGCAGCAATAGAAAAGTCAAACAGACAGAATCATGAGATGAGCATGGACTTAATTGTTCTCAGATATCATTGTGTCATTGTGGTAGGGGAAAATTTAAATTATATTATTTATCTCAGTCAGAGTTTGATACTGACAACATAACATGTAGGAGCAGGAGTAGGCCATTTGGCCCTTCAAGCCTGCCCCGCCATTCAATCATGGCTGATCTTCTAATCTAACTCCAGCTAATAACCTGACCCTGCCTTATCCCCATATCCCTTAATCCCTTTTGCAATAAGAAATCTATCTATCTCAGTCTTGAATATTTTCAAGGACTAAGCATCAACAGCCCTTTGGGGTAGTGAGTTCCATACATTCACCACCCTTTGAGTGAAAAAGTTCTTCCTCATCTCAGTGCGAAAGGGCTGGCCTCTGATTTTAAGGTTGTGACCCCTGGTTTTAGTTTCTCCAACCAGGGGAAACAATCTCCCACTATCTACTCTATCATGCCCTTTGATGATCTTATAGGTTTCTATAAGATCCCCTCTAATTCTTCTATATTCTAGAGAATATAAGCCCAAATTGGTCAACCTATCCTCATAACGCATCCCCTTCATCCCTGGCACTGACCTGGTAAATCTACGCTGCACCCCCTCCAAGGCAAGTACGTCCTTCCTTAAACGAGGAGACCAAAACTGCACACAGTATTCCAGGTGTGGTCTCACCAGGGCCCTATACAGTTGCAGCAAGACTTCCCTACTCTTATAATCTAATCCTTTCTTAATGAATGGTAACATACCGTTTGCCTTCCTAATTGCTTACTGCACCTACAGACTAACTTTCTGTGATTGGTGTACAAGGACACCCAAGTCCCTCTGGACGCTAACACATTCTAATCTCTCCCCTTCTAAAAAAAACCCGCTCTACTGTTTTTGCTACCTAGGTGGATGACTTCGCACTTCCCTACATTATACTTCACCTGACCAATCACCTAACCTATCTATGTCACGCTGCATTTTTTAATGTCGTTCTCTGTGTTGACACTTCCTCCTAGTTTTGTGTCATCTGCGAATTTAGATATATTAACTTCGATGTCCTCATCTAGATCATTGATGTAGATGGTAAATAGCTGAGGCCCAAGGACTGATCCTTGTGGCACTCCACTAGTCACATCCCGCCAATCCGAAAAGGACCCGTTTATCCCTACTCTTTGTTTCCTACCCGTTAACCATTCCCCAATCCACGTTAATATGCTCCCCCCAATTCCATGGGCCCATATCTTTTGGATTAACTTTTTACGTGACACCTTATCGAATGCCTTCTGGAAGTCCAAATAGACCATATCTACTGATTCACGCTTATCTAGTTTACTGGAAATGTCCTCAAAGAACTCTGAGATTTGTCAAACATGACTTCCCTTTTGTAAAGCCGTGTTGACTTGGCCTAATTATATTGTGCTCTCCTAAGTACCGCACTACCACATCCTTAATCAACGATTCTAAAATTTTTCCTATCACTGATGTGAGACTAATTGGCCTATAGTTCCCCATCTTTTCCTTTCCACCTTTTTTAAATAGTGGTGTGACATTTGCGATCTTCCAATCCATGGGGACTGTTCCAGAATCCAAGGAATTTTGGAAGATCAGACATAAGGCCTCCACTATCTCATAAGCTACCTCTTTTAAAACCCTGGGATGCAAGCCATCCGGACCAGGGGATTTGTCACTTTTTAGTGCTAACAGTTTCCCTAGCACCAATTCTCTACTAATGAAAATTTCCCTAAGTTGCTCCCTGTCCTTATCCACTTGGTGCATCTCTATTGTTGGCAGACTTGTTGTGTCTTCTAGGGTGAAGACAGATGCAAAGTACCCAGTTAGGGACTCTGCCTTGTCCTTGTCCCCCATTACAACGTCTCCTGTCTCTGACTGAAGTGGACCTACATTTACCCTCACCAGCCTATTCCTCTTAATATATTTGTAAAAACGTTTACAATCAGACTTAATGTTCCTAGCTAGCTTACTCTCATACTCCTTTTTCTCGCTCAATGAGTTTTTTAGTTTTACTTTGCTGGTTTCTAAAACTCTCCCAGTCTTCAGATTTGCTGCTTTTCTTGGCAGTTTTATAAGCCTTTTCTTTCCATTTGATGCTTTCCCTAACTGCTCTAGTTAGCCACAGATGAATTGCTTTTCCTGTGGTACTCTTATTCCGCAAGGGAATATGCAACCCCTGAGAAATTTGCACTACATCCTTAAATATTTGCCACTGTTGTTCTACATTTTTACCTCTTAATCTTATTCTCCAGTCTATTTTACCTAAATCTTTCCTCATACCTACAACAATTGTCCCTGGAATCTTGCTTTAAAAATAGCAACCTTGAGCCAACAACGAAAATGCTTTTATAATCAAATTGCTCCTTGGCATTCTTTGCATGTAGAGCATGCAACTCTACAGCACTGACATCTTCCACACGTGCAAGTCTGCTCATTACTAAAAGAAAATTCAGCCGCACCATAAAGTCTGCTTTTTTTAAAAAATTGCTCACGTAGCCTCAATATACATTCTCTCTTGAGCAATGCATTGCTTGATCACAGTCCATTCGCAAAACTATATACTACTATCAACTCAAATCTCACTTCCCTACATTCTCATAATTTTCTTCAATATTTGCACGTTTCAAGTAGTTATCCACAGTCGCCAGGGTAAAAGCTTATAGCATTACCAAGTGAATGTGTGTGTGTGTCTGTGTGGGGGGTGATAGTGTGGGGGGTGGCACAATGCAATGCTGGGTAGTAAAGTCACAGTACTATATTATACAGTTGTGTATCAGTGGCTCATAGTGGAGTATTAGAGGGTCACAGTACAATAGTGGCGCTATACTACAGACAATTTAAGTTAATATAGCACCTTTCACGTTCTGTTTCTTGAGTGAAGCGAACATCCAGAGCATTAGCAATGCAGCAAAATTGTCAGGGTGGAGCGAGGTTATGTATGGATTTGAAGGCAAGAACAATGAGCTAGAATTCAGGGAAGGGGGAGCTCGAGGAGCCAAGCGATAATGGGGTAACGGGCAGTGCCTGGTGCGGTAGAGGACATGGGCTGCAGAATTTTAAATGGTCTGCAGTTCATGTAGGGCGCAGTTCCTATCCAACCATTATGCTGAAGATATGTGGGGGGGGTTCATAATCACAGCCAGTCTTCATTTACAGCCGATTGTAGAGTCCTGTAGTGTAGTGGTTAGAATATTCTAACAAGAGAGACAACCAGGTTCCATTCCGGGCAGGGCAACACCCTAAGCAAGTTTCTTTACTCCACACACCTCTGTTTACCTAGCAGCAAGTAGGAACACGGTTATTCGTTAATTGGCGGATCGCTTTGCGGGGATAATAATCCCTTAAAAAAATAATAATAATAATCATTTGGTCACTCCTTTCACAACTGTTTGTGGGACACTGCTGTTCACAATTGGCTGCCACATTTCACCCACAAAATACAGTATACAGTCAATCCACTTTACAGTATATTCTGTGAAGCACTTTGAGACATCTCAACGACATGATAAAGTGCTATATCAAATGCAAGATTATTACTATTATCATCATCTGATTTTGAACTATTTTTACACGTCATATTTTTTCACTCCCAGAGGGTGAAAAGAAATGAAAAAATTACAGGATGTTTAACAGCATAGCCACACAGAATGGGGTCCAATATACATGCTTGAATTCAACTCGCTAGAAGGGAGATGCACAACTGGATGCATTTAATAAATGGCAAAGGAAAAATCGCAAATAACTAGACAACATGTCTGAGTAAGTGTCATGGGAACATAAAACAAAACTGCTGATTTCACATATCATTAGAGATGTACTTTTTTTCCCTCTGCTCCAGATTTTCAAGATGTGTTTAACCACCTGCATAGTTTCACACCATTTGAAAAACCATTCTGATGAATTATTAAAGATATCTGTCAGTGGTATGGCACTACTGCAATGCCATTGGGGATTATAATATAATGTGGAAATGGGTCTTTTGAGAGAGTGCTATTGCCTTCCTCTTTCCCTATAGCAACCGATACAGCATCTTATATCATAATAATTTGCTTTCATACAGCGTCTTTCACATAATATAAACATCTCAGAATACTTTACACATCAAAATTGCTTGTAGATGATAGTGAGCATGTTATATTGGCAGTAAATCTACAACAGAAATGTGATGAATTTGAATTTGGGGATAATTTGAATGAGAAGGAAATCATAATCCAGTTCAATGGGATGGAAAACACCACATTTCTTTGAAATAGCAAGTTAGGGCATGTGCTATTTCAAAAGTGTCAAAAATTCTGAGCCAATACTAGTCTCGCTGGGATTGCCTTGCCTTTGCAGTGCATTTTAGATCAGTATTTGTGTAAAATATTATTTATCACTGTCAAATGAAATTTCTCTGACTCCCTTTGTATTACTGTGGTAGGAACTGCATGCTGGATACTGATCCCAGGAGCTCTACTGCAATTCCAGTCAAATGTTGGAAGTTGCAACAAGATTAGATTCTCCAACATTTAGCTCTCATTTCCTTAAAGCCCGATAATTATACAAATTACAGATATCATAAACCACCCACTCGAATCAGATTCTTATCCTAGACCAAGCTTCTACCAAGGCAGAGCTCAATAATGTACAAAGATTTTTATTATCATTACCACCATAATCCATAAAGTGGCAATGATCTAACACATTCCTCTATAAAACTACCGGAAACAGTAATTATTAGAACATGGGAATTATTTTGTTCTCTTTATAGCCCCAAAATTTCATCTTGTTAACACTTAAGCTGCGAGAAGAAAACAATCGGGGCCAATTCATAATCTCTCAAGAAAAGCAACCTAGTAAAACTTCTCCTTTGAGTAAGTGCTCTCAGTGGATTATATAGCAGTACTTATAATACAGAAATGTGTTCTTTACAAATATATTTGCATTGAAGCAATGGAAAAATGGTCATTTTCCACACAAATTGAGTCATTTGGCCTATTATGTCTGGGTCACTGCTACCTATTTTCCTAAACAACTTTTACAAATCATTAAATCGTTCCCACTTTCCACATTTCTTTCCATACCCCTTATTTATTTATTCTTTTTAACTGCTGATCACTTGATTATATCTATTTTCCCTTTCAAATATTCAGTCCATCCAGATTCAATAGCACTTGTGGTAATGAATTCTATAACTCACAAGTTAACTATTCTTTCTAACCTCTGCCCATTTGATTTGGAAGTTAACTATTTTGAGATTATGTCTCCTTGAAACTGATTCCAGGTTCTTCTTATAGGAATAAACCTCTATTCCAAAGCTATGTTAAATTAAACATATAAAATATAAATTATGTTATTAATTATAAAATTATATTATTAATTATAAAAATCTAAATTATATTAAACCTAAATACCATTTAGGTTTAGTTATGTTTCTTGTATATGTGGTACAATAAATAACTTTACATCATTTTACAGGGTGAAACGTTGGACAAATTTCCTTACTCCACACGTCTAATAATAATCCCTCCAAAACAAAACAATAATAAATTGGTCATTTTCAATCCACGACTGTTTGTGGGACACTGCTGTGCGCAATTGGCTGCTGCATTTCGCCCACAAATATACAGTCAATTCACTTTACAGTCTATTCTGTGAAGTGCTTTGCAATGTCGAGAAGACGTGAAAAGCGCTATATCAAATGCAAGGATTATTATTATTATATTGTGTCTACATGTGCATGTTAGGTTCTGACTGATCCTGGTTAACACAACAATATATACACAACTTCCATCACATTTCACCTTTGATCTCCGTCATGATAATACACCTTTATTTGATTTTGGACCTTATCATGTCAGAGACATCTCAAAGTGCTTCACAGAATATACTGTAAAGCAGTGTGACTGAGTATTTATTAATAATAACGTCCTTCAAAAGTGCAAGTAGATAAGCTAACATGAATCTTGGCCTTTGTGAATCGGTGCCAAGTCTCTCTAATTCATTTATTCTTCTACTTATAATCGCGAACCAATCACCCCCGTTCTTGCCCAGTTTCATTGGCTCCCCATTCCTCAGAGAATCGAGTAAAAAAATACGTGGTCTCACCTTCAAAGTCCTCCAAGGTCTTGCTCCCCCCTACCTCTCCAAACTCCTCACCCTATATCAGCCTGTCCGCTCCCTCCGCTCGGTGGACACCAGGCTGCTTCAGGTCTCCCGCACTTCCCACCCCACCTTTGGTGGTTGGGCATTCAGAATTTCTGCCTCCACACTCAGGAACACTATCCCACAATCCCTCCGCCTCAACCCCTCTCTTGCCTCCTTCAAGTCCCGTCTAAAGACCTAACTGTTTGACTGTGCCTTTGGCCACCCTCCCACCAGCACCCTCCTGCCCTCAACTCGGGTCCTAAAAACCCTGACTGTTCAGCACCCTGGGACGTCTTTCCGATGTGAAGGGTGCTATACAAGTGTAATTTTTTGTTGTACTCCAACATTTTTCCCACTACTGACATGATATTGGCTGGTCTGTAGTTCCCAGGTTTATCTTGTTCCCCTTTTTAAACAGTGGCGTGACATTGGATGTGCTCAAATGCCTTGGAATGATTCATGTTTTGCGCAATACCAAAAATGATTGATAAGAGGTTCCATCTTTTACCACATTTTCAGTCACTGTTCATCTCCAACCCCTTTGGCTACAGCTTCAGCTCAAATACCCATCTAGCACTGTGAATGTTCTTTGGGATAATCTTCTGATGTGAAAGGAGCTCTATAATTAGTCGATAGGCGGATCGCTTTTCCGGGGGTAATAATCCCTTAAAAAAATTAATAATTATTTGGTCACTCAATCCACGATGGTTTGTGTAACACTGCTTTGCGTAACTGGCTGCTACGTTTCGCCCATAAAATACAGGCAATTCACTTTGCAGTATATTCTAAGCGCTCTGAGACACTGCCATGCATGGAGAGCAATATATAAGTGCACTTTGTTGTTGTCTCCAAGACGTGATCAGGCACTATATCAAATGCAAGTATTATTATTATGAATGTAAATTTTATTGTGTAGGATTTAGCCTACCTCAGCATTTTGGGCTGAAACTCATCTGGGCCAGGCTACCAATCTTTTGTCTATTGCGTCTTGTTGATAAACAACTAACAGATGTTCTTTCACATCTACCTACAGCTCTCCCACCAACTCCCTGTCTTCCTCCACTGTGAACACAAATTCAAATAATTATATAGCATTCTCACTGTTCACTTATTCTCCACAATAATTTTGCCTTCCATATCCTTGAGTGAAATCATACTTTCCCTAATTATTCTCTTAACGCATCAATAAAATCCTTCATATCCCCACTAATCTTTCACACCATACATATCTTGGCTTATATTTCTTTTAGTTTCTGCACTGATTTTTTATAATGTATCTTACAAAATTGGCCTCTATATTCCGTGTCTCATAATGACCGCTAGCTTTTTTTAAAAAACTGCTGCCCTTGATAATCCATGGCTCTCTAGTTCTTCTAAGTAGGAGGAGATTAATAGATCAATATCAAGGTCATTAAAATGATCTTCTCCTTCCCCACTTTTTTGCTCACTTCCTTCTTTTCAGCAAACCTGGGCCTGTTATGCTTCTCTCGTCCCACCACATTTAGCAAATATGCCCAAGCTGAAAATTACACCTCATCAACCTCAAGACCTCTCTAGGTCTTTAAATCATGCCTAAAAAACTACCGCTTCAACCACACTTACTCTCACCTTATCCTCCAACTTTGCTCAAAGTCCAACACTATCTCAGTGAGACGGTATGACACATTATCCTACCTGAAGGTGTTATATAAATATAAGTTGTACTTTGCTACCTTATCTCATGATGGGCAAGATTTATGGGCAAAAATTCCATTCAGTGTTACAATTATTGCCTTTAGCCATGTTGGCCAACTAATAAGATTTCTAATTATAAATCGCTATAGGGGTTACAAGTAACTTTCAGCTTCATCAAGACTGGAGGGATTTCAATGATGTGGTTTGAATAATAATGTACAATAAACTCCTGATAGCTCAACCCTGGCTTAACTTGTCACTGCCACTGAAGTCATCATGCTGTCAATATCCCAGGCTCATTTATTTCTGCATTTATACATATCCCTAACTCGCAACTCCAAATAACTTGTCACCAAGCCCTTTTATTTTGGAGTGACAAGTTATTAGGAATTTTACAACATGCACAGTCACTACTCCTCACAGTGAATCCTGCTAGATGTCCTGTCAACGTGAAAGGTGGTATATCAAATTCAAGGATGATAATATTAATGAATCGCAATGCTGTTTTGGATACAGTACCCACTAATAACTGATCACATCATCTTTATCAGTGGGCCCAGCATGAAAATCAAAGTCTTCCATTATCATTGATGTGAGTCCAAATGCTGGTGAAAAGACAACTTGCTATTCAATTGCTTCTGCTGAAACATTTACTTAAATATACTCAATTATGATTGTTACGGAAGGCAAACATTGTTATCAGCATCTGTGCCAAGTTAATTTTAGAATTGTCAATGCCTGCGATGGGCATTCAACAAGAGAGCATTTGCTTCTTTGTTTTTCTTCCTGGTGATGATGATCACACAGGTGCTTGCTAGCTATACAGGGACATCCTCCCCACGTGAAAGGCGCTATACAAATGTAATCTTGTTGTTGTTGTTGTTAGCTGGTTAAACTCCAGCAGTATACCAATGTACACTCTGGGGTCCCCAACATTGGCTCTTGCCAACCTACACCAATATTTTGTCTTCAAATGTTAGATCTGGCAGAATTGTGGAAACTTCTTTAAATCAGTCTTAAATTTAACTTATACAAATTTATAGGACAGAAGGATGTCATTCTGCCCATCAAGTCGGTACCTACCTCTGAGAGCAAGGTGCTCAAATACAGACATTGGATTTTGAAAATAAATGTGCTTGCCCCCAAAAAGTCACTACATTTTATATTTGAAATGCATTGAGATGTCCTACCAATGGGAAAGACGTGATATTAAGTCAAAGAGTTATTACCACTACTATTATTCAACTGGTGATGAAAACAAAAAACAATAACCTGCATTTATTTAGCGCCATTCACATATGGGGCAGCGTCTCGGAGAGCTTAACAGTGGCGGAGCCTGAAGCCAAGCCAGGAGGAGGGATATTGAGCTGGAACTTCAGCCTTGCATGTGATAGGATCAGGCTCGCTATTCTTGTTCCTCAGTGTACAGCTTCTGTCAACAATCACTGTCAAGTTTCATCCATGAAGAATGATCTCTTCAGTTAGCCAATGCAGGATACTGAGCACCCATATAACTATGGGTTAGCAGGAGTCAGTGCATTCAAGAGAGATGGAGAGTAAAAAACAAAATGTGATATAAAAAGAGATGCTTGCATTTGAAAAAAGGCATTTTATCACCTCTTTGAAACTTCTCAAAATGTTTTACAGGATTTTGGAAAAGTGTAATATTTATGTATTAGTCAGCATAAGTAGCCAATTTGCTCCAATTTGCACACAGCAATGCTCCAAAACAGCCAGTAGGACCTTTTTATCTGGAGGGTTGATGACCAATATACAAATGGAAACTCCCTTCTCTTTTCAAATGCCATGAAATCTTTAATTTCCATCAGAGTAAACAGATGGTACTTCAATTTTAACATCATCCAAAGCAAGGCATCACCAATATTGCAGCATTCCCCTGGACTGCATTAGAGTGTCAGCCTAGATTTGAGCTCTCAGTACTTCCATGGGGTTTGAACCCACAACCTTCTGATTCAAAGGAGAGTACTACCAACTGAGCCAGGCTGACTGAAGCTTGTTTGATGCTACAGTATTTTAACAATCAATCTACAATTATTTAAATCTTCTAGTTGTGCTATTTTGACATTTTATATATCAGGAGATGTAATGTTCATCTAATAACACCTTTTGTACCTGGATGAATGGCTCTATATAAGTGCAAGTTGTTGTTATATGTTAATTTTGCTTTTAGAATTTGCTCCTGAATGATATTAAAGAACAACAACAAGATTCCATTTATTGAGCGCTTTTCACGTCGGGAGGACGTCCCAAGGCGCTGTACAGTTGGGTCAGGACCCGAGCAGGGAGGAAATGGTCAGGGTGAGGCGAGGGAAGGGAGGGAGCGAGGAGAGGGTAGAGAGTCGAGAGGAGAGCTGAAGGCACGGTCAAAGAGAAAGGTCTTGAGACCGGCCTTGAAGGAAGAAATGGAGGAGGCGGCAAAGGCACTGGGGGATAGAGTTCCAGAGCCTCGGGGCTGAGAGGCTGAAGGCCCGGCCACTGATAGTAGGGCGGTTGGGGCGGGGGATGTGGAGCAGACCGGAGCCAGAGAAACGGAGGGTATGGGCGGGTAGGTAGGGGGATAGTAGGTCGGAGAGGTAGGAGGGAGCGAGGCCGTGAATGGCCTTGTAGGTGAGGGTGAGGATCTTGAATTCGAGACACTAATAGTTAGCACTAACAGAAAAGAACCAATGATAAGAACCTTAATTAAAAATAACCAATTTCTCCTCTGTGTAAATACACACTTTATGTACAAAGACAAAATGCAGGACTCCACAGTAGGGTGAGCATATTTTGTCAAATCTGAGGGCATATATAAAAAAAAGTTGAATTCACCACAACTCCTGATGTTGGCATAAACTTCTTGGATTAATGGCTGTATTTCTCCGATGAGCGTATCTGTTTTTGGAATATTATTGTGCTTGCTCAGTTATTGCTAACCTGAAGACAAGGGAAATTTGCTCACGGTCACAATACCTCATTTGGGGACTGTCCCCAAAAATCGAAGACATGTAGTCACCCTACCAATCTTCAGACCCTTATTAAGAGATTAAATGTGACCTGCTCATAAACTATATATAGCATCATCGGAACACCAAAGAAATACAGTGAATTCACTGTATACATGTGCTTTCTAAGACACTAAACCGGGTCAGTACCTAAAACCATATTCCTGTAGATAATATGAACTGCTTTACTTAGCAGGAATTAAATTAGTTGAGGCCTATGATTTCATTTCAGAGGGCTGCAATGTCTTTACTTCACTCTTTACCTATGTGTGTTACACCACTAAAATACAAGGGAAGACAGGCATGTAAATGTTTAAGCACATTTGGCTGTGAATTAAAAAGATATTTGCAGCCTCTGATGTCCCTGTCAATGTTTGAGCATTTGAAAGGCTATGCTACCGAAACAAAGCATGAGCTGAAATGTGTTTTGTCCCTGGAGTTTGCTGAACATATCCAATAATAAGAACATGTCACCAAACCTTTTAGGCATCAGTTATGTGAAACTAAATTGTAAACTCTTTAATAGTAAAATAATTAAAGTGTCATTTCTGACATGCTGAGCGCCCAATAGGAAACTTCTGATTTGATTTCTAATTGCACTGACTTATTATTCCATGAATCATTCATAACCTGTAGGAATGGACTGACACCTTATAATTATTGTTATTCAGGATATTTCAGTTCAGACTGCAGTTTATTTCAGCATCATTAAATACACCAGCATTGCCAGGTTAATTTTTTTTCTCAAAACAAGACACTTGACACAAGCCCAAATTGTGAGCCATCAGAGTTTTAAACCATTGGTGATTCCTCATCAGATTCCTTATTCATAGGGCTCAGAATTACAAACAAGCACTCCCTTAAGTAATTAAAAGTACATCACCGGACTTATATTGGTTTAGGAATCACCATTTACAAATCCTTTTTTACTAAATTGCAATTTAGAAGTAAAATTTGCAATATTTCTGCCAGCACAATTAATGCTTGCATGATCACTGAAATAGAAGGGTATAGAAAAGGGGATTAGGAGGGGTGGAGTATAAACACTGGTATGGACTAATTGGGCTGAATAACCTGCTTCCATACTATAACATTACATGTAATTCCATTTAATTAGTGCCATGTACTGGAATCAAATATTTCCAAGTTTTACTGTAAGGCTGCTGAAATTTACTGAATGGCTGATAGTGAAATGGGCAACAAGTATGTGACAGTGCTCACTCCTCCTCCCCCAAACTTCCAATTCTAACCAGTTCTTTTCAATGTTTAATAATAATATAATAATAATAATCATTGCATTTGATATAGCGCTTTTCACGTCTTCTAGAAATCTCAAAGCGCTTCACAGAATATGCTGTAAAGTGAATTGACTGTATATTTGTGGGTGAAACGCATGAAACGATGGTAGGTCAGAGGTTTTGGTCCTTAGAAAATAAATATTAGAACAAATGACCCCTCTCCCCCACCCCCACCCCAGGATTTTCTGAGTTGGATCTTTTGAAAAGCAGTGAAATTCACATTGCCTTAGATTTTTACCCCTTAGACTTCACTGTCTTCTGAAGTACAAATGCACAACTCAGTGATGCAATGTTCAATGTTGATTACACAGTATTGAAGCACTTCCTACATTCTCTTCACATTATTTTCTTTTAGCAATTTATTAAGATCGTTTCCATAATACAGAACCAATACATTGTTACTTCAAAAAAAAATTACTCAGTGTTTCCAGTCCCTGTAATTCACTGTAAAAGCAATTTCATCTCTTCTCCCATCAATGTCAAATTGAATGCAAATTTCATAAATGTTTGTTGGTAGTTTTTGACCTAGGGTTCAAGGATCAACTCCATTGGCTCCACTTAATTTCAAAGGACCAAAATACACCGACTCCCAGAATCTAACATATATAATAATAATAATAATAATAATCCTTGCATTTGATATAGCGCTTTTCACGTCGGGAGGACGTCCCAAAGCGCTTCACAGAACACACTGTAAAGTGAATTGACTGTATATTTGTGGGCGAACGCGGCAGCCAATTGCGCACAGCAATGTACCGTTTGTTGGTTCAAACCCCAGATCCCAGTGTCTCTGGGACTACCAATTACTTCACCAGTTTCAATCTTCTTGCTTACTTTATCAGCTGTTTAGATTCCCATCGACTACCCGATTCTAGGATGACAACATTATATTGTAAAATAAGTAAAGTTTCATTCAATTTCATTTGAGTATTGGGCCGAGCAGTGAAGTAATGTCAAACATTACAATTCATATATTTAATTCCTGAAAATAAATAAAACATATCAAATGCAAGAATAAAATTGCCATAATTATTCTTGCATTTGCTATAGCACGTTTCATGTCATGAGGCCGTCTCAAATGGTTTCACAAGATACATTGTACCAACATTTTGTATTTTGTATTGTGTATTTTGTAGTTGAATGTGGCAGCCAATTTGCATACAACTGTCTCATAAAATACAATACAAATTATATTTGTATAGTGCCTTTCACATTGGGAGGATGTCTCAAGTGGCTGAACAGTTAGGGATTTGGACCCGAGCAGGAGGATTGGGATCATGGAGAGTGGAGGGCAGGGAGGGTAGGAGGGTAGACAAAGGCACGGTTGAAGAGGAGGGTCTTGAGACGTGCCTTGAAGGAGACAAGGGAGGGAAAGTGGAGTTCCATAGGGTGGGGACAGAGACTGAAGGCTCGACCTCTGATGGTGGAGCGGGCTGGGTGGGGGATGTGGAGCAGGCCAGAGCCTGCTGAGCTGAGGGAGTAGACAGGTTGATAAGGGATTAGCAAGTTAAAGAGTTAGGAGGGGGCAAGGCTGTGGAGGGCTTTGAAGGTGAGGACAAGGATTTTGAACTCAATCCTCTGAGGAAGAGGGAGCCAGTGAAGCTGGGTAAAGGTGGGAGTGATGGGGTCACGGAAACTGGTGCGGGAGAGGACACGAGCTGCAGAGTTCTGGATGATCTGATAAAAAGCCATGAAGTGAACGCAAGGATTGTTAGCCAGGAAATTATAATCATATCATTTTTTAAGTGAGAATAGAAAGATTTAGAGACAATAATTTGGTAAAAGCAGAGCTTTAAATCTTTGATGAAATTTTGCTAAAGTGAAGTACTGCTCTACATCAATTTATTTGACTTCATAATGTGATTTGTTTTATATTTGCAATGATAGCCATCAATCACTCAGTTTGCTGATTGACAGTGTATTTCCACAAATTTGCAAATCTCTTTATTATACGGAAGAGAGTTGAGCCTATTCAGGAGACCTTGATGGCAAAGTTGTTTTGGGTTCATACACAGGCAATGCTGCTGTAGGCTGGCTACAGAAAAAACACCAAGATAGAACCGGTAATAATCAAATTGGAATATAATCCTGTTTAAGGTCTTAAGGAGTTATGAGAATTCAATAACGACTTGAATTTGTATGGCTCCTTTCATGTATTATGTCTCAGAGCACTTTATAATGCCTGCTTCAGGGCCCCTGCATTTCCCTCCCCACCATTCAGCATCTCGGCCCCCACATCTGGAACTCTATCCCACAATCCCTCCCCCTCCCCCGTGCTCTTGCCTCCTTCAAATTCCATCTAAAGATCTTCCTCTTCAATTGTGTCTTCAGCCACCTTCCCAAGCCCACTGCCCTCCATTCCTCCTGATCCCAACTTGGATCCAAAAACCCTGACTGTCTAGCACCCTGGGACCTGACGTCTTTCCAATATGAAGGTTGCTATGCAGGTGTAATTTGTTGTTGTTGCTGGGTTCACTTCAGGGATACAATAGAAGGGGGAAGCTGAAGAGATCTAAATTAATTGACTCATCACTCACAATGTCAAAATAGTGTGAGGCAGCAATAAACAAGGCTAAACTGGATGCTGAGCTAATCTAATAAATAAGTTAAATTTAGATCCCCAAAAGTCATACTCAGGCTATATAGTGCATGGGGGACTCGCATCAGTCGGGCTTTCTACACTTAGCACGCAATGTACAAGTGTTATCTGTGACTTGACATCACATCAGTGAGACATTGGACCCAGTCTATATACTCAGTTTTCAATAATAATAATCCTTGCACTTGATACAGTGCCTTATCACGTCATTGAGATATCTCAAAGCGCTTCACAGAAGACTCTAAAATCAATTGACTGTATATTGTGTGCGTGAAATGCGGCAGTTAATCAAGCACAGTGGTATCCCACAAACCGTCATGGATTGAATGACCAAATTATAATTATATTTATTTATAGCAATTATTACCCTCGGAAAGTGGATGTGCCAATCGACCGAAAAACGGGTTACTACGTATTGCTAGGTAAATAGAGGCGCGGAGTAAGGAAACTTGCTTAAGGTTTCTCCCTGCCCAGGAATCAAACCGGGATCATTTCACTTGCGAAGCAAGTGCTTAAACCAATAAGCCTCCAGGACTCCAATGAGCCTCTGAGCTGTAGCATTTTGCAAATTTAAAAGGTCTTGCTAGGCTCAATTTGCCTCTTTATTCCCTGAAAAAAAATTGTACTCCAGTATTGGAACTGAAGGAATTTCAAGATGTCAAATCAACAGAAAATAATTTAACATTAACAAAAACTCAACAAATCGACCTCCATTTACTTATGTGGAAACGTCATCTCTGTCAATGGTTACAGGAGCAATTGTTGGCTCCAGTGAACAAAATAAATATTTCTAACCTGCAGCAATTGCAAAATACATTAAAATCAGAGTATGTGGTTAACATTCTTTCTGGTATCAAGCCTCAATAAGCTGGGTATAGTTCATTTATGTTTTCATTGCAACAATTGTCAAGCTCAATGCAGTCCCTATGAGAAGACACAAAACAAACTGTGGAATATCACGTATGAGAGCCTAAAGTTTTAAATGTTTTAAGACTGATGGAGTGACAATATACAGCAGCATAAACAGCCATTAGGTAGCAGTGCTTCCCTTGGGAATTTCAGTCCTAGAAGTTGGTTTTATCAAATATTCCAGGATGGAGAAAGAGAGAAAGTCATACTCTTCCCCGGATCCAATCATCATTTTCCACTGGTCAATCAGACTAGGCACAACAATGTTTAACAGCTATGATGCCGCCACTTATTCCTTCAAGTATCAACATTCTTGATCCTACCATCTCATCTGATCTCAGAGGGAATTCTCCCATTTCTAATGTTAAAGCATCCATCAAGGTCTCTTTCCTCTTCACGCCAAGCATGTTTTTTCCTCCCAACAATTCTTAACCCTCTACAAAGGATAGGTTCATCAAAATGTGTTGCTCCCATCAACTGAGGCCCTTTCAACAACTCTCACACTCCTGGCCAGGATACAAGAAAAGGCGGCTCTTCTATTAGATTATATTTTATTCACCTCCAACCTTTCCTTGCCTTCCACCTTTCCTTACCATAACCCATTCAAATTATTATAGTTGTTGCTCCTTTACATTTCCTCTCTTGTCCTTTCTAAGCTTTAAATAAACATCCTACATGCTCTTCCTGCTTCATCATTGAGCCATAATCAAAAGTCATAGCGGTTTCCTTCTCCAACATTTCCTCTCCCGGCACCTCTGAACAGGAAATTTTTTCATCCCATAACCTTCCCTATCAACCTGAATGGTTTAAAATCTGGTGCATGATATCACCCAAATATTTCTTGACAAATTGTTTCCTTATTTGTTCTTTTTAACCTTGGTCATATCCTACCCATGGGGCTCAAGCTTTCATCTAGATCCAGATTTGTTTTAAAAAGCATTTGACCCAAAGAGATTGTCATTCTACCTATGTTATTAAATACAGAGCAATGTGTTCTAAATGGGCCTGGGTCAAATCCTTCAGAATGAAATTTAGGCTTCACATTCATGGATGATCTATTGGCTAAGAAACTGAAAAGCAGGCAGACAATATCCATAGCCCTTGTTCTGGCCACATCAAAAAAGTGTCTAATGTTTCCATGAAACCATTTCCCTCTCGGCAGTCTTCTTCAAAGTGATAAGCATTAAATTACTAAAAGTGGCTTGAGGTCTTATGAAGATTGGGCTATAAACAGCCCTTCAAAATCTTCTCCTTCATATAGTGACTTAGGCAGCAAACAGTTCTCCAGTACCTCAGCTAAACCATCTGTCTTCATACATTTTGACAATTGAGTGTTGGCAAGCTATTCAAACTTGGGGAACAGCAGAGCCGCACACGATCCTGTCCTCACCACAAATTCACACATTCACATGTTTCAGAAAGGATCACTGGTTAATGATCACGTGTAGGAATCCTTCTCCATTTTTCGTTCATTTACTCGTGGATTTTTCATATGATAGTTTCTTACATATAGTTATATGACATGGAAACAGACCATTTTGTGATTTTATGCTCCAGGTCTATACTGTTCAGTTTCTCACCTGATACATCTGTTTATTTCAATGACCTCTCACTTTACTGTGCGCAACAGGCTGCCATGTTTCTCCAACAAAATACAGTCAATCCACTTTACAATATATCCTGCGCAGAGCTTTGAGATGTCTCAATGGTGTGATGAGGTACTATATCAAATGCAAGGATTATTGTCATAAAAAAATCTTTCAGTCTATGGTTAAATATTATTGCTTCTGGTCCCAAAAATGCAATCTGGCTCAATGTTTCAGGTTTTTTCCCCCAGCGTAAGCATGTTTCTACGAGACTCTGTCTACACCCATTTGCTACAAAGCAAGACAAAGTGGATGTGCTGGAGGGACATTGTGCATCCATACAGAAAGCTGTAAATGTAGAATTGATCAGGATGTTTAAAAGAGTGTTCGATGCTTGGAAAGTAAAGTATTAAAAGATATGAAGCTCAGATTAAAAGATCTACCAATGATTTAGTGAAATGGCAGAACAGGTTTGATGGGCTGAATGGCCTCATCCTTCTTCCAAATTACTAATCAGTGGGCACTGGACACAAGTGAATAGTAAATATTTCAACAGTAGAATGTTAGTTTAGCTGGCATACCCATTTGATGATTCATCAGTTCTCCTCCACAGACGAATCCGGCAAATATAAGTTATTTCGGCTACAATTCTGTTTTTACCAAAGAAATCTATGGCTGATATCGGTACCTCGCAGTCTAGCAATAAAACTTGGAATCATCAGTCAACGTGAAAATGTCCTTAATTGAATCATCTGACTGTTACACTGGGATAGAGTTCCACTGCCAATTTACATTTGAGAAAATTTAATTTGCTTTAAAGTAAAACCTGGCGAATAAAAAGGAAATTAACTTTATAGATGTGCGTTACAGATACACTCTCAACACTGATAACAATTTGAGTATTTATCCTTCAATGGACATCCAATTCTTATTTCAAGTTCTTTGAGACATTCTCTGATATGAAAGGTGCTTTATAAATGTAACTACATTGACCAGTTCCAGGTTTTCTATAGAATCCATAAATTTAAATGATTCTATCAGGTGCAATCTTCGAACACATTCCATTAAAGCTGTTCATCAGTTAGAAAATGTTTGTTTTGTTTTGAGTAAACTGCCAAAAATGTAGTGCCTGTTGATTTTGCAAGTTATTAAAATTGACAGTTTTTGCAGAACACAACAGTACACAACCCTAATTACTGCCATATGTAAAGAAATCTAGTCAGCTCATATTACTTTAAAGATATGTCCACCTGCTGCCTAAAATGGAATTACCAAAGTGTACCTAAGAATTTTTGATGCAATGAAAATAATCAAAAATTGGCATTGAAACAATAGAATGATGCTTCCAAAGGGAGTCATTATTTGAAGCCATCTGCCTTCACAAGATTAATTCAGATGAAGAAAACCCTTCAAGCCATCTGATCTCATCCCTCGATATTACCCACCCAACTGCATTAAGCTGCTTTTTTAATACGGTCATTTTTCTGGTCTCAATAACCCTTCCTGGCAACCTGCTAGTTATTAATTACTATTTGGATAAAGAAATACCTCCTGGTGTCCATCTTAAAATTACCCTTTGCAACTCAAAACCCATGTTCCCTAGTTCTTATGCCATGGTGCATCCTAGAATATTGTTATAGGTTTACTTTTTCCATTGCATTTAAAATTGTATACGCCGCTATAAGATCCACTCTGAGATATCAACAACAACCACAACTATTATCTGTCAAGACTGAAGAGCACTAATTTGTCTAACCATATTCCATAGCTCATTCCTCTAACACAGTTGATCATCCTCAATGTTCTCATCTGCATTGCCTCCAAGGCCTGTGGAAGTCATCTTATTTTATTGTGACCAGAACTGTATGCAATACTTGCACATCAGAAAGACATTCTATTGCTTTAAACTCTGCATTAAAAAAAACAGGGCCTGAAAGTTCTTCTGGTCTTTCTTCTTAACACTGTTACCTTCTAATTTAATATTGTTCAGATTTATGCAAAACAGTTTTAAATTCAGCCCTAATTTCTTGTAGGTATTTTTTGGCACTGAGTAAAATCACTTCGAAGTGGGTGAGAATTAAAATATTTTTCCAAACTTCAACAAATTCTTACATTTTAAGACAATAATAATCTTCCTTATATATGATAAATACAATCACTACACTACAGTAAAAATCTTGTGAAATGCTTTCAGATATTTCAATGACATGCAAGCATTAAGCAACATCAAAAGCAAGGATATTTAAATTGCTGACAACATCAAACGGTCTCAAAGGCCTTCACAGAATATTAAGTGTGTTAACTGTGAATTTGTAGGCAATTTCACTGAAATTCAGCCAATTTCAGGGTCTGAATACTCACCCATCTGCCAAGTCTTCGTGTATAATATTAATAGTCTTAAACCTAAGAAAAACAGAATTTTGGATTGCATTTTACTAGATAGATATAAAGTTAAACAACAATCTGAAGGCCAACTGGTCTGCCATTTCCCTGTATCTCATCTCAAAGCACACTCCATCCTAAATAATAAAATAATAATACTTGGATATAGCACCTTTAACATCAGAATGACATTTTAAAGTGCTTTACAGAAACTACTGTGGAGAATGGCAATTTTATTTTGTAGGCAAATGTGGCAGCAGTTTACACACAGAAATATCCCACAAACAGCCATGTGGTGAATAATAATTTTATCAGGAGTGTTGGGATTTCCGAATCCCCAGATTCCAATAATGACCCGACAATCCAATTAAGGTGTAATAGAGATTTATTGATCAAGGTAACACATACAAAAGAAGGAATAATAATGCTACTACAAGTAACAAAACTTATACTACCATTTTAAGAGCACGTCTCCTCCTGGCTGGATCTGTGCCTGGCTTGCTTAATACGAGGTTAGTTATACCATGAGGCCTAAGGGTTCTTCCCTTAGTTTCCCCCAATCAGAGGCCTGCCACGTACTCAGGCTTTGCACATGTTGCTCATTCGACCAAGCGTGAGCTGATCATGGTTGCGCTGTATGACTGGCGCCAGACTTCTCCTTTTCAAAGATAACTAGGGATTCTGATACAGAGCAACTTGCGTATTAATCCTCAGCGCATGGCAACTCTCTTCCTCCCAAGGCCAGTGCCTGTCCCCAACTGAGGAAAACAATTAGTAGAATTTTTACAGGAGGATACGGTTGATTTACTTAATTTTGTTAAAGAAATGTATGACTACCTTGGTGTTATCAGCACGTGACAGCCTACTCTCCTCTCGAAGCTATCCATTATCTTACTCCGACATTCGCTGGCTGACCATTTCTTCTTGGAACAAAGCAGCTTGTTAGTTTGAGTGCAAAATGGTTGTTCCTGCCATTTTGACTCATATGACCAAGATGAGCAACATGAATGATTATAATTTTCATGCATTCCTGCCTTAAAACATTCTATGTGTTGTATTCCAACAGGAGGGTTGTTGGTCAGGACACTGGGAAAAACTCTCCTCTATTTTCAAATAGTGGCATGGAATCTTTAACATCCACCTGAACAGATAGGCAGCACTTTGCTTTAAGCTTCATCCCAAGAACAGCACTTTTGACAATGCAGCGATCCCCAATAAAGTATTGTAGTATCAACCTAGCCTTGTGAGCTCAAAGCAACATTGTGGGGGTTGAACCCACAATCTTCTGACTCAGGTGAGTGCATTACCAACTAAGCCAGGCTGATACACCAGGAACCTACCAGCAGCTGTACTTTTTGAAGAATAGGTTTAATCTGGAACTTTTCATTCTCACAAACAATTCACAGTGGAAATTACTTCCCCTCCCACACCTCCCCTCAGAAGAAAGAAAAAGTTAAACTAGATTAGGAAGATCTATTACTTTTTCCACGCTGGTTTCACAGTGACAAATTACTTTCCTCTACTTTCCTGGAGAATTGGCAGACAGATTGAGTATTAAGGCACAGGAATTGCCAGAGACAGATACGGTATTCATTTCTCCCACTTCTTTCAAAAATCTAGTCCGAGTAAAGCTTCTTGTGCTTTACGCCTGCCCTCAAGTGGTAGATGAAGCTTTCTCATGTGCTTGTCCCCCTCCAACCCCCAACAGTGTCTTTACAGTGAAAATTCCATTGTAGAGTGTGACAAATTACCTTGTTTTTCTCTCTCCTCCGATGCAGAGGAAACCATTCGTACACAATTGCAGTTCACCACCCGATGTGGCTTGAGCATGTTCGAATCTACTGTAACGGTAATTTTTTTTACTCACTTGTTACCATTCTCATAGCATTCCCTCTTGATTGCTGCACTCTGGATTTTTTCAGGAAAGTCTTTGTGAATAGTTGTATCGGATACAATTTTGGAAGCTTAACCCATGTCTGAGAACAACCTAGTTCAAAAAAATGCTCAACCCATATCCAGTGGTGAACTGTAAGGTTGGTTTTGCGAGATCTGTACTCGAGTGCCCGGGTTTGGGATTTATGGGCGTAAGGTGGCTGTTATAGCAAGGGCAGCAGATGGGGTGGGAGATGATCCAGGAATGTAGGGTGACAAGTGAATTGAAAATGCAGGAGAGACAGACATTTAACTCCTGTAGCTCAGTGGTTAGAGCACTTGCCTCGCAAGCGAGAGATCTATGTTCGATTCCCGGCAGGGCAAAATCTTGGGCAAGTTTCCTTACTCCATATGCCTGATAATAACCCCTCAAGAAAAAAGTAATAAATTGGTCACTTAATCCATGACTGTTTGTGGGACACTGCTGTGCGCAATTGGTTGCCGCATTTCGCCCACAAATATACAGTCAATTCACTTTACAGTCTATTCTGTGAAGCGCTTTGAGACATCTAGAAGGCATGAAAAGCGCTATATCAAATGCAAGGATTATTATTATTATTATTAACAGCTTGAAGACTGCATTGAGATCACTGCAGGCAGAGGGCCAGAAGGAGAGATGGTCCTATTCTCAGAAGGCACTTGTAAGGGACTCAGGGGAAGCTATCTCCAGGGGTGGAAAGAGATGTTGGAGGACTTGGCGAAAGAAGACAGAGATGAAGAGATGATTGGTTAAGGACTTGTCTTTGATTGAAAGCTCAGATATGTCAATGTCATATATGATCTTGAGATTGAGGGGATGGCATCAATTGTGGGTGGTGAAGTTGCTATCTCACACTATCTCACACCACAGGCCACCGAGACCCTTATACACAAATTCATAACATCCAGGCTCGACTATGCAAACTCTCTACTTGTTGGCCTCCACAACATGACCTCCACTGGCTGCAGATCATCCAGAGTTCTGCAGCCTGTGTACTCTACCGCACTAGGCTTCCTGACCCCACTGGTTCCCATTTCACAGAGGTTACCGTTCAAGATCCTAGTCCTCACCTTCAAAGCCCTCCATGGCCTTGCTTCCACCTACCTCTGTGAACTCCTAACCCCCTACCAACCTGCCTGCTCCTTCCACTCAGTGGGCTTCCTCCTGCTTTACGTCTCCTACCTCACCCGCCCCACCATTGGCAGGCGGGCCTTCAGCCACTCAGCCCCCACCCTCCCCGATTCCAACCCGCTCCCTCTGTTCAGCGGGCTCCGGCCTGCTCCATGTCTCCCACCTGACCCACCCTACCATCGGTGATCGGGCTTTCAGCCTCTCTGCCCCCACACTCTGGAACTCCATCCCACATTCCCTTCGCCTCGCTTCCTCCGTTGCCTCCTTCAAGGCCGGTCTCAAGACCCTTTTCTTTGACCGTGCCTTTGGTCTCCCTCCCACCACTCTGCCTCCCCTCACCCCTACCCTACCCCTCCCCCATGCTCGGGTTCTGACCCCTGACTGTCCAGCGCCTTATGTAGTCCTACTGACGTAAAAGGCACTCTATTATGAAGAGGCACTCAGTAATATTATAATGATCCTTGCATTTGATATAGCGCCTTATCACATCTTTGAGACATCTCAAAACACTTCACAGAATATACGTTAAAGTGAGTTGACTGTATATTTTGTGGGCAAAACAGTGATGGATTAAGTGACCAAATTATTATTTTTTTTTGAAGGAATTATTACCCCTGGAAAAGCGATCAGATGCCAATTGACTGACAACCCGACTCCTATTTAATGCTAGGTAAACAGAGGCATGTGGAGTAAGAAAAATTGCCCAATATATTGCCCTACCTGGGAATCCAACCCAGGTCCTCTCGCTTGCAAAAAATAGTGACACATATTATTGGATTATCTAAAAATAATAACATAATTTGTAAAACAATACAGAGGTAGAGGGATGTGTGGTGGGAGGAGATATCTGTGAGGAAGAAGCCAATGGTTTGGGGGGCAGTAGACTAGGATTACTTTGAAGGAGAGAAGAGTAGGATGGTACAGGGTGAGATGCTTGAAAGAGGGAAAGAGCCGGATGAGTAGAGCATAGATCGAGAGGTTTGGGAGATGACGACCATCCCACCACTGTGAGAAGTCAAATGTCACCTATAAAGAACTTTTGAAGAAATATTTATGAATTGTATAAACATTTTTACAGCAATATTGAGTTCATAAAAGAATTACAATCACAATATTTAAAGATATTTAATTCTCCATTTATTCACAGCACAAATGTGTGAAAAGGCTATAGCGGCGTATGGGAAGGGATAGGAAATTGCAGTGCAGATTAACCAATAAACTAACTAAACCATGTCTTAGGACCCTGAGGACTGAGAGGCTCTGGATATGGATATCAAGTTGAAAATTAGCCACACATGTTACTAGAATACCTAAAATTATATAACTATTGTAAAACAGTATAAAACAGCAAAACAGTCAGACCAGGCCCCCAATTCGGAAGCACACGTGGATTTGGTGTTCTTGTGACATTTTCTCTTGGAAGATAAATCAGCTTGTTATCATGTCCTTTGCAAGTTTACATGCTTTTAAATTGTCTTGTTATGTTTATTTGTAAGTACTTTTAAATATATTAAAATAAAATGTCATATTTAATACTAACGTGTGTTTGCCAGTCACAAAATGGTATTGGTGCATATTTTGTATGCATAGTATGAAGGCCCCCCAGATCCCATAATCTGGCTCTGGGGAAGTTGATTAGGATGCTTGGAGGCTCAGGTCAAGTACAGACTATTTTGGCTGAATTTCCTGCTTGGTGCTGCACAGTCGATGTAATTCTGTGTATGAGTAATGTTTCCCAGATGTTCTGTGAAAAAAAAATCTAAGTTATGCAAGCTTCAAAGGCCCCTTTAAAGTCCAAGTGTTAAATACACCAAAGGTTCAATCACAGAACAAACGGTTAACCTTTGGAAGGCAATTGGCAAATTCTACTTTGTTCAAATAAAATACATCATAGAAATTTTCTATACAAGAATAAACAAGATCTTTATTTGT
This sequence comes from Callorhinchus milii, assembly GCF_018977255.1. Taxonomy (NCBI): domain Eukaryota; kingdom Metazoa; phylum Chordata; class Chondrichthyes; order Chimaeriformes; family Callorhinchidae; genus Callorhinchus; species Callorhinchus milii. The sequence continues at coordinate 80,129,831 of NW_024704742.1, read as the reverse complement.
TTTGATCAGACATCTTATGCTTCAAACAGCATTAGCCACATATTACTTTACTCTTCATTAAATCATCAATTATGCTTAATTTCGAGGTGAATTTATTGCATCCACCACTATGGAGTGGAACTCTTTAATTCTCCATTGGCTCCCTACTTTTGTCAAGGCTCTACCATACATCTCCAGTGTAGTTACAAGTTTAATCGCATTAGAAAATACTATTACTGACCTCATGGTCCTCACGTTAATATTTACAATTATTCATGTTTTTTACTGCCATGGGAGGCATCATCTCTCTATCTCTCACTCGCTTTCTCTAGAGTATGATTGGCCTCATTGATATCCAGTTCATGCAGATCGCCACCAAAAAGAATCACTTGCTCTGTCAACAACAACAGCAACAACATGATTCCATTTATTGAGCGCCTTTCACGTCGGGAGGACATCCGCCTTTGTCCAGAAATATTTTTAATGTGGTTCATCAGGTTTAAAGCAAATAAGACAAACTGCTCTCAAGATACCTTTCAAATCTTGATCTCCCTTTGTCCAGACCATTGCAGTACAGTGTTATAGCTTTTTCTCTATTACACCATGACTTTCTTGCCTGTAGACTGCTTGTTTCTGACAATCAAATCCTTCCCCATCACACTGTGGTTTTACTTCAGCGTTGCAGTGAATTTATTTTATTACTCTACTCCTTTCTTGGAAGAGGGACAAGCAACCACCTCACTTGTAGCAGTAATAATCTTTGCAGTCGATTTAGTAGCTTATCACACTATTAAAATATCTCAAGGCTCTTCACATGATTTAATGTAAAGTGTAGTGACTACGTATTTGTAAGAAAATGCAGCATCTAATTTGTACACTGCGATTATATATATTATATATATTATACACACACACAACCCCAAAAAAGTATTTGGGGAATTCTTGCCCCAGATACGAGAGAAACTCCCATCTTGTTTTGAGTAATGTCATGGAATCTTTAATGCCCTCCTGAACAGGCAAATTTGACCTCAGTTTAATGTTTCAACCAAAGGACAGCACCTCCTGCAATGTAGCTTTAACTTGGAGTATCATTGTACATTATGAGCGCAAAGTCCCAACATGGGACTCGAGTCTACAACCTTCTGACTCACACGTGAGAGTGTTACCAACTAAGCCAAGTTGACCTCTTCCAATTATAGCAGAATATGACCCAGTTCAGGTTATAGCATTTCAGAAAATATGTCTGTCAAGTCATTTTCCTTTCCATCTTCAGCTGACTGCTCAGTGCGAGTCTCATTTCTCCCTCTACTCCTCTGCTTGGAAGACATTTTTTGAAACAGCGAAGGCCTTGCTCCTACCATGATGCATAACTGGTTCTTCAAAACCCTTCTGTGTTGAATCTTTATTGTTTTCCTCTTTACCAAATGCTTATCCTTTCCTTATGCTGTTAACCTTATAATTGCTTTCTATAAACACTGTCAAAGCTTTGTTGGGTCTGATGGCCTGTTTCTGCATTGTATGAGTCTGTGCAACTCCAGGAATTAATTAAATCTGTATCATATTTTAGAAACAGAAGAAGGCTATTCAGCTTCTCGAGCCTGTTCCACCATTTTATCAGATTATGGCTGATCCATACCTTAACACTCAACATGGAGAAGACAATAAAATTTGGAGAAGACACTAAAAGATTGGTTACAATCTAATAACCTGAAAGAACAAGTTCTCCTGTTTCTAAGTTCCTTTAAGAATATAAGCTATTTAAATTTATAAAATAATTGCAAAACTTTTTTTTAACATCAACACTATCAGCGACCATCGTGTAAATGAGTGCAGCTTAGCAGGAGGCTCACTGTAATGAGCAAGAAAAAAAATTAAACCATAGCCAAGCCATTTATCCTCTGCGGTGGTCGTCGGATTCCATCTCATTATTGACGAGAACCTTAGTAATGAATTTTTGTTCTGAATGCTCAGTGAACTATGTTTGGTGCAATTTGGAGCAAAGAAGCATGCTCTTTGTGAAACCCAATTTTTCATCCAGTCGACATTTCGTCCAAGCTTGTATAACCTGTCGTGTTTTATAAAATAGACGCTCTGAACACGTTACTTATGTGCATGCAAACTAGGCAATCATGTCAGTGGGGAAAGCACGTTATCACCAAGATACAAATCAAAGCAGACAGTGCATTCTGCGAGCATTGTAGCTCTCCATCCAAGTGACAATGTGCAATCTTGTAAATTTCTGCACAGTTTACTAAAATGACCTTGTGGCACTTAAGTTAATCTGAATTTTCATTTAGTCAGCCCGCAAGTCTGTTTTGCTGCGTTTATCAGATAAGACAATTTTACACAAGTCAGGCAAAAGAGGCAATAAATGCACTGGGTGCAATAATGGCACTCACCAATTATTCTCTGAAATGTTCATTTGATACCGTGTTTCTAAATTGATTGTCAAAGGGGACAATTTAACAGTATATTCGGTATATAGTGCACCCCATCCTCCTAGCTCTGCACTGAATGCAAAGTCTATAAATCCAGATCCAAGACATTTGATTTCTGACTTGGGAGGAGGCTAAATTAAATCCAAATGGGCCTCAAAATCCCACCCCCATATTTATCTGGGCCTTACAGTTGAGAGACTTGAAGAAATATAAGGGCAATATTTGTAACGTTTGCAATAATTTAAATGTTTCTTGTATTATTGACAAGCACTCAATATCTACCAACAGATATGTCTCACAGCAGAGTGGAATAGGTAAGTGGAGACATGACATTTTGATTCTTTGATCTTGTCAAAGATTGAGCATGCTGCAAGCAAGTTTCAGCCTTACAGATTGCTTGGAATACTGGTCACATTCCTAAAACAGCAACAAATGACTAGATATGATCAACCTTGCCAGGTTGGTAGCGCATTAGTTAGCACAAATCCCCCTTGATTAGTGAAGTCCTGTAGCTCAGTGATTAGAGCACTCGTTTTGCAAGCGAGAGACTTGGGTTTGATTCCCGGCAGGGTGAAACCTTGGGCAAGTTTCCTTCCCCACACGCCTGATAATTATCCCTCAAAAAAAAAACAATAATAAATTGGCCATTTCAATCCACGACTGTTTGTGGGACACTGCTGTGTGCAATTGGCTGCCGCATTTCGCCCACAAATATACAGTCAATTCACTTTACAGTCTATTCTGTGAAGCGCTTTGACTAGAATACGTGAAAAGTGCTATATCAAATGCAAGGATTATTATTATTATTTGATTTAAGCCTGCCTCCATCCCCAAACCCCACTCCCACCCATCTAAAGAGCCTTTCCACTGAGGTAGTCAGCATCTTTGATCAAATAGAACAAGCCCGTACCTTTGTTGATACCACCTTGAGACTTATTTTTCTCCAATTCACAAACTATGAACATTAGTGGGTATTGGTCAGAAGCAATTAATGGTCTCTTCAAATCCTTAACCCTTTGCTAAGCAGAAATTAATTTCACAGATTTCCAACTACTCTCAAAAGAACTCAAAAGATGCTTTTGCGTGAAATGTGGTATATGTCGTAATTACTCAGTGCTATCACAATAAGAAACACTGCCAATTTCACACCTATATATTAAACAAGCATTTTTATGTATTTGCTGCACTTAATAATAAATAATACGACAATAATCCTTGCAGTTGACACAGCATCTTTCACATCAGGAGGATGCCTCAAAGTGCTTCAGAAGATGTATTATAAAGTGTAGAGACCCTGAGTTTTGTAGGTGAACACAGCAGCCAATTTGTACACAGCAATGCTCCACTAATAGCCAAGAAGTGAAAATTGACTGAGAAGCTGACCCATCTCTGTCTGTCTTAAAGTCCCACCTAAAAACTAGATGGTCAGCTCCTTCTCTCCTCTGCTTCGCATCTGAACCCATCTTTGTAAAACGCTCTGAGATATTATCCTACCTGAAGGGTGCTATAGAAATGCACGTTTTGTCCAGAGAGAGAAAAAAAACTTAAGTGAGTACCACTTCCTTAGATGTTTTTAATGTCTTCACCTCTTCTTGTCACCTTCTTTGGTATGCAAGTGAGGAAAAATATTCATTTACTGTTGTAATACACAGGAGGAAATGAAAAGCTACATCTTTCAATTCTAATGAATTCACCACACTCAAATCATCGAATCATAGAATTATACAGCACAGAAGGAGGCCATTCGGCCATCGTGTCTGTGCCAGGTCTTTGAAAAGAGCTATCCAATTCAATCCCACTCCCCCACTCTCTCCCCATAGACCTACAAACCTGTCCTCCCCAAATAATTATCTAATTATATTCCAGAAGAGGCATACATCTTCCCTAGAATTGTCCAGCAAGTGGGTAGCGACACAACTGATCAAAGAGTGGCATACAAGGGGCCCTCTGAGAGAATAACTAGTCAGTTCAACAAGGCCACAGTATTTGCTGTGCACAGTACAACCAACACACTAGGGGAAGGAGATTCCCAAAGCTAGGGCCATCCTATCCAGACACCAGCCCCTTATTACTCCTTGGGTAAGGCATGTGCTATCCATTCTGAATTAACGTTTTCAGGTCTCCTCCTGCTGCATCCAGGGGCACCAGTCCCCACATATCTCTGTCAATCTCCTTCACCGTAGCTCTCAACAATAGGCAAAACTTCAAAATAAAATATTACACACAATTTCATGGAGTCAATAAAGTTCCATGACTCACTGGGTAATAAAACACAAATGTAACATAAAATGTTACAGCCATCTGCATTCATGAAAAGAAAAGCAATACCAGATTGACAGAACCTGAATGCATAAATATTATTTAGTGTACTGTACATCAAATGCTCCTCCTCTTGGGAATCAAGTTCTCCTCCTGTTGGGAAAGGCATGAAAAATTCAAAGGTATTCAAACATATTAGAAATGAAGACATTCTGGGAACATAATGTCAATAACCATTTTACCTTCATATTTCTTCACAACAAACCATATCAAGTGAAGATATTACTCATATCCTAGTCACCCAGTAATAGCCATTAAGGTAAAATTTCCCTCGCTGTACATTTTAATGAATGAATAGGCTCTAAAACTGACTCATAATATTACAACAAGTCATACTGCAGCCTTTCAACAGCGTCTACATGCTCCCCCTTGGTGACATCATCCGCAGACATGGGGTCAACTTCCACATGTATGCGGGTGACACCCAACTCTATCTTTATACCTCCACCCTCAACTCCGACAGACTGCCTGTCGGACATGAAGTCCTGGATGAGGGCAAATTTCCTACAGGTGAATGCGAACAAGACTGAGGCCCTCCTGATTGGCTCACGCCAGCACCTCAGCACCTCAGGCTCCGGCACCATCAACTCCATGGTTGCTCACTACAACTCACCAAGCCAGTCAGGAACCTAGGTGTCTTTTGTTCGACCCTGAGCTGTCCTTTCTCCCTCACATCCGCACCACAACTGGCACCGCCTTCCATCACCTCCGGAATATCGCCAGACTACGGCACTACCTCACCCCTCACGCCACTGAAACCCTGGTTCACGCCTTTGTCACCTCAAGGCTGGACTATGGGAACTCTCTCCTCGCCGGCCTTCCCGCCACCTCCCTCCACAAGCTGCAGGTCATTCAGAACTCTGCAGCTCGTGTACTGTCCCGCACCAGGCTTCGCGATCACATCACTCCCACCCTCGCTCGCCTCCACTGGCTCCCCATCCCCCAGAGGATTGATTTCAAGATCCTCATCCTCACCTACAAGGCCATTCACGGCCTTGCTCCCTCCTACCTCTCCAACCTACTATCCCCCTACCTACCTGCCCGTACCCTCCGTTCCTCTGGCTCCGGTCTGCTCCACGTCCCCCGCCCCAACCGCCCTCCTATCGGTGGTCGGGCCTTCACCCTCTCAGCTCCCAGGCTCTGGAACTCCATCCCCCAGTGCCTTCGCCTTGCTTCCTCCCTTTCCTCCTTCAAGGCCGGTCTCAAAACCTTTCTCTTTGACCGTGCCTTCAGCTCCCCTCTCGACTCTCTTCCTCCTCCTCGCTCCCTCCCTTCCCTCCCCTCACCCTGACCATTTCCCCCTCCTCTCTCCCTCCCTTCCCTCCCCTCACCCTGACCATTTCCCCCCTGCTCGGGTCATGACCCAACTGTGCAGCGCCTTGGGACGTCCTCCTGACGTGAAAGGCGCTCTATAAATGGAACCTTGTTGTTGTTGTTGTCTTGTTCGACCCTCAACTGTCTTTTCTCCCTCACATTCAAGCTATGACCCGCTCTGCCTTCCTTCACCTCCGTAACATCGCCCGACTCCGCCACTATCTTACCCCTCAGGCCGCTGAAACTCTTGTTCATGCCTTCATCACATCCAGGCTCGACTATACAAATGCCCTGCTTGTCGGCATCCCCAACTCCTCCCTCCACAGACTGCAGATAATCCAGAGCTCTGCAGCCCGTGTCCTCTCCCGCACCAAACTCCGTGACCCCATCTCCCCCACTCTCGCCCGACTCCATTGGCTCCCTATCCTTCAGAGGATCCAGTTCAAGATCCTGGTCCTCACATACAAAGCCCTCCATGGCCTCGCCCCACCCTACCTCTTCGACCTCCTAACCCCCTACCAACCCCCCCCGTTCCCTCCACTCAACCGGCTCTGGCCTGCTCCACGTCCCCTGACCCACCCGCCCCATCATTGGTGGGAGAGCCTTCAACCACTCTGCCCCCAACCTCTGGAATTCCATTCCCCAGTCACTCCACCTCGACACCCTCTTTAGCCTCCTTCAATCCTGCCTCAAGACCTTCCTCTTCGACCATGCCATCAGCCACCCCCTTTCCCCCCCCCACCCACCGACCAAAGCTCAGGTCTGAAATGCTGTACACTGTCCAGTGCCTTGGGATGTCCTCCCGATGTGAAAGGCGCTATACAAATGTAATCTTCTTCTTGTTGTCTGACTAATCTCAAAAACAATAGGAATTGGTGAGACCTTCTCCTTAAAGCCAGCAATTCCTCTGAAGTATTTGCTTGCGAAAATACTGTAGACAATTTATGAATTTATCTGGTATGTTTGAGATACATTTAAAACTCATGACAAAGGAACATGACAAACCTGATCACTTTGTATTAAGTTGTTCAGGTTTCTTAGGCTAAATACCCTTTGTGACAGCCTTTGCTGCCATGTGTTAATTGATGGAGAGTTGATCAGTGCTTTACTATCAATGCAATAATAATCCTTGTATTTGATATATGCCTGTTGGGAGGATGTTTCAAAGTACTGTGCAGGATTTACTTTAAGTGTAGTGACTGTGCATTTTATAGATGAACAGTTTCTTGTCCTTTGGATGAGATGTTAAACCAAGGCCCCATCTGTCTGTTCAGGTGGACATTAAAGATCCCACAGCACTATTCAAACAGAGAAGGGTTTGTCCTGGCTGACAATCTCTCAAATAAAATGAGTTATTCACTCTTTGGTTATTTGTGTGACATTGCTGTGTGCAAACTGGCAGCAACGTTCACCCACAAAACACTGTCACTCCACTTTACAATATATCTTATGAAGTGCTTTGGAATGTCCCAACGTGAAAAGCGCTAAACCAAATACAAGGAGTATTATTATTTATTACTGTGTTATTATAAAGTTAAGGTGGAACAGAATATCTCATCTGGACATTTACGCTTTTGAAAATACATTTAACCTTCATAAAGAATTCACTGTAAGGCTCGTGTTCAATGTGCATGTAAAATTGCATTTGTTCCAGAATGTAACTGCGAGTGGAAATTGAGAGATAAATGCAATACAAATTTACATTTATGTAGCGCCTTTCATGTCAGGAGGATACGAATGCGGGGTAAAAACATTTAGATAAAGGTAACTGTGTGCAGCCCAGATAATCCAGAACTCTGCAGCCCGTGTCCTCTCCCACACCAAACTCCGTGTGTTTGACAGAATTAATATGTAGCAGATAACCAAAAACTTCTAGGCAGTGCATGGGTCTCTAAATCTTTAATCTGCTTCATACAAAAAGCAAGTTGAGGTTCTGGATGTTGCAGTCGTTCAGCGGGTTCCCCTTTTACTTCAGTGAACGGAGTATGAAAGCTGCCCACAACTGCTGACGAAAGCAATCCATGTAATCAGACAAAACTGCTTCTAATTTATAATAATAAATTGAGTGATCAAATTTATTTATTTTTGGGGAGAAGGGATTATTACCCCTGGAATGCGAATAAATAATAATAATCCTTGCTTTTGATGTTGTGCCTTATCATATCTTTGAAACGTCTCAAAGCGCTTCACAAAATATACTCTAAAGTGAATTGTCTGTATATTCTGTGGATGAATCGACTAACAACCGGGTTCCTGCTTACTGCTAGGTAAACAGGGGCATGTGGAGTAAGGAAAGTTGCCCAACATTTCACTCTGCCGGGATTTGAACCCAGGTCTCTCGCTTGTGAGGCGAGTTCTCTAACCACTGAGCTACAGGACTACGCTAATCGACAAACAATCAAATTCTTACTTACTGCTAGGTAAGCAGAGGTGTGTGGTGTAAGGAAACTTGCCTAACATTTTGCCCCGATTTTATATTGATTGCCACTATCTCTTTTGAAAGTCACAGTCTGAATCAAAAGAAAGGGCAACCATAGAAATGGTCTTCTGCTGGCTTCTGACACACATGGAAACCCATCACCTTGTTAAAGGATATCCAGAAAGATTCCCAAATATGCATGCCACCTATGGCTGGAAATGGGTAGTGTTATACTGCTGTTGGGATGGTGAAGATGGTGGGAGGAAGGTCTTCACTGATGTTAAGCTAACTACTGCATTTGGTCTGTGCTGTGCCTAACCACAGACTGCAGACGACTTCAGTGAAAACGTATTCCACCAGAACAAAATTCCTTCACCTTGTTGAGCACAAAAATAAATAGATCTACATAATATATCTATTCAATGTTAGATTAGTCAAGGTTGGCCTGATACATTGTCTCATCCTGTCATGAACCATTTCCATGTCTGGTTATTTACAACATTGAAGGTTAAATTATAATGTAAAGGAGCAGTTAATTTCATCTTTGGAGTATTTGAACTGGTAGCATTTGATCAGACTATGACTATGTTCACTCACTGTAGATAGCACTTGGCTGACAAATTATTTGGTTTCACAGACGTGTTTGATATCTTTGACTGTGGAGATGTAATGAACAGAAATATAAACGACCTGTTTTTTCATTCAAGTGATGACTAATTGTGAAAGAATAAGGGATCTTCAGCAATTTCTAGCAGGATTCTTTTATAAGGAATCCAGACAAATATTACACCTACTCAAGATTTATTATACTTACATTTGATGTAACACCTCATCACCTCAATGAACTTTCTAGAACACTTTACGGCATTTGCACTCTGAAGTGTAGAGACTTTGTAGGCAAATTCCGTAGCCTGTTTGCATACAGCAAAGTCCCACAAGCAGCGATGAAGTGAATGACCGTTTTATCTTCAATTGTTCACTGGGATACAGGAAGAAACTCCCTTATCTTTTTGAATATGCCTTGGGATCTCTGCTCTGAGATGCTATCCTGCGTGAAGGGCGCTAAATAATTCCAAATTTTGTTGTTGTTATAATATTGTTGATCTTTAACATCTTGTGTTACGCCCATTACTGTGCACTGCTTCTAGCTTTTCCTCTTTGTTCTAAACAATGTTCTAACTGTTTTTTTCAAAAAGGGTTTGGTTATCGACAACTACAAAGATAGATTTTCACTTAGTGTTCTAACGAACTGAGAAATGCTTAAGCATTAGGCAGACTTTGCATAGATTAATAGATAAGGAAATAGTCTGAGGGTTTGAAGAAAGATTGTTGCACAGTATGTTAATCAGATGTCTAATCCTAAAGTCTTAGAAATGTCTATTGTGAAATAGGCCATTTAAATAGAGATGCAATATAGTGTAACTGACCAGAAACACAATGGGGTGGGGGGGGGTTCTGCATCATGCTATCCAGGCAATGTCACTGTTCCCTTAGAAATGACTCCAATACTGTATATTTTTATAATGTAGAATTGAACTTTACATTTATAATCCAGTGCTATTGTATTAAGTTGAAATTGCCCAAGGTGAGTTAGTTTTTGTCCAACGATTGACATCAACTCCCTGGGTTTATGGAGGGTGAACCCAACTCTTGATTATTATCCAGTAATCTCAGATGAGGTACACGTTTGTGGACGTTCGGTGAGAAAAAGACCAAGCTCAGCTGCAAAATAGAATATTTGTTTTTCCTCAAACTGTATTGTAATTATAATAATAATAGCATTTGATATAATAATAATAATAATAATACTCCTTGCATATGATGTAGTTACTTATTGCATCATTGAGACATCTCAAAGAGCTTCACAGGATTTTACTGTGAAGTGTAGTGTCTGCATTTAATAGCAAACACAGCAGGCAATTTGCATAGTATTTATACACTGCTTGCAAGTCACCATCCTGTGAAGAGAGAGAGATATAGAAGTTGCTGAATGGGGTAGCGAAAATAAACCCAGAACAATAGTCCTACAAGTGCCGAGGCAGTATGAGCAAAGCCCCAATTTCGGGAATGTGAACGGCAAGACATTAGAAATATTTTTTTAATGAGGAGAATAACCAACAGAACAGATTCTAGACTAATTTAATAAACTTTAATGATGTAATAGGTGAAGGATGAAAGCACACAAGGCCAAAGGTTTTATTCATCTGAACCTCTCAGGATTTGGTGAGAAAACAACAACTTGCATTTAGCAACATAGAAATCTGCAGGGTAAGAGGTCATTCAGCCCATCGAGTCTGCACTAGCTCATAGAGTAAGGAGGAAAAAAATCAATCCCCTGTTCCACCTTATCCCCATATCCCAGTCAAGCCTCTGTCTTTCATATGCCTGTCTACTTCCCTCTTAAAAGCAACAATGGACTTTGTCCTCACCACCCTACTCAGCAGGGGGTTCCACATCGGTGAAAAAATATCTTAAATTCTCCTTTCATGGTTCTTTTGGCTATCTTAAACTGTCCCCCAGTTAATGATTCTCCTATTGATGGAAATAACCACCCTATTTACCCTAAAACCTAATTTTGTATCAGGTTCCTTCTTAACCTTCTCTGCTCCAATGAAAACAGACCTTGCCTTTTCAATCTCTCCTCATCACTGTAACCCTTCATCCCCGGAATTATTCTCATAAACTTCCTCCACAACCCTCTAGCATATTTCCTGAAGTGAGATGCCCAAAATTGGATGCAGTACTCTACATGTGACCTAACCAATGATTACTACAAATGTAACATTATTTCTTTGCTTTTTGTACTCAATGCCCCATATATAAAACTTAATCTGCTATAAACCCCACCATCTTTACAGCCTTTGCCACTTTTGATGCGATTTTCATTGACCTATGTACCTTTATTCCCAAATCCTTTTGCTTTTCAGCTTCTTGTAAGTTGCTGCCATTCAATATATATTCACTTCCTTCATTTTTCCGACCAAAATCAATCACTTCACGTTTACTTTCATTAAACTTCTATTTGCTGCTGATCAGCTACTTGCACTGTTTAAATCCTCTTGAATTCTCTTGCCATCCATTAAACTTTCCAGTTTAGCTTCATCCGCAAACATTGTACCCCCTTTTTATTTATCTATGTCTAACTTTCAACCTTTGAGCAAAAGAAGGGGAAAAATAGTTGGAAATCTGTCTTACTAGAAGCGTATTGGTGAGGAATTTGAGTGAGGTTCAATCAGGCTAGAATGTGGTACTCTCTCTGGACAACAACAATAAAATTACATTTGTATAATGTCTTTCACATCAGGAGGACGTCTCAAGGCGCTGGACAGTCAATGTTTTGGACCCGAGCTGGGGGTTGGGATTGGGGAGAGTGGAGGGCAGGGTGGGGGAAGCAGTGTGATCGAAAGCACGGATAAAGAGGAGGGTCTTGAGATGGGTTTGAAGGAGTCAAGGGAGGGGACAAGGCAGAGGGACTGCGGAACGGGATAGACACATATCTTATTAACTTTCCTTGGGATCCATCATGGAATATTGCAAACCAAATTTGTTGTTTTAATTGCAAATTTAGAGCTTGAAACTACAATTTTTTTTTTGCAAAATTCACAGTCCAAGATTTGCAAAGCTCACACTTGCAAAGTCTGGAAAAGCAGAGGGGCAAAACACCCTTGTTTCGTGCCTGTGCTCTGCACACTGTCTTCTCCTCCTCCCTCTCCAAGACAATGCTAATGAGCTTAGACCAGAAATTGTAATGAATGCAATAAATCCAGTTTGCCATTATGAGGAATTAGACTATCATCTTGACTGAGGTTTTAGAAAGCACTTTGCATGAGCTACTAGAGAATGATGCAAGCATGTGGAACTGAACTCCAGCGTTAAACAGTACCTTCAAAAGACAAGGCAGAAAATTTGAGTAGATATTGAAAAAGAAAAAAAGTCTAAGAATTGAAAAGCTCATCTATTTACCATGGAAGGTGGTCTTATTAAATTTGCAAGTTAAATATTTCATAGAGCTGTATTTGCCAAATGGCAATCATTTTAACAACTGCTTTGCGTTGGCAAAAAATAGCATTCTCAGTATTAGGGCAAGCTGTGATTGTTTCAATGCTGTATTGTTTATTTTTCAATTCTGCCCTAGAACAATGATAAATGCATAGCTAGTGAGTGAAATTGAGCTAATTATCAGATTTAATTCAGGTCAGTAAGAATCTCATTTTTGCTGATTATAAAAGACCTTTGATACCTGTAATATATGTTTCTCAGTGGAACAAGGATTTAATACCAAGACAGGATTAAATGCTGTATTGGAAAGAACATAAAATAGATGAGATTTTCACTACTGCAATCATAATAGTACTCTTAATGGTGGCATAGAAGGCACCTTCAAGGAACACAACAGCCAGGGTAAAGCTTACCCTCCGGCCACTTCTTAATTACTCAGATGAAAAGAGGACCAGTGCATGTGTTCAGGCTTCCAAAGAGTTCATATCTGAGTCGAGGACAATTAGTAATAGCTGATTCACGGGGTCTTCACTGAGTTAAACTACTTTGCCTGTGGCAGTTTTGCATTTTGCGCTGTTAGAATTGATACAACACTGTTTTCACATCGAATTAAGGCTATAAGTACAGTATAAATCAAATTTTATGATTTTGGCTTGATTTCTTGCTCTGCTCCCAGCTCTGGTGAAATCTATTTTTGCTCCAATTACTCTACTGCGTGAAATGAATTGCATTGCTTGTCGCAGTTTGAAAAGGGCATTAAAGTCACAGCACCTATCAGGTTTGGGCAGATTGTTCATTTCAAGCATCACAAGGAGCTTTTTCTGGTCCACTTGCACTCAATGAGTAACTGATGCACAGTTCTAGAGGACTGATTGTTTCATTCATTTCTCCAGTACAATAGGTCACACAATAGGGCATTTCACAATGTTGGGACTTTCCCAGAGTACTGTAGGGGCACAGTACGTAAAACAACAACTTGCATTTATATTGCGCCATTCATGCAGGATAGTGTCCTGGAGCGCTTCACAGTGGAGGAGTCTGTCAATGAGCTGAGGGAGAGGAAAGGGGTTGGTGACCATAAGCATGATCAAAATGTATGCAAACATGCAGGTATTAATCAATTCAACTGTATACATCAATTTATCAACCTTAAGCACTTTCATTTTTTGACTTGCAAGTGTTTTGTGGTTCATAGAAAAGAGATTCTCTTGAAGATTGGTAACCATTTACAGTCAACTTCCAAAACAATCATGAATTGTTCAATTATTGGAGCAGGAAAACTGAATGGTAGGCTCTCTTATGGCTTCCTATTGAAACTTTGACTGCTGATGCCTTTCACCAATCTCCAAAAAGTAGTTAAGCATTCGTATAACCAGCAGACAAGTCTACTTATTCCTAAATTTAGCCTGAATTTAGAAGTGGTTTTTGAATGCCAGAATTATGTTTGCATATATTACATATATTGTCATGTAAAGGTGTTCCAATCTTAGTACAAAACCATGTCGCAGAAAAACATTTATTAACACAGCAACATCACCAGAAGCACAGAGTTGAATATTAAGTTGTTGCTTCTTACCAGCATTCTCTGTTGTCTGGATTTGCAGGTAGGAAATAACTTGCACTTTTCCAGTGGAGGACTGAATGGATCTGATTATGGGTCATGACTTGCCAATAATTGGAAATATGATTATAAAGATTGGTGGTTTTAGTGCTCTGTGTTAGTAATTGGCTTGAGTTGTCTTCTTGTTTGATATAGAGAGTTATAAATCAATGAGGACAGACTAATCACCAGAGGCTGGATATCATGTAACACATTTTATTTAATGGGGGAGTCAAATATGCAGCAATTTGAAACAGGAGTGTATTAGTGACTAACAGAAAGCCACTCCTGCCAAAAACAGCAACCTGCAGGGAATCCAATAAACGGAAGGAGATCAGATTGGAACTGAGCTTCTATGAGTCAATGTGATGCATCTCAGTTTCTGGCAGGAGAATCTATTAGTGACTCCTGTAATAAATTGGAGTAAATTAACCTTCTAGATTGGTTTGTAAAAGCTCTGTGGCTTTTAACTCTTTCCTAGTTTTTTCACCTCCAGACCCCTCCTTATTCCCTAACAATTTAAATCAAACTTTCCTTTAGTGATAGAAATTTTTTTGGAACAACAAAATATCTCAAAATATTTTGCGAGTAATTGTCTATGTGCCAGCAAATGCAATAGCCAATTTCCACACAGCAATTTCCTACACACAGCCGTGAAATGAATTGTTCAATTTATCTGGAGGGTTGTTGGCCAGGGCACCAGGAGAAATTCTGTTCTCTTTTCAAATAGCGTCTTAACTGTGTGTTTAGCATCACCTATCTTCTTGATGATGCATTTAATGATAGATTCATTTATTTTGTCAAGTTACATTTGAGAAACAAACAACCCGATTGGTAATAATAATCCTTGCATTTGATATAGTGCTTTATTATGTTAAGACATCTCAACATGATTTACAGGATAAATTGTAAGTGGAGTGTCTGTGTATTTTGTGGACAAACTCAGCAGCCAATTAGCACACAACAATGTCCCACAAACAGCCATGAAGTTAAAGGCCAATTTTATTTGAGGGATTGTTGGCCAACACATGAGGAGAAACTCCCTTTTCTTTTCGAATAGTGCCGTGGGATTTTGAATGTCCTCCTTATCAGGCAGGCAGAGCCTTGATTAATTGTCTCACCTGAAAGACAGTACCTCCAACAGTGCATCACATCCTTAGTTCTGCATTAAAGTATTAACCTAGACTGTAGTTCAATGTATCTGGGAATTAACACAGGTTTCAAATAATGAGGCACTGTTGGCCATGGTCCCTTTGCCAGTAAATATGACCTTCAGTAACTGGCCATTCAACTTACCACCAGGGATGCAGCCGTGACATGTTTAAACTTGGAGCTGAAATTAGGTCAATTACACAAACCAATTTAACATTCCTTATGCCCAACAGTCCAAAATTGGACCTAAATTATTATGCCTCATATTACATCTGTAGTAGCAAGTACAACCATAATCACAGATCTCACAGCAAACCACCACATACTGTTATACACTATAATAACTATAATACTATATACATATTTGAAAAAAACATATCCAGTTACAGTTCGATTGTTCTATATCTCTATTTTTCTTTTGTTCCATATCTCTGTTTCTGTGAAGCGCTTTGAGATGTCTCAACAACATGATAAGGCACTGTATCAAACACAAGGATTATTATTATCAACTCTGTTTTTTAAATGAAACACTCCAGAGATTTAATTAGGACAGGGATAGCGATGTATTTGAATGTGATGAACAGTGTACTTTTTCAATTGTCGTGAGCTTAAAGTGATCCTTTTGCACTTGAAATCCCTATTGGTATGCACCAGAAGTATCAGGAGCCTGGCAATTCAGGAATTCTCCAGTGTTTTCTGAGGAGTAGGAATACAGGCAGAATTCAATGGATGACATTCAACTATAAGTGCTGACACATGCTTCATGATAGGAAGCCCCACAGTTCATTGCAGTTCTCTTATCAGCTGTAATGAAATGCTGGCATGAAAAGACCTACAGAAGAGTGATAGTGTGTTCATCAGTATTCTGTAACTCAATTTTCTGAATATCAGTTTTACCCATTTTAAAAGGCAGGTCGTGCTCTGGAAAATAAGTGGGAAACTGTCTGGAACCACTGAAATATCAATGCTTGTTTCAGCCAGAAATGTTCTCAGTTTAATTATTGTCCCACTGCTTCTTCCTTTGAAAGATTAATGGAGATTTACAACAACAACAATAACAAGATTCCATTTATAAAGCGCCTTTCACGTCAGGAGGACGTCCCAAGGCGCTGCACAGTTGGGTCATGACCCGAGCAGGGGGGAAATGGTCAGGGTGAGGGGAGGGAAGGGAGGGAGCGAGGAGGGGGAAATGGTCAGGGTGAGGGGAGGGATGGGAGGGAGCGAGAAGGGGGAAGAGAGTCGAGAGGGGAGCTGAAGGCACGGTCAAAGAGAAAGGTTTTGAGACCGGCCTTGAAGGAGGAAAGGGAGGAAGCGGCGAAGGCACTGGGGGATAGAGTTCCAGAGCCTCAGGGCTGAGAGGCTGAAGGCCCGACCACCGATGGTAGGGCGGTTGGGGCGGGGGACGTGGAGCAGACCGGAGCCGGAGGAACGGAGGGTACGGGCAGGTAGGTAGGGGGATAGTAGGTCGGAGAGGTAGGAGGGAACAAGGCCGTGAATGGCCTTGTAGGTGAGGATGAGGATCTTGAAATCAATCCTCTGGGGGATGGGGAGCCAGTGGAGGCGAGCGAGGGTGGGAGTGATGTGGTCCCGAAGCCTGGTGCGGGACAGTACACGAGCTGCAGAGTTCTGAATGACCTGCAGCTTGTGGAGGGAGGTGCCGGGAAGGCCGGCGAGGAGAGAGTTCCCATAGTCCAGCCTTGAGGTGACAAAGGCGTGAACCAGGGTTTCAGCAGCGTGAGGGGTGAGGTAGTGCCGTAGTCTGGCGATGTTCCGGAGGTGATGGAAGGCGGTGCCAGTTGTGGTGCGGATGTGAGGGAGAAAGGACAGCTCAGGGTCGAACAAAACGCCGAGGTTCCTGACTGGCTTTGAGAGGTGGAGAGTGCAGCCTTGGATGCTGATGGTGTCAGCGCCTGAGGTGCGGAGGCGCTGACGTGAGCCAATCAGGAGGGCCTCGGTTTTTCGCACGTTGAGCTGAAGAAAGTTGTCTCTCGTCCAGGACTCGATGTCGGACAGGCAGGCTGTCAGGACATCGGTGGTCGTGGAGTTGAGAGTAGAGGAGGAAAGGTAGAGTTGGGTGTCATCCGCATACATGTGGAAGTTAACTCCATGTCTGCGGATGATGTCACCGAGGGGGAGCATATAGAGGGTGAAGAGGAGGGGACCGAGGACAGAGCCCTGAGGGACACCACATGAGACAGTACGGGGGGTGGAGGAGAAGCCATTCGTCGAGACAAAGTGAAGACGGTGAGAAAGGTACGACCTAAACCACTCAAGGACAGTGCCTTGAAGGTTGAGGTGGGAGGACAAGCGGTGGAGTAGGATAGCGTGGTCGACCGTATCGAATGCTGCCGATAGGTCGAGGAGGACGAGGAGGCAGAGGGAGCCCTGGTCACAGATGGTCAGGATATCATTGGTGACCTTGACCAGGGCAGTTTCTGTGCTATGGGCAGCACGGAAACCTGACTGAAGGGGTTCGAAAAGAGAATGGGTGGAAAGGAAAGAGCGCAGTTGGGAGGCGACAACTCTTTCCAGAACCTTGGAGAGAAAGGGGAGGTTGGAGATGGGCCGGTAGCTTGATAGCTGCGACGCATCAAGGGAGGGTTTTTTCAGGGTGGGCGTGATGATGGCAGTTTTTAAGGGAGCACAGAGTCCAACTATTTTGTCCCAACCCCGTGGACCCAAGTCAACTTTATGGGTCCACGACCCTTCGTCAGAACTGGGGAATGTTGGGAGGGAGAGGTTTTTAAGGGAGGGAGAAGGGGAAGGCAGGGTAAGGAAGACAAAGGAGAAAATGGGGTAGAGGACAGGGGTTGCAGCGCCTTGGGACGTCCTCCTGACGTGAAAGGCGCTTTATAAATGGAATCTTGTTGTTGATGGGTTAAGAAGTTGTTAATAATGCAAAACAAAGGGGGGAATTGCAACAAAGCAGGGAAATAGAGGTGTTATAACAATATAATAATAATACTTGCATTTGATATAACGCTTTTCACATCTTATCGACGTCTCAAAGCGCTTCACAGAATATGCTGTAAAGTGAATTGATTGTATATTTGTGGGTGAAACACTGCAGCCAATTGCGCACAGCAGTGTCCCACAAACAGTCGTGGATTGAAAATGACCAATTTATTATTGTTTTGTTTTGAAGGGATTATTATTAGGCGTGTGGAGTAAGGAAACTTGCCCAAGGTTTTGCCCTGCCTGGGTTTGAACCCAGGTGTCTCGCTTGCTCTAACCACTGACCTACAGGACTCCACAATACTGCAGAACAAGAGGGGCTGGAAAGAACTTGTAATAAAACAGGCAGATTAGAGAGAGAAAAGGTGTGCCTGGGACCAATTCAAAATGTTCCCAGCGACTTCTGTTTTTGTGTCCCCATTATCCCTTTGTCCTTCATTTTTCTGGAAATAAACTCAAGTGCCTTTTTGATCCAATTATTCTGAGGTGTATCATACATTGATCTTTACAAGTGATTTATTATTTAATGACTTTAAATTGGATTTCTCATTATAAAAAACTAATGTAAAGATTGTTGGTTAAATTGAGTGTGTATAGTAATAAAGTAAACCTTGCATTTAACATAGTGCCATTTACATGTGCAGGACACCTCAAAGCAATTCAAAGCGTTTACTATTAGTTGCAGTGAGTTTGTAGGCAAACATGGCAGTCATTCTGCACACACCAATGCCTCACAAACAACCATGAAATGAATGACTAATATGCCCCTGCTGGGTGTGTGGTGGGGGGGTCTAGGCTAGGGCAATCGGGACAAACCATGGGATCTTCAGTATTCACCTGAGCAGGCAGACAGGACCTCATATGCTGATCTTCAGCATCTACTTTGATAGCCTTCCTTTGCAAGTAATTCTGGAGAAAATTTGAGCTGTCAAATATCAGCCAAGCCAGTAGATGAAGTGTCAGTAGGAAATGACCATTTGATCTTGATCATGAGAAGGCAGAAAGGCTCCTGCTCAGTGTCTCAACCAAGAGTTCCTGCAGTTTGGAACAGTACTGAAGGGAGCCATCGTGAGGTAGACTGTTCTCCCCAGAGGAGAATAGTTATGAGCAGTCTACAGGGAAGGGAGATAAAAAAAATGAAGTCATTCATTTTGTCAATGAGTCAAATAGGCTGTTGCATGGTTTTATTCAAATGAAAATGAGATCTGCCATGTCTATCCCCATTGTTCGCTAGCCTTGCTAAAAACAAATCTGCACTGACTGATACTGTTTGTGTCATGTACCACATATTCCTGAGGTCATTATTTAGGGGCAGGCCATAGGGAGACAAACAACTCTCTGGAGCATTCTGCAAAAATAGGTTGGGAGAAATAATTGTGCAAAGCTGGCTTGGAACATTAATTGGTTACACATAATAATTTTGTGATGCTTCCCCTCAAGGCAGTAGAATTTTTTTTAATTAGGGAGACTTATCGCTATCTGTGGTCGAATCTATCTACAAGAGCAGAGATGCTTAGAGTTATTAACTTCAACACAAATGAAGGTACAACTGGATACATCAATAATTTCCATACTTGAAATGTTTTTCTTACATATCACGCAAAGCTACTTATTGTAGATTGGAGCTTCTTCATCCCTTTCCTCTTCATTTCTCCTGCACTGATATTCAACACTCAGTTGAAAAAACATATTACACTATTTGTGTTTCTTTGCGCTGTAGAATAAGAGTCCTAGAAAATAGAGGATTTTTTGCTTTCCATCCAGTGAAATTGACCATTTTACTTTGATTTCTGAGGGGTCAGAATGCTGAAAGTAACCTATGCCTGAAAGTATGCCTTATTTTTCTACAAATACACAGTCACTACACTTCACAGTAAATTCATATGAAGAACTTCCTATGAAGCTATCTCAATAATGTAAAGAAGATATGCAAGAATTATATATTATATTATATCATAATTATGGATGATCCATTCATTGGTACAATCTCCCTAAATTCCTCTCTTATACGGTATACATTTTCCCTTAAGCAGGAGAACGTAGAAATGTTGCCCCCTCTCTAAATGTTGTGTTAAAGTACTGACATGCCCACAAGGAACTGAGTTGAAACATTTCACTTTAATAACTACCACTTCAAAAAGACATTTAGCACATCAGTCTGAGATTGATACACCATCTGATGCACCCCCTCCCCCCATTCTACTCTTTGGTCTACCCAATCGGTCTGTGTTATTCGTTATTACGTCCTTAAATATGTTGTCAGTCATCATGAGATTGCACACATAATTGAACTCTCTGCAGCACATTTGGATGTCCAATCGGCTTTTCTACCCTATTTTTATGTTTGACACCCACTATTCAATATTTCTCTTTATAACTTTATTTCTCTTTCTAGTTTTTGCTTTTAAGACTCTGATTTTCTTTCTGAGTTTCCAAGCTTCTTTTGTTCACCTTTTCACCCCTCTGTGTTATACGTCATCTCAGCTGTTAAACCTTTTCTTATCCTAGCTGTTTATCCTGCGGGCACGACCTTCCTCGGTATCTGCAGCCCATCGGTTTAGTTCAACACATTTGTTTTTCAGTCCATACTGCTCTTTAGCTCAGTTTCTGCTCTCTCCACGGGTCTCTGCTAGTTTCACATGCTGTGGATCCATTCATTTAACTCTCAACCACATTTCCAGTCCCTAAACGTTTATGTTCTTCAGTCTTTTACTTTCAGACATTCCCCAATTGATGGTATTTTAGAAAACTTTCTTTTATAAGAAAAGGATAGTTTTCTAAACCACTGTAAATCAGAAGATATGCTGTTTCTTATTTAAATGCTTGAGTGACCATAGTTGAAAATAATCCAAATGTGTAAAAAGGTGATCAAAACCTTTAAAAGGACCATTTGATAGTTGACATTGAAGAAAAGAATAGACTACTTAATGATATAATGAGCTGCTAGATCAAATGTAAGGATTATTATTATTATACCTCTATGAAGTTTCTCTCATCGTTTTTGCTGCCTCATTTTCTGGTGTCTAAGTTCTACACACTTCACTGAACTAAATGCATTTGAATATTTTAAAGTTATGTAATATCCTGCTAAAATATAAATGAAATCAATTACATTACTTTTTGGATTATTTTCAACTGTGATCAGCTGAGCATTGAAACAAGTTATAGGAGATTTTTTTCAAAGTGGGAAGTTCACTACAGTTAATAGTATATTCACGGGATGGTACATGAAGGACTGTTTGACAAGCCCAACTTATAGATCACAGTGGAAGTATGATGAAGAAGGCCCTTTGGTCAATTTGCTCTCATTCTTCCTGTATACTCAATGTACCATACTCCAATTTCAGCATTAATTTTTTTCGTAAATTAAGCTATAGCTTTCTGGCACCAAATGCCCATCCTGATAACCAATACAGTTGTTAATTACCCTCTGGGCAATGAAGTACTTCTTGGTGTCTATCCTGAAATTCTCCTTTGCAGCCCTAAACTTGTGCCCTCTTGTTCTGCTGTCTACGTACATATGAATGAATAATTCCACCCAGTCTTACCCCGTACTATAATTCTGTTTTAAAACTTAAAAATTGTGTAAAATTCTTCAATTCTGCCTTAATTTTTTTTTAAGAACCACTGACTTGCAGACTCTATTAGCATTTGCGGGGCATTTTGATCCATTATATTGCTTGCAATATTTCAAAGGATTTGCTTCATTAATAATAATAATAATCCTTGCATTTGATATAGCGCTTTTCACGTCTTCTAGACATCTCAAAGCGCTTCACAGAATATGCTGTAAAGTGAATTGACCGTATATTTGTGGGCAAAACGCGGCAGCCAATTGCACACAGTAGTGTCCCACAAACAATCGTGGATTGAAGTGACCAATTTATTATTGTTTTTTGTTTTGGAGGGATTATTATTGCTTTGCATGCTTACAAATAAATAGTCAAACACTTGTTGGTTTCAATGTTTCCTTTTTAATGAGTTCACCCTGGCAGGCAGTGAGTGAAGGGATTCTAATAGTGTGGTTAGTCTCTCAATAACAACCAGGATATGTCATATAAAAATTCACAAGATTAGCTTGAATGAAAAAGATCAATTTGACCTCATCACCACTCTACCATCTTTCGATCACAGCATCAAGCTGCTTTTTAAATGAAGCGAGTGAGCTGGCCTTTCCTGACAACCTTTCTCCCTACAGATTTGCGCAAACTTGTGCCATTTTTCAAGTCAAACCAAATGTTTTTGATCAGTGGTTCCAGCCATCACGTACATCAATTACTTTCACTGGGCCACTGACTAGAGTAAGTCAAGAAGGGAACTGACCCCTGTGGGCTTCCCGACTCAGTGAGTCAGGAAGCAGTTATGCATTATATTTACAAAAATTGGATACAGATCCAGGCCAATTAAAATCAGTCCCACCTCAGGGTTGGTTTCTTGCCAGCACCGACTGGCACACATGCCAGTGAAACCTGGCTGACTCAAAGCACTGTTGCCTCCGTCAGACCCTGCACTATTTATCCAATCTTGGAATCTATCCCACTTAATCCATTCCCTAAGGAAAGGTTCTGCATCATTTATCTCTATTCCTCAATGTAATCAAATATAATTCCAGAATATTTTTCCATCTTCACATAAACATTATTCAACCATCGTCATGTCACAGGTTCCCTCCCCTCCAAAGATGCCCACCTTCAAAGTGCCTTTATTGTACATTCTGTCAGCGAAAGTTGTAAGCCGGCAGTAACATATGTCTTGAGGCTAATTCATCTTTGAGAATGACTCAAGGGTGCACCTTTTCTCAGCTTCCAGTTATGCTTCACCAGATGCCTTTTGATTTACATGCTTGAGATTAGGCACAAAGAAGCAAAGAATGAGAATGAAAGAATATTCAGCAGTCAAGTCTATTCCTTCAATAGCCATTGTACAATGCCCATTCCTTCAATATAATTTGTACAATCTACTGTATATTATTAATAATAAGCCTTCCATTTGTTATGCCAATTTTCATGTTGGGAGGATGTCTCAAAGCTCTTCACAGGATATACTGTAAAGAGTGGTGACTGTATTTTGTAGGTGAACATGTCAACAATTAATTTGGGGGATTGTTGGCCAGGACATGAGTAGAAATTCCCTTCTCTTTTCAAATAGTGCCATGGGATTTTAAATGTCCAGCTAAACAGATATTCTTAGACTCTACCCCATTTGTTTAATTCCCTGAAAAAACAGTCAGAGTAGTACATGTCTCGTCCCTGAAAATATTCAATCCAAATGACAGAATATCTTTCTATGCTCACAACTATACTCTTCAACCATTGCAACTTATTTTCCAAGTTTTCCAAGTTTCCAGATCTGATTCCAGCTGCAATAGAACCATTGTATTTTGTTGAGTATTTTACTATTTCTCTTCATCAACATCCCAAACATTTATTCCCATTCCTAACCATCTATGTATTTAGATATTTTAATGCCAGAAACCATTGATATGAAATACCCAATCTCTGCAGTTGTCTCTGGCTTCCCATCACACAGAGGATAGAGTTCAAAATCCTGGTCTCTTTTGCAAAGCCCTCAATGGCCTCGCTCCCCCCTACCTCTGCGACCTCCTAACCTCCTACCAACCTGCCCACCCCCTCCGCTCAGCAGGCTCCGGTCTGCTTTACCTCCCCCGACTCGCCACCCACCATTGGCAAGTGAGCCTTCAGCCACTCTGCCCCCACCCTCTGGAACTCCATCCCGCAGTCCCTCCAACACACCCCTCCCTTGCCTCCTTCAAGACCTGTCTTAAGACCTTCCTCTTCATCCGTGCCTTCGGCCACCCTCCTTCTCTCCTGCCCTCAACCCTCCCTGATCCCAAACCCCAGCTCAGGTGAATCAGTTGGGATGATATGTGAAAGAAGATTGTTTCATCACTGAAGGAGAAGACTAAACAATGTAGCATTAACCTATTTTTGATCCCTTTGATTTATCAATTGTGTTTAGGCTGAAAAAATAAAACGAAATTTTTTTGTTAGTGCACACCCGGAGCATTTTTTTGTACAAATTACAATGCGAAAATAAAGTAGCCAGAAAACCGTGTTTTTCTCATGATACATTAAAATGCAATAGATTTCTGTCTGAGTAGACAAGACTCGAGACACTGAACTTGACGGAGTTCAGATTCAACCAATCCAAGGCTGCTTGCTTATCCCTTACTTAATTGAGTTTCACTCCAAGATTACCTTTCTGGAACTGAACTTGCTGCAGGTGGTAATATATGAGAAAGTTAAAAATTCAACTCTTCTTTTGATTGAACAGTGGATATTTTGAGATTTTACAAACTAGCTTTCTCTTCACTGATTTTTCCATAAATTTAAACGAGTCTAAAATGCATGTTTGGAATTTTGAGTGCATAAAACCCATAAATGCATCATTATATTGAATTCATTTGCTCAATGGACTTCAGAGTATTTATAAAGTACCATCAAATCACTGTTTAAAAAAAATCAATGTTTTTTTTTGAGGCCTGAGTGAAATCGGTGCAAAATTACTTTTTGTTAAATTTGAAATCACATTTATAAGAAGTGGATTTGCTGATTTAATTTGTGTGCCCTAGTTTAGTGTTTGTGTCCTGAAAATTGTCTCATTCTACTACCCTTACTGGGAACGCGAATGCAATATCCTCTCTTTGGTTGGAAATTGAAGAATTTGGGGTGCAGAAAATAAATGTATATTTCATTCCCTCACTGAGGAAAGAAAATGCTGAAATAAAATCACACCATTATCAGTGCAAGACTGCATGTTTGAATTGTCAAATTAAAGGAAATGGTGTCACATTTAATCTTTATTCTGCAACTATTTGACTGTAACATCCCATCTGCAGCGGCAGAGTTATTTTATGAATAATCATTACCCAAGGGATCTCCTTGTATCTCCTTTGAACAGCAAAGCCTAATAGATCTGGAGACACATGATAATCAAATGCAACATCATCAATGAGAGCAAGATAAAGAATAGAATGCTTCATCGATCCACCAAAAGAACTAAGATCAGTAGAAAATTGAAACCAGATGAATATGAGAAAAAGCAAAACATTCAGTTTGGATTCTGCTTTTTAATGGAGCAGAACCCAAAAATATTTATTTCAAATGGTACAGAAAGATGACACCTATATGAGCGATTTGCCTTCTGCCGTGTCAAGCAAGGGTTTTTTACTCTTTCAATGACATACCTGTTCTGAGAAACAACATTCACATTTCCGTTTCATATTTACTGACAAATCCATTGCGCGTTTTGTGATGCAGACAATTATCAAACACCTTTGAGAAAACAGCAATATTATTTGATGTCACTGGAAACACATAGAATGGAAAATCTTTTGGGGCTAGATTGGGATTGGTGTTATTGTTTACGATAACCTAGGAGAGACTTTGAATGCCAGTTCAGATGTGCTGAATATAGCTTACAGTTTAAAGGGAGTGCAGGGCCAGAAACACCGATTGCAGCAAATATCGAGAGATGGATCCAATTAACTTATGTCACCTCGTTCCTTTCCAATTCTGTTAGTGAATTGCCTGTGTCAATGTGATCGCACTCATCCATAAGTCCTGCCTGTTTCATGACATCCAGAATCACTCACCAAACAATCACTGCTGAAAGATTTGTATAACTTTCCTGCCTCTGTTTGAAAAAAGGTCTCCTGTTTACTGAAATCCCAGCTACAAACATTGCCATCAATCCCATAGGGCAATGAACCCATTGTCAATTCAATAAATGCATTATATGGTGCTCATAGGGCCTACCATGTGTACTTTATTTTGTTATTAACCATATGAGACCCATGTACTTATTTTATCTGAATATTAGAAAAAGTAAACCCCGAAACTCTCAGATACATCAAGGAAATAGGACAAAGGGAGATAGGTGGAGGGTCTGCAGAGTTTTAAGGCACACGATCACAAGATTGGTTTGGATAAAGTAGGACCTTTGGGCCATCCTATTTCATCCCTCCAGAAAACCTACTCTACCCTGCTCCTATCACACACAAACTGATTTTTAAATGAGTCCAGTGTCCTGGCCTCAATCACCTGGCCTCAGAAGCGCTCTGGGACGCTACCTTTGTGTGAGGAGCGCTATATAAATCCAAGTTGTTGTTTTCTGCCGACTTGTTACAGTCGTTAATTGCCCTCTGAGAAAAGCTTCCTGATGCCTGTCTTGGATTTGCCCTTTGTAATACTAAATCTATGATCTCTTTTTCTATTATCTTGGTGAATCCTAAAGTATTGTTCTGTGTTTACTTTTTCAATCCCATTTACAATTTTACATACCTCTATAAGATCCCCTATAATAATAATATAATCCTTGCATTTGATATAGCGCTTTTCACATCTTCTAGGCGTCTCAAAGTGCTTCACAGAATAAACTATAAAGTGAATTGACTGTATATATTTGTGGGCGAAATGTGGCAGACAATTGCACACAGCAGTGTCCCACAAACAGTCATGGATTGAAGTGACCAATTTTTTTTTGAGGGATTATTATCAGGCGTGTGGAGTAAGGAAACTTGCCAAAGGTTTCACCCTGCCGGGAATTGAACCCGGGTCTCTCACTTGCAAAGCGAGTGCTCAAACCACTGAGCTACAGGATTCCACTTCATATTTCAAGTCTGAAAAGCCCTATCTTGTTTAATCTTTGCTCATACCACTAAAACATGGGATCATCCTCAGCCCCTTTATGCTGTTGTGATCAGAACTGTACACTTGACCATACAGCATGAGTATCACTTTTGGGGATGTGCACTCATTGATTTGACAATATAGGCAAGCATTTATTTATTTATAATAATAATCCTTGCATTTGACATAACACCTTATCACGTCTTCTAGAAGTTTCAAAGCACTTTACAGATTATACTGTAAATTGAATTGACTTTGTTTTGTGGGCAAAGCCTGGCAGCCAATTGCACACAGCAAAGTTCTACAAACAGTTGTGGATTGGGTGACCAAATTGTTGTTATTATTTTACTTTTTTGAATAGATTATTACCCCTGGAAAAGCGATATACTAATCGACTAATAATCAGGTTCCTATTTACTGCTAGGTGAACAGAGGCGTGTGGAGTGAGGAAACTTGCCTAACCTTTCACCCTGCTGGGAATCAAACCCAGGTCCTCTCAATTGGGAGGTGAGCGCTCTAACCACTGAGCTACAGGACCTTGTTTGTTGCTGCCTCAAATTGTTTTGACACTGTGCAGAGTCAGAAGGTCAGCTGTGAAAACATCTAGAATTCACTGGTTACAGATGCTGGTGTAACTCCTGCAAATTGCATTCAGTTTTGTTTGGTCAACCAGGTGTCTGACACATGAGAAAACTGATCTGTATGCTTAGGCTATCCACCCAAACAGAGATCCATATACCCACCTACTCATGGAAATTTCAGAGATTTTAT
This sequence comes from Callorhinchus milii, assembly GCF_018977255.1. Lineage (NCBI taxonomy): Eukaryota > Metazoa > Chordata > Chondrichthyes > Chimaeriformes > Callorhinchidae > Callorhinchus > Callorhinchus milii. The sequence continues at coordinate 80,102,234 of NW_024704742.1, read as the reverse complement.
TGGAATCAATAACCATTCCCTGGATGTTTTCTTTTTATACGTTTTTTATATTTTTATAGAGGTTTTATTCCTGCTTCCCTAATTCCAGTGAGTATTATAACTGCTGTTTCTCATGATTTATTATTATGTAGAAGTAGTTTCTAAATAGTTTTCAGTGATGCCAGACCAATAACACTGCCAATTTGCATATGAATGGATGTTAATGTTTTGTAGTATGTGTGAACCTCCTAAAATGTCTATTATCTGCAGGAGGATGATATTTTGCTCACCAGGCATCTTGCCAAACCAATTCTGAACTGTATTATTAACAGTTCCAGTTGCACCGATGAGGAACTATGTTTTATACTGCAACATATGTCTGTATTCAATTTGTAGATTGATATATTTTCTGATCTTCTCTAGTTCCTTATTTGTACAATGTAATTGTTTGGGTTAGCCACATCATTAATACACCATGTACAATCTATTTATTGTTTATGATAATATCTGATTTGTTACAGATTACTGTTCTATCTGTACATACCAGCGTCTTGGGATATCCTCCCAACGTGAAAGACGCTAAGCAAATGTAATCGTGTTGTTATTTTATCATTGTATTAGGCACAAGTTGACAAGAACCAGACTTGGGACCCCAGAGTGTGCATTGGGGTACATTTTCTGCTTTGATTTCAAATGAATTTATTTTTAAATCTTACAAATATTTGGGATTTTCACTATCTTTGAAAAAGATATAACCTCGTTCTTGACTTGTCTGTTTTAGTTATGGATAAAATGTTAAGCTCGGTTAAGATCAAAATGTCTTTTAATTTCTTTGCTGATTTTAATTCACCAAAAAGAAAATTAAACTAGTATGGCTAATTCTTAATTTTAAAATCCATGAACCATGTTTATTCTCCCACCTGCTCCCTGCAAAACCACATACCAAGTTTATGTTATGTACTAAGTTAACAACCAGAAGAACCACAGCAAAACGATTCAAATTCCTGCTGACAGGCAATTATTCTAAATGTCTTATGGGAATACAGCTGCCAGAAGACAGAAAAACATACAACAATTATGTGGGGGTTGGTTGACCCAGTAACATAGCCATATAATGAACATTACCTATTCATAACATTACACACAAAATCTTTACTGGACAACATAGTTATGGCTACAAAACATAAATTAATTCTGAAATAAATCTTTTTTTCAAAATAAACTGCAACATTGGTGCAATTTATTTGTGCTATTCTGCATTCTTCAACATGACTTTAGGGTGCCAGTCTGGCTAATCTTGAGGCACTCTCACTCCTGAGGCAGACGTTTATGATTTCAAGCTTCACATCAGAACTTTCAACTCCAACATAGTGCTGGTGGTATATTGTATTGTTTGAGGTGCTATCTTTCATATAAAGGTCCCATCTCACTGTTCAGGTGAACATTGAAGATCCCCTGACACTACTGAAAAAGAGAATCAAGTTTCTCCCGGTATCCTGGCCAAATAAAATTGATCATTTACTTCATGGCTGTTTGTGGGATATTATTGTGCAAATTGATTACCACATTCACCTACAAAACACCTAATCACTACATTTCATAATAAAAACGATTTAATTTCTTTGAAACATCCTCCTGACATAGATCAAATGCAAGTCATTATTTCAAATGTTGTTTCTCTCTGATTCATGACTTTTTTTCTGATGAATTTTGGTTCCAATGCCAGGGTATGGAAAAATGATAATTTGATCATTTTTCTCAACCTTTTCATCCCAGCATCAGTATCAAGCATGAGACAGTTATCAATAGCAAAAGTTAAATGAGGAGTGAAATTACCTCCACTGTCCAAATAATATCAAAAACCTAACTCACCTACTGCACTATTGTGATATTTTATATACCGATCTTCCTCCCGGCCCCCTGGAGTGACATTTTTAATTTAATACCAAATAGGTAATGTTGAACTGAATTACTTTGCCCCTTCTTTATCCATCTTCAAATCATACCTGAAGACTTTCCTTTTTGACCAATGTCATGTTCAGCTTGCTCTTTCTTCCAGGTTCGGTGTGAAACTATGCCATTGTTCAGTCCTCCAAGACACTGCCTTGCATGAAGGGTGCTATATAAATGCAAGTTGTTGCTGCTGTTGTTGAAATATGAACAGCCACATGCTGTGGATTTGCACCACTGCTTGGAACCAAGGTAACACTATTTAAACTTGTTCAGTGAAGACATTATGTTGTAATTTTATAAATAGCTCACAAATATAAGACAGGTAGTAGTATTATTTCTGTCGTACTACAAGCTCTTAGTTACAATACTACTAGTTGTCTTATAAGAGGAACTTCATTCATGCAAATGGTGGTGAGAATATTATTTAGAATCTCTTCATTAGATTTGTTCCCGAATGAAATCTGATTTGATTGTGTTTCAGTCACAGAAATTATGTGTATTCATATTCAAAATTAATTTATTAACAGTTTAATTTTGTCTTTTAAAAAAACCAATGAATACAGTGCAGTCAGTAAAAGGTTAGTCACATTAGTCAATTAACTAAGCCAGATTAGTCAATTCTGATTACTTTCTTACCCATGAGATATCTTCCAGGATCAATAAATTAGTTAATGTTTGGAATCATTCAGATTTACAGAGCAGGAGGCCATTCAGCCCATCAAGTCTGCATCAGCACTCACAGTAAGTTGTCCATTCAATGCTAACCCCTTCAACCTTTTATCTTTCACGTTTGATTGACCTACTTCTACCACCTTAATTAGTTTCAACATATTTTTGAAAAAGTCTTTCTGAGGCTACACTTTTTGTTTTTTACATCCTTTCTGCAGATATGATTATCCATATGGAAACAACACGCATAGTGTGTGTAAAAAAAACTCTTTACTCACCCACGAGGATTCATTTAAATTGCTCTGTGGTGTCTCATTGTGACATTTCACTTTTTGAGGCTCTGTTACTGTCAAGATAGAGTAACAAAACTCCACGCCAAAGTGTCAGTTCCTGATAGTATGGAAAGGATTGGACTTACTTGTGTTGACTTCAGAGTTCCAATAGCTACCAATCATCTACATTAAGCTTTGGATGTGGGTGAAGTCAAGAATAGGGAGAAAGTTGGAAAAATAAGAACAAGCTATGAAGCACCTCCAAATGCACAACTACATAAAATCTGTGACAATAATAATAGCTTTCAATGTGATAATTATCAGATTGAATCAGTTATGAAACTTGAAGCAATTAACCCCAAAATTGCCCATTTGACTTTGGACAAAAATACACAATCATATATACAACTGTAAACATAAAAACAATTCACTATTTCAAAGAAACATGGTAGTTTTCTGCCAGTTAATCTCGTTCATATTCACTCCTCATTTGAATTCAAATGAATCCCATCGTTGTTTGCAAGACGAGCAACAACAACAAAATTACATTTTTATAGTGCCATTCACATCGGGAGGACGCCCGAAGGTGCTAGACAATCAGTGTTTTAGACCCGATCTGGCAGTCGGGATCAGGGAGGGTGGAGGGCAGAGGGGAAAGAAGGGTGGTCAAAGGCATGGTAAAAAAGAGAGTCTTGTGATGCATCTTGAAGGAGACAAGGGAGGGATCTTGGTGGAGAGATTATGGGATGGAGTTCCAGAGGGTGGGAGAAGAGTGGCTAAAGGCCTGCCGCTAATGGTGCATCAGGCAAGGCAGGGACGTGAAGCAGGCCGGAGCCCACTGAGTGGAGGAAGCAGGCAGGTTGGTAGGGTGTTAATAGGTCGCACAGGTAGGGAGGAGCAAGACTATGGAGGGCTTTAAAGGTGAGCACCAGGTTCTTGAACTGTATCCTCTGTGTGATGGGAGGCCAGTGGAGTCGAGCGATGATAGGGGTGATAGGGTCATGGAGCCTGATGCAGGAGAGGACACAGAGTTGGGGGGGGGAGCTGGGGAGGCCGACAAGCATGGAGTTTGCGTAGTTGAACTTGGATGTTATGAATGCATGTATGAGGGTCTCAGCATCCTGTGGTGCGAGGCTGGTGGAGCCGGGCGATGTTGCGGAGGTGGGGAAAGGCAGAGCAGGTCATGGCACAGATGTGGGGTAGAAAGGATAGTTGAGGGTCAAAGAAGATGCCAAGGTTCCGGACTGGCTCAGTGAGGTGGAGTGTGCAACCATGGACGGTGATGCTGTCAGAATCTGAGGTGAGGAGACGCTGATGGGAGCCAATCAGGAGAGCCTCGGACTTGTTAACTTTCAACTGTAGAAAGTTAGTTCTCATCCAGGACTTGATGTCTGACAGACATTCTGTCAGGACAGCAGTGGTCCTGGAGTCAAGGGTGGAGGCAGAGAGGTACAGTTGTGTGTCATCTGCATACATGTGGAAGTTGTCTGCGGATGATGTCACCAAAAGGGAGCATGTAGATGTTGAAGAGGGGACCAAAGACCAAATAAGGAAACCGCACGCGACGGAGGGGCTAGAGGAGAAACTGTTTGTAGAGATGAAGTGGAGACTGTGTGAGGGGTAGTATCTGAACCATTCAAAGACAGAACTATAAAGGTTGTGAGTGTGCATTATTGGATGGTGCAAGGGCGGAGTGGTAATATTTCATAAGGTCCAGTTAGATCTGCCAATGGACCATTAACTTGGATTTGAACCAGGTGCATTCAGCGGCATGCAGCTGTGCCTTAAGGGAGCAGAGGTGGCTGGTGTACCAGGGTGACTTTCGTGAGTAGGAGATGATCCAAGAAGTGAGGAGAGCAAGGGCATCAAGAGTGGTGGAAAGGGAGTTGTTGAGGAGAGTGACCAAGCAGGTTGGGTGATTGCGGGAGGAAGCCCAGAGGGGGAGTTCAGATGACTCTAAGGCAGCAGAGAGGGAGTGGGGAGGAAGATATTTTCAAGGGGTGGTAGGAGATGGAGGTGGTTTGGGTGGCTGTGGGGAGAGGGATTGAGGAGTTAAGGGAGTTAAGGGAGATGAAGTAATGGTCCAAGATGGCTTTGTCGGTGATGATGAGGTCTGAGACGGTGAAGCCCCGGGTGTTCACCAGGTCAAGAGGGTGACCGTGGACGTGGGTGGTGGAGTGGATGTGGAGGGAGAGGTTCAGGGAGGAGACGAGGGAGGAGAGGTAGAGTAGTAGGAGTTGAAGTGGAGGTTGCAGTCACCTAGGATGAGGAGGCGTTTAGAGGAGAGGAAGAGGGAGAATAGGAGGGTGGAGATGTCGGGGAGGAAGGTGGGTGAGGCCTTGGTGGGGGAGATAGATAAGGAGAATTTTGAGAGAAAGGTTGGAGGGGTGATAAACAGTAAGATGCTCAAAGGAGGGGAAGGTTCTGGCAGAATAAGGGGATAGGCCGAGAGGGGACAGTTGGTGTCGGAATTTGGGGGGGGGGAGGGGGTGAGGGGGAGGACTGACAGAGAGGGTGCGGACGTGGATGAGTGAGGAGAGGTGCAGCCAAAATGCGCACACCGAGACTAAGAGCGGTAGTGGGGTTAGTGTGGCATGTTTAGCCCACTGCCGTGGATCATCATGGGGAGAGGGGGACAATGTTATTGTCCCAGTGAGTCTCGGCTCAGAATTTCATAGGTGCAGCAGCCGGTTTCTGGTTGGATGTTCACCAGGAGAGTCAGCAATGGCATTTTGGACCAGACGAGGTGACAAATCCCACACTGGCTCCACACAGTACACATTGGATCTGATCGGACCCCACAACGGTGTTGTCTTCGAGCCCAGCTCGGCCTCGCTTCAGACCTTGCTCACGGGTAAGCCCGTGGTCCCCCTTCAGGTGTCGATTCTGGTCCGGCTCCAGGCGTTGAACGCATGTAAACCACTTCAGTCCCTGTTCCAGTCCCCCACCGCGGGAGACCTTGAGCCCAGGAACTCCTGATACCCCCGCTCTACTACAATCAAACTCCGACTGATCCTGCTCACCTCGATTGCAAAAAACAGGGTTTTTTCCCCTGTTTTTGCAATCGTGTTTGGCGACCTCCTCACGATGTCAGCCTCCAGCCTGCACGCCCACAGCTAAGGGTGCAAGTTAGCTGATGAATTGGCCTTCATAACAACATTCACTTGATATGTAATTATGCTTATTCTGTAAAGTACTTTGAGACTTTTCTTTTACACAGAAGGTTCGTTATAAATAATTTGTTTGCAAATTTACTGTTGTTTAAAGGAAAAGAAAAAGCTTCTTTTGTGAAAGGATTGCCAACGCACAGCACATATTATAATAATAATCCCTGCATTTGATATAGTGCCTCATCACATCTTCGAAATATCTCAAAACGCTTCACAGAATATACTGTACAGTAAATTGACTGTATACTTTGTGGGCGAAACACAGCAGCCAATTGCGCACAGCAGTGTCCCACAAACAGTCATGGATTGACTAATCAAATTATTATTTTTTTTGAAGGAATTATTAACTCAGGAAAAGCAATCTGTCAATCGACTAACAACCAGATTCCTACTTACTGTTGGGTAAAAGAAAGTGTGTGGGATAAGGAAACTTGCCCAACATTTCGCCCTGCCGGGAATCGAACCAAGGTCCTCTGAATTGCGAGTCGGGTGCTCTAACCACTAAGCTACAGGACTCCACATGAAAAATAAAGCATGAAGTGCTCACAGATGGAGAACAACTCTGAAGCATCTCTCAGTTTCTCACAAACCTTTGTTGTCAGGAATTGTTTGACTCCTTGATAAAGTAATTTAGCTCTCTTTGATCCAAGGTCTAGTATTGAGAATACATTTCTAATCACTGAGTCAATCAATACAAACATTGAAAGGCCAAGAATGTCTCTGATTATTTGAAAGGAGTAAGAACAGTATGCAATAGCCTCTAAACTCATAAGGTCACTGTTTTGCTTCATCATTTTCTTTAATGTTTCCCAAGAAGGCTATTGAATCATGAATTTGGAATCATCATGGAACACATTTGCAGGCAAAGAGCTCCTAAATCTCCCCAAGTATTCCCCGCAGATGGAACTTGCCATTAGCAACTCCCATAAGCTTGTCAATATCACTTAAATTAACTTTGATACTTTTAAGGCATTTCCCTAAAAAATTAAAAGGTGCACAGAACCCGCACTTGTCCTTTTATTGTTTCTGATTTGTGGTTAGTTGTCCTTTGAATTATGCAGTGCAGTTTAAAGTTATAACTTATTTACAACACTCAGTGGGAATTAGAAACATAAATTACCTGAGAGTTGTTCTGGATATTCAGTGTTATGGAATTCATCAAATATTGAATAATGAAGTTACAATACGTTTCAGTTATTGGACCTGGCTTCAAATTCAACCTTCTCTCCCTCTACTGGCTTTAAAGTAGTCCTGCGTTGCAATGAATTTGGCCGTTCTTAACCTCTTTCATAAATGTATCTCCAATGCACTATCAAATGAAACCATATAGGCAACTTTCTTTAGAGAGGCAAATGGAGGGAGAAACAGAAATAGCATTCTGGAGTTGGTGGTGTTTAGAATAAGGTACATTAGGGATGAAAAATAGCAGCTCGCAACAAGTTTCACAAATAATTGCTCCAAATCGCCAACAGGGAAGCCTGCTAGGAACCAACAGTACATTACTTCTGATTCACATGTGGTCTCCACAGTTTACTACGGCTGAAGGCTTCTGACTTATTTGTCGTTTGGAAAAAAAGCTTTGCAGGCAGTGGGCAAGAAACCCAAGTGGCCATTATTCATTATTCATTTGGGAGCCATAAGAACACACTAGTAGCTACTGGCGTGATATTCGATCATGGGAATTCTCACTTGACATCCAGACAATTACAGCAGAATATCTGGACAGGGATAAGGAGTAGAAATGTTGCATCAATGNCCCCCTCACTAACCCATTGGTGCTGAACTCACTGTAGCACAAATGCTGTCATTGTTTATGTGTAAATAAAAATCTCTTTTTTCCATTACTTATCCCATCGGTATTACAAGAGGAAAATCAAAAGATAAAAATAAAATAAAAGAAACATATCCTATTTAAAAATTCCTTGGCAACAGAAAAACACTAATCTCATTCGACCTCACTTCAACTTTACGAGCATTTAAAGGAATAGGTTAAATATGATTGTACGTCTCCAGTTTACAAGACCAGTTTGGATAAAGAAGGCCTTTTGGCCCATTTGATCTCATCACTGCAGAATACCATCCTCCCATCACAGCATCAAGCTGCTTTTTAAACAAGTCAAGTGTCCTGGCCTCAACCACACTGGCAATCTTAGTACAACTGGATCCCAGGCAATTACTTACGTGCTACAAGAGCTTTTTTGATTTTGTTATAAGGAAAAAGCATACTGACCATGTCATACACTGAATAAATTAGTGGAAATAAGTCCTGGAGGAAACAATTCATTTTTGCTCAGGCAAATTCCAGATTGTATTGGGCGCAGCTTGATAATAACCTAGATGCAGGTTGGGGGTACTAGTGGGGTGGAACCAGCTGACGTAATACACAAAAGCATGATGCAATTATCAACCGATTGAAAGTATTCCAGGTGGTTCCGTAAACTATTTAAATTCATTGTTAATCACAAAATTAAGGGTACCTGTAATTTCCTCTACACATGGTTAGCACAGAATGCAAATTAGATTTCTCAGTGGACTTAGTTTACCATTTATTCGTTCATACTGCATGCGCACATTGGGCACAGAATGTTCAATGTTTTAATTCAATTCAATGCAAAACATCTTCATGCATATTGCAAAGCATTTCCTTTTATCTGTGCCATAAATCATGCTATCAACTCATGGAAACACTCCACTACCCCATGTAGATGTTTATACTTTTCCTTTTGGGAGTCGGGAGCAGAACTTAGCTCAGGTTTACAAAACTAGAATGCATTTTCTTTGAGGTATTTGTTATTTGCAGTATTAGCTCTTTTTTCATCAGTGGGGTGTCTGACACATGCGGAAACCCATCACCATGCTTGAGTATCTGAACTCGACAGAGAGTTCCATGCATGGGTGATGCAAATTCCCATGTCTGTAATGGACACAGGTTGCATCCTGTTTACCTAATTCTAGAGAACCATCACAGGCTAGCAAAAGGGTTGATTCGATTCTGACACTCTGTTGCCAAGCACGTCACCTTGGAGCCAGTTTAATTGCAAGGAGACCTCGCTTACCTCCCCCCAAAGTAGGATTGGATATTGTCTGAAATAGGCTGAATTGTTTGGTGGGCAGCATTCGGATGTTGAAAGCAGGACATTTGTGGCCTCTTATGATCTGTTTAATGCACCCGCTTTTGCTACTAATCTTTGTATGTATATTTTAAGCTGGAAAATTACATGTTGGAACTCGCTATTTGTGCTCATACAGTTACCATTTAGCAATACCAAGTGTACAATCCAATGGACTGCCCACCTTTGGGGAAATTCCACTACCCTCCACTACTCCCGCTCAACCCTTCTCTCTCACCACTCTTAGTCACGGCGTGCACATTTTGGCTGTCACCACCAACCCAAGCTGCTTCCCCAACACGCTCCCACCCCGATCCTCTACCCTTGGTCACTCTCCTCCACAACTCCTTTTTCCACCACTCTCGATGCCCTTGCTCCCCTTACTTCCCGAACCGCCTCCTTCTCATGAAAGGCACACTGGTACACCAGCTACCTCCGCTCCCTCAAGACACAGGTGCATGCCGCCAAATGCACATGGCAAATATCTAACTTAACCATCCATTGGCAGATCTGACTGGACCTTATCAAAACTTACCACTCCGCCCTCACCTCTGCTAAATCGTCCTTCTACTCCAAGAAAATATTGGAGGCCAAGGACAACCACAGGCTCCTCATCTCTATCACAAGCCGGCTCCTCTGCCCACCCTGTCATGCCTCACCCAACCTCTCCTCCAATGCCAACTGCGAGGCGATGCTGGACTTGCTCGAAACCAAAGTCAAGGGGATACGTTCAGCTGCCTCTGCCCATCTGACTACTACTCCCTCCCAATCTCCCCTTTACACCCTGATCCCTACCCATTCCTCACTCCACACCCTTCTCTTTCACCACCACTATAACCCATATGAAACCCACCACCTGCTCCTTCGACCCCATCCCTACCCTCTCCTTATTTCCCAGCTCCACCTCCTTGCTCCCCTAGTCACAGACATCATAAGCCTCACCTTGTCCCCTGGCACTGTTCTCACCACTTTTAAAATGTTCATCATCAGTCCTATCCTTATAAAACCCTCCCTGCTCTCAAACTACAGCCCCATCTCCAACCTTCCTTTCCAAGGTTGTGGAACGAGTCGTTGCTTCCCAGTTTCACTGCTTCCTACCCCACATCCATGCCATGACCCGCTCTACCTTCCTCCAACTCAGCAACATCGCCCGGTGCCACCACTGTCTCACACATCAGGCCACTGAGACCCTTTTTTTTTCTCTCCCTGGTCTGCCTATTTTGTTGCAATTTCCCACCCCACCCCCTTGTTTTGCAGTATTAACACCTCTTTTCCCCTGTTTTGCATCACTAACACCTTTTTAACCCACCATCCCCTGTCCTCTACTCCATTTTCTCCTTTGTCTTCCTTGCCCTGCCTCCCTCTCTCTGTTAGCTCTTAAAAGCCTCTCCCTCCCAACATGCCCCAGTTCTTACGAAGGATCGTGGACCCGAAACGTTGACTCACTTTCCTTTCTCCATAGATGCTGCCTGACCTGCTGACTGTTCCCAGTGACTTCTGTTTTGTTTCAGATTTTCTGCATCTGCAGTATTTTGCATTTTGTTCATAACATCCAGGTTTGACTACGCAAACTCTCTGCTTGTCGGCCTCCCCAACTCCTCCCTCCATAGGTTGCAACAATAATAACAACTTGGATTTATATAGCGCCCTCTACGCCGGACGGTGTCTCAGAGCGCTTCACAATAACGGATCCTGTGGCCGAGCCAGGTGGAGGGGGAGGAAGGTGACCAAAAGTGCGGTCGAAAAGAAAGGGCTTCAGCCAAAATCTGAAAGTGGAAAGAGAGGGGACGAGGTGAAGGGAGCGAGTTCCGGAGCCTCGGGATCATGCAGATCATCCAGAACTCTGCGGCTTGTGTCCTCTCCCGCGACAGGCACCACGACCCTATCAACCTCATCCTCACCCGTTTCCACTGGCTTCCCATCACACAGAGGATACATTCAAGATCGGATCTGAAACACTGATTCTCCAGCACCTTGGGACGTCCTCCCGATGTGAAAATTATACCATTTGATACAACAACAACAACAAATTGCATTTGTATAGTGCCATTCACATCGGGAGGATGTTCCAAGGTGCTGGAATGTCAAGAATTTGTATCTGAGCTGGGATTGGATTCGAGAGGGATGAAGGCCAAGAGGGGTGGAGGATAGGAAGATGACTGAAGGCATGGTCAAAGAGGAAGATCTTGATATGGATGTTGAACACAGTAAAGGAAAGAGCATGGTAAAGGGACTCTGGGTTGGAATTCCAGAGGGTAGGGACTGAAAGGTTGAAGATCGAAGCACTGATGGTGGATTAGGGAGAGTGAGAGCAAACCAGTGCCTGCAGAGCGGAGGGAGGGGGTGAGTTGGTAAGGTTTCAGAGGGTGGGCAGGACCGTGGAGGATTTTAAAAGTGAGGATGAGGATCTTGAACTCGATCCTCTGGGAGATGGGAAGCCAGTGAAGCCGGACAAGGATGAGAACTATATGCTCATGGAGATTGTGCAGGAGAGGACATGAGCTGCAGAGTTCTGAATAATCTGTAGTTTGTGGAGGGAGCAGGTGAGAAGTCTGTTAACAGGAAGTTAGCAAAATCAAGCCTGGGCATGATGAAAGCATCAATAAAGCAATGCCTTAATGTCTTTTTATAATAAATGACAATCCTTGCATTTGATATAGCACTATTCATGTCATGAAGTCTAAAAGCACTTAAAATTATATATTGTAAAGTGCTGTGTCTGTGTATTGTGCTGACAAACACTACTAACTGTTTTTTTTCTATAGTCCTCATCCTTCCATCATCTGCTGCTCATTTTAGTCCATTTCTACCATTTACACAAAATTAAAAAAATTACACTTCTATGCAGATTCCTATACTGGATGTTAACCTTTGAGAAAGTTCTATTCTGTCCACATTTCCTCTGGAATATTCAAATACTTATTGCAATGATAATAATAAACCTTGCATTTGGTATAGCACATTTCACGTCTTTTAGACATCTCAAAGCACTTCGCAGAATATACTGTAAAGTGAATTGACTATATTTGTGGGCGAAACACGGCAGCCAATTGCACAGAGCAATGTCCCACAAACAGTCATGGATTGAAGTGACCAATTTATTATTTTTTTCTTGAGGGATTATTTTCAGGCATGTGGAATAAGCAAACTTGCCTAAGGTTTTACACTACCAGGAATTGAACCCAGATCTCTCACTTGCAAGGCGAGTGCTCTAACCACTGAGCTGCGGGACTCCATAATGACAAGGCCAGCTTGCAGGTATTAAACAGTGATATCTATGGTAAAATTTACTATTGTCAAATGATCAATCCCAAGGTTGCAAAGACCAGAAAAAGACCTGCAAACAAAATGACACTAGGAAACACAATTTCTGATTTGATATCTGTGAATTTGGCAACTAATATTCACAAACTAAAAGTCACAATTAATGCAACAAATCTGATTTGCAAACATTGGAAGATAAGAATTTGTTAGATGAAAGAAGACTAAGGTCCATCCAATTTGCCTTCCACCATCCAGGCACTTAATTGCACATATCATAACCTATGATCCCATTGTGATATTACATTGGATCAGAAATGTTTTTTTACACACACAGTAATTTAGGTGAATATTGTTTACTATAATTATCTGAAATCAAAATGCTCATTTCATATTCAGACAGTTTTCGTTTTCTTAGATTGTACATGTTAACAGTGTCACACTATGGAGATGTTCATACTGCAAGAATTAATCTCTTTAGCATGATCCGTTCTTTATTTATCTTTCTGTTTGAGAGTTACTGACAGGCTTAGCCTTAAGGACATTGTCTTAACATATACGATTGTGTGAGTTTTGTAAAATTCTTAAATTCTGTGTTAATGTGGAAGCAGCCCCTCTGCTGTTCTTAAAAAGAACTACAGAAAATTTAATGAAAGGGTAGAAATTCCATTTGGGTCTCGATTTACTCTGTTCACATAACATTTCAGAGCATGTAGAATTTGGCAAGGATTGCACTTGACAATTTGACGAACTCTGTGTGCTTTGAATTGCTGTAGAATTGTTACTCAGAGGAATGTTTGGTTTGGATGTTTATTGCTGCATATTTGAACCAAGCAGTAACCTACGTTTTGTCCTGACTCTAAAATTCTACAAATTAACCTGCCCATTTTGTAATTTGGATTAATCCAGGTAGTCGATTACCTATGTGCAGAAATCAGAAATGTTTCTGACAAAGTAGGTTAAAGTGGATTTGCAATTTATCCGTCTGCATCCAAGGCATTTCCGGTACTCAGACTTTACTGGTGGAGATAGTGTTTGGGGGAGAGTGTCTAATCAAAATGACTATTGTATTCAAAGCTTAAATGAACATCCATTAAGCTGTGTCAACCCTACTTCCATCTGTGCGATATCACCCTCACCTTATATCGCAAAGCTAGGAAGATGTCTATTCATTGTTTAATACTTTCACCTGATGGGATTTTGTACAATTTAGCCATTTGCATATCCCTGAAGTTCTGAATCAGAATCACTCTGCGTTTAGTTTGTTTTTAGTTTACTCAGAAAAAATGGAATCGCAGTCAAAATTGGATGCTTTTCCAAAGGAAGTGCCTATCTCTTTAAGAAGATGGTGCCACGCACATGCAACAAAGCAATTTGTCATTTATATGTCCATTCTTCAAATGTACAATGACAATTTAACAATTGATTGTGTACCTTTATCTTTCCCCGAAGCTTGTTGGCAACTTGAATGGAATAACAAGCAGCTCCTTTCTCCAACCTAACGACAGCTAGAATCATCCTGTCTATTTGCATTAAGGTTATTTGGATGGCAACTCAGCAGTAATTACACATAGTTACTGCCTAACCACTAGAATGGTTTCTGCTTTCTATTTCTATGGTAATTTACTGCCAAAAGTGATTTATACACCATCAGAGTAAAATGTGTTTTCAGCAATTAGTTTCAGCAGCTTATCAAAGGTCAGACATTAGATATTTGACCCAGATAAGCTACCACATAGTAAACCAATACTGATCAAAATCCATCTTTCTTCAATACTGATAACCAGGTACTGAGTAAAAGGCATCCTTCTCTTCAAGATTGCAGGTGACTGGACTGCAGGAGGTTTTTTGGGACTAGCGAAAATTCACTAAACTCTGGAGAACTGAACAAATGGTTTGAATAGAATTTCCTGCATAAACAAATAGAACATGGGAGATGATATTAAGGGTATTAAACAATGATAATAATTTGGTCACTTAATCCATGACTGTTTGTGGGAAACTGCTGTGCGCAATTGGCTGCTGCATTTCATCCATAAAATCCACAGTCACTCCACTTTACAGTATATTCTGTGAAGCACTTTGAATTGTCTTGATGACATGACGCTATATCAAATTGCAAGGATTATTATTATTACACGATTGTGTATTAAATTAGACAAGGAAAACTGCACAAATATAAAATGTACTTTTATAGAGAGCCTTTAACTTCGTGCGGTGTTCCTCAGGGCTCTGTCCTCTGTCCCCTCCTCTTCACCCTCTACATGGTCCCCCAAGGTGACATCATCCACACACATGGGGTAAATTTACACATGTATGCGGATGACACCCAACTCTACCTCTCTGCATCTACCCTGAACTCCAGGACGACTAGCGTCCTGACAGACTGCCTGTCCGACATCAAGTTCTGGACGAGGACGAGGACCAACTCAACACCAGCAAGACTGAGGCTCTCCTGATTGGCTCGCGCCAGCGCCTCCGCACCTCAGGCTCTGGCAGCATCAGCCTCCACGGCTGCACATTGAACCTCACTAAGCCAGTCAGGAACCTGGGTGTCTTGTTTGACCCTGAACTGTCCTTTCTCACTCACATCTGCGCCATGACCAGCACTGCTTACCACCACCTCCGCAACATTGCCAGACTCCGCCACTGCCTCACCCCTCAGGCTGCCGAAACCCTCACCCACGCATTCGTCACCTCAAGGCTCGATTACGGGAACGCCCTCCTCATTGGCCTTCCCAACTCTTCCCTTCACAAGCTGTAGATCATCCAAAACTCTGCAACTTGTGTACTCACACACCAGGCTCCGTGACCCCATCACTCCCACCCTCACCCAACTCCACTGGATCGAGTTCAAGATCCTCGTCCTCACTTTTAAGGCCATCCATGGCCTTGACCCCTCCGACCTCTCTGATCTACTTACTCCCTACCAACCTGCCCGCTCCCTCTGTTCATCGGGCTCCGGCCTGCTCCATGTCTCCCACCCGACCTGCCCTACCATCGGTGGCCGGGCTTTCAGCCTCTCTGCCTCCACACTCTGGAACTCTAACTAACCCACAGTCCCTTCGCCTCGCTTCCTCCCTTGCCTCCTTCAAGGCCGGTCTCAAGACCCTTCTCTTCGACCGTCCCTTTGGTCTCCCTCCCACCTCTCTGTCTTCCCTCACCCCTACACCACCCCTCCCCAATTCTCGGATCCGACACCTGACTGTTCAGCGCTTTCGGTCGTCCTCCCAACATGAAAGCCGCTCTATAAATGTAATGTTGTTGTTGTTGTTGCTTGCGTTTCACGTGTGGAGTGTTTAAAGTGCTTTGAAAAAAAAGGAGATTCTCCCAGTGTCCTGGCCAACAATCCTCCAGATAAAATAAATGATTCACATCATGTGAATTCACATTTAATAAACCATGCATTTGGTGTAGTGTCTTATCATGTCGTTGAGACACCTCAAAGCCCTGCCTGTGAATCCGGGCTGGGAATGGGAGCCAAAGAGGATGGGATGGGAAACGTGACCAAAAGTGCTCTGAAAGACGAGGCACTCTTCAACTACCTCATTACTATCTTAAAAGAGACAGCTCTGACACAATGGTCTCCTGTGCTGTAAATTTCTATATTACATTCATTTAATGGGGAGGCTCAAGGATTGGCTTGCAATTATACTGGAAGCAGAGACACTGGAGGAAGATTCCCAGGAGATTGTGGAGATTGCTGGCATCCATATATTAGACACTGGCAAGATTTTATTTCCCAGAAGCTTTGGAAGGCATCTATTGTTATGAGACTGATTTTGATCTCTAAACCCATGGCTTGTTGCTCATTGCGTATCATCGTAAAAACTATCGTTACCATTAGCATTTTAAGTGGCATTCTATGAAATAAAACTCTAAATCCTTGCATGTGAAATGTAAGCTCCGATAAGATCAGAAGGGAGGATGTCTCAAAATATTAATTTGTGCACTGCAATGTCCCATAAACAGACCTGATGTTAATAATTCATTTTATTGAAGGATTGTTGGCCAAGACACCAGGAAAAACTCTCTTCTATTTTTAAATATTGCCATGGGATCTTTATTGCCCAACTGAACAGACAGGATTGCATCTGAAGGACAACACTTCCAACATTGACAATATTGAACCATTTGGTACAGCACCTTATCACATTGTTGAGACGTCTCAAAGTGCTTCAACGGATTTTTAACGTGAAGTGTAGTGACTATACTTGTCGGTGAATGCTGCAGCAAATTAGCACGCAGCAGTGATGCACAAACACCTATAAAGTGAATGAACAATTTAATTTAGGGTAACTGTTGGCTGGGAAAAAAAAAGCACCCCAAGCATTGTATTGGAGCGTCATCCTACATTATCAGTTCAAAGTCCCGACTTGGGGACCAAACCCACAATCTTCTAACTCAAAGGCGAGTGCTACCAACTGAGCCTAGCTGACAGCTAAAATGACCAGAGTGACACTGCTCTGAATATGGACTTTGGAGAGAGTTTCCTCAAGATAGTGGGACATATTTCCAGTTTCCTTAAGGAAGCAATTGAGTTTTAAATTGCTATGCTTAGACCCTCCCCCCCAAAGTAGGATCACTATTATAATGCATCATTAGTAGAATACAACTAACCTATCTCACCATGGTCCAAACCCAGCTCACATTCCAACACTTAGTGATTTCTGCTTCACAATGATAGAAAGAGCTGCAAGTGAAGGGACAAAATGTAACGCGGCTATTTTTTTCCCCAGTGAACCGGGTGTTTGACACATGCAGAAACCCATCCCCATGCTTAAGAGTATCCAAACCAAGTAGAGAATTCCATGCATCCCACCTACACATGGAATTTCCAGAGATAGATTGTTCGAATGGAATGCGCTCTCTCTTCCTGGAGGGACGCTTCCTGCTTACCTAATTCCGGAAAATATTAGACACAGGTTGGTAAGAGCCAAGGTTTGGGGAGCCCAGAGTGTGTGTTGGGTTACTGCTGGAGTCTAACCAGCTAAAACCGCATAGCTTGTCATTGACATCACTGTCTGGCAAACGTTCGGGCTGCTTGTCCAGCTAGGACCAAACTACCCGATAGGGCTTTGGCTTGCAGGGTTAACAGGAGCTAAATGGGATTAGTCCCTGCCCCCAGTGACTGGTCTGCCCTTCCAAGTCCTCTTGATGATCCAGGTTGGCTGTGCTGTCATCAGCAGTGCCCTGGAATACTATGGACCTGCCTGGCTGAGGAACCGGATTACTGAGACTGCCAGAGGGCTGAGTGCATGGAGGGTGACACTGCTATGAACACTTGGTTGAATTAAGCTTTTTATCCCAGAGATAAATTTCTGTCATTTCCTGTATAAACCCCAAAAAGCCAGAATGACCATGAGACCTCAGGATTTACAAGGCAAGATTCTTAAAAACTCTCAGTTGGTAGTACTCGCCTCTGAGTTAGAAGACTGTGGGTTTGATCCCCTATTAAAACTTTGAGGTTATACCGGATCATGAAGCGTTCCAAGAGGATTAGCTTTATTTATTGTATCACATCAGCTCCACCACGTATATATCCAGTCCAATTGTCACCACAATCATATGCAGCACCAATAATGCAAGTAGCAATATCTTCATAGGGAATGTGCAGCATTACATCTACCCACTGTAAAGGGCATTATATAAAGCGCCTTGGGATGTCCTCCTGACGTGAAAGGCGCTCTATAAAAGTAATTTTGTTGTTGTTGTAAATGTAAATTGTATTGCAATTAGCAGGGTCTGAAAGTGGGAAATGCCTTGCACCCCAAGGAAGGTACAGCTTTATAAATACCACAGATACATGAATATGGAACCACAATATCATAAGAATAATAATCCTTGCATTTGACATAGCACCTTATCAAGTCGTTGAGACATCTCAAAGTGCTTCAAAGAATATACTGTAAAATGAAGTGACTGTATTTTGTGAGCAAAACGCGGCAGCCAATTGCGCACAGGAGTATCCCACACAGTGGAATGAGTGGCCAAATGTTTTTCTTTTTGGAAGGATTATTACCCCCGGAATGTGATGCACCAATCAACTAACAACCGGGTTTCTACTTACTGCTCGGTAAACAGAGGACCGTGTGTGGAGTAAGGAAACTTGCCTGAGGTTTCGCCCTAACCCACCTGGCATTCTCTGGCCTGCAAGGCGAGCACATTAACCACTACAGGACAGCGTTGAGTGGTGACTTTCACTCATTACCTGGATCTATCTTCAGAAAAACATTCTGAGGTTTCATTAGAAGTCTTGAGCATCTATCAAGCAGTTTCATGCTTGATTGGCTCAAATGGTGACAAGGTGTGATGTAAACAGACAAAGCTTTTCAGGTGATCTGAAGGCTGAGGAATCAGTCAATGATCCTTTCATTAGGTCTGTCACAATAAAGAGGCAGAAACAGGTGCAAAGTATAACCAAAGAAATGGACAGACTTCAAAGTTTGGAGGTATTACAACAACAACTTGCGTTTCTAATTATAATATTTGAAATCCTTGCCTTATCATTCTTTGAGAGGTTTAACAGTGCTTCACAGAATATACTATAAAGTGAATTG
This sequence comes from Callorhinchus milii, assembly GCF_018977255.1. Taxonomy (NCBI): domain Eukaryota; kingdom Metazoa; phylum Chordata; class Chondrichthyes; order Chimaeriformes; family Callorhinchidae; genus Callorhinchus; species Callorhinchus milii. The sequence goes on along the minus strand of NW_024704742.1, from coordinate 80,083,260 downwards.
ACTGTATATTTATGGGCAAAATAATAGTTTCATGCAAGATCGTGTCTCAAAGCACTGATTATTGTTAATACTGAATTATTTGTACTAAATGAACCGATTAACTTACAATTCTGTTATTATATATACAACTTGGTCAATTCCAAAGGAAATTTGTCCAAAAGTTGCACCAATTACATGGGAGATTCAACTTAAAATTTTTTGATTTGAAATATAAATGATGGGTATTCATTTTGTCCAGGAATTAATCATAATAACCCTTGATTTTGCATCAGGAGAAGTTCTCAAAGCACTTCACAGAATTTACTGTAAAGGATAGTCACTGTATATTTTTAGGCAAACAAACTGTTCAATTGAGAGGCCAATTGAACTACAGTATTTAAAAATAATATGCAAAATATCTACTGTATTTCTTCATAATCTGAGAGCAGAAGTGAAGTGGGAGGTTATCACCATAAATAACATGAAGGACTATGAGTTGTTTGTGAGGATCTTTATGGTGTTGGAAATTCATGGCCATAGTAACCTTGCCTCCTCCAGATCTGATAGCATATGATAGTCAACATGTCCTTAATTAGAAGGAAATTACACTTCTATTGTCATAAATGTATCTCAAAATACACCTTTTCCTGCAGATTGAACTCTTCAGCCATACTTTTAATCATCTTACCCCTACCACTCTCTTGGCTCTTCCACCACTCCCCATTCTCTCTTTGAGACGTCCTCCTGACATGAAAGACATTATATAAATGTAAACTGTGTTGTATTTTCCTTCATCGCTTTAATTGTTTCACTTTTTCGCTTTGCTGTATATCTAATGCAACCAAAATAATTACTCCATTCCAATTAAATATTTCTGATTAACATTACCATTGAGAAACGCCTACTTGTAAATATGTGGTTTGAACATTATTCAACTGTGATCAACATAAATGATGTTTTGTAGGACAGCAAATGATCGTCTTTGATTCACTAAGCTTGGCTCAGTTGGTAGTTCTGTTACCCTTTGGCAGAGGTTTGGGGGTCAATGCTATGGTAGGACTTCATACAATTAGGCCAGGTGGACACTCAATTCAGTAACTGGGAATACTGCATTGTCAGAAGTGCCTTCAGATGAGACAATGAAACACTATTCAAAAAGAGTTTCTCCCAGTGTCCTGGACAAGAATCCTCCAGATCATGACTATTTGTGAGACTTTGCAGTACACCCAATTGCCACTGTGTTTACCTATAAACACAGTAAGTACAGTTCCATGTAATTTTTAGGAAGGACTTTTAGATGGTGACATTGCAGACATTCTAAAAAATCAAGTTCACTTTGTCTCTTTCTAAATTATGGTGTTTAGTATACTAAATAGTTTCTTTCTGTCTGTTCCAACTCTTACAAATTGGTTTCATTGTTGTTCTCATTGATGAACCATTAGTTATGTTAACTGCAGGAAATGTATATTTGCAAAAAATTAGGCCAAGAGTAGTTGCATTCAATACATTGTTCCAATCTAAGCAATAACCAGACATTATCAATCCCACATACAGAGTAATTCTACATCATATATTTCAGATTTGTGTTTGGGTCCGTCAATGTATCCATTAGCATCCATTCCATCCAATAAATTAATGCTTCTGAACATCCAATTGTTTGCCTACAAAATCACAGTCATTACACTTTACAGTAAATTTCCTCCTGACATGAAAGATGCTATTTCAAATAATGTTTGGTTTACATTATTATTATAAAATAGAAATACAAAATCTTCCTCAAGAATTCCCTGTTTATTAATTGTCGGCAGATCAAATGTGGCTGACAAGCTGTCAAATTTAGTATCATGTACAACAAGATATTTTGGAACTATATTCACTTTCATGATAAGTATATTCTGGTGGAATCATTTTCTTTTGCTTTCATTTAGATTGAATTGCTGGATGAATGATTAAATGGATGTGGCACACAAATTTTCAAATCTGATTTTTTTTTGACTGCACTCCTGATATAAACATAAGATTTCTTTGCCCATAATGTTTTATTTATCAGAGTACAGCTGCACTGGAATGTCCTGAATGTAAAATCCTGATATTAATCTGAGCTTATTTTGTTTGAACCAAGTGCATAAAAGCTATAATGCTTTATGAATTCAATGCATATATCTCAGTGAAGTCATTAGCAAACACCTCATCTTTAAACTCATAATTATTTCCATCTTTCAGTTATGTTTGCATCAAAAATTGCACTTCACTTACATTCCAAAAGTTAAAAAGTAGTTTAAATTATTAAATTAACCATATAGATATACATTATATAAATATATCTTATTTAGCTAGTTTTACATGCCTTAAAAATTTGTACATTTTATTAAAATGTTACTTAAAAAAATCCCCAAATCCTCTATTCATTAAAAATGGATGTAAAGCCCATTTAAAGAACCTTCAAATCTTAAACTAGCAAAATCGTGGCACATGCAATATTCCGTTATTACAAATAGCTGCTGGCATTTTGGCAATGATGCACTTCACAAGCTTGTGAATGATTTAACAGTTTCCTGGTAGCTAAACAGGAGCAGTTTAAAAAAGGAAAAACAGTTGTGTGGGAAATGTCAGGCAAATGGTGCACTATGAGAGAAACAATGGTCTTCTTCTGTCCTATAAATTTCTATGGCTCAACTCTATTAGTGCATCCTATTGCTTGAATGCTTTGTGACACTACGCGATACAATTACAAGTTGTTGTTGTTGTTCTTATCCAGCATCCCTTCATGTTGATCAATTTTATTTTGTGAAGGATTTGTAAAAAGCAAATCTGGAATTCTACTCAGATGATGATTTCCTGCATCAAGGCCACAGTGCTGTAGTTGAAATAAATTGGTAATTCACTTTGTGGTTGTTTATCGACATTACTGTGTGCAAATTGGCTGCAATGTTTGCCAACAATACACAGTTTACATTATATCCTCCAGATAAGGAAGGGATTATATCAAATGGCAAGGAATAATAAAATAATTAATTAATAATAATCAAAACTGAGATTGGCAGCAAAGCGAAGTTTAAGAGAAATACATTTGGGTACTGCAGCATTTGTTATTTACTAATGTTTTTGAAAATTTTGCAAGTTGGACACCAACAATTATTTATAATCTTGCATGTTTCACTGAGCTCAATGTATGAAACAGTACTTGTATGATTAGAGCTGAAGATATAAAATTCCTTGACTTTTGATACATCAATGGTACACAACCATTTTACAATGGGATTCCTGGGATCCTTTTTCATTTTTGCACACCTTGTGTTCAGCTATTGAATACGCTCAGCTCTTTTGTGACACTGGGGTGAAAGTTTTACAACATATCCAATGTTATTGACCCTCATCCATGTATTCATCACGTCCAGGCTCGATTTCGCTATCTCCCTGCTTGTCGGCATTCCCAACTCGTCCCTCCACAAGCTGCAGATTATTCAGAAGTCTGCTGCTCATGTCCTCTCCCATACCAGGCTCTATGAATTCATCACCCCCATCAACAATATCAATTTCAACCAACAAGAACCAAACAACCCACCTCCACCCTCACCTATTCCCCAGAGGATCGAGTTCAAAATCCTCCTCCTCATTTTCAAAACCCTCCATGGCCTTGTTCCTCCCTACCTCTGTCATCTGCTAACACCATACTGACCTGTCTGCTCCCTCTGCTCAGTAAGCTCCAGGCCTGCTTCAACTCCTCCACCCTGAAGGACGGCACCTCCAACAATGCAGCACTTTCCCCATTACTGCACTTGAGTGTCAGCCTAGATTGCGAGTTCAAAGCCCCAATGTGATGCTTGAATCCACAACCCCCTGACTCTGAGGTGAGAACGCTATTACTGAGTCAATTTGCACCTGGAAGATGTAGGTATGAGCATCATTGGTCAAGCAGGACTATCAGATGGTACCAGAATGCTAATCCACCTCGATTTGCCTGAGAGAGATGAGATTATACCACAGATAAAATATCATAAACTAAAATAAAATATAAACATAAAATTAAATAATCATAAAATAGATATGAGGCAAAATACTGCAGATGCTGGAAATCTGAAATTATAAATTTGTCCTTATAATCTGCTTTCTTCCATCATCAGTTCTGATGAAAGGTCTTTGAACCTGAAACGTTAACCCATTTTCCTCTCTCCGTAGATGCTGCCTGACCTGCTGCGTGTTCCCAGCCACTTTTGTTTTCTTTAATATAAAATAGACATGGTACAGAGCCCATTGATATTGACATCTTAACCACAACTACATTAATGGATGCAAACAGTGTATTTCTGCAGGTTGGTTTGGTATTAATAGCACAGCTTTTAATGTTGTCAAGAGTCAGTTTGTTGTTAGGTCACCTTTTTGGCCATGATTGATGCATCTTACAACAGCTAAGTAACATCAGCAGCTCTAAGTCTTAAACATACAGATTCCTGAGTATTTGTTCTTATCAATCATAGCTTTTAGTTCCAAAATAAAAGTATGGCTCTCAAGAGGCAGAGACTAATCTCAAAAGACCCACTCAAATAAGGTTGTACCCTGATAAAACACTTACACACAGGCACATTTCCATAAAAGATTACTTCAAGGCATAATTCATTGTTGCAATCCCAGGAGTAGGATTTCACATGGAATGCTATCAGCAAAATACTTGCTTTACAGCATATAAGAAACCAAGGAGTCAAATGTGCAGTATTTCTGAACCAAAATAGATAAGGTAGCATTCCAGCAGAGACTAATAGGGCCTAGAGTACTTGAACAATCACACACTGGTTGTAATTGCAGACATAATGTAACAAGAAGAGTTTATGAGATTTAAAGAAATTCATTGTTTACCTAGGCTAAAAGAAACCTGTGATGAACCATATTGTAACGAACTTTGGGTTTGGCAATGTGGAAACTGAATAATAAAAATAATATAAACGCAAAATACTGCAGATGTTGGAAATCTGAAACAAAAACCAAACTCGCTGGGAACACTTAGCAGGTCAGGCAGCATCTATGGAGAAAGGAAAATGAGTCAACTTTTTGGGTCCACGGCCCGTCCGTCAGAACTGGGGCATGTTGGTAGGGAGAGGCTTTTAAGGGCTAACAGACTGGGAGGTGGTAGGGTAAAGAAGGCAAAGAAGAAAATGGGGTAGAGGGCAGGGGGTGATGGGTTAAAGAGGTGTTAATGATGCAAAACACAGGGGGCATTGCAACAAAACAGGGGAATAGAGATGTCAATAATGCAAAACAAAGGGGCAAAAATTGCAATAAAATAGGCAGACCAGAGAGAGGAAAGGTGTGTCTGGGACCCAGATGATGTGGTAATGGTCACAGAAGAGGGGAGGGGGAAGGTGAACTGTTATGGTCTGAAATTGTTGAAATCAATATTGAGTCCAGAGGGCTGTAAGGTCCCGAACAGATAATATGAGGCTGTTCCTCAAGCTTGCACTGTGGTTCATTGGAACAGTGCTGGAGACTGGATAAATAATAAAATAATAATCCTTGCATTTGATATAGCGCTTTTCACGTCGGGAGGATGTCCCAACGCGCTTCACAGAACACACTGTAAAGTGAATTAACTGTATATTTGTGGGCGAACGCGGCAACCAATTGCGCACAGCAATGTCCCACAAACAGTCGTAGATTGAAAATGACCAATTCATTATTGTTTTTGTTTTGGAGGGATTATTATTAGACGTGTGGAGTAAGGAAACTTGCCCAAGGTTTCGCCCTGTGCCTGGAATTGAACTCAGGTCTCTCGCTTGCAAAGCGAGTGCTCTAACCACTGAGCCACAGGACTCCACATGGATGGAGAGGTCAGAGTGCGAGTGGGAGGGAGAGTTGAAATGGCAAGAAACCAGAAGCTCAGGGTTGTGCTTGCGAACAGAACGGAGGTGTTCGGCAAATCGGTCACCCAATCTGTGTTTCGTCTCCCCAATGAAGAAGAGACCACATTGTGAGCAGCGAATGCAGAAAATTACATTGGTAGTAGTGCAAGTAAATTGCTGCCTCACTTGAAAACTGAAAAGGCAGTGAAAACTGAAAAGAACACACAACCTTCTGACCAGATGCGAGAAATGTACCAACTGAACCAGGCTGACACCCAAGCCATGAGGTCACCCTAAGTGACCTTGCACTGTACATTGAATTCACAAACCCACTCTCTCTCTCACTCTGGGTTAGGGTAAAGGACGTCTCTGGCCTGGCAGAGCCAAGAAGATCAAGGGAAGCCTGACACCCGGTTACATGGTCAGGTTTGGATTAATGCAGGTTGCTGGACACAGTACTTGAGAGACAATGTAGGTAGGTTATTATCCAATTTAGGGTTGGAACAGTGAGAGAGAGCAAGTCGCAAGAGGCGGTCAAAATGCAAATCTCTGCACTTGTTAATCTTGTTTGTCCCTACAGGGACACAGGAGGCAGCTGAGGCAAACTGCCAGCATTATCTGTCTCTGGGTGTGGTTAATATCTTTCCAGTTTGGGCAATCTAGCACAATTGGTTCAAAATATACTGTAAGAGGTGATATGACATCAGATTGGATCGCACAGTTTATAAATGTTAGAAACTGACTAGAAGCTCTACAGATCTCATCAAGCTAAATTGTGTTGGAATTCTACCAAAGCTTAATCCTCCTGAGATCAATGCTGATAAGTGAAAGACTGGTTTCTAGTCTTATACACTATATAGCTTCCATCAGAACACGCTTACATGCATTCATAGCACCCAGGCTTGACTATGCAAACTCCCTGCTTGTCGACTTCCCCAACTCTTCCCTCCATAGGTTGCAGATCATCCAGAATTCTGCAGCCCATATCCTCTCCTGCACCAGGCTCCGTAACCTTATCATCCACATCCTCGCTTGACTCCACTGGTTTCCCGTCACACAGAGGATGCATTTCAAGATCTTGATTCTCACTTTCAAAGCCCTGCATGACCTTGCTCTCCCCTAACTCTGCAACCTCCTAACCCCCTACCATCCTGCTCGCTCACTCCGCTCAGCGAGCCCTGGCCTGCTTCACGTTCTTCACTTCGCCCACCCCACCATTGGTGGGCAGGCCTTCAGCCACTCTGCCCCAGCCTCTGGAATTTCATCCCTCAGTCCCTCCCTTCACCTTTTCCCTTGCCCCCTCCAAGACATGTCTCAAGACCATCCTCTTCAACCGTGCCTTCAATCACTCTGCTTCCCCCACCCCATCTCCACTCTCTCCGATCCTGAACTCCCAGGTTGGGTCCGAAACATTGATTGTCCAGCACCTTGGGACATCCTCCCAATGTGTAGGGACACTATACAAATGTAAATTTGTTGTTGCTGTTGTTCAGAACAGCAACAACTTGTATTTATATAGCACCCTTCACATAGGATAATGTCTTGTATAATGTTGTATAATATAACTATGCAGTACAATATAATGTTGCAATAAATTATAAATGTTTTTGATAAAGTGTGCACAGCAAAAAATTATGTACAGTAAAGCACTGTTGCGAACCAGAGTTCGTAGAATGTGACAGCGCTTGGAACCTTCAGGCGGATATTCCATTAAAGCAACATAACATTGCTTCAGATATCATGACATTTAGTTCTCTGCAAATCTGATTAAACGTTTTTTTTTCCTGGGGTTAGTGGTGAATATAATGATATTGTTGTCACCAGTAGATGAAGCACTGAAGGAGACTTGAGAGGTCATTGAAGGATTTTTGAGTGTGATACAAACAAATTGTAGAGGTGATCAAAAGTTACATAAAAGACTGAACAAATCATGACAGAGAGCAAGTATGAAGTTTAATAACTTCCTCGGCATTTTCAACCATCCTCTTAAAAAGCCCAGAACTGAGCTCAGGTACGAAGGAAGAGAAGCTGAATTAAGGCTTGCTGAGGATATTTATTTAATTCAACATTTAAATGACAATTGGAGTCACACACTTAATTTATTTCTCCTCGACGTCTTTACATTGTACAGGAAGTACAATAATAATCCTTTCCTTCCATTTGATTTAGCACCTTATCACATCGTTGATATATCTAAAGCACCTCACAAGATTTTACAGTGATGTGCACTGTAGGTGAACTTAGCTACCAGTTAGTGCCCACAAACAGTCATGAAGTGAATAAGCAATTTTGTCTGGAGGATTGTTGGGTAGGATAGAGGAGAAACTCTCTTCTCTTTTTGAGTGGGGATCTTAATCTTCCACTTGAACATCTCATCTGAAGAATTGTACTTCCAAAAATGCAGCACACGGTCAACATTGCTTTTGAATGTCAGTCTAGACTGTGAATTCAAAGTCCCAATGTGAAGCTTGAACCCTCAACCTTCTGACAATTAAGCCAGGGTGACACCTACATATTGCCCAAATGATAATAACAAATAATATGACATAATAATTCTTGCATTTATCAGGTCGTCTAGACATCTCAAAGCACTTCACAGGATATACTGTGTAATGAATTGTCTATGTATTTTGTGGGCAAAACTCACACAAAATATACTTGTCTTGTGGTACCAATTTTTTTTTACACACATGGCTACAAAGTGCATTGTTTAATTTTTGAACCACCTTTTATAAGCAAAATAGTATAATGAGAATTTATGATTTTTATATGCAAGAATAACATTTTATCGAGGTCATCATGCTGTGATTCTTTCCCTGGAGTGCCTCCACTCGTGTGGAAATGTTAAAAATTACAACACTCCATATTGATTTAAGCTCTCGGGCCCTATTAATGCAGTGCTCATATGACAGCATTGGGACTGTGTGCGAAGAGAGTCAATGACTGTGTGCAATCATGCTTCCTTCCTTTCCCCTTTCTTCATCGCAACATGAACACTATTGGGCCTAGCTATTACAACAACAAAAACTTGCATTTATATGCATGTATAAGTTCATCTCAGAGCGCTTAACAGTGGTGGAGTTTGAGGCCGAATCATAAGGAAGGGAGGGGGTTATTGTAAGCACAATTGAAGAGGAGGGGGCACAGGGAAGGGATTTGAGGGAGAGATTTCCAAAATTGGGGGTTTAGTGACTGGAAGCACGGCCGCCAATGGTGAAGGGGAGGGTACAAGGGACAAGCAAGAGGCTGGAGCCAGCCGAGTGAGTGGCAACAGGTGGTGGAGTGGAGAGTTAGCAGGTCGGTGAGATAGGAAGGTGCCAGGGGCTGAAGGGATTTGTAGACCGGTGTTTGGATCTTGAAATCAATTCATTCTTTGATGGAGATCCAGTGCAGTCTTGCAAGGTCTGGTGTGATGGGAATACGGAGTTTAAACCTGGTGGAGAATACAGGTAACGGAGGTCTGAATTTGTTGGAGTTTGTGGGTAGCGGAGCTGGGGAGACCAATGAGGAGGGCCTTGGAATAGTTGAGGCAGGCAATGTCTTGGTCCCACGCCTCCACTAATGCTACTCTGTACCATGTCACTCGTAAATATCTACTATCGTGTTACCTGGGTATCTGACACATGTGGAAACCCAACAACATGCTTAAGAGTATCCAAACCAAACAGACTTCACATATGTATGCCTGCAGACAAAATTAGCTATTCATTTCATGACTGTTTGTGGGCACAAATTGGTGGCTGAGTTACCTACAAAATACAATGGAAATTTTCCTATGTTTTGAATCGGATACATCCTCTCTCCCTGGAGGGACATGTCCTGCTTATCTCATTCCAGAGAGTATTGGGCACATTTAGTAAGAGACAAGTTTTGGGGACCCCAGAATGTGCATTGGAAGTATTGATGGAATTTAACCAGCTAAAACAACAGATTGCCACTGAAAAAACTGTTTGGCAAGCTTCCAACTGTTTGTCCAGCTCGGATTCAGGGCTTGGGCTTGCAGGTTAACAGGAGCCAAGTAGGAAGAATCCCTGCCCTTGGTCTACCCTCAAAATCGTGTTGATTGACTAAGCTGACTGGTTTGGCATCAGTAGTGTCTTCGAGTACTACAGAGGGTTGACTTAATTCCACATTAGAGTAGCACACTGCATGAGGAATTGCAGATGCAAATTGGCATCACAGGGTAAGGAGACTTTGTATTTATTATTTAATTAATGATAAAATAATGCTTGAAATTTGGAAGTTAAACAATTGTTTTATTTAATACACTTCAACAATCAATAGTTATAGAGAGAGCATTGCACCACTACAATCGGATGCAATAATGGTACTATTCAGGTTTAGAGAATAAACATTGATCAGTTATCTATGCCTAGAAGAAAAGCAGGTCAAATTGGTTGGAGAGTTGGTTAAATCTGAATCTCGCTGAAACTGACTAAAATTCTTTCACAATTAAGAGTCTGTGCACATGAAGACTGCATATAGAAGTGAAGTGTGAACTTGGTTTGTCCAACCATAGTTGAGGACTAGTTTGGCCAAGCACAGCTCCAAGCTGTTTGGTCCAATCATCTTATTACACAGGGTAGGGCACAGTTACCAGTGTAAGGTATTTACTAATGAGCGGAGTCAAAAGGTAAAATCGTTAATCCATCTCTTGATTGATTGGGAAGCAACTCTCTGAACCTTTCACAGAATTATATAAAGTATAAACCATCTAATGATGGTTCTCCTCATCAACACGTTCCAAATAAGGAAAGGATAACATCCATCCATCAAGTCTACAAGAGATGTCACAGAAAGAAAGGACACAGTACCAACTGTATCTTTTCCATCTGTTGCATGAACTCTCCTTCACGGTCCAGAGACTGTGGATGCAGTCACAGTTTTTGACCACAATGAATATTAAATTTTTCACAGCAGCAGTCATTCCATTATACTACAAACCATATTAAAAATACAGAAAAAATATAAACACATGTATTTTCTTATGATCTAGCATTGATCCCATCACAAAACGGCTCCTCCACCCACCCTCTCATGCCTCACCCATCCTCACCTCAAATGCGAACTGCGAGGCGATGCTGGATTTCCTTGAATCCAAAGTCAAAGGAATCAACTCAGCTGCCTCTGCCACTGCATCTGCTATCCCTTCCCCTTCTCCTCCTCCCACCCCGGCCCCTACCCATCCCTCCCTCCACACCTTTGAACCTGTGTCCCCCTCCTCTCTCATCACCACCATAACCCATTTGAAACCTACCACCTGCTCTCTCGACCCCATCCCTACCCTCCTCCTTACCTCCCAGCTCCACTTCCTTGCCCCTCTACTCACTGACATTGTAAACCTCTCCCTGTCCACTGCTAATGTTCCCACTCCTTTAAAAACCACTGTCATCGCTCCTATCCTTAAAACATCCTCTCTGGACCCATCTCTACTCCCGAACAACCACTCCATCTCCAACCTCCCCTTTCTCTCCAAGGTCCTGGAACGAGTTGTTGCTTCTCAGCTTCTCTCCTTCCTCTCCTGCCATTCCCTTCTCGAACCCCTTCAATCGGGCTTCCGTGCTGCCCACAGCAAAGAGACAGCCCTGGTCAAAGTGACAAATGACATTCTGTCCATCTGCGCTCAGGGCTCCCTCTGCCTCCTCGTCCTCCTTGACCTCTCTTCTGATTTTGACAACGTTGACCACTCTATCCTCATCCACTGCTTCTCCTCTCACCTCAACTTCCACGGCACTATCTTTGATTGGTTCAGATCGTACCTCTCACACCGCCTGCACTTCATCTCCTCAAACGGCTTCTCCTCTAGCCCCCGGACCATCTTGTGTGGTGTTCCTCAGGGCTCTGTCGTTGGTCCCCTCCTCTTCAATATATCTATATGCTCCCTCTTGGTGACATCATCCGCAGACATGGGGTCAACTTCCACATGTATGCGGATGACACCCAACCTACCTCTCTGATCCACCTTTGACCAAGGACCACTCTATGACTGACTGAATGTCTGTCAGACATCAAGTCCTGGATGAGAGCTAACTTTCTTCAGACCGAGGATTTCCTGATTGGCCTCCTCACTTCAGGTGCTGACAGCATCACCATCCAAGGTTGTACACTCCACCGTGCTATGCCAGTACAGAACCTTGGGGTCTTGTTTGATCCTCAACTATCCTTTCTACCCCACATCTGCCCCATGACTTGCTCTGCCATCCCCCACCCCTGCAATGTTACCCGGCTCCGTCACTGTCTCACACCGCAGGCCACCGAAACCCTCATACACGCCTTCATTACATCGAGGCTCGACTATGCAAACTCACTGCATGTCGGCCTCCCCAACTCCTCCCTTCACAGGCTGCAGATCATCCAGAACTCTGCAGCCTCTGTCCTCTCACACACTAGGCTCCGCGACCCTAACATCCCTATCCTTGTCCAACTCCACTGGCTTCCCATCACACAGAGGATACAGTTCAAGATCCTGGTTCTCACCTTCAAAGCCCTCCATGGGTCTTGCTCCCCCCGACCTCTCTGACCTCTTAACCTCCTACCATCCTGTTCACTCCCTCTGCTCAGAGGGCTCTGGCCTGCTTCACATCCCCCGCCTTGCTCCCCCACTATTGTCGGGCGGGCATTCCGCCACCCTGCACCCACCCTCTGGAACTCCATCCCGCAGTCCCTCTGTCTCGTCCCCTCCCTCACCACCTTCAAGACTCACCTCAAGACCCTCTTCTTTGACCTCTTTGATCCTACTTTCGATCTCCCTGCTTCCCCCCCGCCCTCCACCCTCCCCTACCCCGACCCCCAGCTCGGGTCCGTTACTCTGTCTGTCCAGCGCCTTGGGATGTCCTCCCGACAGTAAGGTGCTATACAAATGTAATTTTGTTGTTGTTGTTGTTGATCCATTTCAAAATGACATGTAATGAAGTGTAGGGGTCCTTTTATCAATACGCAATAAGTACATCCTTGATTGATAGGTAAATTTGCCCAACTGGTACCTTGGATTAACAGGCATCATTTGGTAGAAATTATCTTTGATTGTAAACTCTGAACTCTGGTCTCAATGAAAGTGAACTACAAAGAAAAAATGCAGAGAAGAACAATTCATAGGACATATTTTGGGCTTACTGGAGAGTTGGGAAGGTGAGACATGTCTGTTGAGGCAAACAGATCAAAGCACAACATGGTAGATATGAAGATAAACTAATATTCTGTTGTTTTTTCCTTGACTTTCTCTACAGCTCAGTGAGTGTCTATGCAATTGATCTCCAGCTGATCAAATTCAAAATCTTTGTCCTCACATTTAAATCCCTCCACAGCCTCACCTCATCTTATGAGAGCACCTGCAACCATACTGACCTGGCTACTCCCCCTGCTCAGCGAGCACTGACCTGCTTCATGTCCACCTGATCTGCCCCTCCATTGCCAGAAAACCTTTCAAGCTTTCAAACATTCTGCCCCATGTTTGAACTCTGCAGCCCGTGTCCTCTCACACACTTGGCTATTATTCACGCTACATCAATTGGTGAGATGGAATTCTCATCAATTGATGTAGGTAAATAATAGCCTTGGAGTCCCTCTTCATCACCCCTCCCACCCAATTTTAAAGTCTGCCTTTATTATTGTGAAATTTGAAACTCACTATCCTCATGTAAATTGAATTGCACAGCAGATATAGTCATTGCATTAGATGGTGACTGAGGAGACAAGAGCGTGCGGGATGCTCTTTTGTTCAAAATTCTAGTCTTTTTGTGTTGTGTAGAGTGAGCAGGTTTCTTATGATCTTAAATGCCAGTTGCTGTTTAGACCTCTCCCTGGAAACCTCCAAGACAATCAGAAATAAAAAGAACTTGTATTTGGATGGCACCCATTACATAGGGTAATGTCTTGAAATGCTAAACCTTGTTGTTTTCGGAAAGAAAGATCAACAAGAGATATTAGGATAATATTTATATTCATAATGGGGTACACAATAACTACACACATATACGAGTTAGAAATCTATGCATATAACTGTGTTTCCAATTTAGTGATTGCTCCAGAAAGTAAGACAATCTCATCCACAGTGTTAATCAGTCTTCGCACACCTTTGGTAAAGTTGAGATATTCAAATCTGTGAGAAATAGTGCATCAACTCTTTTCTGGAGTTATTCATCACAATCGGTTTCTTCTACTTAAACATAGCAGTGCAGATTAGTGCCAACCAGTAACCTCACCGATTAAGTGAATTCGTATTAATGTTTGGTAAAAGGCGTTCTGTTAAAACAACCTTCATGGATGAACAACAAGTTAATGATGTGTGATTACTGCCCTGCAAGACCACATTTGAAAATTGTCATAACTTTATGCACACAGTTCCCAGTAAAATAAGAATTCCATCTCACCAATTGATGTAGCATGAATAATACAATTAATAAGTATCCACATCAATAGACCAAATTACTCCATCTCTTTTGCTCTGTTGGCAGTAATCTCGCCTCTGAGTCTGAAGTTTGTAGGTTTAGTCAACCCTGTTGGGGTTTTGAACGCATGGTCTATGCTGACACTTTATTGAAATACTGGGGGAGTATTGCATTGATAGATGAGATTTTAAGCAAAGATGTTGTCTGCTTGTTCGGGTGCATTTTAAAGATCCCATGATCCAATCCAAATATAAAGTTTGCACCAATTTATCAGCAGAAATTCTACAAATGAATTGGTCACACACTTAACGGCTGTTTGTGGGGCCTTGCTGTGTGTAAGTTGGCTGGCACCTTTGCTTACAAATATGCAATCACTCTACTTGACACTAAAATCCTGTCAAGCGCTTTGAGATCTCAGCAATGTGTTAAGGCACTATATCAAGTGCAGGGATTATTATTAATAATATAAGGATGTTTAGTGACTTTATTTTGCATGAATTAGCAGCAGTTTGTCTACAAACACGAAGTCACTGCATCTGATATTGATTATCTGTGAAGCGTTGCTTTCTCAGGCACTATATCAAATACTGTTGAGGAAATGCACATAAAATTGCTATCTTGACCGATACGCTTGGAATGTAACATTTTTCAACAAAAAGGACTGGTGTGTACCACGTATGTTATCCCATTATATGGGAAATGTAGCAATAGTAAAAGGTAAAGATTATAGCAAGTTCTGTCAAGTATAGCCTCTGTCACTGCACCTGACAATTATAGCACTGTCAGATTTAGTGACTATATATTTGCAGACAAAATCTGCCACTAATTTGCACACAATAAATTCCCCAAACAGCCTTATAATAATAATCCTTGAATTTGATATAATACCTTATCACGTCCCCAACACATCACAACATGCTTCACAGCATTTTCCTGTGAGCTCTTGTGACTGATGTTTGTAAGCAAATGTGACAGCCTATTTATTTACAGCAATGTCCCACAAGGATTATTATTAATAATAAATCATCGCAATTGACACCTCCACTCCTGCATTTAAAAATTTAAAAAGCAGAGACGATTATAAAAACAACCTCTTCTAATTGAAAAGCAGAGACATTCAGACAAAACCTTACCTGGACAGATCATCATGGTGAAATAAATCACTGATAAACATTTAATGTCTCTGGCACTTGACTCCATTGTTTAACATCAGCCTCTGCAGGTATAATAATAATCCTTACATTTGATACAGCGTTTTTTGCGTCTTCTATATGTCTCAAAGCACTTCACAGAATATACTTTAAAGTGAATTGACTGTATATTTATAATAATAATAATAATAATCCTTGGATTTGGTATAGCGCTTTTCACGTCAGGAGGACGTCCCAAAGCGCTTCACAGAACACACTGTAAAGTGAATTGACTGTATATTTGTGGGTGAACGCGGCAGCCAATTGCGCACAGCAATGTCCCACAAACAGTCGTAGATTGAAAATGACCAATTTATTATTGTTTTGTTTTTTTGGAGGGATTATTATTAGGCGTGTGGAGTAAGGAAACTTGCCCAAGGTTTCGCCCTGCCTGGAATTGAACTCAGGTCTCTCGCTTGCAAAGCGAGTGCTCTAATCACTGAGCTACAGGATTCCCTGTGGGTGAATCACAGCAGCCAATTCCACCCAGCAGTGTCCAACAAACAGTCGTGGATTGACATGACCAATTTATTATTTTTTTTCTTGAGGGTTTATTATCAGGCGTGTGGAGTAAGGAAACATGTCCAAGGTTTTGCCCTGCCGGGAATCAAACCTAGGTCTCTCGCTTGCGAGGTGAGCTCCCTAACCAATGAGCTACAGGTATAATCAGTTACTGGTGATAATACAACCTTTGTGTATTCTGTAATCTGGAATTCAATTTACGACTTTCGGTGGGTCGCTTTCAAACCGAACACAAGCCAATATATTAGGATGCAACAAGCCAGTAGGACAAGAGGACATAAGTTTAGTGTAAAAGGGCAATTTCAGGACAGACACCATAGAGTTTCACTCAGAGAGTGAGACAGATGTTCCAAATTACTTTCTTTCATTCCATGTTTTCTTATATCTTTATCCCGGTTGCATCACAGAATCAAGCTGTAGCTCAAACAAAACTTAGTTGCCCAGTTCCTTACCATATATCCATCACCTCCATCTTCACCAGGGCTACACTGGCTCCTTGTCTTCAAACTATCGACTATAAGATCCTCATGCTCAACTCCAATTCTTTTCACAATCTCATACCCTCACCAGGATTTTACTGTCAAATGGAGTGATTGCGTATTTGTAAGCAACACCAAGAAGATCACGCTTACCTACCCCCTCACCCAAGGAAATGACTAATTGGTCATTTCACAACAGTATAATATTGAGCTTCACAAGTTAGATACCAGGTACCAGCAACTCTCTGGTAAATTGATTTGAGTTCAGATCCCCAGAAGTTATGCTCATGATATTAGTACTCTGATCAGTCTGCAGGAAACACTCTGAGATGCTTCCCTGTGTGGAAGGTGCTATGTAAGTGCAAGTTGTTGTTGTTGTGGTTTTTGAAACTTGCCCAACATTTCGCCCTGCCGGGAGCACTGGGAGCTCCAGCCACCATTGACATGAGTGGATTGCTGTAACTTGTACTTCTTTTACTCATGTTGCATTTCAGGACAGACACCATAGAGTTTCACTCAGAGAGTGAGACAGATATCCCAAATTATTTTCTTTCATTCTATGTTTTCTTACATCTTTTATCCCAGTTGTATCATAGAATCAAGCCGTAGCTTAAACAAAACTCAGTTGCCCAGCTCCTTACCCATATATCCGTCTTCACCAGGCTACACTGGCTCCTTGTCTTCAACAGTTTTGACTTCAATAAGATTATTATTATTATTTTTGTATTTCAAATATAATTGGATGACAGTGGAGTCCTGTAGCCCAGTGGTTAGATCACCAGCAGGCGAAAGACTTGGGTCCGATTTTCGGCAGGGCGAAATGTTGGACAAGTTTCCTTACTCTGCCCGCCCCTCTGTTTTTCTAGCAGTAATTAAGAGCCTGGTTGTTAGTCGATTGGCAAATTGCTTATCTGGTGGTAATAATTCCTTCAAAATAATAATAAATTGGTCACTGCAATCCACAACTGTTTGTGGGACACTACAGTGCACAATTGGCTGTTGCATTTTGTCCTCAAAATATACAGTCAATTCACTTTACAGAATATTCTGTGAAGTGCTTTGAGATATCTCGAAGGTGTGATAAAGTACTATATCAAATCCAAGGATTATTTTATTATGCCATACATGGCACACACCAGCCCTCTGCATTGAAATATGTTACATTCCTGGTGTATCGATCAAGAAAGCAATTTATGTGCATTCAACCAACAGCATGTACAACAAATCACACAAATGTTATGCTCTAGTTAATGTTGCTGGTTGGAAATGAGCCAGACTTTCATTCATGGAAGATTAACAGAGCTAATAGCAAGGTTGCACACTTACAACCTTTGGATCAGGAAATGGGAAAGCCATTGATTTCAAATGCATTTTCTTAATTAATACCTTGTCAGATTCCATTTATTAGTGTCAGAATGGAGCCAAAGAATTTGTAAAACTTCAAAAGCAAATAAATGTTATGGAATTGTTGTTTCCTGTTTTCAATTCAAGGATACAGATGGGTACCAGTTATCAGTAACAACATGGAATTAATTCAAATATTGAATATATTCAAAATACAATAACAATTAAATTCTCTCTCTCCTTTTCCTCACACCAAAACAAAGGACAACAGTACAATATATTTAAAATGAATAGATACATTAATATAAACCACTTTTCGTATAGTTATGTAATGAGTCTGGTAAATGTGGTTTAGATATAATGCAGCTAAATATGTAGTTTTCCTTAAAGTGTTCCTTATCTTATTTAAGGATCACTTGAAGGAACACTATCAGGTGTTGCCTGTCTCTGAGTTTGCAGGATGTGTCCCTCTAGGGAGAGAGTGCGCATACCATTCCAAAAAATATCTCGGGGAATCTCCATGTATAATTGGAATGCAAGGAACTCTGTTTGGTTTGGATATTCTAAAGCACGGTGATGGATTTCCACATGTGTTGGACACGGATGACCAAAAAAAGGTTTCATTTGGTTTACTCGTAGTTTCCCAGAGTTAACCTTCTATGTGAGCCCAAATCTGTGCTGTCCCAGGCCTAAGAATAATTCTTTTGTTTTGTTATATCTCCTATAATATTGAAATATCTCAAAGTACTTTGGAGGTAATAGCTGTCAATGAGAAAAATGTGGCAGCCAATTTGTGCACAAAAGCCCATATCCAAACAATGAGGTGCAAGATCAATTTATATGAAGGTTTAATGACTGGGACAATAGTAAAGTCACCCTTCTGTGTTCAGGTTCATGTTATGGGACCTTTAACATCCACTTGAACAAGTTGACAGGATCTTGGTTTAACATCTCATCCAAAAGTTGGCATTACCAACTATGCAGCACTTCCCCAGTAATGCACTGGAGAATCAGTCTGGACTATTATTGAGGAACCCAGATTCATTTCTTGGGTGGGGCGAAGCCTTAGGTAAGTTTCCTTACTCCATACACCTCTGTTTACCTAGCAGTAAGAAGGAAACCTGTTGTTAGTCGATTGGCAGATTACTTTTTGTGGGGTAATATTCCCTCAAAACAAACAAACAAACAAATAAACAAATAAATTATTATTATTTGCTTAAAGTTCCAGGATAGAGCTTGAAAGCGTCACCTTCTGGCATGTGTACTGCAAGCTAAACAAAAGTCGATATGATGGTAATGGATTTATTGCCAGTTTGGCTTTTTCTACCCAGTATTGTAGGCTGACAACAATAAATATTGTTAGAATTGGCATGTAGTAATTAAACTAACCATTTTAAATTGAAGGTACCAGAAACCTATCAGTTACAGTTTTGGACACAAATTCCATCACTGAATACTGCATGTATTAACTTAAACCTAAATTTGTTTCTGACTGAATGGACTGGGAGTATATTCCTTAGAGCAGAAATAGTAAGAAAAACGGAAACTTTTTGAAGCATTGACAACAAGAAGCTGGCTAGCAGAGTAGGCAGAACAAGCAATTCCTGGATGGTGACATTGGGGAGTCTCAAGGCAATGAGTCTGTAGACTTACACTTTTAAATAATGGTTGACTTTTGATGCTGATTCCTGCTATTAACTTTGGAGCAAATCTGTCTGACATATCTGGCCTTGGGTTTGATAAATTGGATGATGGAATGAGCGGGGGAAGGAGAGGGCAGGGGTCATCTTAACTCAAAAATAAACTGAAGTAGAAAAATTCATGCCACAAACACTTTGCTTATCCCTTCTATGCACACAAACAGTTTATGTTGTGCTGGCACGAGGAGCCTATCTTTTAGGATGCAGACTTCATATTACCAAACATCACATAGTAGCGAAATGTCTGACTGCAGTAAATAAGATTACAACTGCTGTTGCAATGGAAGTTAAAGAACATGTATTTTCCTCAAGTTAATTATCCTTGCATATCCGGAACCTTGCAACTCCATTCTGAGTGCAGCATTCATTGTATCGAAGTAGTGGCACTTTCCTGTGTAATCTAACAGGAGTGCAGGGAGATCAATAAATCTTTGGAGTTAGAACATTTAAGTAATGATGCAACTACATCGGTTTCTGTACAGCGAAGAACTAAGCCTATTTTGTTCTGTAGCTGAACTCAAAATTAATTTTTTAAATGCTTAAAAACCCCACGGAATAAGGTACAGAAATATTTCAGATACAATTTTTTAAAAATAGTTGTACTGTGTTTTAATAAAGATGACTGAGCACAAATAAAATCACTCTTGACTTCTAATGTTTATGTCGGTCTGCCCATTCTGCTGCATCTGTCTCCGTCATCAACTGTATTGAGGGCTTATCTGATAAGAACATAATGAAGCTCTTTTCCATTCTACCTCCAAGCTGGTATTCCAACAGAGATGAAACAAATTACATGTCTCTATTTTCTAAATGAGAAATGGAATGAGAGACAGAGACACACACTGCAATCAATTTAGAAAACAAATTGACAGGTTGCATGTAGCTCGGAATGACTCCTCTTTGATAATGTTTTTTCTCTCCCCACCCCCACACCAACCCATTTAGGCCTCTTGTGTGCTAAAACATTAAATCTGTCACATCATCCCTCATTCGATGGGTTAAAGTCAGAATCGGCCTCTTTCACGCACATATTGGATGAAACCACTATAAATCAGCAGCTGCAAAGAAAGAAATGTATTTAAGAAACATGCAACAGTTTGTGTGGATTGACATGCTGTTAGGTGCACTTTAGATGCCCGAGCGTACAAATCCAAAGAACTAAATCGTTCTGTGATAAGTTAGGTTTCAAAACAAAAGTGAGTAGAGAACGTCATTTTTAAAATAGATTTTTTTGAACAAAATAAAAGGGAGGGAGGGCTCTGCTATTCCATTTGGTTTACAACTAGAGAGTGAGGCATCTTTCTTGTCAGAATGCTTTCTCCTTGTACAATCTACATCCAAGTAGAAAACGCCATAGCTTTAGTAAAATGAGAGATACATAATTCAATTCATAATAATCCTTGCGTTTGATATAGCACCTTTATCATGTCTTTGAGATGTTTCAAAGCGCTTCACAGAATAGACTGTAAAGTGAATTAACTGTATATTTTATGGGCGAAATCCAGCAGTCAATTGCACAGAGCAATGTCCCACAAACAATCATGGATTGAGTAACCAAATTATTATTATTATTATTATTATTATTATTACTCAAAGTTCCAATATGTTGCCAGAACCCACAACCTTCTGACTTAGTGCTGAGTGTCACCAACTGAGTAAAGCTGATTATCACATCACGTACTGAAAACTGCAGTNAAAAAATAATGGCGGCAACAACTGTTGAAAAAAATCAGAACCTAAACAAAACTATGAAATGAATTGTTTTAGCATAACTGGATTGATCTGGTAACATGCATTAGTTATAATATATAACAACAACAATAATAATCTTTGCATTTATCGCTGAGATGTGTCAAAGCGCTTCAGGGAATATATTGTAAAGTGAATTGACTGCTTATTTTGTGGGCAAAATTTGGCAGCCAATTGCACACAGAAATGTCCCACAAACATTTGTAGGTTGACTGATCAAATGTTTGGGAGGATGCAGAGCTGAGATTCACATTTATCTGGGTTGCAGAGCGCATGGGCTACATCAAATATTTACAGTTGACCAGAGTATATTGTGTTTTTGGCCCCACTATCTGATCAGATAGCTCAGAGCGTAATATATTTTTGTTATTTTCTTTGGGCAGTGTAATATGAAATCCTGGGAATTACTTTGTGCAGCACACTTAACTTGTCATTCTTTGCACTGCTTGCAATCTGTAGGACGGCAGAGTATTGATTTTATTTCACTTTCAGCGAAACTTTTATTTCAGCTGGTTACCAAAGATCTAATACTTTAACAAGCTTTGTTCTAAAGCCAAGTCTTGTAACATAACAGTCAGTGCATATAATGGGAAAAAGTTTGGTGCTTAAGATTATATTGCAGGTTCAACAAAAAGACAAAAACAGTGATATTCCACCAAAGACATTTCAAAAAGTTTGACATGGTAAGAAACTTGGTTTCTAATTCCTTTTCCCATAATCTCAAATGAAAACTTATCATCCTAGTCTAAAAGTAAAAATAAAAATAATAATAGTCTGAAAGTTACTGGAGAGTAGGTCAACTGACCTCTGCAGGGTGTTTTGTTCACAATATCCCATTTTTCATTGTGTCAGCCTGGCCCAATTGATAGCATTCTCGCTTCTGAGTCATTTTCCAACATTAAACTTGCATAGTCTAGGCTGACACACCAATATAGTGCTGGTGGTGCACTGCTTTGGCAGAAGTGCCATCATACAGTTGAGATATTAAACCGAGGTGCCATCTGCCTGATCAGGTGGATGTCAAAGATCCCATGGTACTATTCGAAAAGAGAAGCGAGTTCCTCCTGCCCATGAAACCCCAGTTTTTGGTAAGACATAGACATTATTGTTGATGTTACTGCCTCACGACAGTGACCTGTCACTAGTAAATGTCCTTCCTTCACAAATTAATGTGAATTACCTGGGATTTGGCAGCTATTTTATATACAATGTTCCAATTTCTAGTTAGAACAGTGGTGGCCAGCTCATGGCTAGTGAACCTGAAGTGGCCTGTGGGGTTATCAAGAAATGCCCCGCTGAACATTTGTACTAGTCTAGATAAGTCTGTTTTAAATCAATGTTTTGGTTTCAGTTTTATCTTGATTAAGTATTTCTTGATTTATTGTGCAAATGTTGACTAGTGCAAATGCTCAATCAAGAAAGTTTATTTTATCGGCCGACCAGAAAGGTTGGCCACCCCTGATCTAGAAGGAAAAAAAAAGAAGGAAACTAGGAAAAAATTCTTTCCCTATACCAATAATCATTAAAGTTTTAATGTCTGCCTGAAGAATAAACAGATGAAATCTCTGTTCAATATTTTCTCTGAAGAAAAGTATTTCCCAAAATGTAGTGCTCCCCCCATTACTGGACTGGAGTTTCAACCAAGAGCATGAGCTCAGAAACATGAATCTTGAACCCACAATGTTCTGCCTCAGAGGTGAATGTGCCAACAACTGAGTTTAGGCTGATACTAAAATTAGGAAATGTTGCAGAAGTAACAAAACACACAGGAATTTTGGATGAGTAGATATTGTAAAAAAATTGAGAAATGCGTTAGCTATTTGAGCTCCAAATATACCACAGAAATTCTAAAATTGTTTTTAATTTAATTGTTTTTGGTGTATTGGTTAGAGCAAGCGAGAAGACCTGGGTTTTATTCCTGGGCAGAGCGAAACCTTAGGCAAGTTTCTTTACTCCACATGTTTCTGTTTACCTTGCAGTAAGGAGAAACCCAGTTGTTAGTCAATTGGTGGGTCATTCTCCCTTCAAATAGTAAACCCTTCAAATAAAATAAAAATAAATAATAATTTGGTGCAAAGTGAATTGACTCTTTATTTTGTGGGCGAAGCAACAACNAAAAAAAGCAAATTACATTCGTAAAGCGCCTTTCATGTTGGGAGGATGTCCCAATGCCCTGAACAGTCGGGAATCAGGACCTGAGCATGGAGGGGCAGGGCTGGGATGAAAGAGGGCAGAGGGGGTAGGAGGGAGGCTGAAGGCACAGTTGAAAAGGAGGGCCTTGAGTCGTGCCATGAAGGAGGCAAGAGAGGGAGCAAGGCCGTAGGGATTGTGGAATGGAGTTCCAGAAGGTGGAGACAGAGAGGCTGAAAGCCCAGTCACCGATGGTAGGGCAGGTCAGGCAGGAGACATGCAGGAGGCAGGAGCCTGCTGAGCGGAGGGAACGGACAGGTTGATAGGGAGTCAGCAGGTCAGAAAGTTAGGAGGGAGCAAGATTATGGAGGGCCTTGAAAGCGAGGACGAGGATTTTTAATTCTATCCTCTACTGGATGGGGAGCCAGTGGAGACAGACGAGGGTGGGGGTGATGGGGTCACGGAGCCTGGTGCGGGAGAGGACACGAGCTGCAGAGTTGTGGATGATCTGCAGCTTGTGGAGGGAAGAGTTGGGAAGGCTGACAGGGAGAGTGTTTCCATAGTCGAACCTTGAGGTGACGAATGCATGTATGATGGCTTCGGTGGCCTGAGGGGTGAGGCAGTGGCGGAGTCGGACAATGTTGTGGAGGTGGGGTATGGCAGAGGCACAGATATGGGGGAGAAAGGATAGTTGAGGCTTGAATAAGACACCCAGATTTCTAACTGGCTTGGTGAGGTGGAGTGTGCATCCGTGGATGCTGATGCTGCCAGTGCCTGAGGTGCTGAGGCTCTGGCGCGAGCCAATCGGGAGAGCCTCAGTCTTGCTAACATTCAGCTGTAGAAAGTTGGCTCTTATCCAGGTCTTCATGTCTGACAGACAGTCTGTCAGGAAATCAGTTGTCCTGGAATCGAGGGTGGAGGCAGAGAGATAGAGTTGAATGTCATCCGCGTATATGTGGAAGTTGACCCCATATCTGCAGATGGGGAAGTAAGTTTATTATCTAGGCTGACACTCAAATGCAGTTTTGCATTAATTGAGATACCATACTGCCTGTTCAGTGGATGCTAGAGATCATTTAGCGGTACTCAAAAAGAGAAGGGAGTTTCTCCCGTTGTCATGGCCAATAATCTAAATTTATTCACATTATTCACATGATGGTTGCTTGTGGGACATTGCTGTATGCAAACTGGCTGCCACATTTTGCCCACATATTGCACAGTCAGAGAGGCTTTATAGTAATATCCTGTGAAGTCTCCCGAGACATTTTCTTGAATGTGAAAGGTGCTATATCAAATGGAAGAATAATTATTGTTATCTGTTTTTACAAAAGAGAATGAGCAGCCACACTTCAGTAATAGGTAAAAAGGATGCATCCCAAATCCATTCCAGTTACATGAATTTTCACGTATTAGTGGAACGTTCAATCTGGTTTGGATACACTTAACTATTGTCTGGGTTTCCGCATGTGTCAAATCCCTGGAAAGTTTACATTATAGTTATCCATGTCATGCAGTCATACTACAAACACAAAAAGAAAGAGCATACATTTTTATAGCAACTTATTAAACCAAAATGCTTTGGATGTTTTTCACACTATTCATTGTCATGTGCAGTGACCATTTTAATAGGCATAAACGGTGAAGAAAGGCAGAGAGGTGGGAGAGCTACCAAAGGCAGGGTCAAAGAGAAAGATTTTGAGACCTGTTTGAAGGAGGCAAGGGAGGAAGCGAGGCGAAGGGACCGTGGGATGGAGATCCAGAGTGTGGGGGCAGAGAGGCTGAAAGCCCGGCCACCGATGGTAGGGCAGGTCGGGCAGGAGACATGGAGCAGGCTGGAGCCTGATGAATGGAGGGAGCGGGCAGGTTGGTAGGAAGTCAGCAGGTCAGAGAGGTAGGAGGGGCAAGGCCATGGATGGCCTTAAAGGTGACAAGCCACCAAGAGGCGAATTATTAATTTATCTGCAGATTATTGGCCAGGACATAATGTTGAACAGCTGAATCTTGTATTACATGTGAGATTATTGCACTGGTAAATAATAATAATGAATAATAATCCTTGCATTTGATATAGCGCTTTTCATGTCTTCTAGATGCCTCAAGGCTCTTCATAGAATAGACTGTAAAGTGAATTGACTGTATATTTGTGGGCAAAACGCGGCAGCCAATTGCACACAGCAGGATCCCACAAACAGTCATGGATTGAAATGACCAATTTATTATTTTTTTGAGGGATTATCATCAGGCATGTGGAGTAAGGAAACTTGCCCAAGGTTACCCTGCTGGGAATCGAACCCAGGTCTCTCGCTTGGAAAGTGAGTGCTCTAATCACTGAGCTACAGGACTCTGGTACTTTGGTAATAGTCAGTGCTTCTACTATATTGATTTCAGAACCATAATCGTCTTCCCCTTCTTATTATAGTAATAGTAATCATAATAATACTTGTATTTGATATAGCGCCTATAATGTTGAAATGTGTTGAAGCATAATTGCTGTGTAATTTAGTGGCTGTTTGTAAGCAAAGCTCAGTGTAAGAGTGCACATCATTCTTCTGCTGCAGTTGTGCATCCATTGCAAGATTCCAACTAACTCTGTTCAGTACACCTTATTATTTTAAACAGCTGCTAGTTTGAAGGTTTAATCTTTTTCTTTCAGGCTGGCTTTGAAGTGACACTTTTAATTTCCAATCGGTCAGTGAAGAGAGGCTGACTTTTGAATCGGGTCTAAATAATATTAGCCTCACTACACTTTAGCCAGTTTCAAAATTTTCTTTATTTTCAGGATCAGGAAATCACAACTTGCAGATGCTTTGCAGAAAAGCACAGGACAATTGTGTTGTTTGCTTGTCCTGAAATTGTGCGACATTCATTGCATATCATGAATTGCAAGGTCAGAAAGCTGCTCAGAAAGCTTGAAGATAGGGACTGCATCAATTGCAAAAGGAAATAAAATGGGAAGCACTAATGGGAAATGTCAAAAGAAAATATGGGTGAAATTTGTAGCATTTCATAATGTATTTGGTGCGATAATTAAAGTATTTTGAAACAACAACAACAACTTGGATTTATATAGCGCCCTCCACGCCGGACGGCGTCTCAGGGCGCTTTACAGTAACGGATCCCGGGGCCGAGCCAGGGGGAGGTAGGTGACCAAAGGCGCGGTCGAAAAGAAAGGTCTTCAGCAGAGACCTGAAAATGGGAAGGGAGGGAACGAGACGAAGGGAGTGAGGAAGGCAGTTCCAGAACCTCGGGGCATAGTGGCTGAAGGCACGGCCGCCCTGAGGCTCTGGAAACACTGCTTATTTCATTCCACACATAATCATACGGAAATAGAAATGGAGGTAAAAGATGAACATTTAGCAAAATAATAGGAAGAATAAATGCAAAAGGTTAGATGGGAGTAGAGGCAGCGGGTGGTGGAGTTGGAGGTAAGCAGGTCAGATAGGTAGAGAGGTGCGAGGACATGAAGGGATTTGAAAACTAGTAAAAGGATCTTGAAATCAATCCATTCGGTAATTGGGAGCCAGTGGTGCCTGGCAAGGACTGGTGTGATGGGGCACGGAGTTTTGTGCGGTTGACTATCAGGGCGGCAGAGTTTTGACTTAATTGAATTTTGTGTATGGTGGAGCTGGGGAGACCAGCGAGAAGGCATTGGAATAGTCCAGCTGGGAAGTCACACTTTTCACTTTCATTCCTTATTTTATTCTTGAAATATTTACCCACAAAACACACACCGTCATTGCAATATATCCTGTAAAGTGTTTTGGAAAAATATCAGGACTATAATTATTATTATTATTATTATGGTGGTGTTAGAGTAGCACTGACTCAATATAATACAATTTACATTTATCTAACACCCTTCAAGTTATCTCAAAATGCTTCACATAAGAGTTTTACTGGACATTGTTCATCTACAAAATACACTCTCACAACTCTTTAAAATAAACCTGTGAAGCACATTGAGATGTCCTTCCCACGTAAAAGGTGCTATATTAAATGCAAGGACTATTAAGCAAAGGTTGCCATCCTCTTTATTTCTTGGTGGCAAACAAAACCCATCAGTCATTTTACAAACCACAATATATTTGGCGATGTCTTTCTATAGTTATGTGAGATCCTGTTTTTGAACAATAATTGCACTTCCAGATGTTTTGATATGATAAATCAGTTTAAAAGTTCTATTGTTTTTCTTCAGTTTAATCCTTGGTGGTTGAGAACAACTTTATCTCTGCCAGTTGGTAGACTTACTGTTTTCCCCAATGTATGTTTGTAATGAAATATTTCTACCAACCAAGATAATAAAAACAATAACAAGATTTGATATAGCACCTTATCACATCATCAAGATATATATTAAAGATCCAGACATTCACCACATGCAACACAGAATTAAAGAAAAACAATATTTTGAAGGAAACCAAGCAGTCAGGTAGAAGATTGGAATAGAAGATGTGAAAGAAACGTAAGAGTCTACTGTAAAACAATGATCAGTGGTGAAAAGAGAAAAATGAAAAAAGGAAACAATACAATACAAATTTCTAGTTACAAAGTGGTTTTCACATTGGGAGGACATGTCAAGGACTTAACAATAATGGTCTGGCACCCAAGATGGGAGTGTGAGCCGAGGGAGGTAGGGAGGGAAAGATGACCAAAAGCATGATCAAAGAGATAGGTGTTGAGATGGATCTTGAACGAGTTGAGGAAAGGAATGCATTGGAAGGACTCCAGGATGCTATCCAGAGAGTAGGCAAAGAAACCTCTATATGTATCAGAGAAAATGAGAATTTTTGGTTAATTCACAAAATGTGGATGTAATGGGTAAGTTGACAACTAGCATTGAATAATTAGTTGGTGTGTTTTTTCAAGTCCCAGGCTCTCAGTAGGTGAAAACACCCCTGTTATACTGTACTCTTGCCTCTGTGGAAGTCACTGACTAAGCTACACTTCAATACAATGCTGGGGGAGCAATTCATTGTCGGAGGTGCTGTCCTTCGGATGAGATGTAAAAACAAGGTCCCTTGTGCTTGTTCAGGTGGACATTAAAGATCCTGTGGCAGTACTCAAAAAGAAAAGGGATTTTATCCTGGTGCCCTGGCCAATAATTAATAATAAATAATCCTTGCATTTGATATAGCGCTTTTCACGTCGGGAGGACGTCCCAAAGCGCTTTACAGAACACACTGTAAAGTGAATTGACTGTATATTTGTGGGTGAATGCGGCAGCCAATTGCGCACAGCAGTGTCCCACAAACAGTCGTAGATTGAAAATGACCAATTTATTCTTGTTTTTGGTTTTTGGAGGGATTATTATTAGGCGTGTGGAGTAAGGAAACGTGCCCAAGGTTTCGCCCTCTGCCTGGAATTGAACTCAGGTCTCTCACTTGCAAAGCGAGTGCTCTAACCACTGAGCTACAGGTCTCAAATTCAAATTCTCCTTACATTGATGATTTACAGCTGATTGTGGGACATTGCTGTGTGCAGATTGATTGCCGTATTTGCCTACAAATACACCGTCTCTACAATTCGCAGAAAAGCCCAACGAGCAGGCCTATTTGCAGCTCTCATAGATGCCAGTGCTTAACCTGGCTGTCAAACATCAATCTTTCTATAGTTATGAATGAATAAATGCTTCTTTCTGCACTGTCCACTTTCTCTGACAATACTCCAAATACTCCACAATGCAGCTCACAATGATTTAGATACTGAAAAAAAAAAATTTTAATTGGCAATATAGAATGTTACCACTTTGCTTTGCACAGAAAATTTGTCAGTCAATCATTTCCATATTGAGCCCAAAAAAAGACATACTGCAAGACACATAGATAAACCTGTATCGTTGCTTTTAGTTTCCTGGCCTTATTTTGTCCTGGGATTGAAACATCCACTTCCATTTGAAATTCTATTGCATGTCAAAGTGTTGAAATATTTAATCAATTTATTTTTGCAACCATACTTAGAAAGGTCTAATGTCAGGTTAGTGATGGCAAAGTAGTGTATCAGTAGTTGCATAAATGGAAGAACAGGAGAGCAACCAGCAATAATCTTTAACGGTCTTCAGTAAAATATATTAAGCCTTCATTGTTTTAATATATTGTACTGGCACATATTGCTGGATTCAAAGAGCTCAGTATGCTCCCTGACATTTTGATTTTATGGCATACAAGAAGCACACAATATAAACTTGACATGTGCAGGCTTGGAAAGATAATGAAACACTAACAGACTTTGCAGATTTGTGGAATTTACTTTCTCTTGACATATTTGCACAAGGGACATCATTTCATTTCCAATACTGCTTTCTATTTATGGAAATACATTATCTTTGTTGCAGAAACAAATGTTTGACAATGCAGCATGAATTCTGAAACATCTTGTGGGGATTAAGTGTGTTTTTTATGTAGCACTGTGTTACATTACTTCTGCTGCAGCTTCATACAGCACAGTAGAAAAGAGGAGAAAGACCAGATTTGTTTCCGTCACCCAAAATAACTCTTCCTCAGTTCCTACGATACACATTCACCCCACTACAGTCATTTCTTTGGGGAAAAGCAGACAAGTCATCGCTATCATTAATGTGGATGATTTCATTCTATGAAAAGCTATTACAGGCAGATCCTGTTTGTCATATTGAGTTTATAGCCACTGCCACTATATTAGAGATAAATCCATTGACATTACAGTATGGTAATTGGAAAACCTAGATTGAGTTCATAACATTGACAGGACTTACAGAACAAAATCCATCTACCTTGTAAAACCACAATGCATTGGATAATATACTGATCCAAGCAATGTTGTTGCTGTCCGGATGCTGTGCTTAGTTTATTGCACTATATTCCTCATTAATCACAGTAATGTACTTTCTGAACTTTCATGAGCAACTAACTCGCTATAAATAAGACTGCTCGATAGCTTCAAGTTTGCCCTTGTTGTTATTATGAGGTGCAGCAATTGAGAGATGCAGTAAATCAGTGGAAATCTTGGCTGAAACCAGTATCCTGCTGCTGAACTTTCTATAGTATTCAGTCTGGTCATCTAATCTGTTGCACTCAACCTGCACTCTAACCTATGGCCCTCAGCCTGCACTCTAACCTATGGCACTCAACCTGCACTGTAACCTGTAACCTGTGCTCGCATTCCAACACAAGTTAAGGTTGTTAATCATTGATGTTTCAAAGGTAACCTTACAGAGGTTAATGAGATTTTAAATAGGATTGAGAAAGTAAACCCCAACAAGACTTCCTTATATGACAAGTCAATGGAACAGAAAAGCATAGATCCAGAGTTGCCAAGGGCAGATTCAGGACAGACACTAGAACATATTTCTTTACCCAGAGGGTAATTAACAACTGGAATGGGTTGCCAGACAGGGTGGTTGAGGTCAGGACCCTGGACATATTTTTAATACAGTCTGATGTCATGATAGGAGGACATAAGTGGATATAGCGGTAATCCGAATCACAGAAAACATACAACCAAAGATTGAGGACAACGGTTATTGGCAAAAGTTATCTGGAAAGGATGGCCTAAAGCAGTGGTGGTCGACCAAACAAATACATTTTCTTGATTGAATATTTCTTGATTTATGCCTTAAAACAATCGAGGATAAACAGAAAACACACTACTGAACGATCATGGACTTACCTATACTTCTGCAAATGTTTGTGAGGCAGCTTCTTGATGGTCACCACTGCCCTCAAGAGAGGAGAAGCAAGTTTCAGATAAAATAAAGCCCTTTTGGAACTACAAGGAAGATGTGCATTAAAATAATGGAATTCATTTGAAAGGATTCAGGGAATTAATACCACAAACAATGCGTTGAGGGCCTCAAGGGTTTACACCCAAGTTGGGGCAAGGTCGGGTGTGGGTGCTGTGGAAGTGAGGGGAAGGTAACCAAAGGCATGGTCAAAAAAGGTCTCAAGATGGACATTGAAGAAAATAGTGAAGGGATGAGGTGAAGCGACTCTGGGGTGGAGTACCAGAGAGTGGGGACAGAAAGACTGAAAGCCGACCAATGTTTGTGGGGTAGGCAGGGCGGGGGCTGGGAAACAGGCCATTGCCTGCCGTACAGAGGGATCGGGTTGATGGGGCTTTAGAAGATCACAAAGGTAGGTTGGAGCAAGACCATGGAGAAATTTAAAAGCGAGGATGAACTTGAACTCAATTCTCTGGGAGATGGGGAGCCAATGGAATTAGGAAAGGATGGGGGTGGTGCCTGCATGGAGAATTTAAGAGAAAATTTGAGGGATGAAAAAATATTTTTAAAAATAAAACGTTAGTTTACCAAGAAAATCTTTCATCGTACATTTAGTTTTTGGACTTCAATACAAATTTATTTTTCTTGATCTTACTTAGTAATTTATTTTTCTATGCCAACATTTCCTTTGGACCATATCAAGCCTGGATGCATCAGGGACATTAAACCTAATCATTCTTAACTGCAGAGTCCTTTGTGAATCTCCATATAAGAGCTTCAGATTATTCAGCAGTCAGGAAATAATGACTGTGAATCAATGATACAAATTACACATCGAGAGTTGGAAATTAAAGTGATAAAATCAACTAACTTTGATCACCAACTTTCACTTTCAACCTAATCCAAGTAAGTGACAAAGAGAGCTGACTCCATCTTCTTTATTTCTCCCTCCCACGGTGATAGTTATATTCCTACTCAATTGGCTTCATCATGTACCAAGCTATTCATCTACTTCTATCCTTAGGGTATAACTCCGAGAGTGGTTCTACATGTTCCCTTCAATCAATTGGTTTCTTCAGAAAATGCAAAAGAATATCTTCCTGAATGACTGTAGGCTCCTTTAACCTCTCAGAACGTTCCAAACTTGAGGCCATTTCTATTGTCACAGAGTAAACATAACTGATTTTATTCATTTTTGAATCATAAAAAATACAGATTGCAAAATTGCATGTGTCCCTAAGCATACAGGAATGTAGGACCTTCGATATATAACAACAACAACTTGGATTTATATAGCGCCCTTCACGCCGGACGGTGTCTCAGAGCACTTTACAGTAACGGATCCCGGGGCCGAGCCAGGGGCAGGGGGAGGAAGGTGACCAAAGGCGTGGTCAAAAAGAAAGGTTCTTCAGCAGAGACCTGAAAATGGGAAGAGAAGGAACGAGGTGAAGGGAGTGAGGAAGACAGTTCCAGAGCCTCGGGGCATAGTGGCTGAAGGCACGGCTGCCGAGGGTGGAACGGAGGACCCGGGGAACGAGGAGGAGGCCAGACCCGGAGGAACGGAGGCAACGGGTACTGTTTTGAGGAGAGAGGAGGTCAGAGAGGTGGGGGGGGGGGGGTGGGTGAAGAGGAGTGCAGGGACTTGAACACAAGGGTGAGGATCTTGAAATCGATCCTCTCTGGGAAAGGCAGCCAGTGCAGTCAGGCAAGGACTGGGGTGATCATGGAGCAGAGTTTTGTGCGGGTGAGAATGCAAATGAATGATTTGGATTTTATGGATGGTAGTGGATGGGAGACCGGCGTGAAGGGCGTTAGAGTCGTCCAGCCGAGAGGTGACAAAGGCATGGACCAGGGTTTCAGCGGCTTTTGGAGAGAGGCATTGGCGGAGACGGGCGA
The DNA here is from genome assembly GCF_018977255.1 of Callorhinchus milii. NCBI lineage: Eukaryota > Metazoa > Chordata > Chondrichthyes > Chimaeriformes > Callorhinchidae > Callorhinchus > Callorhinchus milii. The sequence goes on along the minus strand of NW_024704742.1, from coordinate 80,050,354 downwards.
TGCATCGGAGGTGGAAGAAGGCGGTGCTGGTGAGGGACCGGATGTGGGGGAGGAAGGATAATTGGGTGTCGAACCTGTCGCCTAGGTTGAACGCGGTGGAGAGGTCCAGGAGGACAAGGATGCAGAGGGAGCCCTGGTCACAGATAGAGAGGATGTCATTTGTGACTTTCACAAGCGCAGTCTCTGTACTGTGAGCAGAGCGGAAACCGGACTGGAGGGGTTCGAAGAGGGAGTGGGAGGAGAAGTGTGCGGGAAGTTGGTTGGCAACAACACGTTCTAGAACTTTTGAGAGGAAGGGCAGGTTAGAAATAGGATGATAATGGCTGGGGTTTGAGGGATCTAGGGAGGGTTTTTTCAGGAGGGGGGCGATGACAACAGTTTTGAGGGAGGCAGGGACTGATCCGGAGGAGAGGGACTGGTTGATAATGTCAGCGAGTAGTGGGCAGAGGAAGGGGAGCTGGGTGACCAATAAGTTGGTGGGGAGGGGGTCAAGGCAGCAGGTGGTGGGTTTCATGGAGGTGATGGGGAGGAAGGAATGTAGAATGGGGGTGGTGGTAGGAGCAGATGTTGGGGAGGGTGAGGGGGACAGAGAGGGCGTGGTGGTGGGTGACAAGGGGCAGGTGGATGAGGCTGCCTGGCAGATGTTAAGTATTTTAGCTGAAAAGAAGTCCATGACCTCTTCGCAATTGGCATTTAATATGCAGATTGAGGAGACCTGAGGGGGGCGCGGAAGAGGTAGTGGCTGGTGAAAAAAAGGGTTTTTTGGTTGTGTTTAGCCTCCAAGGTGATGTTGGAGTAGAAGTCCATTTTTGTGCATGTTAAAGAACGGCGGTAGCTGTGGAGATGCTCGAGCCACAGTTGGCGGTGGACTGTCAGGCCAGTTTTCCGCCATCTGCGCTCGAACAGACGGGTTTGGGTTTTTTGGCGGCGGAGATGGTTGTTGTACCAGGGGGATTGGGTGGGTTTGGAGATGTTCCTGGATTTTAGTGGGACGAGGGAGTTGAAAGTGGAGCAGAGGCGATCATGGAGCAGCTGGACAACTGCTTCAGGATCTCTGCGGGTGGAAGGCCAGAGGGATAGGATGTTTGATGATGAAAGGGCCTTTGTGAGGGTCTCAGGTGGTGGCCTGTTCCAAGAGCGGTAGAGGATGGTTGAGGGCTTGGTGGAGGAGAGAGGGATGTGAGAGGAGAAGGAGTTGAAAAAGTGGTCCGAGATGGCCTTGTCCACTATCCTGAGGTCGGAAATGTCAAGGCCGTGGGTGATGATGAGGTCAAGTGCATGACCATAGTTGTGGATAGGTGAATTTATATGCAGGGTAAGGTTTAGGGAGAGGAGGGCAGTAAAATTGGCAGAAGTGGTGCAAGGGGAGTTTAGGTGGAGGTTGAAATCACCCATTATGAGTAGGCGCTCGGGGCAGAGGGACAGGGAAGAGAGGAGAGTAGAGATGTCTGTGTGGAAGGAGCTGAGGGGCTTGGGGGGGGCGGTAGACAAGGAAGATTTTCAAAGGGAGAGAGAGATGGAAGAGGGTAAGGTGCTCGAAGGAGGGGAAGCAGCCAGAGGAGCAAGGGGTGAGACCAAGGGAGGCTTTGGAAATGAAGGCCACCCTGCTGCTACGTTGGTTTGGACGGGGGCTGTGGTGGAATGTGTAGCCTGGAGGGGAGGCTTTAACTAGGGGGATGGGGTCATTGGGGGAGAGCCAGGTTTCGGTGAGCCCAAGAATGTCAAGGTGCTTGTCCAGGATGAGGTCGTGGATGGTGAAGGCTTTATTTGAGAGGGAACAGACATTTTGGAGGGAAATGCGGGTGGGTTTGCTGGAGGGGTGGAGTGGGGGAGGAAGGAGAGAGTGGTGCGGAGAGGATTTTGGGTTGTGCAGGAGAGATGGTTGTGGAGAGTGATGTGAGTGGAGAGTTGGAGGGGTACGTATGAGAGAAGGGGGAGTTTCCAAAAGGGAAGAATAGGTCAGATAAAGTGATAAAGTGATGATAAAGTAAGCATTGTGAGTTTGAGAACGCAATAGCATTCACTGACTATATGTGTGTTTGATGGAGAGGCATAATTCTGTGTCCCTCTTGTACTGTAGACTGTAGAAAGGTTCAAGGGAGATGGAGAGTATCAGACAGAATTTTGCAGGTAGATTTTAAGGGCATGGAAGGGGGGAGGGGGGTTAAGGTGCTGGGTTAAGCTACAACTATATAGTCACTATATAGTGACTATATAGTTGTAGCTTAACCCAGCAGCCAATTTTGTACACAGCAATATTCAACGAACAGCCATGATGTAAATGCTCAATTTTATCTGCGCAATTGTTGGCCAGGACACTGTGAGAAACTCCCTTCTCATTTTGAACAGTGCCGTGGAATCTCTAACGTCCACCTAAACCGGCAAACTGGACCTCAATTTCACATCTCATCTCAAGGATGACACCTATGACCTATGACAATGCAATGAACATCTAGACTTCAACCACTTAATTTCCCATTCACATCTATGTGGCTTCACATTCCAAGGCCATTTTGCACACCACAAGGCAATACATTTTAAAGCCACAAAGAGCCAGATTGTTTTTATTCAAATTAAGATGGTGCTACAGTATGTGATGATTAACCTCCAGATGCCACATTTAAAATTAATATCAATATTAATTTTAAGTCAATATCTGGTGAAGAAGGATTAACCTCACCTTCAAAGCCCTCCATGGTCTCACTCCTCCCTACCTCTGCGACCTCCTAACCCGCTACCTTCCTGTTCGCTCCCTTCGCTCAGTGGGCTCCAGCCTGCTTCACGTCCCCCACCTTGCTCGCCCCACTATTGGTCCTTCCACCACTCTGGAACTCCATCCCGCAGCCCTCCCTTGCCACCTTCAAGACCCATCTCAAGGCTCTCCTTTTCGTCCGTGCTTTCGATCACCCTGCTTTCCCCTCTGCCCTCCACCCTCCCCAACTCCAACTCCCAGCTCAGGTCCATAACTCTGTCTGTCCAGCACCTTGGGACGTCCTCTCAACGTGAAAGGTACTTTACAAATGTAATTTTGTTGTTGTTGTTGTATATATTATTATCTCTCAGTATTGTCTCTTCACAACATCAGAAACGTTCAGATGAAGTAAGTCCTTTAAGCCACTTATCTCATTCTTCCAGAGTCGCCATCCTATGGATTTTTTAATGAATCCAGTGTCCTGGCTTCAACCACCCTTCCTGGGCAATCCGTTTCAATCACCAGTTACACTCTGGGTAATACTCGTTGATATCTGTTCTGAAATTGCCCTGTGCTAATCTGAATCAGCCCGTTCACTGTGCTCTGCTGCCTTTGCATATCTCAAATAATAGCAATAATAATCCCTGCATTTGATACAGCACTTTATCAAATTGTACAAATGTCTCAAAGCGCTTCACTGAATATACTGTAAAGTGAATTGACTGTATATTTTGTAGGTAAAACGCGGCAGCCAATTGCACAAACCAGTGTCCCACAAATAGTCATGTTTAAAGCATTGTTCTAGGTTTACATAAAGAGAGTAAATTTTGACCGCCGGTGGAATTTCTGCCATCTATATCTGAGCAGCCTTATAATTGATGTATTTCTTAACAAATTGTATTTTCCTCATGAAACATGTTAATGCTAGAAAAGGTTTTAATGCACCTGATTTGATCTACCTCAGTTTAACTTATTGTAATACAATTGTGCTTCTGTTCAAAAAATATTTATAGCTAAAACCAGTGTTTACTTCATTCGCGAATTTAAGAGGTCATTTGTAAAATTCTCTGCTTCCTGATGTGGAAGCAAGTGCACACCTTTCATGCTAAGCTTTTGCATTTTAACAATTTTCAGCCAGTAAAGCAAACCAAGAAATCTTCGAATCAGCAATCTCTTTCAGCTGATGGCAACAGCCATCCTTAGGATAAGCATAGCTTTTAATTTTCCTTCCCACAGAATCCTGGACTTGTGCGTTATCTCAATGGGTCAGTTGCACGGTCAACATTTCTTACTTGCTGAGATACTGCTGGTGTTTTAAACACGTCACATTAAATCAGAGGTGTTAATACTGCTCAAATTTTGCTCAATTTTTGCTCCAGACCCATCGAGCCTATCACCCAATCCTCGCCTGGCTCCATTGGCTTGCCATCCTTCCAGGAGACCAAGTTCAACATCTTTATTTTCACCTATAAATCCCTCCACGGCTCCATCTATCACAAAACGTACATACGTGATCTTTCTCCATCATGAAATACAAGATTTTGTTTTTAACATGTGGTGCCCCCCAAACCACACAAATATGAAATCAACATGGCCTCAGTTGATCATGCTAACCTTTCTCCCAGATTTCAAGATCAGTGATCAATGACTGTTTGTAGGACATTGCTGTAAACCAACTGGCAAACACACATTCAGTTCACTTTACAGCAAAATTCTGTGAAGTGCTTTGAGACATTTCAATGACATGGTAAGGTGCTACATCAAATGCATTGATTATGTATTGTTATTTGTGATAATTAGATCGTTCTCAATCTAATTTCACTTGGTGCTTCATTATATTATTGCTCTGCATTATTTTGTTGCTCTTTTAAAAAAAATCTCATTTAATCTTAATAAATATGAAACTCTATCAGAAAGCTGGTTTCACTTGAGAGTTTCCTCTTCTTTATTGATTTCATGGCCTTTCTAATTTCCTCTTCTCTAAAAGGTTTTCTGATGCCTTTCCATCTTAATTAGAAAATATGGAAATTGAGTTTAAGAGCTGATGATGAATAGATGTAGCCCATTTGGTACAAGATCTATAAGGTTTCTATCAATTACTTAATGTTCTTTATTGAAGCTACCACTCATGAAGGGCGCAAAATAAATGCAAGTTGTTATTATATTCATTCAAACTCGATATTCCATTTCAATGGAATAACTGGATCTTGTTCCAACTTTACTTCTTGATAAATGACAAATGACATTTTCTTCATCTGCAACCAGGGCTCCCTCTGCCTCCTCGACCTCCTTGACATTTCTGCTGCCTTCGATACCATTGACTGCTCTATTCGCTTTCACCGCCTCTCTTCTCACATCAACCACCATGAGTCTGTCCTTGAATGCTTCAGATCCAATACCTCACACCATCTCCACTTCATCTCCATAAACAGTTTCACCTCTAGCCCCCTCACCGTCTTGTGCGACATTCCTCATGGCTCTGTCCTTGGGCCCCTCCTCTCCAGTATCTATATGCTCCCTCTTGATGACATCTTCCACAGACATGGGGTCAACTTCCACACGTATGCAGATGACACCCAACTCTGCTCAATACCAGCTACTACCATTGATTATGTCTCTACTTTCCTCGGATCTGCCATCCTGGATGAAGATTGTGATCTCAAGAGCAGAAAAAGACATTGAATTCAGTCAGTTTCTTTGTCAATAAGCATTGAAATGCAAATTCTTCAGCATTCAGCTCACAAAATACATAGACACATCACCTTACAATGCAATACTAATACATTTGTATAACATATTTAACATAGGGAAGATGTCCAAAGGTGCTGGACAAGGCCCAAGGTTTGCAAACGAGCTGGGCTGGTGGCCGAAAGGGTGGTGAGTGAGATTGGGGAGAAGATGGTTAAAAGTTGGTCAAAGATGAAGGACTTGAGGCAGACCTTAGAGGAGGTGAGGGAAAGGGCTGCAGTTCCAAAGAGTGGAGGCAAATACACTGAATGTCTGACCACCAAGGTGGGACAGGTGGTCATGCGAGTTATGTGAAGCAGAACAGTGCCTGCTAAGTGGAGGGAGTAACCAGGCTGGTATATCCTGTGAAGTGCTTTGAGATGTCTTGCCGACATGCTAAGGTGCTATATCAAAATGCAAGGAATATTATTTATTAAAAATCAGAGTTGAAAATCAGGACTATACTATTGCGCCGGGCAAGGGAGCGCAATAATTATCATAAGAAATGTCACTGTTATCTAAATCAAGAAGCAGTGTTTTGGTGAAACAAGGTTTAGATTTTAAAATCTTACAAATTGCATGTAAAAGAAAAGAGAAGACTGAGCGAGCTGTACAATTCTGAGAAGGAATGAGACAGGAAATTGTGCAATGAATTCTGATTTGAATGCAGAGAAGAGGGACTACAATCTGACAAAGGGATAATGGTTAATCCTTACATTTGATAGAGCTCCTTTCCCATCTTAAAGATCTATTGTGTTTAAAAAGGCCTAAGTAGTTGTATTCCAGTGTGAATTTCTGTTACATAAATGTTTATAACAAACAACTATTTAGGAACACAGGCAATGTACATAACCAGACTCTATCTAACACCCTACCATCCTGCCCGCTCCCTCTGCTCAGCAGGCTCTGGCCTGCTTCACGTCCCCTGCCTCACCCGCCTCACCATTGGCCGGCGGACCTTCAACCACTCTGCCCCCACCCATCCTGCAGTCCCTCTGCCTCGCCCCCTCCTAGCCTCCTTCAAGACCCATCTCAAGATCGTCCTCTTCGACCTTGCTTTTGATCTCCCTGCTTCCTGTCTCCAAAGGACATCCTGTAAGAAACAAAGCATTCAGCTTTTATCTAAGCGTACATTCATCAGATAAACGTACAGAAAATATTTATCAAGGGTAAGGTTCAATGCTTGGACTTTGATTATTATCCTCTTGCTTAGCGATCTTGTATCATTGGGGTGGGCAATGATCCTGGATAGAGATGTGGACGGAATGGAAAAGTAAAGTAAAAGCATCAAATTGAGTCACTACAAAATTCTTTCAAGTGTAATAGACTTTTGATGCATTCTTATTTCCAATTTTTAATCAACATAGTCAATATAATCCTTTTTAACTTCTAATACTTAAACGCAGCAAATTCCATCACTGCACTGATGCGTCCTTTTTGATATTTATATCGGGCATCCCTCGATTAGGTTACTGTCTTAAAATTATCACAAAAATATATTTAATCCTTCATGAAACTCAAAGTGCAAAATATAATGAAGGGACTACAAAAACAAATTTACATTTATACAATATATTCCTGTCAGGAGGAGGTCCCAAGGTGATTCACAAACCTGGCTTGGCACTCGAGCTAGGGGTGGAAACTGAGTGGAAAGATGACCGTAAGAACAGTCAAAGAGATCGGTCTTGAGATAGACTTTGACAGAGGTGAGGAAAGGAACGAGTTGGAGGGATTCTGAGTGGAGTTCCACAAAGTTGGGGCTGAAAGCCGATCACCAATGGTGCTTTGAAGAGGGTGGGGAACATAAGCAGGCCAGAGACTTTTGAGCGAAGTGGACGGCCAAGTTGGTATGGTTTGAGGAGGTCGCAAATATAGGGTGAAGTGAGACCATGTAGGGATTTAAAGGTAAGGACAAGAATTTGAACACAATCCACTGGGGGATAGGGAGCCAGTGGAGTCAGAACAACTGTATTGCAGCATAAGCTAATAGAGTTATAAATAACATGAGGGAAAAGAGCACTGCACTGTAGCTCAATAACACACTAACATCCATTGGCATTTTGTGCAAACTCTAGATTTATTATGATCCATCTGTTTTGAAATGAAAGATCTATACATAAACGAGCGCTGAACACATTATATTAGAACTGCCATCCTGTAATGAATTAATTTTGTCCACTAGTGTTTCAATGTCACACTTTTTTAAAAAAAAAGCACATCTAAATAATGGGTAATTGCTTTCTGGTATTGATCTGTTTATTGATTTAAAATACAGGGATGCTGTTATTGCAGGAGGAAGCATTTTTCTTCATGTACTTAGTACTGCTGTAGCTGAATATGTGTGAGTATTTCATATGAAAACTACACAAGGGAAGAAACATACCTAAAAACAAGACATCCCAAAGTACTGTAATTGTTAGACTGCCAATAGATTCAGGGCTATTGCTCTCTCCCTGGACCATTTACCTTTGTGAGTTTGTGCTTGTGCTTATCATGATGTTTAAAATATCAATGATATTGCAGGGAAAAAACTATTTAAACAGCAGGAACTGGTTTATTTCTAATGTGTTTGTTTGTTCCATATGCACCTGGGTGTTTTCTTCATTACTTACCAGCACTGTTGAAACTTGCTTAAGATAATGTGACCATATGTTCCTGATTTCCAGGGACAGTCCCCAGATGAGGTATTGTGCCCCTGGCCAAATGTGTCCCATCTTGAGTTCAGCAACACGCTGAGCAAGAACAATAACATTCTGTAAAAGATACATTCATCAGAGAAATATACCCATTAATCCAACAAACTTCACCGGTACTGCCAGCATCAGGAAGTTATGAGCTCTTTTTTTATGTGTCCACTTTGTGACCACTATATGTGCCCCCATATTTGGTTTACAAAATATTGTCACTTTAGCTTAAGAGTGATATTAGACACCAACTTTCAATGTTGTCCTCTCATCCTTTATGTAACAGTAATCATAACGCTGTAAAAAACAGAATTTAATGACCTGTCTGAGCCACTGTCCAACACATTGAGTCAGCAACAAAAACTCCTTCAAGAATTCAATGGAAGATTTCAATTTACTTCACGTTAATCAATGATAAGAGTCCTATGGTCATGCCAATTAGAACACTATGCGAGAGTCCTGGAGTTAAAATCAGTGAAGCAAACTTCTAACCTGCTATAAATGACATAAAATAGGCAAACCTACCCTTGCATGAAATCTAAATGCTTTGAAACTTGGCATCGACCTCACCCTGGTAATATCATTAGAATTTCACTAATTTAGCATACATTAGTTCTGGTGCTGAAGTGAATTTAATAGTTGTCACTGAGCTTTCATTTAATCAAACACAAACTGAACTGTGGAATGCAAAAACAATACAGTGGTGCATTGTTCAAAATATTCAAAAGTCAAAATGGGCATTTTATAATCATAACAAGAAGAATAAGAATAATCCTTGCATTTGATTATAGCGCCTTATTATGTTGTTGAGACATCTCAAAGCGTCTCACAGAATATATTGCAAAGTAAATTGACCATGCATTGTGTGGATGAAATGTGGCTGCCAGTTGCACACAGCAATGTCCCTTAAACAACCTTGGATTGCATGATCAAATTATTATTATATTTTATTTTACAAAAATCTGACTAACATTAAAAAGGTTAAATGTGCAAAAGTGAAATAGATCCAAATGTAGGGTCCTGTATGCCTTTAATATAGAAGTCAAATGATTCTTTCACAATGATACAGCTCAGTCATCCAATGGAAAAGGGGTAATCGAGTGTCCATGACACGTGTCAAATCCAATCAGCCTGGCTCAGATGGAGCACTCTCACCTCTGAGGCTGATGGTTGTAAGTGTAATCCCCTTGTTGGGACTTTGAGCTCACAGTTTATGTTGACAGTCCAGCAAAATACTTGGTTCAAGTCCCACATCGGGCTAACACTTCAGAGCAGTGTTGGGGAAGTGTTTTGTAGGCAAGCATGTCACTGGATCACAAGATCCAGTGCTGGGGGTGTGCCGCATTGTTGGAGGTGCAATCCTTTGGATGAGATGTTAAACTGAGGTCTATTTGCCTGTTCAGGTGAACATTAAAGATTCTATGGCACTGTTGGAAAAGAGAAGGGAATTTCTCCTGATGTCCAGTGGGACATTGTTGTACACAAATTGACTGCTGTGTCCATGTGCAAATTACACAGTCACTACATTTTACAATAAATCCTGTGAAGCACTTTGAGATGTCTTCTCTATGTGAAAAAGTGCTATAACAAAAGCAAGAATTGCTATTTTAACCTGATTGATTCCTGCATATTTAGCACAATATGAAAATTCTCATTTGCAACCGTCATGTAATACAGAAAACAGTGGATTATGAGTGTATATAAATTCAGGCAGCAGGACATTGCTGTGCACAAATTGGCTGTGGGTTTCACTGGCAAATACATAGTAACTATACTTCACATTATAATCTTCTACTTTGAGACATCTCAACAATGTGAAAAACGTGTTATATCATATGCAAGGATTATTATTAAAATATCGGTACTTATTATTCATCATTCTACTCAAACTAGCAGGGGGTATTCCACAAGGATCACTATTAGGACTACTGTCATTCACAATATACATTAATAATTTGGATTTGAGAATCAGCAGTACAATTTCAAAATTTGCAGGCAACACCAAATTGGAGGGAGTAGTTAATACAGAGGAGGACAGCAACAAATTACAGCAAGACATTAATATACTTGCTAAACAAAAACAGAAGTTCTACATTGAAACCTGCATGGGTCCCAGTTACACCTGCCTATTTGTTGGTCACCTGGAACACTCTTTGTTCTGGGCCTACTCAGGTCCGCTCCCTGACCTGTTCCTCAGATACATCGACGACTGTGTTGGCTCCACTTCCTGTTCTCACAGTGAGTTGGAAAAATTCACCAATTTCGCTTCCACCTTCCACCCCTCCATAACATTCACAAGGTCCATCTCCAACTCTTCCCTTCCTCGACTTCACCATTTCCATCTTGGGGCATAGATTATCAACAGCTATCTTCTACAAGCCCACCAACTCCCACAGCTACCTGGAATACACCTCCTACCACCCCACCTCCTGTAAAGACTCCATTCCCTTTTCCCAATTCCTCCGCTTCCACTTCATCTGCTCTGACGATGCCACCTTTCATGCCAGAGCAGCTGAAATGTCTTCCTTTCTAGAAGGATAGAAATGAAAAGCAGGAAAGTTATGGTAAACTTCTATAGAGCCTCGGTTAGACCACACTTAGAATACTGTGTGCAGTTCTGGTCCCCACATTATAGAAGGGATGTAGAGACACTGGAGAGGGTGCAAAGGAGATTCACAAGGTTTGCTCAAGAACTGAGAAGTTATACCTATCAGGAAAGGTGAACATATTTGGACTCTTCTCTTGAAAAGAGGAGGGTGAGGGGGGACCTGATAGAGATCTTTAAAATTATGAAAGGTTTTGATAGGGTTGACATAGGGAAGATCTTTCCACTTGTGGAGAAGACCAAAACCAGGGCCATCAACATAAAATAGTCACAAATCGATCAAATAGGTAAGTTAGAAGAAATTTCTTTACTCAGAGAGTAGTAGAAATGTGGAATATGCTACCACAAGGAGTTGTTGAGGGGAAGCTAGATAGGTACATGAGTGCTAAAGGAATAGAAGGTTATGCTTGAAGGCTTAGTTGAGGAAGGGGAGGAGGAGGCTCATGTGGAGTCCTGTAGCTCAGTGGTTAGAGCACTTGCTTTGCAAGCGAGAGACCTGAGTTCAATTCCAGGCACAGGGCGAAACCTTGGGCAAGTTTCCTTACTCCACACAGAGCCTAATAATAATCCCTCCAAAAAAACAAAACAATAATAAATTGGTCATTTTCAATCCACGACTGTTTTGTGGGACATTGCTGTGCGCAATTGGCTGCCGCGTTCGCCCACAAATATACAGTCAATTCACTTTACAGTATATTTTGTGAAGCGCTTTGGGACGTCCTCCCGACGTGAAAAGCGCTATAACAAATGCAAGGATTATTATTATTATTATTATTATTATTATGTGGAGCATAAACACCGGCATAGACCAGTTGGGCCGAATGGCCTGTTTCTGTGCTGTATATTCTAATGTATTCTAATGTATTCTATTGTATTCCGGGAGGTGGAATGTTTCTTGAGCAAATACTCTACTTCCAGGGAGAGGAGGTACAGCTGCATTTCAAATGCAATCATCTGCAGTTGTCGTTCCTGGCAGCTGATTATAAAGTGACAGATATAGAAATCTATGATCTGCATCACCTTGCCTGTAGTTGGCTCTAATTCCCTGATTTGTGGTAGAAATGTTATTGGTACTGTAAACCCAGAATTTCAAGGTATTTGGAAATTTTCCTTTACCCAATTTTATGTTTCAGTGATAAATAAGTTGTTTTCAAATCTAAATCCTTAAATGTTTTGGGGCAAAGTTCCGATCCTGTTACTGGGATGACTGCCAGGTCAGATGCAAGTTCCTAGTGCCAAAGAACTCAGCCACATATGATATTACTGACCATAAGGCCTGGGTCAAAGCCTGCGTGACAGCTGATAGTATGACCTTGGCAATAGCCCATGACTTTCTTTGCTGCTAATGCTCTGCACTTCCAACTGGTGCAATCAATGCTCAATGAGTAGGGAACTGTGTCCAGGCTGTGGACAGGAGGATAGTTATGTTGCTAATTAAGAAGCTCACAATGAATTCCTGGCACTGGCTTCTATACAGTGAGGGCTCAAAATTGCACTGGACAGATGTCTGATGACCAACTAGTGGAGATACTCCTAGGGTAGGGAGTGAGAAAGTAAGGTCTCTTCAAGGCTGATCTTGAAGGTGACATGTTTGCCAGTGGAATATAAAAATTGAGTCCATCTTCTGTGGCGTAGCGCTGAGCCAGATGAGTTTCCAGTGTTCCAAGGTACTGCTGGTAAAAGACTAGCCAGCATGACTCAATGGCAGGACTTGGAGGGGCACCACAGTCATGGAAGCAGGGATTCTTCTCGTTGAGTTCCTCATAAGCTTGCCAGCCAAAGGCATAACAAGTAGGATGGTCCTAGCTGGACAAGCACTGGGGAGTTTGCCAGACAGTGCTCTGAATGGTAAAGTACATTGGTTTTAACTGATTAAATTTCAACATTACTCCAACTCACACTCTGGAGCCCTCAAGTCTTAATCTTTGACAACTTGTACCAAACACTCTCCAGATTTAGGTAAGCAGAGTGCATCCCTCCAGGGAGAAAGTACACATTCCATTCCAGACACAAGGAAATGTCTATGTGTAGTTAGCATTATGTATGTGGACTCTCAATCTAGTTTGGATACTATAAAGCATGGTGATGGGTTTACACATGTGTCAGTAACCTGGCTAACCGTAAAAAAAATGGTATCTTGTATTTTTACAATTGTCTCGATTTAAACACCATGCATGATATCATCAATTAATCTGTATATGTATTATTTTCCAAAATTTTACCTAATCTGTATTGCCTTGTTAGAGGTACCTTCCTTCAGATTTTACATTGAACCTTCTGCCTGTCCACGAGGATGTTGAAGATTCTATGGCACTTTTTTGAAAGGGAAGGCCAAGTTTTTTTTGTGTTCTGGCCAACTAACAATGCTCAAGATAAAAATTGATTGTTCACTTCATGGCTGTTTGTAGGTCAATTATTGTACACAAAAATGTCTGCTGTGTTCACTTACGAATAGTCACTATTCAGTAAAATCGTGTGAAGCACTTTCGGATGTCTCAATGATGTGAAATGGACCGTATCCAATGCAAGGATAACTCCCTGACCAGCAGCAGTGATACAGGCTGGAGCTGTCCAGCTGACAACTGTTATAATAATAATAGTCTTTGCATTTGATGTTAAGACGTCTCAAAGTGCTTCACAGAATATACTGTAAAGTGAATTGACTTTGGATTTTGTGGGCGAAACACAGCAGCCAATTAAATTGAATGAAAACTATTTGAGTTTCCATTACAAAATAATTATACATACAGTAGTTACAACCATTAAAATACTATTTAGAAGAGATAAAAAAAAGAAACAAGAAAGCCACAGGTCTGATGGAGACTAATACCTGAAACAGGAATCAATCTTTCCTATTTTACAGGCCAAGTAACCTGCTTGAGCTTTCAGCATTTTCTGTTTTATTAAAAATGTGATTTTCATACAGGAAATTTACTGTCAAGCCATCAACAGAAACTATTATTGTAGAGGCTGAAGGCTGACAAGAAATGATTTGCTTGATTTTTATTTTCTTACCAGAAATACCTTGCATTTTTTGCGCAACAGTCTATGATGATTATAATAATCCTCGCAAGTGAGAGAAGACCTTTCATGTTAGAACAACATTTCAAAGCGCTTTACAGGATTTACTGTAAAATGTAGTGACTGTATTTTGTAGGTGAATGTAGAGAGTGGTCTGGATTATGATCTCAGGATCAACATAAAGCTTGAACCTACCAACCTTCTGATCATGAAGTACCAGTGCTGCCGACTCAGCCAAGCTGATATTGACATTCCTTTATCCTGTAAACATTCACTACATTTTGTCAGCATATGTCAAGATAGTTGCCAAGATAATACATATTGTCTACACATTGATAATCAACAGTAATCGATATATTTCATTTAACACTTATGAAATTTCTTCATAGGTAATTACAGTCAAGTATAGTGACTGTGTATTTGTAAGCAAACATGAGAGCCAATTTGGAGTCAGGAAGATCCTACAAATATCCATGAAGCAAATGATCAACGTGATCATATCCTTTCTCTTTCTGAATAATGACATGGGTTGTTTAACATCCAATTGAACAGGGTACCTAAACCTCATCTTAATGTCTTATGTGAAAAATATACATCTAAGAATGCATTGTTTTCCCCAGCATTTCACTGAAGAGTAAAAATAATAATAAATTTGATAGAGCACCTTATCATCTCGTTGAGACGTTTCAAAGCACTTCACAGAATAAACTGTAAAGTGAATTGACTGTATATCTCATGGGTGAAACACGGCAGCCAATTGCACACAGCAGTGTCCCACAAATAGTCGTGGATTGAGTGTCCAAATTATTATTATATTTTTCGGAAGGATCATTACCCCCACTCCAATTGACTAAAAACTGAGTTCCCAAGGTAAACAGAGGTCTGTGGAGTAAGAAACTTGCCTAAGATTTTGCCCTGCCCAAGAATCGAACCCGGGACCTCTCACTTGCGAGGTGAGTGCTCTAACCACTACACTGCAGGACTCCTATAGTAACTCCATGTAACTCCATTAGAATACATTAGAATATACAGCACAGAAACAGGCCATTTGGCCCAACTGGTCTATGCCGGTGTTTATGCTCCACATGAGCCTCCTCCTACCCTTCCGCAACTAAGCCTTCAAGCATAACCTTCTATTCCTTTCCCTCATGTACCTATCTAGCTTCCCCTTAAATACATCTATGCTATTTGCCTCAACAACTCCTTGTGGTAGCATGTTCCACATTCCCACTACTCTCTGTGAAGAAATTTCTTCTAACTCCCTATTTGATCTATTTGTGGCCAGATCTATCTTTTTGATCTAATCTTGACTATCAGTTAAAACCACCGTGAAGTTGGCACCTACAAATCTGCAGATCATCGGTACAAGTGCTATGGACTGAACCAAGCTGGTAGTGACATTGCATTGTATTGTAAAATATTTACTACATTTCATTCACATTGTAAGTTAATGGAGACAGTTGGTGTCTCCCCTCAGACCTTGTCTTAATATATCTTGTTGCTGGTCAGGGTTGTGGCAGTTTGAGAGATATTTTAACAGGCTGTTGGTCTTTTAAATTCATGTTGTTGCCATTTACTTGTCAATGATACTGTGGCCTTATTAATCTCAATTTATGAGTTTATAATTCATAAAAAAGGCTGCAGAGAGGGCAGTTTTCAGTCAGCTCATATTTGTTACTCTCTTTAGTTAAATACATCACGTACATTGGAGAGAACTTGAAAATAGCATACATTGATGCAAATTATAAAATGCCAGTGATTATATACAATTACAATTTACATTTAGATAGGGCTTTTAATATGGGGAGGACATTTGAAATTGCTTGAGATTGAACAATAGCAAGCTCAATAATTCTATAAATTACAGTGGTTTCCAACACAACACATCCATAAATGCTAGGAGAGTGATCTGCATACATCATCCCACTCTCTAATTCCTCCAAACATGACATGCCAATGTGATTGGAACTTATATGGGGAATTTAATAGTCTTTCCTTTTGATATAGCACCTTTTATGATGGCAGGACATCTCAATGCATTTCACATGATATACTATAAAGTGATTATGTATTTTGTAGACAAGCATGTCACTGAATCATGAGATCCAGTGCTGGAGGTGTGCCACATTGTCGAAGGTGCTGTCCCTCAAATGAGATGTTAAACGTAGGTCTTACCTGCCTGTTCAGGTAGACAGTAAAGATCCCGTGGCACTATTTGAAAAGAGACGGGACTTTCTCCTGGTGTCCTGGTCAACAATCCCCCAGTTAAAAATTGATCATTCACTTCATGGCTGTTTGTGGGACATTGTTGTGCACAAGTTTGCTACAAATACAGTAAATACAAATAAGCCCTATGGGACGCTACCCCATATGAACGGCATTACATGAACACAAGTTTTTGTTGTAATTACACTTCACGGTCAAATCCTGCGATTGCTTTCAGATGTTCTCATGGTGAACTATTGCATATCGAAGACGAGGATTATTATGATCACTATTCCATGGAACACAATCGTTACAGATCTGTATCTAGTCCACCCCCATGAGTGGGGGAAGTGGTGTATAGAACAAATATTAAAACAAGGAGAATGTTGCCAAAACTGACAATTCAAGCTGGGACCAATACAATATAAAGTACAGCATCAAAGGGTACTGGATCTGCATTTGAAAGAAACATTGCAACTGTGCACGGAATCAGCATGACAGTGCTCCAGGGAAAATTGAGCATCAGCATAGGGTCAAAAGGTCAAACTTCAATGGCTTTCATTTTTATAATTCTATAAGAGTTGCTTGGACTCTAGCAAACAGAGAGCAGCTAACAAAAACACTCTGGGAGAAGAAGAGAAGCTCAGATATGAGCCCTATTACCCCATCAGTAGGCATGCCCAGGCTTGAAAATACTGCGGTACAATGTGAAAGGTGAAATCTTTTCATCCTTTTACTTCACAAAAGAATATTCAATCAAAAGGCAGTTGGTACCATGATATATTACAAGGGAAAGCCCTAAGAAGAGCTTTGCAATCAATTTGACTTTGGGAAATTAAGCTAAGGGGCCGAAGTGGC
Organism: Callorhinchus milii; assembly: GCF_018977255.1. Classification (NCBI taxonomy): domain Eukaryota; kingdom Metazoa; phylum Chordata; class Chondrichthyes; order Chimaeriformes; family Callorhinchidae; genus Callorhinchus; species Callorhinchus milii. The sequence goes on along the minus strand of NW_024704742.1, from coordinate 80,033,562 downwards.
TTATCTGTGAATGGAATTAAATTCCAAGCTTATGTTTTCAACTATACATGATTTACCTGATGATTGCATTGGTATTTTTGTGTCAGCTTAGTCCAGTTGGTACCACTCTTCCCTAATTTGGGGAATTATTGTTAATTATTATTGTCAATCTGAACAATATTACATATTGTTCAGATTGACACTGCAGTGGAATGGTGGGGGTGGGGGGGGGAGTTGCATTGGATATGCTGTAGTTTGGATGAGACATTGAACAGGCAGACAGGACTTCGATTTAAGTGGATGTTAAAGATCCCATAGCACTATGAAAAGAAAATAGAGTTTCTACCATTGTTCTAACCAACAACCAGCCAAATAAAATTGATCATTCACTTCATGGCTGTTTGTGAGTCATTGCTGGCTGCAAATTAACTACCATTCATCACTTACAAAATTCACAGCGACTACAGTTTATACTTTAAGTGCTTTGAGACATCTTCTCATTGTGAAAAGTACTATATCAAATGTAAGGATTACTATGATCGTTACAAAATTGGCACACTATTGCTTGTCCCCCAATGCTACCATTCACAAGATCCAGCTCATTCAAAACTCTGCTGCCCGCATATTGAATGGACCAAACTCCGTACCTCACATCTCACCAGTTCTGGCCAGGCTCCACTGACTCCCCATCACCAAACGGATCGACTTCAACATCCTCACACTCGTATTCAAATCCCTTCACTCCCTGCCACCTGCCTACCTCTTCAATCTCCTCACTCCCTAATCCACCACCCGGAGCCTCCACTCACCTGGTACCAGCCTCCTGCTCATCCCTCGCACCCTCCGCCCCATCATTGGAGGTTGTGCTTTCAGCCACTACGCCCCAAAACTCTGGAACACTCTCCCTCAATCCCTCCACCTTGCCCCCACTCCCCCCTCTTCAAGTCCAACCTGAAAACTTTCCTCTTTGACCATGTTTACGGCCACCTGCCCCCTCCCCCCGGCTCAGAGTCAAGCTCCGACCTTGTTAAACACTCTGAGACGCTACCCTGCATGAAAGCTACTATGCTTTCTCAGCAGTTCCTAAATGGACACACACACATATATTTTGTGAAATTCAGCCAGTGGTTATTTAGGTTGGAATTGTTTTTACCCTCAGTCAGTCCAGGAAATATTGCAACATCACCTAGGCCTTTGGTCTCACAGATGAATCAATGACTACACATACTTCAAGGCAACACATTTAGTTAACCTTGCTTTAATTCTCCACTCACATATTCTAAAAAAAAACACACACACATCAGTATGTTCAACTCAACTCCGGTTGACCATGAGATTATTTGGATTTTTTTTATTTCAGATAATTCGGAGCTATTGACTATGATGAACTAGTTTGCTTGCTCTTGTCACAAGGTAGTATAAGGCAAGAAAAATAAATGTACATTAAATAAACACTGCTCAAAAATGAAGGGAATAATTAAAATGGGAATAAATCACAATTAAAACACAATTATATAAAGCTTATGAGCAAAAGAGGTCAAGAGAGGCAACTCTCAGAAAATTATAGTTTTTTTTACAAATTAAAAGGAATATTAGAAACACAAAAAGGACTCTAGAGATAATGAACAATTACAGTTGCTGAACAGAATAATAAAATGTTCTTCCAGTGAAAGGATCCGTTGGAGAGGAAGTTAGAATTCTATCGGGTGAAAGCAGTAGTATTAAAGAAGGCAGTTGGGATTGAAAAAGTAACCCCAGAACAATACTTTCAGAAGACCAAGGCAGCAGAACAAGAGGACTTAAGGGTAGAGTTGTGAATGGCAATTTCAGGATGGACCCCAGGAAGTTTTTGTTTACCCAGAGAGTAAAACACTAGACCTACATAAATACAGTAAACTGGTAACTCATCACTCCAAGGGAAAAGTGTTCAGAGACGAGTTATCCGGTGATGAGTTAGGCATATGTATAAATACATAAATAAATGTGGCTGGGATATTGACAGCATGATGACTTAAGTGAAAGTAACAAGTTAAGATAGGGTTGAGTTATCAGGAGTTTAGTGTAACAGTTTAATAATGTGATGGAAGGATGGTAATGTGGAGATTCTGGACAAGTGATATTAAATGGACTAAAATGTCTTCTTAATCTGAATTAATCTTGTGATCTTGTGAAGTTAAATAACTGAAATATTATTTTCTAGAAGTATTAATTAGAGAAGATAATGAAGTCAAGGTAGTAGATGTATATTTTGGGTTTTGAGAGTAAAACGGCCCCCTCTTTAACTAGCTTTAAATCCCATCTTAATACTTACCTCCTCAACAGTGCTAATGGTCACCTCCACTTCTACAGCATTCAACCCCACCATTGTACAGCACTCCACTATGCTATCCTACGTGAAGGGGCCTGGATAAAATGCAAGATGTTGTTGTCCGCAATTACAACAATGTTCTCCTTTCTGCTAGTTGAAAAATTTGCTGTAAGGTTGAAATGAGTTTGGACAGTCTCAATCTAATTCTTATTCATTGTCAACCCACATCCCTGAATGCACAATAAATAAACAATCTGACTCAGAAAAGCTGCAAGGTGTACTACAACAACAACAACAACAAGATTAGATTTGCATAGCACCTTTCACGTCGGGAGGACGTCCCAAGGCGCTGGACAGAGTACAGCATTTCAGACCCAAGCTGGGGTTGGTGGGGTAAGCGAGGGGAGGGGAAGGGGATTGGCCGATGGCATGGTCGAAGAGGAGGGTCTTGAGGCGGGACTTGAAGGAGGCTAAGGAGGGGACGAGGCGGAGTGACTGGAGGATGTAATTCCAGAGGTTGGAGGCAGAGTGGCTGAAGGCTCTCCCAATGGTGGGGCGGGGGACGTGGAGCAAACCAGAGCCGGCTGAACGGAGGGAACAGGTGGGTTGGTAGGGGGTTAGGAGGTCGCAGAGGTAGGGTGGGATGAGGCCGTGGAGGGCTTTGTATGTGAGGACCAAGATCTTGAACTGGACCCTCTGAAGGATAGGGAGCCAATGGAGTCGGGCGTGAGTGGGGGAGATGGGTTCACGGAGTTTGGTGCGGGAGAGGACACGGGCTGCAGAGTTCTGGATTATCTGCAGCCTGTGGAGGGAGGAGTTGGGAAGGCCGACAAGCAGGACATTTGCATAGCCGAGCCTGGAGATGATGAAGGCATGAACAAGAGTTTCAGTGGCCTGAGGGGTGAGGTAGTGGCGGAGTCGGGCGATGTTACAGAGGTGAGGGAAGGCAGAGCGGGTCATGGCTTCAATGTGGGGGAGCAAAGACAGTTGAGGTTCGAATAAGACCCCTAGGTTCCTGACTGGCTTGGTGAGTTGTAGTGTGCAACCATGGAAGGTGATGCTGCCAGAGCCTGAGGTGCTGAGGTGCTGGCGAGAGCCAATCATGACAGCCTCAGTCTTGTTCACATTCAACTATGGGAAATTTGCCCTCATCCAGGACTTGATGTCCGACAGACAGTCTGTCAGGACAGCAGTGGTCCTGGAGTTGAGGGTGGAGGCAGAAAGATAGAGTTGGGTGTCATCTGCATACATGTGGAAGTTGACCCCATGTCTGCGGATGATGTCACCAAGGGGGAGCATGTAGATATTAAAGAGGAGAGGGCCAAGGACAGAGCCCTGGAGGATGCCAGATGTGACAGTGCGGGGGCTGGAGGAGAAACCATACTAAGGTATAGAAAAGAAAGCATCACACTGGTGCGGTAAGGCCTAATCCACTTCAGTTAAGGTCATTGTTTGTATTGTGCAAATGAGAGTTGTACTCGTGTTTTCATTATTCTTTATGTCTTTCATAATATTAATTTCAACCAGAATATCACTCATGTTGTTTAACCAATGGCACCATTTTATCGTGTGCACAAGATGAATAAATAGCAGTGTTCTCCCTATCACCTGCAGTTTGATTTTGTGCTCAAAAGTTTCAGATTGCGCAGTTAGTCATAATAGTAATCCGTGCATTTGGTATAGTACCTTACGACGTCGTTGTGATGTCTTTATTCTTGGAGGAAGTTAGACCCAGCAGGTTAGAGGTGAATTAAAATAGGTCAGACATAAATAAAAGCAAAAAAATTTAGTTAAAACAAATATTTTTAAAAATAAGGTGTCTAATTCATTGGGGCCTAATCTGCAGAATTACTTAATGGGGTTTTATGCAGTCTTTATAAATGACATCCTGGAGGTCAAGGACTGTGAGGAAATGGAAGGGGCCAGCAGACCCATAAGATTTTAACGTCAAATAAATAAAAAGAATAGCTTCTGAAGTAGTGATCTATAAGAGAATCATTTAAATATTTTCTAAACAGGACACACTAAGTCAAGATCACCTTTGTGCTTTGAATGGCACTATTTCATATCGGAATTTAAAACCCTGTGGAGTATCACAGTTTTAATTGCTTGTGAAAATGAGAATGGAAACTCCACAGTAGGTGACAACTGGATGCCTATAGGTGAGGAAATTATGTGGTGGCTGGTATTTCACTCTCTCAATGGGAGACACATTCTCTGGAATGGCTTACAATTATAAACTAAACTACTTTATTTTAATAGATTGATGCAAATGCTAACACAAATTTGGCCTAGTTAGTTGATTTGAATTGAGTTAAAAAGGAAAGTGATCAGATAATTCCACAAAAGGTAATATGATGAAATAGAGGTTTTACTCTAAAAGGCAAATCTTCTCATCTCTTACAATTACCTGGAAGATATCCAGACAATCTAGTTTTACCAATCTTGGGAATTAGAAGAGATGCTTTATGCCCCAAGTTACGAGGTTTTGTGAAATTATTAGTTTCATGCCACTAAATAAATACACACAATTGAATTGTTATCTATTTTGTACAAACTTCTGCATCAGCCCACAATTTATCAATCAATTTATCAAGCTTTCGGACACAATTGATTTTGCGCTCCAGTAGGAATAGCACAACCATTTCCCCCCAAGGCAATAAGGTGAAAGTATTACATAGAAACTTAACATAATTGCAAGAGGACATCTCAAAGTGTTACACAGTGCTGGATGAATACAGATCTCTAGGAGCCAAAGGGCGTGGGGAGGGAAAAGTCAACCAATATTCGGTAAGGGCGGATGCACAGCGCAATTTGCCTCATCAATAACATTTACAATCTGCACACAATACTGTAAACAATAATTTCAATAATAATTTGGTCACTCAATCCACGACAGTTTGTGGAACACTGCTGTACGTAATTGGCTGCCACGCTTCACCCACAAATATACAGTCAATTCACCTTACAGTATATTTTGTGAAGTGCTTGGAGACACTCTAAGACATGAAAAAGTGCTATATCAAATGCAAGGATTATTATTATTATTAGAAGCAGGTAAATAAGCACTCCATTTTGAAAAAATTGTTTGCAGCAGAGAAGCACAGAGATAAACCAAAACATTTTAAGTTTTAGATATCAGAAATAAACAAATTTGATACTGTTTCCTTTCAGGCAGTACATTCCTTACAAAATCATGTTGTCGGACCTGCTAACAGGTATGTCTCCATACTTGCATTGCACAATTGGTGCCTGACCCCAAAAGCAATCAAGCAAAACAGATCTCTTTCTTTATACACTGACAAAACAATCTTGAAGCTGAACCAGTTGCTTTCTGAGGTTGGCATTTTCATGGTCCAGTGTACAAAAACCATCATGATCCAAGTAGCATTTGATAACCTCTCCCCAAGCTTGTCCCATTAACCTTCAATCCATTCCCAAGCCACATATTTATCTAACTAGTTTTGGGAAATAAATCAATGCAGCAATGCTTTCATTGGGAGCCCATTACACCTATCCACTGTTCCTCTTGCACTTAAATTCTGAAGAAAAGGTATTGTAATCTCCAGGGTCTTTTGAAGTTTGTTTCTTCGATTTTTGTTTACTTGCAGTCAAAGTTTAAAAGTCTTGATTGGATACAAGAAACCAATGTCCTTTTAAACATTAAAGTGTGTTAGATCACTTGTGTGTTCTTTTAAAATTGTAATGTATATTAAATTATTTACATGTTCTTTGCCAATTAAGAGTAGGAAATGAACCATACATATTAACCATGCAACTCTCCAAAGAAATGCATTGTTAACTACCATAAATTTGTAACAATGTAATAATACTGACATAGAAAGGATGCATGTTGTCTAAACTACATAAACAGAATTTATTTGGGGCACGAGTGGTGCATATACTCGATTTCTTCAAAGAACTTAGTAAAGGGTTCCGCTTAATGCAATAGAAATCTACCAATTTGAAATTCACTCTATTAATGCAACATTTTAACACAAAGAACAAACAAACACAAAGAAAGACTCGATAAAAATACAGGATTTTTAATGGGGGGAGAAGCATTACAAGACAAAGTAAGTGACTGTGGATTATGAAGCTGATTATTTTAGCACCACCAAGATAGTAAGCACCAGTTATTGAAATACAGCACTCAACTCTGTTTTTCCCAAGGCTAAATATATGCAAAAATGTCAACTTTAGTTGTGAGTTTTAACCTTTTAATTTCTCTTCTGCTGACAATGCACATTGTTATGCTCAGTGAAAGTTTAAGGTCCAGTGTTAATAATGTCCCAAGGTGCTGGATAGTTAGGGATTTGGACCAGAGCTGAGAGTTGGGATCAGGAGGGGTGGAGGTAATTGAATCAGTGAAGTAAATTAAATTTGCATTACAATCAGTTGTATATTCATTTCATTCCATTCATTTATTCCACATCCTCAATTCCACTAGGTAAATGCACTGGGCCATACAGACCAGAAAAGCTCAAGGCTCGGTCTCTTGTCTGTGCCCAGTTTGGTGTCTGCAGCCATATCATTCTTGGAGGTGCTATAATTAACTTTTAGTGACCAAACATGTCTTGACTTCCGTTAGTTTGTCACTGTACCAAATCACTGAACACAGAAGCGAACTATTTCTTGTGAGCAGGACAGGAAGGAAGGCATCCCAATCTTTTCTTTGGCATCCTCATATAATATGCATGATGTCGCTGGCCAAATCACACCACAGTAGTCCCAATATTTGCTGAACAATGCACAAGATCATAGGTTTAGAAAAAATAAGTTCAACCCATTTCATCTCATTCTTCCAGAATATCCAGCCTACCATCTTCTCATCACACTGTCAAGCTTTTAATTCAGACCATGGTTTAACATTTCATCTAAAGAACAGTACTCTCCCACTACTGAATTGCACTTTAGTCCTAACATGTGATTTGAACCCAGAGGAAGAGGCCGGACCCGGAGGAACGAAGGCAACAGGTACTGTTTTGAGGAGAGAGAAGGTCAGAGAGGTTATGAAGCTACATTATTGCCCATGGATGTATAAATGTCCGATACTTTCACTAAGTCAGCAAAATGTCTCTATTCTAAGACACAATGTAACTTGTTATCAACTCACCAGAGATCAAGAGAAGAAACACACAAGAATCACTGAATGAAGTCATCAAGTGAATCCTGAGCTTCTGGTTTCTTGCCATTTCAACTCTCCCTCCCACTCGCACTCTGACCTCTCCATCCACGGTCTCCTACTCTGTTCCAATGAACCACAGTGCAAGCTCGAGGAACAGCACTTCATCTATTTGCTTGTCTCCTCCACTCCATCAGTGGCGGGCATGCTTCAGCCACTTTGTTACAAAACTCTGAAACTCTCTGGCTGATTCCCTCCACCTTGACCTTTCTTGGTCCTTCTTCAGTACAGAAGATCTTCTTCTTTGACTGCACCTATGATCAGGTCCCCTCGTTCCCCAGTTCAGGTTCAAGTTCCAGGGTTTGGTACGAGATCCAAAATAAAGCTGTACAAAATTCAAATACAATTTGTGTTGCTCCATCAAAGGGTGCTTAAGAGTGAGAGAATGAGCATATTCACTGAGGAGCATTGAATGTAATTCAGAGACAAAGAGGGATAGAAGATAAAGAGGTCACTGATGAAGAGAAAAACGATAGTGGGAGGAAGAAGTTTATTTCCTTTATTCTTAGGAACTAGATAGTTCCCAGTAAACTGCAAGGAATCAGATATTAATTTTTTCAGCTAATTGGTACTGTATTCATAAACTTATAAAAGTTTTGATTTGTAGTATAACCATTTGTAAATGGTATTATCACTCTGCTTTCAGCACGCACCAAGCAGGTGAGACAAACTGTCAACACCTTGAGACGTCCTCGCAATGTGAAAGGCACTGTATAAATGTCAATTTGTATTGTATCAGACCAAATTTACACGTAGCTTTAGAATTGACAGAACAATTTCAGGAGAGATTCCAGGAAGTATTTCTTTGCTCAGAGGTTAATTATTTTATTAATGAGTGGAACAGGTAGCCAGGAAAGATGTGTCAGGTTAGGACACTGGATTTAGCTTCTGGAAGGATGAGATTAAAAGGGCCTTCATCCTCACTATTTTTACTGATCTTGTAAATGCAAAATAAATCTACAATAATAAGTGAAACCAAATTGACCCCATTCATTTTGGGTTAGGAATTCAATGCCGAGCCCAGTTTTTTAAAAACAACTTGCATTTATATAGCACCCTTACATACCAATTATCACAGGTAACTAACCTGAATCAACATATTGTTAACAAACAAACCTACTGCAAGATGGAAAGTTGTATTCTTTGTACATTCTGATGATGATTGTGTTAAATGTATTCCAATGGATTGTGACTACCTTAAATATCTTACTGCACCTGCATGATTTTATTCTGCACTCTAATTATTGTCAACTAATTATTTGAATTTCAAAGTTAAAATGATCTCTGACTGTATTGGGGAGGGGAAACACATCATATAATATACCATCAAATATGAAGTATCACATATTTCCCTATCCCCTCCCCATAAGAAATTAGTGAATTAGGCAAATTATTTCACTTTTCAAATAACCAGCATCTGGTAATTTAAAATGGCAGAGGTAAAAAAGCAAATTCTGAATCTGAAAAATAAAAATACAAGGTGAATCATTCACCTACAGAGTGTCCACAAAGTCCTCTTACCCCTATTACAAAACAGCAATATGAGACTGCAGATGAGCTGAATTAAGATTGCATTTCACCTCATCACTCCATTCATGATCCAGAAGATGTTACACCGAACAGATCATTATCTGCCATGAAAATGATGTCATTCACTCAAATGTCTGGACGTCTAAACACAGTTAAACACTGGTACCAATTACAATTAGTACATGTTTCAGTTGTTGGTCATTACACTGTATTCCACCATTTAAAGAGAGAAGGGAGTTTCTCCTGGTATCTTTGCCAACACCCCCAGATAAAATCGGTGATTCACTTCATGCCTGTTTGTGGGACATTGTCATTTGCAAATTAAATTGCTATGTTCACCTACCACAGTCATTACATTTCACAGTAAAATCTTGTGAAGCATTTCAAATAGTCTTAACGATATAAGGTGCAAAATCAAATCCAAGGATTAGTAGTAGTAGTAGTATACACATAGAAAGCTACACTACAGAAACAGGCTATTCAGCCCATTTACTCCATGCCAGTGTTTATACTTCACATGAGACCCTACGATCCCTAATCCCCACTTTTGTATCTTCTCCTACCTCATTATGCATCAATTTTCCTCATAAACAATTTTAACAATGGTAATGCTTGACTGTACACAGTCGAAGAAATAAAAGGAAAAAAATATTTTTCATGGAATCTTTGAATACACTTAATATGTTTTTAAAAAAACATATTTGTAATAGAAATGATTTATGCCACACTCTAAACTTTTGTAATATGTTGGTATACAAATACTGTTTCAGAATGACAGAGGATGTTCAGTGTTTCAATTGGGCTCACTCACACAGTTCCAATGAAGGATTGTGCCCATTAACACTAACCCACCATTTAGATTTACAGTTCCAGCATTTTCTGTTTTTATACCACATTAGTGTTTTCTCTTGGGAAGCTGGTTTCTGAACTAATATCGTTCTTAGAGTGACATCTTGTGGTGTGAATGGTCTGAACTGAAGCTCTACACTACAAGGCTGTTAAGTAACATTGTGCATTGTGTTTCTGCAGTGTAATGAAATTCTATCAATATCTATAAAATGCCTGTTCAAGTATTTATTCAGTTACAAACTCAATTATTTGACAAATAACTTTGGTGCTTTGAATATGTATTCACAAAATGTAATGAGTATTAGATAACTTGCTACAAAACAAGTCATTCTGACAAAAGTGCAAGAAAGAAATATGAAGCTTTTTTGGTCAGCTGTGTGCAAATGTGAAAACACATCACCAAAACAAAGCAAAGTTCCAGATATGTAAGCCATCTACACACATGAATGTCCCTGTGCCTGAAATTGAATACACACTCTCTTCCAAAGGAAAGCACCTTGCTTACCTTATCCTGGAAAGTATTAGGTGCTGTTTGTCAAGAATTGTTTTCTTGTAGGCTGGGTGTCTGACACATCCAGAAACCCATCATCATGTTTAAGTGTATACAAATCAAAGTGAGAATTCCATGCATCCCACCTACACATGGAAATTCCAGAGATAGATTGTTGGAATGCATATTCTCTCCCTGGAAGGACGCTTTCTGCTTACTTAATTCTGGAAAGTAATCGGCGCAGGTTGGCAAAAGTCAAGTCTTGGGACCCCATAGTGTGTGCCGGGGTACCACTGGAGATGAACCAGCTAATACTGCATAGCTTGCCATTCATAAGCAAACTGGCAAGCTTTGCCGCTGCTTGTCCTTGAATGGTTCACATCCTACCGCTCACACTGTTTCCACTTCTACACAAACAGCTTCTCCTCTAGCCCCTGCACCGTCTTGGGTGGCATTCCTCAGGGCTCTGTCCTTGGTCCCTTCCTCTTCAATATCTATATACTCTCTCTTGGTGACATCATCCACAGACATGGGGTCAATTTCCACATGTATACGGATGACACCCAACTCTACCTCTCTGCCTCCACTCTTGACTCGAGGACCACTTCTGCTTTGACAGAATGTCTATCAGACATCAAGTCCTGGATGAGAGCTAACCTTCTTCAGTCGAATGTCAACAAGTCCGAGGCTCTCCTGATTGGCTTCCGTCAGCGCCTCCTCACCTCAGGCACTGGCAGCATCACAATCCAAGAATGCACATACCACCTTGGCATCTTGTTTGACCCTGAACTATCCTTTCTACCCCAAATCTGTGCCATGTCCTGCTCTGTTTTCCCCCACCATCGCAACATCACCCGGCTCCACCACTGTCTCACACCTCAGGCCGCCGAGACCGTCATACACGCATATATAAATTCCAGGCTTGACTATGCAAACTCCCTGCTTGTCGGCCTCCCGAACTCTTCCCTCCATAGACTGCAGATCATCCAGAACTCTGCAGTCTATGACCTCTCCCACATCAGGCTCTGTGACCCTATCATCCCCATCCTGGCCTGACTCCACTGGCTTCCTATCACACAGAGAATACAGTGCAAGATCCTTGTCCTCACCTTCAAAGCCCTTCGTGGCCTTGCTCCCCATTACCACTGTGATCTCCTAACCCCCGTCAAACATGCACATTCCCTCCACTCAGCGGGCTCCGGCCTGCTTCACGTCCCCTGCCTTGCCTGGCCAACAATTGCTGAGTGGGCCTTCTGGCACTCTGCCCCCACACTCTGGATCTCGATCTCGATCCCACAGTCCCTCCATTTCGCACCCTCCATTGACTACTTCAAGACCCATCTCGAGCCCTTTCCATTCGACCATGCCTTCGGTCATCCTCCTTCCTCCCCTGCCCTCCACCCTTCTGATCTCAACCTCCTGCTCGGGTCAAATTCCTGACAGTCCATCACCTTGGGACCTCCTCCCAATGTGAAAGGCGTTATACAAATGTAATTTGTTATTGTTGTTGTAAAGTTAACAGGATCTGAGTGGGATGATTCCCTGACAGTGACTGGTCTGCCCTTCTAGGTCCTGATGCCCTGGAATACTGTAGACCTGCCTGGCACAGGAATCAGATTATTGAGACTGCCACAGAGGGCTGGCTCGATTGCAATATTCAGTTGCCAGGCATGTCACCGTGGAGATAATTCAGATCCATTGAGACCTCACTTACCTCCCACCTTGCCAAGAAGGATAGTCACTAGTTGATCGTTCGACATCCAACAAGCTTGAGTGCTTGGCAAGAACCAAGTCTTAAGGATCAAGATCTAAAACTTGTTAGCTTATGATTGCTGGCGAGTGTATAATTCAGGGATAGAAGAGTTAAAAAAAAATCTCGGTATTAAGGTTGTGTGTGAGGGGTAAATTGTCACAGGATCATGATAAACAAAGATTTGACTAACCAATGCGGTCAAAACTGGCCAGATCAACGGTGATGAGTTACCAAGACAAAGGTGGAAGGATATTACTCACTAGATCACGTGGCGCAACTCAGAAACCACAAATGGTGTGATGAATTTACAAGGACAAAGATTACTGGGGTAAGAGTACTGAAAGAAAGGAATCTGTCATATTTTGCAAAACAGAATACGTAATTTGTATTCAAGGAGAAGGGTGAGAAAGGAACATTGAAGCAAGAAACAACAGAACGTCAAGACCATAGCTAATCCACGAGTAAGGAATATAATGTTTGTATTTGGTTACAGATAATGGAATGAAATGGAAGATGTTGTGCTTTGGGGGGGTTTTGTACCAAATATATAATATTTTCTAAATAAGTATATATTTATATATAAAAATATCCATGCCGACTTCCTTCCCAGAGGGGCTGGGTAATATCCTTTCTTTCTTTGTACTTATAGTTGCTTACACTTATGCTAGTGTAAGTTACTTGTGAAGGAAAAGTAAAGTATTAAACTCAATACTGGAATGTGTCATTGCTCAACCTCAATCGTCTCGAACATGGGTCTTACCATTTGGTGAGTTTTTCACTGAATGGGATTATGCCATTCACCTCATTCACTGGGAGTAGGTATATGCCATTTACTTCATTCAACGCCATCCATACAGTATGCTGCACATTCACATAAGTTGCTTATTAAACCAGATATAAGTGAGCTGATCTAACATACTTTAGACTTGAAATGATTCACCATGAACATTTCTGCATGGATAGAATTCATACCACATGAAACGGTTTATTATCCTAACCTGCAAGGCAGAACAACAAAAACAATATTTTAACTTAGACAGAATAGAAATGGTGAGCAAAAGAACCTTTAATATTCCAGCCAACAGGCACAACATAATGACTGTTTTAGTGCATTTCCTTAGGTATGAATAATTGATTTCCACAAAATGTTTGTGTTAATTCATACCTCAGTATATAACATATTTATAGAATTACCTCCATCAACCAAATTGACAAAAAATTTAAAATTGAAAATGAATTTTTTTTGAAAAGCTTTAATAATTAATTATTTTTTGCAATGGGAAACACACTTTAACTTTTCTTAACCAACAGATAATTGGTGATTTGCTTACGATATTCAATTAGAAACCCAGATGAGTATATACAAATTTGTAGAATCAAATATAGTCATAATGAGGAAAAGTCCTCACAGTTTAGTTCAAAACAGTCATAGAATAATAACAATCCTTGCATTTGATAAAGCGCCGTATCACGCCTGCAAGATATCTCAAAGGACTTCACAGAATATACAGTAAAGTGTATTGACTGTATATTTTGTGGGCGAAATGTGGCAGCCAATTGCACACAGCTATGTCCCACAAAGAGTCATGGATTGAATGACCAATTTATATATTTTTTTAAGGAATTATTATCCCTGGAAAAGTGATCCGCCCACGAACAACCGGTTTTCTACTTACTGCTAGGTAAACAGAGGCGTGTGGGGTAAGGAAACTTGTTCCACATTTTGCTCTGCCGGGAATCGAACCCAGGAATCTCGTTTGCAAGGTGAGTGCTCCAACCACTGAGCTACAGGACTCCAGAAGAATAAAATAAATATTTCTATGTACCTTATGATGGTGTTGAAAACAGATTTTTATTTTCTCAAGCACTCAGAGAAGCTATCCCACATGAAGGATGTTATATGAATGCAATATGTTGTAAATTGAAAAAGGTTTATGTTTTATTAAAATACGTAGATTTAGATCACAGAGTTTGGGTAACGACATTGTAATAATCCTTATATTTGGTGATATGTCTTTCATGTCTCAAATATAGGGCATGGAGGGATTTGTAGTTGAGTCCGTGGATCTTGAAATTGATCCACTGGGAGACAGTGGATCCCGTATTTAGATTACAAAACATCAAACTTTTGAACACAAGATTGTAAAACTAAGACCTAATAACCCCAATTAATGCACAGATGCTAATGACACATCATTTCCATCACCTCTATGAGATAGACAATAGAATTTTTTTATTTTAGTTATTCAGTCTTTCTCCTGTATGAGACTTAGGAATCCAACGATGTGTCAGAAATGACTCCCACTGGGTACGCTGCAGGACTTCAACAAATTAATAAAAGTTATTTTTTTATTTAAATAATGATTTTTTATTTGTGGAGTCCTATAACCTCGTAAGGGGTTCCATTTCCAGATGGGGTGAAACCTTAGGCAAATTTCCTTGTGCCACACACCTCTGTTCACCTAGCAAAGTAGGAACCCAGTTGTTAGTCGATTGGCGGATCTCTTTTCCAGGAGTAATAATCCCTCCAAATTTAAAAAAAATTTGGTCACTCAATCCATGAGTGTTTGTGGGACACTGCTGTGCACACTTGACTGCTGTGTTTCACCAAAACAGTCAATTCACTTTACAGTATATTCTGTGAAGAGCTTTGAGAGATCCTGGAAGGCATGATAAGGTGCTATATCAAATGCTAGGGTTACTATTATTATTGTTATTATTATTATTGAAGGTTTTCAATCAATTTTCATCACATGCAAAGTAGTCATCAGAACTCAAGCTATATTCCTGTCTTTTGGGATCTACTTTTGCAGTTTTTGACTTGTTCTATAAGCGGAGGGACTGCGGGATGGAGTTCCAGAGGGTGGGGGCAGAGTGGTGGAAGGCCCACCCGCCAAGAGTGGGCGGGCGAGGCGGGGGACGTGAAGCAGGTCGGAGCCCGCTGAGTGGAGGGAGCGAACAGGGTGGTAGGGGGTCAGGAGGTTGCAGAGTTAGGGGGGAAGCAAGTCTGTGGAGGTGAGGAACAGGATCTTGAACTGTATCCTCTGTGTGATGGGAAGCCAGTGGAGTTGGGCGAGGATGGGGGTGATAGGGTCGCGGAGCCTGGTGCGGGGGAGGACACGGGCTGCAGAGTTCTGGATGATCTGCAGCCTATGGAAGGAGGAGTTGGAAAGGCCGACAAGCAGAGAGTTTGTGTAGTTGAGCCTCGATGTAATGACAGCAAGTTTGAGCGTTTCGGCGGATTGTGGTGTGAGGCAGTCGGAGCTGGGCGACGTTGCAAAAATAAGCACTTTTGGGGCATTCTTTAGCGTTTCTAAAAAAAACACGGCTTTCCAAACAAAATTTTAAACATCTGACATTTCGAAAATTACTTTTCAATGCAAAATGTACAATTAAGCCAAACACTTTTTTTTAAAAAGGATTTGTTTAACAAAAGTAAATCCATTCCAGCTCTACTTTTTTCTTTTAAAAAAAAGGAAACACAGCAGCTACAATAATCCCTCCAAAACCAAAAACAATAATAAATTGGCCATTTTCAATCTACGACTGTCTGTGGGACATTGCTGTGCGCAATTGGCTGCCGCGTTCGCCCACAAATATACAGTCAATTCACTTTACAGTGTGTTCTGTGAAGCGCTTTGGGACGTCCTCCTGATGTGAAAAGCGCTATATCAAATGCAAGGATTATTATTATTACTGAGTTTATGAAAGAAAGAAAGAAAGAAAGAAAGAAAGAAAAAGGGTGTGGGGGGGAGTGGGGGTCAGTGTGGGGGGAGGAGCTGCTCGGGGGGGGGTTGGGGGGTGTGGGGGTCAGTGTGTGTGTGTGTGGGGGGGGAGGAGCTGCCCGGGGGGGGGGGGGGTCAGTGTGGGGGTCAGTGTGTGTGTGGGGGTCAGTGTGGGGGGAGGAGCTGCCCGGGGGGGGTGGGGGGTCAGTGTGGGGGAGGAGCTGCCCGGGGGGGGGTCAGTGTGGGGGTCAGTGTGTGTGTGGGGGTCAGTGTGGGGGGAGGAGCTACTCGGGGGGGGTGTGGGGGGTGGGGCCTGCCTGCCTGCCCTGCCTCCCTGCCCTGCCCTGCCTCCCTGCCTGCCCTGCCCTGCTCTCCCTCCCTGCCCTGCCCGCCTGCCCTCCCCGCCC